>NC_059083.1:81996154-83386154 GCF_020497125.1 Mauremys mutica | reverse complement strand
CAATAAATGATACAACCCTCAACTGTGTCCTCTTGCAACTTTGATGGCTAGAACATTCCAAGTGGCAAACAAAGCATTCATTTCAGACAACATTTGCATTTTGTGCAAGTACTTATGTGGTGATATTCCTGTAACTGCCCAAACAAATGAACCCACCCTCTCCAATTCGAATCACAGAAATGACAATAATGGCATTTCATGATATAATTGGTCAGGTATCTACCAGAACACAGTGACATCAGCCCCACTGCTCTACTACATTCTAGCCATCAAACAGACAACACTTCACATCTTGACCCAAATAATACAATATCAAAGCCCGATTGCTCCAAACAACACACACCGAAGTCTTCTCCGGAGACACTGATACTTTCCGACCACAGAGATGGAAATGGATTCCTATGAGAATGAGAAAAGAATTCACAAGTTCAATGACCTTGGATCAAATGCTAAACATCTCAGTTTCTAAAACAAAAGTACATGTGATGCCCATTGACGTGCACCCAGTGACATACATTTCCCATCTCCAACATCAAACAGAACAACAAATGACACATACTTAACTTGCAAACTTGACATCAAATCCACTTCCATTTTGGGAATAAGTACTTCATGTCCCCCACAGGCATACTTCTACTTCACTTGTTCTTTGCCCAACTGGACCCCCATCTTCAGACAAAACCTACAATGATACAAACATTTCATGACACTCACAGTACACACTGACTGACACCATGAAGACCATCTCAAACCATCTGCAATTACACACCCGGCACCTATTTCTGCATCACTCTTTTCCATTCCCCCACAAGCAAATGCAACACCAACTGCATACACTGTGACACCTTTTACAGATTACCGATACTAGTACCCCAACATGTACATCCACATACGTGCATCACAAAGCGAGCAAGACTTTAAAAAAACAGCACATGATACAAAACACAGAAAAATATAACCAGATACTCACTCTTTTTCCACCAGATGGGGCCTCACATCTATCCTTCTTTCACAAACTGCACCTCTTGAAGCCTCTTAAGGATCTGCAAACACAAAATAATAATCCAAAGACTCAAAGTCAAACCCACAAATGATGCAACAAATCCCACCCTATTTCTTCAACAAACCATCTATGGGAACACAGGAAGCACCGGTCATGAGATTCCCTCACCCCTCCCTCGAACTGCAACTCTCAGTCCCATTACATATTTTCCACACTCGCCTCCCCACCGATACCCCCTTCCCTGAGGAATATCAACACATCTCCATACCTACATCACACAATATATTCAAGGAAAACTACTCAACATTTTAGGGCAAACATGACAACACTCTCACTGACCACCCACCTAAGTCCAACCTTCTTCTAGAGAACAAGCAACAACTTAACCCAAATATTGTCTTCATCTGCTGTCTCACACACAAAACTGGTGATGAACCCAGTCATCATAAGCCCACCTTATCTAACACAGAGAAGACCACACTCCCATCAACAGGACTGCACTAAAAGCTCTAACTTAACACTTACCTCATGGATGCAAACAGCTCCTCTGTGCCCACTGGCACCATACTTATAAGAGTCCATGTAAACCAAACGGGGCACACTTGCTACAGCCCATTCCCTCAGTTCTGGACTCAAATACCCCTGTGGCACACAAACAATAAATGCCAGATTATTGCTAATGGTCACAACACCACAATACCACACTCCCTTGGCTAAACTAACCTATTTGACACCCCGAAAGAGCCCCAGCACATTCCTACCTACAATGAAGCAGCAACCAACTACTTCTATACATTTAAAAATCAACATGCAAAGTACTCACATTTACACGGTACTCATGGCCCTTTCCCAACACTGACAGGGGCCCATCGGTAACTAGGATGCTCACATCCTCCTCAGAAAACCAACACCCAATAGAGGACGGACAAACAGGATAGTGGTGATCAGTGATGCAAACCCAGTGCCATTTATGAGAGAAGAAGGGAGAATGGAGCATCTCTAGTTACAGACAGGTCACTCTTCCATCAGTCAACTTCCTCCACAGAAAACTCCCACTCAGATTCAATGAGTTGCCTCATGAACCCATTACAAACAGGCAGGCTTCAGAGGACTCCCATCCTACAGCCTCAACAGCACACATACTTTTTGACCATCAAACACTCCAGCAGATACTTAACTTTGACAGCCACTCCCGATCGCCTTTTCCTTTGTACATGGGCCTTCGCTCCCATACAGCGACATCTATACAGCAATGCAGTGACAGTCAAACAGATGTAGTCACAACCCTCCACAGAATGACACGACACAATACCAGATCTGCATGCATCTGCAAATACAAACAAAGGTCAACTGTAAACCTACTCACAAAATGCACAGCTACACACTTCAAAAGAGGACCTCAACTACATACTGCTTCCTGAAGAAAAGGAATATCTACTACAAATTACACCCCCCACACACAGACAAGCACCCACCCACCCCAGACACTCATCCACATATTACTGGCCCTCCCCACATCCCACCACAACAGCAGCCCTTCACTAACTAAGATGCTCACATCCTTCTCAGAAAACCACAACCATGTAGAAGACGTATAAAGGATGAAGTGGTGAACTGCCATGCAAACCCAGTACCACGTGAGAAAAAAGAACTGAGAACAGAGCATCTCTAGTTACAGATGGGTCACTCTCCCAGCAATCAACCTTCGTCCATGGAAAACACACACTCCCTCCATACAACAAGCTCCCACCCACCCCTTACGTGCCCATTAAGAACAGACACATTTTAGAGGACTCCCATCCATAAACGAGAAGCCTCAACATCTCAAATACTTCTGACCATCAAAGCCATCAGCAAATACTTAACTTTGACAGCCGCTCCCACTCTCAATATCTTCTTTTCCTTTCTACAGAGACCTTCTCTCCCATACGTCGACATCTGTATAGCAGTGCAGTGACACTCAAACAGATGTAGTCACAATCCTCCACAGAATGACACAACACGATACCAGATCTGGAAGCATCTGCAAATACAAACAAAGTTTAACTGAAAAACCAACTCACAAAGCACCCAACTACACGGTATGAAAGATGACCTCACCTCCATACTGCTTCCTGAAGAGAAGGAATATCTACTACACATTACACTCCACTCAGAGAAGCACCCACCCACCCTAGACACTCTCATCCACATATTGCTGGCCCTCCCCACGTCCCACCATGACAGGGGACCATCGCTAACTAGGATGCTCACATCCTCCTTGGAAAACCACAACCAAGTAGAAGATGGAGAAAAGATGAAGTGGTGACCTATCATGCAAACCCAGTGCCGTGCAAGAAAAAAGAACTGAGAACGGAGCATCTCTAGTTACAGATGGGTCACTCTCACAGCGATCGACCTTCCTCCAAGGAAAGTGCACACTCCCTCCATACAGTAAACTCCCTAATGCACCCATTAAGAATGGGCAGAGTGTAGAGGACTCCCATCCCTAAACAAGGATCCTCTACGGCTCAAATACTTCTGACCTTCAAACCATTCAGGAGATACTTAACTTTGACAGCCACTCCTGCACTCAAGAAGGTCTTTTCCTTTCTCCAAGGGCCTTCGCTGCCATATATCAATAGCCATACAGCGATGTCATGACTTTCAAGGAGACAGTCACGACCCTCCATGGAATCAGATCCTGTACCAAGTAGTCTTCACACATCTGCAAATAAAAACCATGTTTGACAGCAAACCTCAGTTATAAACTCGACTCACAAAGCTCCTAACTGCACAGTATGAAAAATAACCTCCCTCCATATTGCTTCCTGAAGAGAAGGAATATCTACTACACATTACACTCCACTCAGAGAAGCACCCACCCACCCTAGACACTCTCATCCACATATTGCTGGCCCTCCCCACGTCCCACCACGACAGGGGACCATCTCTAACTAGGATGCTCACATCCTCCTTGGAAAACCACAACCAGGTAGAAGATGGAAAAAAGATGAAGTGGTGACCTATCATGCAAACCCAGTGCCGTGCAAGAAAAAAGAACTGAGAACGGAGCATCTCTAGTTACAGATGGGTCACTCTCGCAGCAATCGACCTTCCTCCAAGGAAAGTGCACACTCCCTCCGTACAGTAAACTCCCTAATACACCCATTAAGAATGGGCAGAGTGTAGAGGACTCCCATCCCTAAACAAGGATCCTCTACGGCTCAAATACTTCTTACCATCAAACCATTCAGGAGATACTTAACTTTGACAGCCACTCCTGCTCTCAAGAAGGTCTTTTCCTTTCTCCAAGGGCCTTCGCTGCCATACATCAATAGCCATACAGCGATGTCATGACTGTCAAGGAGACGTAGTCACGACCCTCCATGGAATCAGATCCTGTACCAAGTAGTCTTGACACATCTGCAAATAAAAACAAAGTCTGACAGCAAACCTCAGTTATAAACTCAACTCACAAAGCTCCTAACAGCACAATATGAAAGATGACCTCACCTACATACTGCTTCCTTGAGAAGGAACACCTACTACTAATTCCACCCCGCCCCTCAGAGCACCCCACCCTAAACACTCATCCACACAGAAAATAGCTACACCTCTACACACTCATGCCCCTCTCCCTTTCCCTACACTACAGGGGCCTGTCGCTAACTAGGATGCTCACATCCTCCTCAGAAAACCACACCCATGTACAGAAGAACACAGTGATGAATTGGTGACCTATCATGCAAACCCACTGCTGTGTAAGAGAGGAATTGAGAATGGAGCATCTCTAGTTACAGACAGGTCAAGCTGCCAGCAATCAATCAATCTCCATACAACAAGCACCCACCCACCACTCACAGGCCCATTAAGAATGGACACTTTACAGAACTCCCATAAGTAATGAAAGAGCCTCAACATCACAAACGCTTCTGACCATCAAACCCTTTTGCATATACTGATGTTTGGAAATTGGACAGGAGCTCCCCCTCTCAACATCCCCTTTGCCTCGGTAGACAGGCCTTCACTCCCCTATGTTGAAATCACTCACAAACATACAGCACCAGCATGACAGTCAAAAATAAAAATATTCAAAACCTTTCATGTCACAAGACAACTTCATACCAGATCTGGATACAGCTGCAAATATGAAGAAGGCTTATGACAAAATACATAAGGTTAAGACACAAAACTCTTACTAAATATTACAGTTTCCTCAGACCAGTCCCCACCTAACCCAAACAGAATACTGCAATTCTTCTACAACAGTCCAACACCACAGATGTGCCACTGGTACTGGATACCGGTGTTTAACAGATGCTCTATCAGAAACAACCCCCAATGTCTTCCCTACCAATGAAAATAAAAATCATAAATCAAACACACTATAAACAACCTGAAATGAAATAAAAACACATTACACAGCAATAAGACAAGGAAAACAGTACATTAACCACAAATACATGTCATCATCACCCTGTATCAATACTCACCATGACTAAAAACACCCATAGAAGCACCTAGGCACATCTCTTTGGACCACCACAAAACTGAATGACTTCAGGTGACAATACACCAGCTTATATACTGCCTAAGCTCCACCCCCTCCATTTCCCAGCATGCCTTAGAAGCCAAAGGCAGCTATAAATACAGACTCAGGTGCCACAGAAACTCTTTAGTTCATTTCTAGCTTGACAGCAGGAAGCACTGTTCCTCTTGATGTAGTGATCAACCTTTCTTTTCACAACGCAAATCTATAGAAGATTCAAACTCTATCACCAGGTAACACTATAATTACCATATTTCAGATTCCTAAAAAGAAAATTCTACCTGCAGAGAGTATGGGACTCCACAGTAGGTGCACTTGGGGGTTGCTGAAAGAGGTATCTCAGTTCTCCCAAATTGGGCCCCATGCCTAAGAGAGCCCCATGCCCTAAAGAAGAGCACCTAAGTTACATACCTTTTTAATTTTTTTACTCATCCTACAGTGGGCCAGATCTTCAGTAGCATTTCAGTGGCAGCTCCTTCACTCGCTATCGGTCTTCGGCAGCATTTCGGTGATGGGTCCTTCAGTGCCACAGAAGACCAGGAGCAAGTGAACGGCCCACCACCAAAGTGCCGCCAAACACCCAGACCACTGCCGGGTATTCAAATTGAGCCCCATAGTTCCTAAAGCTGGCCCTGCTTGCCACCCACAGCATTGCACCACCAGCAGGGCAAGCTGAGGCTGCACAGCAGTAGGGACAGCAGGGGATGGCCAGAGGCTAGTTTCCCAGGCCAGGAGCTCAGGGGCTGGGCAGGAGGGATCCACATGCCAGATATGGCCCGTGGGCCATAGTTTGTCGATCTCTGTCTTAAGGCACTGCCACCACCCTCAGCAGCATCACAGACATAAGGGTCACATAGCATATTGCCACCCTTACGCCTCCACTGCTGCTGCAGCTTGTGCTGCCTGGCACTCGTCATGCAGCTCAAGGCCGGCTTCATGCTGTCAAACAGGGGGCTGGAACTTGCCATTGCCCACAGCCCTCTGGCCGCTCATGGCTCACCAGAGGCAACATTTCATATTGAGGCAGTGAGGCAATTTTAATGATGATTCCAGGGGCTAGTTGATCACCTGAAAACTCCAGGTTTCTGCCACATAATAACTTAAATAAATAAACTGAAAAAGTGCCTTTAATTGGACTTTGTATCTGTTTCAATTAAAGAATAAGGATTTAGCTGGCAGGAGTATTGTATCTATGTAAGTTTACACCAATCAGGAGATAATACAGCAAGACAGTCCCACTTCCAAGCATCACGGTGTCGGTTCTGGAGCTTTAACAAAGATATCAGAAACACAAGTTTCATATTTTGTACACTAGCTTTAATACAGATATATACAAATTGAAAAAATAAACAAACTCTGCTTAAAATCCGCTTAACACACACTCTGCATTTACTGCCATTATCTAGTCAAACTTAAATGAATACTCTTTAGCACAGTGAAAAACCATTCACTAAAAAAAACATTATTACTGTGTTGTTTTCTCTTTTATTAAGAAAGGAAATTAATGTCTCTAAATATTTTTGCATTTATGTTTACCTATCAAAATCATGTACATGACTCACTAACATTTGATTCCATCATGGCTATTAGGATTATACATGGAACTACATTTATTTTCATACAAGTGTTAAGGTCTTTTGCAGAGATCACTAAAAATACAATTTGAAAATAAGCAACCTTCAGTTGCAGTGTCTAAAGTTGTGCGTTGAAGCAGAATTTATGTTCTAGCAGGATACTTTTATTTGATTGCCGGACTTTTATCATATTGTGCTCTATCGTTGTTGTTTTAAATCATGAATGACAATTATGCAAGCCATGGCCAGGTGAGGCATTTTAGAACTCACTTCTACTTTAACTTTAATTCTTAGAGTAGTAAAATTATGAAATGCACGGACCACAGAAACAAATAAACTAAGAGTACTGTAATCCTTGAAATGCACCGTACACATATAGTCTCTACTATTTTATTTTTTCAACAGAAGTAATAACAGTCCAACCATGTATGTGAAAGAGAGAGGCTGTGTGTGTTCAGGGAATGAGAGAGACAGCACACTCTCACTTTAAGCAGAGAGCTCACTAATCAGAAGGTTTGTTGAGTCCACCAACAGCACTCAGCATCTGCTACTCATAACCCAGAGGCAACATCACAGATGCCTGTCACACCCCCACACCCCCCCAAACATCAGCCCCTGCCCTCTGCACAGCAGACAAGAGGTTCCCATGACCAGCTTTGCATGGAGCTGCGCCAAGCACAGGGGCACTGATACAGAGGGCACCAGGGAGCCATGGCCCATTGCTTCTAATATCACTTTTTACAAGCCATAAGGGCAAGAAACATCCCTGTTTCTCAAAAGGACAGGATTCAGGACACACCTCGTGTTCCCATGAGGCATACTATTGATGACACACCTCTTGTTTATGTAGGGTTAGTATTCAGGACACAACTCTTGTTTCCGGAGGGGACACTATTCAGTACACACCCCTTGTGCCCAGGAGTGATATTGATGACAGATATCTTGTTTCTGCAAGGACATTATTCATGTCACACCTCTCATTTCCAGTGGGGACGGAATTTGTGACACCTCTCTTGTTTCTGGAGGGGACACTATTCAGGATACACTTCTTGTTTCTGGTAGGACTACAATTCAGGATACACCCTTGGTTTCTGGGGGGACTCCAATTCACGACTCACCCTTTGTTTCTGGGGAGACTGCATTTCACAACACACTCTTTGTTGCAGGAGGGGACATTATTCAGGATACACCTCTTGTTTCTGAGGAGGCTGCAATTCACAACACACCTCTTGTTTCTAGGGAGACAGTATTCAGGATACACCCCTTGTTTCTGGTGGGACTACAACTCAGGACACACCCTTGGTTTCTGGGGGGACTGCAATTCACGATACACCCTTTATTTCAGGAGGGGACATGATTCAGGATACACCTCTTGTTTCTGGGGAGACAGTATTTAGGATACACCTCTTGTTTCTGGGGAGACTACAATTCACAACACACCCTTTGTTTCTGGAGGGGACATTATTCAGGATACACCCCTTGTTTCTGGTAGGACTACAATTCAGGACACACCCTTTGTTTCTGGGGGGACTCCAATTCACAACACATTCTGTTTCTGGGGGACTACAATTCAGGTCAGATCCTTTGTTTCTGGAGGGGACATTATTCAGGATACACCTCTTGTTTCTGGGGGGACTGCATTTCACGAGACACCCTTTGTTTCTGGGGGAGACAGTATTCACGATACACCTCTTGTTTCTGGGGGACTGCAATTCACGACACACCCTTTGTTTCTGGGGGGGACATTATTCAGGATACACCTCTTGTTTCTGCTGGGACTTCAATTCAGGACACACCCTTTTTTCTGGGGGGACTCCAATTCAGGACTTTCTCCCTTTGTTTCTCGAGGGGACATTATTCAGGATTCACCTCTTGTTTCTGGGGGAGACAGTATTCACGATTCACCCTTTGTTTCTGGTGGGACTACAATTCACGACACACCCTTTGTTTCTGGAGGGGACATTATTCAGGATACACCCCTTGTTTCTGGTAGGACTACAATTCAGGACACACCCTTTGTTTCTGGGGGGACTCCAATTCACAACACATTCTGTTTCTGGGGGACTACAATTCAGGTCAGATCCTTTGTTTCTGGAGGGGAAATTATTCAGGATACACCTCTTGTTTCTGGGGAGACTGCAATTCACGACACACCCTTTGTTTCTGGAGGGGACATTATTCAGGATACACCCCTTATTTCTGGTAGGACTACAATTCAGGACACACCCTTTGTTTCTGGGGGGACTGCAATTCAGGTCATATCCTTTGTTTCTGGAGGGGACATTATTCAGGATACACCTCTTGTTTCTGGGGAGACAGTATTCAGGATACACCCCTTGTTTCTGGTAGGACTACAATTCAGGACACACCCTTTGTTTCTGGGGGGACTCAAATTCACGACTCTCCCTTTGTTTCTGGGGGGACTGCATTTCACGACTCACCCTTGCTTTCTGGGGGGGACAGTATTCAGGTTCACCTCTTGTTTCTGAGGAGGCTGCACATCACAACACACCCTTTGTTTCTGGGGAGATAGTATTTAGGATACACTTCTTGTTTCTAGGGGTAGTGCAATTCACAATACACCCTTTGTTTTTGGAGGGGACATTATTCAGGACCACCCCTTGTTTCTGCAGGGACTACAATTCAGGTCACATCCTTTGTTTCTCGAGGGGACATTATTCAGGATACACCTCTTATTTCTGGGGAGACACTATTCAGGATACACCCCTTGTTTCTGGTGGGACTACAATTCAGGACACACCCTTTGTTTCTGGGGGGACTCCAATTTGCAACTCACCCTTTGTTTCTGGGGAGACTGCATTTCACAACACACCCTTTGTTTCTGGGGGAGACAGTATTCAGGATACACCCTTTGTTTCTGGTGGGACTACAATTCACAACACACCCTTTGTTTCTGGAGGGGACATTATTCATGATACACCTCTTATTTCTGGGGAGACACTATTCAGGATACACCCCTTGTTTCTGGTGGGACTACAATTCAGGACACACCCTTTGTTTCTGGGGGGACTCCAATTTGCAACTCACCCTTTGTTTCTGGGGAGACTGCATTTCACAACACACCCTTTGTTTCTGGGGGAGACAGTATTCAGGATACACCCTTTGTTTCTGGTGGGACTACAATTCACAACACACCCTTTGTTTCTGGAGGGGACATTATTCATGATACACCTCTTGTTTCTGGGGGAGACAGTATTCACGATTCACCCTTTGTTTCTGGTGGGACTACAATTCACGACTCACCCTGGGTTTCTGGAGGGGACAGTATTCAGGATACACTTCTTGTTTCTAGAGGTAGTGCAATTCACGACACACCCTTTGTTTCTGGTGGGACAGTATTCAGGGTACAGCCTTTATTTCTGCTGGGACTAGAATTCAGGACACATCCTTTGTTTCTGGAGGGACTCCAATTTACGACACACCCTTGTTCTCTGGGGGGACATTATTCAGGATACACTTCTTGTTTCTAGGGGGACTGCAATTCACGATACACCCTTTGTTTTTGGAGGGGACATTATTCAGGATACACCTCTTGTTTCTGAAGAGACAGTATTCAGGATACACCCTTTGTTTCTGGGGGGACTGCAACTCACCCTTTGTTTCTGCAGGGGACAGTATTCAGGGGTCACCTCTTCTTTCTATTCATGACACAGCCCTTACATCAAGAGGGCAGGGGAGTGATAACACATCTCATGTTCCTACAAAGGACACTATTCAGCACACACCCCTTGTTCCCAGGAGGAGTAATACTGATAAAACACATGTTTCAGGGAGGGGGGGGCAACATGGAGGAGACAGTATTTGTGTTACACCTGTCGTTTCTGAAGGAGACATTATTCAGGGGACACCTATTATTACCAAAGTATTCATGCCACACTCCGTGTCTCCAGAGGACACTGTACTCATAACACATCTCTTGTTGCCAGAAAGGACGGTATTCAGGACACACCTCTTGTTCTCAGGAGGACTACTATTAGAAGGGGTGACTCATTGTCTGGAGGGGACACTATTTGAGTATGTTTACACTACCAGATTAGTTTGATTTAAGTTAAATCGAATTTTTGAAATCAACCTTACAAAGTCAACTTTGTGAGTCCACGCTAACGGGGCAAGCGTCGACATTGGAAGCGGTGCACTGTGGGAAGCTATCCCACAGTTCCCACACTCCCCACTGCCCATTTGAATTCTGGGATTTCCCCCCCAATGCATGCTGGGGGGAAATCTGTGTCAAGGGTGGTCCTGGGTAACTGTCAGAATTCAACAGTCCCTCCCACCAGCTAAATCAGTTTGCGCACTTTTTCTGGTCAGTGGCAGCGCGGACGCCACCGCACTGCAGTGCGACCATGGAGCCCACTGCGATCATCGCTGCACTTATGGCCGTTGTCAACTCCTCGCACCTTATCGTCCACCTCTTCCACAGTCAGATGCTGAGACATCGGGCGAGGAGGCTCCGGCAGCGCGGTGAGGACATGAAGTCAGAGAGTGGCTCAGACCTCTCACAAAGCACAGTATGCCACGCCGTGGAGATCATGGTGGCAATGGGTCATGTTCATGCTATGGGACAGCGATTCTGGGCCCAGGAAACAAGCACAGACTGCTGGGACCGCATAGCGCTGCAGGTCTGGGATGAATCACAGTGGCTGCGAAACTTCAGGATGCGTAAGGGCACTTTCCTTGAACTGTGTGACTTGCTGTCCCCTGCCCTGAAGTGCAAGGACACCCGCATGCAAGCAGCCCTGAGTGTGCAGAAGCGAGTGGCCATAGCCCTCTGGAAACTTGCAACGCCAGACAGCTACCGGTCAGTAGCGAACCACTTTGGCGTGGGCAAATCTACCGTGTATTTCTCTGATAAGGTCATGCAAGACAGTATCAAAAGCCTTACTGAAGTCAAGATATACACTTCCCCTCTATCCACAAGCTTGTTATCCTGACAGGAAAAAAACATTAGGATGGTTGGAAATGATTTGTTCTTGACAAATCCATGCTGACTGTTATCACTTTAATATCTGTTGCTAACTGATTATTTGTTCCATTATTTTTCAGGGGAATTTAAATAAGCTGATTGGTCTGTAATTCCCCAGGTTGTCCTTACTCCCCTTTCTATAGATGGGCACTATATTTGCCCTTTTCCAGTCCTCTGGAATATCTCCCATATTCCTTGACTTTTTGAAGATAATCACTAATGGCTCAGAGATCTCCTCAGTCAGCTCCTTCAGCATCCTAGGGTGCATTTCATCAGACCCTGCTGACTTGAAGACATCTAACCTAAGTCATTTTTAACTTGTTCTTTCCCTGTTTTAACCTCTGGGCCAACCTCATTTTCATTGGCATTCATTAAGTTAGATATCCAATTGCTGCTAAACTTTTTGGTGACAATGGAAACAAAAGGCATTTAGCACTTCTGCCATTTCCACATTTTCTGTTATTGTCGCCCCCCCCCCACTGAGTACCATCAGAATGTGGGGACGAAATCACAAAGATTAACTCCCAAAAGAAGTTACCCCTAGCAAGGGACAGGGAAGGCAATAAGTAGGGTACTGCTTAAATCACAGGGGGGAGGGGGAATCGTACCATTTTCAAACATTGGTCATGGCATAAATAGTGAACTTTGCAGATGAGTTATACACCTGCAAAATTTGCTAATGATGTAGTGAGTAACCCAAAAAATGTGTGATTTCTCCACAGCGTTTCTCACACTAGGGGCCCAGACCCAATAGGGGGTTGCAAGCCCACCAGGGGGTCGCGGTATTGCCACCCTTACTCCTGAGGTGATGCTGACAGCGGCGCTGCCTGGAGCTGGGTGGCGAGAGAGTGGTGGAGGCTGGCCGGTGCCCAGTTCTGAAGGAGAGAAGTAGGAGTGGCTTAGTATTGCCACCTTTACCTCTGTTCTGTGGTGGCGCTGCCTTCAGAGCAAGGCATCCAGCCAGCAGCTGCCATTCGCCACTCTGCCTTCACAGCCAGGCAGCCAGAGACCCAATTTCACGGTCTGTGACGCAAATTTCCACCCTCATTTTTCTGCCCCATTTTTCTACTCCCCAGCCCCGCTTTGTGCCCTTGGTGGCTGCCCCACTCACCCCACCCGTGTTATCGCCCTGTAGCTGCACCCAATTGACTGGTTACCAAAATAATTCACAGGCATCATGTAATAGTTGAGTGTTTATATTATGCCAGCAGATTTTTCTTAAACAAACAGGTCTGCTGTGGCTTTTCCAAATTACAGCAATTAATAAAGGTCCATTATTACTTTTCTGCGATTTTCCAAGCCTTCTTTGCAACTCAGCTGCAATTATTTGAAGATCATCCCGCAGTTCAGATAGGGTCTTAATTATTATTAACCAAGAGAAGGAAGAAACAGAAACCACAATAGGGAAAGAACAGGTTAAAAATATATAGATATATATAATGTATTATTGTCAGCCATGAAATTCATTTTAAGGTGCCCAAAGAATCAGCTGAAGCAATCTGGGAACCATTAGCAATTATCTTTCAGAATGCCTGGAGAATGGTGAAGACTGGAGAAGGGAAAACACAGTACCCATCTTTTGAAAGGGGAACAAAGAGGACTGAGGAATAAAGTCAAGCCTTCCTTAGATACCTGGAATGAACAAATTATTATACAATCAATTTGTAAGCACCTAGAGGACAGTAAGGTGATAAGTTAGATCCAGACTGGATTTCTAAAAACAAATAATGCCAATTCAATCTCATTTCCTGCTTTCACAGGGGTACTGGATTTACAGTTCCAGGGGACACTGTAGACAGGACATATCTTGATTTTAGTTTGGCTTTTGACACAGGCCCCCATGACATTCTCACAGTGAACTAGGGAAATGTGGTGCACATAAAAGTGCTACAAAATGAGTGACAATGTTGTTGGAAGGCTGCACTCAGACAGTAACCATTAGCGGTTCACTGTCCAATGGGAGGATGTATACAATGGGGTGCCCGGGGGCCAGTCCTGGATCTGATATAGTCAATATTTTCACTCATTATTTGGATAACGGACTGGAGAGCATGCTGTCTAAATATGCAGATACCAGCAGCTGCGAGGGGCTGCAAGCGCATTGGAGGCCAGGATTAGAATTCAAGGTAACATTTACAAACAGGAGAAGTGGGCTGAATGAACAAGATGAAATTCAAAAAAGACAAGCGCAAAGTACTAGACTTAGGGAAGGAAAACCAAACGCGCCACTACAAAGTGGACACTAGCTGGTTAGGGGGCAGTACTACTGAAAATGGTCAGGAGCTATAGTGGTTCAAAAACTGAATCTGAGTCAATTGTGAAAAAACCTAATTAAGCACTGGACTAGATTAGCAAGAGAGGCAGTGGAATCCCCATCACTGGGGGTTTTTAAGGACGGGTCGGACAAACACCTCAGTGCCAGGGGCCGGACTAGCTGCCCTCTCACGGTACATTCCAGCCCTACAATTCTACGACTCTATGTGGGGGAAATGCTTGGCCACTTTATTACAGCACTGCCCGGCCCCTCCCACAAGCACTAAACCACCGAGACATTTTGAAACCCTCTCAGTAACAAAGTCTGGGAACCAGATGGGAGAGAAGCGCAGAAGAAAAGGAGTGACCCTGGGGGATTCCCCGACACTGCCCCCAGGGCAGCGCACTCCCACAGCAGGGGGAACAGGGAGAGTCAGGAAATGGCTTTTCCTCTTCCTGCACCTCACCTTGCTCACAGGAAAGTGAATCTGCCCAGTTATTTGGTATCATGGACCTGTGGATCCTCCCCTTAGGCTCAGGGGAGGTTCTTTACCAGTGGGCAGGATCTGCCCACCAACTTCCTGGATACCAACAGAAAGATGCTGTAGTAAGTGTGTGGGGGCCAGTCAGAGATCTGGAAATCTCTCTCCCTAATTATTTCTCCCACTGCCCTTTTCAGTCTCTCTCTTTCCTTTTTCTCCTTGTGTCTCCCCTTCCCCTGTCTCTCCCCCTCTGGCTGACAGACAATCCTGGGGGTTTGCTCTCCTATGGCTAGATCGGCTCCTGCAATTGCTAAGGGGGGAGACATGTGGGGTGAGGAGGGGCTGTTTCTGCAGAATCACCCTCATACCCAGCCCCAGTTCCCTGAAGTCTCTATCAATTGCCTAGAGTCTCTGACTTAGAAATTGGTGTGGACAGAGCCTTGGGATGTCCTATGGGGCTAATTGCAACTGGAGGAAATCCTCACCTTGGCTGGGCACAGAGGAAGCTTTATTCACGATCACTCCCCAGCTGTGATCCCACTGCGGGAGCAGCAGCTGCTCAGCCTGCGCTCCCAGACCACAATTGGGGCAGCAGCATCTGAACCAGAAAGCTCAACCCCCAAAACCCTGAGGCAGAGACAGAGAGAAATTGAGTAACTTTCCCTCCTTTAGCAACAACTGAAACCCCCTCCCCACAGGGACACACCCTGATCTTATCTACCTCCCATGTTAATTTGGAGTCACTCCCTGTTCTGTCTTGCAGTGACTCCAGATTAACACATGTCTCAGCGTGCAGCCCTAAGGATTCATCTGCTTGTTTGCATATAAGAAAAGATATGAGTTTATCTAAGTATTTGATGTATTGTAATAGGTTTATAGATTTATATTAAAAATAAGTTTGGCTGTAATGCAAGAGACCTACAGGCTAAAACCCTGTCTGTTAAGCTAAGGCAAAGTCAGCATATGTATATTGTGACCCTTTACATTCCTAGGAAAAGATGACCTATCTAGATGTCTAGAGACCTTTTACCTAAATCAATAAACAGTGAAGGATGGCAAAAGAGATTTTTCAAAGCTTTACCCACAGACTTAATAAGTACACCACAAGTCCATACATACCCCATATACTAGTATGTATGTGCATACTGATGATGGGTAAGTGTACCGTAACATTTCTGGGGGGAAGCTATTTTATATGACACAAGTGCCGGAAATCCTCCCTCTTATTCCCAAGAACAAGGAAAGGATAAACAAATCCAGGAGTTGCTCAAACTCCTGGCTAGCAAATAGGTATCAACTCTGTGGCTGGAACTGAAGGCGACCCCAGGATGTTTTTAAACACACGAGTGGGGGGCCGACAGTGCAACATGTTAATAGACACAGCAGCCTCGGTATCAATAACCAGCCAAGATCTTCCCCTGACCTGTAAAACCATATGGATTGAAGGGGTGGAAGGTGGAAAATTAAAAGCAACCCTTAGCCAGGCAGTAGAAATAGATTTTGAAGGTATGGTCACAGTCAGTCAAATCTGGGTTTGCCCTGAGCAGGGAGACACAATGTGCAGCACAGATCTCCTTAAGGAGCTCGTGGGAGTAACCAACCCCAGCGCTAGCTGCATTGAATGGGCCAAAGGGTCCAATTAGGAAAAATCATCTCAAAATATAGCCATGATTGCCAGTAATAGGTAATAATACCGGGGGGGGGAGTCTAGTAGAGACCCCCGTGTTCCCTTCACCCTGAGGTGTGGGCAACAGATAAACAAGAGTGTGGGCTAGTAAACATGAAGCCTCTGTCTGTAGAAGGACCAACTCACAATGCCCACAGGCAGGATCCTATTAAACCCAAAGCCTTAGAGGCAGTTAAATATATAGTCACTAATGTAGAATCTAGAGGGGTAATTTAAAAAACCACCTCCACAACTAACTCCCCAGTTTGGCCCATCAGGAAGCCAGACGGGACCTGGAGGTTAACTATAGACTACACCCACCTTAACCGGGTGACTCCCAAGGCACATCCTATTGTGGCAAGCCCTGCCACTATTCTGAATTTGCTAACCCCAGGACACTCAGTATTCTCAGTCCTGGATGTAGCTAATGGATTTTGGAGTATTCCCCTTGCAAAGGAGAGTCAGGAGAAATTTGCATTTACAGTAGGATACCAGCAGTACACTTGGACCCGAGTACCTCAGGGGTTCCATAATTCTCCCTCCATCTTCCACAGGACAATGGCAGAAGTAATAGCACGAGTGCCTTTGGAAGGGGATACTGTGATACTACAGTATGTAAATAATTTGCTAATTGCCAGTTCAAATAAAAAGGACCATTTAAAAACCCTAGACAGACTGTTTATATATCTTTGCATGGCAGGACTTAAATTAAGCCCAAAGAACGCTCAATTGCAATTGCAGAAAATTTTATACCTAGGGCATAACATCTCCAAGGAAGAGAAGGCACTCACAGTAGACAAAAAGCAGGCAATTTTAGAGTTAAAGAAACCAAGGACAGCTAAGGAAGTCTGGAAGGTCGTGGGACTCCTTAATTTCTGTAGAACCTATATACCGGAGCACTCAAGAGATGGTGGAACCATTTCAAAACCTCACTGGAGGGGGAAAGCCTGCAAATGAGTTAGTAATATGGGGCACACAACAAGAGGAGGCATTTATAAAAATAAAACAGGCTTTAGCCTCCGCCCGCAGCCTGGGCTTACCCGATATGGGAAAGCCATTCCACCTTTACTGCAGCCACAGCCGGACCCAGTACTCAGCTGTGCTAAGCCAGCTTCAGGGAGCATACTTACCTACCTTAAAACCCCTGTATCCCAGGGATTACCAGAGTTCATAGCAGCTCCTTGAGCTGTGAAAGCTTGTGAATCATACACTGTCACAGGGAAATTCGTGCACTCATTGATCTCCTTAACAGATGCCCAGAGGAGTCAGTGGGCATCAACATTGTGCTTGCAAAACCCTAACATCTCCATAGTAAAAAACAAAAAAAAATGTAGCCAAATGTCTGAACATAAAGGGAGAGGTACACGCATGTCTTATAGAGAAGAGGAAGTGTTGGGAAGAATTTTAAAAAAGCCATTAAAAATCCAAATATAGCTTTGTATGTAAATAAATCAAGAGAGCATAAAATTGGAGTGCCACATACAGAATGGGCAGTGGTACTCGGTGATGGGAAAGTGATAGCCTTGCTTCTTGGGCTGACTTTGATCCTTCCATCTGACCTGAAGCTAACAGCCCTCACTGAACATTTGAGAGCAGGGGAAAGCAAGAAGCTCACTGTATACACAGACAGCAGATATGCATTTGGAGTAGTGCGTGACTACATGGACGTGTGGTCACACAGGGGTTTTATAACAACAACTGGCAAGCATATTAATAATATGAAAGCAATTCAAGGCCTAACAGAAGCTGCCAAACTACCATCAGAACTAGCAGTAGTAAAAATAAAAGCACACAATTAAATCTCAAGTAAAAAACAAACAAAAAAAATTGCACAAGCAAGTCCTATTAAGGTTTGTGCAGCTAGAGTGCCAAAAAAGGAAGTAAATTTTAAAAATCTATATGCAACCATAAGCCCAGAATAGAAAGTTAAAAAAAACAAGGCTGTGTGTATAAAAACCACCTCTGGTATGGGCCGGGGGGGGGGGAGGAGGAGCTGGTAGCCCCGGAGTGCATACAGACTCTACTGCGCCATGGCATCCACTCTCTAGCTCCTCTGAGGTAGAGACAAATGAGGGCTGCCCTGAAATACTGGTGGTGGCCAGCCATAAAAAAAAATGCTTTACAATTTCTCAAAAAATGTGTAACATAGGCACTAGTAAATGTGGGTAAAAAAAAAGAAGTGCCTCTGATTCACCAACCACGACCAGAGGGACTGTGGCAAAATTTGCAAATTGATTTTACTGGACCCTTGCCACAAAGCAGAGGGTACACTTACATTTTGGAAACTATTGACACCTTTGCCCAATGGGTAGAGGCATTCCCAACCAAGAACTGTACTGCCACAACAATACTTCTTTTGCTAGGATTCGAGCTAATACCCAGATGAAGTTTGCCACTGTCAACATACGCTGACCAAGGAACTCACTTTACAGGGTGAGTAATAAAAGAGGCATGTAAAGCACTAGGAATAAAGCAAAAATTCCATATACCATACCACCCTGAAAGCTCAAAAATAATCAAAAACAATAAACAAAACAATAAAAACAGCCTTAACAAAAGCAATACTGAATACAGGAGAAGGATGGGCTCCTATGCTTCCTGCTATGTTGTATCAAATCAAAGAAAGCCTAAATAGGCTGACTCAACTGACACCCTTTGAGCTAATGACACAAAGAGCAAGGAGAATGCCTAGCACTGTGACCCTCCCTGCAGGCAGATCTGGGCTTTTTGCAGACAGGCTGCAAAACTACATCAAGGCATTGGACATAGAGTTAAAGAATTTAAACAACCCAGTAGAAAAAAAAACCAAACCGAGCTGAATAATAATAGCAGTCTAGACAAACCTGCATTTAAAGTTGGGAATTTAGTAATGTGTCGCATTTATCCAGGGGTTAAAGGAATTTCTAAAGCCAAGATGGCAAGGCCCTATAAAGGTCCTTCTAACTACTAATACATGTGCAAAGATTAAAGGAAAATTTAAAACATTTTGGCATCACCAAAATCAGTTAAAATTGTTTAATTCAGCATCTAACAATAGTCAATAAACAATAGTCAATACTAACAATGCTTCCACGGGTGAACAAGAGGAGAAGGAAGAAGGACTGAAGGGTGACCAGGACAACCAGAGCGACCATGGGGAGGCTTCTGCTGTGTCTCCTGCTGTCCCTGTGATGCATGAGGAAGGACGCAAGTCATGTGCCATGTGAAAAGGAGGACTGGGAATGGGTCACTAACCCCCCTCCTCCAGGTTTGCTGTGCTTTAATTGCCGTACTAAGGAAACACTTTAACTTGTCCAAAACACATGCAGTGGCCAATAAACAAATCTGGCCAGAAGTAAAGGTGGCACTGTGGTTAGGACACGAGCGCACAGTAGAAATCAAGAAGGTCCAAATAAAATCACACACTGATGCTCACAAAAACAGGGAGGCTAGTAACATTACAATTTTGATAACAACCGACTGCCCTGTTATCCGCTGGTGTCAGGTACCGGAGATTACAGACTTGTTGGAAGGAATCATGGAAGCGTATGAGCTACCCCTTTGAACAGGGCGAAGCGCTTTGACGATGCTGTGGCCCCCTGAGATGAACAGTGTCTATACTTAGTGCAACCAGTGTCCAAATTACCTTTAAAGGGGGAACAGCTGCGTACTACTAGTGAAGGGTACTACTGTTGTGTATTTGGTTGTCATGGGTTTTGTTACTATGGCAACTGAGTTAGACTATTAAGGGATAGCTCAGCCGGTTTCAACCGGCTGAGTGAGCTCTCTGTTTCTGTAAATAAAATGGAGGTTTTGGTTAGCTGTCTGCTCTCTGGCCTCAAGTGATTGTTTCCTACACCGGCTGCCCCAAGGACTTAACAACTACAAGGTCTTGGGCTATGCCTCATTTGAGCACAACTACATGGCATATTGCCACAAAGGCTTGGGAGGGAACACACAGACCTCGATACTGGAATTTGTGTGGAATTTTGGGAGAAAGAAACCAAACACTCATGAAAGATCATGCGCCAATTATACCGACATGGTACCTGTGGAGGTTGGACTTGCTGATTCAGGATGGAGTTTACCACTTAAAGCACGGATGCAGGTAACCCCAAAGGCATGGCACATATTTGTTAAATGATGGCCCAAATTAGAATGTCAACAACTGGTAACAATTAACTGGGTTATCAGAGACAGAGTGGAAACACCCAATTGTGTGTCATGCCCTGAACAAATCCCTCTTCCAGAACCAGGATTATAATGATAGGACCAGCACTACCGGTCCTCACCTCAGTGGTATTCCACATTTACAGGGTCGAGGTGCGTATTCCTTTAGAGGTAGTGAACAGACAATATGCAAAGGTCAGGCCTCAAATGAGTAGAAACATTACTAGCCTAACAAACGAAATTGGTGAGTGCTTAACTAGACAAAGGAGGGGATTACTAGATACCATTGCAGGATGGTTTGGTGCAGGTAATTCTGTTTGCAACACCTATACCATAGCACACCAAGCTGAAAGGAAGGACCAGCTGGAATCAAGGGTGGCAGATGCTATAATCTCTAATGCCCAGGGAGGACGAGATACTATTAAGGCCAGTCGATTTATCCTAGACAGCTTAAAGGATCTCTCAAACTCTGTATCCACCTCATCAGATATAACAAAATACCTGGGCTAAGAAGTCACCAGTCTGTTAATAAATGGGACAAAAATAAAGGCACTACAGGAGAGTTGTAGGAGAGCAGGACAAATTTTGGTCCTCATCACACAGGGAATTGTAACCGATCTCCTCAATGGCCGGGTCCACCCAGCCCTTATGGAAGCGGTGGAACCCTATATCCCGTCCCCAGCAACTGCCCAGAACCACTCCATCAAGCTAAATGGAAAGCCCTGCCCCTCGAGACATCCATCCGTGTGCATGACGGTCCCCCGAAGGTCAACCATGACTGTTGATGGGACGCGGCTCCACCGTACTGCATCAATGATGGGTAACCTGACATGGGATCCGGAATGGCACTACGGCAGTAAGTATCTCGAGGAGTGGCTACAGGCCCTGCAGGCGAAAATCGAGGAGTTGGTGTCCGAGGCCCAGAGGCATATTGGGGAAGGCCATCTGACGTACATTCAGATAGGGAAAACCACGGACTGGGCCCATGTGAAGCACTCGAAGGGAAAGAACCAGGCCGTGGATTATGGGCGATGCCATCTCAGGTGATCAAGTCCCCTGGGGACGGATCTCGGTGCTATTTTGTCAAGTTATGTGGGGAGTCTATCCTGACATTCCTGATGGTACTGGTGCTTTCCGGCAACTCCGCAGTAGGCTGAGTACATTAAAATTGGTATATGTGACCTGGTGGGTTAGGGAACCCTAGGGTCAAGAGGAGGGACTGAAGGGTTAAAATCCATGTGCATTTTATATAACAACCTGGTATGTGGATTGTGTCAGCTCTTTTCCAGACCCAAACTCCAGAGTATGGTCAAGGGACCAGAGGCCTAGAAAATAGTGATCAGCTAAGAGAAGCAGAATAAACCAAAGATAACCTTGCTTTGCCAAAATAAACCTAGTCAGCAAATTGCCAGGTGTTAGAGCCAAGAACTGAATAATTGTGTCTTACTCAGAGTTGCAGATTGAACAAAGAAGCCCTGTTTCGGTTGTTTGTTTATAGGGAGACGTTCTTCCCACAGATCCAACCTTGAGTTTATGAAAGGTTGGCGCATGTCATTATAAGATATGGCATCCTCCCACCTTCCTTTCCCAGGGTCCGATGCCTGCCTTAAAACACAGAGGAGACAATCTCTATTGCCATATACTTTCACTGTTTCTTTGTTTTAACTCCTAGGAATATATCTGCTTGACAATCAGAAGAGCTACTCCATTCCTATGTACCCCAAATCAGAATTCAACATTGATCAAATGTTATTAGGATAAAATAGCAAGTTAACATTTAATTAATACTTATATAACTTTAGCCAATGGTTAACAGGTTACATAATGTCTCTGCCCATGGTCTTATGTGCTATCTTGTCTTGCGGCCAGACCTATCCCGGGGTGTGGAACTGCCTACCCTGTCACTTTCCCCCGCCCATGGAAAAGCCATATATTCTATTGTAATCAATTGATTGACAGTGTCTCTGAGCCTAATAAGCAAGGTGACACTCTGCCAGCACCGTGTGTAATAAACTCCTATGCTTCACCTCTACATGGTGTGGACTTATGTCCTTCAGTTGTAAAACCTTTACCTCCTCAATAACTAATTCAACTTCCCTGAAACACGGGACACCTTATGGAACTTGGGGAGACAAAGCCAGTTGTAATAATTGGATAACGGGGGGAAGTTTAACCTTATACAAACTTGCATATGAGGCTGAAGGATGATATGAGGTACTCATTATAGCTACCTTTCAAAGCAAAACAGGAAGAGCGATTTACTCTTTATAATATGCATGACATAACCCAACTGTTTAATAAGACTCAACAGAAAATGAAACAGTTAATCGCTTTAAACAATGATCAGCACAGGGATCAACATTTAGGAAAAGAGATTATATGCTCTGCATATGGGGAATATGTCATGAGTGCAATCACCAATGCACTACAATCCTTAAGATTGGGAAGAGTTCCTGACTTACCATATATACTCGATCATAAGCCAGTCTGTTTATAAGCCAACCCCCCGCAAAATGGGTAAGTACAAATGGAAAAATTGTTATGACCCATTCATAAGCCAACGCTATAAGTCAGGGGTCAGCAAACTTTGGCTCCTGGGCCATCACGGAGATAAACCTAAGTTAACAAAGTGTCCCGGTGCAGCAGCTGCTTACCCTGATGGGCTGGGACAGCAACAGGTGGGGAAATTTTTTTTGGGGGGGGGAAGCTGGGGGTCAGGAGAGTAACCCCCTATGACCCACCTTTCTTGGCTACATTCCGACACTACAGTTACAGCTAAAATCGTTACTGGCCCACAAGGAGACCCACTTTATACCAATTACTAATGATATGGACAAAGCCCAACAAGTTACTACCCAATTAATGAATAAAGGGAATGAGACTGAAACAATTGGAATCAATGTCCTTATTTTCGGTTGCCTGCAGCACGGATCCAACAAACCCAAGTCAAAACCTAGACAGACACCACGTGGGGAGGCACATGAATGTGGGTCCGTGGTGCCCATTCCAGACACCCGCCAAAACCTACCCAGGTATGAAACTGGCGCTGAACCAGTCTGCCCCCCCGACCCCCCATTTCACACCCTCTGCCCCTCCCCCACCTGACCCCCCATTTCACACCCTTTGGCCCCTCCCCCCCGGCTGATTTTCCAGCCCCCCCGCCTGACCCCCCCATTTCACAGCCTCTGCCCCTCCCCCGACTCCGGGAGTCTCGGTCCGCCCCACACGCGCGGCTGCCCCCGGGGTCTCTCCGCCAATCAGCGAGCGGGCCGGGACCCCCACGCGCACCGCGACCCCCTCCGCCCGGCGCTGGGCCCACGTCACTTCCGGCCCGAGGTGAGCCAGGATCGAGGCGCGACCGCTCGCTCGAGCCCAGCCTGGCCCCGCCCTGCGGACGCGGCGTCACCGGCTCACACCCAGGAAGCGGATTCGGCGGCGGCCGCCTGGGTTGGGACTGCGCGGGCGCGCGGACAACGCCCGGCACATGCTCAGTGGCACCCGCTGAAGCCGCTGCGCCCTCACGCTGCCCGGACTGGGCCAGAAACTCCCCTGGGGGGGGGTCGCTGCCTAAATAGTGGAGACCCCCCCCCCGCCGGAGTCACTGTGGCAGCTGGGGGGCGGGACACCGGACACTGCCCCCTGCCCCAGGGGGCTTCCCGAGCTCATCTCCCCCCCCACGTGTGGGGCTGAGGGACACACCTAGGGCACTGGCCCATGTGACTACAATGGTCCTTCTCCTCGGGGGGGGGGCAGGGCCCCCCCATCACTGCAGCCACAGAGGGAGGAGACACACAAGGCAGCGGGTCAGGGTCTGGGCCCAGCAGGGCGGCACTGCCCAGCCTTCCCACTCCCTGCGGCTGCCCAGCTGCGGGTAGAGAAGCCCAGCAGGGCAGGGCGGGTCCCTGGCGTATGGCGCTCAAGGTTGCCCCTGACCAGGGCAGCCATAGAGAGGCTGCTGGCCTTGTCCATGCCTCCTGCTCAGACGATTCCCAGTCTGGGGGCCCAGGGGGATGATTTATTGCCCTCATCACCTCTGGCAGTTAATGTTCAGCCTCAACTGTGCCCCGCCACATGCTTTTACCCCTGCCTTTTCTATCCAGATACCTTAATGGGCCCCATCACCATCATACCTGGGAGCAGCCATCTCCTCCCCTGGCTTGTCAACTCTGAAACCCTCTAGGTCCCTCTCACAATGTACCATCCTTTTTCTTGTTCATCCCAAGTCATGGAGCTAGTACCTGGAGCATGCATGGGGAGAGGTGGCGATGATACGCGTTCAGCTCCAGCTAGTGCAGCCCTTTTTATAGTAACTTACAATAACACCCCTAAGTAATTGTTGTCTGGCTTTGACCAAACTGTTGCCGGCACTCAGTGCCCGAGGTGGCAGTGGTTGAGTTCATTGCCCGGTGTGCGCCGCTCCAAAAGGACACACCAGGATGGAGAAGCAAACAGAACTTTATTTGAGATATCAAATAGGCATCAGGAGCCACACAGGGCTCAAATCAAAACCGTGCGAAACAAACAACTCACATACCTTTTATACTTTAACCAAAACAGTAACTTGTTACAATGTTTATGACATGAACATTACCTGCCCAGAACCAAGTCTGCCTAGCTACTAACCAGTTCTTACTAGTTTCTTTCTTCTAGAAGGAGTAGCCCCTTTCACAAGGGCAACTCGGGGTCAAACATGCAGTCTAGAGGAGAGTTGGTACACTATAGCTCAGAGCAAGAGGACTTCATCGGCTCTCATGGCCTTCCATCCTTTTGAGTTACCTGGATTATGCCAAGTGCATCCCCAACAACCATATCTACATTTTGTCTATTTTAATTAAAATAACTTCAATAAAAATGTTAAATAGCCAATGAGAGTGTAGAAGGTAACTTGTGTAAGTATAATTTTAAACATTAAGAAGGAAGGTACTGTACAGCTGCGGTCAGGCTTAGGTTCTGAGGGATTACAAGTGTCGGTTACAAGGTTCATAAGATACATACATAACACAACCATCATAGACGCAGATTGGGGTGCGGGCATTTTTAAAACCACAGTGGGTAAGTGATCTCAGGTACACCACCCATAGAATGTATCCAGAGTCCAAGTCATTGATTATACCTGGGGTCAGCAACCTTTCAGCAGTGGTGTGCCGAGTCTTCGTTTTAATTTAAGGTTTCGAGTGCTGGTAATACTTTTTCATGTTTTTTAGAAGGTCTCTATAAGTCTCTCTTTTACAATACAACAGTAGTTTAGTTAAATAATATAAACAAGGTTTTCAAAATGTTTAAGAAGCTTAATTTTAAATTAAATTAAAATGTTGATCTTACGCCGCTGGCCCGCTCAACCCACTTCTAGTCTGGGGTTCTTTTCACCTAGGCCAGCAATGGGCTAAGCGAGGCCTGTGGTCGGGACCCCGGCTGGCAATAGTCAGGCAGCCAGAATCCCAGACTAGCAGCTGTCTGGGTGGGGCCACTGGCCAGGACCCTAGACCCGCAGCGGGCTGAGCAGCTCAGCCTACTGCCGCTCAGGGGTTCCATCTGTGGGCTCCTGCCAGCTGACATCCCTGCTGCCAGACCCACTCAGCTCGCTGCCAGTCTGGAGTCCTGGTCCTCTCCACATACAGCGGGTAGCTACCTTCTCCCTGGTTCTGGCCCATTCTCTTCCTGTGTCTGCACTGAGCTGAGAGTGGGAATGCACTGAGCACAGGATGAGGGTGAAGGGTCTGGCCAGGAGATACAATGAGGGAGGGGGCTCAGGATTGGAGCAGGAGGTTTGGGTGTGGGGCACTTACCTGGGCAGCTTCCATTTGGTGTGAGGGGTACAGGCGGGAATGTGTGTAGGGATGTGTGCAGGAGCTCCCATTTGGTGCTGAGGGTGGGGGGTGAATGGGGATGTGGGGGGGTGCCAGAGTCAGGGCTGGGGTCATGGGTGGGGGTGAAGCAGTCAAGCAGAAGGCTGGCTGTGTATGAGGGGGGCGCAGGGGAGGGGCCTGGGGGTGCGTGCAGAGCACAGGCCTGGTGTGTGTGGGGGGGGTCAGGGCAGGGGGCTGGGTGTGTGTGTGTGTGGGGACTCAGGGAACAGGGCTCCCCCCACTCCTGCGGCCCCCAGCCAGCTCACCCACTCGGGGCCCCATGGCACACTGCACAAGCGCAACTAGCGACTGCGGCAAGAGAGTCCCTTCTGGCTGTGTCTGGAGGAGCTGCCCCTGGCGGCACATAACCCCGCAGTATACGAGCTCCTCACCCCAGGGCTCTCTGGCCACCACCAATTCCCACTCACCCACACCTGCTATGTGCTCAGCGCCACCGGGCCACTGAGCTCTCTGCTCCTCCCAGCTCACGAACAGCAGGTACCGAGCCATGGCTGCAGCTGGGTGCCTCCTCCCAGGGACGCTCAGCAGCTGTCACTGCTGCTGCTGCTGCCAGCCTCTCCCACCTCCACCATCCCTGCTCCCCCTTCCTGCCGCTGGGAGTCAGGTCCGGGTCCAGCAGCAAACCTGCTCCCCCGGAACGCTGCCAATCCACCATGGCCAACTATACCAAGGTGGCTCAGGTGAGCTGGCCCCTCCACGCTCCCGGGGCAGGGCTCCTCGCCGGGTGAGGTGACGCAGGAGCCCATGGCCAGGCCACTGAGGTGGCTCCTCTCTCGGGGGGCGCAGGCTCTGCCCCTCACTGGCTTTATATCCTTGGGACTCCGGCGGGCAGCAGTGTGTCATTAAAAATCCGCTCACATGCCACAGGTTGCTGACCCTTGCACTATACCAATACTAAGTACATGGGTGGGGTGAGTCCCTTGATTTGTCAAGGAAAGAAGGAAGTGGGTTATTTCCCTGACCGGTGTTCTCAATTACTCTACCTGGTACTGACAGTGTCGAACGGCACCGTGACGTCCACCATGAGAATCTTCTTCTTTTCCGTATCCATCACGATGTTGGGTCACAGTTGGCTGTCCATGCCGAGGATGGCGGGGTCGATGGTGAGCTTCCCCAGGGATGGCGGGATGGCTTTCACCACCCCGTTCTGGATGGTGCTGTGGCATTACCGGCAGGCTCCAGAGTAGTGCTGACATCCACACAGGATGTGGGACAGGGTCTCATTGAAGTAGCCCCACTTCCTGCAGCACGTGTCCCGGTTGCCACAGCAGACGGCACCGTTGAGCAATAAGTGTGTAACTGGTTTGGGATTTTCTGGTTTGGTTCCTTGTTTTTTCCAATGGTTTGCATGCAGAGGGCGTGTGACTCAGTTTCCCTGGGTGTTACTGGGTTAACGAGATGAGGCCAAAGGGACTTTTTTGTTACAGAGGACCAGCGAGGGAACTTGAGGCCCCAACTGATGGCCTGGAGAATGGATACCCCAGCGACTGGCAACCCAGAGGCCCAGCTCAGGAGTCCCAACTGGTTCTAGCCAGTGGGAAGACAATAGGTCACTGGGGTCCTCTCTCCACAGCCCAACAGCCAGTTCCAGCCAGTGGGGGCTGGAGGAGAGGAGAGGAGGCCCAGGTGACCCTGATTACCTAGAGAGAAGACAATGGACAGAGACATGGCTTGGGGCCCATGATATCAAATGCCCAGCCGGGAAGCAGGGGGGTTCAGGACTGGAGAGACAGAGAGCAGGCAGAGCCCCCCCTGGATGCAGGGTAGACTTGGATGTGCTGTGCTGAGGAAGGCCAGGCCTAAGGCTCTGAGCGTTTCCTATGTTGGGTTCAAAAGCTCAATAAACCCTCCTGTGTTACGCTGGCTGAGTGTCACTCCGGGCTAGAGAACAGGGTTGCATCAACTCCTTCGGGGGTGAGGAGGCCCTAGCGGTCCAAAGCAAGTGGACTCCCTGAGGGGGCCCATAGCAAGAGACGGGTGTGCTAAGGCTCAGAGTGGTGCAGTTCCAGGAGGTGGAGGAGCTGAACACCCAAGAGAGAGTGGAACCCTGAAAAAGGCTGTCTCACTGAAGGGGGTTCCCCCCAGGGACCGCACAGGGACAAGAGTGGCCACGACAGATAAGCATTTCCTAATGGAGCAACAGTGGTACCAGATGGGGGAATGCAGAAGACATTTTCCTCCTAGAGCAACAGTGACACTGAGTGGGCACTCCAAGTAATACACAAACCATTTCCCTTATGAAGGGACAGTGATAAGAAAGCATTTCCCTCAGGCCAACTGTGGCACTCATGGTGACCTGTCACAGTAATGCACAAAGCATCAGACACTCCAAACACATGAGAAAAACAGAGAAATTGGGATTGATTTTGGCTTAATTGGCTGACAATTGCCTGTTGGCTAGTGTTTGGCTGCTGGCTTCTTGCTTGTTTACCTTGCAGCTTGCTTCTTCTTTTTAATGCACAGAGCAGTTCCTGCGTGGAGCTACAGTGACACCATGTGGCCACACAGGGTAATGCACAGAGCATTTATCTCAGAGGAACAGTGACATCGTGTGACCACGCAGGGTAAAGCAGAGAGCATTTCTCTCAGAGGAACAGTGACACCGTATGGCCATGCAGGGTTATACACAGAGCAGTTCCTGCGTGGAGCTACAGTGACACCGTGTGGCCATGCAGGGTAATGCACAGAGCAGTCCCTGCATGGAGCTACAGTGACACTGTGTGGCCACGCAGGGTAATGCACAGAGCAGTCCCTGCATGGAGCTACAGTGACACCGTGTGGCCACACAGGGTTATACACAGAGCATTTCTCTCAAAGGAACAGTGACACCGTGTGGCCACGCAGGGTAATGCACAGAGCACTTCCTGCATGGAGCTAAAGTGACACCGTGTGCCCACGCAAGGTAATGCACAGAGCGTTTCTCTCAGAGGAACAGTGACACCGTGTGGCCACGCAGGGTTATACACAGAGCACTTCTCTACAAAGCAACAGTGACACCGTGTGGCCACGCAGGGTAATGCACAGAGCACTTCCTGCATGGAGCTAAAGTGACACCGTGTGCCCACGCAGGGTAATGCACGGCGCGTTTCTCTCACAGGAACAGTGACACCGTGTGGCCACGCAGTGTCACTGTTGCTCCATGAGCGAAATGCTCTGTGCGTTACCCCGCGTGGCCACACGGTGTCACTGTTGCTCCACGCAGGAAATGCTTTGTGCATTACCCCGCGTGGCCACACGGTGTCACTGTTGCTCCACACAGGAAATGCTCTGTGCAATACCCCGCGTGGCCACATGGTGTCATTATTGCTCCATGCGGGAACTGCTCTGTGTCTTACCCCACATGGCCACACGGTGTCACTAGTTATTTCCCTCATGAAGCCACAGAGACACTAGGTCAGGGGTCAGCAACCTCCAGCAGCCGTGTGCCAAAGGTTGTTTAATAGGCAGCAGGTTTAAAGCAAATAAAAGGAAGTTCTTCTTCACGCAGCGCACAGTCAACTTGTGGAACTCCTTACCTGAGGAGGTTGTGAAGGCTAGGACTATAACAATGTTTAAAAGGGGACTGGATAAATTCATGGTGGCTAAGTCCATAAATGGCTATTAGCCAGGATGGGTAAGAATGGTGTCCCTAGCCTCTGTTCGTCAGAGGATGGAGATGGATGGCAGGAGAGAGATCACTTGATCATTGCCTGTTAGGTTCACTCCCTCAGGGGCACTTGGCATTGGCCACTGTCGGTAGACAGATACTGGGCTAGATGGACCTTTGGTCTGACCCGGTACGGCCTTTCTTATGTTCTTATGTTCTTATGTAAAGATGTCACGGGAGCCGATTTTCAATGGCACGCGGCTGCCTGCTGAGACTCCAGGGTGCCATTAAAAATCCTGCCAGCACTGCAAGCCGCAGGGTCCACGCTCCCGGGCTGGAGCACCGGGCCGAGCGCAGCAAACCGCTAGTCCCTCCCCCGCCTTCTCCCCTTCCTCGGATCCTTGCCACCACACGCAGAGCTCTGGGGCCGGGGCTGCGCGCTCCCGTGGGGCAGCATAGGCTGGCTCTGCTTGGAGGCTCATGGTAAGGGGATCTGGGGCTGGAGGGCTTTGGTAAGAGGTGGGGGCAGTCAGGGGACAGGGAGCAGGGTTGGTTGGATAGGGGGTGGGATCCCAGGGGGTGGCAAGGGGCAGGGGTCTCTGGAGGTGGCAGACAAGGAACAGGGGGGTGGATGGGGCATGGGAATTCCGGGGTCTGTCAGGGGGTGCGGGCTGGATAGAGGTCAGGGGGGTCAGGGGACAGTTAGGGTAGAGTGGTCTCTGGAGGAGGTGGTCAGGGGACAAGGAGCTGGGGGCGGTTGGATGAGTCAGGAGTTTGGGTGGGCTGTCAGGAGGCAGGGGTGTGGAGGGGGTTGCAGCAGGCAGGGAGCAGGGGGAGGGTTGTACAGGTCGGGAGTTCTGGGGGTCCTGTCGGGGGTGGGGAGTGGTTGGATGGGGCGTGGGAGTTCGGGGGTCTGTCTCACGGTGTGGATAAGGGTTGGGGCAGTCAGGGGACAGGTAGGGGGTAGGCTCCTAGGGGGGCAGTCAGGGGGCAAGAACAGGGAGGCTTAGATAGGGGATAGGGTTCTGGGGGGCAGTTAGGGGCAGGGGTCCCAGGAGGGGGTAGTCAGGGGACAAGGAGCGGAGGGGGTTGGAAGTTCTGAGGGGGGCAGTCACCCAGCCCTCTGCCCTGAGCCCTGACACCCCCCCCCCACACACACACACCCAGGCCCCTGACCTGAGCCCTGTACCTCCCTCATACACACCCAGCCCTCTGTTGACTCCTTCACCCCCCCGACCCCAGCCCTGACACCTGCACCCCCCTCACATGGCCCCAGTCCTCTGCCCTGACTCTTGCACCCCTGCACATCCCCACCCCCACCCTGAGCACCAAACGGGAGCTCCTGCACCCCCACTCACATTCCCACCTGCACCCCTCACACCAAATGGGAGCTGCCCAGGTAAGTGCCCCCACACCCAGACCGCCTGCCCCAACCCTGAGCCCCCTCCCTCATTCTAGCTCCTGGGCCAGACCCTTCAGCCCCAGCTCCGTGCTCAGTCCACTCCCACCCTCAGCTCAGTGCAGAGAGAGGAAGAGAATGGGCCAGAACCAGGGAGAAGGTAGCTACCCACTGTATGTGGGCAGGGCCCCACACAGCCTGCTGGCGGCCTAGTGGAACAGAACCTCAGACCAGCAGCGAGTTGAACAGGCCAGCGGTGTAAGATCAACATTTTAATTTAATTTTAAATTATGCTACTTCAAGGTTTTCAAAATGCTTTTTAGTTATATAATATATAGACATAGAAACTAGTGTTGTATTGTAAAATAAAGAGACCTTCTGAAAAACATTAAGGTTTCGCGTGCCAGTAATACATTTTAGAGTGAATAAATCAAGACTCGGCACACCGCTAGTGAAAGGTTGACGACCCCGATATAGACAATAATGCTATTTCACTCCAGTATCTTCCTAAATGTTAATATTGCTTTTTTGATCTTTGAATCACAGCTACAGCAATAGACAAGACCCGAGCTAACATTTACCCTTCTATCTCTAACAATGCAGACTGCATTTCAAACCTCTATTCCTTTACAGATCTTCCTAACCAGTCTTTAAAATTCGGCCATGGGTCAAGGTCAGTTTGTGAGTTAATTAACTCTTGCAGGCCTCATCACCTTACAATGAGATATTACATTACACTCAGATCACCACAAGGTTTCTGTGGCTTTGAGCTCCTTAGGACCTAGCCTTTAGAATGCTCTTTGCCACTGACCAATCCCTGTGAGAAGGGTGCAGGTCTCCCCTTTCTAGCTCCTCTTGGGCCGCTGGCACTTGCTGGGCAATGAGACCACGCTCTCCTGAGGGAACGGAGGTCTCTCCTTTACAGCGCTTTTCGCTCTGCCCCATTCGAACGCCCCTGGCTTAAGAACCACCATGTAAGGAGGGTTTGGGTCTCCTTTGCCATGCCAATTAAGCCACAGGTCACTTTGACACGCCCGGCAAAATGACTGCCCTGTAACCAGGCTGTAACGTCTTATCCCTCGCATGCCTAAGCTAGGGGAGCCTTTTTGTGCGTGTGGCTGAGCGACACCCCACCCCTTGAGAAGGCTTGAGCTTCCCTTTCTCTTAGTGACAGGAAAGTCCCCCACAATTATTTCTATTGGACTTTTTTGAGATTTGAAGTGAAATCTTACTTGCGACCTATCCAAGTCAGATGCAACATGGTGTGGCGAAGGGGCAGCTGTAAGGGGATGGTGGAGGCCGTGGAAAATTCGCCCCTTTTCTCAAAAAAGCCAAGAAATGGCCCAACCATGCAAACATCACACCGTCTGGAAATGAACAGGTGAGGTGGGGGGCTCCTTTCAGACCCTCACTTCCACCTCATCCTTCCTCAAGTCCTTTTGCCCTGCCCAATTTACACCGATCAACCAACCACAACTTTAACCCTTTGTTTTCTTGTGCACAAGAAAGACACCGTCGCACTGATGAGTGCTCAACTGTAGAGATTCGGACAGCTCCCTCAGCTGTGTTCAAATTCCAGGCCTTGTGTCTCTTTGGAGATAGACAGAGGAGATTCCTAGGGCTACGTCCGAAGGGATTGATGTGGCTATCCTTTCTGAAATGTGTTCAGGTGTTGTAAGCACATGCGGTGGTATTCAGAGCCAGCACGTGGGTGCACCTAACCCTACTAACAGGACTGCGTCACAAGGAAGAGTGGTCTCTTCTGGTAAAGGTTAGGGAGCACCAAGTTATTTTCTTGGTGAGGTAGGAAGGTAAGTCCGGAAGGGTGTCGCTGAGAGATGGAGGATTGATCAGAAAGGAGACACTCAGCAGGATCCCTCCCTTACCTGTTCATTTCCAGATCTTTTCACATTGGGGACTTCCCCCCCGCACCCACACCGAGTTTAAAGGAGGAGTATTTTACTAAAGAAAGGGTGACCGCCCTGTAATCAGGGTTCAGGCCCCTTTTCTCCTCTCTGCATTGGCCCTCTTAATGGCACCCAACAGAGTCACTCTGCAGAGCAGATTCTGGGCCCTCCCCAGCCACAGAGCCCCGTACCCAAGGAGGAAGCACACAGCCTGTCAAGAGAACTACAGCAAGTACAGATGAGGAATTCCAAGCAGTGACAGCTTACATGAGAGGAAGAAAAACTGAGGACCCTTCATGTCTCCTTAGAAGGATGTCCAGGCAGTTCAGGTCGACCTCTGCCAGCTTCTCCTCTGGAGACACCTCCTGGATGATTACTCTGCAAACTAATAAAGCCAAGCAAGAACTATCACTACACAGAGCTCTATGAATGTTCTCATCCCTGCCTCCCTCTCCCATTCCATGTACATCAGCCCCGCTCGAACACAGATGGAGTGAACACGGACAGTCACCGCTCCACTCCACTATCCACTACCCTGCATGATTTTTGTCCCTTCCTACTTCTTCATAGTTCCCGAGACCAAGCCTGTGGGGATGCACCGCTAGCACACCTGCCCATGTCCTAGGAAGGGAGACAGCACAGGGAGAGGAAAGGGGGGAGGGGGAGAGAGAGAGAGAGAAAGAGGGTGTGTGTTGGCCAACACAGTACAGAAAAGAGAGAAACATGGGAGGAAGGCAAGCAACTCACGACCTGGAGTCATCCTCCTGGATCCAACCTTCTACTGCAGAGGACACACCAGTCCTGGCCAGAGAAATGAGCAGCCCCTGAAAATGGGGATCTTGTCTCCCTTATAACCACATCTACTCAGGAACCTTTTCTTACAAACCCAGCCCCAGCTAACGGGGTGTCCCTATTTGGAGGAGCAGAACCCTCAGCAAAACAGATACTTTTCTCAGTGACAGTAGCAGCTGTTCTGCTCCCAGATGGATGGCTCCTGCCTGGCACCAATAACGCTCTCAGTCTCATCACTCTCACTCACTTTCCATTATAAGGGCAGTAGACTTTGACATGTGACGTCTTTTTGCTTGGTACTAATACCAGGGGATAAAACAAGTAAGCTACCGTCTCAGTCGGAAACGTCTCATAAGCTCTTCTTTTCACCTCTCACACACGGCGGGATTCTGCTCTCTACCCATTACACCATTAGTACTACAAGTAGAAAGCACCCCTTACAACAACACCCAACAGAGTCACTCTGCACAGCAGACTCTGGCCCCTCTTCACCCTTAATCCCACAGAGCCCTGTACCCAACAAGAAACCACACCGTCAATGAAGAATACTACAGTGAGTACAGATGACTCTGTGAGTTCGAAGCACTGAGCCCTTACTCACAGCCAGTTATGCAGAAGGCAGAAACCTGAGGACTATTCTTATTTCCTTAGAAGGATGTCCAGGCTGCTCAGGTCCACTTCTGACATTCTCATCCGTCTGGGGCTCCTGGACAATTCCTCTGCAAACTAAGGCCTGGTCTACACTAGGACTTTAATTCGAATTTAGCAGCGTTAATTCGAACTAACCGCTCAACCGTCCACACCAGGAAGCCATTTAATTCGAACTAGAGGGCTCTTTAGTTCGAATTTGGTACTCCACCTCGACAGGTGGAGTAGCGCTAAATTCGACATGGCTAGCTCGAATTAGGCTAGGTGTGGAGGCTAATCGAACTTAGTAGCTCCGAGAGCTATCCCACAGTGCACCACTCTGTTGACGCTCTGGACAGCAGTCCGAGCTTCGATGCTCTGAGCAGCCACACAGGAAACGACCCGGGAAAATTTGAATTCCTTTTCCTGTCTGGACAGTTAGAATCTCATTTCGTGGTTGGACATCGGGGCGAGCTCAGCAGCACCGGCAGCAATGCAGAGCTCTCCAGCAGAGGAGTTCATGTAATCTCTGAATAGAAAGAGGGACCCGGCATAGACTGACCGGGAACTCTTGGATCTGATCGGTGTGTGGGGCGAGGAGTCTGTGCTTTCGGAGCTGCGCTCCAACAAACGGAATGCAAAGACCTACGAGAAGGTCTCCAAAGCCATGATCCAGACAAAGGATACAGCCGTCATGCAACGCATCGCCACGTGAAAACCAAGGACCCCAGACAAGGCTACCAAAAAATCAAAGCGGCAAACGGACGCTACGGAGCCTGCCACCACTGCCCCACCAGTGACCGTGGACTCTGACGATGGGACAGTGTCGACGGCCAGTTCCTTGGTGATGTTCGCGGACGGGGAAGATGAGGAAGGGTTTGTGGAGGACGAAGCAGGCGAGAGCGCTTACAACGCTGGTTTCCCCGACAGCCAGGATCTATTCATCACCGTCACGGAGATCCCCCAACAACCCTCCCCGGCCATTAACCCAGACCCTGAATCAGGGGAAGGAGCAGTCGGTAAGTGCTTTAACCATGTTAACTTTTATTCTTAATATAACAGGAATCTTAACTGTGTGAAAAGGAGGTCTCTCTAGATATGGGGATAGAACAGAAATCATCCTTGGAGATCTCCACGAAGCTCTCCTTGCGTTAATCGAAAAGCATCAGCAGGAGGTTCCTGAGGAGAGCTGCCTTATTGGGTGCTCCGTGGTAGCACAGTTTTCCGCGCAAGGCTTTCATGAGGTACTCAGGGAGCACTGCCTCCCCGAGCACGGCTGTATCGGGCCCTGGTTCGTGCTAGCTTTCACGCAGCATGTGCTCTCTATCTCCTTCAGTGACCCTCCTCAGGGTGATCTCGCTCGGAGAGTCCTGCATCTAAGTAGGGTAATTACTGTAATTTTACGCCTGGTCCAAAGGATTTTTAAAAAATCTACGGACAGACGGCATAGCACAGACTCAGCACGCAGCTGCGTGACGAGCGTAACGGAAAGCCAAAGAATATAATGGACGCTCATGGAGGGAGGGGGGAATGAGGACGCAAGGTATCCCACAGTTCCTGCTGTCTCCGAAAAGTATTTGCATTCTTGGATGAGCTCCAAATGCTTCTAGGGTCAAACACAGTGTCTGCGGTGGGTCAGGGCATAGTTCAGCAATTTGTGCACACACCCCACCCACCACCAGAAGTGAAAACAATCCTCTGTTGACTCTTTTACATGTCACCCTATCTTTACTGAATGCTGCAGATAGACGCGATGGTGCAGCACTCAACACCAACATCCTTGCTCCCCCCACGCTATGGATGGCTGATGGTGCAAAACGATGGAAATCCATCCTCATCATCAGCCTATTGGCACATGGGGCAGTGCAAAAGGGCTGGTAACCATGCCGACTAGCATCAGTAAGGTCGATCAAGGGCGTCTGTCCCTAATTTTTGATGGCAGATGGTGCAATATGGCTGGTAACCGTCCTCATCATTGCAACAGGGGGCTGAGCTCCATCAGCCCCCACCCTTCATTGTAAATAAAAGATTCGATTGCCCCTGGACTAGCAGAGGGATGATGGGCTCCTTCATCCACACTCCTTAATGTCCTGCCTGGACTATCATTGCAGCTGGAGGCTTCCTTCCACTCATTTCTCACAAACAAGTCACTGTGTCTTATTCCTGCATTCTTTATTACTTCATCACACAAGTGGGGGGACAATGGTATGGTAGCCCAGGAAGGCTGGGGTAAGAATGGAATGAACAGGTGTTGTTGTTGCAGGAGCACCCCCTGTGAATAGCATACAGCTCATAATTTATGCAGGATCGGACACAGAGCATCTGTGCTCTCTGGTTCTATGATACAGTGGTTCTCTAGTACACTTGCCCATAATCTAGGCAGGACTGATTCTATTTTTAGATACCAAAAAGGAGGGATTGACTCAGGGAGTCATTCCCAATTTTTGCTTTTGTGCCCCTGGCTGCTCGGCCAGGGGCACTTATGACAGCACCAAATGGGGCAGTGCAAAAGGACAGGTAACCATGCCCATCTTATTACCATCTTATTACCAATTTATGGTATGGTAGATGGTACAATATGGCTGGTAACCATCTCTGCTGTCATGCAAAAGCAAAAGCATGCTGCTGTGTAGCGCTGCTGGCCCGCCTCTGTCAGCGGCTTCTAGTACACATACGGTGACATACACAAAAGGCAAAACAGTGTCCATGGTTGCCACGCTATGGCGTATGCCAGGGCAATTCTGGGAAAACGGGCTTGAAATGATTGTCTGCCGTTGCTTTCCCGGAGGAAGGAATGACTGGTGACATTTACCCAGAATCCACCGCGAAAATGATTTCTGCCCCAGCAGGCACAGGGGTCTCAACCCAGAATTCACAGAGACAGCCTAGACTCAGTTAATTGTTCACAAAAATGTATCTTTGCAAGGAATTCACTGCCTGTTTCCCATCTCACAGCTTCCACTGTCTCCAGACCTGCCACAGCATCCCCCTCGCAGAGGCTGGCGAAGATTAGGCGGCGAAAGAAAAAGACAAGGGACAAGATGTTCGAGGAACGTATGGGCTGCTACCTAGCAGAGGCGGACCAGCAGAGCCAGTGGAGGGAGACCGTCTCTCTGTGCCAGCGCTCACACAGCGAACGGGAGGAGAGGTGGCGTGAGGAAGACAAGCAGGCGACTGAAACAATGCTTGGACTAATGAGGGAGCAAACGGACACGCTCAGGTGCCTTGCGGATGTTCTGCAGGACCGCAGGAGGACAGAGCCCCCCTGCAGTGTATCTGCAACCGCCCTCCCCTGCCACAAAGTCCCATACCCCCCTCACCGAAAATAATCAGGAGGAGGGGCGGCCTGGGACGTGAATACTGTCACTGCACCACATCACAGTGCTCAAGTACCCAAAAGCTCTCAGACCCTACATTTGCTGAAGTCCTTCACTTCCAGACTCACAGTAGTCCCAATCCCAGTCCCATCCCCTAACTGTCTACTTAATTAATAAAAATGCTTTGCTGTTAATTACTGTTTCCGTTATGTTTTTTCAAAGAAGACTGTGTTCGAATGGGGGGCGTGGGGAAGGGGGTAGTTAATTGCATAGGACAGTCACCTTTCCCAGGGTACAGACATGGGGGCAGGATCAGCAGCGGGTCACACACACGGTGCAGTCAGTAGGCAACCTGGTCGGTTTTAGGAGGTGGTTTCCAGGATCTGTGTGGGCGGGGGAGATGTGACTTTGCAGCGGGGGAGGGCGGTTACAGATCTTATACAGCGGTCCTTGTCCTGGACCGCTGAGTCACGCAGCTGAGGAATCTGTATCCGTCCTCCTCCGCCACAAGGTCACATATCCGCCCGCACACAGAATTCCATAAAGAGGGATGGCAGGCTCCGTTGAAAGAAGCCTTCCGGCACTGCGGACCGCTCTAGGAGCAGGAGCCTGTCATTCCTTGAGTTTAGAGGCGGTCTTTACATCACCGCACACCCTACCCAGCACAGCCTGCGTCCCAGTTTCAACCCTTTCACAAAAAGTCATGAATAAAGAAACCTTTGTTAAGTAATAATGGGACATGTATTTTATTTTTACACGTGTGCTGGAAGTGTGGGTAACGGGGTGAACGGGGTATGTAACCGAAGAGGAGAGTCAACAGTAACTGGGAAAGAAACAGGGGCAGGTTCAGCTTCTCTGTAAAGAAACTGAACAGTCACAGGTCACGCTGCTCGCTGCTCGCTGGTATTTGAAGAGTTCCTTGTCGCTGTCCCAGGCGCCTGTATAGGGCTTCATGAGCAAGTGCATTAGCGGGCAGGCTGGGTCCCCGAGGATGACTATAGGCATCTGCACATCCACAACAGTTATTTCGTGGTCCGGGAAGAAACTACCTTCCTGCAGGCGTCTGAGCAGCCCACAGTTCCTGAAAACACACGCATCATGAACCTTGCCCGGCCACCCGACGTTGATGTTTGTAAAACGTCCCCTATGGTCCCCCAGTGCTTGCAGCACCATTGAAAAGTAGCCCAATTTCTCAGCAGCTGACTGTGGAAGACGTGGACGATAAAGTGCGAGGAGGAGAAAACGGCGATGATCGCAGCGGGCTCCGTGCTTGCAGTGCTGTGGCGTCCGTGCTGTCACTGACCAGAAAAGTGCACGAACAGATTGCCCGCAGGCGCTTTCACGGAGGGAGGGAGGGAGGTTGTGATTGACGGTTCAATGACGACACTTACCCAAAACCACCCTCGACACATTTCTCCCCCCAGCAGGCATTGGGGGCTCTACCCAGCATTCCAATGGGCACCGGGGACTGCGGGAACTGTGGGATAGCTTCCCACAGTGCACTGCTTCCAAAGTCGACGCTGGCCCCGTGAATGTGGACTCAGAAATTCGAATTAGTGTATTTAGTATGGATACACAAATTCGACTTCATAAGGTCGAATCCACAAATTCGAACTAAGTTGATTCGAAATAGTCTTGTAGTGTAGACAAGGCCTAATAAAGCCAAGCAAGAACTGTCACTACACAGAGCTCTATGAATGCCCTCATCCCTGCCTCCCTCTCCCATCTCATCTACATCAGCCCGACTCGATGAACAGAGACTGAGTCAACACTGACGGTCACTGCTCCACTCTAGCACCCACTACCCTGCATGATTTTCATCCCCCCTTACTTCTTCATAGCGCCTGAGACCTAGCCTGTGGGGATGCACACCTAGCACTCCTGCCCGTGTCCTATGAACAGAGACAGCACAAGGAAAGGCAAGGACAGAGACAGAGAGTCTTGGCCAACACACTAGAGAAGAGATTAAGAGAGAGAGAGAGAGAGAGAAACACAGAGAAAGGCAAGAAATTGATATGGGCCGTGAGCAGAACCCTCAGCAAAACAGACACTTATCTCACTGACAGTGGCATCTGCTCGACCCCAACATTGACGGCTGTTGCCTGGCATGAACAATGCTCACAGGCTCGCTGCTCTCACTCACTTTCCATCGCATGAGGGCAGTAGACTCTGATGTGTGACTGCTGGGTTTAGTACCAAGGAAGAAGTAAAAGGAAGAAAAAAAAATAAAATTACCATCTCCGTCTCCAATGTCACAGTCTCTTAATTTCACATCTCCCGTATCCCACAGCTCTGACCTCAACCCATCTCCCATTACTTCTTTACAGCTGCAACTAGAAGAGACCCATTTTAACTGCACCCAAAATAGTCACTTTGCTCAGGAGACTCTTATCCCTTCCCCAGCCTTAATCCCAAAGAGCCTCGTACCCAACGAGGAAGCACACGGCCTATGAAGGAAACAAGAGTGAGTACAGATAAGGAATTGAAAACACTGACTTCTTACTCATAGCCAGTTATCCAGAATGCAGAAAGCTGAGGACTGTTCATGTCTCCTTAGAAGGATGTCCAGGCAGTTCAGGTCCACTTCTGCCAGCTTCTTCTCCAGCTGAGACTCCTGGACAATTCCTCTGCAAACTAATAGAGGCAAGCAAGAACTATCACTACACCAGTGGTTCTCAACATTTTGTACTGATGGTCCCTTTTACATAGCAAGCTTCTGAGTGTGACCCTCCCCTTATAAATTAAAAACACTTTTTGTATATTCAACACCATTATAAATGCTGGAAGCCAAGTGATGTTTAGGATGGAGGATGACATTTCACAACCCCCCAAACAACAACCTTGCGGCCCCCTGACAGGACCTAAACCCCAATTTGAGAACTCCTGCACTACATAGAGCCCAATTAAGGCCCTTTTCCCTGTGTCACTTTCGATCTGTCTTAGACCCACAACACCCACAGTCACCGCTCCACTCTAGCGCCCACTGCCCTGCATCATTTCGGCCCCCTACTTGTTCATAGCTCACAAGACCTAGCCTGTGGAGATGCACACGTAACACACCTGCCCGTGTCCTACGAAGAAAGACAGCACAAGAAGAGGCAAGGACAGAGAGAGAGAGAAAGAAAGGCAGACAGACAGAGTGTGTGTTGGCCAACACATTAGAGGAGAGAGAGAGAGAGAGAGAGAGAGAGAGAGAGAGAGAGAGAGAGAGAGAGAGAGAAACGTGGGAGGGAGTCAAGAAACTCACCAGCTGGAGTCATCCCCCTGGATTTAATATGCTGCGGAGGACACACTGGTCCTGGCCAGAGACATGAGCAGCCTCTGAAAATGGGGCCATCGTCTCCTTGTAACCGCAAATAGTCAGGAACCTTTTCTTACAAACCCAGCCCCAGCTAACGGGGCGTCCCTACCGGGAGCAAGATGAGCTTTGAGCAGAGCGATCACCAAAGAAGACACTTATCTCATTGAGAGTGGTGGCGGTTCCGCTCCCAGATGGACGCCTTCTGCCTCGCATCAACAACGCTTGCAGACTCATTGCTCTTGCTCTCTTTCCATTGCACGAGGGCAGTAGACTCTGGCCTGTGACTTCTTTTCTCTTGCTACTAAACCCAGCACAAGGGGTAAAAACAAATCAGTTACGCTTTCAGTCAGCAACTTTGGGTAGGCTCTTATTTTCCCCTCCCGCACACAGTGGGGCTCCGCCCTCAACCCTATTCCCATTACACCGGTAGGATAACAAGTAGAAAGCACCCCTTGCAACGACACCCGAAATAGTCACTTTGCACAGCAGACTTTGGTCACAGAAACCAAATCTCAAGGGGGAAAATAAAACATAGAAATTGGGCTTGTTTTTGGCCTGTAGCTTATTGCTCGTTGTAGCTTGCTGCTTCCGGCAAGCAGGGGCAAAGGGGGGAGAGAGTCAGGGGTGCACAGCGGACCCACCACAGTTCCAGACTGCATGCCAGGAGAGATCTAGTCATTGAGTGCTGGGGTTGTTAGGAATTGGCTTGTTTTGGCCTTATTGGAAATAGGATTAGCTTGATTTTTGGAATACTGTGAATTCAGGGTTATCATCTACCCAGTGAAAGTTGGCAAGTATGACTCTGGTCTCTTCCCCAGCCTTAATCCCACAGTGCCCCATACCAAACAAGGAAGGAAACGGCCTATGAAGAAAATTACAGTGAGTACAGATGAGGAATTCCAAGCACTCACCGCTTACTCACAGCCAGTTAGGCAGAAGGCAGACCCGGAAGACTGTTGAGGTCTCCTCAGAAGGATGCCCAGGCTGCTCACGTCCACTTCTGCATATTCTCGTCCGGCAAGAGCTCCTGGATGATTCCTCTGCAAACTAATAAAGACAGGCAAATACAATCACTACACACAGCACTACTGGCGCATTTAATCTTGCCCTCATCCCTACCTCCCTCTCCCATCCCATCTACATCCGCTCGACTCGATGAACAGAGACTGAGTCAACATCCACAGACACTGTTCCACTCTAGAGCCCAATACCCTGCATGATTTTCATCCCCTCCTATTTGTTCATAGCTCCCGAGATCTAGCCTGTGGGGATACACATCTAGCACTCCTATCCGTGTCCTATGAAGGAAGACGGCACAAGAAGCAGCAAGGACAGAGACAGAGTGAGAGAGAGACAGACAGACAGACAGTGTGTGTTGGCCAACACATTAGAGGAGAGAGAGAGAGAGTAAAAAACACAGGAGGGAGTCAAGAAACTCATGAGCTGGAGTCATCCCCCTGGATCCAACCTTCTGCTGCAGAGGACACACCCCTCCTGGCCAAAGAAATTACCAGCCCCTGAAAATGGGGACCTTGTCTCCTTCATAACCACTAGTTAGGAACCTTTTCTTACAAACCCAGACCTTGCTAATGGGGCGTCCCTACCAGGAGCTGAGCCGTGAGCAGAGCAATCACCAAACCAGACACTTATCTCAGTGACAGTGGCCTCTGCTCGGCTCCCAGATGCACGGCTCTTGCCTGGCATGAACAATGCTCACAGGCTCGCTCCTCTCACTCACTTTCCATCACACGAGGGCAGTAGACTCTGACGTGTGATGCTGGGTTTAGTACCAAGGAAGAAGTAAAGGGAAGAAAAAAAATAAAATTACCATCTCCGTCTGCAATGTCACGTAGTCTCTTCATCCCACATCTCCCGTATCCCACAGCTCTGCCCACAACCCATCTCCCATTACTACTTTACAGCTGCAACTAGAAGAGACCCATTTTAACTGCACCCAAAATAGTCACTTTGCTCAGGAGACTCTTGTCCCTTCCCCAGCCTTAATCCCAACGAGGAAGCACACGGCCTATGAAGGAAACAAGAGTGAGTACAGACAAGGAATTGAAAACACTGACTTCTTACTCATAGCCAGTTATCCAGAATGCAGAAAGCTGAGGACTGTTCATGTCTCCTTAGAAGGATGTCCAGACAGTTCAGGTCCACTTCTGCCAGCTTCTTCTCCAGCTGACACTCCTGGACAATTCCTCTGCAAACTAATAAAGGCAAGCAAGCAAGAACTATCACTACGCCAGTGGTTCTCAACCTTTTGTACTGATGATCCCTTTTACATAGCAAGCTTCTGAGTGTGACCCTCCCCTTATAAATTAAAAACACTTTTTATATATTCAACACCATTATAAATGCTGGAAGCAAAGTGATGTTTAGGATGGAGGATGACATTTCACAACCCCCCAGATAACAACCTTGCAGCCCCCTGACGGGACCTAAACCCCAGTTTGAGAACTCCTGCACTACGTAGAGCCCAATTAAGGCCCTCTTCCCTGCGTCGCTTTCGATCTGTCTTAGCCCCAAACACCAACAGTCACCACTCCAGTCTCGCACCGACTGCCCTGCATGATTTTCTTCCCCTTCTACTTCTTTGTGGCACCCGAGACACAACCTGTGGGGGTGCACACCTAGCTCGCCTGCCGATATCCTAAGAAGGGAGACGGCACAAGGAAAGGCAAGGACAGATTGAGAAAGAGTGTTGGCCAACACACTAGAGACGAGAGAGAAACACGAGAGGAAGGCAAGCAATTCACCACCTGGACTCATTCTCCTAGATGCAACCTTCTGCTGCGTAGGACACACTGCTCCTGACCAGAAAACTGAGCAGCCCCTAAAAATAGGGACCTTCTCTCTCTCAAAACCACAGCTAGTCAGGAACCTTTTCTTACAAACACAGCCTCAGCAAACGGGGCATCCCTTTCAGGACCAAGGTGGGCCGTGAGCAGAGCAATCACCTAAACAGACACTTATCTCATTGACAGTGATGACTGTTCCACTCCCAGTTGGACGGCTTTTTCAAGGCATCAATAATTCTCACAGTCTCATCACTCTCATTCACTTTCCATCGCATGAGGGCAGTAGACTCTGACTTGTCACTTCTTTTCCCTTGGTACTAAATCCAGCGGAAAAACAAGTCAGTCACCATCTCAATTGGTAATGTTGGGTAGCCGCTTCTTTTCGCCTCTCCCACATGGTGGGGCTCTGCCCTGAACCCTCCTCCCATCACGTCTTTATGACTACAAGTAGAAAGCACCCCTTGCAACAACACCTGAAATAGTCACTCTGCACAGATGACTCTGGTCAGACACACCGAACCTGTGGGGAAAACACGTAGAAATTGTGCTTCTTTTTGGCTTGTAACTTATTGGTTCTTGTAGCTTTTTGCTTCCAGCAAGCACGGACAAGGAGGAGCAAAGGGGACGGCTAGTTGAGGTGCACAGCAGGCCCACCACAGTCCCAGACTGCACGCCAGGGGAGATCTAGTCATTGAGTGTTGGGGTTCTTAGGGATTGGCTTGTTTTGGCCTTGTTTTCAAATGGGTTTCTCTTGATTTTTGGCTTATTGTCAAAGTCGGGGTGCTTATTTCCCCAGTGAAAGTTAGCAATTGTGACTCTGGTCCCTTCCCCAGCCTTAATCCCAAAGAGCCCCACATCCAACAAGGAAGCAAACAAAGTGTAAAGAAAATCACAGCAAGTACAGATGAGGAATTCCAAGCACTCACCGCTTACTCACAGCCAGTTAGGCAGAAGGCAGACCCTGAAGACTGTTGAGGTCTCCTCAGAAGGATGTCCAGGCTGCTCACGTCCACTTCTGCATATTCTCGTCCGGCAAGGGCTCCTGGATGATTCCTCTGCAAACTAATAAAGTCAAGCAAGAACTATCACTACACAGCACTACTGGTGCATTTAATTTTGCCCTTATCCCTGCCTCCCTCTCCCATCCCGTCAACGTCCACAGACACCGCTCCACTTTAGCGCCCAATACCCTGCATGATTTTCATCCCCTCCTATTTGTTCATAGCTCCCGAGATCTAGCCTGTGGGGATGCACACCTAGCACTCCTATCCATGTCCTATGAAGGGAGACGGCACAAGAAGCAGCAAGGACAGAGACAGAGTGAGAGACAGACAGACAGACAGTGTGTGTTGGCCAACACATTAGAGGAGAGAGAGAGAGAGAGAGTAAAAACACAGGAGGGAGTCAAGAAACTCATAAGCTGGAGTCATCCCCCTGGATCCAACCTTCTGCTGCAGAGGACACACCCATCCTGGCCAGAGAAATGACCAGCCCCTGAAAATGGGAACCTTGTCTCCTTCATAACCACTAGTTGGGAACCTTTTCTTACAAACCCAGACCTTGCTAATGGGGCGTCCCTACCAGGAGCTGAGCCGTGAGCAGAACCCTCAGCAAAACAGACACTTATCTCAGTGACAGTAGCATCTCCTCGGTTCCCAGATGGACGGCTCTTGCCTGGCATGAACAATGCTCACAGGCTCGCTGCTCTCACTCACTGTCCATCGCATGAGGACAGTAGACTCTGATGTGTGACTTCTTTTTCCTTGCTACTAAACCCAGCAGAGGGGAGAAAAAGAAAAAAAAATAGCATCTCGGTCTGCAATGTCGCGTAGTCTCTTCATTTCACGTCTCCTGTATCCCACAGCTCCGCCCTCAAACCATCTCCCGTTACTACTTTACACCTGCAACTAGACAGGACCCATTGTAACTGCACCCAAAATGGTCACTTTGCTCAGGACTCTCCTGTCCCTTCCCCAGCCTTAATACCACTGTGCCCTGTACCCAACGAGGAAGCACATGGCCTGTGAAGAAAACTATAGCAAGTACAGATAAGGAATTGAAAGCACTGACCGCTTACTCACAGCCAGTTGTTCAGAAGGCAGGAAGCTGAGGACTGTTCATGTCTCCTTAGAAGGATGTCCATGTTGCTCAGATCCACTTCTGCCAGTTTCTCCTTGGGCTGGGGCTCCTGGACAATTCCTTTGCAAGCACAGCTGCAAAAGCCAAGCATGAGCCATAACTACATGCAGCTCTATTGGTGCTTGAAATCTTGGCATCATCCCTGCCTCCCTCTTCCATCCCACCTACATCGGCCCCACTCGACGAACAGAGACTGAGTTAACACCAACAGTCACCGCTCCACTTTAGCGCCTACTGCCCAACATGGTTTTCGTCCCCTCCTACTACTCCAGGGCTTCCAAGACCTAACCTGTGGGGATGCACACCTAGCACACCTGCCCATGTCCTAAGAAGGGAGACAGCATAAGGAAAGGCAAGGATAGAGAGAGGGTGTGTGTTGGCCAACATACTAGAGAACAGAGAGAGACAGAGAGAGAGAAACACAGGAGGAAGGCAAGCAACTCTCCACCTGCAGCCATTCTCCTGGATCTAACCTTCTGCTGCAGAGGACACACTGCTCCTGGCCAGAGAACTGACCAGCCCCTGAAAATGGGGACCTTGTCTCCCTCATAACCACTAGTCGGGAACCTTTTCCTACAAACCCAGCCCCAGCTAACGGAGCATCGCTACCAGAAGCGAGGGGGCCATGAGCAGAGCAATCACCAAAATAGACACTTATCTCATTGAGAGTGGCAGCTGTTCTGTTCGCAGTGGGACAGCTTTTTCGTGGCATTAATAGTTCGAGGTCCTCTTGCTCTCACATGATTTCCATTGCATGAGTGCAGGAGACTCTGATGTGACACCCAGCGGGGTGGGAGGAGCGGGGGAGAAGAAAAAAAATTAGCACCTCCCTCTACAATGTCACAGTCTCTTCATTTCACAAATCCTGCATCCCACAGCTCTGCCCTCAACCCATCTCACATTACACCTTTAGCATTACAACCAAAAAGCAGCCCTTGCACCCAACATTGTCACTCTGGCACACACCCCCCCGCCCCGGCATGAATCCCACAGAGCCCCGTACCCAAAGACGAAGCACACAGCCTGTGAAAGATACTACAGCGAGTACAGATGAGGAAGTGAAAGCACTGACCATTTACTCACAGCCAGTTACGCAGAAGGCAGAAAGATGACAACTATTCATGTCTCCTTAGAAGGATGTCCAGGCTGCTCAGGTCCACTTCTGCATATTCTCGCCCATCGAGGGCTCCTGGATGATTCCTCTTCAAACTAATAAAGTCAAGCAAGTACCGTCACTACACAGAGCTCTACTGGTGCATTTAATCTTGCCCTCATCCCTACCTCCCCGTCCCATGCCATCCACATCAGCCCCACTAGAGCAGAGACTCAGTCAACACCCACAGTCACCGCTGCACTCTAGCGCCCACCACCCTGTGTGATTTTGGTCCCCTCCTACTTGTTCATCGCTCCCAAGACCTAGCCTGTGGGGATGCACAGCTACCACACCTGCCCATGTCCTACAAAAGGAGACAGGACAAGGAGAGGCAAGGACAGAGAGAGAGAGAGACAGACAGAGAGTGTGTTGGCCAACACATTAGAGGAGAGAGAGAGAGAAAAACGTGGGAGGAAGTCAAGAAACTCACCAGCTGGAGTCATCCCCCTGGATCCAACCTTCTGCTGCAGAGAACACACTGCTTGTGGACAGAGAAATGACCAGACCCTGAAAATGGGGACCTTGTCTCCCTCGTAACTACAGCTATTCAGGAACCTTTTCCTACAAACTCAGCCCCAGCTAACGACAAGTCCTGGCCTGGAAGCAGGTGGGCCGTTACCAGAGTCCTCCCCAAACCAGACACTTATCTCACTGATGGTGACATCTGCTCCACTCCCAGCTTCATGGCATCTGCATAGCCTGGAATCAACAACACTCACTGTCTCACAGCTCTTGGGCGCCTTCCATCTCACACGCTCCTGTGAGATAAGAGGACCGGGGGGGGGGGTGAAGGGAACCCAAACCCCGACCGGCCCCAGCCTGAATCCCAGGCCCAGCGGTCGTCTGTGTGAGCCTGTCCGTGAACACACAGCCCTGTTTATACCCCAAACACAGACTGTAACAATGTGATTCCCTCCCGGCCCCACCCCTGCCGGTGCCCCTCACTCTTACCCTTCACTTCTTTCTCCGTTGTACTAAGCACAACACAAGAGGGAAAAACAGAAGTTATCAGCGGAATCTGGTATCAGAGGGGGAGCCGTGTTAGTCTGGTTCTGTAAAAGCAGCAAAGAATCCTGTGGCACCTTATAGACTAACAGACGTTTTGCAGCATGAGCTTTCGTGGGTGAATCTGCAGTCTTGTGTAGGTTCTTTTTCTCCCATCTCCCATTACACCTTTATAGATACAATTAAAAAGCACGCAACGCACACTCAGCCTTTGGAGCTCCTGGCCAGAGAATACTGTGAGAGCCAAGACTATAATGGGGTTCAAGTAAGAACTAGGTACAGTAACTCCTCACTTAACGTTCTCGTTATGTTCCTGAAAAATGCAACTTTAAGTGAAACGACGTTAAGCGAGTCCAATTTCCCCATAAGAATGAATGTAAATGGGGGGTTACGCTGCAGGGAATTATTTTTTCCATACAGTACAGTACTATAGTTGGGGAGTGCCCCCGCCTTACCCCACACGGGCACAGCCCACTGGCACTGGCAACAATGAGGCAGGCAAGGAGGCTGAAGGTGCTGTAGGCTAGCAGAAGCACGTTGCACAGGAGCAGCGGCAGCTTCCCCTCCCTGCAAGCACCAGGGTCGGGGGCCTCAACCCTTGGCCGCCTCTTCCCCCAAGCCCCCACCCTTAACCTGCCTCTTCCTCCCCCTCCTTCCCCTTTACTTCATACACCGCGTCCTCGCTCCTGCCCGCAGCCATCAGCTGGCTTGCGGTGTTTGGAAGCAGGGGAGGGAGGGGGAGCCTGCACAACGAGTCTTCACTCCCCAGCCCTGGACACCACAAGCCAGCTGATTGCCACAGGCAGGAGGCCGTGGGGGAAGGCACTGATCCGCGGGGTCTGCTGGCGGGCGGGAAGTGCTGGGGTGGGCATAGGAGAGCTGATGGGGGGCTGCCGACTGTGGACAAAGCAGGCAGCCAAACGCCGTTATAGCGAAGCATTGCACAACTTTAAATACAGCATGTTCTGTAACTGAGCGGGGACCTAAGATTGAAACAATGTTAAGTGAGAGGATGTTAAGTGGAGAGTTACTGTCAATTCATGGAGGATTTGTCCATCAACGGCTATGAGTCACGATGAGCAGGGATCGTGTCCCTGGCCTCTGTTTGCCAGGACCTGGGAATGGGTGACAGTGGATGGATCACTTGGTAATTTCCTGTTCTGTTCATTCCTTCTGGGGCACCTGACATTAGCCACTGTCGGTAGACAGCATACTAGGCTAGATGGACCTTTGATCTGACCCAGTCTGGCCATTCTTACGTTCATATGTTAAGCAGCCTATTGCACCTGCATCCAAGACAGTCACTGAGCAGAGGAGACTGTTGTCCCTTCCCTTGGTCATAATCCCACAGAGCCCCATGGCCAACAAGGAGGCTCACGGCCTCTGAAGAAAACTTTGAGTGGTACGGATGAGGGATAGAGGCCATAATTGTTCACTCACACCCAGTCATGGAGAAGGCAGAAAGCTGAGGACTCTTCATCTCTGCTTACAAGGATGTCCAGGCTGCTCAGGTTCACTTCTTCCAGTTTCTCCTCCGGCTCCAGCTCCTGGACAATTCCTCTGCAAACTAATAAAGACAAGCAGGAACTATCACTACACAGAGCTCTATTAACACCCTTGTTGGAAAATCATAGTGCTAATGAAGCCTTTTTGTATTAGGCCTGAGTGAACCAAAGTTATGCTATGCTTGCCCAAACCGTGTTGGAAAGCTTACAGAACTCATGAGACTGAAGGCCGTGTATTTACCTATGTCAGCTATTTTGCTTATCAGTTTTATTTGGCTCCCCAAGTATATGTTGGCTCCCCAGTATATGCAGCTGTGTTCCCATGAATGTTTCCAAAGTATATAGCACAAAGGGTCGACGGGTGTATCTTGTTTCCCCTTCAGAATGACAAATGTATCCTCAACAGCTGTATGTATCTTGTAGCCCCCACAAAATGATATATGTATCCTGCATATCCAATTATCCCCTAATAGATACATGTACAGGGTCTATAGGTCAACCAAATGACGTAGACAAACGTAGGCTAAGTTGTTTGTTACCGGCTATAAAGGTAGGCCGCTTGGCCATGAAAGGTGTGTCTCTTTCTCTGGCACTAGCCGAGAGGAACACCCGCTCAGCTGACCGATCAATAAAGGGTGTGGTACTTGTCTTCCTGTCTCCGTGCCTCCTTGGTGTAATTAGGTAAGCTCCGGGGGGAAACGAGCCCTTTTGGCTAACAAATTGGCGACTCCGCGCCGGGACTTCTCTCCCTGTAGGAGGCGTTGACCGGCGGCCGAGGACGGCTCAGGAGAGTGGCCACCTTGAGCTGTTGGTTTGCTCGAGCTCCGAGTCGCCGCAATCGGCCGGGACGGCTACGCCCCCTCCATAGAGAACTCCAGCAGACACGGAGGGAAGACAGTACCAGAAGAGGGGAGTCCACCTGCCGGACGCGGCCACTCCGGGCGTGGTAAGTGCGTTTACCTCCTGGGTTTGAGGATTAACGCCCCCGAAGTGAGGGTTGGGACTTTGGGCCCCTAATGGTAAAAGACTGGGTAAAAGCTTTCTGGTTAAGGTACCTAGGTTCAGACACGGCTAATGAATAATTCCATTAATTCCATGAGTCCGTGGGTCGTGCTGAACAATTACTGGGAGCAGCCCCAGGGCTGGCTTTTCTTTTTGGTAGGGGTACTTTTGTTTCTTGTTCTATTGGTATGCTGGAAGCCGAAACTGTGATAACCGGGTCTAGGAGTGTGTGAAGATCCATCTAAACAATGCCCATTAAAAGGTACCTTTAATCTAAATAAGATCATATATCTCAGAGGAGCTTTTAATCACTAAAGAAAAGCCTCTGACACAGTGTGAGCAATTTGTCTAGAAACGGGTTAATTTAAAACTCAGCTTCGCCCAGAGATAAAAAGAGAAAGTTGTTTTATGCTCAAGGTCAAGAATCAGTACAGACTATGTTAAGTACCAAAAAAAAAACTGCTTTCAGCCCCAGCTGGTTGTGGAAAAATAAAGACAGGCAAACCAAAGGCAGTACAAGTTACAGAACTGGTGAGATTACATTTGCAAAGCTTAACTGTTCAGTGAGATCCAACAGTCTGACTTTGTGACGGATGCCGGTGCTGGTGTGGCTTGGTGACACTGGAGAAGCCACAGGTAGCTGACCTGGACAGGAATCTCTGAAAGAGACACCGCAGGAGATTCCAGGGTGTAAAAGAACAGCCCTCCCAAGAGCGGAAGCATGTTGGAAATTCTGAACAAGCTGTATACAGGATAATCTCCCGTCCACCTATTCCCCTTTTCTGAATGTTATACACAGACGTGGCCAGTCTGGACATGTGTGAGTATTGAAGTGGCTTAAGGCTTGGGGCATTCATATTTTTCTTGAGTGATGTGGGAACATTCCCAACACTCTCCATTGTTGTTTTATTATTTTTAATGAAGCTTTAAAATTTGGTTATATGGTGTGCTTTCTCTATCCACCCCCCCACCGTCCTGCAGTGTCAGTTTGATCACCTGACATGAGGGATAATTGGTAACAGAAATTTGTCACAGTTTGGTGAGCAATAGAGAATGGGGGAGCCCTGCAGAATTTACACCATCTATCTGTTTTACCCTTGTTATTTTATGTTTGCTCTGTTTGGTATTGTTGGTGTTATATGTTGAGGATTGCATAATTAAAGGTGTGCCCATTCTCAGCTGCAGTAAGTCTGAGAACTGGAGAAGGGTTTAGCATTCCTCTCTCCACCCTGGTTGACCAGGAAGGGTGGCAGGTGGATCTACCCCCAGTCGTAGCAGGACTGGGCAATAGAGTAGTTGGAGAAAAGGAAAAAAATGTGTATTTGATAACTAGAATTGAGCAATTAAGAGCATAAATCATAAACCAGGCAGCAACTCAAACCTGCGCCAGGCCAAGTTGCAGGCCTTGAGACAGGACTTCCAGTTACAAAAGGAAGCCCTGGCTAAGCAAGTACCAGTCCTTTAGGGACTTGTTAAAATTTAACCATTTGTGCTCAGCATACGCCGTAACAGCAGTGTGTTTGCTACAAGAGGCAATTAAATAGTTAAACGCCAGTGGGCCATGCGTTTTGCCCAGGTGGCAAGCCTCACACGAAAAAACTTGGGTAGTCTTGTAAATAAAATGTTTTAGGGAAAAGACCAAAAGGGTGGGGGCAAAAGCCCATGAAAAAACGGTTCAGCAAAAAGAAAAAAAAAAAAAAGGATCGGGCCCAGGCGGGCAGGCAACAGACAGAGAGCTTGGAGAACAGGTTGGAAACTTTTGAGGGTCTAGTGGAAGGAAGAAGTAAGTGAGTGTAAGCATGGGGATTTCAAATACTCAGAAGGATATTTGGAATGGTGATTTGAATTGGTAAGTGGCTGTTGGGAGCCAAGCAAGTGATATAAGGAAAGAGCAAGTGATTTGAAGGAGAGTGAAGAGTTAACTCTGTAGTTGCTGGAGGGAATAGTAGTTGAACTTTGTAAAAATGCTAAAGAGAAACGTTTTTGGTGTTTTTTTAAATGTTTGTAAATAAATTCAGGCAAAGAAATTGCAATCTAATAATCATTTGGCTATGAACAATTTTGTTGAATTAGCTAAAGAATGTATACAGTGCTATGTAAATGAAAATTTATTAGGCTCTAAGGCACTATAAGTGGTAATGTTTTCTTTCAGTGTTTAAAAGCAGGAGTTAAAAGTAAAAAGCAAGCCAGAAAGCATCTGTATTAATGCAAATTATCTAACTGATAAGGTAAAAGCCACTGAAACTTGGGCTGCCTATAAAACATATACAAGAAAATATGGGGTAATTCCCCTGTTTTGCCTAAAATCAACAAGGGTATTTGTATATTTTAAGCAATAATTGACTGCCCAGAAGGGGTAGACCTCTGTTTTTGTCTTTCAGATAATCAAAGGAAACTAATGCCAGCTAAACAGCATTCAACGTACCATGAGTTACTGGCACAGTAAAAATTATGTTTTGTGTTCTATGTTCTGTCTTGTGGTGTTTATCTCGTGGTCAGAATTGTTGTGTTTAATATTTTCATGGGATGGTCTGGTTTGAAATAAAGCAGAAGGCTCGAATTGAAATGCAGATATTTGTTTTGTTCAACTTAAAATACAAAGTGTTTGGATACATCAGAAAAATGTGATATACTAAAGTCTTATGTATTTTCTTAAGTAAAAGAAAAAACTGCATTGGCCAAATTGCATACTAACAGTCTTTGGAAGCAAGGACATAAAAAGTTAACCCACTCCCCATATTGTACATGGGATCCTTCTGGCTACCTCAGATTTCTAGCCAGAGGGCTGGGGATGGTGGAAAGCTATTGAACTAGAAGTTGTATTGAATTAACTCATCAAAGTGGGTGTGCTTGTCCTGGCTTGTTGTTCCAAAGCTCTGTAATAAGGTTATTTTAGTAGAAGGGTATATGTGGCATACATTAAATAATAAGACTAATGTACTGTATAACACCAATGTGCATGTGTTCATTGTTAACAAAAGGTGTATAAGTAAAAAGTAAAAGTTTCCTTTGTAGGTTAAAAAAGAAGCCAAAAAGGGGAAAAGGAAAAAGAACGAGTTAACTGAGAAAAACTTTAATTAGCAAGCTCAGTCCAAAAAAAACAAAAAACAAAAACAAAAAAAGATACACTGACTTCGTTCAAGGACACACTGTTCACAGTTAAAACTTGGCTAACAACCAGAAAAGGGGGCCTTGAATATGCCCAACCAGCTGTAAAATCTGCAAAGACACTAATGCAATGTGTTAGGTTTCCTTTTTACACAGGTAAAGACACACTACCCGAAGACCCTAGCAGCCCTGCCACTCCATGGAACCTGGAGACCGGATCAATGTACAGGTCCACCAACGAAAGACTGCTTTGGCTCCACGCTGGAAAGGCCCTTAGTGAGTCTTGCTGATTACCAACACCGCTGTGAAGTGCCAAAGACTGACTGCTTGGACCCATGATTCTCACTGCAAAAAGACCCCTCTACATCAGGAGAATTCTCCTACTGATAATTAGCCTATTCTTTCTTCTAGTTTAACTGTGCTTCTGGACAGCAGGGAAAAAGGACAAAGTGACGTGCTAGCTAACCTCTCCCTTGTCCACTGACAGACCTACTGTGCCTTTGAACTTTTCTAGAAGAAACACTCACTCCACTGACACTGCCAAAGTCCAGGAATTCCTGACTAAAAAGGACATTGAGAACTGACCCTGGTAAAGAATCAAAGACTTATACACTGGCAGGAACAAACTTGTGGGACCCCTGCTTGGGAATGTGGTATTAGTTGAATGTTGGGGTTTATTCTACAGGCTGCGCCCTGTGTTTTGGATAAATCCTTTAGTATGTCTTGCCCTCCCTAATTGGATTTTAAATGATATTGTCTTTATCCAGTTTTCAGATCACTTTTACATACCCAGATTGCTCACAAGGGGCTGCCATTAGATTAGCACAACAAAGAGCCTGGGTTATTTCCTCTGGAAAAAGAAGAAATTGGGCAGATCCCTGTGGGCTGGGGCTAACAGTGTAACAGCCATTTGGAATATTCTTAAAGGCCAAGAACATAATAAGAAATTGGGCCGACTAGAAAGGGCCACTAGCCTTATTTCTGAAGTTCAGCTAACCCAAGTATAGGCTGAAGTTGGTGAGTTACATGTCATTTCCACCCTTAGTTCTATAACCCAGAAGTTACTGACAGAGATGGTATTGAATATCACTGAGGCTGGGAAGGCATTGCAGTGGGATCTAGTATGTTTAAAATTTCAGGATTTCCTGAATGACCAGCTGATGGCCATTTGGAGTGATCTTGAGCACCAGACTTGACCCACTGCCCTTACAGACATATCAGGAGTACCATCTGATCTGTGGTCATGAAGACATACTTGGACACTTTCTGGGTGGAAGTGTGTACATTTACAGTGCTCCTTCCAAGCATTTGGACCGGTTAGGGTGTGGGCTCCCACATACCGAATCCTGCTGGGTCCATGGGAAGGATGCATGTGGGACTTAATACCCCCTCGTTATTAACCCCAGCTCCCTAGAGCTTAATTGCTTTTTTTGTTGGCCTCAAAGTGTGAGAAAACTCAGCCAAAAGGTTTGGTGAGTATTCTCAAAGGGGGGAGTTGTTGGAAAATCATAGTGCTAATGAAGCCTTTTTGTATTAGGCCTGAGTGAACCAAAGTTATGCTATGCTTGCCCAAACCGTGTTGGAAAGCTTACAGAACTCATTAGACTGAAGGCCGTGTATTTACCTATGTCAGCTATTTTGCTTATCAGTTTTATTTGGCTCCCCAAGTATATGTTGGCTCCCCAGTATATGCAGCTGTGTTCCCATGAATGTTTCCAAAGTATATAGCACAAAGGGTCGACGGATGTATCTTGTTTCCCCTTCAGAATGACAAATGTATCCTCAACAGCTGTATGTATCTTGTAGCCCCCACAAAATGATATATGTATCCTGCATATCCAATTATCCCCTAATAGATACATGTACAGGGTCTATAGGTCAACCAAATGACGTAGACAAACGTAGGCTAAGTTGTTTGTTACCGGCTATAAAGGTACGCCGCTTGGCCATGAAAGGTGTGTCTCTTTCTCTGGCACTAGCCGAGAGGAACACCCGCTCAGCTGACCGATCAATAAAGGGTGTGGTACTTGTCTTCCTGTCTCCGTGCCTCCTTGGTGTAATTAGGTAAGCTCCGGGGGGAAACGAGCCCTTTTGGCTAACACCCTCATCCCTGCCTCCCTCTCCCATCCCATCTACAGCCGCCCCAGTCGAGGAACAGAGACTGAGCCCACACTATCAGTCACCGCTCCACTCTACAATCCACTGCTCCCCACGGGTTTCATCCCCTAGCTCGCCTGCCCGTGTGCTATGAAGGGAGCGTGTTGGGGAGGAAGGAGAGAAGGGCTGAGGGGCCCCATGGGTGGAGGGAGGAATGGGGGTGCAGGTTGGGGAATGTTGGACAAAGGAGAAAAGGGCACTGGGGGCCCACAGATCTAGGGACAGAGTGGGGTGCAGGCTGCGGTGGGAGGGAGGAAAAAAGGGGACTGAAGGGCCCAATGGATGGGGGAATGAACTGGGGGTGCTGTTGGGGAGGAAGGGGCGCTGAGCAGTCCCTACAGGTGGGGGCATGGATGGAGGCGCAGGTTGTGGTGAGCTGGGAGGATGTTGGAGAGAGATGGGGTCTGAGGAGTCCCTTGAATGGAGGAATGAACTGGGGGATACAGACGTGTAGGTTGGGGACAGTTGTTGCAGACTGGGGGGTGTTGGGGAGGGAGGAAGGGGGCGGAAGGGGGCTATGGGAGAAGGCATGTATGGGGGAAAGTAGGGATGGGGTGCAGGTTGGGTGGCCTAGGAGGTGTTGGAGGGAGAAGAAAGGACGGAGGGGCCCAACGGATGGGGGGATAGACGGGCGCGGGCTGGTTTCGGCTAGAGGAATGGGCGTTCAGATTGGAGAAGGCTGCAGGCATAGGGGGCGGGGTGGGTGGGTTGGGGACCGGGGAAGCGGGTTGGGGAAGGCTGGGGCGGGCTGGGGGCTACAGGGGGGATGAGGAAAGTCAGGGCGGGCTGGGGGGTGCGGGAGGGAAGAGGAAGGTTGTGGGGGGCTGAGGGGGACTAGAGAATGTCACGGGGAGCTGGGGAGGTTAGGGGTGTGGAGGGGGAAGGTCACGGTGTGCTAGCAGTGCGGGGACACCGGGGGGGCTGGGGAAGGTCGTGGCGCACTAGGGATAGAGGGGGGCTGGGGGTGCGGGGGCACCAAGGGGGCTTGGGAAATTCGCAGTGTGCTGGGGGCCCTGGGAGGGCCCGTGGGGGGAGGGAAGCTTGCGGCCCATGAGGAGCTGGGGAAGCTCACAGCAGTGCGGGGGCACCGGGGGGGGGCTATGGGGGGTTGGGGAAGGTCGCAGGGGCTGTGGCTGGGCAGGGGGGGTGGAAAGGCACTGGGGGGAGACGGGGGAGCTGTGGGAGCACTTGGGGGGGTGCTTATCACGGGCGGCCTCCAGCCCGCTGACGTCACTTCCGCTCCCGGCCCCGCCCTGCAAGCGGAGCCTGTCGCGCCCAAAGTGCCGCCCGCTGGGTCCGCGGGGGCTGATGGGAGTTGTAGGCCGGGGCGCACTACAACTCCCACAAGCCCCTGCGTCATCCCACCCTGCGCCCCTCCCCGCAGCGGGGGCTGGGGGCTCTGGCTGGGACGGGACCCCCACTATTAACCCCCCGGTGAAGGATTGAACAGCTGGAGACTGGGGCCGTGTGCAGAACAGATGCAGAACTGTGTAATAACAGAGAGAGATGGACATGGATCGATCATATCGGCTTTAAAAACAGAACTAGAGACTGGAGCCAAGGAGGCAACACTGGAAAGGGAACGTAGAGGGGAGGGTTTTGCTAGGGGAACAGCTGCTATTACTTGGAACATACAGACAGGGAACTCACTCCCCCCCCCCGCGGGATCCCATCCCTCTCCCAGCCTCATCACCCTCCAATTCCTCCCCCCCACGAGCCACGTCATCCCCTGATTCCTTCCCCCTAACCCTGACCTCCCCGTCTTACCTGGGGCTCCGCAGGCTGCCAGGTCTGATTCCCCTGCAGCGGGGGCGGCGGCTGCCGCTGGGAGACAGCTGCAGAGCCCAGCGTCCTTTGCCCCAGCGCTACCTTCCCCCGCAGCCCCCCGAACCTCATCACCCCCAGTTCCTCTCACCCCACGAGCCTCCTCAAACCTGGATTCTCCCCTCCCAGTCTCGTTTTACCTTGGGCTCCCGCAGGCTGATTGAATCAGCTCCGGCAGGCTGAGAGCTGCAGCCTGATTCAATCAGCCGGCCACAAAACCCTCCGAAGTGCCCGGGACCCTACAGCCCGGACGTAGGTATCTGTGCACCCCACGAACCCCCTAAGCCCTCCAGGGACCTCTACAGCCTGGAGGTTGGTATCTTTGCCCCTAATAAAACCCCTAAGCCCTCCGGGACCCTTCCAGCCTAGACGTAGGTATCTGTGCCCGTCAGAAACCCCCTAACCCCCGGGGAAACCCTACAGCCTAGAGGTAGGTATCTGTGCCCCCCACAAACTCCCTAAGCCTCCCAAGTACCCCTACAGCCTGGACGTAGATACCTGTGCCCCGACGACCCCCAAAGCCCCCCGGCACCCCTACAGCCTGGAAGTCGGTATCTCTGCACCCCAAAAACCCCATAAGCCACCCAGGGACCTCTACAGCCTGGACATTGGTATCTATGCCCCCCATAAACCCCCTAAGCCCCCCGGGACCCCTACAGTCTGTACGTAGGTATATGTGCCCCTCAGAAACCCCTTTATCCCCCAGAAACCCTAACAGCTTGGACATAGGTATCTCTGCCCACCACAAACTCCCTAAGCATCCCATTGACCCTTCCAGCCGGGACAAAGGTATCTGTGCCCCCCACGAACACCCTAACCCCCCTAGCGACCCCTACAACCTGGACATAGGAATATGTGCTCCCCACAACCCCCCTAAGCCCCTGAGGGACTTCTACAGCCTGGAAGTAGGTATCTGTGCCCCCCACGAACCCCGTAAGTTCCCATGGAACCCCTAAAGCCTGGACGTAGGAATATGTGCTCCCCACAAACCTCCTAAGCCCCCGAGGGACCCCTACACCCTGGATGTAGGTATCTATAACCCCCACGACCCCCTAAGCACCTCCGAGAAACCTACAGCCTGGACGTAGGAATGTGTGCCCCCCACGACCCCCTAAGACCTCCGGGACCCCTACAGCCTGGACGTAGGTATCTGTTCCCCCCACAAACCCCCTAAGACCCCCAGGGATGCTCCAGCCTGGATGTAGGTATCTGGGACCCCACAAACCATCTAAGCCCCCCAGGGACCCCTACATTCTAAACGTAGGTATGTGTGGCCCCCATAAACCCTGAAAGCCCCCCAGGGACCTCTATAGCCTGGACCTTGGTATTTGTGACCCCCATAAACCCCCTAAGCCCCCCGGGACTCCTCCAATCTGTTCATAAGTATCTGTACCTCCTGCAAACACCCTAAGCCCACCAGGGACCCCTACATCCTGGATGCAGGTATATGTGCCTCCCACAAATCCCCTAAGCCCCCGAGGGAACACTCCAGCCTGGATGTAGGTATCTGGGCCCCCCACAAACCATCTAAGCCCCCCAGGGACCTCTACATCCTAAACGTAGGTATCTGTGCCCCCAACGAACCCCCTAATCTCCCCGGGACCCCTAAGGCCTGGACCTAGGTATCTGTGCCCCCCACAAAACCTGTAAGCCCCTGAGGGATCCCTACAGCCTGGAGATAGTTATCTGTGCCCTTCCCCGAACCTCATAAATACCCCCGGGTCCACTCCAGGGTGGACGTAGGTATCTGTGCCCCTCACAAACCCCCTAAGCCCCCCAGGGTCACCTAAACCCTGGAAGTTGGTATCTGTGCCCTCAAAAAACCTTGTAAGCCCTCCAGGGGCCCCTACAGACTGGATGTAGGTATCGGTGCCCCCCACAAATCACCTAAGCCTCCCAGGACCCCTCCAGCCTGGACGAAGGTATCTCTGCCCCCCGCAACCACCATAAGCCCCTCAGGGACCACTCCAGCTTAGCCTTAGGTATCTGGGCCCCCCACAAAGCCCCTAAGCCCCCAAGGGACCCCTGCAGCCTGGACGTAGGAATATGTGCTCCCCACGAACACCGTAAACCCCAGAGGAAACCCTACAGCTTGGATGTAGATATGTGTGCCCCCCACGAACCCCCTAAGCCTCCCAGGGACGTCTAAAGCCCAGAGATAGGAATCTGTGCCCCCCCCTGAAATCCATAAGCTGCTCTGGGACCCCTACAGCCTGGACAGAGGTACCTGTGCCCCCCACAACACCCTAAGCCCCCACCCTGGGGCCCCTACACCCTGGACATAGCTATCTGTGCACCCCCGAACTCCATAAGCACACCCGGGACCCTACAACCAGGACGCAGGTATCTGTGCCCCCCCAAAACCCCGTAAGCACCCTGGGGGTCCTCCAGTTGGTACATAGGTATCTGTGCCTCCCACAAACCCTCTAAGCTCCCCAAGGACCGCTCCAGCCTGGACGTAGTTATAACCCTTCTGCCAGGCTGAATTGAGAGCAGCAAGGGCCGGGTTCAATACATAGGGGACCCTTCCCTACAACATAATGCAATCCAGCTCGAGCCCCCACCCAGTGACCTGGAAAATCTTACACACACACCCCTGGGTGCCTCAAAGAGGCAATAGCTCCCCTCTCCCAAGCACAGAGTCTGGGTGTAGCAGAAAATGTTTAATAACATGAGATAAACAACATAGCATTAAATTGGGAAAACACCTCAACTAGGCTGAGTCCTTTTCTCTGGGCTCTTGAGTCCAGCAACCCCCAAATCACCCCAAGACTCCAAAGTCCAATGCCTCAAATATCCCGAGTCCAGCAACCCAAAAATCAACCACAGTCCCACAGCCCCAGAGTTCATGAGTCTCTCTGCAGGTGTTTCCCCCCTGCCAGCCTGGGTAGAAAGGGGAACCTTACGTGGTCCAGGGCTGACTGGCCTACCTCTCCCTGGGATTCTGCTTCCGCCTTCCCCACGAACTGCTCACCTCTGCTCCACCGGCTGCTCTGCTCCACCAGCCGTCCCTCGATCCGCTCCAGCCGTCCCACAAACTGCTCCGCTCTGCCAGCTGCTCTGCTCCACCAGCCATCCTGTGATCTGCTCCAACTGTCCCACAAACTGCTCCGCTCTGCCAGCTGCCCTGCTCCACCAGCCGTCCTGTGATCTGCTCCAACTGTCCCACAAACTGCTCCACTCTGCCAGCTGCTCTGCTCTGCAATATAGCTTCAGGCTCCCCCACTACTTAGAACAGCTCTTTAGGAATTTCAGCTCTTTAGTGATTTCAGTTCAGGAACCTAGAACTTAGATTCTTAAGAGAATCCAAAATCAGCTCTGGTATTCAACACCAGGGAGAAAAAACAGGTGCAATTGGTGTTTCTGGCTCACCCAAGGAGCCCACTCCCTTGTCTAGCGAGTGCCACTCCATTGATGGTGAGATTCCCTGTCACAAAGCAGTTTCACAGTTCCTCATCCACACAGTCAGGGTGACAACACTCCCCTTCTGCCGCCCTAACAACAAAGAAACTGGGGATCCCACAGCTGCCAAAGGAACCATCCCAGGATGCCGTGGGCTGTGCCTATGCAAACACCATCAGCCCCTGAAATTATTTTCCACACTCGCCATAATTCACCACCAGATGTCAGGGTAGAGCTCATCCTGACTCTGCTTACATAGGTATCTGTGCCTCCCACAAACCCCTAATCCCCGCGGGACCCATCTAGCCTGGACGAAGGTATTTCTGCCACCCACAACCCCCTAAGCCTCCCAGGGACCACACCACCATGGACATAGGTATCTGTGCCCCCCACAAACCCCGTAAACCCCCAGGGAACACTGCACCCTGGATGTAGGTATCTGTGCCCCCACTAAACCCCTAATCCCCCCAGGAACGTCTACAGCCTGGATATAGGTATCTGGGCCCAGACCCAAACCCACTAATCCCCTCGGGACCCATCCAGCCTGGACGTAGGTATCTCTGCACCCCACGAATCCCCTAAGACCACCTGAGACCCCTAAAGCCTGGAGGCTGGTATCTGTACACCTCAGAAACCCCCTAAACCCCAAGGGACGCCTCCAGCCTAGACGTAGTTATCTGTGCCTCCCACGAACCCCCTAAGCCCCCCAGGAACCCTACAGCCTAGAGAGAGGTATCTGTGCCCCCCACGAACCCCCTAAGCCCCCCCTGGGAACCCCTGAAGCCTGGAGAGAGGTATCTGTGCCCCCCACGAACCCCCTAAATCCCTCCTGGACCCCTACAGCCTGGAGAGAGGGCTAGGGGGCCCCACCAAACCCCCTAACCACCTAACCCCCCGGGACACCTACAGCCTGGAGACAGGGCTTGAGGGACCCCCAAAACCCCCTAAGCCCCCCTGATACCCCAACAGCTTGGAGAGAGGGCTGGGGGCCCCCCCAGAATGCCCTAAGTCCCCCCAGAACCCTACAGCCTGGAGAGAGGACTGGGGGGCCCCCCGGAATGCCCTAAGCTACCCCGTGACCCATACAGCCTGGAAAGAGGACTGCGGACCCCCCTGGAATCCCCTAAGCCCCCCGGGACCTCTACAGCCTGGAGAGAGGGCTGCGGGTCCCCCCGAACTCCCTAAGCCCCCCGGGACCCCTACAGCCTGGACAGAGATCTAGGGGGCCCCCCTGAACCCCTGATCCCCCCCAGGACCCCTACAGCCTGGGGGGACTCCCGGAACACCCTAAACCACCCCGGGACCCCTACAGCCTGGAGAGAGGGCTGGGGGTCACCCCCAGAACCCCCTAAGCCCCCCAGGACTCTACAGCCTGGAGAGGGCGCTGGGGCCCCCCCGATGCCCGAAGCCCCACCGGGACCCCTACAGCCTGGAGAGATGGCTGGGGGCCCGCCTGGGACCCCTACAGCCTGGAGAGGGGGCTGGGAGCCCCCCCAGAAACCCCTCAGCCCCCTGGGACCCCTACAGCCAGGAGAGAGGACTGGGGAGTCCCCTAGAACCCCCTAAGCACCCCCAGGACACCTACAGCCTAGAGAGTGGGCTGGAGGCCCCCCCAGAACCCCATAATACCCCCTGGAACCCCTACAGCATGGTGAGAGGGCTGGGGCCCCCCCGAACCACCTAAACCCCCCTGGGACCCCTACAGCCTGGAGAGAGTGCTGGGGGGCCCCTCCAAACCCCCTAAGCACCATCGGAACGCCTACATTCTGGAAACAGGGCTGCGAGGGCCCCTGGAACCTCCTAAGACACAGCGACGGCTGCACTGACACCATGTGGCCACGAAGGGTAATGCACAGAACAGTTCCTGCATGGAGTCACAGTGACACCATGTGGCCACGCAGGGTAATGCACAGAGCATTTCTCTCAGTGGTACAGTGACACCGTGTGGCCACGAAGGGTAATGCACAGAACAGTTCCTGCATGGCGCCACAGTGACACCAAGTGGTCACGCAGGGTAATGCACAGAGCATGTCACTGTTCCACTGAGAGAAACCATGTGGCCACGAAGGGTAATTCACAGAGCAGTTCCTGCATGGAGCAACAGTGACATCATGTGGCCACGATGGGTAATGCACAGAGCAGTTCCTGCATGCAGCTACAGTGACACCGTGTGGCCACACAGGGTAATGCACAGAGTATTTCTCCTGGAGCAAGCGTGACACCGTGTGGCCAAGTAGGGTAATGCATAGAGCATTTCCTATATGGAGCAACAGTGACACCATGTGACCATGAAAGGTAATGCACAGACCATATCTCACGGAGGAATAGTGACACCGTGTGGCCACGCAGGGTAATGCACAGAACATTTCTCTCACAGGAACAGTGCCACCGTGTGGTCTCAAAGGGTAATGCACAGAGCAGTTCCTGCGTGCAGCTACAGTGACACCGTGTGGCCACGCAGGGTAATGCATAGAGCAGTTCCTATACGGAGCAACAGTGACACCATGTGGCCACGCAGGGTAATACAGAGCATTTCTCTCAGTGGAACAGTGACATCGTGTGGCCATGAATGGTAATGCACAGAGCACTTCCTGCGTGCAGCTTCAGTGACACCGTGTGGCCACGCAGGGCAATGCACAGACCATTTCTCGTGGAGCAACAGTGACACCATGTGGCCACCAAGAGTAATTCACAGAACAGTTCCTGCATGGAGCTACAGTGACACCGTGTGGCCACGCAGGGTAATGCACAGAGTATTTCTCATGGAGCAAGCGTGACACCGTGCGGCCACGAGGGTAATGCACATGGGATTTCTCACGACACAACAGTGACACCATGTGGCCACGCAGGGTAATGCACAAAGCATTTCTCTCAGAGGAACAGTGACACCATGTGGCCACGAAGGGTAATGCACAGAACAGTTCCTGCATAGAGCCACAGTGACACCATGTGGCCACGCAGGGTAATGCACAGAGCATTTCTCTCAGTGGAACAGTGACACCGTGTGGCCACGAAGGGTAATGCACAGTACAGTTCCTGAATGGAGCTACAGTGACATCGTGTGGCCACGCAGGGTAATGCACACAGTATTTCTGATGGAGCAAGAGTGACACCGTGTGGCCACGCAGGGTAATGCACAGAACAGTTCCTGCATAGAGCTACAGTGACATCATGTGGCCACGCAGGGTAATGCACAGGCCATTTCTCATGGAGCAACAGTGACACCATGTGGCCACCCAGAGTAATGCACAGAAGAGTTCCTGCATGGAGCCACAGTGACACCATGTGGCCACGCAGGGTAATACAGAGCATTTCTCTCAGTGGAACAGTGACATCGTGTGGCCATGAATGGTAATGCACAGAGCACTTCCTGCGTGCAGCTTCAGTGACACCGTGTGGCCACGCAGGGTAATGCATAGAGCAGTTCCTATACGGAGCAACAGTGACACCATGTGGCCACCCAGAGTAATGCACAGAGCGGTTCCTGCATGGAGCAACAGTGACATCGTGTGGCCACGACGGGTAATGCACAGAGCAGTTCCTGCGTGCAGCTACAGTGACACCGTGTGGCCACACAGGGTAATGCATAGAGCAGTTCCTATACGGAGCAACAGTGACACGATACGGCCATGAAGGGTAATGCATAGAGTAGTTCCTGCATGGAGCAAAAGGGACACCATGTGGCCACGCAGGGTAATGCACAAAGTATTTCTAATGGAGCAAGAGTGATACCGTGTGGCCACGCAGGGAAATTCACAGAGCAGTTTCTGCATGGAGCAACAGGGACACCATGTGGCCACGCAGGGTAATGCACAGAGTATTTCTCATGGAGCAACAGTGAAACCATGTGGCCACCCAAAGTAATGCACAGAGCGGTTCCTGCATGGAGCAACAGTGACACCATGTGGCCACGACGGGTAATGCACAGAGCAGTTCCTGCGTACAGCTAAAGTGACACCGTGTGGCCACGCAAGGTAATGCATAGAGCAGTTCCTATACGGAGCAACAGTGACACCATGTGGCCACGACGGGTAATGCACAGTGCAGTTCCTGCGTGCAGCTACAGTACACCGTGTGGCCACGCAGGGTAATGCATAGAGCAGTTCCTATATGGAGCTACAGTGACACCATGTGGCCACGCAGGGTAATGCATAGAGCAGTTCCTGCGTGCAGCTACAGTGACACCATGTGGCCACGCAGGGTAATGCATAGAGCAGTTCCTGCGTGCAGCTACAGTGACACCGTGTGGCCACGCAGGGTAATGCACAGAGTATTTCTCATGGAGCAACAGTGAAACCATGTGGCCACCCAAAGTAATGCACAGAGCGGTTCCTGCGTGGAGCAACAGTGACACCGTGTGGCCACGCACGGTAATGCACAGAACAGTTCCTGCATGGAGCAACACTGACACCATGTGACCACGCAGGGTAATGCATAGAGCAGTTCCTAGATGGAGCTACAGTGACACCATGTGGCCATGAAGGGTAATGCACAGAGCATTACTCACGGAGGAATAGTGACACCGTGTGGCCACGCAGGGTAATGCACAGAACATTTCTCTCACAGGAACAGTGACACCGTGTGGCCATGCAGGGTAATGCACAGAGCAGTTCCTGCATGGAGCCACAGTGACATCGTGTGGCCACGCAGAGTAATGCACAGAGTATTTCTCATCGATCAACCGGGACACCGTGTGGCCACGAGGGTAATGCACATGGGATTTCTCATGGCGCAACAGTGACTCCATGTGGCCACGCAGGGTAATGCACAGAGCATTTCTCTCAGAGGAACAGTGACACCGTGTGGCCATGCAGGGTAATGCACAGAGTAGTTCCTGCATGGAGCAAAAGGGACACCATGTGGCCACGCAGGGTAATGCGCAGAGTATTTCTCACGGAGCAACAGTGACACCGTTTGGCCACGCACGGTAATGCACAGAGCAGTTCCTGCATGGAGCAACAGTGACATCGTGTGGCCACGACGGGTAATGCATAGAGCTGTTCCTATATGGAGCTACACTGACACCATGTGGCCACGCAGGGTAATGCACAGAACATTTCCTGCATGGAGCAACAGTGACACCGTGTGGCCATGCAGGGTAATGCATAGAGCAGTTCCTATACGGAGCTACAGTGACACCCTGTGCCCATGAAGGGTAATGCACAGAGCATTTCTCACTCAGGAGTAGTGACACCGTGTGGCCACGCAGGGTAATGCACAGAACATTTCTCTCAGAGGAACAGTGACACCGTGTGGCCATGCAGGGTAATGCACAGAGTAGTTCCTGCATGGAGCAAAAGGGACACCATGTGGCCACGCAGGGTAATGCACAGAGTATTTCTCACGGAGCAAGAGTGACACCGTGTGGCCACGCAGGGAAATTCACAGACCATTTCTCATGGAGCAGTGACACCATGTGGCCACGACGGGTAATGCACAGAGCAGTTCCTGCGTGCAGCTACAGTGACACCATGTGGCCACGCAGGGTAATGCATAGAGCAGTTCCTATATGGAGCTACAGTGACACCATGTGGCCACGCAGGGTAATGCACAGAGCAGTTCCTGCGTGCAGCTACAGTGACACCGTGTGGCCACGCAGGGTAATGCATAGAGCAGTTCCTAAATGGAGCTACAGTGACACCATGTGGCCACCCAAAGTAATGCACAGAGCGGTTCCTGGGTGGAGCAACAGTGACACCATGTGGCCACGACGGGTAATGCACAGAGCAGTTCCTGCATGGAGCAACACTGACACCGTATGGCCACGCAGGGTAATGCATAGAGCAGTTCCTAAATGGAGCTACAGTGACACCATGTGGCCATGAAGGGTAATGCACAGAACATTTCTCTCACAGGAACAGTGACACCGTGTGGCCATGCAGGGTAATGCACAGAGTAGTTCCTGCATGGAGCAAAAGGGACACCATGTGGCCACGCAGGGTAATGCACAGAGTATTTCTCACGGAGCAACAGTGACACCGTTTGGCCACGGAGGGTAATGCATAGAGTAGTTCCTGCATGGAGCAACAGTGACACCATGTGGCCACGAAGGGTAATGCACAAAGCACTTTTCACGGAGCAACAGTGACACCGTTTGGCCACGCACGGTAATGCACAGAGCAGTTCCTGCATGGAGCAACAGTGACATCGTGTGGCCACGATGGGTAATGCATAGAGCAGTTCCTATATGGAGCTACAGTGACACCATGTGGCCACGCAGGGTAATGCACAGAACATTTCCTGCATGGAGCAACAGTGACACCGTGTGGCCATGCAGGGTAATGCACAGAACAGTTCCTGCATGGAGCTACAGTGACATCGTGTGGCCACGAAGGGTAATGCACAAAGCACTTTTCACGGAGCAACAGTGACACCGTGTGGCCACGCACGGTAATGCACAGAGAAGTTCCTGCATGGAGCGACAGTGACATTGTGTGGCCACACAGGGTACCACACAGAGTATTTCTCATGGAGCAAGCGGGGCACCGTGTGGCCACGAGGCTAATGCACATGGGGTTTCTCACGGCGCAACAGTGAAACCGTGTGGCCACGCAGGGTAATGCACAGAACAGTTCCTGCATGTAGCTACAGTGACACCATGTAGCCACGCAGGGTAATGCACGGAACAGTTCCTGCATGTAGCTACAGTGACACCATGTGGCCACGCAGGGTAATGCACAGAGCATTTCTCTCAGAGGAACAGTGACACCGTGTGGCCAAGTAGGGTAATGCATAGAGCATTTCCTATATGGAGCAACAGTGACACCATGTGCCCATGAAGGGTAATGCACAGATCATATCTCTCAGAGCAACAGAGACACCGTGTGGCCACGAAAGGTAATACACAGAGCAGTTCCTTCATCGAGCTACAGTGACACCATGTGCCCACGCAGGGTAATGGTGTCACTGTTCCTCTGAGAGAAATGCTCTGTGCATTTCCCTCCGTGGCCACACAGTGTCACTGTTGCTCCATGAGAAATGGTCTGTGCATTATCCTATGTGGCCACACGGTGTCATTATTGCTCCATGCAGGAACTGCTCAGCACATTACCCCACATGGCCACACGGTCTCACTAGTTATTTCCCTCATAGAGCCACAGAGACACTAGGTCAGGGGTCAGCAACCTCTGGCAGCCGCGTGCCAAAGACGTCACGGGAGCCAATTTTCAATGGCACGCGGCTGCCTGCCAGGACTCCAGGGTGCCATTAAAAATCCTGCCTGCACAGCAAGCCACAGGGTCCGCGCTCCCAGGCTGGAGCACCAGGCCGAGCACAGCAAGCCCCCAGCCCCTCCTCCAGATCCCTGCCGTCACGCGCAGAGCTCTGGGTCCGGGGCTGCGCGCTCCCGTGGGGCAGCATAGGCTGGCTCTGCTTGGAGGCTCATGGTAAAGGGATCTGGTGCTGGGGGGCTTTGGTAAAGGGTGGGGGCAGTCAGGGAACAGGGAGCAGGGTTGGTTGGATAGGGGGTGGGATCCTGGGGGGGTGGCTAGGGTTGGGGTTCTCTGGAGGCAGCAGACAGGGAACAGGGAGGTGGATGGGGGTCAGGGAACAGTTAGTGGGGGGGGGGTCTCTGGAGGAGGTGGTCAGGGGACAAGGAGCTGGGGGGGTTGGATGAGTCAGGAGTTTGGGGGGACTCGCAGGAGGCAGGGGTGTGGAGGGGGTTGCGGCAGGCAGGGAGCAGGGGGAGGGTTGTACGGGTCAGGAGTGCTGGGGGTCCTGTCAGGGGGTGGGGGTGTGGATAAGGGTTGGGGCAGTCAGGGGACAGGTAGGGGGTAGGCTCCTAGGGGGGCAGTCAGGGGACAAGAACAGGGAGGCTTAGATAGGGGATAGGGTTCTGGGGGGCAGTTAGGGGCAGGGGTCCCAGGAGGGGGTAGTCAGGGGACAAGGAGCAGAGGGGGTTGGAGGTTCTGAGGGGGGCAGTCACCCAGCCCTCTTCCCTGAACCCTGACACCCCCCCAACACACACACAGGCCCCTGCCCTGAGCCCTGTACCTCCCTCATACACACCCAGCCCTCTGTTGACTCCTTCACCCCCCCAACCCCAGCCCTGACTCTGGCACCCCCACACATACCCAGCCCTGATACCTGCACCCCCCTCACATGGCCCCAGTCCTCTGCCCTGAATCTTGCACCCCTGCACATCCCCACCCCCACCCTGAGCACCAAACAGGAGCGCCTGCACCCCCACTCACATTCTCACCTGCATCCCTCACACCAAATGGGAGCTGCCCAGCTAAGTGCCCCCACACCCAGACCGCCTGCCCCAACCCTGAGCCCCCTCCCTCATTCTAGCTCCTGGGCCAGACCCTTCAGCCCCAGCCTTGTGCTCGGTCCACTCCCACCCACAGGTCAGTGCAGAGAGAGCAAGAGAATGGGCCAGAACCAGGGAGAAGGTAGCTACCCGCTGTATGTGGGCAGGGCCCCGCACAGCCTGCTGGCAGCCTAATGGAACAGAACCCCAGACCAGCAGCAGATTGAGCAGGCCAGCGGTGTAAGATCAACATTTTAATTTAGCTTCATTTAAAATTACTTAAACATTTTGAAAACCTTGTTTATTTTACAATACAACACTAGTTATATAATATATAGACATAGAAACTAAAGAGACCTTCTGAAAAACATTAAGGTTTCGCGTGCCAGTAATAAATTTTAGAGTGACTAAATGAAGACTCAGCACACCACTTGTGAAAGGTTGCCGTCCCCGATATAGACAATAACGCTATCTCACTCCAGTGTCTTCCGAAATGTTAATATTGCTTTTTTGATCTTTGAATCACAGCTATAGCAATAGACAAGACCCGAGCTAACATTTACCCTTCTATCTCTAACAATGCAGGCTGCATTTCAAACCTCTATTCCTTTACAGATCTTCCTAACCAGTCTTTAAAGTTTGGCCATGGGTCAAGGTCAGTTTGTGAGTTAATTAACTCTTGCTGGCCTCGTCACCTTACAATGAGATATTACATTACACGCAGATCACCACAAGGTCTCTGTGGCTTTGAGCTCCTTAGGACCTAGCCTTTAAAACGCTCTTTGCCACTGACCAATCCCTGTGAGAAGGGTGCAGGTCTCCCCTTTCTAGCTCCTCTTGGGCCGCTGGCACTTGCTGGGCAATGAGACCATGCTCTCCTGAGGGAAGGGAGGTCTCTCCTTTACAGTGCTTTTCTCTCTGCCCCATTCAAACGCCCCTGGCTTAAGGACCACCCTGTAAGGAAGGTTTGGGTCTCCTTTGCCAAGCAAATTAAACCACAGGTCACTTTGACACGCCCGGCAAAATGACTGCCCTGTAACCAGGCTGTAACGTCTTATCCCTCGCACGCTTAAACTAGGGGAGCCTTTTTGTGCCTGTGGCTGAGCGACACCCCACCCCTTGAGAAGGCTTGAGCTTCCGTTTCTCTTAGTGACAGGAAATTCCCCCACAATTATTTCTACTGGACTTTTTTGAGATTTGAAATGAAATCTTACTTGCGACCTATCCAGGTCAGATGCAACATAGTGTGGCGAAGGGGCAGCTGTAAGGGGATGGTGGAAGCCGTGGGAAAATGCGCCCCTTTTCTCAAAAAAGCCAAGAAATGGCCCAACCATGCAAATGTCACTCCATCTGGAAATGAACAGGTGAGGTGGGGGGCTCCTTTCAGACCCTCACTTCCACCTCATCCTTCCTCAAGTCCTTTTGTCCTGTCCAATTTACACCGTTCAACCAATCACAACTTTAACCCTTTGTTTTCTTGTGCACAAGAAAGACACCGTCGCACTGATGAGTGCTCAAGTGTAGAGATTCGGACAGCTCCATCAGCTGTGTTCAAATTCCAGGCCTTGTGTCTCTTTGGAGATAGACAGAGGAGATTCCTAGGGCTACGTCCGAAGGGATTGATGTGGCGGTCCTTTCTGAAATGTTTTGATGTTCAGGTGTTGTAAGCACATGCGGTGGTACTCAGAGCCAGCACGTGGGTGCACCTAACTCTACTAACAGGACTGCGTCACAAGGAAGAGGGGTCTTTTCTGGAAAAGGTTAGGGAGCACCAAGTTATTTTCTTGGTGAGGTAGGAAGGTAAGTCCGGAAGGGTGTTGCTGAGAGATGGAGGATTGATCGGAAAGGAGACACTCAGCAGGATCCCTCCCTTACCTGTTCATTTCCAGATCTTTTCACATTGGGGACTTCCCCCCGCACCGAGTTTAAAGGAGGAGTATTTTACTAAAGAAAGGGTGACCGCCCTGTAATCAGGGTTCAGGCCCCTTTTCTCCTCTCTGCATTGGCCCTCTTAATGGCACCCAACAGTCACTCCGCAGAGCAGATTCTGGGCCCTCCCAAGCCACAGAGCCCCGTACCCAAGGAGGAAGCACACAGCCTGCGAAGAAAACTACAGCAAGTACAGATGAGGAACAGCCAGTTATGCAGAAACCCGAGGACTATTCATGTCTCCTTAGAAGGATGTCCAGGCTTCTCAGATCCACTGCTGAATATTCTCCTCCGGCAAGGGCTCCTGGACGATTCCTCTGCAAACTAATAAAGCCAAGCAAGGACCATCATTACACAGAGCTCTATGAATGTTCTCATCCCTGCCTCCCTCTCCCATTCCATCTATATCCACCGGACTCAACGAACAGAGACTGAGTCAACATCCACAGACACTGCCTCACTCTAGCGCCCACTATCCTGCATGATTTTCATCCCCTCCTACTTCTTCATATCTCCCGAGACCAAGCCTGTGGGGATGCACACCTAGCACTCCTGCCCCTGTTCTATGAAGGGAGACGGCACAAGGAGAGGCAAGGACAGAGACAGAGAGAAAGAGAGTGTTGGCCAACACACTAGAGGAGAGAGAGAGAGAGAGAGAGAGAAACACAGGAGAAAGGCAAGTAACTCACCATCTGGAGTCATCCTCCTGGATCCAACCTTCTCCTGCGGAGGACACACTGCTTGTGAACAGAGCAATGACAAGCCCCTGAAAATGGGGACCTTGTCTCCCTTGTATCCCCAGCTAGTCAGGAAACTCTTCTGACAAACCAGCCCCAGCTAACAGGGCGTCTATACCTGGAGTCAGATGGGCTGTTAACAGAACCCTCAGCAAAACAGACACTTATCTCACTGACAGTGGCATCTGCTTGGCTCCCAAATGAACGGCTCTTGCCTGGCATGAACAATGCTCACAGGCTCGCTGCTCTCCCTCACTTTCCATTGCATGAGGGCAGTAGACTCTGACATGTGACTTATTTTTCCTTGGTACTAAACCCAGCAGAGGAGAGAAAAACAAACAAATTAGCATCTCCATCGGCAATGTCACGTAGTTTCTTCATCTCCCATATTCCACGGCTCCGCCATCAAACCATCTTTTATTACTACTATACATCTGCAACTAGAAGGGATCCATTGTAACTGCACCCAAAATAGTCACTTTGCTCAGGAGACTCTTGTCCCTTCCCCAGCCTTAATACCACAGTGTCCTGTACCCAGCGAGGAAGCACAAGGCCTGTGAAGTAAACTACAGCGAGTACAGATAAGGAATTGAAAGCACTGACCGCTTACTCACAGGCAGTTGTTCAGAAGGCAGAAAGCTGAGGACTGTTCCTGTCTGGTTAGAACCGTGTCCAAGCTGCTCAGATCCACCTCTGCCAGTTTCTCCTCCGGCTCGAGCTCCTGGACAATTCCTCTGGAAATGCAGCTGCAAAAGCCAAGCATGCGCCATCTCTACACACAGTTCTAATGGTGCTTGAAATGTTGCCCTCAATCCTGCCTCCCTCTTCCACCCATCTACATCAGCCCCACTTGAACAGAGACCGATTCAACACTGACAGTCACTGCTCCACTCTCGCACCCACTACCCCTCATGGTTTTCGTCCCCTCCTACTACTTCAGGGCTTTCAAGACCTAACCTGTGCAGATGCACATCTCGCAGGCCTGCCTGTGTCCTAAGAAGGGAGATGGCACAAGGAAAGGACAGATTAAGAGAGAGCATTGGCCAACACACTAAAGAGACAGAGCGAGAAAATGAGAAACACGGGAGGAAGGCAAGCAACTTGTCACCTGGAGTCATCCTCCTGGATCCAACCTTCCGCTGCAGAGGACACACCGGTACTGGCCAGAGGACTGAGCAGCCCCTGAAAATAGGGACCTTGTCTCCCTCGTAACCACAGCAGAGCCTTCACCTAACAAGACACTTATCTCACTGACAGTGGTCCTTGCTCCACTCCCAGCTGGATGGCTCTTCCCTGGCATCAACAATGCTTAGAATCTCCCAGCTCTCGCTCCCTTTCCATGGCATGTGCGGAGTGGACTCTGACTCTCCACTTGGTAATAAACCCAGCACTAGGGGGAAAAACAAATCAGTTAGCATCTCAGTCTGCAACGTGCATAGGTTCTTCTTCTCCCATCTACCACACCTCAGGGCTCCGCCCTCAACCCTCCTCCCATTACAGCTTTAGCACTACAACTAAAAAGCAGCCCACTGCACCTACATCCAAAATACTCACTCTGCACAGGAGACTTGTGCCTTTGCCTCGTCTGAATCCCACAGAGCACCGTGTCCAATGAGGAAATTCAGAGCCTCTGAACAAAACCGGAGCCAGTACAGATGAGGGATTCCAAGCACTGACCGCTTACTCACAGCCAGTTGTGTGGGAGGCAGAAATCTGAGGACCTTTCATGTCTGCTTAGAAGGATGTCCAGGCTCCTCAGGTCCGCGTCTGCCATTTTCTCCTTCAGCTGCTGCTCCTGGACAATTCCTCTGCAAGCGCAGGAAATGAGCCAAGCAAGAGCCATCACTACACAAAATTCAATTGGTGCAGGTAATCTTGCCCTCATCCCTGCCTATCTACATCAGGCCCACTTGAAGAGAGACAGTCAACATCCACAGTCACCCCTCCACTCTAGCGCCCACTACGATGCATGATTTTTGTCCCCTCCTACTTGTTCGTAGCTCCCGAGACCTAGCCTGAGGGGATGCACACATAGCACTCCTGTCCTTGCCCTATGAACGGAGACAGCCGAGAGAGTGTGTGTTGGCCAACACAGTAGAGTAGACTAGAGAAGAAAGAGAGAGAAACAGAGGAGGAAGGCAAGCAACTCACCACCTGGAGTCATCCCTCATGGATCTAACCTTCTCCTGCCGAGGACACACCGATCCTGGCCAGAGAAATCAGCCCCTGAAAATGGGGACCGTGTCTCCCTCAAAACCACAGCTAGTCAGGAACCTTTTCTTACAAACCCACTCCACCTAACGGGGTGTCTCTACCTGTAGCCAGGTGGGCCGTGAGCAGAACCCTCAGCAAAACAGATACTTATCTCAGTGATAGTAGCAGCTGTTCTGCTCCCAGATGGACGGCTCCTGCCTGGCACCAACAACGCTCGCAGTCTCGTCACTCTCACTCATAAGGGCAGTAGACTTTGACATGTGACGTCTTTTTCCTTAGTACTAAAACCAGGGGATAAAACAAGTAAGCTACCGTCTCAGTCAGAAATGTCTCGTAGGCTCTTCTTTTCCCCTCTCACGCACGGCGGGGTTCCGCCCTCTACCCATTACACCTTTAGGACTAAAAGTACAAAGCACCTCTAACAACAACACCCCACAGAGTCACTCTGCACAGCAGACTCTGGCCCCTCACCCTTAATCCCAGAGCCCTGTACCCAACAAGAAACCACACGGTCAATGAAGAATACTACAGTGAGTACAGATGACTGAGTTCAAAGCACTGAGCCCTTACTCACAGCCAGTTATGCAGAAGGCAGAAACCTGAGGACTATTCTTATTTCCTTAGAAGGATGTCCACGCTGCTGAGGTCCACTTCTGACATTCTCATCCGGCTGGGGCTCCTGGACGATTGCTCTGCAAACTAATAAAGCCAAGCAAGAACTGTCACTACACAGAGCTCTATGAATGCCCTCATCCCTGCTTCCCTCTCCCATCCCATCTACATCCGCTCGACTCGATGAACAGAGACTGAGTCAACATCCACAGACACCGCTCCACTCTAGCACCCAATATCCTGAATGATTTTCATCTCCTCCTATTTGTTCATAGCTCCTGAGACCTAGCCTGTGGGGATGCACACCTAGCACTCCTGCCCGTGTCCTATGAAGGGAGACAGCACAAGGAGAGGCAAGGACAGAGACAGATTGTTGGCCAACACACTAGAGAAGAGAGTGAGAGAGAGAGAGAGAGAAAGAAACAGAGAAAGGCAAGAAACTGATATGGGTCGTGAGCAGAACCCTCAGCAAAACAGACACTTATCTCACTGACAGTGGCGTCTGCTCGATCCCCACATTGACGGCTGTTGCCTGGCATGAACAATGCTCACAGGCTCGCTGCTCTCACTCACTTTCCATCGCATGAGGACAGTAGACTCTGATGTGTGACTGCTGGGTTTAGTACCAAGGAAGAAAAAAAAATAAAATTACCATCTCCGTCTGCAATATCACCTAGTCTCTTCATTTCACATCTCCCGTATCCCACAGCTCCGCCCTCAACACATCTCCCAGGAGACTCTTGTCCCTTCCCCAGCCTTAATCCCAAAGAGCCTCGTACCCAACGAGGAAGCACATGGCCTATGAAGGAAACAAGAGTGAGTACAGATAAGGAATTGAAAACACTGACTTCTTACTCATAGCCAGTTATCCAGAATGCAGAAAGCTGAGGACTGTTCATGTCTCCTTAGACGGATGTCCAGGCAGTTCAGGTCCACTTCTGCCAGCTTCTTCTCCAGCTGAGACTCCTGGACAATTCCTCTGCAAACTAATAAAGGCAAGCAAGAACTATCACTACACCAGTGGTTCTCAACCTTTTGTACTGATGATCCCTTTTACATAGAAAGCTTCTGAGTGTGACCCTCCCCTTATAAATTAAAAACACTTTTTGTATATTCAACACCATTATAAATGCTGGAAGCAAAGTGATGTTTAGTATGGAGGATGACATTTCACAACCCCTCAAATAACCTTGCGGCCCCCTGACGGGACCTAAACCCCAGTTTGAGAACTCCTGCACTACATAGAGCCCAATTAAGGCCCTCTTCCCTGCGTCACTTTCGATCTGTCTTAGCCCCACAACACCAACAGTCACCGCTCCAGTCTCGCACCGACTGCCCTGCATGATTTTTGTCCCCTCCTACTTCTTTATGGCTCCCAAGACACAACCTGTGGGGGTGCACACCTAGCTCGCCTGCCAATATCCTAAGAAGGGAGACAGCACAAGGAAAGGCAAGGACAGATTGAGAAAGCGTGTTGGCCAACACACTAGAGAAGAGAGAAACACGAGAGAAAGGCAAGCAATTCACCACCTGGACTCATTCTCCTAGATGCAACCTTCTGCTGCGTAGGACACACTGCTCCTGGCCAGAAAACTGAGCAGCCCCTAAAAATGGGGATATTCTCTCTCTCAAAACCACAGCTAGTCAGGAACCTTTTCTTACAAACACAGCCTCAGCGAACGGGGCATCCCTTTCAGGACCAAGGTGGGCCGTGAGCAGAGCAATCACCAAGACAGACACTTATCTCATTGACAGTGATGACTGTTCCATTCCCCGTTGGACGGCTTTTTCAAGGCATCAATAATTCTCGCAGTCCCATCCCTCTCACTCGCTTTCCATCGCATGAGGGCAGTAGACTCTGACTTGTCACTTCTTTTCCCTTGGTACTAAATCCAGCGGAAAAACAAGTCAGTCACCATCTCAATTGGCAATGTTGGGTAGCCGCTTCTTTTTGCCTCTCCCACATGGTGGGGCTCTGCCCTGAACCCTCCTCCCATCACGCCTTTATGACTACAAGTAGAAAGCACCCCTTGCGACGACACCTGAAATAGTCACTCTGCACAGATGACTCTGGTCAGACACACCAAACCTGTGGGGAAAACACGTAGAAATTGTCAAGTATCAGAGGGGTAGCCGTGTTAGTCTGGTTCTGTAGAAGCAGCAAAGAATCCTGTGGCACCTTATAGACTAACCGATGTTTTTGCAGCATGAGCTTTCGTGGGTGAATACCCACTTCTTCGGATGCAAGTAGTGGAAAAGCAAGTAGTAGAAATTGTGCTTCTTTTTGGCTTGTAGCTTATTACTTCTTGTAGCTTTTTGCTTCCAGCAAGCACGGACAAGGAGGAGCAAAGGGGACGGCTAGTTGAGGTGCTCAGCGGGCCCACCACAGTCCCAGACTGCACGCCAGGGGAGATCTAGTCATTGAGTGTTGGGGTTCTTAGGGATTGGCTTGTTTTGGCCTTGTTTTCAAATGGGTTTATCTTGATTTTTGGCTTATTGTCAAAGTCGGGGTGCTTATTTCCCCAGTGAAAGTTAGCAATTGTGACTCTGGTCCCTTCCCCAGCCTTAATCCCAAAGAGCCCCACACCCAACAAGGAAGCAAACAAAGTCTGAAGAAAATCACAGCAAGTACAGATGAGGAATTCCAAGCACTGACCACTTACCCACAGCCAGTTATGCACGAGGCAGAAAGCTGAGGACTGTTCATGTCTCCTTAGAAGAATGTCCAGGCTCCTCACAGGCCCACGTCTGCCAATTTCTCCTCTGGCTGCTGCTCCAGGACAATTCCTCTACAAATGCAGCAAATACGCCAACCAAGAGCCCTCACTACAAAAAATTCAATTGGTGCGTGAAATCTTGCCCTCATCCCTGCCTCCCACATCAGCCCCACTAGAGCACACTCAGTCAACACCTACAGTCACCGCTTCACTCTAGCGCCCACTGCCCTGCATCATTTCGGTCCCCTACTTGTTCATAGCTCACAAGACCTAGCCTGTGGGGATGCACACCTAACACACCTGCCCGTGTCCTATGAAGGAAGACAGCACAAAAAGAGGCAAGGACAGAGAGAGAGTGAGAGACAGAGTGTGTGTTGGCCAACACATTAGAGGAGAGAGAGAGAGAGAAAGAAAAACATGGGAGGGAGTCAAGAAACTCACCAGCTGGAGTCATCCCCCTGGATCTAATATGCTGCAGAGGACACACTGGTCCTGGCCAGAGACATGAGCAGCCCCTGAAAATGGGGACATCGTCTCCTTTGTAACCACAACTAGTCAGGAACCTTTTCTTACAAACCCAGCCCCAGCTAACAGGGCGTCCCTACCAGGAGCAAGATGGGCTTTGAGCAGAGCGATCACCAAAGAAGACACTTATCTCATTGAGAGTGGTGGCGGTTCCGCTCCCAGATGGACGCCTTCTGTGTCGCATCAACAACGCTTGCAGACTCATCGCTCTTGCTCTCTTTCCATTGCACGAGGGCAGTAGACTCTGGCCTGTGACTTCTTTTCTCTTGCTACTAAACCCAGCACAAGGGGGAAAAACAAATCAGTTACGCTTTCAGTCAGCAACTTTGGGTAGGCTCTTATTTTCCCCTCCCACACACAGTGGAGCTCCGCCCTCAACCCTATTCCCATTACACCGGTAGGACTGCAAGTAGAAAGCACCCCTTGCAACGACACCCGAAATAGTCACTTTGCACAGCAGACTCTGGTCACACACACACCAAATCTCAAGGGGGAAAATAAAACATACAAATCGGGCTTGGTTTTGGCCTGTAACTTATTGCTCGTTGTAGCTTGCTGCTTCCGGCAAGCAGGGGCAAAGGGGGGAGAGAGAGTCAGGGGTGCACAGCGGACCCACCACATTCCCAGACTGCACGCCAGGAGAGATCTAGTCATTGAGTGCTGGGGTTCTTAGGAATTGGCTTGTTTTGGCCTTATTGGAAATAGGATTAGCTTGATTTTTGGAATATTGTGAATTCAGGGTTCTTATCTACCCAGTGAAAGTTGGCAAGTATGACTCTGGTCTCTTCCCCAGCCTTAATCCCACAGTGCCCCATACCAAACAAGGAAGGAAATGGCCTATGAAGAAAATTACAGTGAGTACAAAAATTCCAAGCACTCACTGCTTACTCACAGCCAGTTAGGCAGAAGGCAGAAACCCGAGGACTGTTGAGGTCTCCTCAGAAGGATGCCCAGGCTGCTCACATCCACTTCTGCATATTCTCGTTTGGTGAGGGCTCCTGGATGATTCCTCTGCAAACTAATAAAGTCAAGTAAGTACCATCACTACACACAGCACTACTGGTGCATTTAATCTTGCCCTCATCCCTGCTTCCCTCTCCCATCCCATCTACATCCGCTCGACTCGATGAACAGAGACTGAGTCAACATCCACAGACACCGCTCCACTCTAGCACCCAATACCCTGCATGATTTTCATCTCCTCCTATTTGTTCATAGCTCCCGAGATCTAGCCTGTGGGGATGCACACCTAGCACTCCTATCCGTGTCCTATGAAGGGAGACAGCACAAGAAGAAGCAAGGACAGAGACAGAGTGAGAGACTGACAGACAGAGTGTGTGTTGGCCAACACATTAGAGGAGAGACAGAGACAGAGAAATAAAACATGGGAGGGAGTCAAGAAACTCAAGAGCTGGAGTCTTCCCCCTGGATCCAACCTTCTGCTGCAGAGGACACACCCCTCCTGGCCAGAGAAATGACCAGTCCCTGAAAATGGGGACCTTGTCTCCTTCATAACCACTAGTTAGGAACCTTTTCTTACAAACCCAGACCTTGCTAATGGGGTGTCCCTACCAGGAGCTGAGCTGTGAGCAGAGCAATCACCAAACCAGACACTTATCTCAGTGACAGTGGCCTCTGCTCGGCTCCCAGATGGACGGCTCTTGCCTGGCATGAACAATGCTCACAGGCTCGCTGCTCTCACTCACTGTCCATCGCATGAGGGCAGTAGACTCCGACGTGTGACTTCTTTTTCCTTGGTACTAAACCCAGCAGAGGGGAGAAAAGCAAAAAAAGAAAACAGCATCTCCGTCTGCAATGTCACGTAGTCTCTTCATTTTACAGCTCCTGTATCCCACGGTTCTGCCCTCAACCCATCTCCCATCACTACTTTACACTTGCAACTAGAAGGGACCCATTGTAACTGCACCCAAAATAGTCACTTTGCTCAGGAGACTCTTGGCCCTTCCCCCACCTTAATGCCAAAGAGCCTCATGCCCAACGACGAAGCACACGGCATGTGAAGAAAAGTACAGCAAGAACAGATGAGGAATTCAAAGCACCGACAGCTAACTCACAGCCAGTTATGTGGGAAGCAGAAAGCCGAGGACTGTTAGTGTCTGCTCAGAAGGATGTTCAGTTTCCTCAGGTCCACATCTGCCAACCTCTCCTCTGGCTACGGCTCCTGGGAAATTCCTCTGGAAATGGATCTGCAAAAGCCAAGCATGAGCCATCACTACGCACATCTCTATTGATGCTTGAAATCTTGCCCTCATCCCTGCCTCCCTCTTCCAGCCCATCTACATCTACCCCACTTGATGAACAGAGACCAAGTTAACACTAACAGTCACCCCTCCACTCCCGCGCCCGCTACCTTGCACAACTTTCCTCCCCTCCTACTTCATCATGGCTCCCGAGACCTACCCTGTGGGGATGCACACCGAGCACACGTGCTCGTGTCGTACGAAGGGAGACAGCACAAGGAAAAGCAAGGACAGAAAGAGAAAGGGTGTGTGTTGGCCAACGTACTGGAGAAGAGAGAGAGAGAGAGAGAGAGAAAAAACACAGGAGGAAGGCAAGCAACTCGCCACCTGGAATCAACCTCCTGGATCCAACTTTTTCTGCAGAGGACACAGCGCTTGTGAACAAAGAAATGAGCAGCCCCTGAAAATTGGGACCTTGTCTCCTTCAGAACCACACCTAGTCAGGAATATTTTGTTACAAACCCAGTCCCAGCTAATGGGGCATTTGTATCTGGATTCAGGTGGGCAGTGAGCGGAGCAATCACCAAAACAGATACTTATCTCATTGACAGTTGCGGCTGCTCCGCTCCCAGCTGGACGGCTCTTGCCTGGCATCCAAAACGCTTGCGATCTCGTCGCTCTCACTCGCTTTCCGTATTGTGAGGTGAGCCGACGCTGACCCTCCACTTCTTTTCTCTTGGTCCTGAACCCAGCACAAGGGGGTGGAGGAGAAACAAACGAGTTAGCATCTCAGTTGGCAACATCACATAAGTTCTTCTCCCATTTACCGCACCCCAGACCTCCACCCATAACCCTTCTTCCGTTACGCCTTCAGGACCACAACTAGAAATCAGCCTGTTGCACGTACACTCAAAATAGCCACTCTGCACAGGAGACTTGTGCCTTTCCCTCCTCTTAACCCCACAGAGCCATGTACCCGACCAGGAACAAAACTGGAGCGAGAACAGATGAGGAATTCGAAGCACCGACCGCTTACTCACAGCCAGTTATGTGGAAGACAGAAAGCTGAGAACTGTTAATCTGTGCTTAGAAGGATGTCCAGGCTGCCCAGGTCCGCGTCTGCTAGTTTCTCCTCCTGCTGCTGCTCCCCGATGATTTCTCTGCAAGTGCAGCAAATAAGCCAAGCAAGAGCCATCGCTACACAAAATACAATTGATGTGTGAAATCTTGCCCTCATCCCTGCCTCCCTCTCCCATCCCATCCACATCAGCCCCACTAGAGCAGAGACTCAGTCAACACCCACAGTCACCGCTCCACTCTAGTGCCCACTGCCCTGCATCTTTTCAGTCCCCTACTTGTTCATAGCTCACAAGACCTAGCCTGTGGGGATGCACACCTAACACACCTGCCCGTGTCCTACGAAGGGAGACAACACAAGGAGAGGCAAGGACAGAGAAAAAGAGAGAGAGAGACAGTGTGTGTTGGCCAACACATTAGAGGAGAGAGAGAGAAAAATGTGGGATGGAGTCAAGAAACTCAACAGCTGGAGTCATCCTCCTCGATCCAACCTTCTGCTGCGTAGGACACACTGTTTGTGGATAGAGAAAAGACCAGCCCCTGAAAATGGGGACCTTGTCTCCCTCGTAACCACAGCAGGTCAGGAATCTTTTCCTACAAACCGAGCCCCAGCTAATGACAAGTCTCAGCCTGGAGGCAGGTGGGCCGTTACCGGAGTCCTCCCCAAACGAGACACTTATCTCACTGATGGTGACGGCTGCTCCACTCCCAGATCGACGGCATCGCCATAGGCTGGCATCGACAACACTTGTGGTCTCCCGGCTCTTGGTGCTTTCCATCTCACAACGGGGGTGGGCTCTTACCCTTCACTTCTTTCTCCGTGGTACTAAGCACAACACAAGAGGGAAAAACAGAAGTTATCATCGGAATCTGCAGTGTTGTGTAGGTGGTTGTTCTCCCATCTCCCATTACACCTTTATAGCTCCATGGAGTCATGAAGAATCCCCTAGCTACCACCTGAGCTGGAACAAGAGCTATACCAGGGAAAGAATTGTGCCCAAGCCTGGATGGGGTCCAGTCTGAGGAAAAAACTTACTGAAGCATCTCTGAGGGTGAGATTATCTGTGTTCAGTTTGATTAGACATAGATTTGCGCTTTTTAATTCGCTTGGTGACTCACTTTGTTCTGTCTGTTACTATTTGGAACCACTTAAATCCTACTTTCCGTATTGATAAAATCACTTTTTACTTATTAATTAACCCAGAGTTAACCTGGAGGGGGGACAATCAGCTGTGTATCTCTCTCTCTATCAGTGTTATAGAGGATGAACTATTTTTGAGTTTACTCCCTATAAGCTTTATGCAGGGTAAAACGGATTTATTTGTGTGTACACACCATTGGGAGTTGGGCATCTGAGTGCTAAAGACAAGCACACTTCTGTGAGCTGTTTTCAGGGAAACCTGCAGCTTTGGGGCAAGTAATTCAGACCCTGGGTCTATGTTGGAGCAGATGGGAGTATCCGGCTCAGCAAGAGAGGGTGCTAGAGTCCTGAGCTAGCAGGGAAAGCAGGGGCAGAGGTAGACTTGGCACATCAGTTGGCAGCTCCCGGGGGTGGTGTCTGTGATCCAACCCGTCACAGGGGCCGTCACTGCCCAAAGTTCTATTGGTGTGTGAGATGCCGCCCTCCCTCTCCCACACATCAGCCCCACTTGATGAACAGAGTCAGAGTCAACTCCCACAGTCACCCCCACCACTACCAATGGAGGATCTAGTACCCATCATGCTTCTCTTCCCCCTCCCAATGCCCCAGTGGGATGCAGGCTCTCCAGCCCTAGACTGTGAGCATCCACCATTGCCCATGTTCTATGCAAGGAGACAAGGAGAGAGACAGAAAAGAGAGCGCGCACATGTTGGCCAACATATGAGAGCAGAGATACACGTACAGGAAGGAGGCAAACTCAGCACCTGTAGTCACCTTCCTGGCTCTCCACAAAGAGAGTTATCGCACTTTGGGAAGACTCCATAGCACCTGACAATTCCTTGAGAGGGCACAAAGGATTCCCCCGAGCTTATCGTGCCCCCGTGAGATGCTGAGGCTTTTCCTCAGGGGCCCTCCCCATACTCACAAATTCTCTCCACTGACAAGAGTATTTGCAGCCCTCCCTCAATACTGAACTTCAGCAAGTTTCCATTTGCTCTTACTCTGCAGATCATTGTCCGGCTTCCATCCCTAGGGATGGGCTCCGGGTGGCTGTTCCTTCCTTGGTCTCTGCCACAGGTTGGCCGATCTCTCATCTGACCAATCTCAGTACGACTGAAAAGAGAGAGAGAGAGAGAGAGAGAACACACTTGTAAGCTAGGTCACCACTTGTGCATGGAAGAACCACGAAGACACATGTCACTGGCTGCTGCTCCCTCCTTTATTCTTCTTCACCTTACCCAGGCCTAAAATACTCACCACTCCTAAGGAGCTACAGCCCTCCAGGAAAGGGACAATCCCAGACCACTGCCAGCCACAGGCAGAGCTGGACCTTCCCCAGGACCCATCCCATGGATAGGAGAAGCATCTCTCTGCTCTCCACGAGGCACCTCACTATGCAGATACTGGATAGAGAAATATCATTTCACAAAAACACGCACCTGCTCCTCCAACATTACAAGAGTGCTCCTCGGCTCCACTGCAAAGCGAAACAGCTAGATTGTGCAGGTCCGCTTCCTGCAGATGCTCCGCTGCCCTCTGCAAGAACAGCAAACCACCTATGGAAGAGCCATCACTGCCAAAAACACTACAGGTGCACAAGACCTTCCAGTACCTGCCTCCACTCTCACACCCACTTCCCTGCATTATTTTCATCCTCTCCTACTTCGCCATGCTTCCCGAGACCTGGCCTCTGGGGATACACAGCTAACTCACCTGCCTGTGTGCAATGAAGTGAAACAGCAGAAAAAGAGGCAAGGACAGACTGACAGAGTGTGTTGGCCAACACTAGAGAAGAGAGAGAGAGAGAGAGAGACACGGGAGGAAGGCAAGCAACTCGCCACCTGGAACCTACCTTTTCTGCAGAGGACACATCTCTTGTCAGCAGAGAAATGAGCAGACCCTGAAAATGGGGACCCAGTCTCCCTCATAACCACAGCTAGTCATGAACATTTTGTTACAAACCCAGGCCCAACTAACAAGACGTCCCTACCTGGAGCCGGGTGGGCCGTGAGCAGAGCTCTCACCAGAACAGACACTTATCTCACTGACAGCAGTAGCTGCTCCGCTCCCAGATGCATGCCTAATGCTTGATTTTGACAATGCTCGTGGTCTCGTCACTCTTGCTCACTTTCCATCGCATGAGGACAGTAGACTCTGACCGTGACTTCTTTTTCCTTGGTACTAATCTCAGCAGAGGGAGGGAAACCAAAAAAAAATTAGCATCTCCAACTGCAATGTCACATAGTCTCTTCATTTCACGTCTCCCGTATCCCAGCCCTCAACCCATCTCCCTTTACTACTTTACAATTGCAACTGGAAGGCACCCATTGTAAAGGCACCCATAAAAACATAAGAATGGCCAAACTGGCTTAGACCAAAAGATCCATCCAGCCCAGTATCCTGGCCATTGCCAGGTGCCCCAGAGGGAATTAACCCAACGGGTAATTATCAAGTGATCTCTCTCCTGCCATCCATCTCCACCCTCTGAAAAACAGAGGCTAGGGACATCATTCCTTACCCATCCTGGCTAATAGCCATTAATGGACCTAACCTCTACGAATTTATCCAGTTCTCTTTTACACCCTGTTATAGTCCTGGCCTTCACAAGTTCCACAGATTGACTGTGCGCTGCGTGAAGAAGAACTTCCTTTTATTTATTTTAAACCTGCTGCCCATTAATTTCATTTGGTGGCCCCTAGTTCTTATATTATAGAAAGTAAACTTATTTTTCCTTGTTCACTTTTTCCACACCTCTCGTGATTTTATATACCTCTATCATATGCCCCCTTAATCTCCTCTTTTCCAAGCTGCAAAGTCCTAGCCTCTTTAATCTCTCCTCATATGGGATCCATTCTGAACCCCTAATCATTTTAGTTGCCCTTCTCTGAACCTTTTCTAATGCCAGTATATCTTTTTTGAGATGAGGAGACCACATCCATACCCAGTATTCAAGATGTGGGAGTACCATGGATTTATATAAGGACAGCAAGATATTCTCTGCCTTATTCTCTATTCCTCTTTTAATGATTCCAAACATCCTGTTTGCTTTTTTGACTGCCGCTGCACACTGCGTGGACATCTTCGGAAAACTATCCACGATGACCCTAAGATCTCGTTCCTGATTAGTTGTAGCTAAATTAGCCCCCATCATATTTTATGTATAGTTGGGGTTGTTTTTTCCAATGTGCATTACTTCACATTTATCCACATGAAATTTCATTTGCCATTTTGTTGCCCAATCGCTTAGTTAAATCCAATGAACACTGAATAACTTCAAAAAGTTCCCATAAACTATCTTGAGCAATTTAGTATCATCTGCAATCTTTGCCACCTCACCTTTCTCCAGATTATTTATGAATAAATTGAATAGGATTTGTCCTAGCATTGACCCTTGGGGAACACAACTAGTTACCCCTCTCCATTCTGAAAATTTACCATTAATTCCTACCCTTTGTTCCCTGTCTTTTAAGCAGTTCTCAATCCATGAAAGGATCTTCACCAAAGGCTCGTATGAAAATAAAGTTATCACTGGAAAAGGGTGAAGGACCTTATCAAAGGCTTTCTGGAAACCTAAGTACACTTTGTCCCAAAATAGTCACTTGGTTCAGGAGATTCTTGTCCCTTCCCCAGCCTTAATCCCAGAGTCTCATAACAAACGAGGAAGCACACGGCCTGTGAAGAAAACTACAGCGAGCAGAGGTGAGGAATTGAAAGTGCTCCTCTCTTACTCACAGGGAGTTATGCAAAAGGCAGAAAGATGAGGAATATTCATGTCTCCTTAAAAGGATGTCCAGGCTGCTGAGGTCCACTTCTGCATATTCTCGTCCGGCGAGGGCTCCTGGATGATTCCTCTGCAAACTAATAAAGTCAAGTAAGTACCATCACTACACAGAGCTCTATTAGTGCATTTAATCTTGCCCTCATGCCCGCCTCCCTCTCCCATCCCATCTACATCAGCCCCACTTAATGAACAGTAACCAAGTCAACATCGACAGTCTACACTCCACTCTAGTGCCCACTACTCTGCATGATTTTCATCCCCTCTTACTTGTTCATAGCTCCCGACACCTAGCCTGTGGGGATGCACACGTAACACACCTGTCCGTGTGCTATGAGGGGAGACAGCACAAGGAGATGCAAGGACATAGACAGAGAGAGAAAAAGTGTTGGCCAACACACTAGAGAAGAGACAGAAAGAGAAAGAGCAAGGCAAGAAACTCACCAGCTGGATTCATCCCCCTGGATCCAACCTTCTGCTGCAAAGAACACACTGCTTGTCAACAGACCAATAACCAGCCCCTGAAAATGGGGACCTTGTCTCCCTCATAACAGCAGCTAGTCAGCAATCTTTTCTTACAAACCCAGGCCCAGCTAATGGGGCATCCCTACCTGGAGCCAGGTGGGCCATGAGCAGATCCCTCACCAAACCAGACATTTATCTCACTGACAGCGGTGACTGCTCCGCTCCCAGATGTACAGCTAATGCCTGATTTCGACAATGATCGCGGTCTCGTCGGTCTCGCTTTCCTTCGCATGAGGACAGTAGACTGATACGTGACTTCTTTTCCCTTGGTACTAAACCCCGCACAAGGAGAAAAACAAGCAAGTTACCATCTCAGTAGGCAAATGTCACATTGGCTCTTCTTTTCCCCTCTCCCACACGGGGGAGCTCTGCCCTCAATACTCTTCCCATTACACCTTTAGCATTACAACCAAAAAGCAGCCCTTGCAACAGCACCCGACATAGTCACTCTGCGTAGCAGACTCTGGCCCCTCCCCAGCCTTAATACCACAGAGCCCCACACCCAACAAGGAGACACACGGCCTGTGAAGAATACTACACCGAGTATAGATGAGGTATTCCACTGGCACCGACCGCTTACTCACAGCCAGTTATGCAGGAGGCAGAAAGCTGAGGACTGTTCATGTCTGCTTAGAAGGATGTTCAGGTCCACTTTTGAGAGTCTCTCCTCCAGACAGCGCTCCTGGACAATTCCTCTGCCAGTGCAGTTGCAAAAGCCAAGGATGAGTCAGCATTACACAAAGCTCTGAAGGTATGTGAAATCTTGCCCTAATCTCTGCCTCCCTCTCTCATTTGGTCTACATCAGCCCCAGGCGATGATTAAAGACCAAGTCAACACCCACAGGCACTGCTCCACTGTGGCACCCACTAATATGCATGATTTTCATACCCTCCTAATTTTTCATGGGTCCCAAAGACGTAGACTGTGCGGATGCACACCTAGCACCCTTTTCCCGCGTCCTACATAGGGAGACGGCACCAGGAAAGGCAAGGAAGGGAGAATGAAAGAGCGAGAGTGTTGGCCAACACAATAGAGAAGACAGAGAAACATGGGAGGAAGGCAAGTAACTAGACACCTGGAGTCATCCTCTAGATGCTACCTTCTGCTGCGTAGGTCACACTGCTCCTGACCAGAGGAATCATCAGCCCCTGAAATTGGGAACCTTGTCTCTCTTACAACCACAGCTAGTCAGGAACCTTTTCTTACAAACCCAGTCCTAGCTAACGGGGCATCCCTACCAGCATCAACATGGGCCATGAGCCGAGCCCTCACCAAAACAGACTTATCTCACTGACAGCGACGGCTCTTCTGCTGCCAGATGGACAGCTTTTGCGTGGCATCAACCATGTTCACGGTCTCATCGCTCTCTTTCCATCACATGAGGGCTGTAGACTGGCAAATGACTTCTTTTTCTTTGGTATCAAATCCAGCAGAGGAGGGAAAAACAAAAAAATATAGCATCTCCATCTGCAATGTCGCATAGTCTCTTCATTTCCCATCTCCCGTATCCCAGGGCTTCACCCTCAACCCATCTCCCATTACTGCTTTACAACTGCAAGTCGAAGATACCCATTGTAACGGCACCCAAAATAGTCACTTTCTCAGGAGACTCTGGCCACTCCCTAGCCTTAATCCCACAGAGCCTTGTACCCAACGAGGAAGCACACGGCCTGTGAATAAAAGTACAGCGCTTACTCACAGCCATTTATGCAGGAGGCAGAAAGCTGAGGACTGTTCATGTCTGCTTAGAAGAATGTTCAGGCTGATCAGGTTCACTTCTGAGATTCTCTCCTCCAGGTAGGGCCCCTGGACAATTCCTGTACCAGCGCAGCTGCAAAAGCCATGCATGATCCAGCATTACACAGTTGTGAAGGTGTGTGAAATCTTGCCCTCATCTCTCGCTCCCTCTGCCATTCCATTTACATCAGCCCCACCTGATGAACACAGATCGACTCAAAACCGACAGTCTCCAATCCACTCTCATCCCTTCTACCCCACATAATTTTTGTCCCCTCCTACTTCTTCATTACTCCCGAGACCCAAGCCTGTGGGGAGCACACCTAGCACACCTGCCCATGTGCCATGAAGCAAGACAACGCAAAATGAGGCAAGGACAGATTTAGAGAGAGTGTGTTGGCCAACACACAGAGAAAAAAGAGAGAGATTAACACGGGAGGAAGGCAAGCAACTCCTCACCTGGAATCATCCTCCTGGATCCAAGCTTTTCTGCAGAGGACACACCGCTTGTGAACGGAGAAATGAGCTGATGCTGAAAATGGGGACCTTGTCTCCCACATATCCACAGCTCATTTTGTTACACACCGAGCCGTAGCTAACTGGGCATCCGTACCTGAAGCCAAGTGAGAAGTGAGCAGAGCCCTCACCTAACAAGACACTTATCTCACTGACAGTGACGGCTACTCGGCTCCAAGCTGGACGGCTCTTGCCTGGCATCAGTAATGTTCGCTGTCTCCCCGCTCTTACTTGCTTTCCATCGCATGAGGGGAGCAGACTCTGACCCTCCACTTCTTTTCCCTTGGTACTAAACCCACAGAGCACCATGTTCAACGAGGAAATTCACAGCCTCTGAACCAAACTGAAGCGAGTACAGATGAGGGATTCCAAACACCGACTGCTTAATTAGAGTCACATGCTTAACAGCCTCACCTGAGTCTTAGCAGGTTAATTGGAGTCAGGTGTTCTCATTAGCCTGGAGCAGCCCCTGCTCTGGTCACTCAGGGAACAGAAAACTACTTATCCAGTGGCAGGTTTATTTCCCTTCTACTACTCTGCTGTTCCCAACTGGCCTGGGTCTATCACAGCAGATACTGGATAGAGTGAGATTTCACAAACACACACACCTGCTCCTTGAATATCACGACAGCACTCCTTAGCTCCACTGCCAAGTGAAAAACATCTAGATTGTGCAGGTCTGGTTCCTCCTGATGCTTCTCCTCTGTCTGGGGCAGCTCCATTCGACTTGAGCGGGCCTCTGCAAGAACAGCAAACCATCTATGGAAGAGCTATCACTGTCCAACATGCTACTGTGCTAGATATTTTACAATACCTGCCTCCACTCTCACACCCACGACCCCACATGATTTTCATCCCCTCCTACTTCTTCCTGGCTCCCGAGACCTAGCCTGTGGGGATCCACACCTACCCGTGTCCTATAAAGGGAGAAAGCACAGGGAGAGGCAAGGACAGACAGAAAGAAAGAGTGTGTGTTGGCCAACACAGTACAGAAAAGAGAGAGAGAGAGAGAGAGGGAGAGAAACACAGGAGAAGAGGAAGGAACTCGCCAGCTCGAGGCATCCCCCTGGATCCAACCTTCTCTTGCGGAGGACACACTGCTTGTGGATGGAAAAATGAGCAGCTCCTGAAAACGGGGACCTTGTCTCCCTCGTATCCACAGCTAGTTCAGGAACCTTTTCTTACAAACCCAGCCCCAGCTAACAGGATGTCTCTACCTGGAGTCAGATCGGCTGTGAGCAGAACCCTCAGCAAAACAGACACTTATCTCAGTGACAGTAGCATCTCCTCGGCTCCCAGATGTACGGCTCTTGCCTGGCCTGAACAATGCTCACAGGCTCGCTGCTCTCACTCACTTGCCATCGCATGAGGGCAGTAGACTCTGACGTGTGACTTCTTCTTCCTTGGTACTAAACCCAGCAGAGGGGAGAAAAAGAAAAAAAAAATAGCATTTCCATCTGCAATGTCGCGTAGTCTCTTCATTTCACATCTCCTGTATCTCACAGCTCCGCCCTCAAACCATCTCCCGTTACTACTTTACACCTGCAACTAGAAGGGACCCATTGTAACTGCACCCAAAATGGTCACTTTGCTCAGGAGACTCCTGTCCCTTCCCCAGCCTTAATACCACTGTGCCCGGTACCCAACAAGGAAGCACATGGCCTGTGAAGAAAACTACAGCAAGTACAGATAAGGAATTGAAAGCACTGAGCGCTTACTCACAGGCAGTTGTTCAGAAGGCAGAAAGCTGAGGACTGTTCATGTCTCCTTAGAAGGATGTCCAGGCTGCTCAGATCCACTTCTGCCAGTTTCTCCTTGGGCTGGGGCTCCTGGACAATTCCTCTGCAAGCGCAGCTGCAAAAGCCAAGCATGAGCCATAACTACACACAGCTCTATTGGTGCTTGAAATATTGGCCTCATCCCTGCCTCCCTCTTCCATCCCATCTACATCGGCCCCACTCGACGAACAGAGACCAAGTTAACACCAACAGTCACCGCTCCACTTTAGCGCCTACTGCCCAACATGGTTTTCGTCCCCTCCTACTACTCCAAGGCTTCCAAGACCTAACCTGTGGTGATGCACACCTACCCATGTCCTAAGAAGGAAGACAGCATAAGGAAAGGCAAGGATAGAGAGAGGGTGTGTGTTGGCCAACATACTAGAGAACAGAGAGAAACACAGGAGGAAGGCAAGCAACTCTCCACCTGCAGCCATTCTCCTGGATCTAACCTTCTGCTGCAGAGGACACACTACTCCTGGCCAGAGAACTGAGCAGCCCCTGAAAATGGGGACCTTGTCTCCCTCATAACCACTAGTTGAGAATCTTTTCCTACAAACCCAGCCCCAGCTAACGGAGCATCGCTACCAGAAGCAAGGGGGCCATGAGCAGAGCAATCACCAAAACAGACACTTATTATTGAGAGTGGCAGCTGTTCCACTCCCAGTTGGATGGCTTTTCCGTAGCATCAATAGCTCTCACGGTCCGATCACTTTTGCTCACTTTCCAAAGTATGAAGGGAGTAGACTCTGACACCTGATTTCTTTTCCCTTGGTACTAAAGCCAGCACAAGGAGAAAAAATAAGTTAACATCTAAGCAGGCAACGTCGCGTTAGCTCTTCTTTTCACCTCTCCCACACGGCGGTGCTCCGCCCTCAACACTCTTCCCATGACACCTTTAGCATTTCAGCCAAAAAGCAGCCCTTGCAACAGCACCCGACAGTCACTCTGAACAGCGGACTCTGGCCACTCCCCAACCTTAATACCGCAGAGTCCTGTACTCAACGAGGAAGCACACGACCTGTGAACAATACTAGAGCAAGTAAAGATGAGGAATTAAAAGTATAAGTTTTAAACAAACAGTTTAATACTGTAACCAGTAATGATGATTGTGAAGCTTGGTTGAGGTGGTGCAGTCAGAGGGTGGGATATTTCCCAGGGAATGCCTTACTGCTAAATGATGAACTAGCACTCAGCTGAGCCCTCAAGGGTTAACGCATTGTTGTCAATATAACCTCACACTCTACAAGGCAGCACGAACGGAGGGAGGGAGGGGAGACAGCATGGCAGAGAGACACACACCCTGTGTGTGTGTGGGGAGAGCGAGAGATGCACATTGCCCCTTCAAGTGCGCTGACACCACTTTAAGGACATTGCCTTTTTAAGTAGGTCAGGAAGTTGAGACAGCAGCTGCGGGCAGCAGGCTCTCTCCACCCTGAGCCCTGTCCTGTCCCCACCCTGCTCTAGACGGAGAAGGGGTAAGTGGGGGGCAGGAGTAGGGGGAGGGGGACACCCTGACATTAGCCCCCCTTTCCCTTGCACAGCAAGCAGGAGTCTCCAGGGAGCAGCTCCAAGGCAGAGGGCAGGAGCAGCACATGGCAGTGGGGGGAGGAACTGCCGGCAATTGATAGCCTGCTGGGTGGCTGCCGCACAGAGAACTTAGGGGGGCGGGGAGCTGATGGGGGCTTGGAACCAGGGTGGACCGGCAGCCCCCCACCAGCTAGCTGAAACCGGCTGCTCTTCCTGCAAGGACTGGATAAACCAGGCAGCTGCCAAGCAACGTTATAAGGGAGCATTGCACAATGTTACACGAGCATGTTCCCTAATTGATCAGCAACGTAACAACGTTAACCGGGGCGACTTTAAGTGAGGAGTTCAGTGCTTTGAATACAGTATCGCTTACTCACAGCCAGTTATGTGCAAGGCAGAAAGCTGAGGACTGTTAATCTCTGCTTAGAACAATGTCCAAGCTGCTCAGGTCCACGTCTGCCACCTTCTCCTTCGGCTGCTGCTCCTCCATGATTCCTCTAGAAGCGCAGCTGCAAAAGCCAGGCATGAGACATCACTACATATAGCTCTATTGGTGCGTGAAATCCACTCACTGAATACAGACCGAGTAAACACTGAGTCACTGCTCCACTCTCGCGCCCACTGTCCAGCATGATTTTCATCCCCTCCTACTTCTTCATGGCTCCCGAGACCTAGCCTGTGGGGATGCACAGCTAGCACCACTGCCCATGTCCTATGAAGGGAAACAGCACAAGGAGAGGCAAGGACAGAGAGAGATGGACACAGGGAGAGAGTGTTGGCCAACACATTAGAAGAGAGAGAGAAAAAAAAAACACAGGAGGAAGGCAAGAAACTGGAGTCATCCCCTTGGATTGAACCTACTGCTAGCAGGGACGGCTCCAGGGGTTTTGCTGCCACAAGCAGCCAAAAAAGCCGCGATCGCGATCTGTGGCAATTCAGCGGGAGGTCCTTTGCTCCTAGTGAGGGACCCTTCGCCGAATACCTGAAAGTGACGCCCTGCTCAGGAGTTTCCGCCCCAAGCACCTGCTTGATAAACTGGTGCCTGGAGCCAGCCCTGACTGCTAGAGAGAACACCATTTATGGACAGAGAAATGAGCAGCCCTTGAAATGGGGACCTTGTCTCCCTCCTAACCACAGCTACTCAGGAACCTTTTCCTACAAACTGAGCCCCAGCTAACGACAAGTCTCAGCCTGGAGGCAGGTGGGCCGTTACCAGAGTCCTCCCCAAACCAGACACTTATCTCACTGATGGTCACGGCTGCTCCACTTCCAGCTCGACGGCATCTGCATATCCTGGCATCAGCAATGCTCGCTGTCTCACGGCTCTTGTGCGCTTTCCATCTCACAACTGGGGTGAGCTCTTACCCTTGACTTCTTTGTCTGTGGTACTAAGCACAACACAAGAGGGAAAAACAAAAGTTATCATCAGAATCTGCAATATTGTGTATGTTGTTCTTCTCCCATTACACCTTTATAGATACAATTAAAAAGTACACAACGCACATTCAATTTCTGGAATTCCTGGCCAGAGAACACTGTGAAAGCCAAGGCTATAACAGGTTTCAAAAAAGAACTAGGTAAATTCATGGAGGATCGGTCTATCAATGGCTATTGGTCAGGATGGTGCCATTATCCTCTGTTTGCCCAGAAACTGGGAATGGGCGACACAGGATGGATCACGTCTCGATTCCCTGTTCCATTCCTTCCCTCTGAAGCACCTGGCATTAGCCACTGTCAGAAGACAGGACACTGGGCTAGATGGATCCTTGATCTGACCAAGTACTGCCCTTCTAATGTTTATATGTTGAGCAGCCTGTTGCACCTGCACCCAAGAGAGTCACTATGCAGAAGAGACTATTGTCTCTTCCCCTGGATGTAACCCCACACCTACTCCCAAAATAGGGAAATTCTCCTCCCACACCCAGAACAAGGAGGAAAACTTTTATAAAAAACCAAACCCACCTAAAGTGAAGCAGCCGCCTGTACTCAGCCTCTACCATGCATTTATCTTAACTGTCAGCCGTGCTGCTAAAAGTCATGAAGTGTTGTTATGTGCGAGGCAGGAAGCTGAGGACTGCTCATTTCTGCTTAGAAGGATGTTCAGGCTGATCAGATCCACTTCTGCCAGCTTCTTCTCGGGCTGGGGCTCCTGGACACTTCCTCTGGAAGTGCACCTGCAAAACCCACGCATGAGCCATCAGTACAAAAAGTACTATTCATGCATGAAATCTTGCCCTCATCCCTGCCTTCCTCTCCCTTGTCATCTACCTGAGCCCGACTCGATGAACAGAGATGAGTAATCAGAGTCACCGCACCACTGCTCCTCATGATTTTTCTCCGCTCTTCCTTCTCCATGGCTCCCAAGACCTAGCCTGTGAGGATGCACACCAAGCACCCTGCCCGTGTCCTATGAAGGGAAATGGCGCAAGAAAAGGTAAGGGGAGAGAGAGAGAGAGAGAGAGGGTGTGTGTTGGCCAACATACTAGACGACAGACAGAGAGAGAAAGAGAAAAACACGGGTGGAAGGCAAGCAACTCACCACCTGCAGTCATCCTCCTGGATCCAACCTTCTACTGCAGAGAACTCGCCACTCCTGGCCAGAGAACTGAGCAGCCTCTGAAAATGGGGACCTTATGCCCTTCATAACTACAGCTAGTCAAGAACATTTTCTTACAAACCCAGCCCCAGCTAATGTGGCATCCCTACCAGGAGCAGGGAGGGCCGTGAGCAGAGCAATCACCAAAACAGACACTTATCTCATTGAGAGTGGTGGCTGTTCCACTCCCAGTTGGACGGCTTTTGCGTGGCATCAACAATACTCGCAGTGTCATCGCTCTCCTTCACTTTCCATCGCATGAGGGCAGTAGATTCTGGCACGTGATTTATTTTCCCTTGGTACTAAACCCAGCACAAGGGGAGAAAACAGATCAGTTACCACCTTAGTTCATAATGTCTTCTAGGCTCTTCCCTTCAACTCTCCCGCATGGCAGGGCTCCGCCCTCAACCCTCTTCCCGTTACACCTTTAGCATTGCAACCAAAAGCACCCCTTGCAACGGCACCCGACAGTCACTCTGCACAGCAGACTCTGGCCCCTCCCCAGCCTTAATACCACAGAGCCCCATACCCAATGAGGAAGCACACGGGCTGTGAAGAATACTACAGTGAGTACAGATGAGGATTTCAAAGCACTGACCTCTTACTCACAGCCAGTTAAGCGGGAGGCAGGAAGCGGAGGACTATTCATGTCTCCTTAGAAGAATGTCCAGGCTGCTCACGTCCACTTCTGCATATTCTCACCCAGCTAGGGCTCCTGGATGATTCCTCTGGAAACTAATAAAGCCAAGCAAGTACCATCACTACACAGAGTTCTATTGGTGTATTTAATCTTGCCCTCATCCCTGCCTCCCTCTCTCATCCCATCTCAATCCGCCCGACTCGATAAACAGAGACTGAGTCAACATCCACAGACACCACTCCACTCTAGCGCCCACTGTCCTGCATGATTTTCATCCCCTCCTACTTGTACATAGCTCCTGAGACCTAGCCTATGGGGATGCACACCTAGCACTCCTGCCTATGTCCTACGAAGGGAGACAGCACAAGAAGAGGCAAGGACAGAGAGACAGACAGAGTGTGTGTTGGCCAACACAGAGGAGAGAGAGAGAAAAACATGGGAGGGAGTCAAGAAACTCACGAGCTGGAGTCATCCCCCTGGATCCAACCTTCTGCAGCAGAGGACACACTGCTTGTGGACAGAAAAATGACCAGCCCCTGAAAATGGGGACCTTGTCTCCCTCGTAACCACTAGTTAGGAACCTTTTCTTACAAACCCAGCCCCAGCTAATGTGGCATCCCTACCAGGAGCAGGGAGGGCCGTGAGCAGAGCAACCACCAAACCAGACACTTCTCACTGAGAGTGGTGGCGGTTCCACTCACAGATGGACGGCTTTTGCATCGCATCAACAATGCTCGTGGTCTTGTCACTCTTGCTCCCTTTCCATTGTGTGAGGACAGTAGACTGACGCGTGACTCCTTTTCTCTTGGTACTAAAACCAGCACAAAGAGGTAAATAATTAAGTTACCCTCTCAGTCGGCAGTGTCCGGTAGGCTTTTTTCGCCTCTCCCACACAGTGGGACTCCGCCCTCTATCCTTTTCCCATTACACATTTAGGACAGAAAGTAGAAAGGAGCCCTTGCAACAACCACTGAAAAAGCCACTCTGCACTGCAGACTCTGCACAGAAATGCCAAACCCGCAGAGAAATATGCAGCAATTGGGCTTGCTTTTGGCTTAATTGGCTCGTGAGTTGCTTGTTGGCTAGTTTTTGGCTTGTAGGTTGTTCCTCGTTGTAGCTTCTTGTCTTTTTTTTTTTTTTGATCGGCTCCCAGCAGTCGGGGGCAAGCAGGAGGAAAGAGGGGAAGAGAGTCCACAGCCAGCCCACCGCAGTCCCAGACTGCACACCAGGCGAGATCTAGTCACAGAGCTTTGGGGTTCTTAGGGATTGGCATGTTTTGAAATGGAATTAGCTTGATTTTTCACTTAGACTCATAGACTTTAAGGTCAGAAGGGACCATTATGATCATCTAGTCTGACCTCCTGTACAAAGCAGGCCACAGAATCTCACCCATCCACTTCTATAACAAACCCCTAACCTATGTCTGAGTTACTCAAGTCCTCAAATTGTGGTTTGAAAACGTCAAGTTGCAGAGAATCCTCCAGCAAGTAACCCGTGCCCCATGCTGCAGAGGAAGGCGAAAAACCTCCAGGGCCTCTGCCAATTAGCACCTCCCTCTACAATGTCACAGTCTCTTCATTTCACAAATCCTGCATCCCACAGCTCTGCCCTCAACCCATCTCACATTACACCTTTAGCATTACAACCAAAAAGCAGCCCTTGCACCCAACATTGTCACTCTGGCACCCCCCACCAGCATGAATCCCACAGAGCCCAGTACCCAAAGACAAAGCACATGGCCTGTGAAAGATACTACAGCGAGTACAGATAAGGAAGTGAAAGCACTGACCATTTACTCACAGCCAGTTACGCAGAAGGCAGAAAGATGACAACTATTCATGTCTCCTTAGAAGGATGTCCAGGCTGCTCAGGTCCACTTATGCATATTCTCACCCATCGAAGGCTCCTGGATGATTCCTCTTCAAACTAATAAAGTCAAGCAAGTACCGTCACTACACAGAGCTCTACTGGTGCGTTTAATCTTGCCCTCATCCCTGCCTCCCTCTCCCATCCCATCCACATCCGCCCGACTCCATGAACAGAGATTGAGTCAACATCCACAGACACCGCGCCACTCTAGCGCGCACTGCCCTGCATGATTTTCATCCCCTCCTACTTGTTCATAGCTCCCAAGACCTAGCCTGTGGGGATGCACACCTAGCACGCCTGCCCATGTGCTATGAAGGGAGACGGGATAAGGAGAGGCAAGGACAGAGACAGAGAGAGAGAGAAACAGTGTTGGCCAACATACTAGAGAAGAGACAGAGAGAGAGAGAGAAACATGGGAGGAAGGCAAGCAACTCGTCACCTGGAGTCATCCCCCTGGATCTCACCTTCTGATGCAGAGGACACACTGCTACTGGCCAGAGAACTGAGCAGCCCCTGAAAATGGGGACCTTGTCTCCCTCATAAACACAGCTAGTCAAAAACACTTTCTTACAAACACAGCCCCAGCAAATGGAGCGTCCCTACCAGGAGCAAGGTGGGCCGTGAGCAGAGCAATCACCAAAACAGACAGTTATCTCATTGAGAGTGGCGACTGTTCCACTCCCAGTAGGACGGCTTTTCCTTGGCATCAGTAGTTCTTGAGGTCCCATCGCTCTCGCTCGCTTTCCATGACATGAAGGCAGTAGACACTGACACGTGACTTCTTTTCCCTTGGTACTAAACCCAGCACGAGGGGAAAAAAACAAGTAAGTTACCATCTCAGTGGGCAATGTTGGGGAGGCTCTACTTTTCGCCTCTCCCACACAGTGAAGCTCTGCCCTGAACCCTCATCCCATCACACCTTTAGGACTACAAGTAGAAAGCAACCCTTGGAATGACACCTTAAACAGTCACTCTGCACAGCAAACTCTTGTCACACACACCACACCTGTGGGGAAAAGCATGTTTTTGGCTTGTAACTTATTGCTTCTTTTGGCTTGTTGCTTCCAGCAAGCAGAGGCAAAGGGGGGCGAGAGTCAGGGGTGCACAGCGGGCCCACCACAGTCCCAGACTGCAGACGCCAGGAGAGATCTAGAGACTCTGGTCCCTTCAAGCTTTAATCACACAGAGCCCCATAGACAATGAGGAAGCAAACAGAGGGTGAAGAAAATTGCAGTGAGTACAGATGAGGAATTCCAAGCCCTGACCTCTTACTCACAGGCAGTTATGTGGGAGGCAGAAAGCTGAGGACTGTTCATGTCTGCTTAGAAGGATTTCCAGGTGGCTCAGGTCCACTTCTGCCAATTTCTCCTCCGGCTGCTGCTCCTGGATGATTCCTCTGCAAACGCAGTAAGTAACCCAAGAAAAAGCCATCACTACACAAAATTCAACTGGTGCATGAAATCTTGCCCTCATCCCTACCTCCCTGTCCCATGCCATCCACATCAGCCCCACTAGAGCAGAGACTCAGTCAACACCCACAGTCACCGCTCCACTCTAGTGCCCACCACCCTGTGTGATTTTGGTCCCCTCCTACTTGTTCATCGCTCCCAAGACCTAGCCTGTGGTGACGCACAGCTACCACACCTGCCCATGTCCTACGAAAGGAGACAGGACAAGGAGAGGCAAGGACAGAGAGAGAGAGAGAGACAGACAGACAGAGCGTGTTGGCCAACACATTAGAGGAGAGAGAGAGAAAAAAACATGGGAGGAAGTCAAGAAACTCACCAGCTGGAGTCATCCCCCTGGATCCAACCTTCTGCTGCAGAGAACACACTGCTTGTGGACAGAGAAAAGACAAGCCCCTGAAAATGGGGACCTTGTCTCCCTCGTAACTACAGCTATTCAGGAACCTTTTCCTACAAACTCAGCCCCAGCTAACGACAAGTCCTGGCCTGGAGGCAGGTGGGCCATTACCAGACTCCTCACGAAACCAGACACTTATCTCACTGATGGTGACATCTGCTCCACTCCCAGCTTCATGGCATCTGCATAGCCTGGAATCAACAACGCTCACTGTCTCACGGCTCTTGGGCACCTTCCATCTCACAATTGGGGTGGGCTCTTACCCTTCACTTCTTTCTCCGTGGTACTAAGCACAACACAAGAGGGAAAAAAAGAAGTTATCATCAGAATCTGCAGTGTTGTGTAGGTTCTTCTTCTCCCATTACACCTTTATAGATACAATTAAAAAGCACGCAACGCACACTCAGCCTTTGGAGCTCCTGGCCAGAGAATGCTGTGAAAGCCAAGACTATAATGGGGTTCAAGAAAGAACTAGGTACAGTAACTCCTCACTTAACGTTCTCGTTATGTTCTTGAAAAATGCGACTTTAAGTGAAACGATGTTAAGCAAGTCCAATTTCCCCATAAGCATGAATGTAAATGGGGGGTTACGCTGCAGGGGATTATTTTTTGCCATACAGTACAGTACTATAGTTGGGGGGTGCCCCCCGCCTTACCCCACACGGGCACAGCCCACTGGCACCGGAGACAGGGGTGGCTCTAGACCCCAGCGCGCCAAGCAGGCGCGTGGGGCGGCCCTTTCCCGGGGGGGCGGCATTTGGCTCCGGTGGACCTCCCGCAAGCATGCCTGCGGCAGGTCCACCAGAGCCCGGGACGAGCGGACCTGCCGCAGGCATGACTGCGGCGGGTCCCCTCTTCCCGCGGCTCCGGTTGAGCTCCCGCAGGCATGCCTGCAGCAGGTCCACCGGAGCCGCGGGACCACGGCACCCGCCGCAGTCATGGCTGCGGCAGGTCCGCTCGTCCCGGGCTCCGGTTCACCTGCCGCAGGCATGCCGGCGGGAGCTCAACCGGAGCCGCGGGAAGAGGGGACCCGCCGCGGGACCGGGGAAGGGCGGCCCAGCGCGCCGCGCTGCTTGGGGCAGCCTGATTTCTAGAGCCACCCCTGACCGGAGATGAGGCAGGCAAGGAGGCTGAAGGTGCTGTAGGCTAGGAGAAGCACGTTGCACAGGAGCAGCGTCAGCTTCCCCTCTCTACAAGCACCAGGGTCGGGGGCCTCAACCCTCGGCTGCCTCTTCCCCCAAGCCCCGACCCTTAACCTGCCTCTTCCTCCCCCCTCCTTCCCCTTTACTTCACACACCGCGTCCTCGCTCCTGCCCGCAGCCATCAGCTGGCTTGCGGCGTTTGGAAGCAGGGGAGGGAGGGGGAGCCTGCACAACGAATCTTCACTCCCCGCCCCCGGACGCCACAAGCCAGCTGATTGCCACAGGCAGGAGGCCGTGGGGGAAGGCACTGATCCGCGGGGTCTGCTGGCGGGCGGGAAGTGCTGGGGGGGGGCGCGCATAGGAGAGCTGATGGGGGGCTGCCGACTGTGGACAAAGCAGGCAGCCAAACGCCATTATAGCGAAGCATTGCACAACTTTAAATACAGCATGTTCTGTAATTGAGCAGGGACATAAGATTGAAACAATGTTAAGCGAGAGGATGTTAAGTGGAGAGTTACTGTCAATTCATGAAGGATCAGTCCATCAACGGCTATGAGTCAGGATGAGCAGAGATCGCGTCCCTGGCCTCTGTTTGCCAGGAGCTGGGAATGGGTGACAGTGGATGGATCACTTGGTAATTCCCTATTCTGTTCATTCCTTCTGGGGCACCTGACATTAGCCACTGTTGGTAGACAGGATACTAGGCTAGATGGACCTTTGATCTGACCCAGTCTGGCCATTCTTACCTTCATATGTTAAGCAGCCTGTTGCACCTGCATCCAAGACAGTCACTGAGCAGAGGAGACTGCTGTCCCTTCCCTTGGTCGTAATCCCACAGAGTCCCATGGCCAACAAGGAGGCTCACGGCCTCTGAAGACAACTTTGAGTGGTACGAATGAGGGATAGAGGCCATAACTGTTCACTCACACCCAGTCATGGAGAAGGCAGAAAGCTGAGGACTCTTCATCTCTGCTTAGAAGGATATCCAGGCTGCTCAGGTTCACTTCTTCCAGTTTCTCCTCCGGCTCCAGCTCCTGGACAATTCCTCTGCAAACTAATAAAGAGAAGCAGGAACTATCACTACACAGAGCTCTATTAACACCCTCATCCCTGCCTCCCTCTCCCATCCCATCTCCAGCCGCCCCAGTCGAGGAACAGAGACTGAGCCCACACTATCAGTCACCGCTCCACTCTACAATCCACTGCTCCCCACGGGTTTCGTCCCCTAGCTCGCCTGCCCGTGTGCTATGAAGGGTGAGTGTTGGGCAGGAAGGAGAGAGAAGGGCTGAGGGGCCCCATGGGTGGAGGGAGGAATGGGGGTGCAGGTTGGGGAATGTTGGCTCTGGGGGGCCCACAGATCTAGGGACAGAGTGGGGTGCAGGTTGCGGTGGGAGGGAGGAAAAAAGGGGATTGAGGGGCCGAATGGATGGGGGAATGAACTGGGGGGGGCTGTTGGGGAGGAAGGGGCACCGAGCGGTCCCTACAGGTGGAGGCGCCGGTTGTGGTGAGCTGTGAGGATGTTGGAGAGAGATGGGGTCTGAGGAGTCCCTTGAATGGAGTATTGACCTGGGGGATACAGGCGTGTAGGTTGGGGAAAGTTGTTGCAGGCTGGGGGGTGTTGGGGAGGGAGGGAGGGAGGGAGGGGGGCGGAAGGGGGCTATGGGAGAAGGCATGTATGGGGGAAAGTAGGGATGGGGTGCAGGTTGGGGTGGCCTAGGAGGTGTTGGAGGGAGAAGAAAGGACTGAGGGGCCCAACGGATGGAGGAATAGACGGGGGCGGGTTGGTTTCAGCTAGAGGAACGGGCGTTCAGATTGGAGAAGGCTGCAGACATAGGGGGCGGGGTGGGTGGGTGGGTTGGGAACCGGGGAAGCAGGTTGGGGTGGGCTGAGGGTTACAGGGGGGATGAGGAAAGTCAGGGCAGGCTGGGGGGTGCAGGAGGGAAGAGGAAGGTTGTGGGGGGCTGAGGGGGACTAGAGAATGTCACGGGGAGCTGGGGAGGTTAAGGGTGCGGGGGGGAAGGTCACGGCATGCTAGCAGTGCGGGGACACCGGGGGGGCTGGGGAAGGTCGCGGCGCACTAGGGATGCAGGGGGGCTGGGAGTGCGGGGGCAACAAGGGGGCTTGGGAAATTCGCAGTGTGCTGGAGACACCGGGGGGGCCCATGGGGGGAGGGAAGCTTGCGGCCCATGAGGAGCTGGGGACGCTCACAGCAGTGCGGGGGCACCGGGGGGGGCCATGGGGGGTTGGGGAAGGTCGGAGGAGCTGTGGCTGGGCGGGGGGCTGTGGGAGAGGAAAGGCGCACTGGGAGGCTGTGGCTGGATGAGGGAAGCTGTGGGGATGGGGAGGCTGTGGCTGGGCCGGGGGGGAGGAAAGGCACGCTGGGTGTGCCGGGGGGGGGAGAGGTGGGGGTTGGAAGGGGGCAGTGGCAGGGCGGGGGGGGAGGAAAGACGCGCTGGGGGTGCCGTGGGGGCTGGGGCTGGGCGGGAGGGGGAAGGCAGAGGGGTTGAGGGGGCTGTGGCTGGACGGGGGGAAGGAAAGGGGTGCTGGGGGTGCCAGGGGGGCTGGGGGAGCACTTAGGGGGGAGGAAAGACGCGCCGGGGGGGCTGTGGCGGGGCGGGGTGGGAGGAAAGACACGCTGGGGGTGCCGTGGGAGCTGTGGCTGGACAGGGGGGAAGGAAAGGGGTGCTGGGGGGGCTGTGGCTGGGTGAGGGAAGCAGTGGAGACGGGGGGGCTGTGGCTGGGCGGGGGGAAGGAAAGGGGCGCTGGGGGTGCCGGGGGGGGGCTGTGGGAGCACTTAGGGGGGAGGAAAGACGCGCCGGGGGGGCTGTGGCTGGGTGAGGGAAGCAGTGGAGATGGGGGGGGCTGTGGCCGGGCGGGGGGGGGCGGAAAGACGCGCTGGGGGTGCCGTGGGGGCTGTGGCTGGGCGGGAGGGGGAAGGCAGAGGGGTTGCAGGGGCTGTGGCTGGGCAGGGGTGGGAGGAAAGACGCGCTGGGGGTGCCGGGGGGGCTGTGGCTGGGTGAGGGAAGCAGTGGAGATGGGGGGGGCTGTGGCTGGGCGGGGGTGGGAGGAAAGACGCGCAGGGGGTGCCGTGGGGGCTGTGGCTGGGCGGGAGGGGGAAGGCAGAGGGGTTGCAGGGGCTGTGGCTGGGCGGGGGTGGGAGGAAAGACGCGCTGGGGGTGCCGTGGGGGCTGTGGCTGGACAGGGGGGAAGGAAAGGGGTGCTGGGGGGGCTGTGGCTGGGTGAGGGAAGCAGTGGAGAAGGCGGGGCTGTGGCTGGGCGGGGGGAAGGAAAGGGGCGCTGGGGGTGCCGGGGGGGCTGTGGGAGCACTTAGGGGGGAGGAAAGACGCGCCGGGGGGGCTGTGGCTAGGTGAGGGAAGCAGTGGAGATGGGGGGGGGCTGTGGCTGGGCGGGGGTGGGAGGAAAGACGCGCTGGGGGTGCCGTGGGGGCTGTGGCTGGGCGGGAGGGGGAAGGCAGAGGGGTTGCAGGGGCTGTGGCTGGGCGGGGGTGGGAGGAAAGACGCGCTGGGGGTGCCGGGGGGGCTGTGGCTGGGTGAGGGAAGCAGTGGAGACGGGGGGGCTGTGGCTGGGCGGGGGTGGGAGGAAAGACGCGCTGCGGGGTGCCGGGGAGAGGTGCTGGCGAGGGGGCTGTGGAAGCACTTAGGGGGGCGCGGGGGCCGGTCCCAAACACCCCGGGGGTGGGCGGGGTCGCTGTGGCGACCCCACGTCCCGGAGCCGCAGCGCCTCCCGCCCAACGCTCCCAATTCCCCCGCTTATCATGGGCGGCCTGCAGACCGCTGACGTCACTTCCGCTCCCGGCCCCGCCCTGCAAGCGGAGCCTGTCGCGCTCAGAGCGCCTCCCGCTGGGTCCGCGGGGGCTGATGGGAGTTGTAGGCCGGGGCGCACTACAACTCCCACAAGCCCCTGCGTCAACCCGCCCTGCGCCCCTCCCCAGCGGGGGCTGGGGGCTCTGGCTGGGACCCCCACTATTAAACCCCCGGTGAAGGCTTGAACAGCTGGAGACTGGGGCCGGGTGCAGAACTGTGTAAAACCCACCGATGGCGGAGAGAGAGATGGACATGGATCGATCCTATCGGCTTTAAAAACAGAACTAGAGACTGGAGCCAAGGAGGCAAAACTAGAAAGGGAACGTAGAGGGGAGGGTTTTGCTAGGGGAACAGCTGCTATTACTGAGAACATACAGACAGGCAACTCACTGCCCCCCCCCGGGGGGATCCCATCCCTCTGCCCCCCAGCCTCGTCATCCCCCAATTCCTCCCCCCACGAGCCACGTCATCCCCCGATTCCTTCCCTCCCCCAGCCCTGACACTCTCTGATTCCTCCCCTCCCCGTCTCACCTTGGGCTCCGCAGGCTGCCAGCTGCAGTCTGATTCCCCTGCAGCGGCGGGCGGGAGCAGCGCTGGGAGACAGCTGCAGAGCCCAGTGTCCTTTGCCCCAGCGCTACCTTCCCCCGGTTTGCCCCGCAGCCCCCCGAACCTCGTCACCCCCAATTCCTCTCCCCTCCCCCCGAGCCTCGTCACCCCCAGAGTCTCCCTTCCCAGTCTCATCTTACCTTGGGCTCCCGCAGGCTGATTGAATCAGCTCCGGCAGGCTGAGAGCTGCAGTCTGATTCAATCAGCCAGCCAGAGCCCAAGGTAAGAGGAGACTCGGAGGGGAGGAATCCGGGGGTGACGAGGCTCGGGGGGGCTGCCGGGCAAACCGGGGGAAGGTAGCGCTCGGGAAAAGGAGGCTCTAGCTGCACAGAGCCAGGGGTCCTGCCTCCCCCCAGCTGCTCGCTGTATGGTAACCCTAACAACAGGTTCTAAACCGGCTTCAAATTTAGCAACCAGTTCCAGCGAACCGGCTCCAGCTCACGACTGTACGTAGGTATCTGTGCCCCACACAAACCCCCTAATTCCACCCACAACCCAGTCCAGCCTGGACCTAGGTATCTGTGCCTCCCACGAACCCCCTAAACCCCCAGGGATCCCTCCAGCCTGGACATAGGTATATGTGACCCCCAGGAACCCATAAGCCCCTCCAGGGACCCTTAGAGCCTTGAAGTACCCCCAGAAAACTCCCTAATCCCTTCCAGGACCCCTCTATACCCAGGGACCCTTACAACCTGGAAATGGGTATCTGTGCCCCCTAGAAATCCCCTAATCCCACCCGAGACCCTGACAGCCTGGACGTAGGTATCTGTGACCACAGGAACCCCCTAAGACTTCGAGGGACCCAACAGCCTGGATGTAGGTATCTGAGCTCCCCACAACCCCCCTAAGTCCCCCAGGGCCCCTACTGCCTGGACATAGGTATCCTGGCCCCCCAAAACCCCCTAAGCCCCCCAAGGACCCCTACATCCTGGACATAGGTATCTGTGCCCCCCGACCCCCTAAGCCCCCCTGGGACCCCTACTGCCTGGACATAGGTATTTTGGCCCCCCACAGTCCCCCTAAGTCCCCCAGGGACCCCTACAGGCTGGACATAGGTATCTGTGCCCCCACTACCCAGGCTGGGACCCCTACAGCCTGGAGAGAGGGCTGTTTGCCCCCCCCAGAAACCCCTAAGCCCCTCTGGTACCCCTACAGCCTGGAGAGAGGGCTGGGGGCACCCCCGGAACCCACTAAGCCCCCCGGGGACCCCAACAGCCTGGAGAGGGGGCTGGCCCCCCCCAGAACCCCATAAGCCCCCCAGGGACCCCTACAGCCTGGAGAGAGGGCTGGGGGCCCCCCCGGAACACCCTAAGCCACCCTGGGACCCCTACAACCTGGAGTGAGGACTGGGGGCCCCCCCAGAACCCCATAAGTCCCCCAGAACCCATACAGCCTGGAGAGAGGGCTGAGGGGCCCCCCAGAACCCCCTAAGCCCCCCCGGGACACCTACACCCTGGAGACGGGGCTGGGGGCCCCCCGGAACCCCCAAGCCCCCCGGGACCCCAAAAGTCTGTAGAGAGGGCTGGGGGGCCCCCAGAACCCCTTAAGTCCCCCGGTACCCAACAGTCTGGAAAGAAGGCTGGGGGGTCCCTCCAAGCCCCATAAGCACCCCCGGGACCCCTACAGCCTGGAGAGAGGGCTGGGGGACCCCCAGAACCCCCTAAGCCCACCCGGGACCCTTGCAGCAGAGGAGAGAGGGCTGGGGGCCCCTCCAAACCCCCTAAGTCCCCCCGGGACTCTTGGAGCCTGGAGAGAGTGCTGGAGGGCCCCTCCAAACCCACTAAGGCCCCCTGGAACCCCTACATTCTGGAGAGAGGGCTGGGGGTGCCCCCGGAACCTCCTAAGCCCCAGTGACGGATGCAGTGACACCGTGTGGACACGAAAGGTAATGCACAGAGCATTTATCACGGAAGATCAGTGACACCATGTGGCCACGCAGGGTAATGCACAGGGGATTTCTCACGGAGCAACAGTGACACCGTGTGGCCATGCAGGGTAATGCACAGGGGATTTCTCACGGAGCAACAGTGACACCGTGTGGACACGCAGGGTAATGCACAGGGGAATTATCATGGAGCAACAGTGACACTGTGTGGCCATGAAGGGTAATGCACAGAGCATTTCTCATGGAGCAACAGTGACACCGTGTGGCCATGCAGGGTAATGCACAGGGGATTTATCACGGAGCAACAGGCACACCGTGTGGCCATGAAGGGTAATGCACAGAGCATTTCTCATGGAGCAACAGGGACACCGTGTGGCCATGAAGGGTAATGCACAGAGCATTTCTCACGGAAGATCAGTGACACCGTGTGGCCACGCAGGGTAACGCACAGAGCATTTCTCACAGAGCAACAGTGACACCGTGTGGCCATGAAGGGTAATGCACAGAGCATTTCTCATGGAGCAACAGTGACACCGTGTGGCCATGCAGGGTAATGCACAGGGGATTTATCACGGAGCAACAGGGACACCGTGTGGCCATGAAGGGTAATGCACAGAGCATTTCTCATGGAGCAACAGGGACACCGTGTGGCCATGAAGGGTAATGCACAGAGCATTTCTCACGGAGCAACAGTGACACCGTGTGGCCATGAAAGGTAATGCAGAGAGCATTTCTCATGGAGCAACAGTGACACCATTTGGCCACGCAGGGTAATGCACAGGGGATTTATCACGGAGCAACAGTGACACCGTGTGGCCATGAAGGGTAATGCACAGAGCATTTCTCACGGAGCAACAGTGACACCGTGTGGACACGAAAGAACATAACATAAGAACATAAGAAAGGCCGTACCGGGTCAGACCAAAGGTCCATCTAGCCCAGTATCTGTCTACCAACAGTGGCCAATGCCAGGTGCCCCTGAGGGAGTGAACCTAACAGGCAATGATCAAGTGATCTCTCTCCTGCCATCCATCTCCATCCTCTGACGAACAGAGGCTAGGGACACCATTCTTACCCATCCTGGCTAATAGCCATTTATGGACTTAGCCACCATGAATTTATCCAGTCCCCTTTTAAACATTGTTATAGTCCTAGCCTTCACAACCTCCTCAGGTAAGGAGTTCCACAAGTTGACTGTGCGCTGCATGAAGAAGAACTTCCTTTTATTTGTTTTAAACCTGCTGCCTATTAATTTCATTTGGTGACCCCTAGTTCTTGTATTATGGGAATAAGTAAATAACTTTTCCTTATCCACTTTCTCAACATCACTCATGATTTTATATACCTCTATCATGTCCCCCCTTAGTCTTCTCTTTTCCAAACTGAAGAGTCCTAGCCTCTTTAATCTTTCCTCATATGGGACCCTCTCTAAACCCCTAAACATTTTAGTTGCTCTTTTCTGAACCTTTTCTAGTGCTAGAATATCTTTTTTGAGGTGAGGAGACCACATCTGTACACAGTATTCGAGATGTGGGCGTAACATGGATTTATATAAGGGCAATAATATACTCTCAGTCTTATTCTCTATCCCCTTTTTAATGATTCCTAACATCCTGTTTGCTTTTTTGACCGCCTCTGCACACTGCATGGACATCTTCAGAGAACTATCCACGATAACTCCAAGATCTTTTTCCTGACTCATTGTAGCTAAATTAGCCCCCATCATGTTGTATGTATAGTTTGGGTTATTTTTTCCAATGTGCATTACTTTACATTTATCCACATTAAATTTCATTTGCCATTTTGTTGCCCAATCACTTAGTTTTGTGAGATCTTTCTGAAGTTCTTCACAATCTGCTTTGGTCTTAACTATCTTGAGTAGTTTAGTATCATCTGCAAACTTTGCCACCTCACTGTTTACCCCTTTCTCACAGAGCATTTCTCACAGAAGATCAGTGACACCGTGTGGCCACACAGGGTAATGCACAGAGCATTTCTCACGGAGGAACAGTGACATCGTGTGGCCATGAAGTGTAATGCACAGAGCATCTCTCATGGAAGATCAGTGACACCGTGTGGCCACGCAGGGTAATGCACAGAGCATTTCTCACAGAGCAACAGTGACACCATGTGGCCACGCAGGGTAATGCACAGGGGATTTATCACGGAGCAACAGTGACACTGTGTGGCCATGAAAGGTAATGCACAGAGCATTTCTCACGGAGGAACAGTGACACCATGTGGCCATGAGGGTAATGCACAGAGGATTTCTCACAGAGAAACAGTGACACCGTGTGGACACGAAAGGTAATGCACAGAGCATTTCTCACGGAGGAACAGTGACACCATGTGGCCACGCCGGATACTGCACAGAGCAGTTCCTGCATGGAGCAACAGTGACACCGTGTAGCTACGCAGGGTAATGCACAGAGCATTTCTCATGGAGGAACAGTGACACCGTGTGGCCACGCAGGGTAATGCACAGAGCATTTCTCACGGAGCAACAGCGACACCATGTGGCCACACAGGGTAATGCACAGAGCAGTTCCTGGAGCGAAGTGGGCAGTGAGCAGAGCAATCACCAAAACAGACTCTTATATCATTGATAGTGGTGGCCGCACCACTCCCAGCTGGCCGGCTGTTACCTGGCATCAGTAATGCTTGCTATCTCATCGCTCTCACTCGCTCTCCATCGCATGAGGGGAGCAGACGCTGACCCTCCACTTCTTTTCTATTGGTACTAACCCAGCACAAAGGGGGGAAACAAACATGTTAGCATCTCAGTCAGCAATGTTACATAGGTTCTTCTCCCATTTTCCACACCCCAGACCTCCACCCATAACCCTTCTTCCGTTACACCTTCAGGACCACAACTAGAAAGAAGCCTGTTCCAACTACACCCAAAACAGCCACTCTGAACAGGAGACTTGTGCCTTTCCCTCATCTGAATCCCACAGAGCCACATACCCAACGAAGAACAAAACTGGAGTGACAGAGGAGGGATTCCAAGCACTGTCCGCTTACTCACACCCAGTTATGTGGAAGGTAGAAAGTTGAGGCCTGTTAATCTCTGCTTAGAAGCATGTCCAGGCTGCTCAGGTCCATGTCTGCCAATTTCTCCTCTGGCTGCTGCTCCTGGATGATTCCTCTGCAAATGAAGCAAGTAACCCAAGCAAAAGCCACCACCCTCTGACAAACAGAGGCTAGGGACACCATTCCTTACCCATCCTGGCTAATGGACTTAACCTGCATGAATTGATCTAGTTCTCTTTTAAATGCTGTTAGTCCTAGCCTTCACAACCTCCTCAGGCAAGGAGTTCCACAGGTTGACCGTGTGCTGTGTGAAGAACTTCCTTGTATTTATTTTAAACCAGTTGCCCATTAATTTCATTTGGTGGCCCCTAGTTCTTATATTATGGGAACAAAGTAAATACATTTTTCCTAATTCACTTTCTCCACACCACTAGTGATTTTATATATCTTTATCATATCCCCCCTAAATCTCCTCTTTTCCAAGATGAAAAGTCCTAGCCTCTTTCAGCTCTCCTCATATGGGCAACATTCCAAACTCCTAATTATTTGACTTGTCCATCTCTGAACTTTTTCTAGTACCAGTATATCTTTTTTTAGATGAGGAGACCACATCTGTACAAAGTATTCGAGATGTGGGTGGACCATGGATTTATATAAGGGCAATAAGATATTCTCCGCCTTATTCTCTATCACTTTTTTAATGATTCCAAACATCCTGTCTGCTTTTTTGACTGTCGCTGCACACTGCGTGAACATCTTCAGAAAACTATCCATGACGACTCCAATATGTCTTTCCTGATTAGCTGTAGTTAAATTAGCCCCCATCATATTGTGAGTATAGTTGGGGATATTTTTTCCAATATGTATTACTTTACATTTATCCCCATTACATTTCATTTGCCATTTTGCTGACCAAACACTTAGTTTGTGAGATGTTTTTGAAGTTCTTCACAGTCTTCTTTGGGTTTAACTATCTTGAGCAGTTTAGTATCATCTGCAAACTTTGCCACCTCACCTTTCTCCAGATTATTTATGAATAAATTGAATAGGAGTGGTCCTAGGATTGACCCTTGGGGAACACAACTAGTTACTCCTCTCCATTCTGAAAATTTACCATTTATTCCTACCTTTTGTTCCCTGTCTTCCATCCAGTTCTTAATCCATGAAAGGCTCTTCCCTCTTTTCCAATGGCTGTTTTATTTACCTAAGGTCCTTCACCAAAGGCTCTTATCAAAGGCTTTCTGGAAATCTAAGTACACTATGTCCCAAAATAGTCACTTTGTTCAGGAGACTCTTGTCCCTTTCCCAGCCTTAATCCCAAAGAGCCTCGTACCAAACAAGGAAGCACACGGCCTGTGAAGAAAACTACAGCGAATACAAGTGAGGAATTGAAAGCACTCACCTCTTACTCACAGCCAGTTGTGCAGAAGGAAGAAATCTGAGGACTATTCATGTCTCCTTAGAAGGATGTCCAGGCTGCTCAGGTCCAGTTCTGCATATTCTCGTCCGGCGAGGGCTCCTGGATGATTCCTCTGCAAACTAATAAAGTCAAGTAAGTACCATCACTACACAGCACTACTGGTGCATTTAATCTTGCCCTCATCCCCGCCTCCCTCTCTCATCCCATCTACATCACCCCACAAGGGCAGAGACTCAGTCAACACCCACAGTCACTGCTGCACTCTAGTGCCCACTGCCCTGTACTATTTCGGTCCCCTACTTGTTCACAGCTCACAAGACCTAGCTTGTGGGGATGCACACCTACCACACCTGCCCATGTCCTACGAAGGGATACAGCACAAGGTGAGGCAAGGACAGATAGAGAGAGAGAGACACACACACAGAGACAGAGACCGTGTGCGTGTTGGCCAACACATTAGAGGAGAGAGAGAGAAAACAGTGGGATAGAATCAAGAAACTCACCAACTGGAGTCATCCTCCTGGATCTAATATGCTGAGGAGGACACACCAGTCCTGGCTAAAGACATGAGCAGCCCCTGAAAATGTGGACCTTGGCTCCCTCAAAACCACAGCTAGTCAGGAACCTTTTCTTACCAACCCAGCGCCAGCCGATGGTGTGTCTCTACCTGGAGTCAGATGGAGCGTGAGCAGAACCCTCAACAAAACAGAAACTTATCTCAGTGTCGGTGGCGTCGGCTTGGCTCCCAAATGGACGGCTCTTGCCTGGCATGAACAATGCTCACAGGCTCGCTGCTCTCACTCACTTTCCATCGTATGAGGGCAATAGAATCTGACGTGTGACTTCATTTCCCTTGGCACTAAATGCAGCAGAGGGGAGAAGAACAAAGTAAATTAGCATCTCTGTCTGCAATGTTGAGTAGTCTTCATTTCACAGCTCACGTATCCCATGGCTCCGCCCTCAACTACTTCACACCTGCAACTAGAAGGGACCCATTGCAACTGCACCCAAAATAGTCACTTTGCTCAGTAGACTCTTGTCCCTTCCCCAGCCTTAATCCCAAAGAGCCTCGTACCCAACTGTGACCAAGTGGGAATGTTCGCAATGTTTTCTCTGAATACTGTGTGGGTGCCTCAGTTTCCCCTATGCCTTTCTTAAATATCTACGTGTGGGGGATCAGGGTGTATGATTTTTGAAGAGCCTTAGAGGGCCCCTGTGATACTGTCTGCATAGAGAATGGCCGGCACTCTCTCCTGGCAACTAACGGCCTGGGCCCCTCCTCTGTTCTCTGACACCTTCAGTTGGCCCCTTTGCAAAGAGATCCGGTGACCTCCTGGCCCGGGAAAGAGACAAAGGCCAGAGAGGAGGGGCTGGAGAGTCTCCGATTGTAGCTGGCTGGGAAAATGGAGGGGAGCCCAGACGGGGCTCTGGCCTCCCTGGGCCCCCCCAAGATGGACCTAACTGAAAGGGTCCTGTGATCTGTTCTTGCAAGACCTGTCTTGGACTGTGTTCCTGTCATCTAAATAAGCCTTCCGTTTTACTGGCTGGCTGACAGTCATCATGAATCGCAGGAAGCCGGGGGTGCAGGGCCTTGTCTCCCCCAAACTCTGTGACACCAACAAGGAAGCACACGGCCTGTGAAGAAAACGACAGCGAGTACAGATAAGGAATTGAAAGCACTGACCTCTTACTCACAGCCAGTAAAGCGGGAGGCAGAAAGCTGAGGACTGTTCATGTTTTCTTAGAAGGATGTTCAGGCTGAGCAGGTCCACCTCTGCCAGCTTCTCCTTCGGCGAGGGGCTTTGGACAATTCCTCTGGAAGAGCAGCTGGAAAAGCCATGCATGAGCCATCACTACACACATCTCTATTGGTGCTTGAAATCTTGCTCTCATCATCCCCGCCTCCCTCTTCCATCCCATCTACATCAGCCCCACAGAGACCGAGTTAACACCGACAGTCACCGCTCCACTCTCGTGCCCATTACTCTGCATTATTTTCATCCCCTTCTACTTCTTCGTGGCTCCTAATACATAGGCCGTGGGGATGTAATCCGAGCACGCCTGCCTGTGTGCTACGAAGGAAGACAACACAAGGAAAGGCAAGGACGGACAGACAGAGAGAGAATGTTGGCGAACACAGTAGAAAAGAAAGAGAGAAACATGAGAGGATGGCAAGCAACTTTCCACCTGCAGTCATCCTCCCGGATCTAACTTCCGATGCAGAGGACACACTGCTACTGGCCAGAGAACTGACCAGCCCCTGAAAATGGGGACCTTGTCTCCCTCATAACGACAGCTACTCAGGAACCTTTTCTTACAAACCCAGCCCCAGCTAATGGGGTGTCCCTACCTGGAGGAGCAGAACCCTCAGCAAAAGAGATACTTATCTCAGTGATAGTAGCAGCTGTTCTGCTCCCAGATGGATGGCTGCTGCCTGGCACCAACAACGCTTGCCGTCTCATCACTCTCACTCGTTTTCCATCACGAGGGCTGTAGACTCTCACGCATGAAGTCTTTTTCCTTCGCACTAAAACCAGGGGATAAAACAAGTAAGTTACCAGCTCAGTCAGCAACGTCTCATAGGCTCTTCTTTTCACCTCTCCTGCACAGCGGGGCTCCACCCTCAACCCTCTTCCCATTACACTTTTAAGACTAAAAGTAGAAAGCACACCTTGCAACTACACCTGATAGAGTCGTTCTGCACAGCAGACTCTGGCCCCTCCCCAGCCTTAATCCCACATAGCCCCGTACCCAACAAGGAACCACATGGTCTGTGAAGTAAACTACAGCAAGTACAGATGAGGAATTGAAAGCACTGACCGCTTACTCACTGCCATTTAAGTGGGAGGCAGAAAGCTGGGAACTATTCATGTCTCCTTAGAAGGATGTCCAGGCTTCTCAGGTCCACTTCTGCCATATTCTCGACTGGTGAGGGCTCCTGGATGATTCCTCTGCAAACTAATAAAGCCAAGCAAGAACTATCACTACACAGAGCTCTATTGCTGTGTTTCATCTTACCCTCATCCCTGCTTCCCTCTACAGTCCCATCTACATCTGCCCCACTCGATGAACAGAGACTGAGTCAACGCCAAGAGACACCGCTCTACTCCACTATCCACTAACCTGCAGGATTTTTGTCCCCTCCTACTTCTTCACAGCTCCCAATACACAGCTTTTGGGGCTGCACACCTAGCACGCCTGCCCGTGCCCTAGTAAGGGAGACAGCACAAGGAGAGGAAAGGAGAGAGAGAGAGAGAGAGTCCATGGGGCTGATCAATGGACACGTTCAGTAGGCAATTTGGGGTCCGTGCATCACTGGCTTAGTTGTATGATATCTGGGGGTGGGGTCTGCACTGTGAGGTAGAGGGATTTAGGGTTCCCAAGCTGTACTGAGGGAATGTGGGATTCATAAGCCTTGGAGAGTAAGGGCAGGGTGGAGGGGGTTGAAAGGCCCCAGTGTGGCTGGGAAGGGTAACAGGAATTGGAGGGGGAAGCCTGGCTGGCTGTGGGTAGCATGGGGAAATGCGGTGCTGGGGAAGTGGGGCCCAGCAAAGGAGAAATAGGTTGGAGCCAATTGGGGTTGAAGTGTAGGGATTGGGTGTCATGGAGGATGTTGGGGTGCCCTGAGATGGGGAACAGATGGGGTGGATTGGGGTGGGGCGAGCGGAGTACTGGCAAGTCTGGGGATGCCAGAGCAGGTTGAATGGGTCCCGGTGGGGGGCAGGCTGGAATACACTGAAGGAGATGCTGGGTGCATTACCTCGAGTGGCCACCTGGTGTCACTAAGTATTTTCCTCCCAGAGCAAGAGTGAAACCGGGTGGCCAATCCAGATAACTCACAAACCATTTCCCCTCATCAAGGGACAGTGACAACGAGGGGCCACTCGGGGTTAATGCACAAAGTATTTCCCTCATGGAGCAGCAGTGTCAGTGGGTGGCCTCTTGGGAGAATGCAGACAGCATTTATCTCATGGAGCAAGACACACACCGGGTGGGCCAGGGCTGGCTCCAGACCCCAGCGCACCAAGCGCATGCTTGGGGCGGCATGCCGCGGGGGGCGCTCTGCCTGTCGCTGGGAGGGCAGCAGGCAACTCCGGTGGACCTCCCGCAGGCGTGCCTGCGGATGCTCCACCGGAGCCGCGGGACCGGTGACCGCCAGCACGCCCCCTGCGGCGTGCCGCCGTGCTTGGGGCGGCGAAATTGTTAGAGCCGCCCCTGGGGTGGGCACTCTGACTACTGGCCAAAGCATTTCCTCCATGGAGCAACTGTGCATCACCCTACATGGCCACATGGTGTCACTATTGCTCCATGCAGGAACTGCTCTGTGCAATACCCTGCGTGGCCACACAGTGTCACTGTTGCTCCACGCAGAAACTGCTTTGTGCAATACCCTGCGTGGCCACACCGTGTCACTGTTGCTCCGTGCGCAAAATGCTCTGTGCATTACCCTGCGTGGCCTCACAGTGTCACTGTTGCTCCACACAGGAACTGCTCTGTGCAATACCCTGCGTGGCCACACGGTCTCACTGTTGCTCCATGCAGGAACTGCTCTGTGCATTACCCTGCGTGGCCACACGGTGTCACTGTTGCTCCATGCGCGAAATGCTCTGTGCATTACCCTGTGTGGCCACACGGTGTCACTAGTTATTTCCCTCATGGAGCCACAGAGACACTAGGTCAGGGGTCAGCAACCTCCAGCAGCCACGTGCCAAAGATGTCACGGGAGCCGATTTTCAATGGCACGCGGCTGCCTGCCGGGACTCCAGTGTGCCATTAAAAACCCTGCTAGCACGGCAAGCCGCAGGGTCCGCGCTCCCGGGCTGGAGCACCGGGCTGAGCGCAGCAAGGCGCCGGCCCCTCCCCCGGATCCCTGCCACCACACGCAGAGCTCTGGGGCCGGGGCTGCGCACTCCCGTGGGGCAGCGTTTGGCTCTGCAGGGAGGGAAAGACTCTCCCTGCTCGTCCGAAGCCCTGCCCCCGCACGCGCAGCGGTCTGAGGGGTGGGTCTGTGCGCTCCCACGGGGCAGCATAGGCTGGCTCTGCTTGGAGGCTCATGGTAAGGGGATCTGGGGCGGGGGGGCTTGGGTAAGGGGTTGGGGCAGTCAGGGGACAGGGAGCAGGGTTGGTTGGATGGGGCTGGCATCCCAGGGGGTGGCTAGGGGCGGGGGTCTCTGGAGGCTGCAGACAGGGAACAGGGGGTAGATGGGGCATTGGAATTCCGGGGTCTGTCAGGGGGTGGGGGCTGGATAAGGGTCAGGGGACGGTTAGGGTGGGGGGGTGTCTTTGGAGGAGGTGGGCAGGGGACAAGGAGCTGGGGGGGTTGGATGAGTCAGGAGTTTGGAGGGGGCTGTCAGGAGGCAGGGGTGTGGAGGGGGTTGCAGCAGGCAGGGAGCAGGGGGAGGGTTGTACGGGTCAGGAGTTCTGGGGGTCCTGTCGGGGGTGGGGAGTGGTTGGATGGGGCATGGGAGTCCGGGGGTCTGTCTCGGGGTGTGGATAAGGGTTGGGGCAGTCAGGGGACAGGTAGGGGGTAGGCTCCTAGGAGGGCAGTCACAGGACAAGGAGCTCAGGGGGTTGGATGAGTCAGGAGTTTGGGGGGGGCTGTCAGGAGGCAGGGGGAGGGTTGTATGGCTCAGGAGTTCTGGGGGTCCTGTCAGAGGGTGGGGGTGTGGATAAGGGTTAGGCAGTCAGGGGACAGGTAGGGGGTAAGCTCCTAGGGGGGCAGTCAGGGGACAAGAACAGGGAGGCTTAGATAGGGGATAGGGTTCTGGAGGGCAGTTAGGTGCAGGGGTCTCAGGAGGGGGTAGTCAGGGGACAAGGAGCAGAGGGGGTTGGAGATTCTGAGGGGGGCAGTCACCCAGCCCTCTGCCCTGAGCCTTGACACCGCCCCCCCCCACACACCCAGGCCCCTGCCCTGAGCCCTGTACCTCCCTCATACACACCCAGCCCTCTGTTGACTCCTTCACCCCCCCAACCCCAGCCCTAACACCTGCATCCCCCTCACATGCCCCCAGTCCTCTGCCCTGACTCTTGCACCCCTGCACATCCCCACCCCCACCCTGAGCACCAAACGGGAGCTCCTGCACCCCCACTCACATTCCCACCTGCACCCCTCTCACCAAATGGGAGCTGCACAGGTAAGTGCCTCCACAACCAGACCGCCTGCCCCAACTCTGAGCCCCCTCCCTCATTCTAGCTCCTGGCCAGACCCTTCACCCCCAACCCTGTGCTCGGTCCACTCCCACCCTCAGCTCAGTGCAGAGAGAGGAAGAGAATGGGCCAGAACCAGGGAGAAGGTAGCCACCCGCTGTATGGGGGCAGGGCCCCGCACAGCCTGCTGGCGGCCTAGTGGGACAGAACCCCAGACCAGCAGCGGGTTGAACAGGCCAGCGGTGTAAGATCAACATTTTAATTTAATTTTAAATGAAGCTACTTAAACATTTTGAAAACCTTGTTTATTTTACAATACAACACTAGTTTCTATGTCTATATATTATGTAACTAAAAAGAGACCTTCTGAAAAACATTAAAGTTTTGCGTGTTAGTAATACATTTTAGAGTGAATAAATGAAGACTCGGCACACCACTTGTGAAACGTTGCCGACCCCGATATAGACAATAACGCTATTTCACTCCAGTGTCTTCCTAAATGTTAATATTGCTTTTTTGATCTTTGAATCACAGCTATAGCAATAGACAAGACCCGAGCTAACATTTACCCTTCTATCTCTAACAATGCAGGCTGCATTTCAAACCTCTATTCCTTTACAGATCTTCCTAACCAGTCTTTAAAGTTCGGCCATGGGTCAGGTCAGTTTGTGAGTTAATTAACTCTTGCTGGCCCCATCACCTTACAATGAGATATTACATTACACGCAGATCACCACAAGGTCTCTGGCTTTGAGCTCCTTAGGACCTAGCCTTTAAAATGCTCTTTGCCACTGACCAATCCTTGTGAGAAGGGTGCAGGTCTCCCCCTTCTAGCTCCTCTTGGGCCGCTGGCACTTGCTCAGGGCCGCCCAGAGGGGGGGGGGGCAAAGAGGGCAATTTGCCCCGGGCTCTGCAGGGGCCCCCAAGAGAACAGCGGAGGCTCCTGCCTCCGCCCCTCTCCTGGAGCCTCAGCGCATCAAGCGCCGAGTCTCCGCCGGGGCCCCTGAGCCCCGCCCCGAGCCCCGTGGTCAGGGGGCGGGGCTGCGAGCTCCAATGGGCCTGAGTTCCCTCCGCTCGGCGTGGAGATCCCAGCCCCGCCCCCTCACCACGTGGCTCTGAGCGGGACGGAGCTCAGGCCCCGCCGGCCACACGCTGCGGCTGTTCCGGCGAGGCGCTGAGGCTCCAGGTGAGGAGGGAGCCGGGGGTAAGAGGCTGGGGCCGGGGCCGGGGGGAAGCGGGACCCGCCACCGAAGCGTAGCCCGGTGTTCGGCGGCGGGGGGCCCCTTCCGTTCCGGGACCCGCCGCCGAAGTGCCCCGAAGACCCGCGGCGGGGCCCCCCCGCCGCCAAATTACCACCAAAGACCAGGCTGCACTTCAGCGGCGGGTCCCGCTTTGGCGGTAATTCGGCGGCGGGGGGTCCCCGCCGCGGGTCTTCGGGAGCGGGTCCCGGAACGGAAGGGCCCCCCTGCCGCCGAAGACCCCGGGCCCCCGGAATCCTCTGGGCGGCCCTGCACTTGCTGGGCAATGAGACCACGCTCTCCTGAGGAAACGGAGGTCTCTCCTTTACAGCGCTTTTCTCTCTGCCCCATTCAAACGCCCCTGGCTTAAGGACCACCCTGTAAGGAGGGTTTGGGTCTCCTTTGCCAAGCAAATTAAACCACAGGTCACTTTGACACGCCCGGCAAAATGACTGGCCTGTAACCAGGGTGTAAGGTCTTATCCCTCGCACGCTTAAACTAGGGGAGCCTTTTTGTGCCTGTGGCTGAGCGACACCCCACCCCTTGAGAAGGCTTGAGCTTCCCTTTCTCTTAGTGACAGGAAATTCCCCCACAATTATTTCTACTGGGCTTTTTTGAGATTTGAAGTGAAATCTTACTTGCGACCTATCCAAGTCAGATGCAACATGGTGTGGCGAAGGGGCAGCTGTAAGGGGATGGTGGAGGCCATGGAAAATTCGCCCCTTTTCTCAAAAAAGCCAAGAAATGGCCCAACCATGCAAATGTCACACCCTCTGGAAATGAACAGGTGAGGTGGGGGGCTCCTTTCAGACCCTCACTTCCACCTCATCCTTCCTCAAGTCCTTTTGCCCTGCCCAATTTACACCGCTCAACCAACCACAACTTTGACCCTTTGTTTTCTTGTGCACAAGAAAGACACCGTCGCACTGATGAGTGTTCAACTGTAAAGATTCAGACAGCTCCCTCAGCTGTGTTCAAATTCCAGGCCTTGTGTCTCTTTGGAGATAGACAGAGGAAATTCCTAGGGCTACATCCGAAGGGATTGATGTGGCTATCCTTTCTGAAATGTGTTGATGTTCAGGTGTTGTAAGCACATGCGGTGCTATTCAGAGCCCTACTAACAGGACTGCGTCACAAGGAAGAGGGGTCTTTTCTGGTAAAGATTAGGGAGCACTAAGTTATTTTCTTGGTGAGGTAGGAAGGTAAGTCCGGAAGGGTGTTGCTGAGAGATGGAGGATTGATCGGAAAGGAGACACTCAGCAGGATCCCTCCCTTACCTGTTCATTTCCAGATCTTTTCACATTGGGGACTCCCCCGCCCCCCGCACACACCGAGTTTAAAGGAGGAGTATTTTACTGAAGAAAGGGTGACCGCCCTGTAATCAGGGTTCAGGCCCCTTTTCTCCTGTCTACATTGGCCCTCTTAATGGCACCCAACATAGTCACTCTGCAGAGCAGATTCTGGCCCCTCCCCAGCCACAGAGCCCCGTACCCAAGGAGGAAGCACACGGCCTGTGAAGAAAACTACAGCAAGTACAGATGAGGAACAGCCAGTTATGCAGAAACCCGAGGACTATTCATGTCTCCTTAGAAGGATGTCCAGGCTTCTCAGATGCACTTCTGCATAATCTCCTCCGGCGAGGGCTCCTGGACGATTCCTCTGCAAACTAATAAAGCCAAGCAAGGACCATCACTAAACAGAGCTTTATGAATGTCCTCATCTGTGCCTCCCTCTCCCATTCCATCCACATCCGCCGGACTCCATGAACAGAGACTGAGTCAACATCCACAGACACTGCTCCACTCTAGCACCCACTATCCTTCATGATTTTCATCCCCTCCTACTTGTTCATAGCTCCCGAGACCAAGCCTGTGGGGATGCACACCTAGCACTCCTGCCCCTGTTCTATGAAGGGAGACGGCACAAGGAGAGGCAAGGACAGAGACAGAGAGAGAAAGAGAGTGTTGGCCAACACACTAGAGAAGAGAGAGAAACACAGGAGAAAGGCAAGTAACTCACCATCTGGAGTCATCCTCCTGGATCCAACCTTCTCCAGTGGAGGACACTGCGTGTGAACAGAGAAATGACAAGCCCCTGAAAATGGGGACCTTGTCTCCCTTGTATCCCCAGCTAGTCAGGAAACTCTTCTGACAAACCAGCCCCAGCTAACAGGGTGTCTGTACCTGGAGTCAGATGGGCTGTTAACAGAACCCTCAGCAAAACAGACACTTCTCACTGACAGTGGCATCTGCTTGGCTCCCAAATGAACGGCTCTTGCCTGGCATGAACAATGCTCACAGGCTTGCTGCTCTCACTCACTTTCCATTGCATGAGGGCAGTAGACTCTGACATGTGACTTATTTTTCCTTGGTACTAAACCCAGCAGAGGAGAGAAAAACAAACAAATTAGCATCTCCATCTGCAATGTCACGTAGTCTCTTCATCTCACATCTCCCATATCCCACGGCTCTGCCATCAAACCATCTCCTATTACTACTTTACATCTGTAACTAGAAGGGATCCATTGTAACTGCACCCAAAATAGTCACTTTGCTCAGGAGACTCTTGTCCCTTCCCCAGCCTTAATACCACAATGTCCTGTACCCAGCAAGGAAGCACAAGGCCTGTGAAGTAAACTACAGCGAGTACAGAAAAGGAATTGAAAGCACTGACCTCTTACTCACAGCCAGTTGTTCAGAAGGCAGAAAGCTGAGGACTGTTCCTGTCTGGTTAGAACCATGTCCAAGCTGCTCAGATCCACCTCTGCCAGTTTCTCCTCCGGCTCGAGCTCCTGGACAATTCCTCTGGAAGTGCAGCTGCAAAAGCCAAGCATGCGCCATCTCTACACACAGCTCTAATGGTGCTTGAAATGTTGCCCTCAATCCTGCCTCCCTCTTCCATCCCATCTACATCAGCCCCACTTGAACAGAGACCGATTCAACACTGACAGTCACTGCTCCACTCTCGCACCCATTACCCCGCATGGTTTTCGTCCCCTTCTACTACTCCAGGGCTTTCAAGACCTAACCTGTGGAGATGCACACCTCGCAGGCCTGCCTGTGTCCTAAGAAGGGAGATGGCACAAGGAAACGAAAGGACAGATTAAGAGAGAGCGTTGGCCAACACACTAGAGAGACAGAGAGCAAGAAAATGAGAAACACGGGAGGAAGGCAAGCAACTTGTCACCTGGAGTCATCCTCCTGGATCCAACCTTCCGCTGCAGAGGACACACCGGTACTGGCCAGAGGACTGAGCAGCCCCTGAAAATAGGGACCTTGTCTCCCTCATAACCTCAGCAGAGCCTTCACCTAACAAGACACTTATCTCACTGACAGTGGTCCTTGCTCCACTCCCAGCTGGCTCTTCCCTGGCATCAACAATGCTTAGAATCTCCCAGCTCTCGCTCCCTTTCCATGGCATGTGCGGAGTGGACTCTGACTCTGCACTTGGTACTAAACCCAGCACTAGGGGGAAAAACAAGTCAGTTAGCATCTCAGTCTGCAACGTGCATAGGTTCTTCTTCTCCCATCTACCACACCTCAGGGCTCCGCCCTCAACCCTCCTCCCATTACAGCTTTAGCACTACAACTAAAAAACAGCCCACTGCACCTACATCCAAAATACTCACTCTGCACAGGAGACTTGTGCCTTTGCCTCGTCTGAATCCCACAGAGCACCGTGTCCAATGAGGAAATTCAGAGCCTCTGAACAAAACCGGAGCCAGTACAGATGAGGGATTCCAAGCACTCACAGCCAGTTGTGCGGGAAGCAGAAATCTGAGGACCATTCATGTCTGCTTAGAAGGATGTCCAGGCTCCTCAGGTCTGCGTCTGCCACTTTCTCCTTCAGCTGCTGCGCCTGGACAATTCCTCTGCAAGCGCAGGAAATGAGCGAAGCAAGGGCCATCACTACACAAAATTCAATTGGTGCAGGTAATCTTGCCTTCATCCCTGCCTCCCTCTCCCATCCTATCTACATCAGGCCCACTTGAAGAGAGACAGTCAACATCCACAGTGACCCCTCCACTCTAGCGCCCACTACGATGCATGATTTTTGTCCCCTCCTACTTGTTCATAGCTCCCAAGACCTAGCCTGAGGGGATGCACACCTAGCACTCCTGCCCGTGCCCTATGGGGAGAGCGAGAGAGAGAGAGCGCGAGAGCGAGAGCGTGTGTGTTGGCCAACACAGTAGAGTAGAGTAGAGAAGACAGAGAGAGAAACAGAGGAGGAAGGCAAGCAACTCACCACTTGGAGTCATCCTCATGGATCTAACCTTCTCCTGCCGAGGACACACCGACCCTGGCCAGAGAAATGATCAGCCCCTGAAAATGGGGACCGTGTCTCCCTCAAAACCACAGCTAGTCAGGAACCTTTTCTTACAAACCCAGCCCCACCTAACGGGGTGCCTCTACCTGTAGCCAGGTGGGCCGTGAGCAGAACCCTCAGCAAAACAGATACTTATCTCAGTGATAGTAGCAGCTGTTCTGCTCCCAGATGGACGGCTCCTGCCTGGCACCAACAACGCTCGCAGTCTCGTCACTCTCACTCATAGGGGCAGTAGACTTTGACATGCGACGTCTTTTTGCTTGGTACTAAAACCAGGGGATAAAACAAGTAAGCTACCGTCTCAGTCAGAAATGTCTTGTAGGCTCTTCTTTTCCCCTCTCACGCACGGCGGGGTTCCGCCCTCTACCCATTACACCTTTAGGACTAAAAGTACAAAGCACCTCTTACAACAACACCCAACAGAGTCACTCTGCACAGCAGACTCTGGCCCCTCCTCACCCTTAATCCCACAGAGTCCTCTACCCAACAAGAAACTACACGGTCAATGAAGAATACTACAGTGAGTACAGATGACTGAGTTCAAAGCACTGAGCCCTTACTCACAGCCAGTTATGCAGAAGGCAGAAACCTGAGGACTATTCTTGTTTCCTTAGAAGGATGTCCAGGCTGCTCAGGTCCACTTCTGACATTCTCATCCGGCTGGGGCTCCTGGACGATTCCTCTGCAAACTAATAAAGCCAAACAAGAACTGTCACTACACAGAGCTCTATGAATGCCCTCATCCCTGCCTCCCTCTCCCATCTCATCTACATCAGCCCGACTCGATGAACAGAGACTGAGTCAACACTGACGGTCACTGCTCCACTCTAGCGCCCACTACCCTGCATGATTTTCATCCCCTCCTACTTCTTCATAGCTCCTGATACCTAGCCTGTGGGGATGCACACCTAGCACTCCTGCCCGTGTCCTATGAAGGGAGACAGCACAAGGAGAGGCAAGGACAGAGACAGAGAGTGTTGGCCAACACACTAGAGAAGAGAGTGAGAGAGAGAGAGAAACACAGAGAAAGGCAAGAAACTGATATGGGCTGTGAGCAGAACCCTCAGCAAAACAGACACTTCTCACTGACAGTGGCGTCTGCTCAACCCCCACATTGACGGCTGTTGCCTGGCATGAACAATGCTCACAGGCTCGCTGCTCTCACTTTCCATCGCATGAGGGCAGTAGACTCTGATGTGTGACTGCTGGGTTTAAAACCAAGGAAGAAGGAAAAAAAATAAAAGATTACCATCTCCGTCTGCAATGTCACATAGTCTCTTCATTTCACATCTCCCGTATCCCACAGCTCCGCCCTTAACCCATCTCCCATTACTACTTTACAGCTGCAACTAGAAGGGACCCATTTTAACTGCACCCAAAATAGTCACTTTGCTCAGGAGACTCTTGTCCCTTCCCCAGCCTTAATCCCAAAGAGCCTCGTACCCAACGAGGAAGCACACGGCCTGTGAAGGAAACAAGAGTGAGTACAGATAAGGAATTGAAAACACTGACTTCTTACTCATAGCCAGTTATCCAGAATGCAGAAAGCTGAGGACTGTTCATGTCTCCTTAGACGGATGTCCAGGCAGTTCAGGTCCACTTCTGCCAGCTTCTTCTCCAGCTGAGACTCCTGGACAATTCCTCTGCAAACTAATAAAGGCAAGCAAGAACTATCACTACACCAGTGGTTCTCAACCTTTTGTACTGATGATCCCTTTTACATAGAAAGCTTCTGAGTGTGACCCTCCCCTTATAAATTAAAAACACTTTTTGTATATTCAACACCATTATAAATGCTGGAAGCAAAGTGATGTTTAGTATGGAGGATGACATTTCACAACCCCTCAAATAACCTTGCGGCCCCCTGATGGGACCTAAACCCCAGTTTGAGAACTCCTGCACTACATAGAGCCCAATTAAGGCCCTCTTCCCTGCGTCGCTTTCGATCTGTCTTAGCCCCACAACACCAACAGTCACCGCTCCAGTCTCGCACCGACTGCCCTGCATGATTTTTGTCCCCTCCTACTTCTTTATGGCTCCCAAGACACAACCTGTGGGGGTGCACACCTAGCTCGCCTGCCAATATCCTAAGAAGGGAGACAGCACAAGGAAAGGCAAGGACAGATTGAGAAAGCGTGTTGGCCAACACACTAGAGAAGAGAGAAACACGAGAGAAAGGCAAGCAATTCACCACCTGGACTCATTCTCCTAGATGCAACCTTCTGCTGCGTAGGACACACTGCTCCTGGCCAGAAAACTGAGCAGCCCCTAAAAATGGGGATCTTCTCTCTCTCAAAACCACAGCTAGTCAGGAACCTTTTCTTACAAACACAGCCTCAGCGAACGGGGCATCCCTTTCAGGACCAAGGTGGGCCGTGAGCAGAGCAATCACCAAGACAGACACTTATCTCATTGACAGTGATGACTGTTCCATTCCCCGTTGGACGGCTTTTTCAAGGCATCAATAATTCTCGCAGTCCCATCACTCTCGCTCGCTTTCCATCGCATGAGGGCAGTAGACTCTGACTTGTCACTTCTTTTCCCTTGGTACTAAATCCAGCGGGAAAACAAGTCAGTCACCATCTCAATTGGCAATGTTGGGTAGCCGCTTCTTTTTGCCTCTCCCACATGGTGGGGCTCTGCCCTGAACCCTCCTCCCATCACGCCTTTATGACTACAAGTAGAAAGCACCCCTTGCGACGACACCTGAAATAGTCACTCTGCACAGATGACTCTGGTCAGACACACCAAACCTGTGGGGAAAACACGTAGAAATTGTGCTTCTTTTTGGCTTGTAGCTTATTACTTCTTGTAGCTTTTTGCTTCCAGCAAGCACGGACAAGGAGGAGCAAAGGGGACGGCTAGTTGAGGTGCTCAGCGGGCCCACCACAGTCCCAGACTGCACGCCAGGGGAGATCTAGTCATTGAGTGTTGGGGTTCTTAGGGATTGGCTTGTTTTGGCCTTGTTTTCAAATGGGTTTATCTTGATTTTTGGCTTATTGTCAAAGTCGGGGTGCTTATTTTCCCAGTGAAAGTTAGCAATTGTGACTCTGGTCCCTTCCCCAGCCTTAATCCCAAAGAGCCCCACACCCAACAAGGAAGCAAACAAAGTCTGAAGAAAATCACAGCAAGTACAGATGAGGAATTCCAAGCACTGACCACTTACCCACAGCCAGTTATGCACGAGGCAGAAAGCTGAGGACTGTTCATGTCTCCTTAGAAGAATGTCCAGGCTCCTCACAGGCCCACGTCTGCCAATTTCTCGTCCGGCTGCTGCTCCAGGACAATTCCTCTACAAATGCAGCAAATACGCCAACCAAGAGCCCTCACTACAAAAAATTCAATTGGTGCGTGAAATCTTGCCCTCATCCCTGCCTCCCACATCAGCCCCACTAGAGCAGAGACTCAGTCAACACCTACAGTCACCGCTTCACTCTAGCGCCCACTGCCCTGCATCATTTCGGTCCCCTACTTGTTCATAGCTCACAAGACCTAGCCTGTGGGGATGCACACCTAACACACCTGCCAGTGTCCTACGAAGGAAGACAGCACAACAAGAGGCAAGGACAGAGAGAGAGTGAGAGACAGACAGAGTGTGTGTTGGCCAACACATTAGAGGAGAGAGAGAGAGAGAAAGAAAAACATGGGAGGGAGTCAAGAAACTCACCAGCTGGAGTCATCCCCCTGGATCTAATATGCTGCAGAGGACACACTGGTCCTGGCCAGAGACATGAGCAGCCCCTGAAAATGGGGACATCGTCTCCCTTGTAACCACAACTAGTCAGGAACCTTTTCTTACAAACCCAGCCCCAGCTAACAGGGCGTCCCTACCAGGAGCAAGATGGGCTTTGAGCAGAGCAATCACCAAAGAAGACACTTATCTCATTGAGAGTGGTGGCGGTTCCGCTCCCAGATGGACGCCTTCTGCGTCGCATCAACAATGCTTGCAGACTCATCGCTCTTGCTCTCTTTCCATTGCACGAGGGCAGTAGACTCTGACCTGTGACTTCTTTTCTCTTGCTACTAAACCCAGCACAAGGGGGAAAAACAAATCAGTTACGCTTTCAGTCAGCAACTTTGGGTAGGCTCTTATTTTCCCCTCCCGCACACAGTGGGGCTCCACCCTCAAACCTATTCCCATTACACCGGTAGGACTGCAAGTAGAAAGCACCCCTTGCAACGACACCCGAAATAGTCACTTTGCACAGCAGACTCTGGTCACACACACCAAATCTCAAGGGGGAAAATAAAACATAGAAATTGGGCTTGTTTTTGGCCTGTAGCTTATTGCTCGTTGTAACTTGCTGCTTCCGGCAAGCAGGGGCAAATGGGGGGAGAGAGTCAGGGGTGCACAACGGACCCACCACAGTCCCAGACTGCACGCCAGGAGAGATCTAGTCATTGAGTGTTGGGGTTCTTCAGAATTGGCTTGTTTTGGCCTTATTTGAAATAGGATTAGCTTGATTTTTGGAATATTGTGAATTCAGGGTTCTTATCTACCCAGTGAAAGTTGGCAAGTATGACTCTGGTCTCTTCCCCAGCCTTAATCCCACAGTGCCCCATACCAAACAAGGAAGGCAACGGCCTATGAAGAAAATTACAGTGAGTACAGATGAGGAATTCCAAGCACTCACTGCTTACTCACAGCCAGTTAGGCAGAAGGCAGAAACCTGAGGACTGTTGAGGTCTCCTTAGAAGGATGTCCAGGCTGCTCACGTCCACTTCTGCATATTCTCGTCCGGCGAGGGCTCCTGGATGATTCCTCTGCAAACTAATAAAGTCAAGTAAGTACCATCACTACACACAGCACTACTGGTGCATTTAATCTTGCCCTCATCCCATCTACATGCGCTCAACTCGAACAGAGACTGAGTCAACATCCACAGACACCGCTCCACTCTAGCGCCCACTGCCCCGCATGATTTTCATTTCCTATTTGTTCATAGCGCCCGAGATCTAACCGGTGGGGATGCACACCTAGCACTCCTATCCGTGTCCTATGAAGGGAGACAGCACAAGAAGAAGCAAGGACAGAGACAGAGAGAGAGACAGACAGACAGAGTGTGTGTTGGCCAACACATTAGAGGAGAGAGAGAGAGAGAGAAAAAACATGGGAGGGAGTCAAGAAACTCACGAGCTGGAGTCATCCCCCTGGATCCAACCTTCTGCTGCAGAGGACACACCCCTCCTGGCCAGAGAAATGACCAGCCCCTGAAAATGGGGACCTTGTCTCCTTCATAACCACTAGTTAGGAACCTTTTCTTACAAACCCAGACCTTGCTAATGGGACGTCCCTACCAGGAGCTGAGCCGTGAGCAGAGCAATCACCAAACCAGACACTTAGTGACAGTGGCCTCTGCTCAACTCCCAGATGGACTGCTCTTGCCTTGCCTGAACAATGCTCACAGGCTCGCTGCTCTCACTCACTTTCCATCGCAGGAGGGCAGTAGACTCCGACGTGTGACTTCTTTTTCCTTGGTACTAAACCCAGCAGAGGGGAGAAAAGCAAAAAAAGAAAATAGCATCTCCGTCTGCAATGTCGCGTAGTCTCTTCATTTTACAGCTCCTGTATCCCACGGTTCTGCCCTCAACCCATCTCCCATCACTACTTTACACCTGCAACTAGAAGGGACCCATTGTAACTGCACCCAAAATAGTCACTTTGCTCAGGAGACTCTTGGCCCTTCCCCCACCTTAATGCCAAAGAGCCTCATGCCCAATGAGGAAGCACACGGCATGTGAAGAAAAGTACAGCAAGAACAGATAAGGAATTCAAAGCACCGACAGCTAACTCACAGCCAGTTATGCGGGAAGCAGAAAGCCGAGGACTGTTAGTGTCTGCTCAGAAGGATGTTCAGTTTCCTCAGGTCCACATCTGCCAACCTCTCCTCTGGCTACGGCTCCTGGGAAATTCCTCTGGAAATGGATCTGCAAAAGCCAAGCATGAGCCATCACTACGCACATCTCTATTGATGCTTGAAATCTTGCCCTCATCCCTGCCTCCTTCTTCCAGCCTATCTACATCTACCCCACTTGATGAACAGAGACCAAGTTAACACTGACAGTCACGCCTCCACTCCCGCGCCTGCTACCTTGCACAATTTTCGTCCCCTCCTACTTCATCATGGCTCCCGAGACCTACCCTGTGGGAGTGCACACCGAGCACATGTGCTCGTGTCGTACGAAGGGAGCACAAGGAAAAGCAAGGACAGAAAGAGAAAGGGTGTGTGTTGGCCAACGTACTGGAGAAGAAAGAGAGAGAAAAAAAACACAGGAGGAAGGCAAGCAACTCGCCACCTGGAATCAACCTCCTGGATCCAACTTTTTCTGCAGAGGACACAGCGCTTGTGAACAAAGAAATAAGCAGCCCCTGAAAATGGGGACCTTGTCTCCTTCAGAACCCACACCTAGTCAGGAATATTTTGTTACAAACCCAGTCCCAGCTAATGGGGCGTTTGTATCTGGATTCAGGTGGGCAGTGAGCAGAGCAATCTCCAAAACAGATACTTATTGACAGTGGCGGCTGCTCCGCTCCCAGCTGGACAGCTCTTGCCTGGCATCCAAAATACTTGCAATCTCGTCGCTCTTGTTGCCGGCCCAAAGGGCCCGAGGAGGAGCAACAGTGGGGGTTTGTTGCCCGGTGTGCATCGCACTAATTAACACACCAGGGTGGAGAAACAAACCAAGTTTATTTGAGCTCAAAAAAGGTGCCAGGGAGAAAAAGCATTCTCAAATCCTGCACACCCGCGCGCAGGCGGGGTCCCAGCATTTATACCCTCCTTGTTTCCCCCCCCCCCCCTCTTGCAACAGTTACACTTAACACTATAATGTAGCTTGTTAGAACTGTTCTCATTCGCATATTTATCTATGGCCTTCACAGCACAGATGCATGCAGACTTTCCTCCCCCTTCTCCCCGCTGCTTTTTGCTGTTTCAAACTGTCCTGCAGCTGCAAGCTAAGAAAGCTGACAGTTACAAATATTGCTTGCTGTTTATTAGCATCTTAGGCTGGTTAAAGTTCACAGCATGGAAGAACTTTGGTTCACTCAGGCCTACAGTCACAACTTTGGTTTACTTAGGCCTAGTGACACCAACACTCTCACTCGCTTTCTGTAACATGAGGTGAGCCGACGCTGACCCTCCACTTCTTTTCTCTTGGTCCTGAACCCAGCACAAGGGGGTGGAGGAGAAACAAACAAGTTAGCATCTCAGTTGGCAACATCACATAAGTTCTTCTCCCATTTACCGCACCCCAGACCTCCACCCATAACCCTTCTTCCGTTACACCTTCAGGACCACAACTAGAAAGCAGCCTGTTGCACCTACACTCAAAATAGCCACTCTGCACAGGAGACTTGTGCCTTTCCCTCCTCTTAACCCCACAGAACCATGTACCCGACCAGGAACAAAACTGGAGCGAGAACAGATGAGGAATTTGAAGCACCGATCACTTACTCAGAGCCAGTTACGTGGAAGGCAGAAAGCTGAAGACTGTTAATCTGTGCTTAGAAGGATGTCCAGGCTGCTCAGATCCGCGTCTGCTAGTTTCTCCTCCTGCTGCTGCTCCCCGATGATTTCTCTGCAAGTGCAGCAAATAAGCCAAGCAAGAGCCATCGCTACACAAAATACAATTGATGCGTGAAATCTTGCCCTCATCCCTGCCTCCCTCTCCCATCCCATCCCCATCAGCCCCACTACAGCAGAGACTCAGCCAACACCCACAGTCACCGCTCCACTCTAGCGCCCACTGCCCTGCATCATTTCGGTCCCCTACTTGTTCATAGCTCACAAGACCTAGCCTGTGGGGATGCACACCTAACACACCTGCCCGTGTCCTACTAAGGGAGAGAGCACAAGGAGAGGCAAGGACAGACAGACAAAGTGTGTTGGCCAACACATTAGAGGAGAGAGAGAAAAATGTGGGATTGAGTCAAGAAACAACAGCTGGAGTCATCCCCCTGGATCCAACCTTCTACTGCAGAGGACACACTGCTCGTGGACAGAAAAATGACCAGTCCCTGAAAATGGGGACCTTGTCTCCCTCGTAACCACTAGTTAGGAACCTTTTCTTACAAACCCAGCCATAGCTAACGGGGTGTCCCTACCAGGAGGTGGGCCGTGAGCAGAGCAACCACCAAACCAGACACTTATCTCACTGAGAGTGGTGGTGGTTCCACTCACAGATGGACGGCTTTTGCATCGCAACAACAATGCTCGTGGTCTCGTCGCTCTTGCTCCCTTTCCATTGTGTGAGGACAGTAGACTGACGCGTGACTTCTTTTCTCTTGGTACTAAAACCAGCACAAAGGAGGTAAATAATTAAGTTACCCTCTCAGTCAGCAATGTCGGGTAGGCTTTTTTCGCCTCTCCCACACAGTGGGACTCCACCCTCAACCCTTTTCCCATTACACATTTAGGACAAAAAGTAGAAAGGACCCTGTAATCGTTCGCACCAGGGCTCGACCCTCCTGAGAGCAGGAGGGGAGCCACACCGACTCACTACATGTCCTCTGTTAGAAGGGCTGAGCAATAGTACACAGTTCAAGGGAGCTCAGGCCCTCTGGTGCAGGGGCTGAGCAGCAATCAACAGTTCAAGGAGGGGGCTCAGGCCCTCTGGTGCAGGGGCTGAGCAGCAACAGGTTGGTATATAGGACCAGGTCCTTACACCTGAGCGTTGGGTGAGGGGGAAAACTGCCACCCGTCAGTGGGGTGGCAGGGGGGACGCAGGCCCACCCACTCTACTGCGTCCCAGCCCGGGGCCCTAGCAGCGGCTATCAACGCTGCAGGTCAGTGGGGTCCTGACCGCAACACACTGACATAGGCTCGTATGTGTCTGCAGCCTGAATGGGGTCGGCTACCCCCAGGCTACTTCCAGTTTCCCCCTCAGGGCCTACCTCGTCCATGGTATCCGTCCCAAGCCAGTCCACCAGCATAGGTTCCTCTCGACTGGGGCTTGGTGGCAGGTCTGGCAGCTCCTCGGGGAAGTCCGGCCAGGCGGGCTCAGGCAGCTCCTCCGGGTAACAGCAGGGACGGGGAGGCTCCGGCGGCTCCTCATTGTAGTGGGCGCGGGGAAGCTCCAACGTCTCCTCCCAGTAACGGGCGCAGGGAGGCTCCGACGGCTCCTCCTCATAGCGGGTGCGGGGAAGCTCCGGCCAGTCCGGGCAACTGCCTCGGGTCCCGGAGGTTTCCCAGTCGCGAGCTCCAGGTGGCACGTCTGCTCCCTGCAGCGGCTGGGCCCTGACTGAGCTCTGGCGGCCAGCTTTTCTACTTCCTGTCCCGCCTCTTGACTTCCGGGGGGCGGGAACAGGCGGCGGTGGCTCCGCCCACTTGGGTGTCTGCAGGGGCGCTCCCTCTGCTGGGCAGGAGGGGAGCCACACCAACTCACTACAGACCCCTTGCAATAACCACCGAAAAAGCCACTCTGCACAGAAATGCCAAACCCGCAGAAAAATATGCAGCAATTGGGCTTGCTTTTGGCTTAATTGGCTCGTGAGTTGCTTGTTGGCTAGTTTTTGGCTTGTAGGTTGTTCCTTGTTGTAGCTTCTTGTCTTTTTTTTTTTTTTGATCGGCTCCCAGCAGTCAGGGGCAAGCAGGAGGAAAGAGGGGAAGAGAGTCCACAGCCAGCCCACCGCAGTCCCAGACTGCACACCAGGCGAGATCTAGTCACAGAGCTTTGGGGTTCTTAGGGATTGGCATGTTTTGAAATGGAATTAGCTTGATTTTTCACTTAGACTCATAGACTTTAAGGTCAGAAGGGACCATTATGATCATCTAGTCTGACCTCCTGCACAATGCAGGCCACAGAATCTCACCCATCCACTTCTATATCAAACCCGTAACCTATGTCTGAGTTACTAAAGTCCTCAGATTGTGGTTTGAAGACCTCAAGTTGCAGAGAATCCTCCAGCAAGTAACCCGTGCCCCATGCTGCAGAGGAAGGCGAAAAACCTCCAGGGCCTCTGCCAATCTGCCCTGGGGGGAAAATTCCTTCCCAACCCCAAATATGGCGATCAGTTAAACCCTGAGCATGTGGGCAAGACTCACCAGCCAGCATCCAGGAAAAAAAATTCTCTGTAGTCACTCAGATACCACCCCATCTAACATCCCATCGGGCATATTTACCTGCTAATAATCAAAGATCAATTAATTGCCAAAATTAGGCTAGCCCATCATACCATCCCCTCCATAAACTTATCAAGCTTAGTCTTGAAGCCAGATATGTCTTTTGCACCCACTACTCCCCTTTGAAGGCTGTTCCAGAACCTCACTCCTCTAATGGTTAGAAACCTTAATCTAATTTCAAGTCTAAACTTCCTAGTGTCCAGTTTATATCAATTTGTTCTTGTGTCCACATTGGTACTAAGCTTAAATAATTCCTCTCCCTCCCTAATATTTATCCCTCTGATATATTTATAAAGAGCAATCATATCCCCCCCTCAACCTTCTTTTGGTTAGGCTAAACAAGCCAAGCTCTTTAAGACAGGTTTTCCATTCCTCAGATCATCCTAGTAGCCCAAGCAACCGCAACTCTGGTCCCTTCCCCAGCCTTAATCCCACAGAGCCCTGTACCCAACGAGGATGCACATGGTGTCTGAAGAAAATTACAGCAAGTACAGATAAGGAATTCCAAGCACTGACCATTTACTCACAGCCAATTATGCAGGAGGGAGAAAGCTGAGGACTGTTCATGTCTGCTTAGAAGGATGTCCAGGGTGATCAGGTCCACTTCTGAGAGTCTCTCCTCCGGGTAGGGCCCCTGGACAATTCCTCTGCCAGCGCAGCTGCAAAAGCCATGCATCAGCCAGCATTACACACTCAAACAGACAGACAACATCAAGAGTATCCACTCCACTCTTGCGCCCGCTACCCTGCATGATTTTGGTCCCCTACTTGTTCATAGCTCACAAGACCTAGCCTGTGGGGATGCACACCTACACCCCTGCCCATGTCCTACGAAGGGAGACAGCTCAAGGAGAGGCAAGGACAAAGAGAGAGAGAGAGACAGAGAGAGCGTGTTGGCCAACACATTAGAGGAGAGAGAGAGAGAAAAACGTGGGAGGAAGTCAAGAAACTCACCAGCTGGAGTCATCCCCCTGGATCCAACGTTCTGCTGCAGAGGACACACTGCTTGTGGACAGAGAAAAGACCAGCCCCTGAAAATGGGGACCTTGTCTCCCTCGTAACTACAGCTATTCAGGAACCTTTTCCTACAAACTCAGCCCCAGCTAACGACAAGTCCTGGCCTGGAGGCAGGTGGGCCGTTACCAGAGTCCTCACAAAAGTGTCCTCACAAAACCAGACACTTATCTCACTGATGGTGACATCTGCTCCACTCCCAGCTTCATGGCATCTGCATATCCTGGAATCAACAACGCTCACTGTCTCACGGCTCTTGGGCGCCTTCCATCTCACAATTGGGGTGGGCTCTTACCCTTCACTTCTTTCTCCATGGTACTAAGCACAACACAAGAGGGAAAAACAGAAGTTATCAGAATCTGCAGTGTTGTGTAGGTTCTTCTTCTCCCATTACACCTTTATAGATACAATTAAAAAGCACGCAACGCACACTCAGCCTTTGGAGCTCCTGGCCAGAGAATGCTGTGAAAGCCAAGACTATAATGGGGTTCAAGTAAGAACTAGGTACAGTAACTCCTCACTTAACATTCTTGTTATGTTCTTGAAAAATGCGACTTTAAGTGAAACGATGTTAAGCAAGTCCAATTTCCCCATAAGAATGAATGTAAATGGGGGGGTTACGCTCCAGGGAATTATTTTTTGCCATACAGTACAGTACTGTACTATAGTTGGGGGGTGCCCCCGCCTTACCCCACACGGGCACAGCCCACTGGCACTGGTGACAATGAGGCAGGCAAGGAGGCTGAAGGTGCGGTAGGCTAGGAGAAGCACGTTGCACAGGAGCAGCGGCAGCTTCCCCTCTCTGCAAGCACCAGGGTCGGGGGCCTCAACCCTCTGCCGCCTCTACCCCAAGCCCCCACCCTTAACCTGCCTCTTCCTCCCCCCTCCTTCCCCTTTACTTCACACACCGCGTCCTCGCTCCTGCCCGCAGCCATCAGCTGGTTTGCGGCGTTTGGAAGCAGGGGAAGGAGGGGGAGCCTGCACAACGAGTCTTCACTCCCCGTCCCCGGACGCCACAAGCCATCTGATTGCCACAGGCTGGAGGCCATGGGGGAAGGCACTGATCCGCGGGGTCTGCTGGCGGGCAGGAAGTGCTGGGGGGGGCGTGCACAGGAGAGCTGATGGGGGCTACCGACTGTGGACAAAACAGGCAGCCAAACGCCGTTATAGTGAAGCATTGCACAACTTTAAATACAGCATGTTCTGTAATTGAGCAGGGACATAAGATTGAAACAATGTTAAGCGAGAGGATGTTAAGTGGAGAATTACTGTCAATTCATGGAGGATCAGTCCATCAACGGCTGAGTCAGGATGAGCAGGGATCGCGTCCCTGGCCTCTGTTTGCCAGGAGCTGGGAATGGGTGACAGTGGATGGATCACTTGGTAATTCCCTGTTCTGTTCATTCCTTCTGGGGCACCTGCCATTAGCCACTGTTGGTAGACAGCATACTAGGCTAGATGGATCTTTGATCTGACCCAGTCTGGCCATTCTTACGTTCATATGTTAAGCAGCCTGTTGCACCTGCATCCAAGGCAGTCACTGAGCAGAGGAGACTGTTGTCCCTTCCCTTGGTCGTAATCCCACAGAGTCCCATGGCCAACAAGGAGGCTCACGGCCTCTGAAGAAAACTTGAGTGGTACAGATGAGGGATAGAGGCCATAACTGTTCACTCACAGCCAGTCATGGAGAAGGCAGAAAGCTGAGGACTCTTCATCTCTGCTTACAAGGATATCCAGGCTGCTCAGGTTCACTTCTTCCAGTTTCTCCTCCGGCTCCAGCTCCTGGACAATTCCTCTGCAAGCTAATAAAGACAAGCAGGAACTATCACTACACAGAGCTCTATTAACACCCTCATCCCTGCATCCCTCTCCCATCCCATCTACAGCCGCCCCAGTCAGGGAACAGAGACTGAGCCCACACTATCAGTCACCGCACCACTCTACAATCCACTGCTCCTCACGGGTTTCGTCCCCTAGCTCACCTGCCCATGTGCTATGAAGGGTGAGTGTTGGGCAGGAGAGAAGGGCTGAGGGGCCCCATGGGTGGAGGGAGGGATGGGGGTGCAGGTTGGGGAATGTTGGACAAAGGAGAAAAGGGCACTGGGGGGCCCACAGATCTAGGGACAGAGTGGGGTGCAGGTTGCGGTGGGAGGGAGGAAAAAAGGGGATTGAGGGGCCCAATGGATGGGGGAATGAACTGGGGGGGCTGTTGGGGTGGAAGGGGCGCTGAGCGGTCCCTACAGGTGGGGGCATGGATGGAGGCGCAGGTTGTGGTGAGCTGGGAGGATGTTGGAGAGAGATGGGGTCTGAGGAGTTCCTTGAATGGAGGAATGAACTGGGGGATACAGGCGTGTAGGTTGGGGAAAGTTGTTGCAGGCTGGGGGTGTTGGGAAGGGAGGGAGGGGGCGGAAGGGGGCTATGGGAGAAGGCATGTATGGGGGAAAGTAGGGATGGGGTGCAGGTTGGGGTGGCCTAGGAGGTGTTGGAGGGAGAAGAAAGGACTGAGGGGCCCAACGGATGGGGGGATAGACGGGGGCGGGTTGGTTTCAGCTAGAGGAATGGGCCTTCAGATTGGAGAAGGCTGCAGGCATACGGGGCGGGGTGGGTGGGTGGGTTGGGGATCGGGGAAGCAGGTTGGGGAAGGTTGGGGTGGGCTGAGGGTTACAGGGGGGATGAGGAAAGTCAGGGCGGGCTGGGGGGTGCGGGAGGGAAGAGGAAGGTTGTGGGGGGCTGAGGGGGACTAGAGAATGTCACGGGGAGCTGGCGAGGTTAGGGGTGCGGGGGGGAAGGTCACGGCATGCTAGCGGTGCGGGGACACCGGAGGGGCTGGGGAAGGTCGCGGCGCACTAGGGATGCAGGGGGGCTGGGGCACCAAGGGGGCTTGGGAAATTCGCAGTGTGCTGGGGGCACCGGCGGGGCCCGTGGGGGGAGGAAAGCTTGCAGCACACTGCGGGTGTGTGGGGAAGGGGGTGGCCCATGAGGAGCTGGGGAAGCTCACAGCAGTGCAGGGGCACTGGCGGGGGCCATGGGAGGTTGGGGAAGGTCGCAGGGGCTGTGGCTGGGCGGGGGAGGGCTGTGGGAGCCTGGGGGGAGGAAAGGCGTGCTGGAAGGGTGGGGGGCTGTGGCTGGGTGAGGGAAGCAGGGGGGATGGGAGGGGCTGTGGCTGGGCGGGAGGAAAGGCACGCTGGGGGTGCCGGGGGGGGAGGTGGGGAGGGGGCTGTGGCTGGGGGCTGGGGGAGCCCGTGTGTGTGGGGAAATAGGTGCCGGGGGGGGCTGTGGCTGGGTGAGGGAAGCGATGGAGATGGGGGGGCTGTGGCTGAGGTGCGGGGGGGAAGGCGGAGGGGTTGAGGGGGCTGTGGCTGGGCGAGGGGGAGGAAAGGCGCGCTGGGGGTGCCGAGGGGCAGGTGGGGATGGGGAGGGGGCTTTGGCTGGGCGGGAGGTGCAGGCCCTATCTCCAGGCTGTAGGGGTCCCAGGGGGGCTTAGGGGGTTGTGGGGGGCACAGATACCGATCTCCAGGCTGTAGGGGTCCCAGGGGGCTTAGGGGGTTCCTGGCAGGCAGGCAGCTGGGGGACCCTATAGCTCCAGCCACCATGAGAAGACCCAGGAATTCCCAGCAGCCGGGGTGACAGGAGGACCCCACACTGCCCATGCCATTACAGGTGCACCCCTGTAGCTCCCAGCCATTGCTCCCAGCCACTGCGTGCGGACCCCAGAGCTCCCAACTGCTGCATATGGCGGAGGGACCCCAAATCCTTGGGTGAGGGCAGCTCCCACAGCTGCTGCAGGCAGCAGGGGAACCCAGAGCACCCATTTGCCACAGGTGGCAGCAGGACCCAGGAGCCCCCAGCCACTGTGGGCAGGGGCAGGGCCCCTCAGCTTCAGCAGGCAGCGGGGGACCCCCCAGGCTTACACCGCTGCATATGGACCCCCGAGCTCCCAGCCGCTGCGGGTGGGCCCAGGAGTCCCCAACAGCCGCTGATGGCGTGGGGCCCCCGGCCCCGCCTCACTGCAAACAGACCCGTGTAGCAAACATGGTCCTGCCCCCTCTGCAGGGCGCCACTGACACACCAACCCCGCTCAGCACTCACCGCCGGGCGGCTCCCCGCTGCCCCCCGCGCCGCTGTGCTGCTGCTGCTGGCCAAACCCCGGAACCCAAACTGAACCGAAAATCGCTATAACCTGGGCCCCCCCCCCAACCGCGAGCTCCGAGCCCAGGTCCCCACGCCCAGCCCGGGCCGCCCCCAGGACCCTGCTTCGCACCGGCCACCCGGCTACGGGGCAGATGCTGCAGCTCCAAACATCCCCCGCGCGCCCGCCCGCCGCAATCAGGGAGCTCGGCCCAAGCCCCCGCGCCCGCGGCGGGTTCGCTGCCCGCAGGATCCTCGCGCTCCAGCCCAGCGATTTCCCGCCTCCCTTCAGCGATGCCAAACGGCCCCGGGCTTCGAGAAGTTTCTGAGCCGCGGCGCCGGCAGCACCGACTCCGCCCCCGGGCAGCGACAGCCCATTGGCTGCCAGCTCGGTCAGGACACGTCACCCAGCGACAGCGCATTGGCTGCCAGCTCGGTCAGGAAATGTCACCCAGCGACAGCCCATTGGCTGCCAGCTCGGTCACTAAACGTCACCTAGCGACAGCCCATTGGCTGCCAGCTCGGTCAGGAAACGTCACCCAGCGACAGCCCATTGGCTGCCAGCTCGGTCAGGAAACGTCACCTAGCGACAGCCCATTGGCTGCCAGAAAACCCCAGCGCGCAAGTGGGCGCGAGCTGTGAGCTCGCTGGGCGCTGCGGCTTTTCGGCAGCCAGGCGGGAGGGCAGCGCCCGCTGCTGCGGTCTCTGCTTCTCTGCCCGGGCAGCCGGAATCGGCGCCGCTCGGCCTCGATCTGCTTCTCGCCGGCGTGCGCTGAGCTCTGAGTGCACAAGGCCCTAACGGCTCCGCCCTGCGCTGCTTTCGGAAAGCGTCACCTAGGCACAGCCCAATGGGAGATTAGCTGTCAGAAAACGTCACTTAGTGAGGGCCCTATCGGAGATCAGCTTTCAGAAAAACCTCACCTCACTAGGACCAATAGGAGATCAGCTCTTAGAAGGCGGCCCGTCACTAGGCCCAATGGGAGATCAGCTGTCAGAAAACGTCATTTACCGAGGACCCAATGGGAGATCAGCTTTCAGAAAAGGCCGGGCAGGCCGGCGCCGCAGCTCTAGTCTTCTCAGGTGGCCGGACAGCGAGCGCCCCCCTCCCCCCCCTCCCCCGTGGGTAACAGAGGGTTTGGCTACACTTGCGGCTGTACAGCGCTGGGAGTTAAACCTGCCTTCGTACAGCTGAGCAGGGGCAGTGCTGCCGTCTGTCCACGCTGCCGGCTGCCAGCGCACGGTCCTGGCCACATCGGCAGCAGCATTGGGAGTGGTGCATTATGGGCAGCTATCCCAGCATTCAAGTGGCTGCAAAGTGCTTTTCAAAAGGGGAGGGGGGGAGTGTGGGGGAGAGAGAGAGAGAGAGTGGATTTTTGGATCCGACACTGTGTCAGCACCTGCAAGTTCTGATCCCCTCCCCTACCCCTACCTCTCTCACTCACTGAAAGCAAATAGCCCTCTTTGTTTTTTTCCTCACAGACCAGATACGCAACCTCCCTGAAACGGACCCCCCCACACACACACGCCGTGCTGCTTCTCTCCTCAAGTCCCCTCTCTTCTAGCTGTGGGCGTTCCAAAGAGAGCTCATTCACAGCAAACAGGAGCTGTGTTTGTTTTTTTGATAAGCAGCTTCGGGAGCCTGGAGTTCAGAACAAAACAAACAGGCATCACAACAAAACAAAGAGCCTAATCTTTACTTTAAAACATTATGGGAAGCTTCCGGAGGTCAGTCACAGCGTAGTAAGATTATTCCCTGTTTACACTGGCACCCCAGCACTGCAGGAGCAGCGCTATTCTCTTTATTCCTCTCGTGGAGGTGGAGTACATGCAGCGCTGTAGCCAGGGAGATACCGCGCTGTATGTGCCTTGCCAGTGTGGACAGGGAGTGAGTTACAGCGCTGTAAAGCCACCACCAGTGCTGTAACTCTCAAGTGTAGCCAAGCCCAGAATGGCACGTCTCACAATCCCCAGCGGGCACTAATCGGCCCCACGCTGCCTTCCAGTCCAGGCCCTGCTGCGCGCCTCAAACCCCCCCCCACACACACACACACACACGCCCATTCTGTGGCCAGTCACCAGGAGCCGCCGTCACATAACGTGCCTAAGACGTGGTCACCAACACCCCACAGCACAGCCAGGCACCGGCTCGGTTACGGGAAAAAACAAACCAGCGGTTTAGCCCCTAACTGCCAGGAAACATAATTGTGGCCCAACACCAAACTTACATAATTTCTCTTCTTTAGCTCAGTCTAGGGGTAGACAACCTATGGCACAGGTGCTGAAGGCAGCACATGAGCTAATTTTCAGTAGCACTCACACTGCTCGGGTTCTAGCCACTGATCCCAGGAGGTCTGTGTTTTAATTTAATTTTAAATAAAGCTTCTTAAATGTTTTAAAAACATCATTTACTTTACATACCACAATAGTTTAGTTACATATTACAGACTTATAGAAAGAGACCTTCTAAAAAAGTTCAAACGTATTACCAGCTTGTGAAACTTTAAAGTAAATGAATAAAGACTCAACACATCACTTCTGAAAGATTGTTCACCTCTGGGTTAATCAGAAAGCCGGGTGCACCTTCCCCACGTCAGGCAACAGGCTTCCAGCTCAGGGTGACACCCAGTGGTGAGCTGCAGCCGGTTCGCACCGGTTCGTGCGAACCGGTTGTTAAATTTAGAAACCCTTTTAGAACCAGTTGTAAAGGGCTTTTAAATTTAACAAAAGCTCCGCTCCCTGCCCTGCCCCCAGCCCCAGCTAACCTGGCTCCAGCTCTGCCTTTGCCTCCTCCTCTGAAGACTCCCCCTCCAGGCTTCCCGCCAATCAGCTCTTAGCGCGGGAAGCCTGGGAGGGCTGAGAAGGAAGCAACAGCTTCCTGCAGGTAAGCTGGGGGGGGGCACAAGGAGGGCTCTAGGCACCGCGCGTCCCTGGCTCCGACCCCGACCCTGGCCAGGCGGCGCGGCTCCAGGCCGGCCCCCAACCCCGACCCCAGCCAGGCGGTGCGGCTCCAGGCCGGCCCCCAGCTCTGACCCCGACCCCGACTCCAGCCGGGCGGCGCGGTTCCGGGCTGGCCCCCGGCTCTGACCTCGGCCCCGGCCCCGGCCCCGACTACCGCCGGCCGGGCGGCGTGGCTCTGAGCCGGCCCCCGGCTCTGACCTCGGCCCCGACTCCAGCCGGGCGGCGCGGTTCTGGGCCGGCCCCTGGCTCTGACCTCGGCCCCGGCCCCGACTCCGGCCGGCCGGGCAGCGTGGCGCCGGGCCGGCCCCCGGCTCTGATCCGGCCCCGACTCCGGCCGGCACGGCTCCGGGCCAGCCCCCGGCTCTGACCCTGATTTCGGGCTGGCCAGCGGCTCTGGCCCGGCCCCCAACTCCAGCCCAGCGCCCATGGCTCCCAGCCCTGGCTCTGGGGGGCATGGCCCCCATCTCCAGGCAGCGCGGTAAGGGGGGCAGGGAGCAGCGAGAGGGTGTTGGATAGAGGGCCGGGGTGGATTAGGGTCAGGACTGGGGGCGGTCAGAGGGCAGGGAACAGGGGAATTGAATGGGGGCAAGGCTCCTGGGGGAGCAGTCAGGAAGGACCAGGGGTTGGATGGGGCGGTGGGAGGCAGTCAGGGGCAGGGGTTCCAGGGGCAGTCAGGACAGAGAGAAGGGGTGGTAGGATGGGGCAGGGGTCCTGGGGGGCCATCAGGAATAAGAGGAGGGGTTGGATGGGGTGGCAGGGGGCAGTTAGGGGACAGGGAAGGGGGGTGGATAGGGCAGGGGTCCCGGGGGGGCAGGGCAGGAGTCCCGGGGGGCGGGGGTTCACCACCTCCTCGTGGGGTGAGGAGGAGGGAACCGGTTGTTAATATTTTGGCAGCTCATCACTGGTGACACCCCCCACACCCATGAGTGGTGGACTCCCAAGAAGCTACGCTAAAAATATGGGTTCCAACCCCAAAACTTATTCAAAATTTACACCAGTGTCCCCAAAATGCTGGCTTTTAATATTCAAATAAGATATGCCACCCTCAGTCAACTCCCCTTACCCTCCAGTGGAAGCTGCCGCCAGAGACAACGTTGATATTTAAATTAGCTAGTACGTCACTCGGTCAATTCCCTCTGCTCTCCAGCAGGTGGCGGAGCTCGCTCACTGACATTTCTCCCATCAGCTTCAGGCCCCAGGGTTTGCAAATGAATCTCTAGGATTCTAGCGGCAGAATATCGCTTAATCACTTGGGTTAGCAGTTGAGGAATGTGGTGCTGCTCTGAGGGGACTTACTTGCATACTTGGGATATTAGTGCAAAAATACAATTAGAATTTCTGTTAGACAATTGTAAGGGCAATTTATATTTGGCAAAAACCTTATTTAGTGAAAGAAATGCTGGTGTGACAGCACAGTTACTGGGGCTACAAAATACTTTCCCTCCTGGATGAAACAAGAAGTTAGAATTAGAAAATTACATAGTTTGTTCCAATGTTGGTACAGGTTTAATTTCGCTTAAGTGCAGGTTTGTTTAGGGCTGACTGTTTTGGTTTATTGGTTTGGTTTTTTGTTTTTTAAGTTAAAGTGGAGCTTTTAATTGACGTTTGCTGGATTGGAATGTCTGACATGCAATACCAGTTTTTACATAGTTCTGCATATTTTATACAGATTTGGCCAGTATTCAACTATTCAATTGCTTTATAGGTGGTTTTAATAGTAGGGCTTACTTATTTGATGTTATTTTATCATCCTGTAGTAGCACTCTTTTTTGATAATTTATGACATTTGTTAATTTTTGTTTTTAAAAACAAAATAGTTTTGCTTAATGTTTGTGTTTTAAATTAAGCATTGTTTACAGTTTCAAATTTTGGTTTCTGATGAGCTATTTAAGAGGATTTGGGATTTAATACTAACATTTGGACAGATTTAGATTATTTATATGGATTTGGACTAAATCCTTTTTACTATTTTATTTTAATAAAAGTGATATTGCTGTAAACCCTGGCCGGGGGGGGGGGAGAGGAGTATTTAACTAAGGAGCAGAAGCATGGCCCCAATGCGAGTGGAGCAAGGTGAAGAGGAGGGTGCAGGCCCTCAATTTTTTTCTCCAGCCCACCTCAGCCCCCCACCCCAGCAAATGGTAAAAGGCTGATGCCACACCTGCTGGCCATGCTGCATTACCCCAACTGGTCACTGGGTGTCACTGATGCTCCATGGGAGAAGACCCACCCCATGCATTTCCCTGACTGGCCACCGGGTGTCACTGCTGCTTGATGGGCGATACAGTCTGTGCATTACCTCGACTGGCCACCCGGGGTCACTGCTGCTTGATGGGTGATACAGTCTGTGCATTACCTGGACTGGCCACCGGGGGTCACTGCTGCCCCAAGAAAAACACCTTCTGTGCAATACCCATATAGGCCACCAGGTGTCATTGCTGTGCCAAGGGAAACATGGTCTGTGCATTACCCTGACTGGCCACCGGGTGTCACTGGTGCATCATGGGCGATACAGTCTGTGCATTACCTCGACTGGCCACCGGGTGTCATTGCTGCTTCACGGGAAACACCTTCTGTACAATACCCGGACAGGCCACCAGGTGTCACTGCTGTGCCAAGGGAAACATGCTTTGTGCATTACTCTAACTGGCCACCGGGTGTCACTGGTGCATCATGGGTGATACAGTCTGTGCATTACCTCGTCTGGCTACCGGGTGTCACTGCTGCTTCGTGGGCGATACGCTCTGTGCATTTCCCTGACTGACCACTAGGTGGCACTTCTGTGCCAAAGGAAACCCACTGTGTGCATTTGCCTGACTGGCCACCAGGTGTCACTGCTGCTCCAAGAGAAACACCTTCTGTGCAATAAACCATATAGGCCACCAGGTGTCACTGCTGTGCCAAGGGAAACATGCTCTGTGCATTACCCTGACTGGCCACCGGGTGTCACTGCTGCTTGATGGGCGATACAGTCTGTGCATTATCTCGGCCACCGGGGGTCACTGCTGCCCCAAGACAAAAACCTTCTGTGCATTACCTCGATTGGCCACCAGGTGTCACTGCTGCGCCAAGGGAAACATGCTCTGTGCAATACCCATATAGGCCACCAGGTGTCATTGCTGTGCCAAGGGAAACATGCTCTGTGCATTACCTCAACTGGCCACCGGGTGTCACTGGTGCTTGATGGGAGATACAATCTGTGCATTACCTCGACTGGCCGCCGGGTGTCATTGCTGCTTCACGGGAAACACCTTCTGTACAATACCCGGACAGGCCACCAGGTGTCACTGCTGTGCCAAGGGAAACATGCTTTGTGCATTACTCTAACTGGCCACCGGGTGTCACTGATGCATCATGGGCGATACAGTCTGTGCATTACCTCGACTGGCTACCGGGTGTCACTGCTGCTTCGTGGGCGATACGCTCTGTGCATTTCCCTGACTGACCACTAGGTGGCACTTCTGTGCCAAGGGAAACCCACTGTGTGCATTTGCCTGACTGGCCACCGGGTGTCACTGCTGCTCCAAGAGAAACACCTTCTGTGCAATAACCATATAGGCCACCAGGTGTCACTGCTGTGCCAAGGGAAACATGCTCTGTGTATTACCCTGACTGGCCACCGGGTGTCACTGGTGCATCGTGGGCGATACAGTCTGTGCATTACCTCGACTGGCCACCGGGGGGTCACTGCTGCCCCAAGAGAAAAACCTTCTGTGCATTACCTCGACTGGCCACCAGGTGTCACTGCTGCTCCAAGAGAAACACCTTCTGTGCAATAACCATATAGGCTACTAGGTGTCACTGCTGTGCCAAGGGAAACATTCTCTGTGCATTACCTCAACTGGCCACTGAGTGTCACTGCTGCGCCAAGGGCGACACTGTGCATTACCCTGACTGACCACTAGGTGGCACTTCTGTGCCAAGGGAAACCCACTGTGTGCATTTGCCTGACTGGCCACCGGGTGTCACTGCTGCTCCAAGAGAAACACCGTCTGTGCAATAACCATATAGGCCACCAGGTGTCACTGCTGTGCCAAGGGAAACATGCTCTGTGCATTACCCTGACTGGCCACCAGGTGTCACTGGTGCATCATGGGCGATACAGTCTGTGCATTACCTCGACTGGCCACCGGGGGGGTCACTGCTGCTCCAAGAGAAACACCTTCTGTGCAATAACCATATAGGCCACTAGGTGTCACTGCTGTGCCAAGGGAAACATTCTCTGTGCATTACCTCAACTGGCCACTGAGTGTCACTGCTGCGCCAAGGGCGACACTCTGCATTACCCTGACTGACCACTAGGTGGCACTTCTGTGCCAAGGGAAACCCACTGTGTGCATTTGCCTGACTGGCCACCGGGTGTCACTGCTGCTCCAAGAGAAACACCTTCTGTGCAATAACCATATAGGCCACCAGGTGTCACTGCTGTGCCAAGGGAAACATGCTCTGTGCATTACCCTGACTGGCCACCGGGTGTCACTGCTGCTTGATGGGCGATACAGTCTGTGCATTACCTCGACTGGCCACCAGGTGTCACTGCTGTGCCAAGGGAAACATGCTCTGTGCATTACCTCGACTGGCCACTGGGTGTCACTGCTGCTCCAAGGGCGAAACTCTGTATTACCCTGACTGGCCACTAGGTGTCACTGCTGCTCCAAGAGAAACACCTTCTGTGCAATAACCATATAGGCCACCAGGTGTCACTGCTGTGCCAAGGGAAACATGCTCTGTGCTTTACCTCGACTGGCCACCGGGTGGCACTGCTGCTTGATGGGAGATACAGTCTGTGCTTTACCTCGACTGCTGCTTCATGGGCGATACGCTCTGTGCATTTCCCTGACTGGCCACTAGGTGGCACTTCTGTGCCAAGGGAAACGTGCTGTGTGCATTTGCCTGACTGGCCACCAGGGTGTCACTGCTGTGCCAATGGAAACACACTCTGTGCATTACCTCGACTGACCACCAGGTGTCACTCAGGAGGCAGGTTCAGGGTGCCCCACAGCGACCCAAACAGACCCACTCTGCCCCAGGCTGCCTGCAGCAGCTCCAGCGGAGCCGCCGGACCTGCGAACCGTCCGCAGCTGCGGGAGGTCCAGCCAAGCCGCGCGACCAGCGGACCCTCCACAGTCATGCCCGCGGGAGGTCCGCTGCTCCCGCGGCTCCGGGGCGCCTCCCGCGCATGACTGCTTGGGGCGGCCAAAAAGGTAGAGCCGCCCCTGGTGACAGGACAGCAAAACAAAAACAAAACAAAACAAAACTAGGTGTCAGTAACTGCTAGCGGTAGGAAATTGGTACGTCGTGCAGCTTGTAATGCTACATCCCCATCCCAGCTTTGCCCACCCCACTGAGCCAGTTTTGTGCCCTGCAGGTAGTCACTATGGCGTAACAGTGCCATGGTGCTACAGAGAAGATGAGGCACCCTAACCCTAACCCTAACAACCCTAACCCTAACCCTAACAACCCTAACCCCTAACCCTAACCCCTAACCCTAACAACCCTAACCCTAACCCTAACAACCTAAAACCCTAACCCTACCCCTACCCCTACCCCTAACCCTAACCCTACCCCTCACCCTGACCCTGACCCCGACCTTGACCCTGACCCTGACCCTCGCCCTAACCCCAACCCCTAACCCTACCCCTACCCCTCACCCTAAACCCTAACCCTAACCCCTAACCCTAACCCCTAAACCCTGACCCTAACCCTAAAACCCTAACCCCCTAACCCTCACCCCTCACCCCAACCCTAACCCCCTAACCCCCTCACCCTCACCCCAACCCCAACCCAAACCCTAACCCTGCCCCTGCCCCAGACCCTGACCCTGACCCTAACCCAACCCCTCACCCTCCCCCTAACCCAACCCTCACCCCCCCTCCCCTTCCTCCTCCCCCTAACCCTAACCCTTAACCCTGACCCCTGACCCCAACCCCAACCCCACCCCTAACCCCTAACCCCTAACCCTAAAACCCTAACCCCTAACCCCCTAACCCCAACCCCAACCCTAACCCCCTAACCCCCTCACCCCAACCCCAACCCCACCCCTACCCCAACCCCAACCCCTACCCCTGCCCCTGCCCCTAACCCTAACCCAAACCCTGCCCCTAACCCCAACCCCAACCCCAACCCTACCCCTAAGCCCAACCCCTCCCTGAACCCTACCCCTACCCCAACCCCAACCCTCCCCCCCACCCCCACCCTAACTCCCGACCCCACCCCTACCCCTACCCCTCACCCTAACCCAACCCTAACCCCCACCCCCCCTCCCCCTCCGCCTTCCCCTCCCCCTCCCCTTAACCCCAACCCCCACCCCAACCCCACCCCAACCCCAACCCCAACCCTAACCCCTTAACCCTAACCCTAACCCCTTCACCCTCACCCCAACCCCAACCCTAACCCCAACCCCAACCCTAAACCCTAACCCAACCCCTAACCCTAAACCCTGACCCCTAACCCCTGACCCTAACTCTTGACCCCTGACCCCGACCACTGACCCTAACCCCTAACCCTAACCCCAACCCTAACCCCCTAACCCCAACCCCAACCCCACCCCTAACCCTAAACCCTAAACCCTCACCCTGACCCTGACCCTACCCCTGACCCTACCCCTACCCCTAACCCCTAACCCTGACCCTGACCCTAACCCTACCCCCTAACCCTAACCCTCACCCCCTGACCCCCTGACCCCCTAACCCTGACCCCGACCCTACCCCTACCCCTAACCCTAACCCTACCCCTGACCCTACCCCTGACCCTAACCCTAACCCTCCCCCTCCCCCCCATTCCCACCCCAACCCTATCCCTATCCCTAACCCTATCCCTAACCCTAACCCCTACCCCTAACCCCAACCCTCACCCTCAACCCTAACCCTAACCCCAACCCCAAACCATAAACCATAAACCCAACCCTAACCCCAACCCCAACCCCAACCAACCCTAACCCTAACCCTCCCCCTCACCCTCACCCCTAACCCTATCCCTATCCCTAACCCTATCCCTATCCCTAACCCCAACCCCTAACCCTCACCCTCACCCCTAACCCTAACCCCCACCCCCACCCTAACCCCCACCCCCACGCCCACCCCCACCCCAACCCCAACCCTATCCTGACCCTAGCCCTAGCCCTAACCCTAACCCCTAACCCTAACCCCAACCCCAACCCCAGCCCTCGCCCTCGCCCCAACCCCACCTGACCCTGACCCTGACCCGACCCTAACCCTAACCCCTAACCCTAACCCTACCCCTAACCCCCTAACCCTACCCCTAACCCTAACAACCCTAACCCTAAAACCCTAAAACCCTAAACCCTGACCCTGACCCTACCCCTAACCCCTACCCCTAACCCGACCCCAACCCCTAAACCCTAACCCCTAACCTGACCCCTGACCCCGACCACGACCCTAAACCCTGACCCCAACCCTAACCCCCTAACCCCCTAACCCTAACCCCCTAACCCTAACCCCAACCCCTACCATAACCCCTAACCCCTAACCCTAACCCCCTACCCTCCCCCTCCCCCTCCCCCTAACCCTACCCCTACTCCTAACCCTAAACCCTAACCCTAACCCTACCCCTAACCACCCTAACCCTCACCCTCACCCTACCCCTACCCCAACCCTACCCCTACCCCTAACACCTGACCCAGACCCTGACCCTGACCCTACCCCTACCCCTAACCCCTACCCCTAACCCTAACCTAACCTACCCCAACCCCAACCCCACCCCCAACCCTAAACCCTAACCCTAACCCCTAACCCCAACCCTAAACCCTAACCCTAACCCCTAACCCCAACCCTAACCCCTAACCCTAACGCCTACCCCTAACCCCTAGCCCCTAACCCTAACCCCTAACCCTAACCCTAGACCCTAGACCCTGACCCTAACCCCCTACCCCTACCACTGACCCCGACCCCAACCCTAACCCGACCCTAACCCTAAACCCCTAACCCCTGGCAGTTGGAGGCAGGTTTGAAAGCTCGAAGCCTCTGGTAATTGGCTGAGCCTTAATCAGTGGGCGGGGCATTCACTCAGGCCAGGGCTTTATAAAGCCGCGCACAAGCGACCAGGGAGCTTTGCGAACAGGGGCTGCTAACAGGGAGTTTCGCAAGGGAGTTCTCCAGGTGAAGGAGGAGCTAATACAGCATCTGTGGGGTAAGTGACTGTCTGTAGTGTGTGTTTGTTTGTGTTTGGGGGTTACTTGCTGTGTGCTGAGCTTGTGTTTGTCAGTCTGTTTGTTTGTTTGGTTGTTTGAGGGACCGTGTGCTCTGGCTGGCAGTTGGAGGCAGGTTTGAAAGCTCGAAGCCTCTGGTAATTGGCTGAGCCTTAATCAGTGGGCGGGGCATTCACTCAGGCCAGGGCTTTATAAAGCCGCGCACAAGCGACCAGGGGCTGCTAACAGGGAGTTTCGCAAGGGAGTTTAGAGGGGGAGTGGGAAGGGAGTGGGAGTCCCTTGCCGGCCCTAACCCCTTCCCTGTAGCCCCCCCTAGAACCCTAAAACCTATATACCAAACTACATTCTAAAACTACTTTCCGTAAACCACCCTTTCACTAACTAGGAGACAATGCAGGCAGAAGCCCAGCAGCAGAGTGGGGGCTATCCAGTTTATTGCACTGACTGTCGCATGTATGATTACCTGCCCTGTGGGCGGGTGGCGTATGTGTGCAGTCGGTGCAAGGAGCTCCTGGCCCTCAGAGACCATGTACGGACTTTGGAGGCCAGGGTGGCGGAACTGGAGGAGCTGAGAGAGGCAGAGAGGTATGTTGATGAGGCTTTCCGGGACACTGTAGAATTGTCCCACCTCCGCTTAGACAGCTCCTGTGCTGTTGAGGAGGAAGAAGGGCTCAGGGAAGTAGAGCAGTCAATGGGAGCAGAGGGAAACCTTCCCATAGTTGGGACCCTCCTTCCAGATGGTGCTGGGGTTGCCTCTCGCACTGAGGTTGCCTCTCCAGGGGAGGGAACTCGAGTTTCTAGGAAAAGGCAGGTGTTAGTAATGGGAGATTCGATTATTAGAAATGTAGATAGCTGGGTCTGTGATGACCGGGAGAACCGTATGGTGATTTGCCTGCCTGGTGCGAAGGTTGCGGATCTCTCGAGGCATCTAGATAGACTTATGTGTAGTGCTGGGGAGGAGCCGGTGGTCGTGGTACATGTAGGTACCAATGACATAGGGAAGGGTAGGAGAGATGTCCTGGAAGCCAAATTTAGGCTGCTAGGGAAGAGACTGAAATCCAGGACCTCTATGGTGGCATTTTCAGAAATGCTCCCAGTTCCACGCGCAGGGCCAGGTAGGCAGGCAGAGCTTCAGAGTCTCAATGCGTGGATGAGACGATGGTGTAGAGAGGAGGGGTTCACGTTCATTAGGAACTGGGGAAACTTCTGGGATGGGAGGAGCCTATACAGGACAGATGGGCTCCACCTAAACCAAAGTGGAACCAGACTGCTGGCACTAAACATTAAAAAGGTTGTAGAGCAGTTTTTAAACTAGGAGATGGGGGAAAGCCGACTGCTGCAGAGGAGCGTGTGGATCGGACACAGACTTCTCTTAGGGGAGAGTCTGATGATAGAGAATCTCCAGGTTATAGTCAGGAGCAGAGGAATGAGAAGTATAATGTAAGGGCTGGATCAGATGATAAACAGTCACATAAAAAAGAATCTGGCACATCAGAAAAAGGTAGGCTAATAAACAGGGACACGTTTTTAAAGTGCTTGTACACAAATGCCAGAAGTCTAAATAATAAGATGGGTGAACTAGAGTGTCTTGCGATAAAGGAGGATATAGATATAATAGGCATCACAGAAACCTGGTGGACTGAGAGCAATCAATGGGACACAATCATTCCGGGGTACAAAATATATCGGAAGGACAGAACAGGCCGTGCAGGGGGAGGAGTGGCACTATATGTTAAAGAAAGTGTAGATTCAAATGAAGTAAAAATCTTAAGCGAATCCACAGGTTCCATAGAGTCTCTATGGATAGAAATTTCATGCTCTAGTAAAAATATAACAGTAGGGATCTATTATCGACCACCTGACCAGGATAGTAATAGTGATGATGAAATGCTAAGGGAAATTAGAGAGGCTATCAAAATTAAGAACCCAATAATAGTGGGGGATTTCAATTATCCCCATATTGACTGGGAACATTTCACTTCAGGACGAAATGCCGAGATAAAATTTCTCGATACTTTAAATGACTGCTTCATGGAGCAGCTGGTACGGGAACCCACACGGGGAGAGGCGACTCTAGATTTAATCTTGAGTGGAGCACAGGAGCTGGTCCAAGAGGTAACTATAGCAGGACCGCTTGGAAATAGTGACCATAATACAATAGCATTCAACATCCCTGTGAGGGGAGAACATCTCAACTGCCCAACACTGTGGCCTTTAATTTCAAAAGGGGGAACTATACAAAAATGAGGGGGTTAGTTAGACAAAAGTTAAAAGGTACAGTGACTAAAGTGAAATCCCTGCAAGTTGCGTGGGCCCTTTTTAAAGACACCATAATAGAGGCCCAACTTCAATGTATACCCCAAATTAAGAAAAACAGTAAGAGAACTAAAAAAGAGCCACCGTGGCTTAACAACCATGTAAAACAAGCAATGAGAGATAAAAAGACTTCCTTTAAAAAGTGGAAGTCAAATCCTAGTGAGGCAAATAGAAAGGAGCACAAACACTGCCAACTTAAGTGCAAGAGTGTAATAAGAAAAGCCAAAGAGGAGTTTGAAGAACGGCTAGCCAAAAACTCCAAAGGTAATAACAAAATGTTTTTTAAGTACATCAGAAGCAGGAAGCCTGCTAAACAACCAGTGGGGCCCCTTGATGATCAAAATTCAAAAGGAGCGCTTAAAGATGATAAAGTCATTGTGGAGAAACTAAATGGATTCTTTGCTTCAGTCTTCACGGCTGAGGATGTTAGGGAGATTCCCAAACCTGAGCTGGCTTTTGTAGGTGACAAATCTGAGGAACTGTCACAGATTGAAGTGTCACTAGAGGAGGTTTTGGAATTAATTGATAAACTCAACATTAACAAGTCACCGGGACCAGATGGCATTCACCCAAGAGTTCTGAAAGAACTCAAATGTGAAGTTGCGGAACTATTAACTAAGGTTTGTAACCTGTCCTTTAAATCGGCTTCGGTACCCAATGACTGGAAGTTAGCTAATGTAACGCCAATATTTAAAAAGGGCTCTAGGGGTGATCCCGGCAATTACAGACCGGTAAGTCTAACGTCGGTACCGGGCAAATTAGTTGAAACAATAGTAAAGAATAAAATTGTCAGACACATAGAAAAACATAAACTCTTGAGCAATAGTCAACATGGTTTCTGTAAAGGGAAATCGTGTCTTACTAATCTATTAGAGTTCTTTGAAGGGGTCAACAAACATGTGGACAAGGGGGATCCGGTGGACATAGTGTACTTAGATTTCCAGAAAGCCTTTGACAAGGTCCCTCACCAAAGGCTCTTACGTAAATTAAGCTGTCATGGGATAAAAGGAAAGGTCCTTTCATGGATTGAGAACTGGTTAATGGACAGGGAACAAAGGGTAGGAATTAATGGTAAATTCTCAGAATGGAGAGGGGTAACTAGTGGTGTTCCCCAAGGGTCAGTCCTAGGACCAATCCTATTCAATTTATTCATAAATGATCTGGAGAAAGGGGTAAACAGTGAGGTGGCAAAGTTTGCAGATGATACTAAACTACTCAAGATAGTTAAGACCAAAGCAGATTGTGAAGAACTTCAAAAAGATCTCACAAAACTAAGTGATTGGGCAACAAAATGGCAAATGAAATTTAATGTGGATAAATGTAAAGTAATGCACATTGGAAAAAATAACCCCAACTATACATACAACATGATGGGGGCCAATTTAGCTACAACAAGTCAGGAAAAAGATCTTGGAGTTATCGTGGATAGTTCTCTGAAGATGTCCACGCAGTGTGCAGAGGCGGTCAAAAAAGCAAACAGGATGTTAGGAATCATTAAAAAGGGGATAGAGAATAAGACTGAGAATATATTATTGCCCTTATATAAATCCATGGTACGCCCACATCTCGAATACTGTGTACAGATGTGGTCTCCTCACCTCAAAAAAGATATTCTAGCACTAGAAAAGGTTCAGAAAAGAGCAACTAAAATGATTAGGGGTTTAGAGAGGGTCCCATATGAGGAAAGATTAAAGAGGCTAGGACTCTTCAGTTTGGAAAAGAGAAGACTAAGGGGGGACATGATAGAGGTATATAAAATCATGAGTGATGTTGAGAAAGTGGATAAGGAAAAGTTATTTACTTATTCCCATAATACAAGAACTAGGGGTCACCAAATGAAATTAATAGGCAGCAGGTTTAAAACAAATAAAAGGAAGTTCTTCTTCACGCAGCGCACAGTCAACTTGTGGAACTCCTTACCTGAGGAGGTTGTGAAGGCTAGGACTATAATGATGTTTAAAAGGGGACTGGATAAATTCATGGTGGCTAAGTCCATAAATGGCTATTAGCCAGGATGGGTAAGAATGGTGTCCCTAGCCTCTGTTCGTCAGAGGATGGAGATGGATGGCAGGAGAGAGATCACTTGATCGTTGCCTTTTAGGTTCACTCCCTCAGGGGCACCTGGCATTGGCCACTGTCGGTAGACAGATACTGGGCTAGATGGACCTTTGGTCTGACCCGGTACGGCCTTTCTTATGTTCTTATGTTCTTACCCTAACCCCTAAACCCCTAACCCTAACCCCCTGACCCTGACCCTAACCTAACCCGACCCGACCCTGACCCTGACCCTAACCCCTAACCCCTCACCCTCACCCCCACCCCCACCCTCACCCTCACCCCAACCCTAACCCCCACCCTCACCCTAAACCCCAACCCCAAGCCCTAACCCTAACCCTACCCCTACCCTTACCCCTCACCCTCACCCTACCCCTCACCCTACCCCTAACCCTACCCCTAAACCCTGACCCTGAACCTAACACCCTACCCCTACCCCTACCCCCAACCCCAACCCTAACCCCTACCCTCACCCTCACCCCAACCCGAACCCCAACCCTAACCTAACCTAACCCTAACCCTAAACCCAAACCCTAACCCTAACCCCAACCCCTAACCCCTAACCCTACCCCTCACCCGACCCCAACCCCAACCCTACCCCTAGCCCTAGCCCTAACCCAAACCCTAACCCAAACCCTAACCCCAAACTCCTCACCCTACCCCTAACCCCAACCCTACCCCTACCCTAACCCCTACCCCTAACCCCCACGCCCACTCCTACCCCTACCCCTAACCCCCTAACCCTAACCCCTGACCCTGACCCCAACCCCTAACCTCTAACCCCCACCCCGACCCTACCCCCTACCCCTAACCCCTCCCCCTAACCCCCTAACCCTAACCCTAACCCCTAAACCCTAACCCACCCCAACCCTACCCCTACCCCTCGCCCCCGCCCCAATCCCAACCCCTAACCCCAACCCTACCCCTACCCCTAAAACCCTAACCCTAACCCTAAAACCCTAACCCTAAAACCCTAACCCTAACCCTAAAACCCTAACCCTAACCCCTAACCCTACCCCTACCCCAGACCCTAACCCCAACCCCTAACCCTAAACCCTAAACCCCAACCCCAAACCCTAGACCCTGACCCTAACCCTACCTGACCCAGCCCTCACACTCACCCTGACCCTAACCGCTACCCGAACCCTAACCCTAAACCCTAACGCTAAACCGAACCCTAACCCTAAGCTTATACACACACACATCGAATACCCCCCATCCTTAAATACTCACCACCTTCATTCAGGTGTTTACATACAAGGGACACATCTGTATAGGGATGTTCACAAATCGGTCTGCGCTGCTGTTCTGATTGTCTGAATTGGCCACCCTTTCCATTATCTCCTTTATTTAATAATTTAATAAATCAATTAGTTTTAAATTCCAAACATGTTTTGATAATTATGTATCCAGTACTTTTAAGGTAGTTTTATTTAATAATAAATTTTAAATGCTAATTTTGTGCATTTTAAATTGCATTTGAATTTCCATCCTAATACAGCTTGACACAAATGACAAGTAAAAAATTAATCATGTAATAAATAAGAAATGTATCATTCATAATTTTATAAGAAAAATGTAAAAATTAAGAATCTGAATAAATATAAATTAAGCTACGTAACTGCTTAAATAAATGTGTACAGCTACAGTGTAACCTCCTGGTTAGCAAAAAGAAATACCAAATTTAGTGTAAAAGCTCCATATATAGTTGCAAATCAATGTGTTATAATGGTTATCAATTATACAAACTTTCTTTAGGAAAATAACTAAAAAGTACAAATGCAAAACACGATTAAAATCTATTATGTAACAAATGTTCCTGCTTGCTAATTTAGATCACTTTGATTTAAATCAATCCACTCCGGAAGTATCTCTAGATTATTAAAATTATAAACTTGGAAAACTATAACATTGTTTTTTGTCATTTACATGGTGTTTATTTTTTGGATTTCACTCAGTTTGGGGAATGCAACTAGTCTTGTTGGTTGCTTATTTTGTTTAACATGTTACTAGCATGCTGCCATTTGCTGTAAATTCAGACTTTCGCTGTGACACCCCACCTAGCCCAAGAGGGCACAAGCCCTACACACCAAGATGCTCATCGCTAGGCACATAGGCGCCGACTTATATGGGGCTCTGGGGCTTTAGCCCCATGAATAAATCCCAAGCAGGGGCTCTGCCCCACCAATATTTTTTCTCCCCTGCTTGGAGCGCCCCCCGCCGCTGCCGCCGCCGCCGCCGGGGCTGCCCAGAGCCCTTTAAATCCCAGCCGCGGCCGGGAATCAGAGGGCTCTGGGCTGCCTGCTGCAGCGGGAAGCCCAGAGCCCTCTGATTCCCGGCTGCGGCTGGGATTAAAAAGGCTCTGGGCTCCCCGCGTTTGCAGGCAGCCCAGAGCCCTTTAAATCCCAGCCGCAGCTGGGATTTAAAAGGCTCTGCGCTCCCCGCGGTTGCAGGCAACCCAGAGCCCTTTAAATCCCAGCCGCGGCCGGAAATCCGAGGGCTCGGGGCTGCCTGCTGCAGCGGGAAGCCCAGAGCCCTCTGATTCCCGGCTGTGGCTGGGATTTAAAAGGCTCTGGGCTCCCCGCGGTTGCAGGCAGCCCAGAGCCCTCTGATTCCCGGCGGCGGCTGGGATTTAAAAGGCTCTGGGCTGCCCGCCGCAGCAGACAGCCCAGAGCCCTCTGATTCCCGGCCGCGGCTGGGATTTAAAGGGCTCTGGGCTCCCCGCCGCAGCAGACAGCCCAGAGCCCTCTGATTCCCGGCTGCGGCTGGGATTTAAAAGGCTCTGGGCTCCCCGCGGTTGCAGGCAGCCCAGAGCCCTTTAAATCCCGGCCGCGGCCGGGAATCAGAGGGCTCTGGGCTGCCTGCTGCAGCGGGAAGCCCAGAGCCCTCTGATTCCCGGCTGCGGCTGGGATTTAAAAGGCTCTGGGCTCCCCGCGGTTGCAGGCAGCCCAGAGCCCTTTAAATCCCAGCAGCGGCTGAGATTTAAAAGGCTCTGGGCTCCCCGCGGTTGCAGGCAGCCCAGAGCCCTCTGATTCCCGGCCGCGGCTGGGATTTAAAGGGCTCTGGGCTCCCCGCCGCAGCGGGAAGCCCAGAGCCCTCTGATTCCCGGCTGCAGCTGGGATTTAAAAGGCTCTGGGCTCCCCGCGGTTGCAGGCAGCCCAGAGCCCTTTAAATCCCAGCCGCGGCTGGGAATCAGAGGGCTCTGGGCTGCCTGCTGCAGCGGGAAGCCCAGAGCCCTCTGATTCCCGGCTGCGGCTGGGATTTAAAAGGCTCTGGGCTCCCCGCGGTTGCAGGCAGCCCAGAGCCCTCTGATTCCCGGCCGCGGCTGAGATTTAAAGGGTTCTGGGCTCCCCGCCGCAGCGGGCAGCCCAGAGCCCTCTGATTCCCGGCCCCGGCTGGGATTTAAAAGGCTCTGGGCTCCCTGCGGTTGCAGGCAGCCCAGAGTCCTCTGACTCCCAGCCGGGGCTGGGATTTAAAGGGCTCTGGGATCCCCGCGGCTGCCAGCAGCCCAGAGCCCTTTGAATCCCAGCCTCTGTCCGCTGATTGCCCCCTCCCCAGACCCCTGCCCCAACTGCCCCCCAGAACCTCCACCCCCTATCTAAGCCCCACTGGTCCTTGTTCCCCAATTACCCCCTCCCGAGACCCCTGCCCCTAACTGCCCCTTGGGACCTCAGCCCCTATCTAAGCCTCCCTTCTCCTTGTCCCCAACTGCCCCCTCCTGAGACCCCACCCAACTTCCCCCCCCCAGGACCGCACCCCCTACCTGTCCCCTGATAAACCTTAGACTCCCATGCCTATCCAATTGCTGCCTGTCCCCTGACTGCCCCTTCGAACCTCTGCCCCATCCAACTCCCCCTGCTCCTTGTCCCTTGACTGCCCCCCGGAACTCCCTACCTCTTCACCAACCCCCAAACCGCTTACTGTGCCACTCAGACCAGCGTATCTGGCTCCATGCAGCTCCAGACAGTTGCTGCCATGCTCCCCCATGGAGCCCACAGCCCTCTCCCACCCCCAGCACCTGCCTTCCAGATTTGAACACCTCAAAATTCAGGAGTGCTCAAGCTCGGTTTGGGCAGCTTTTACTTCATTTCTCCCAAATCAGTTTCCCCTGCAAGGTGCCAACTGAAGGTGTTGGAGAACAGAGAGATCAGGTGGCCTCCTAATGCCTGGAAAAGAGACAAAGGCCGGAGGAGGGAGTGTCAGTGCCTGTGCGGACTTCTGGGAAGTGCACGGTGTGGAAGGGGATGCTGTGATGCTTTGGAACATCTCCATACAAAGCCAGTCAGGACTCTGGGGGAGCCTCCTCTCTCGGAGCATACTGTCTCCAGGGCAAGAAGTTTACACCTTCCTGGGTCTGACCTCGGAGCATTCAGCATGCCCTTCCACATCATGCACTTTCCAAAGTGAGTCTGCCCAGGCTGGTCCTGGGGCAACCAGAGGTCGCTGCACCCCAACTCTGCAGTCAGATGTGACTCTCAGCCAGACAGTAAAACAGAAGGTTTATTAGATGACGGGAACACAGTTTAAACAGAGCTTGTTGGTACAGAAAACAGAACCCCTCTGTCAGGTCCATCTTGGGGGGTAGGGAGCCCAGAACCAAGTTCTGGGTCTCTCCCCATTTCCCCAGCCAGCTCCAAACTGACACTCCCTCCTCTGGCCTCTGTGTCTCTTCTGGACAAGGAGGCCACCTGATCTCTTTGTCCCCAACACCTTCAGTTGGCATCTTGCAGGGGAAACTGAGGCACCCACACAGTATTCAGAGAAAATATTAAGAACATTCCCACTTCATCACAACAGATGCAACAAAATATAATACTGTATATTGAAGTAGGCAAGTGCTGCTTCTGACTTTCCACTTTTAATTGACCCTTGTAATCTTGTGGCACTGACGCGTTGTAGCTTCATTTTATATCGGCTTACAGGGCGGGAGCGGGGGGGCACCACCATTTTGGGCCCCACCAAAAATTATACAAACCTGCCGCCTATGGCTAGGCATGAAACCACAGCCCCACTGAAATCAAACAGCACGCAAACCATAACCCAGAGTTCTGCAATGACCTGAATAATATTTCCCACATGCGTTATTTAAGGTTATAGGAAAATATTATGTATGGACTTAGACATCTAAAGGAAAGGAAACTCCATTCTTGTATCACTCTTTCCTGAAGGCACCTATCTTTTAGCTGATAATATAAAGAAAATGTACCTCCAAATGAGTCTGGAATCAATAACATTATTTGTTAAAGCTTAAGTTTTCATAGGACTGAAAACAATGTTTGTAAAGCATTTTAATTGGGTGACCCCTAGTTCATGTGTTGTGTGAAGGAGTAAATAATACTTCCTTATTCATTTTCTCCCAACCATGAAGCTAAACAGTCCCAGTCTTTTTAATCAATCCTCATAAGGAAGCTGTTCCATACCCCAATCATTTTAGTTACTGTCTCTATACTTTTTCCAATTCTACTTGCACTTTAGTACATGCCAGATCTGGTAGCAATTTATATCTGTTGCCATTTTTTCGTCATCTTTTTGGGATGTTGCTATGCATGCAAATAATCCTAGTTCTGTCTGGTAGACATTGATTGAGTTTCTGTGTAGCACACAGTATGTTTGCAAAACTTCAGGTGTAGCATTTCTAGAGGATTCTACCCTTTTAGATGAAGGTTGTGTGCAGAGCCGGCTCCAGAGCCCAGCGGGGCAAGCACCTGCCTGGGGCGGCCCTTCCCCGGGGGGGCGGCAGGCTGGGCCGGCGGACCTGCCGCAGTCATGACTGCGGACGGTTCGCTGGTCCCGCGGCTCGGCTGGACCTCCCGCAGGCATGACTGCGGCAGCTCAAGCGGAGCCGCCGGACCAGCGAACCGCCCGCAGCTGCGGGAGGTCCAGCCGAGCCGCGCGACCAGCGGACCCTCCGCAGTCATGCCCGCGGGAGGCCCGCTGCTCCCGCGGCTCGGGGGCGCCTCCCGGGCATGACTGCTTGGGGCGGCCAAATTTGTAGAGCCGCCCCTGGTTGTGTGCAGAGCAGGAGTGGGCGAAGGGTGCTACAGGAGAAGTCTGAATGGGGGCAAGTCTGAGAGCTCTAGGGCCTAGGGGCCTTTGACTGGGTCTGGCACCGAGGGTCCACCTGGTTTTGACAGTTTCTGTAGCCAGGCTAACGCTTCCTCTACGTTAGCCCTGAGGCCGGGGTTGGGGGCCCACGTTGGGGCTGCAGACCTGGGTGGGGCTGCGGTCTGGGCTCCGATGTGGCGGCTGATTCCGGATCACTCCACGGCCTCAGCAGCACGCTCCCTCCAAGAAACCACCCAGGCCCCGCCCTTCAACCAAGTGAGCCCCGCCCCCTCTCCGTTACCAGGGAAGTGAGGTCACACAGTATGGCGGCTCGGGCCCGGAGACGCTGAGGAGATCCGGGACCCTGGGGAATCCGCGTCCATCCGACCCGGAGCGGCGCTGCCCGCTCGCTTCACTGGTTTTGAGCGGCGGGACCGGGGGCTGCGATGGTCACAGGAGTTGCCGGGCTCTGAACTGGCATCCGTGAAGCCGACTTGGGCGGGCAGAGCAGCCGAACTGGGCCGCTGCCATGGAGCTGAGAGTCGGGAACCGATACCGGCTGGGCCGGAAGATCGGGAGCGGCTCTTTCGGGGATATTTACCTAGGTAAGGCGTGGCGCGGAGCCTTGTCCTGCGGGGTTCTGTCTCTGCGGTGTTTGAGCAGCTGCCTTGGGGCTCACGGGCCTATCGCGAGGGGTGGGGGCTGTCGGAAGTCTCTCACTGTGTTCGCCCGGGCCGGGATAGGGAGCCGGGTGGTGGGGTGGGAGTCATTTCATCCTCCGGTGTCGCCTGAGCTGTTCCACTGTCAAAGAAATGCCCCCAAATCTCGGGGAACTTCTTGTTGCCACGTACGGAGGAGAGACTAAATTCGCATTGAAGCATCATGCTCTAATTTAGACAGGGTTGACAGCCAGATCTCCTGCATCCTATACACATTTTTTGGTGATTTACTCCCTTTGTGACATTGGGCAAGGTGTTTTCACACCCTGCTCCACTCTCTTCCCATCTGTAAAATGGATAAGGATACTGACTCACCATTTGATGACTGTGTAAAGTGACTTGAAAATGAAATATGAACATTGGTGCTAGATACCATTATAATTGCTATAGAGTTGGTGAAACTGCTGTGACTTTGTTTACATTTCTGATTGGCCTATAAGAAATTGGCCAACTAATAATAATTAGGTATGGGCAAAAAAACAAACCCTTTTTAAACCATTATACTATAGTTGGCCTATGTGACTTTTCATGCCTTGTGTATCTCACATACCCAGTCTTGGCTTAAGTGTAAGTTCTTCAGGGCAGGGATTGTTTCTTCCTCTATGTTTACACAGCACCTATTACAGTGGTTCCTCAGTTCTGACTGGTGCCGCTGGATTCAATTAATAATTTAAATCATATGCAGACTTGAGAAATTGCATCTTTTAAAACACATTTTTAATGTGTTCTAAAAAAAGGTCTCTGGATTTTTATCTTTGGAAGGCTATTCCAATTTTTGTAAGCAGACAGCTGTGCTAACATGCTACATATAGAATTTGTAAAAAATCCAATATGTAGCATGTTAGCACAGGTGTCTGCTTTCAAAAATTGGAGTAAAGATGAGCCAGAAAAACATACTTTACTGCAACCGCTGCTGGAAAATTGTAGCCACCTAAATTAAAAAGAATATCACTGATTTGTGTGTGTGTATCAGCTGCATCTGTATACAAATAAATTAATTTACTTTTCTACACTACAATATTTCTTATTGCAATGGACAGCTGTTCCTCAGAAATAACTTCTAAACTAAAATCACTTGTTCACAGGCACTGAATACTGATTATCCCTGAACAGAACACGTGTGTAATGAAGTCTCCATGTTTCTAGCTGAAGGTCTGCAGTATTTATAGACAGAGATCAGGATTCTCGGGGTCTATTAATGTATTCATTTAGAAGGCTGAAAAAGGTGGTACATGTAATACCAGTACTCCAGAATCTGCACTGGATACCTATGGGTTTCTGGGTGGAGTTTAAGATGCTAGTTAGTTTGAGGCCTGCGTACCTAAGGCCTTGTCTACACTATAGGGGAAATTCAGTCTAAGCTACGTAATTTGGCTACACTGGAGAGTTGCAGCGCTGGTAGTGGCTTTACAGTGCTGCAACTCACTCACCGTCCACACTTGCAAGGCACATACAGCGCTGTATCTCCCTGGCTACAGCGCTGGTTGTACTCCACCTCGGCCTGGGGAATAACGACTATAGCGCTGCTGATGCAGCGCTGCTCCGCCAATGTGGCCACCAAAAGCGCTGTTATTGGCCTCCAGAGGTATCCCAGAATGCCTGTTCAGCCACTCTGCTCATCAGTTCAAACTCTACTGCCCTGGCCTCAGGTGACCCGCCCTTTAAATGCCCCGGGAATTTTAAAAATCCCCTTCCTGTTTGCTCAGCCAGGTGTGGAGTGCAATCAGTGAATCTTTCCAGGTGACCGTGGCTCCGTGTGGCAAACAAGCCCCAGCATGGAGCAGTCCCAGCTGCACTCCAGCCGTAGGAATTACGATACCTATGGGCAGATATCAAGGGCCATGCTGGAAAGGGGCCATGACCAGGACGCGCTGCAGTACAGGGTTAAAGTGAAGGAACTGCGGAGTGCCTATTGCAAAGCCCATGAGGGAAACCGCCACTCCGGCGCTGCCCCCACGACATGCTCAGAATCATGACTGGCTCACAGTTCTCTTGGGAAATCTGTCTGCATCTGTGCAGCATAATCCGTTTAGCATTTGAGCATTTAGCATCATGCCTATCTGTGGAGCCAAAATCTTTTTTTGAGTACTGTTTTCAGTGTTTCTTCCTTAAAGAGTTAGTGGTTGCCATGCACTAGCTGGGGTAAATGTTGAGTGATTGAGTCCATTTGGGCAATGAAACCATGGCTTTGGAGAAAAGTTGATAAAATCTGTCAATCTTAAGAAAAGTTGTTTTTCGGGGTATATTCTAGGAACCCTCTGTGACGGGTTCCCCCCAGGGTGCCACCTGGAACTGGGGTACCACTGAGCACTCTGACACACAAGCCTAGGCACACTCTCATACTTTGCTGTTGTGACAAGCTGCAAAGCCCTCCAGCCTGCACTTTCACCAGCATTCACACAGGTAGGGACACACAATTTCATGCAGTTACACGCAGGCTCTCTAACCACCAGTTTCTCAGCCTAGTACTCCAGAGCAGTACCATCTTGCCCTGGTCAAATCTGGTAAATACCCATTCCACCTCTTCCTCAATGTGAAGAGATCAATGCACACCTGTGGTAACCAAGCAGAGATTTTCCTCCGTCACTCCAGTCAAAGCTGGTTTATATTAAAACAAAAGCAAGTTTATTAACTACAAAAAATAGATTTTAAGTGATAGCAAACAGATAAAGCAGATTACCTAGCAAATAAACAAAAAACGAAAACTAAGCTTAATATACTAAATAGATTGGATATGAATAGCAGATTCTGACCCTAACTGATGGTATAGGCAGATGTGTAGATTCTTAAGGCACAGCTACACTTGCTTTGCACCTTGGAATCCCCAGGTGTTTCATACACAGGCTAGAAATCCCTTTAGCTTGGGTCCTGCACTTCCCCCAGTTCAGTCTTCATTCTGCAGGTGTTTCTAGGAGTCTTCTTGTGTGTGGAGTGAAGAACCATGGATGATGGCACTCCTTGTCTCATATAGCTTTAGCATATGGCGGGAACCCTTTGTTTCAAAACCTGGCTCTCAGACCTGTTAGTGGAAAAATACTGATATCCCAAGCTGGTGTCCAGAATCATGTGGTCTGGTCACATCTCCTTGTAGTCATAGCAGCCATTACTTACAGGCTGGCTGTAGCCTTCTCAGAAAGGCTCACCAGGTGGGAGATAAGCTTCTCCTAAGGCCTATTGTTTTCCCTAATGGCTCATTGCCCTGAATAGGCCCATCCAAACCAGCTATCTAGACTGAAAGCATCTTGTCTAGTGGGTGTAACCCAGATGTAATTACATTTGAGGTACAGATACGTAGTCAGCATTTATAACTTCAGATGCAAAAATGAGGCATGCATACAAATAGGATAATCATATTCAGCAAATCATAACTTTTCCAATGACATCTCACATGACTTATCTTGCACAAAATGCATCATAATTATGCCATAACCATATTATAATAATATTACTAGGACAAATATGGGGTGCAGTGTCACATGCCCAGGAATTATGCTGCAAGAGCAAATCCAATCCACTATTGGTCTAACCAAGTTTTACCTTGGGGTTTATAAAGGGATTCAATGATATTGGTACTTCCATAATGAACCTTAAAAAGAAAAAGCCTGTTTTGATCAAACATAATTTTGATAAACCCTTTCACTTATACATGACACTTCTAATATTGGGTTAGAAGCTGTAGTAATACAGAACCAAGAATGGGAAGTTCCTACCTTCACTGTTGTTCCCAGCACAGACAGGTTGCCCAACAACACCTGCTTGCTTTCTCTTCAGAAATAGTTAACAGGTGCAGTTGCTAAAGTTATAAGGTACCAAACAGCACTTCTTATTCAAGCCCACTTTATTCTTAAGGTAAAAAGCATTCTAGAGAAAATAAAAATAATAAAAGAACCTATATTTATGTTAATAAGCACCCAGTCTCCAGGGGCCTCAGTAGGCCAACTCCTTCCAACCTCCCTAAGAATTGGGGCCCTCTGCCATGGGGCAGTTTATAACCAGCCTATTTGTTCAAAAACTCTTCAGTTGTCTATTGGTTAATGGAGAATCCAGTTTGAACTAGTATATGGGTACCTCTCCATGGTGTGGCTTCAAAGGACTAATAATAGAGGAACTAGATTAGCATCCCCCTCCCTATTAGAGAAGGTACATGCAATGCCACAATAACACATGTACAGTAGCATTTTAATACAATGTACTCCAAAGATATTAACCCTAACTCAGTAAGGTTTAACTTAATTCTGTAAAGTTTATTTTAATTCCATATGGTTCACTCAGGATATTGTCTGTCTGTCATATGATCATATAGAACAGTTTGTCAGCGTCTTGTTTAATTGAAATTATCAATTTCCATACCGGAAACACATTTGGAAATAAATATCTTGCTTTTCTTGCGTTTCAATATCAATTGTCCTTTTCTTTTCTTAGGAACCGACATTGCTGCCGGTGAGGAGGTTGCCATCAAATTGGAATGTGTGAAAACCAAACATCCTCAGCTCCACATAGAGAGTAAAATCTACAAAATGATGCAGGGAGGAGGTAAACTTAAGTTTCTGTCTAATGATAGTATTTTTGTCTGTGTTCATAGATATCAGATACATTAGTGTTCAAGTTCCCTTTTGGAAATTGGGAGGTTTCCTTCTGTTTTTCTGTGTTCGAGGATTTGCCCCGAACACTACCATTTGCTAATCTAGTCAACACAACTCAGAAAAATGTTAAAATATAGCTCTTTTTCTCTGTTCAGTTTTTTAAAAGTTTAGAAGAAGTGGTTATCAATACTGATATCTTATTGATTTTCAGTGGGATGCTGTCCAGGCACAGAGGATTATGCTAGCCAATCCCAACAGAAGTTTGGGGCCTAAATATATAGTTAACTTATTTTTTTGTTAACTGCTTCAAATAAAAAAAAATCCATTTCAAACACTAAGCACAGATAAATGTTTTTATTGTGATTTATGATCATGGTTCTAGAAATCAGGAAATTGAGTTCAGAAGCTTGTTCTGACAAGCACACTGTCTATCACTTTACCTCAGTCACTTACTTGTCACAGGCTGTCCATCTGTATAATGGAGCTATTTACCTCCCTTATAGGGACTGTATGAATGTGTGAAATGTTGTCTAAGGCCCTGGTCCAACAAAGCACCAATGCATGGGATTACATGCTAAGCACAGTATGTGTGTCAGTTCTCTTTTGAAAGAGGAGGATGCTAGTTTAGATCTCTCCTGCTAGAAATTTTGTGTTAGTCCTTCTGCAGAATCTTAGGTTTATGTTCTCAAAAAGCCTTTACATAGTGTAAAATATTATACATCACTGGAAACACAAAATAGCCCTCATTGGGAATATTTAAAATTTACAGAAGAATGTGTTTTTTAAATCTGTTTTAAGGGTCTTGAAGGTCCACGTTCATGACCTATAAAATTCTGATGAAAAGCACTGTGAATAAACTATTTTTCTCTGTTCTAGTGGGTATTCCCACAATTAAATGGTGTGGAGCTGAAGGAGACTATAATGTAATGGTGATGGAGTTGTTGGGACCAAGCCTTGAAGATCTATTCAATTTTTGTTCAAGGAAATTCAGTCTGAAGACAGTCCTGTTGCTTGCTGACCAAATGGTAGGAAATTGCTTTGAAGCTCTTGATGATGAAATATACTTGTCATAATAAGGTTTTCAAAGAGAATTTACTGAGCTATAGCCCTTGTCAGGAATTCAGAGATGGGTGGGGTTTGCTATCTCTTTTAAAGGTTGTAACACTCAAAATTAGATTTATTTTTGTAAATGCAAAACTTTAAATCAGTAATTTTGATGAATGTTTAAATTAAAACAGTTTTTTGTTAGAATTTAAATATTCTTCTGAATTGTTTACTACCTAGATGTTGTTACATTGTGCTAGTGCAAAACAGCCAGAAAATGAAGCTGAGTAGAAACAAATGTGAAATTTACTTAGGTGAGGGAACTGGAGAAAGATATGAAAACAACTAGTGAAAAGTAAACAATATTTGTAAAATCCATTCCTTTTAATCTGAGATTTTAAATGATATACAAATTTTCTTAGCTGTTTTGTTTTTAAGACTATTTCTAGTAGCAGAAATTCATGCACGTCTCTTGAATTAATTTCTTCTCTGTGTCTAGATTAGTCGGATTGAATATATCCACTCTAAGAACTTCATCCACCGAGATGTAAAACCTGATAACTTCCTGATGGGTCTGGGAAAGAAAGGCAATCTGGTCTACATCATAGACTTTGGGTTAGCCAAGAAGTATCGGGATGCTCGAACTCACCAGCACATTCCATATCGTGAAAATAAAAACTTAACAGGAACTGCCCGTTATGCATCTATAAACACTCATCTTGGAATTGGTGAGCTGAAGGAAGATATCTTTCTGTCTAGCAAAATATGTATCTGTCATTTTGAGTCTTCAGTTAATGAAATACACAATTTGGATAAATCCTTTTAGCAAGCAGATATTCTTTTGTAGCTGATGCATTGAAAGAAAATGCCTATTACTATTAATTGGCTGAGTTTGCAAGGCTTACACTCAACTTGATGCTGTCTATTTGTCATGCAATAACTTTTGAACGCTGCATCCAATAAATTCCAGAATTTCAGCAAATATTTTAGGCAACAATGTGCAGAACCCTGTTGATTTTGGGGGGAAATTAGAAAACTGAAAGGGTGCAAATGTGGGGGGAGGAGAGGCAAACAGAGTTTAAGATGGACTTATTGACCTTCAGCCATATATTATGTATTTGTAAAGTTTTCAGTGACAGTTTGTGGCATAAACATTTTTGTACCTTCACACCAGAACATCAAACCTAACAACTCCACTTTTATACTCTTGTAGAGCAGTCTCGCAGAGACGACTTGGAGTCCTTGGGCTATGTACTGATGTATTTTAACCTGGGCTCCCTCCCCTGGCAGGGACTGAAGGCAGCAACAAAAAGACAGAAATATGAACGTATCAGCGAAAAGAAAATGTCTACACCCATTGAGGTTTTGTGTAAAGGATATCCTTGTAAGTTATCCTTTTGATGGTGTATTGACAAAGTTAGCTTTTTTTAAAATTTGTTGACATTGAATGGTAGGTTCTATCGCTATTTACATTTTAAGCTACATTAATTTGGTGATTACTTTGACATCTGTTCATAAATAGGCATATCAAACTCCATGATGAGCTAAATGTTCATGTACATGGATATCACACTTGCTTGTCAGGACCCCTCCTTGTCCCTTGACCAGCTCTCCTCACCTTCAATATTATATTTTATTTGAATGTGCGTTCATTGGGACTTGGAGGTTGAAAGCTGGCTCTCCTGGCCTCCTGACTGTGTACTTATATCATACTTTTTGCTCATGTAAAAATGCTGTGCTGTATGAAGACAGACAAATAATTATTTATAGGAGTTGACCAGTTCCAGGTTTTCATCCCTTTGTTTGAGTGGGCTGGATTGCAAAGTCAGATGCACCAATAGCACCTGCTATACTTGGGAACATGGAGCAAAGGAATTACCATACTGGATTGGATATATGGTCCATCTGATCCAGTATCCTGTCTCTGAGACTGGCCAACACCAGATGCCTCAGAGGAAGATGCAAGAAACCTTGCATTAGATTAGTGTTTTCCCCCATATTTGATCTGCCCTGTCACACTGTCCCTTCCCTCCCCCCACAAAAATTAATTATCTTCCTAATCTCTGGCAGTTAAAAATTGTTTTAAACCCAGACACGCGGTTTAATCTCTTGCACAGTTTATTATCATTAACTAAAAATGTGAACATTTTTGTTAGTTATAGAAATGTCCAGTCTTTGAATCTTGCTAAGTTCTTGGCCTCAACAACTACCTGTGATGACACTTCCACAGTTGGAATTGTGTGAAAAACATTTCTTTTCATATGTTTTGAATTTTGCCACCTTTCAATTTAATTGAATGTCCCTTTGTTCTTGTGTTACAAGAGACAACAAAGATCATCATCTGTCTTCTCTGAACCATTCATTTGAGTTGTCTGCATTTCATTTTAAGGAGACAAAGCTACATTATGGTTGAAAATATAAAAAATGGGAAGCTTGCAGTCTAAAGTTCTCAAGCAACGTTAACTCTGTCACTGTGTATATGTATAACTATATATATAATTTATTGCATGGAGGATGTAGAATAGTAATGTGTAAGTAACAAGAATATCAGAGTTATAGCTTGTGTGTGTGTATATATAAGGGCTGTCAAGCGATTAAAAAAATTAATCGTGATTAATCATGCGATTAAAAAAATTAATCGTGCTGTTAAGCAACAATAGAATACCATTTATTTTAAATATTTTTGGATGTTTACTACATTTTCAAATATATTAATTTCAGTTACAATTACAGAATACAAAGTGTACAGTGCTCACTTTATAGTTATATTTATGTTTTATTACAAATATTTGCATAGTAAAAAAATATTTTTCAATTCACCTCATACAAGTACTGTAGTGCAATCTCTTTATCCTGAAAGTTGAACTTACAAATGTAGAATTATGTTTTATTTTTGAATGCGGGTTTTTTTGGTACAGTGTAAAACTTCAGAGCTTACAAGTCCTACTTTTTGGTCAGCCAATCACTCAGAAAAACAAGTTTGATTACAATTTTCAGGAGATAATTTTGCCTGTTTCTTGTTTACAATGTCACCTGAAAGTGAGAAAAGGCATTTGCATGGTACTGTTGTAGCTCGCGTTGCAAGAGGTTTACGTGCCAGATGTGCTAAAGATTCATATATCCCTTCATGCTTCAACCACCATTCCAGAGGACATGCTTTTCATGCTGATGATGGGTTCTGCTTGATAATGATCCAAAGCAGTACGGACTGATGCGTGTTCATTTTCATCATCTGAGTCAGATGTCAACAGCAGAAGGTTAATTTTCTTTTTTGGTGATTTGGATTCTGTAGTTTCTGCATCAGAGTATTGCTCTTTTAAGACTTCTAAAAGCATGCTCCACCCCTCGTTCCTCTCAGATTTTGGATGGCACTTCAGATTCTGAAACCTTGGGTTGAGTGCTGTGCCTATTTTTAGAAATCTCACATTGGTACCTTCTTTGTGTTTTGTCAAATCTGCTGTGAAAGTGTTCTTAAAAGGAATATGTGCTGGGTCATCATCTGAGATTGCTAAACATGAAATATATGCAGAGTGCAGGTAAAACAGAGCAGGAGACACACAATTCTCCCCCCAAGGAATACAGTCACAAATTTAATTGACGTATTTTTTGTTTTTTTTAACAAGCATCATCAACATGGAAGCATGTCATCTGGAATGGTGGCTGAAGCATGAAGGGGCATATGAATGTTTAGCATATCTGGCATGTAAATACCTTGCAACGGCAGCTACAAAAGTGCCATGCGAATTCCTGTTCTCACTTTCAGGTGACATTGTAAACAAGAAGCAGATAGCAATATTTCCTGTCAATGTAAACAAACTTCTTTGTCTTAGCAATTGGCAGAATAAGAAGTAGGACTGAGTGGACTTTTAAGCTCTAAAGTTTTACACTGTTTTCTTTTTGAGTGCAGTTATGTAACCAAAAAAAAATCTGTATTTGTAAGTTACACTTTCACAATAAAGAGATTGCACTTTAGTACTTGTATGAGGTGAATTGAAAAATACTATTTCTTTTCTTTATCATTTTTTACAGTACATATATTTGTAATAAAAAACGATATAAAGTGAGTATTGTGCACTTTGTATTCTGTGTTGTAATTAAAATCAATATTGAAAATACAGAAAAAAATCCAAAAATATTTAATGTTTCAATTGGTATTGTTTGTGTTAATTAATTGCAGTTAACTCACGCAATTAACTAAAAAAATTTATCATGATTAATCACAGTCATATATATTTATATTTCAGTGTGGCTTATTCAATGTTTTAAACATTCCCCATGTTTATTGCCTTTATGTAGATGCAGGCTATGCCACATTTTGCATTTTAAATACATAGGTGTGTCCAATAGCAAAAATGAATACTCTTCCATGGAATTTTACGTAAATAGAGACTGCCCCTATCCTGAGAAAAGTACAATTTAAATGCATTCAGAAGCAGTGAATGGCACGCACAAAATAAGACAGTTTTTCCTGTCCACTGTCCGCATTGCTACTGTAGGAGCATAACCTGTTCTTTCCTCTCCCATCTTCAGCTGTTTGGGTGGGTACTCTTTCGTCAGGTCATGTTCTCTGCTGCTGGCAAGTGGGGTCTCTACCTACTTTCTGATTGGTGATGAAATATGGAATGTCACACGAATCCTTCCTTTGATGCCCACATCTTTTTAGGTGGAGTCCATTCAATAGCTTATTTTCTACCATTTCCTTGTTCCACCCTATCTCCGTGCCATTGAGACACAGTACTGTCTCCTCCAAGTCCCAGCATTATGGTTTTGATTTTCCTTTCATTCAGGGGATTCTGTGACATTTATATCCTTGAACCAAATCTTAATGTCTTTAGGCTTTAGAATTTCTGTAGACTTGGCAGTGTAAATATTATACATCTCTACCCTGATATAACTCCACCCAATATAACACAAATTTGAATATAACATGGTAAAGCAGTGCTCCAAGGGAGTGGGGCTGCGCGCTCTGGTGGATCAAATCAAGTTCGATATAACGCAGTTTCACCTATAACACGGTAAGATTTTTTTGGCTCCTGAGGACAGCGTTATATCGAGGGAGCGGTGTAGTTGCCCCAGGAAAAATTAATAGCTTAGCAACTAAAATGGTGCTGCATCTTTTTGATTGCTTGATGTGTCTGAAGGAATAGTTGGGAAGATAGTGTTGCATGTAGAAAAGGATGATAAAATTGTGCTATCCCAGAAAACAGTAAATAATTGTTCCAAAATTAATGTAAAACTAAATATGAAGCCAGTAAACTAGATCTCTCTTGTTACAGCCGAGTTTGCTACATACCTGAATTTCTGCCGCTCTTTGCGTTTTGATGACAAACCAGACTATTCTTATCTAAGACAGTTATTCAGAAACCTGTTCCACCGACAAGGCTTCTCCTATGACTATGTATTTGACTGGAACATGCTCAAATTTGTAAGTAGATAACATTGCTGACTTAGTAAAAGAGGCCATTGGAAGAATCAAATTCTTCTATTTAGGATAGTTGCTATATATTTTAAGTTTGATTTCTTTACTAACAGTGTATATTTTGACTGCTACCCAAGACTCCTTGTGTTCAAACAACATTTCTGAGGGCCCAGCTTTCTTTTGGTGTTTGAGTGCGGTCTGAAAGCTTGAAGATTTTCTACAGTACCTCTTAATTTCTTTAGTAAAGAGAGAGGGCATTGGCTTGAAGAAATATTGAGATGTTCAAATCAACTAGTACATTCCTTACACGAAGAATAAAATCTTAAGGGGAATTGGAACGCCCCATTATGAATTAATAGGTGGTAAGATGTTAATTTTCAAGTGAGATCACTGTTGAAACTCTCTAGTAAATTTATTCCTTAACTTGTAGGTGAAAATGTGTTACATTTAATTCTTTACATCGAAAATCTAATTTCTGTCGCTCTCTGGGATCATAGTATGGCTACACTGCAATGTAAATCCAGGATTAGTGGGACGTAAGTTGGCTGACCCTGGGTTAGACAACCCAGGGCTTGAGAGTCTACACTGATTGTTAACCCTTTATTAAGATTTTTCTAACCTGAGTTTGAACCTGGGGCTCCAGGATCAATACTGCAGCACACAGACCTGAGTCAAACCAGCCATATCCCAGACTCACTGGTGCCTTCCTGAAATCTATCTGCTCTAGCCCTTTAACGATAGTGCACTGTGGGAAAACTTGATCATCCATCCTGCAAGTTTGAACATCCTGCCAACATATCTTGCTGATCGGTCTTTTTGGTCTCTGTGCTCCCAGCATCGTGGAGGAGGTGCCTTTTCAAGAACTTATTTTGCTTTTGTTTTCACTCCTGTGTCAGGAAATGGGCAGAGTTTCCGTGAGCTGCTGGTGGACATTGTGGCAGTGTTTTTTGGCCCACCAAAAGCAACTGAAAGAGATTATGATGGACCACGAGGAGGCAGAGGAAAGGGAATACCCAGCCATGGCAGACTCTTACTGGCTAAGGCTGCTCATGACACTCCATATAGCTGCTGATGCTCCCTGTGTAGACTAATGCTTTTGGTGCAGGGCCACAAGAACAGACTGATGGGATCACATCATGCAGACCTGGGATGACCAGCAGTGGTTCCAGAGCTTTTGCATGAAGAAAGCTATGTTTCTGGAGCTTTGTGAAAGTTTGCCCAACCCACTAGTGTAAAGACATGCATGAAGCCACCCTTACTGGTCCAAAAGCAGGTTGCTATAGCCATCTGGAAATTGACTACCCCAGACTGCTACATGTTTGTTGCAAATCAGTTTGGTGATGGAAAGTCAACTGTGAGTAAAGTGGTGGCAGAGGTTCCTGAGGCAATCAGGCGCATGGTTTACCCTAAGGTGACGAGCATAAAAGATATTCCTGAAGTAACTGCTAATTTTGAGAGAATGGAGTTTTCCAGATTGCGCTGGGGCCATTGATGGGACTTGTGTGCCCATAGCTTGCCCTCCTCAAGGAGCACAAGAGTATATAAACTGCAAAAGGTACTACTACATTGTTCCCACCATTCTGAGAGATTTGTTTGTAGATGGAATGGTGGTCTGGGCTCAAGCATGAATATGAGACCAGGCTTACATTGCAGTGTAGACATAACCAGTGTGAAAGTAGAATAAATTATATTGTAAAAATAAGAATGGATTAAAGAAATGTTGTATGTACCTTTAAGCAGAAATAAGAAATGTTGAAATACAGGTGCCAGGAAAAGAAACATTAGGCATAAACAATGGTGCTAATGGCGAAACATTAACAGAAGATGGATAATAGTTAGTAAGGAAATAAGATATGCATGCCTAGCCCAGGTAAACTTATCTGATTCTGCTTCCTTTGTTATCTTGTTAAGTTCTCACCCTTTTATCTGTATAAATAAGATAGTTTGTGTCTTGCATGGTGCTCACATTATCTGGGTGTTATTAGCAGAGCGCTGTGCTAATAAAACAGAGTGGTCTGACAAACTGTGAGTCCTGAGTCTAACTTTGACAATTTGGAGGTTCTACCGAGATGGCAACCGTCTTCACTGGGGCTGTGTGATTCCTGACTGTTTTTGTAGGATGACCGTGGCAGCCGGCACCTGGGCATTTGGCCCGAGCGGTCCTCCACCAGAACGGAAAGGTGCACGACCACAGTGAAGTCTACGCCATTGAACCTGTTGGTTCCCAATCACTGTACCAGAATAATGGATGTCTAATACCTAGAGTAGGAGGAACAGGACAGTAATTGATCACGAGGGAGAAATTTGCCACAAGTGGTCTTCCCCAAAGTAGGAAATCTTTTGATTGAATCTCTGTGCTTAGAATAATATTTATTGGAGTTTTCATTATGCTTTTGTACAGAAAGGGTTTTCAAAGTTGCCGAGCCTGTCGCTCTTGGGACACCTGATCAGTCCTGCATTCTGGAGAGATGTAGGGGATGTTTGGAAAAATATAATTCTGCTATTGTAGCTCTAATTCTGGCAATCTCCATCCCAGTTTTCTTTAAGCTATTTGTTGAAACAAAATTTCTGATCTTGCTGCTCTCCATCCCAGTTTCATTACTATTAATCTCAAATCATTCAAAGAAAAATGTGCTGCATCTAGTTATCAGAAAATGCAAACTACCCAAGCTTATAAAACATCTACAAAAACAAATAACTTTTAAAACTTTATATTGCATTAGTTCCCATGCTGTGTCCCTCCCAAACATAGAAGAAGACACACACCTTGCTTGGAAAGGCTTATAATCTTGAGGGGGAAAAAAAAACACCAAGGATCATCAAGGGTGGAGGAAAGGGATAAAATGTATAAGCAAAATGATCAGGGGGTGACTGAATGCTTCTTGCTATATGATTGGTTTTTAAGTGAAATTCTAATTATCCACCATTCAACCTCACATGTATTTCCCTGAGACCAATTTACAGTTCAGTTGCAATGTTCTTATGTTCTGCATTGAGTCCTTCAGCATGGATGAGCAGTTTAAAGTACAAGTTAAATAAGTGAAGGAAGTAAGTCAGTGATTTTGTCAGCTGCTTTTGTTATGCCTCCAGAAAGAGGTGTACCTTCAAGAGGGATTTAAATGAAAGAGAGGAAAGTGGCTTTGTAAATCAGTTCAGCAATGGAATTGCATGCATAGAGGACAACATAAAAGAAACCTTAGTGATAGCTGAGAGGCATGGACAAGAGGGTGTCAGTTATCATTATTCAAACCCTTAGACACCCTTGACAGAAGATACAAGAACAAAAAAGTGCTAAATAGAAGCCCATGCCAGCAAAAGTTGATGCAGTACATAAGTGAAGGGAATCATTCTGCATATTCAGAGGGGGCCAGGGATGTGATCAGATCAACTGGTAAGGAAAGCTTAGCAGTTGCATTTTATATGGATTGAATGAGAGCTACAGAAATTTGTGCAAGTTACATAACTTAGTTTGCCAGTTCAGATTATTCTTTGATAAGTGCCCTACTCCTGGATTTTTTGAAAGTTGGCAGTAGCTTGAACCAGCTTCTAATCAGATGCTGACCTAATGGTGATCCTTGTTTTTCACTTAAAAACTAGATTACTGCAATGTCCTCTGCCAGTAGCTTCCCTAAGAGTTTCAAGCGGACTCAGCTTGTGGAGAATGAAATGGTTCAGCTCTTGAGAGGGTGATTTTTCTAAGAGTATATTATACCAGTGTTTCATACTTCAGAGTGCAGCTTCAGGTGCTGATTGATGTAAGTCTTGAGTGACATGGAACCCTAAAGATTGCTTTTCCACTATGTCCTGTCACAATGACTAAGGCCTTGTCTTCACTACTGGGATAATTCAACCCAAGTTATGCTACTCCAGCTAAGTGAATAACGTAGCTGGATTCGACGTAGCTTAGGTCGATTTACCCTGGTGTCTTCACTGCGCTCTGTCGATGGGAGACGCTCTTCAGTTGACTTCCCTTACTCTTCTCAGAATGCTGGACTACTGGAGTCGACCAGAGATCGCTCTGCCATTGATTTAGCGGGTCTTCACTAGACCCGCTAAATCGACCCGTTTCATCGATTACGCCAGCATTGATCTTCCCGTAGAGAAGACAAGCCCTAATATCAGCAGGGTTGTTTCTGGTGTATTTTTCAGACCCAGGAAAAGGGTGTTCTCAGTCAAGGCCTTCACCTATGAATTCCACTCCTCTTGTGGTCTGCGAGTGTGATCAGCTTCAGGGTACAAAGTAAGATCAAGTACAACCAGATCTTTAATTGGTATTTTCCCATCAAAGCAGGTTCTGGGGTTTGTGAGGTCAACTTCTGAATTTTTGGATGAAGGCAATTACTATTACTTGTAACTATTGTGAGGTACCCAGATGCCATGACAATGGACATGTGTTAGATAGGATTTCTGACACCCTAGTCCTCCTCATAACTATAATATCTGGATGCTATAATGAAATACAAATTAAATTCAATACCATAGTTTTTATGGGAACTTACAGGAGCAGGAACAAACTGTCAGGTTCCGTTTCACACTCCATGTGTCAAATGTTATTTTCGTAATTAGTATTTATATGAAATGGAGTTCTAAGCTCAATACTCATCCTAATTGTTAACTAGTTTCATGACTTACAGGGTGCAAGCAGAGCCGCTGAAGATGCTGAACGTGAAAGGAGAGAACGAGAGGAAAGATTGAGACATACACGAAATTCTGCAGTACGTGGTTTACCCTCCACTGCCTCTGGGAGGCTGAGGGGAACGCAAGACGTAGCTCCTCCTCCTCCCCTTACTCCAACTTCGCATACTGGTAAGTAATCAGATTCCTGGGGCAGACTCATCTTGCAGACTATGCTATTCTTCAGCTACTTCCTGGTTACTGAACTATACCATTTTGCCATCCTTCAAAATCAACTTGAGTAAATAACCAGGATTAGGGAAATATTTTATAAATATACTCTCTGTAAATGCTTTCTTTCCATAAATTACTGGACAGGTTTTCCTTTCTGCTGCACGTAATAATTGCCTTGCTACATGCTAGTCTGATTTAGATTGTTGCCTTAAATACCTGCTGTGGTTTGGTAACAATTACACACTTTACTCACTCTAGAAGGATCACCTTTTCCAAGTGAACTTATTCTCAGGACATTCCATTTATAAAGTCATTACATTTTTAAGTGTTTTGCTGAGTCCCCAATTCAGACTAATAAATGTAAACATTTGTATGTAAAGAGATTTTCCCTAATGGTGATTTTATTTTAATTGTATACCAAAATGATTTTCTACTTATGTAAGGAATAACATAAGATTCCATAGAACTGATCTATTTTTTCTTTAAGGCTTTGTTAAAGATTTAAATAATCGCCTAGTGTACTGAAGTTGGGCTTAGATCTTCTTTTATTGCACCTCAGCATAGTTATGAGAAAATAGATTTCCAGCTCAGTGGCACACTGAAATGACTTCAGATACACTTTGATCTTGCTGTTACATAACAGATCAGTAGTTCCATACTGACTTCCACTTATTCAGATAATAAAATCAATTTCTTTTTCATGGTATTACCTCCGTAGAACCTCACCGCAGAAATCATATGTCAAGACATTCTGCTACTGAACACATTGGAGCAGTAGTTGAAGGGAAGCAGAGCGCTCCCTCAAGCCCCATCCTCCTGCTGGAACCAACCTCTCCCTTTTTGCTTCATATTACACAAACAAATCTCATTGTCAATTTTAGGCTGAAAAGTTCACTTTTTCAGATTTTTGATATTTTTACCCAAAATTAGGAAATTCCAAATCAGACATGTGATCCATCTAGTTTAGCATTCTGTTTCAGACTGTAGTCAGGTTTCAGAGTGGTAGCCATGTTAGTCTGTATCAGCAAAAACAATGAGAATTCCTTGTGGCACCTTAGAGACTAACAAAATAAACATGTTAGTCTCTAAAGTGCCACAAGGACTCTTTGTTGTTTAGACTGTAGTCAGTACTAGATGCTTCACAGGAAGGGGTGAGAAAGCTCTCAGTAGACAGATGTGGGATAATCTGCCCCCTTCCCCCTCTTCCCCCCCCCCCTGAAAATTTTATCCTATTCCCTAATTAAAATAACATAAGAATGGCCCTACTTGGTCAGACCAAAGGTCCATCTAGCCCAGTATCCTGTCTTCCGATAGTGGCCAATGCCAGGTGCCCCAGAGGGAATGAACAGAACAGGTAATCAAGTGATCCATCCCCTGTCGCTCATTCCCAGCTTCTGGCAAACAGAGGCTAGGGATGCCATTGATGGACCTATCCTCCATGAATTTATCTAGTTTGTTTGTGGGGTTTTTTGGAGCCCTGTTATGGTCTTGGCCTTCACAACATTCTCCGGCAAGGAGTTCCACAGGTTGACTGTGTGTTGTGTTAAGAAATACTTCCTTTTATTTGTTTTAAACCTGCTGCCTATTTATTTCATCTGGTGACCCTTAGCTCTTGTGTTATGAAAAGTAGTAAACAACACTTCCTTATCTACTTTCTCTACACCAGTCATGATTTTATAGACCTCAATCATATCTCCCCATAGTCATCTCTTTCATAAACTGATAGTCCCAGTCTTAATCTCTCCTCATATAGAAGCCATTCCATACCCCTAATAATTTTTGTTGCCCTTTTCTGAACCTTTTTCAATTCCAATATATCTTCTTTGTGATGAGATGATCACATCTGCACATATTATTCAAGATGTGGGCATCCCATGGATTTATATAGAGGCAACATGATATTTTCTGTCCTATTATCAATCCCTTAATTATTCCCAGCATTCTGTTTGGCTTTTTGACTGCCGCTGCACATGTGGATGTTTTCAGAGAACTATCCACAGTGACTCCAAGATCTCTTTCTTCAGTTAATTTAGACCCCATCATTTTATAGGAATAGTTGGGATTATGCTTTCCAATGTGCATTACTTTGCATTTATAAACATGAAATTTCATCTGCCATTTTGTTGCCCAGTCACCCAATTTTGAGAGATCCTTTTGTAGCTCTTCGCAGTCTGCCTGGGTCTTAACTATCTTTAGTAATTTTGTATCATCTGCAAATTTTGCCACCTCGCTGTTTTCCAGATCAATTATGAATATGTTGAATAGGACTGGTCCCAGAACAGACCCCTGGGGGAAACCACTATTTACCTCTCTCCATTCTGAAAACTGACCAATTAAACCTACCCTTTGTTTCCTATCTTTTAACCAGTTACCAATCCATGAGAAATTGGGTTAAACTCTGAAGCACAAATTTTATAATCCTTCCATACTCTTTAATATTAGCCATTATAACTCTAGATATTATTTTTATCCGTATAAATGTTTGCTCTCTTTCTGAAGTGTGCTAAAGTAGTAGCCTCATCAACATCCTATGGCAGTGAGTTCCACAGTTAAATTATGCATTAAACAAGAGAGTATTTCCTTATATCATTGTATGTCCCCTGTTCTTGTGTTATGAGATAGGGAAAACAGAAGCTTCTAATCTGCATTCTCTAGACCATTATTTTATATACTTCTATCATGTCCCATTTTATTATCGTTTCTCCCTCAGACCTCACTATGGTAGTGGCTAAAACCAGGGAATGTCTTTTAAAAAAATGCATTTATCTCAGCCTGTTCTGATAACAAATGTCATGAATGCTGCCAGTCTAGGTCGGGGAACACATTTAGGATCTCTGTCTGGGGTCTTCGGAAGCCTAATGAGCTGCAGCTCCACATAAATTTGCTAGAGCTGAGGGCCATCAGGCTGGCTTACAAATCTTTTCACCACAGATCAGAAACATAATTGTGTTGCCTCTGTCAGAAAGTATCAGAGGGGTAGCCGTGTTAGTCTGGTTCTGTAGAAGCAGCAAAGAATCCTGTGTCAGAAAGTAATCGGTCAAAGTGGATGGTTCATTAAAAAAATATCTGCTCTGCACTTGACACTCTTTTTTTTTTTTTTTTAAGTTGCTTACATCAAATGGAAGGGGACACATCATCCATCACAAGTGAGCATTCAGACCTTTGGTGGCTCATGTGAAGATCTGTTTGAGACCAAGCAGGGATCCCATGTGTATTAGACACCTTTTTTACATTGACAAGAAAGAGCTCCTCTTACACCTTTCCTCCACATTTCCATTCATCCTTGAAATATTTATGGAGATTTGGCAGAAGAGACCCAGCATGATCTTAGTCTCACCAACCTGGACATGGCAGACCTGGTTATATCCAAGTTCCTGCATCTGTCCAAAGATCGATCTTCTCTTCCCTCTTCTCCCTGCTTCCTCCAATACAAGATTTCTTGTCACAGGAGAACAGCATCTGGTGCAACTGACTGCTGGTCCCTCAGCTAACAACATAGCTCATAAAGCGACATCTGACGAAGTGGGTATTTACCCACAAAAGCTTATGCTAACATGGCTACCCCTCTGATACTTGACAGCATAACTCATGAATTTCTAGAGCTTGATGTTTTATACTTGATCTGAGATCGAGACAGTCCTGTTTGTCGTCTTCTAAATAAAACAGGTTTAAAGGGTTTATTAAAGGATAGGAATAAATGATCAATTTTCCTAGTGAAAAGAAGTGAATAGCGGGTTCCCCCAGCAATCTGTATCTATTCAGCATATTAATGAATGATCTGCAAAAGGGGGCGAACAGACATGGCAATGTTTCTGGACAACACAGAATTAATTCAAGATAGTCAAGTCCAAAGCAGACTCTGAGGAGTTACACGGGAATCTCATAAAGGTGGGTGATTGGGCAACAAGATGGCAGATCAAATTCAATGTTAAGTGCAAAGTAATGAACATTGGAAAAAATAATCCCAACTATATATACACAGTGATGGATTCTGAATTAGCTATTGCCACCCAAGAAAGAGATCTTGGCATCACTGTGGACAGCTCTCTGAAAAGGTCCACTCAATACACAGCAGCGGTCAAAAAGACTAAAAGTCTGTTAGGAACGATTAGGAAAGGTATAGAAAATAAGACAGAAAATATCATAATTATAGAATCATAATGCTCCTACATAAATATATGGTGCGCCTACACCTTGAATAATGTGTCCGGTTCTGGTCAGCCCATCGCCAAAGAACTGGAAAAGGTTCAAAGAAAATCAACAAAGGTGATTAAGAATATGGAAACTTCCATACAAGGAACTAAAAAGATTAGGGCTGTTCAGCTTAGAAAAGAGAGGACTAAGGGGGGGAATCTGATAGAGGTCTATAAAATCATAGACAGTGTGGAAAAAGTGAATAGAGGAGTGTTTTTTACCCTTTCCTACATAAATCAGAGGTCACCCAATAAAAATAATAGGTAGCAGGTTTAACACAAACAAGAGGAAGTACTTCTTCACATGATGCACAGCTAACCTGTGGAACTCATTATCGTGGAATGTTGTGATGTTTAAAAAAAAAAAAAAAACTAAGTTCATATAGATCCATAAATAGCTATTACCCATGATGGTCAGGGACATACCACCATGCTCAGGATGACCCTAAACCTCTGAATGTCAGAAGCCAGAAGAGATAAATAGGGATGGATCACTTCATAATTGCCCTGGAGCTCTGGTATGGGCCACTGTTGGAGACAGGGTGCTGGGCAGGATAAGCCATGGTCTGAACCAGCGTGGAAGCTCTTTTGTTCTTAAATCTTGACCTGGTCTTCTGTCCACTTTAAATGAGTGTATACTTTTCTTTTCTCTCTCTCTGCTGTTATCAAATCCAACACCTGGTTATTACATATAACTTAACTGCTGTTTCTGCCTACTGTCACTGCAAAAGAGACTTAGGCCTGGTCTACACTAGGGGAGGGTGTCGATGTAAGATACGCAACTTCAGCTATGGGAATACCATAGCTGAAGTTGAAGTATCTTATCCCGACTGACCTCCCGTCCTCACCGCGCAGGATCGACGTCCGCGGCTGCCCCGCCGACTCCGCTACCGCTGATCGCTCCGGTGGAGTTCCGGAGTCGACGGGGAGCGCGTTCAGGATCGATATATCGCATCTAGGTGAGACACGATATATCGATCCCCGATAAATCGATCGCTACCCACCAATACGGTGGGTAGTCTGGATGTACCCTTAGGTGTTTGTCCGTTCCCTGGTGAAAGTTTGGTGTTTGTTTTTTTTAAAGGTCTTAAAAACTAACACCTCTTTAAATCCTGTTTAAAACTGTATTACAAGAAAGTTAAGTGATAAGGCTAATACAGTCTTTCTCACAGCTAACGCCTCTCCTCGGCCAGTGTCTGGAATGGAGCGAGAACGGAAAGTGAGTATGAGATTGCATCGTGGTGCCCCTGTCAATATCTCTTCATCTGATTTAACAGGCCACCAAGATACTTCTCGCATGTCAACTTCACAGGTACAGAATAAACACCTTTTTATGGGAAAGGGAGGGGTTTAATTTGAGAGTACTTATTTTGATCAGGCTGTTGTACTTTCCTATGTCAGTTTACCAGTTAATCAATGGAATTTCATACTGAAGAATATTCACTTCATTATTTTATAAAAGAGTTTAGAATATTTAGGTATGTAGTTCCTACCTTTTTGCTTTGTTGGAGGCACCACTCATAAGGCCTTTGTCTTACGATATCAATACAATATATAACAAAGTACCATATTTATCTCTAAAGAACTGAACAAGGGCAATTTGTTTGTTTAATCTCCATCTTTCTGTTTCTTTGTATGCCCAGTGGCAAGCCTTTTAATGCCAGGGCTGTATTAAAGAGACATTTGAGAAGATGTTCAGTATACAGTAGGAGCCCAAAGAGTTGTGTGTGCTATTTGGTGGAACATATGCTATATATTTGTTTCACTGAAGCAGTCCGAACAATGTCGCATTAGACATGATTACAAGTAGTATAATATTCAGGATCTTAAAATTATCTTAGCAATTTTAACTACAGAATTCAAAAGTCTTGCACAATCTAGAAAACATGGCTTGTGCATTTTATTTTATTTTTTTTTTACTGCTGAGAGGATCTAATATTGTAGAAATATAGCAAATGCTGTGATTCTGAGGTGGAAATATGGTGATGTGGTATACTTAGTCAAGATAATTAAGTCTTGAACAACATTTTTTTTCTTCCATGTAATCTTTTACTTTTCTATTCCACTTCTACCTTGTTCCTTCTTTCACTATATCTTGCTTTAAGGGTTCTACCTAGCTATCAGGTACCTTTCATTTATAACTTTCCCAGTACTCGTAGTTCCCATTTAAAAGTGTAAAAGTAAAATTTTCTTAACTTTACTAGTCTCTTGGACATTTTGTAAACATTGGCTTATTTCTTCCCATCTGTGGATTTCTAGGAGAAACAAAACTGCTAATTGAGTATTTAATACTTATTTGACAAGCACATCATCACTGTCTTTAGTTAGGGTGACATAATTCTGTCAGTATTCAATTTGTATGCCTTCTGAAAAGTTCTCTGAGTTAATAGACTTTTTAACAAGGTTCGGAGTTAACAGTAGCTTTTTAATTAGTGAAATTAATACGCTTTTTAAAATTTATAATGCCATTGTTTTTCCTACACACATAGTTAAAATTGTGCCTAAAGTGCTTTACTGACTGTTTAAGTGCAACCTGTGTAGCATGGTAGTAGGCTATAGTGTAAATGGTCATACTGTGGTAGTGCTCACTATAGAATTGCCTTTAAATCAATACAGCATTCTTAGTGTATAGAGAAGATGAGAAATTCTAGACCCAACAGAACCTGTATCTTAAATTTTAGTATACACATGGCTTGTCTTAGGGTTCTCTAGAATACAAACTTATCTGGAGACTTCAGCGGTACATTTGCTTTGAAATATCAGTTATTGACAGTGTCCGTCTATTGTTCAGGTAGTTTAGTTAATATTAGGGCTATCAATTAATCACGATTAACTCAAAACAAATTAACGCTATTAAAATAATCTTGATTAATCGCAATTGTAATCGTACTGTTAAACGATAATAGAATACCAATTTATTTCAGTTACAACAGAGAATACAAAGTGTACAGTTCTCACTTTATTATTTTTATTACAGATATTTGTTACAAATATTTATTACAGATAAACAAAAGAAATATTTGCAGTTCACCCCGTACAGTGGAGTGGGCAAACTTTTTGGCCCAAGGGCCTCATCTGGGATTAGAAATTGTATGGCGGGCCATGGATGCTTACAAAATTGGGGTTGGAGTTCATGAGGGGATGAGGGCTCTGGTTGGGGGTGCGGGCTCCAGAAATGAGGAGTTCAGGGGCCAGAAATGGGGAGTTCAGGATTCAGGAGAGGGCTCTGGACTGGGGCAGTGGGGGGGGGTGAGGGCTCTTGGGTGGGGCTGGGGATGAGTTTGGGGTGTAGGAGGGTGCTCTGGGCTCGGAGGGGGATCAGGACTGGGGCAGGGGCCTGGGGTGTGTGAATGGATGCAGGCTCCACCTGGAGGTTCAGGCTCTGGGGTGAGGCTGGGGCTAAGGGGTTTGGGGTGCAGGAAGGTGCTCTGGGCTGGGATTGAGGGGTTCAGAGTGCAGGAGGGGGATCAGGGCTGGGGTAGAGGGTTGGGGTGCAGGGAGGTGCAGGCTCTGGGGTGGGGCTGGGGATGAAGGGTTTGGGGTGCAGGCTGCCCCAGGACTGAGGGGGGAGAGAAGACTCTCTCCAGCCCTCTCTCCCCGCAGAAGCTTGGGGCCCGGTGAGAGGCACCTCTCCCTGGCGGCGGCAGCTCTGGTGGTGCTGAGCTGGGCTGGGGGAGGGGTTCCTTTTCTCCTCAGCTCCAGTGCAGCGTGGCTGGGCTGGGGGAGAGGTTCCTCTTCTCCTCAGCTCCAGTGAGGTGTGGCTGGGTGGGGGAGGGGGTCCTCCCCCCACCTGCACAGCCCTTGAGAGCCTGCTGCACAGCCATGCAGCTTACAGGGAACTTAGAATGTCACCTGAAAGTGAGAACACGCATTCACATGGCACTCTTGTAACTGGCGTTGGAAGGTCATCGAGCAGAGCCCTTCATCAGTATGGAAGTGTGTCCTTTGGAATGGTGGCTGAAGCATGAAGGGGCATACGAATGCAACTCCAGCTACAAAAGTCCCATGCAAATGCCTGTTCTCACTTTCAGGTGATATTGTAAATAAGTGGGCAGCATTATCTCCCAAAAATGTAAATGTGTTTGTCTTAGTGATTGGCTGAACAAGAAGTAGGACTGAGTGGACTTGTAGGCTCTGAAGTTTTATATTGTTTTATTTTTGAGTGCAGTTGGGAAAAAAATAATTCAAAGTTGCACTTTGACATCAAAGAGATTGCACTATAGTATTTGTATGAGATGAATTGAAAAATATTATTTCTTTTTTTACAGTGCAAATATTTGTAATAAAATTAAGTGAGCACTGTATACTTCATATTGTGTGTTATAATTGAAATCAACATTTGGAAATGTAGAAAACATCCATAAATATTTAAATAATAGTATTCTGTTATTGTTTAACAGTGCAATTAAAACTGCAATAAATTGTGGTTTTTTTTAATGTTACAATTAATCATAATTAATTTTTCTAATTCTTTAACAGCCTTAGTTGATATACAGGAGTATTGTTATCAGGGAAGTAAATTCAGCTGTCATGGTTGGCATTCCACTTTGTTTTCCTTGCAAATGTGTCAAATTTTGAGATGCTAAGTGCTAATCAACATTTTCCATTTTAAAAAATGAATTTAATGATCTGGGATTTTATAATAGAATTAATGCATTCAGAATTAATTGCAAATACGTTTATTTTGAAAGTGAACTTAAAAGCTTTCTCCCTACCAAAATCTTGCAAAAATTGGACATTGCAAACAAACAAAAAAAAACAATGCAGAGAGCTCTCACTTTACTTGGCTTTAGAAATATACTAAACTGTAGCAGGGGAAACTATCCTCAATGTGGATTTTGGCAGTAGAGAGTGAAGGAGGGAATCAAAGATTACAAATAATTGAAAGAGGGTTGTAGATGCGAGAGTCAGTACTCTGCACATCATGCATCTCCCATTGAATGAGCCAGGATTATGCAAAACACAGTTTAATTCAATCTACACTGTTCAAATTCTGTAGCAAAGGAGGCCGCATTCCTCTGGGCTTCAGCCACAGACAATACAGAGCTCTCTGCCTCTCTCACCATTGAACTTGCCCAGTGAATGGGGAAGTGGAAAACTTTCTATTTATGCGTGCATGTCATAAATATATAAAGTAATAGCTACCCTTAATACATTTTAGAAATAGTTAAGTTTATAAAATCTTTATTTGGACTGTTTTTTGTGTTCCTTCACTTGTAAAGCCAAACTCTCTTAATATCATTACTCCCACAGATCTGAGTAAGAGGGAAATATATTTTTAAAGCCTCTTTTAAAATTACCTTAAATTCTTCACACACAGAAATTTTATGACTTTTAAAGTCTGATATTCCAGGACCCATCCAGGTTTAGAAACAAGTCCTGTTTATCTGTTTTGAAATCTGAGAATGGTCTCCATTTTTAGCTCTGAAGGGCAAGTTACTGAAATTTGAGTCCCAGATCACTGACCTGTCTCATGGTCCCTTTAATTTAAAGCAGGGGAGGATTGGAGTTGTACAGTTGGGGAGAGGGAGGAGGTGCTTTTTCAGCAGATTGGGAGGACAGAAAGCAGCTATTTTGAGAAATCTTAAATCTGGATTTGTATAAATCCTAGCTGAGATAGTGAGAATAATGTAAGTGAGGTGGTTATATCTGGACATTAAATACAGCTTATCATATAGCTTTCACTGCCCCATATGTGATGGTTTTATTATGTTCAGAGATTTGGCAAAGTATTGTTATTATTATTAAATCCCTTGGAGGTCTTCAGATGAAAAGATGATTGTCTTTTCTAGCCCAATAGGCATTATTTCAGTATTTACTCAGTGTTTAACTCTCAGATTTGATAGAATTTGAGATTGTCTTTGTAACAGTTGACATAAAAGCAAGTCATTAGTGGGCAAAAATTGCAGTAAGTGGTGTTTTATTCTTATTCCCTTTCATGTCTGAGTGTATCTTGTTTGTAATGAAGGAATAAAACTCCCGATGGTAAAGTTTCAGAGCGTTCTTAATCCTGGTGTGGTTAGTAATTCATTCTAGTTCTTTAGCGTGGCTGTAGTTATGGAATATTTGGCTCAAATTCGTGCATTGCATTTTTCTAAAGCATTTCTGTATTAAAGTACAAGGAGTATAGTAACATAATCCTGTTACATCTAGAGTTTTATAAATATGAAGCCCTATTCTTTCCAAATGGATCCATGTAGATATTGGGACTTGCCCGCCTGGATACATGAATCCCTTTGCAATTTTGGAGCCAAAGGGAGTATAGAAAAGAATAATCTATTTTCATACCATGGTAGCTAGCCAAGGATTTCAAACTTTGTTTAAAAGTCCTGTAGTTTCTCAGTCTATACACTTATTTACTTTAGTGCATAGTTTAAAACATTTCAGGTCTCCATTAAACTTCAAACATATTTAGCATTTATCGAATTTCACTGATCTCAGAGACTTCCTAAATGTTTCAAGTATTTCAGATTTGAATCACACTTTTGTAATGTAATATAGATGATACTATAAGAATAGTTAAGGAAAATGTTTAATATCAATTTCTAATTTAAATATATATCATATACAATATTTGAGAATGTGAATATCTTGAACCATCCAGATTTGTTGTCAGTTTCCTCATTGATAATTCCAGACACAAGATGTTCTTCAAAGCATGTATTTAAGATTATCTTATATGATTAAGGAATCCTGCCGTTTAAATTGCTGATTGTTCCTCTTTTGACACTGAAAAATTGGATTCAGGTTGGTTGTGATAGCTCCAAAATAAAGCAGAAAGTGTTAAAGGTTCTCATTTGCATTGACACTACAGAAATAAGTTTCAGAATTTTTTATTTGAATAGTGAATCATCTCTTAGTTTAGGGAATTTTTGTTTTCTAACTGTTACAGTCCAACCAGACTAAAAGAGATATTTTCCACATTTAACTCCAAAGGTACAGAATCCTTTTTATATAAGATAAAATAAACTTGATTGGTATTTGGGATCTTTTTAATCAGGAAAATGTGCCATGTCTCACTTCAGTCAAGGGTTCTCCAGGAGAATGTTGCAGGTTACTTTTAGTTTTGTTTTATCTGTAAGAGATGAAGATATCTGGAAAGATATAGGTAGTCTGTACACATCCCCATTCCTGGGATGCACCAATGGTACTGCCTGGACCAAAGTAACTTTCTAGTAGCAGTGCTTGTCAGAGTGCTCTCTCACACGTGCTGCCTCTCTTCTCGCTGCTACACATATTTGGAGTGAATGGCTATAAAAGGGGGCTTGTCCCGCCAACCACCTCAGTTCTTTCCAACCCTGATAGCAGTCAAACCAGGAATCTGGCCATCTCCCCCAACCTGCATTTGATGGAACAGATCATTCCCAGTGCTGTCTTTAGTTTATTATGTAGCAATTTTAATTTCTTTCTTTTGGTGAGGATTTCACAGAGGCTCAGATCCCCCAGTTCCCAACTGTGGAACCGAAGACCACAAAGTTGGGGTTCAAGAGATATGCCTTTTGCCCTGCTATCTTTCTTATTTCAGATGCACGTGTGAACTGTTTGGCCTTCTTGGAGGAAGGTAATTCACTATCTTAATCCTCTGTATGCAGCAGACTGACCACCAGGGCTAGCAAGAAGTTTCAAAATCAACTCCAAGCATTGCTACTGGAGGAAGCATTAGCAACTAAACTTTCTGGCTCCAAGTCTAAGGGATCCACAAGTGTTGGAGACCCGATTCCCCTCTGACAAATGATGATGGGTCCAGAAAGCCCAACAGTTCTCTGGTGCAGGGGTCTATCTTCTTAACTGGAGCCAGTCCTAAGGTGCCAGTCAGGGTGAATCCACTTCATTGGATCATACTGTGGAGAAATCCCTAGCCTCACAGGTGTCAGACTCTTATGAAAGAGCCAGAGTACGAGAGCATGCCATTAAGAATCTTGTTCCTTACAACAAAATCCAAAATTGTTCCATCAAGGTGGAAGCCAGAGGCAAATCAAATGGTTATTATAGAGGACCAAGGTTGTAATATAGAGCCATACCCTGCCCCTGATCCAGAGCCAACAGTTAGCTTGAAAATTAATCAGAAGCCTAATAAAACATATATTGCGTCCTTCAAATTGTAGGTTATTGCAAGCTCCATGATTCAGTAGCCATCTTTTTGTTCTGTGTTTATTCATGAATATTTCTAGTTCTTCCTGTTTATTCCCCATACCTCTTGAATTAGTATAAAGACATCTAAGATAATGATTTGATTTTTCCCTCTCTGTTCCCTCTTGTTTCTCCTTTATCCTTGCTATAATTGACCATGCTTCCCCTCCCCCCCCCCCATTCCAACCCTTTTCCCAGGTGTCCATGTTTGTGATTTACTTGTAGGCTTTTGTCTCCTGTCCCCATTAAAACTAGTTTAAAGCCCTTCTCACTAGGTTAGCCAGTCTCTCTCCAAAGACACTCTTCTCCTTCCTTGACAAATGGACCCCATCTCCACTCAGCTGTCCTTCCTGGAACAGTAACCTGTCGTCAAGGAAGCCAAACCCCTATGTATTGAGGAGTGTTAAAATACCCCTAAATCCTTAATGAAAAGCAACAGAGCACTCTCTGTGGCTTGCCTTAGACATACTCTCATATTAGAAATCTGTAGATCTGCCATTTGGCATCTAGATCAGATGCTCAGTTGATAAGACAGTACTGCACTCCTTACTTAACCAGGCATTCTCATCCGATCATGCAGAGAGAGGAGCACTACTTGCCAAATTCCCAAGAGTGGGACTATACCAAAAAGGTACTCGAAGAAGAAACAAAAGCTACTCACCTGTAACCAGGGTTATTACAGATGACCTCTGCAAATTCACACTCCCAGCCCACTTTCCCTTCTTGGTTGGAATGCTGATTTCAACTACATCAATTTGGGCAAAATTATGGAAAAGCTGCTACAGGTTTCCATTAATAAAGAATTGAAAGAAGGCAATATAATGCTAATTAACATGGTTTTATGGAAAATACGTCTTGTCAAGCAAATTTTATTTCATTCTTTGAGATTTTTGGATGATAAAAGTAACTGCATAGATGTAATAAAGTTTTGTAAGGCATTTGACTTGGTACTACATGACATTCTGATTAAATAACTAGCCCTATACAACAATAATGAAGCACATGTTAAATGGATTAAGACCTGGCTAACTGACAGATCTTCAAAAAGTAGCTGTCAGTGGGGAATCATTAAATAGAGGTGTTTCTAGTAGAGTTCTGCAAGGATCAGTTCTAGGCCCACTGCTATTCAGCATGTAAGTTACTATATAATCCCTTACCCACAATGGTGTTCTGTAACATTTGCCATGGCTACTGTCTAAATTTTTGCCAAGCTTTTCATCATATCCACAGAACAGAGATTAAATTAATGTAACTGCTAGCTTCAATTCATACTAGTGCTTGTAAAAACTACTTCTTCAAAGCACTTAGTTCAATTTTGCAATAAATATCAGAATCCAATAAAGACTATTAAATCTGACTTATTGGCTACCTACGTATTACATTTGGAGATGCAGTCAGCTATTATTCAACAGTGAGGTTCTGGGGGGAGCTGTCAGGGGACAAGGAGCGGGGGGGTTGATGGATTGCAGGTTCTGAGGGGGGCAGTCAGAGGCAGGACGTGGGAAGGGTGTTGGATGGGGGAGACAGCTGTTTTGGGAGGCACAGCCTTCCCTACCTGGCCTCTGATACAATTTTGCAACCCCGATGTGCGGGGGCCAGCTTTAGGAAGTGCGGGGCCCGATTTTAACAGTTTTGACAGGGCCCCGGCAGGGATGACTTAAAAAAAAACAAAAAACACATGGGGCTTACTCACCGGGTGGCGCTCCAAGTCTTCGGTGGCACTTTGGCGGCGGGTCCTTCACTCGCTCCGGGTCTTTGGCGGCACTGAAGGACCCGCCGCTGAAGTGCTGCTGAAGAACTGGTATGAATGAAGGACCCGGTAGGGAACCGGTTGTTAAGATTTTGGCAGCTCATCACTGGGTAGAGGTGTATATGGCATTGATGAGAGTGATACTGGAATACTTTGTCCCATTTCGGTGTTCACATTTCGAAAGGAGAGGATGCAGACAAAAGCCTCAAATGATTTGAGGGCTGGAAAAAATGCCTTACAGTGAGAGATATGGAGCTCAGTCTGTTTAGCTTATCAAAAAGTTCAAGAGATTACTTGATCACTATGTATACAAGTTCCTTCATGGGGAGAAAATACTTGCTACGAAAGGACTCTTAAATCTATCAGAGAAACGCATGAGAAGAACCAGTGACTGGAAGTTAAAGCTAGACAAATTCAAATTAGAAATAAGGCACAATATTTTAACAGGGAGGATTATGAACTACTGGAACAAACTACAAAAGAATATGGTGGATTCTCCATCTCTTAATGTCTTGAAATCCAAGACTGGATTCCTTTCTGGAGGATATGCTCTAGTCAAGCACAAGTTAATGGGCTGCACAGAGGTAACTGGAAGAAATGGCCTCTGTGAAGCAGGATATTGTACTAGATGAACTAATGGTCTCTTCTGGCCTTAAAATGAATCTATGAACTTTGGATCTGAGAAGGTGGTGGAAGTATCTGAGGCAGTCAGCATGCCATCCTACCTTTTATAGCTACACCCTTTGAGTGTTAAGAGTAGTGATGGAAGGATAGTGGGTGCATAAGCGCTCCCATGGGCACTGCTACTAAAATTTCCAGTCCAGACTGTACAATCGGGCACATCTCAGGCAAGTGAATGTGCAGAGGTTGTCTTGAACTCCAGTAACAGGTGAGTAACCTTTGTTTCTCTTCAGGGCTCAATTCTGTAAGACTATTTCAATGGAACTTCTCATGTGCTTAAAGTTAAGCACGTGCGTAAGTGCTTTGCTGGATGCAGAATGCATAGCACCTTGCAGGATCTAGCTCTTGCACAACTCATATTTATGTTAATAGTAGATTGAGAATTCTCTCTCTAGTTGAGAGGAAAAGGTTTAGAATACTTAGAGTAAAGGAATAATGGAATAAGTCTCTTTGACAAAGGAAAATGTTTTTAAATCAATGGCCAGCACTGGCAATTAACAATCTGTGTGTTTCACTTTATTGGACTAAAATAGAGGCTGGAACAAAAATGCACTCCCAAAATACAGTTCACTTCCTAATGAGAAAACCTTTATTCATATGTTAATCTTTATAGGGATCATTTTCTACATAACTCCTCTAACTCTGAGATTTCATCTTTCTTTGAGGAAGAATGTTTTTGTTCCTTTTAAAATAGCTATTCGTACAAAAACAAGTCTTGTAGCAATCTGAAATTAAAGTCTTTGGAAAGTGTATGTAGGTTCAACTGCAAATTTAGGTTGGATTTTGTAGTCAACTTTATATATTTGGACAGTAGAACTGTTACAAATTGCTGTCTTTTCCCCCCACCTCAGAATAGCATTCCCTTCGAACATCATGGCAAGTAGCTGCTCGTCTCCTCGTTGGAAGGCAGCACTGGGTGAGTCCCTTCTTGTTAGACCCAAATCTTTTTGGATGGGGTGGGATTAAATCCTGTGGAAACATCGGATTTGGCTCTTCCTCTTCACATTAACTCTTACAATTGTACACTTTATCTCTGTGCCCTACACTCAGATGTCAGGTACTTGACATGGCATTAGGATTCCTTCTGACTGTAAAAGTAAACATCCTTCCAAGAGCTGAAGTATTTACTACTATTCTTCCTAAATTCTTTAGTAGAATTAATTAAAATTGGTGGTTTGGGAAGCTCCTATGGCTATTAAGGCATTGCTAATAAAATAAGCAGACCAGCAACTCTAAACCAAGTCTATCCTAGAACCACTCACTCACTCACTCATGCCCGTCACCCCAATCAGGGTATGGGCCGCCAACCACAGATCTCCAGAGTCTTCTATCCTGGGCCATTCGCTCTAGCTGGTTCCAGGTATAGCCCATTTTTTTGCTATCAGCCTGAAGGTCACACCATAATTATGCTCACAATCTCAGACATCCATTCTAAACTAGTTTGATCTTTTAAAATTATGAAAACAGATTACTTGTTCTGAAGACTTGTCTTGGAGAACAAAATTAACTAATTCAAGTAAGGCTTTATCTTGGCATGAGTGGAACAAGTTATTAAAGTAGCCTTCATTTTTCTATGTTTTTAAATTCTCTTCCATCCCTTATGAGCTGCCAGAGATTAAAAACATTTTCAGATGAACTTCTCTTTAGTGTAGCTGAAACATGAGCACCTTAAATATAGGCAGGCTTGAACTTGGACACTCAAAATCCTTTGCCAGTGGATAGTGAAATAATTTCTGCCTTTGTGCGCAGTTTTCTAGTATTTAAGCCAATTGTATTTTAGCAATAGAAACATTTGTGGGTCAAAATCTGTACCTCACTGTTGAAGGATACTGACTCTTAAATTATTTTAGAAGCTGCTTCTTTGCTATATATTAAAAAGGCAATCCTATTTTTCTGTTCCTTGTTAAATTCTGTAGTTCTTTCTGCTGCTTTACTTTCTCTATAAAGCTCCAGCTTGCACTAATTCTACATCTGCAGTTGGTGTAGCATCCTTCTCTTCCTCTTTTTTATTTAATTTTCTCCATTTCTGTGTACTTGGCTCACTCCAGAAGCTGCTTCTTTCTTGAATTGTTGTTGTAATATTCAAAACTGTCTGCAAATGATAGTTTACTTTAGAGCCCCAGTCATTAGGCCTTACTCAAGCAAAGCGCCCACTGAAGTCAATGCAAATCTTGCATGAGTTACGACAGCAGGAAACCAGCCGGATCAAGATCTTGTCTGTTGTGCTTGACCTTTATGTGTGAAAAATGTGGTAGCTATTTAAGACTCTGCTTCTCTATCTTAGAGTGATATTGCTACTTTGACAGTTGTAACTTCTTAAATTAAATGTACTGATGTGTGATGCCTTTAACTTTCTGTGGGCAGTATGTTACTTAAGACAAGCTCAAGCTAAGTAAATAATATTGTGAAATGTGTTTAATATGGCATCACCAGTAAAAAGCCAAAGAGCTCTATTTTTTAAACATATTTTTAACTTTATGCTTCGATATGGGTTTCTTCAGCCTTGAATCACTATCAGTTTTATTTTGAGAGCTCAGCAGTTTAATCTGGTTTTGTTCTTTTTTTGCGTGCATGTTTTTGCTGTGATTTATTTGTTCTCCAAACTCTGTTTTTGCTGAAGAGGTGCATTTTCTGTGTTAACCTTAATACAGAAGGAAAATGCAGATAATGTGATGTGGCTACAGGTAGGTATGAAATAACCTGTGTAGTCCATTGGATTACAGATTCTAGAAAGATCTTTTTTTTTTCTTTTAACAGGGTTTTTATGCCCAGATGTTTTGCAACAAGTGACTGAAACAATTTTGGTATCACCATCTATGCTACTTAAAATAACTTGTGCTGATGTTACCTTGTTCTTTGGCTCTAATAGATTCCTGCTCGTGTGACTACCAGTGTTCTCCAGTCTGCTGTGCACCGATGAAAATAATTTTGCCACAGAGGGCAGATAATGCATGGCTGATCGCCTATGTTACCAATGGCTTTATTAGCAAAAATACCCCAACCTAGAGCAGAAACATTACAACTGGAGCTCTCCATGCCACTTACAAAGAGATACTTGCAGGAACATGGACAGACACCAACAGCTGCCATTAAAAGAGGCTCTTGCCAGAAACCCAATGACCTTAAGTGAACTCTGTAGTAACAGGGCTGGAAAAGGAAGAGATGGTTTACAGAGTTAACCGCCTGTTGTTGAATAGCCATTTCAGTTCTCCCTCCACAGGTGGCAGACTTTACCCCTTTTTATTATTCTACTGTAACTATAAGTCTTTTACCCGGTTGGTTTAAGAAAATTTTATATCATTTTGCTAAGATTATTGGCTTAATTCTGTGTAAAGAATTCTGTCTTGCTTTTGTCTGATTTAAAAATGTCAAATATGAACAATCCTGAATTAAAGACAATGACTTGAAATTTCTTGTAAAATTTAGCCTGGCAGGGAATATGTAAATTAATTAAAACCATTTGATTTTATTTAAACTGTTTACTTTTTTTTGTATGGTCCCATTTGGGATGTGGGGTGGGGAAGTTCTCCTGAAAGTTTTTTAATATGCATTAGTTTTATTACTTTGCTTCTTCCACATTTTAAATGGAACTCTCCATGCAACACAGAAACATTTTTGAATTTTTACTCTTCTCTAGTACAGTCAGAGAAAACAAAAGATACTGAAGATACAAAAGAATTGTCTGGGCTTTTTAGAGATGGTGATATTGATAGATAACTTATTCCTAAAGAATGTGAAGAATAAAGAGGGAGAAGGGCTCTGATATTTAAGAGAAATTTGTTGGAGTTTAGAGATGGTAAGCATGGCATGTGTATCTCCTTCATTAGAGGAGGAGGATTGTGTATAAAACACTCTTCCTTGGTAAGATCTAGTTTTCTACATTGTGAGATTGGCTGGTTTGAAGACAGTTGCAAGTGGAACAAGAATTACTGCCATTGCAGACTGAATGAATTTGTGTACATTTGCTTCAGTATCCACAGACATAAAAACAAGTAATTCTGGTCTGCTGTGTATTACCAAGACTCAAAAAGGAATTATAAACAAAATATTCCTGCTGTGAAATCCTGAGAACTGATTCTCAGGCATGAATTACATTCGTAATATAATACAAGTTGTATATTTCTGGGATTGCTATTCTTTTTCTGGAGTTAAATAACTTGTTCATATGCCTAGAATTTCCAAAATAAAAAGTGCCCTTGGCAGATGGGGAAGGATCTTTACATTGTTTCTAACTTAAAACATTTTCATAAAGTAATGCTAAATATTTTATCCTTGCAGGAACTAGAAAAGTAGAATTATTAGTCATACTCAAGCAAAGTTAATGTCAGTTTCCCTCTTGAAAATGAAAGTGCAATACATAAGTGTTATTAGAAAGATTCCCTCCTATTTGGAAACATTGGCTAAAAACAAATCGATTAATGTTTTCCTTTTGCCTCAAACTTTGTTAGGATAGTTTTTATTGTTCCAGAGTTTTGCAAATTCCTTTTCTATCCAAAATCCACGGACTAAATCTGTCAGTCACTTTTCTTGAGATTTCAGAATGCTAACTAATTGCTTGTGCTTGCTCTAGATCTCATTGGGGGAAACCTGTGTTTTGGGGGAGTGCAATGGAAAGGTTTAAAAGTTTGGTCCGTGGTTAATTTTGCATAACAGAATCCCTTACTCAGTTACTGTAGATTTCAGGACTTAAGGCATGTGCACTACCATTTGTACAGGTCTACATTTCACTGTACTTTTTTTGTAAATATGTGTGGTTAATGATGTAATGTTAGAGAGATGTAGAAAGGCCGACTTTTTTTCCTTCCTCTGTATCCAGAACCTTAAATTGCTGTACTGTACTTAAAAGCTGACTCATGCAAATTTCTAGAATTGTTCTTGGTTGTGGGCTGTTCTTGCCCTTTCACAATAGTTATATCCCATCACCTGCAAAAAATAGTTACAATGTCTGTATAAACGTGTGTATTGGTAACCAATATCTCGGAACATCTCATTTGTACTATCACTGTATTTGTGTACTTTACCAATTGTGTAAATAATAAATTCATAATGACTTCTAATTTTTTCTTGGTGAAATTTGTCTTTTTAATGGATTCTCAGCACATACACAGGCAAATTCCATACTACTGAGGACATGCAAAAATCAAGGTAATACCAAAATGTTAGCAAGAAGATTGCAGTGTGTACTCCACATGGAGTACTCTGGCCTAAATTTAGACTAACCATACATTGGGGGAGAACACAAAAGGCCCTCACTCCTGTGCAGGTATTAGTCACAGTCACATTCAGTCCTTCACAAATGCTGAGCATTGAAAACTAGTGCCTAAAATGATATCTTTCTTAAAGGTAGGGAGGGGGCAAGGACAGTGTGATGGCTATCTTCTCTGCACTGACCAGCAAAATTGGGTTGGCACATCTAGGGAAAAGTATATATTGAAAGTGACACATGCGCCCAGAAGTGTGGTGACTGCCTCAGCCAGCTCTGGTGGAGGGGACTTCTGCCCCAATCTAGTCTTCTCCTACTGCAAGTGTTGATTGAAAAGCCATGATTCAGCTATGGTTTTTGTAGGTTTAGAGGGCTATGTCAACTTATACCAACTAAGGACCTAGCCCATAGTATATAACATTTAGTGCCTGATCCAATGAAGATGATGGGGAAAAGGAGTAACAAACTAATAACTGCAGGTAGCCCCTGAGACAATAAAGACCTAACTGTATAGTAGTAGCCCATTTCTTCTCATTGAAATGAATGCCTTTTTTCCCTAATGGTAAAGTATTAATTATTTACTATAATTAATAAACTAATATAGTTTGCTTCAGTTTACAGTCTTATAAAGAGAAGCATTTTCCAAGTGTTCAGTATTCATTGTTCTTTTGTTATCAAGTATAACTGTATTGATATGAAGCTTGGGAAAACAATTGTTGAGCTGTAAGACTTACAATTGACTGGTAGGAGCTGTAGGGGAAAAGATGGAGGATGTTTATTTCATATCACTAGTAATAATAGCTAGCTAGCTGTTAGAGAGCTTTTCAGCAGTAGACTGCAAATGCATTAATGTATTTATCCTTGCAACACTCCTGTGAGGTAGAAAAGTATTTCCCCCATTTTACAGATAAGGAAATGACGCAGAGAGAGGCTAAGTGACTTGCCAACGGTCACACACAGGAAGTCTGCTGTGGTATAGAGAATTGAACCTGAGTCTGAAGAGTCCTAATAGTATGTATGTTAGTTCTGATGCAGATGTATTACAAACCACTGTTTTCTGGCATTTAATCTTCAAAATTATAATTATTCACAAGTTTCTTCAGGTCATATGTGTCATAGTTGAAAGAATTATTCAAATTCTTGCCTGGAAAGGTGAGGTTTACTTTGCACTTTCAGAGCTGAAATGCATTATTTAAAAAAAAAATCCAGCCTTGCCATGTATGTAGTATTCCATGGGAACAATCTCCTTTGACTTTGTTCCTTAAAAAAAAAAAAAATTGATTTGGGCGCCATATACACAGCAAGCATAACCAAACCTAGTGGTAACTGGGTTCCCAGACTCTTATAGGGCATCAAGGATCTTAAAAACAGGGTAAGATAGATAGAAAATGTGGCAAAAGACCACCTAGGCTTAACCATGAGATCTTGTATGATCTAAAAAATAAAAAGTCATATAAAAAATGGAAACTAGGACAAATTACAAAGGATGAATATAGGCAAACAGCACAAGAATGCAGGGGCAAGATTAGAAAGGCAAAGGCACAAAATGAGCTCAAACTAGCTACGGGAATAAAGGGAAACAAGAAGACTTTATCAATACATTAGAAGCAAGAGGAAGACCAAAGACAGGGTAGGCCCACTGCTCAGTGAGGAGGGAGAAACAGTAACAGGAAACTTGGAAATGGCAGAGATGCTTAATGACTTCTTTGTTTCGGTCTGCACCGAGAAGTCTGAAGGAATGCCTAACATAGTGAATGTTAATGGGAACGGAGTAGGTTTAGAAGAGAAAATGAAAAAAGAACAAGTTAAAAATCTCTTAGAAAAATTAGATGCCTGCAAGTCACCAGGGCCTGATGAAATGCATCCTAGAATATGCAAGGAGCTAACAGAGGAGGTATCTGAGCCTCTAGCTATTACCTTTGGAAAATCATGGGAGACAGGAGAGATTCCAGAAGACTGGAAAAGGGCAAACGTAGTGCCCATCTACAAAAAGGGAAATAAAAACAACCCAGGAAACTACAGACCAGTTAGTTTAACTTCTGTGCCAGGGAAGATAATGGAGCAAGTAATTAAGGAAATAATCTGCAAACACTTGGAAGGTGGTAAGGTGATAGGGAATAGCTGGCATGGATTTGTAAAGAACAAATCATGTCAAACCAATCTCATAGCTTTCTTTGATAGGATAATGAGCCTTGTGGATAAGGCAGAAGCGGTGGATGTGGTATACCTAGACTTTAGTAAGGCATTTGATACGGTCTCGCATGATATTCTTATTGATAAACTAGGCAAATACAACTTAGAGGGGGCTACTATAAGGTGGGTGCATAACTGGCTGGATAACTGTACTCAGAGAGTAGTTATTAATGGTTTCCAATCCTCCTGGAAAGGTATAACGAGGGGGGTTCCGCAGGGGTCTTTTGGGACCGGCTCTGTTCAATATCTTCATCAATGACTTAGATATTGGCATCGAAAGTATGCTTATTAAGTTTGCAGATGATACCAAACTGGGAAGGATTGCAACTGCTTTGGAGGATAGGGTCAAAATTCAAAATGATCTGGACAAATTGGAGAAATGGTCTGAGGTAAACAGGATGAAGCTTAATAAAGACAAATGCAAAGTGCTCCACTTAGGCAGGAACAATCAGTTTCACACATACAGAATGGGAAGAGACTGTCTAGGAAAGAGTATGGCAGAAAGGGATCTAGAGGTTATAGTGGACCACAAGCTAAATACGTCTCAACAGTGTGATGCTGTTGCAAAAAAAGCAAACATGATTCTGGGATGCATTAACAGGTGTGTTGTGAGGAAGACTCGAGAAGTCATTCTTCTGCTCTACTCTGCACTGGTCAGGCCTCAGCTGGAGTATTGTGTCCAGTTCTGGGCACTGCATTTCAAGAAAGATGTGGAGAAATTGGAGAGGGTGCAGAGAAGAGCAACAAGAAGGTCTAGAGAACATGACCTATGAAGGAGGCTGAAAGAATTGGGTTTGTTTAGTTTGGAAAAGAGAAGACTGAGCGGGGACATGATAGCAGTTTTCAGGTATCTAAAAGGGCGTCATAAGGAGGTGAGAGAAAACTTTTTCATCTTAGCCTCTAAGGATAGAACAAGCAGCAATGGGCTTAAACTGCAGCAAGGGAGGTTTAGGTTGGACATTAGGAAAAAGTTCCTAACTGTCAGGGTGGTTAAACATTGGAATAAACTGCCTAGGGAGGTTGTGGAATCTCCAGCTCTGGAGATATTTAAGAGTAGGTTAGATAAATGTGTATCAGGGATGGTCTAGACAGTATTTGGTCCTGCCATGAGGACAGGGGACTGGACTCGATGACCTCTCGTGGTCCCTTCCAATCCTAGAGTCTATGAATCTTCATTAATGATCTGGAGGATGGTGTGGATTGCACCCTCAGCAAGTTTGCAGATGACACTAAACTGGGAGGAGTGGTAGATACATTGGAAGGTAGGAATAGGATACAGAGGGGCCTAGACAAATTAGAGGATTGGGCCAAAAGAAATCTGATGAGGTTCAACAAGGACAAGGGCAGAGTCCTGCACTTAGGACGGAAGAATCCCATGCAGTGCTACAGACTAGGGACCAAGCGGCTAGGCAGCAGTTCTGCAGAAAAGGACCCAAGGGTTACTGTGGACGAGAAGTTGGATATGAGTCAACAGAGTGCCTTTGTTGCCAAGAAGGCTAACAACATTTTTGGGCTGTATACATAGGAGCATTGCCAGCAGATCGAGGGAGGTGATCATTCCCCTCTATTCGGCATTGGTGAGGTCTCATCTGCAGTACTGTGTCCAGTTTTGGGCCCCACACTACAAGAATGATGTGGAAAAATTGGAAAGAGTCCCGCGGAGGGCAACAAAAATGATTAGGGGGCTGGAGCACATGACTTACGAGGCGCGGCTGAGGGAACTGGGATCATTTAGTCTGTGGAAGAGAAGAATGAGGGGGGATTTGATAGCTGCTTTCAACTACCTGAAAGGGGGTTCCAAAGAGGATGACAGAACAAGAAGTAATGGTCTCAAGTTGCAGTGGGGGAGGTTTAGGGTGGATATTAGGAAGAACTTTTTCACAGGAGGGTGGTGAAGAACTGGAGTGAGTTACCTAGGGAGGTGATGGACTCTCCTTCCTTAGATGTTTTTAAGGTCAGGCTTGACAGAGCCCTAGCTGGGATGATTTAGTTGGGGATTGGTCCTGCTTTGAGCAGGGGGGGTTGGCCTAGATGCCCTCAGGTCCCTTCCAACCCTGATATTCTATGACATGGAGAAGTTTGTGTTACCTTTCAAGAGTGTTAATTTAAAAAAAAAGTGAAAAGATGCAGAAATGCAAAATTAGGGATGCTCTTCTCAAACAAGACACTCAACACTTCAGCAAGAGATATGCCAGTTTATTATCATCCCTTATGAGGCAGAATAGCAAAATGTATGCCAGTGAGCACTGGTTTTATAGTTTTGTTTTGATGGGTCTCCAGTTAATAGTGTAGGGTTTTTTTTTGTTGCCACACTATTTTGCTCTTTTGATGTAAGTGCTTTAATAGCATATGTCAGTTTCAGGGGGAACTGCACTGTATTCTCCCCTCCATAGGCCACCCCAGATGTGTGCATTCTGGTTTCAGAACTCCAGCTGTCATCTGTCCCTGGGCAGAGCCCCTGTCTCACTCCTTTCTGACCTGGGGTGCCATATGCCATACACTCTGATGTTCCCAATAAGCCTGTCTGCCTAATGGACAATACTGGAGTTTTGCTTTCTCTTGGAGGGCTATGAACAATGTATTCCCACCAGTTACTATACAGCTCATTCTAAGCAAGCACATTTGTTAAGATAAAATGCATTAGAGAAGACATTAAAAACAGTCAACAGACTTAAACACAAACTAAACATACCGAAAGTCACCCATCAGTCTTATATAGTCCCGGTAGGCTAAAGTCTCTACAGCCCTTCAACAAAGGGTGATGGCTGTCCTTGAACAGTCACTCCAAGCTATGCATTCCACATTCAGCAGCCCTCTATGGGGAAAAGCCCAGTATAAAATTTAGATATCAAATAACTTTTCTAATACTGATAGCTACTAATGGATGAACAAAAATTGAAATAGATGGTTGTATTTGTCGTCTTATTGACATTTATTTGCTATGTAATCACATTAAATGTTTTAAACAAAATTATATTTTTTCTTGTGATGCCACCTCTCCAGTACAATAATTTTGCTAGTAAAAATAAGGTGATTCTAATAACTCCCCCCCCCCACATTTAATAATTTTTAAACTTTAGCTGAAATTTAGAGAATTCAAAATTATTTTGACTGAGCAACAGAGCATTAACTTTTTTCACCATTTTTTTTTAACTGGCCCTTAGCTTTATAGCAGATCCTTCCTTTGCCATCGGCACTGCTTTCTGCTTCACACTCATTTAGTACTAAATTATCTGAGGGAAACAGAAAACATTGGCAGCTATCTAATTTTCATAGTGTTCAGCCATATGGTAAGCTACTCAACCTAATTTGAGGGAAGCATAACCCAACGAGAACTTAGTCCTACAACAGAAATTAGGTTCCAGAATTTACTGATTTAGACACATTGATATTAAGGCTCCAAAGTGTTTTGCTGCTAGGAAACATAGTATGCCCATTATTAAATTAACCAGAAAAACTTCAATTTCTATTTTTACAAAGTAGTAACAAATAATCACTGGAATTACAATCACTGTGTAATAATACTGAATGAGCGCTTACTCCATATCTATACCACAACCTTATATTAAGAGAACATTAAAAGACTTTAGCGTCTGTATGCATCCATTAGTGCAGGCCCTAGTTCTGCAGAGTCCCATTGAAACCACAAGCAGATGCCAATGCAGGACTCTTGCCTAAAGATGCACAGTTAAGTACTCAAGTTAGGCCCTGTTAGTGTTAAGTTGCAGTCACAGTTTTCATTGCCCCTTCTAGCATGTAGCATTATGAAAGCCTTTAAATGTTACATGTGTTTTCAAATACCTCAGATACACTTGGGCTATGTCTACACTATAGCTTAAGTCAGCATAATTTATACTGCTTGAGGGTGGGGGTAGGGGAAAATAAATCACTCCCCTGAGTGACATAATTTACGATGACATAAGCATTGGTGTGGACAGCACTATATCAGTGGTGAGAGCTCCCTTCCATTGGCATAGAGCAGTTACATTAGCAAGCTTACAGAGGTGTGACTGCATGTGTGTGGGTGGGCCACTGTAAATTCTCTAGTATAACTGTATCCTTAGACTAATTTTGTCGTCCTTCTGCGTGACATATATGCCAACAACTAACAGTCAGGGTTAGGAAGAAATTCCCCATGGACCTATAGCATCCTCTGAAGCATGTTAGCATTGATCACCTTTAGACAACAAGCTGAATTAGACACATGGACTGAACTGGTATGGTAATTTCTGTGCTCTCACTGTACAAGGAGACTCTTCTACCTACAACCTCTAGTATAGACTTTATAGCTGTAATATCACCATCCACTTACCTCTCTGTGCCCTACTGTTAGGTTTCACAGTGGGGTGTTCCTACTGTCCATAACTGCAGGCCTGTTCTCTGAGCCTAGGCTTAGGACCACCCTTCAGGAAAAAAAACCTCCAGCATTCTCTGACTCCAAAACTCTGCAGATGGCAGAGTCCAAGGCTGTCTTTGCAGAGGAGTTTTCCGTATTATTGAAAAATCTATTGTAAAGTAAGTTTGTTTGTTTGTTGGCTTCTCAAAACCCTAAACCCAACATTTTCTTTTGGCTTTCTGAGGAGTGTTTCAAGGGCAGCAGCTTCCCACCCACCTCAGAGAGAGCAAACAGAGAAGAGGGGAAGCAGAACGGCAACAAATATTCTCAATTCTTACTCCACCACCACCCCGGCAGGCCTCCGGGGGGTGAAGGTGAGGCATCGAACTGACATATTGGTAAGGAAAGATAATGCAGTAGGCAGCAGGGTGACCAGACTAGAGAGCCAGGAGTATGTGACTATGGGTAAGTTGTTCCCCCCCCCCGCCCCCCCCCCACATTTTTTTGCATTACACTCACTCTTAAAACATTGCACTTTATTTCTAGTCAGAATTTGTCAAGCTCCACTTATGCCTTGGTGGATCTTCTATCTTTTGTCTGTTGGATTGACAGCCCAAGATCAAAATTTTGTTCCCCATGTAGGCACTTATAAATCAGGATCAAATCACACTTTAATCTTTGCTTTAAAAAGTTAAATAGAGTGATCTCTTTGAGCATGAGGCTTTTATAAGGAGTGTTTTCCAATCTTTTAGTCAATCTTGTGGCTTCTCTCTGAACCAGCTCCAATTTACCAACATTCCAGTGCGAAATACAGAGGTAATATAATCTTCCTCTTCCTACTTGAGATTCCCCATTTATACATCCAAAGATTGCATTAGCCTTTTTGGCGACAGTGTCACACTGGGTGCTCCTGTTCAGCTGCTTAGCCATCAAAATTTTCAATGTGTCTCCTTCCCAGGATAAAGTTCCCCTTTCCTATAAGCACGGCCTACATTCTTTGCTTTTATATGTATACATTTGGTTGTATGAAAACATAGTGTCTATCTGTGCCCAGCTTACCAAATGATTCAGATCTCTGCTTCAGTGACATGTCCTCATTAGTTAACATTTGCAGATAACACAAAGACGGGGGCGTGTTATCAGTTATCTCAGCTTTCATCCAAGTCACTGTTAAAACTATTAAATAGCGTAAGGCCAAGAACCAATCCCTTTGGAAGCCCACTAGAAACACACCGGCTTGATGATGAGGATTCCCCATTTATAATTACATTGTGTGATCTGAGATAAGGTTGGTGAGGTACTATCTTTTATTGGACCAACTTCTGTTGGTGAATGAGACAAGCTTTTATGCTACACCAAGCTCTTCAAGTTTGGGAAACTTATTCAGAGTTGCAGCAAATTATTATATAAAATCATGGTCCAGAGCTTGTATTATCTCTTGGCGAACACATTCTTATGTTATTCAGCAGCCACCTGATGATGTGGTCTGAAAAACTAGTCAGTAGCTAACTATATGGAAGTACATGTTCGCTTAAAATATATACAAATTTAATTATAGGCCATATCGACATAGTGAATTTGCTTCTAACCCCCCACACCTCCGCCCACTCCGGCCTCTGTGTACCATTTATTTATGTTGCTTACTGATGAGCCTGGGCATAGGATGCATCGTGGAGTGGACCTGAGGGCAGAGGATGGGGTGGCAGGGATGTTGCGGGTCTGAAACTCACACCATTGCAGTCATTCGTTTCTTGCACTGCCAGCTGTAGGCAGTCTTGGGGTGGGTACTGTAACTTAAAGCAGCCTGTCCTCACAGTAGCTCAAGTTACACCAGAAGCTGTTGTGGCTCTTGCAGAACCCAGGATTGGGAGGGCACAAAAGTAGCTCTAAAACCACTTTGCCCTCGTCTCCTTAGGCTACCCCTCTTTAAGGCACAGTACAGAACCTCAACCGAAGACACAATGCCTCAATCTACCAAAAATAAAATGCTTTCCTCACCGGCTATCCCAATTTCCTCACAGGAAAAGCTTGTGAGAACAGCTAGGCTTTGGAGCATGCCCTGAAGCTCAATGAATCTGGCCTCCTTTAGAGCAGGAGGGATAAGTAGCTTTTCAGAACTGAGGCTTCCTCACTGGGACTCTCCAGTACTATCCCCTCCCATTTAAATTTAGAGGCTGTTTGTTTGAGCAACCAAGATGATTATCAGAGTATCATATGAGGATAGCAACAGATCCCTATGGCAGCTAACAGTCAAAACACTTTGAGTTTCCATCATATGGAAACAAACTGGAAGCCAGTGCAGACTACAGCTTACAAGTGTAACATGCTCTCTACAGAAAACACTGTAAAGGTGTGGCCTCCTCCTGGGTGCACCCATGTAGCGTCAGGACAGCTCTGCAAATGGCCCCCTGTCCGCAGTGTCCCTTTTGGATAATCTAAAAGTCTCTATGCCAGCATGTCCTCAAATTTATCAACATAATTAAACAGATGGCAAAAGTCCATAACCAAAAGTTCCACAACATAATCGATGTCCTCCCAGTGCATGTAGTCTTTTCTAGTCCATCAACAGAGCACATACCAAATGCCAGTGTCTTCCACCAGACCTGGGCTCTTCTTTAGTCCACCTCTATCCCTCTGCCAAGATTGCCATCCTGAGCCCTTCCTTCTGGCATACAATCAGGGCCGGTGCAACCATTTAGGCGACCTAGGCAGTCACCTAGGGCGCTAGGATTTGGGGGCGGCATTTTCTTCGGCAGCGACCAAGGCGGCTGGATCTTTGGCCGCCCCGGTCGCTGCCGGCATTTAGGCAGAGGGAGCTGGGGCAGGGGAGCGTGGGGAGGGTCGCCTGCAGCAAGTAAGGGGGGGGGAGAGGTGGCACGCAGGGGAACTCCCCGCCCGAGCTCACCCCTGCCCCGCCTTCTCCCCAAGCACACCGCGGCTGCTTCACTTCTCCTGCCTCCCAGGCTTGCGGTGCCTAAGCTGATTGGCGCCTCAAGCCTGGGAGACGGGAGAAGTGAAGCGGCGACGGCGTGCTCGGGGAGGAGGCGGGGCAGGGGTGAGGTGCTTCACTTCTCCCGCCTCCCAGGCTTGCAGCGCCTAAGCTGATTGATGCCGCAAGCCTGGGAGGCGGGAGAAGGGAAGCAGCGACGGCGTGCTCGGGGTGGAGGCGGAGCAGAGGTGAGCTGGGGCGGGGGGGGGTGCCTCAGGGTGGAGGGTGGGGAGCTGCTGCGGGGGGGGGGCGCCTCAGGGCGGAGGGGGGAGCTGCTGTGGGGGGGCAGGTGTGCCTCAGGGCAGGGGCTCGGGGATGGGGGAGGGCGCAAGGTGGAAGTTTCGCCTAGGGCGCGAAGCATCCTTGCACCAGCCCTGAATACAATGCTGCTCTTCCTAGCAGGAATTCATGCACCCTCTCTGCTAGGAGTCTCATTATTCCTCTCAGGCAAAGCTCTCCTGCAAGGACATGCCAGCAGGTAAGGTCCACTGCTGACCCCTCTCTGCCACCCCCCACCCACCATCAGCCCTCTCCCTTCCGTGGCTCCAGGTCTCTAGCTTGGAGACCGCAGCATCTCCTGCTGTTGCTGCTCCACCCATTTTTAGTTCTCCCGCCCTAGCTTTCTTGCTTTGCTGCCCTTTCCCAGGAACCCTCTTCTCTTTATGATCACGCTGATCTCCTGTTCTGTCTTCTCTGAGGCCTGGTCTACAGTATGATTTTAGTTCAAATTTAGCAGCGTTACCTCAATTTAAGCCTGGACCCATCCACACGACAAAGCCCTTTTTTTTTTTTTTTTACTTAAAGGCTCTTTAAATCGCTTTCTTTACTCCACCTCCGACAAAGGGATTAGTGCTGAAATCGGCCTTGCCGGGTTGAATTTGGATTAGTGTGGACGCAATTTGACAGTATTGGCTTCCGGGAGCTATCCCAGAGTGCTCCATTGTGACTGCTCTGGACAGGGCTCTCAACTCAGATGCACTGGACAGGTAGACAGGAAAAGACCCGTGAACTTTTGCATCTCAATTCCTTTTTGGCCAGTGTGGCAAAGTGCAGGTGAGTGCAGATCTTATCAGCAGAGGTGACCATGATGGAGTCCCAGGATTGCAAAAGAGCTCCAGCATGGACCGAATTGGAGGTACGGGATCTGCTCGCCCTATGGGGAGACGAATCTGTGCTAGCTGAACTCCGTTCCAGTAAACGAAATGCCAAAACATTAGAAAAAGTCTCAAAGGGCATGAAGGACAGAGGTTATAACAGGGATGCACAACAGTGCCACGTGAAAATTAAGGAGCTAAGGCACGCCTACCACAAAACCAGAGAGGCAAATGGCCGTTCTGGATCGGAGCCCTGAACATGCCACTTTTATGATGAGCTGCATGCCATGCTAGGGGGTGCAGCCACCACTACTCCAACCCTGTGCTTTGACTCTGTCAATGGAGAATCACGCAACATGGAAGCGGGTTTTGGGGACAAGGAAGATGATGATGAAGAGATTGACAATAGCTCACAGAAAGGAAGTGGAGAAACCAGTTTCCCCAACAGCCAATATGTTTTTTACCCTGGACCTGTAGCCAGAAACCCCCAAACCCACCCAAGGCAGGCTCCCAGACCCTGAAGGTGGAGAAGGGACCTCTGGTGAATGTACCTTTGTAAATATTACACATGGTTTAAAAGCAAACGTGTTTAATGATCAATTTGCCCTGGCATTCACGGCCAGTACAGCTACTGGAAAAGTCTGTTAACATGTATGGGGATGGAGCGGAAATCCTCCAGGGACATCTCCATAAGTATTATACAGGCCAGTAGCACGTAGTCTGGAATCATTGCATAACAAAGCATGGCAGCGTATGGTCCCGGTGTTTGCTGGCATTCAAACAACATCCATTCTTTAACTTGCTGTGTTAGCCTCAGGAGAGTGATATAATTCATGGTCACCTGGTTGAAATAGGGTGCTTTTATTAAGGGGACATTCAGAGGTGCCAGTTCCAGCTCAGCAGTTTGGCTGTGGCTGAACAGAAATGGTCCCCGTTGTTAGCCATGCGGTGCAGGGAGGGGTGAAGCGTGGGTGATCTCTCACACCAAACCAGCAGGCCCTCAATACAAGAGGCAAAATGCAACCTTGTAAAGAAAGCACATGTGCTGTGTAATGTGAACAGCAAGGTTTAACATGAAAGAGTATACCCATTTTTCTCTAAAAATGTGTCTTTTTAACCACTCTCCCTTTTCTTCCACCAGCTACAAATGTTTCTCCTTCGCAGAGGCTAGTGAAGATTAGAAGGCGAAAAAAATGCACTTGGGATGAAATGTTCTCTGAGCTCCTCCTGTCCTCCCACACTGACAGAGAACAGCAGAATATGTGAAGGCAGACAATGTCAGAGTGTAGGAAAGCACAATATGAACGCGAGGAGAGGTGGCAGGCTGAAGAGAGTAAGTGACGGGCTGAAGATGATAGGTGGCGTCAGCTTGCTGACAGAAGGCAAGAGTCGATGCTCAGGCTGGTGGAAGATCAAACTCATATGTTCCAGCATATGGTTGAGCTGCAGGAAAGGCAGCAGGAGCACAGATCACCGCTATAGCCCTTGTGTAACCAACCGCCCTCCTCCCCAAGTTCCATTGCCTCCTCACCCAGATGCCCAAGAATGCGGTGGGTGGGGGCCTTCGGCCAACCAGCCACTCCACCCCAGAGGATTGCCCAAGCAACAGAAGGCTGGCCTTCAAAAAGTTTTAAAGTTTTTAAGTTTTAAAGTGCAGTGTGTCCTTATCCTTCCCTCCTCCCCTCATCCACCACTCCACCCCACCTGGTGCTTCCCACCTCCCCCATCCCTCCTGGGTTACCTTGGCAGTTTTCCCCCTATTTATGTGATGAATTAATAAAGAATGCATGAATGTGAAGCAACAATGACTTTATTGCCTCTGCAAGCGGTGATCAAAGGGGAGAGTGGTTAGTTTACAGGGAAGTAGAGTGAACCGGGGGGGAGGTCATCAAGGAGAAACAAACAGAACTTTCACACCGTAGCCTGGCCAGTCATGAAACTGGTTTTCAAAGCTTCTCTGATGCGCACTGTGCCCTCCTGTATTCTTCTAACTGCCCTGGTGTCTGGCTGCGCATAATCAGCAGCCAGGTGATTTGCCTCAACCTCCCACCCCTCCATAAACGTCTCCCCCTTACTCTCACAGATATTGTGAAGCGCACAGCAAGCAGTAATAACAATGGGAATATTAGTTTCATTGAGGTCTATCCGAGTCAGTAAACTGCACCAGTGCGCTTTTAAATGTCCAAATGCACATTCTACCACCATTCTGCACTTACTCAGCCTATAGGTAGGCAGCCGTCCAGGAGCTGTTCATGTATGGCTTCATGAGCCATGGCATTAAGGGATAGGCTGGGTCCCCAAGGATAACATCCCCAACGGTTATTTTCAACATCCCCAACGGTTATTTTCTGGTCCGGGAAGAAAGTCCCTTCCTGCAGCTTTTGAAACAGACCAGAGTTCCTGAAGACACGAGCGTCATGTACCTTTCCTGGCCATCCCACATTGATGTTGGTGAAATGTCCCTTGTGATCCACAAGTGCTTGCAACAGCATTGAAAAGTACCCCTTGCAGTTTATGTACTCACTGGCTTGGTGCTCTGGTCCCAAGATAGGGATATGGGTTCTGGTCTATTGCCCCACCACAGTTAGGGAATCCCATTGCAGCAAAGCCATCTACTATGACCTACACATTTCCCAGAGTCACTACCCTTTAGATCAGCAGCTCTTTGATTGCCTTGGCTACTTGGCAGCCCCCACAGTAGATTTGCCCACTCCAAATTGATGCCCGACTGACCAGTAGCTGTCTGGCGTTGCAAGCTTCCACAGGGCTATTGCCACTAGCTTCTGAACTGTGAGGGCTGCTCTCATCTTGGTATTCTGGCGCTTCAGGGCAGGGGAAAGCAAGTCACAAAGTTCCATGAAAGTGCCCTTACGCATGCGAAAGTTTCACAGCCACTGGGAATTGTCCCAGACCTGCAACACTATGCAGTCCCAACAGTCTGTGCTTGTTTCCTGGGCTCAGAAGCAGCACTCCACCATGTCAAGGAGGTGCATGAGCACAACTGTTGCCAGAAGTGGCGTTCCACAGCATGAACCTGCTCCATTAACACCATGATGTACACATTGCCAGGGCCCGTACTTTGCGAGAAGTCTATGTCCATGTCTATGGCCTCATCACTCTCGTCACTGTGCTGCCATTGCCTACTCGCCTGGTTTTGCTTTGGCAAGTTCTGCATATACTCCAGGATAATGAGCGTGGTGTTTACAGTGCTCATAATTGCCGCAGTGATCTGAGTGGGCTCCATGCTATGGCGTCTGGGCTGAAAAAAGGCATGAAACAATTGTCTGCTCTGACAGAGGGAGGGGGCGACTGACGACATGGCTTATGCGGAATTACAGTCCACAAAAAGGGGTGGCTTTACATCAGGGAGAAACACAAACAACTATCACACAGAATGGCCCCCTCAAGGATCGAACTCAAACCCCTGGGTTTAGCAGGTCGTTGATTTCATGGAGGGAGGGAGAGAGGGAGGGAGGGAGGAAGCAAATGAATACAAAACAAATCAGGTCTATTTCTTGTTTTGATCCACTCCATCTATCTTTTACATCTTTAGGGTGGCAGCAGATGGTGCAGTTTGTCTACTAGCCATCATCAGCTCCTGGGTGCTCGGCAGAAGATGCTGCATTACCACTGCTAGCTATGGTCGTCTCCTAGGTGCTCGGCAGAAGACAGGAATGACCTGTCTGAGTCACTCCCATGTCTGCCCAGGCACCCCTGACTGGCTTCACCGAGGTCGGTTAAAAGAGCACCCAAGAATATGACGACGATGGCTACCAGTGGTAACGCACCGTCTGCTGCCAAAAGGCAATGAGCTGCTGCTGTGTAGCAATGCAGTACCACATCCGCCAGCACCCAGGAGACTTAACGGTGACGGTCAGCTGTGCGGGCTCCATGCTTGCCGTGGTATGGTATCTGCACAGGTAACCCAGGAAAAAAGGTGCGAACCGATTGTCTGCCATTGCTTTCACGGAGCGGGGGCTGACAACATGTACCCAGAATCACCCGTGACGCTGTTTTTGCCCTATCAGGCATTGGGATCTCAACCCAGAATTCCAATGGGTGGCGGAGACTGTGGGAACTGTGGGATGGCTACCCAAAGCTTCCCACAGTGCAACGCTCCGGAAGACGATGCTAGCCTCGCTACTGTGGACGCAGTCCGCTGACTTAATGCACTTAGAGCATTTTTTGTGGGGACACACACAATTGACTATATAAAAACGATTTCTGAAAAACTGACTTCTATAAATTTGACTTAAGTTCACAGTGTAGACCTACCTTGAGTTAGTTTGTTGTCTCCTGACTCTCCAGGCCTCTTACAGTGCCCCAGCTGCTGCCCTGCTCTTTTAATTGGCCCAGACATGGAGTACCTAGACTGGAACAGGAGAGCGAAGCCCGCTTTCCTTTAAGGAACCAGCTACTCTGAAAGAATTGCCATATTCTATATTAGCTCCAGATTCCAAAAGGTCTTAAGGTGTAGTCCCATCTAACGTGCATTCTGTCATTAAATTGGGAGGTGACAAAGGTCTGGATCACTGTGTGGGGGTCCCCATTTCCAAAATAAAATGTTGCTACCTAGTAGGTGAGTGCAGTTGAAGACAGCATTCTATTCCTATGATGCTATAGGCAGTATCCGGCAGCAAATGAACAGCGAGCAGGCCCCACAAGTTGTAAACCTGAGTATCAAAGAAACTCCTCACTCAGGGTAGCTAATTTTCCATAGCTTATTTTCAGACACCGTAACATTGACAATAGAATAAATATTTATTCACTACATTTGCAACGGTTGACTATAAAAGCATAAAACAAATCTAAATATAAATCCACACACCTTACATTCAAGTGCATTTACTAAAAAGCAGGGACAAAAAGTGATCTTACTTGCATGAAACTGACATGCACACTCCCCTCCCCAACACAAAACAGACACAAAAATTCTGCACTTATAATTTTGTAGCATACAAGAGCTTTGTTCTTTTGGAAACACTCCATCACCACAGCCTGGCCTTAAACTAAAGCTGCTCTTTGGGAAATACAAAGGCATATACTTGAGTGTGATGGAGGTTTGTTTGTTTTAGAAAGAATTTGCATACACACTACAAGGGTGGGGTGGGTTTTTTTTGTTTGTTTGTTTGTTTTTTGCTTGATGGGGCTTAATATATATTAACATTACTGACAGCTAGATGCTAAACATCTCTTATTCTCAGCTCTAGGAGAGCTGGATAATTTACTAGCAGCTAATATTGATTCTGTTACAGTATTTATAAGGAGGAAAAACAAGGCTCCTGCTCACTATTTTAAAGGACTGTTGCATTATTTAAAGATGTTTGGTTCAATCTGTTTTCTTGTATAGCCTCCAAGAGGATACATTATGTTATGTTTTTATTTAGAACTAGAATTAAAAGTAATTAATACTTGCTATTGTGTAGGGCAGGCCTGCACAACATGCGGCCCGCGGGGGGTGAGTAGGTGGGCTCACTGTGCGGCCCGTGGGGGGTGAGTAGGCAAGTGGCAGGTGAGGGACGGGGGCTGAAGTGGCGGGTGGGCAGTGGTGGGGGGTGAGGAGGTGAGCGGGGGAGGCTGAGGAAGTGAGCTGGAGGCAGGGGAGAGGAGGCTGAGGCGGGCGGGCGGGCAGTGGTGGGGGCTGAGGAGGCGAGCCGGAGAGGTGGGGGGCTGAGGAGGCGAGCGAGGAGTCAGTGGCAGACCTGTTCTACTGATCTGCTCTGGCTCCCATCCCCTCTCCAAGGGTTGCAGCTGTCTGGAGATGCCTGCCTTCCATGCCTTCCTCATTCACACCTCATTCATTCAACAGGGCAATTGATTACAAAGTTGGTGGAAGATCTTATTCTACTTCTAGCAAAAAGACATTTTCCTTTTACCTTAATTATACTACCTTAGGGGCCCGCTATAACATATTACCAAGGTTCAATACCGCTGTTTCGGTGGGGCAGCGCTGGGGAAGGAGGGTTTGTTTCCATGGGGTGGGCGATGCTGGGGGCGGGGGTTGTGTTTGGGGGGGAGCTTGGCAGCGCTGGTGGGGGTTCGGCCCTCAGCTGTTTTCTTTGGAGTAATATGGCCCTCGCCGCTTTACGAGTTGTGCAGGCCTGGTGTAGGGGATGGTAAAGCAACCTTGGTAACACCTCACTTCCCTTGAAAATATAGAATATAACTGGCTGCTGCTCCTCCACTTTACTTTGGGTTTGCATATGTTTATATATATACACACACATATATATATATGCACAAACCTATGCAAATAAACTGAATATGTATGTTATACAGACACACACTATATTTCTTGCATAAGGAAATTTAAGGGCCCAAGATCAAGACAAAATCCAATCTAGAATATTTAACCATAATCTCTATTGTAAACAATATACAGACAGTACAAAGATGAAAAAAATTAAAAATTAAAATGTACTGTATATTGTACACCAGAAGAGCGAGGTTTTTCTGTTCCTCACTATTTTCAAAGAAAGCAGTGCAAACTACTTCTACAATATTGCACTTAGATTTTGCATCTGTATATTCAGATGGTTTCCCCCATAAGCCAGTTAAATGTGTTCTCAAACCATAGGGCCAGAAAAATTTTAATTGTTCAAATATTTTGGGATGCAATAGAAGTATTGGTTTCTCTGCAATTTGTGAGTTAATTTTTTTCCCCAAAGCGTAAGAAGATGTGCTAGTCTGCAAGACCCTGTCTCCTATGCCCTTAAGGTTTGCTAAACAACATGGAATGTTATAAAAATACATTATGAATATCTGGTGTGCTACTGATTTCAATCAGATAAAGGTTACATAACTTGACTCCATTGAGATCTGGTGCTACTATTGAGGCACTGTGCCCCCCAAGTGAAGTAGTTACGGGCTACACCTCATGTTCTGCACTTTACAAAGTTGGACCTATAGCATGTGGAAGTTAAAACAGAAGTAGCATTTCAGAGTAAGTGTTTTTATAAAGACAGGTTTCAGAGTAGCAGCCATGTTAGTTTGTATCCGCAAAAAGAACAGGAATACTTGTGGCACCTTAGAGACTAACAAATTTATTTGAGCATAAGCTTTTGTGGGCTACAGTCCCCTTTCCTCGGATGCATGCAGTAGAAAATAGAATAGGAAGATAGATAGATATACACACAGAGAACATGAAACAATGGGTGTTACCATACACACTCTAACGAGAGTGATCAGTTAAGGTGAGCTATTACCAGCAGGAGAGAGAAAAAAACTTTTTGTAGTGGTAATCAAAATGGTCCATTTGCAGCAGTAGACAAAAAGTTGTGCGGAACAGTAGAGGGGGAAAATAAACATGGGGAAATAGTTTTACTTTGTGTAATGACCCATCCACTCCCAGTCTTTATTCAAGCTTATTTTAATGGTGTGCATTTTGCAAATTAATTCCAATTCAGCAGTCTCTCGTTGGAGTCTGTTTTTGAAGTTTTTTTGTTGTAATGTTGTGACTTTTAGGTCTGTAATCGAGTGACCCAGGGAGATTGAAGTGTTCTCCAACTGGTTTTTGGATGTTGCTTCTGATAGTGTGGCTGATATGATTAGGGGGCTGTCTGTAGGCAAGGACTGGCCTGTCTCCCAAGATCTGTGAGAGTGATGGTTTGTCCTTCAGGATAGGTTGTAGATCCTTGATGAAGCACTGGAGAGGTTTTAATTCGGGGCTGAAGGTGACAGCTAGTCGCATTCTGTTACTTTCTTTGTTGGGTCAGACCCATCCATCACCCTCACAGATCTTGACAGACAGGCCAGTCCTTGCTTACAGACACCTCCCAAACCTGAAGCAAATACTCACCAGCAACCACAGACCACACAACAAAAACACTAACCCAGGAACCTATCTTTGCAACAAAGCCCATTGCCAGCTCTGTCCACATATCTATTCAGGGGACACCTTCATAGGACCTAATCACATCAGCCACATTATCAGAGGCTCATTCACCTGCACATCTACCAATGTGATATATGCCATCATGTGCCAGCAATGTCCCTCTGCCATGTACATTGGCCAAACCGGACAGTCTCTACGTAAAAGAATTAATGGACACAAATCAGATGTCAAGAATTATAACATTAAAAAACCAGTTGGAGAACACTTCAATCTCCCTGGTCACTCGATTACAGACCTAAAAGTCGCAATATTACAACAAAAAAACTTCAAAAACAGACTCCAACGAGAGACTGCTGAATTGGAATTAATTTTCAAAATGGACACCATTAAATTAGGGTTGAATAAAGACTGGGAGTGGATAGGTCATTACACAAAGTAAAACTATTTCCCCATGTTTATTTCCCCACCACCACCACCACCACTGTTCCGCACAACTTCTTGTCAACTGCTGTAAATGGACCATTTTCATTACCACTACAAAAAGTTTTTTTCTCTCCTGCTGGTAATAGCTCACCTTAACTGATCACTCTCGTTAGAGTGTGTATGGTAACACCCATTGTTTCATGTTCTCTGTGTGTGTGTGTGTGTATATATATATATATATATATATCTTCCTACTGTATTGTCCACTGCATGCATCCGATGAAGTGGGCTGTAGCCCACGAAAGCTTATGCTCAAATTTGTTAGTCTCTAAGGTGTCACAAGTACTCCTGTTTTTATAAAGATATTTCTAGTCAATTTATAGTAAATAGAATACTGAGTTAATTTTGCAAAATGTAATGGCTCTAAGGGAACATTTTCCTGTCTCATGTCTGATATATTTTCCAGTTACTGTTTTTAAGGTAGCACTGGAAAACCTAAGAACTGGCATTTTTACAGCATTAGGAGAAAACAATAATGATTTGATTAGCTGATTGGTCCCCAGTTGGTCAAGCAGATGGCCCAGCCCTAAACTAATTCTGTTTCTAAAATAGTGTTGAAATTCTCCAGGGGAACTGCATGGCTCACAAACTGGTGTAGGAAAAGCTTATACCTATTTTCATTGCCTCAGTGATATGTTCTGAGAATGTGTTAACTTGTCCTTGGTAAGAGGTTAAGATACAGAAAGAATAAATATATAATTTAGAGTCTTAGGATAAGTCGCTCTATATTAGTTCGACTTACAGTCACTGCAGTAATTACTGCAGTGGTGTGTGTCCATACTACACTCCTTGTGTCGGTGATGCATGTCCCCAGCTGGAGCACTTCCACTGACCTAAGATGGGCAGTGTGGGGAACTGGGAAAGCCCAGTCTCTCAACTCCACTGGCAGCTCCCTTCCGGGAGACCAGCTGCCACACAGGCTCCTGGGTTCCTGGCAGGCTGCCCCTCACCCTCCGCTCCCCATTCTTCACTAGGGTAAGGGGTGGGCCTCCCTATTTCCTGTCAGGAGAAGGGGGAAGCTGCCCAGGGCTTCTTCCCCCTCCCCCCGCCTGCTCCCTGCCAGAAGCCAGACAGCGTAGTTAATTTCACAGCTCCAGCTGTGAACTTGACAAGACAGCAGGGCTCTGGGCAGGGAATGGCAGGGGGGCTGAGAAGCCCCAGGCTTCCCCCTACTCCCTGAGAACGGGGCGGACCCAGTGCAGCTTTCCTCCGGCTCCCATTGCATCGCCCTCACTACACTGACCTAAGCCATACACCTCTCGTGGAAGTGGAGTTATGATGTCAGTGTAGTAGGCACTTACATCATTGGGAGGAAGGCTGTAGTGTAGACACTGGCCTAATTAGGTTGATATAAGGCAGTTTATATCAACCTAACTGTAGTTTAGACCAGCCTATAGAGTTTAAGGCCAGAAGGGATAACTATATCATCTAGGTCAGTGGTTCTCAACCATGAGTACGTGTATCCCTGCGGATCCACAGAGGTCTAGATATTTGCTTAGTTTTACAACAGGCTACATAAAAAGCACTAGCAAAGTCAATACAAACTAAAATTTCATATAGACAATGACATGTTTATACTGGGCAATATACCATACTCCAAAATGTAAGTACAATATTTATATTCCAATTGCTTTATTTTATAATTATATGGTAAAAAGGAGACAGTAGGCAGTTTTTCAGTAAAAGTGTACTGTGATGGTTTTGTATTTTTATGTCTGATTTTGTAAGCAAGTAGTTTTTAAGTGAGGTGTAACTTGGGGTTATGTGAGACAAATCAGATGCCTGAAGGGGGTACAGTAGTCTGGAAGGTTGAGAGCCACTGATCTAGACCATCCTCCTGAATAGCATAGGCCACCAACACCATTCAGCAACAGCACACTAAATGCAACTGAAATGAGACCCAAGAGTTACAGCCCACAAGAGACTAGACTTATGCGCCACAGGCACATCCTCTGCTGCCTTTTCTTTCTCCAACACCATTTTTATAATATATTTTAAAATGATTCTCTTCATTCATTTAAAAAAAAAAGGGTTCTGCATAAGGCTATGATTTAGTCATGGATATTTTTAGTACAAATCATGGACAGGTCACAGGCAATAAAGAAAAATTCACAGCCTGTGACCTATCCATGATTTATACCTATGACTTAATCTCGGGGAGCAGGCACTGCTAGGAGGAGTGCTCTGGGGGGGCACCCTAGGGAGGGCCTGCTGTGGGGCGGCACCTCAGGGGGCCACTGCTCAGCAGGGGGCCAGGGGCATCAGGTGCCAGAGACACCAGGAACCAGAGGCGGCTGACCGTGGCTGCTCCTGCCACCCCTGGTACCGCTGCTCACATGGCCACACTGGCTGCTGCTCGGGTGGTCCCCCTGGGGCTCCCTGAGCACCTGGCTGTGGAACTGCTTCAGCAGTGGCCTGTATGGCTGTCCCCAGAGCTACCTGAGCAATCTTGGGGTCAGCCACACTGGCCACTGCAGAAGTCACAGAGGTCATGGAAAATCACTGATTCTATTACTTCCATGACCGACACCGAACCCTAGTTATGTGTTAGGTTAAATCCCATTGAAATTGGTGGGCATAACAGCTGCCTTTCCATTCAGGCTAAATGAAGGAGCAGTTAAATGCCTCTTTGATTAATAATAGCTGAAACACTAGAGGCCAATGTCCAAAACACTGAACTCCATGGTAAGGCTGATTAAGAGGAAGCTATGCCATGCAGTCTGAGGGATTGTCTGGGGACTCTCATAGCAAATGCAGGGACTAGGGCATTGATTGGTGGAGCTGTTTGTCTCTATTTGGGGTGTTTTTAGTGCAAGAGATGAAAACACCAAACAGCAGGTCCCAGGGCAAAAAAGCCAAGGACACAGGCAGAACAAGCACTGGGAGTGTAGTGCTGAGAAAAACTAAGGCCAGGTCTACACTATGGGAACTATATCAACATAGCTATGGTGCGCTAGCGATGCTGGCATAACCCTATAGCATAGCTACAGTGACAAAAGGTCCTCCTCTCTCCACTGTAGGAGCACCATCTCCCTGAGCAACCATAGCTAGACTGACAGAAGCACTGTTTTGTCAACCTAGATGCTTCTATACCAGGAGGTTAGGCTGGCATAGCTATGTTGCTCAGGGAAGTGGATATTCCCCTCCCCCGCCAAGTGACATAGCCCAAAAGCTCGCTCTCTCAGGCCTGGTCTACTCTTAAAATTTAGGTCAACATGGCTAAGTGATTGGAAATGGGGCTTGGACTTGTAAACAGGGACAGAATGCAGCAGGACTCAAACAATAAGAGACAAGGAAACAAGACTTTGTACATTCTTTGTAAATAAAAAAAGATTGCATCAAATAAACCATCTGACTCCATCACCAATTTTACCTCTGAAAATTCCAAGACTCCAAATTTTTATCTAACTGATCAGGTCAAAAGGGGTGTAATGCATGCATAGGGCCAAATCCTGCTCACCTTACTTATCCAATTAGTTCTATTAAAGTCAGTGAGACTATATACAGGGGTGATAGATAAGATGACTAGATGTCCCATTTTTAAAGGTACAGTCCTGTTTTGGGGGACTTTCTTATATAGGCGCCTATTACCCCCGTCCCGTTTTTTCACAGCTGCTATCTGGTCACCCTTTCCCCTAATGGCATTACATAATGAAAAGAGAGAGAGTAACTCAGGGAGTTACTTTTAATTATTTTTAGCGCTCTGCTTCTTCACATACCCTGAATACTAGTAGTCAGCATATTGCTGTACAGAAGTAAGGAGTCAATAATCTCATGCTGATATCTAATAGCATAGGCTGTAACAGCTGCTAGCGTTGTGTGACTTTTCAACCAATTTCAGTAGCAGGTGCCTGCATGTGTCAGCACAGTAGTTACCAATAGGAGTCAGTGTATGTGCAGTGCACATAGGCTGTGAAGAAAACAAGGTAAGCCTACGTAAGGATTAATACTGCTCGTTTCATTTTCTTTAGGTGTTATTTAGGAATAGCAATTATGTGATTTGCTAAGAACACGGTCTCTGAGTGTCTTTCAGTGTACAATATTTACAATAAAAATCTCAATTAAGAAAATTACATGTTTAGCTAAAACTCAGAAATACACTTACTTAAAACAAAGTAATAGATATTATTCTTATTATCCAACTTAGATTAGGGCTGAGCCAAAAAGAAATAAAAATCTAAAAATAACTGTAAAAGTCAGATGTTTCAAAAACCTTCTGGAGACCAGTAAGTTCCTGAGATTTTTTTCCCTCATCTCATTCTTTCTCCTTGAGAAAGAACACAGAAAGCGAAGTTACGTTAATTGTACCACATATAAACACAAACAATTTCACCCATATTGAATGAAAATGTACATATCATTCCTCTCTAATTCAAATATATTTTCTTCCAAGTGAGAATTTTCTGGTGATGCATAGCAGGATTTCTACATTTGGTTACAAAGGCTGCTTAGTTTACTTAAAATGTTACAAACACAGAGCTCCACGTCTCACTGATAAATCCAGTTTTAGGTGAAAAGGATTCCTAATAAAGCTTCCAAACAGTGATTTGATTAGCTGATTGGCCCCTAGTTGGTCAAGCAGATGGCCCAGCCCTAAACTAGTTCCGTTTCTAAAATAGTGTTGAAATTCTCTCTCTTCCCTAAATGCTTTGCCACTCATCCTGTGTCACTCACACACATGTTTCTGGGTTAGTTACAACTTCCCCATTTTTTTCAGGTTCATCTTTCAGAAATTGTTCTACTTCAATAGAGTCCACCTTGGCATCTTCAGGTGTTTTGTCTTCGGATTTGTTTAACTCTTCTCTTTCTGCTGCCTCCTCTTTTGTTTGTGGCGCTTCTGATTTTTTCTTAACACAGAAGACATTTCCTAAAGCCATCACAAGGGCTGAAGTAACAACTTCAACTCCAGCAACAATAAAAACAAACATATACTTGCCTGTCGCATCCAAGAGTTTGCCTGAAAGACAAAATTCACAGGTAATTAACAAAAAAATGCTTTGCTTGTAATGAAGTTAATAAGAATTTTTTTTAAACAAAATTAATTTTCCAAATGATTCTTGAAGTGAAAAATCTTACAGGAATACTGGCATTTTGAGGTAAGATTTTCAAACATGCCTAAAATTTGGGAACATAGGTCCCACTGAAAGTCTGTTCCCAAATCACTTAGGTGCTTTTGAAAAATTTACCCTTGAAGTCCAATTAATTTTTAACATGAGCCAAAACAGTTTCACATACATTATGTGCCCTGGGGTTCCTGGCTAATGTCATTGGTTTTACAGTTGCACTTTCCTATTTTTTAAAATGTTTTTTTTCCTCTCCCGTTTTGTGTCAAAGACACACGCTAACAAAAGGGGATAACCGCCAAGCTAACTATGGCGGGAGGTGGGGTTGTGGGTGTGTGAAACTGACTGTATACAATGTGCTGTCAAATGGACAAGGTAAGCAAACTTAGTATCAAAACTAAGTGATTGGGCAACAAAATGGCAAATGAAATTTAATGTGGATAAATGTAAAGTAATGCACATTGGAAAAAATAACCCCAACTATACATACAACATGATGGGGGCTAATTTAGCTACAACGAGTCAGGAAAAAGATCTTGGCGTCATCGTGGATAGTTCTCTGAAAATGTCCATGCAGTGTGCAGAGGCGGTCAAAAAAGCAAATAGGATGTTAGGAATCATTAAAAAGGGGATAGAGAATAAGACTGAGAATATTTTATTGCCCTTATATAAATCCATGGTACGCCCACATCTCGAATACTGTGTACAGATGTGGTCTCCTCACCTCAAAAAAGATATTCTAGCACTAGAAAAGGTTCAGAAAAGGGCAACTAAAATGATTAGGGGTTTAGAGAGGGTCCCATATGAGGAAAGATTAAAGAGGCTAGGACTCTTCAGCTTGGAAAAGAGAAGACTAAGGGGGACATGATAGAGGTATATAAAATCATGAGTGATGTTGAGAAAGTGGATAAGGAAAAGTTATTTACTTATTCCCATAATACAAGAACTAGGGGTCACCAAATGAAATTAATAGGCAGCAGGTTTAAAACAAATAAAAGGAAGTTCTTCTTCACGCAGCGTACAGTCAACTTGTGGAACTCCTTACCTGAGGAGGTTGTGAAGGCTAGGACTATAATGATGTTTAAAAGGGGACTGGATAAATTCATGGTGGCTAAGTCCATAAATGGCTATTAGCCAGGATGGGTAAGAATGGTGTCCCTAGCCTCTGTTCGTCAGAGAATGGAGATGGATGGCAGGAGAGAGATCACTTGATCATTGCCTGTTAGGTTCACTCCCTCTGGGGCACCTGGCATTGGCCACTGTCGGTAGACAGATACTGGGCTAGATGGACCTTTGGTCTGACCCGGTACGGCCTTTCTTATGTTCTTATGTTCTTAACTGAAAAAAATAACCAATTTCTTTCAATTCTATTAATCTTACATAACAATTTATAACAAAAGACCAGAAAGAAGCGTGATTTTAAATCAATGTTGGGTTCTTTTTAGTGACATATAAAGGGTTTGATTTTGCATCCTTACCTTCACCATGCTTCTCTGTTTGAACATGAAATTTTCCAGGTCCATTGTTTACATTTAGAAATCTATGTGCCTAATTGCACTTGCGAATCATAGAACTTGAAGTAGGCTGACCAGATAGCAAGTGTGAAAAATCAGGACGGGGGTGGAGGGTAATAGGTGCCTATATAAGAAAAAGCCCCAAATATCGGGACTGTCCCTATAAAATCGGGATATCTGGTCACCCTAACTGGAAGGGACCTCGAGAGGTCATTTAGTCCAGTCCCCTGCACACAAGGCAGAACTAAGTATTATCTAGACCATCCCTGACAGGTGTTTGTCCAACCTGCTCTTAAAAATCCCCAATGATGGAGATTCCACAACCTCCCTAGGCAATTAATTCCAGTGCTTAACCACCCTGAGAGTTAGGAAGGTTTCCTAATGTCCAACCTAAACCACCCTTGCTGCAATTTAAGCCCATTGCTTCTTGTCCTATCCTCAGAGGTTAAGAAGAACAATTTTTCTCCCTCCTCCTTGTAACAACCTTTGATGTACTTGAAAATTGTTATGTCCCCTCTCAATCTTCTCTTCTCCAGACTAAACAAACCCAATTTTTTCAATCTTCCTTCATAGGTCATGAAGGAATCAATTTTGTTACTCTTCTCTAGACTTTCTCAAATTTGTCCACATCTTTCCTGAAATGTGGCACCCAGAGATGGACACAATACTCCAGTTGAGACCTAATCAGCATGGAGTAGAGCGGAAGAATTAGTTCTCATGTCTTGCTTACAATACTTCTGCTAATACACCCCAGAATGATGTTTGCTTTTATTGCAACAGCATATTTAGCTTGTGGTCCACTATGACCCCCAGATCCCTTTCCGCAGTACTCCTTCCTAGGCAGTCATTTCCCAACTGATGCAACTGATTGTTCCTTCCTAAGTGGAGTACTTTGCATTTGTCCTTATGGAATTTAATACTATTTACTTCAGACCACTTCTCCAGTTTGTCCAGATCATTTTGAATTTTAATCCTATCCTCCAAAGCATTTGCAACCTCTCCCAACTTGATATCATCCGCAAACTTTATAAGTGTACTCTCTCTGCCATTATCTAAATTATTGATGAAGATATTGAACAGAACCGGACCCAGAACCGATCCCTGTGGGACCCCACTCGTTACGCCATTCCAGCATGACCTTGAACCACTGATAACTACTCTCTGGAAACAATTTTCCAACCAGTTATGCACCCACCTTATGGTAGCTCCATCTAGGTTGTATTTCCCTAGTTTGTTTATGAGAAGGTCATGCGAGGCAATATCAAAAACCTTACTAAAATCAAGATATACCACATCTACCGCTTCCCCCCATCCACTAGGCTTGTTACCCTGTCAAAGAAAGTTATCAAGTTGGTTTGCCATGATTTGTCCTTCGCAAATTTGTGCTGACTGTTATTTATCACACTATCTTCTAGGGGTTTGCAAACTGATTGCTTAATTATTTTCTCCATTATCTTTCTGGGTACAGAAGTTAAGCTGACTGGTCCATAATTCCCCGGGTTGTCCTTATTTCCCTTTTTATAGATGGGCACTATATTTGCCCTCTTCCAATATTCTGGAATGTCTCCCGTCTTTCATGACTTGTCAGAGATAATTGCTAATGGCTCAGATATCAACTCGGTCAGCTCCTTGAGTATTCTAGGATGCATTTCATCAGGCTCTGGTGATTTGAAGACATCTAACTTGTCTAAGTAATCATGATCTTATACATCCATGTGTCAGAAGTTGTTCCCACAATTATGTGGCTCCAATATGTAGGCACAAACAGCAAGAAGACTGTCTTTTAAAAATACGCTTCAAAATTAGTAGATGCTTGTGTTTTTATAGTAAATGCATTTTTAAGGCATTTAACAGCAATAACTTGTCATCATCAAACATAAATATACTTATTAGGGGAGTATTTTAACACATTTTTCAGCTTGTAGAATAGGGTTTAGGAATGCTCTCTTGTTATAATGTCAACTTTAAAATATACTGTATTGTTTAAATGTCCTGAAACTTGCAAAACAACAAACACAAAACAAAAATCACAATAAGATGGGATATAGCTGACCATGACTCAAGGCAGCTATTGATACATTTCAAAATAAAACTATTTGCATGGGCAGATAAAGCCTGTACTACTTACACCTGCCTCTTTTCACTCCTGATAGCATTTTCCCTTCCACCCAAGTGCTGCATTTCAGATGCTTTTAGGTTTATCTTTCACTTAGTGAGCAAAATCTGGAGCACAGAACTGTCTCACAATTCAGCTTCTTAATTCAATTAAATTCAGGTAGACCCAGGGGTAGGAGTATTATTGAAGTGGTGATTGGGCCCTCAGCTGCATGGAAAGGTTTTCTCATTTTACAAGAAACTAAATTAAAGAATAGATTCCCCCACCCCACCCCAAAAAAACCCCACCTTACAAATAAAATAAACTGTAGACTGAAGTTATATTGCATGAAGTCACCACCATATTTGTTTTAAAAAATTATTTTTAATACATGTCATTGTCACCTAATTTGCAGGACTGTGCAGAGTACTCTGCATGGGCTTGCACAGAGGCGGGCGGGTGGATGACATTAGATAGAAAAGAATAATGCACTGGAATGGGTTATCTAGGGATGTGGAATCTCCTTCCTTAGAGGTTTTTAAGGTCAGGCTTGACAAAGCCCTGGCTGGGATGATTTAGTTGGGAATTGGTCCTGCTTTGAGCAGAGGGTTGTACTAGATGACCTCCTGAGGTCCCTTCCAACCCTGATATTCTATGATTCTAAATGTTGTGTGAAAAAATAATTTCCTTTGATCAGTTTTGAATTTCCTACTTCCTTTTAATTTCCCTTTGTTCTTGTATGATGAGATAGGGAGAACAGAAGCTCTCAATCTTTTACCACATCAGCTCTTATTGTCTCCTTTCTAAGGTAACAATCCCAATCTTTTCAATCCCTCTTCATGAGAGAGTTTTTTTCATGACACTAATTATTTACCTCATGAAGTTTTCCTCCTCCTCCAAATTCCCTATTGGAAGGTAGAATCTGTTCCATTGGCTTTTTAAATAGGGAGAGAGATTTCAGAGATGGGCCTGAATAAACCCCCAAATCCAAACAGGTCTGAACTTTACAAAAGTTATGAACTTTCTGGCTTAGACCCATCTCTGATTCTAACAGCAATAAGTTATGTGACTCTGTGCATCGTTAGATCAATGGTGTTTACTTCTTGGGTGACTGATATAACTTGGGTTTCTATCTCTTGTCTCACAACACATGTAAGTAGACACCACCGGTTGAACAACACAAATGGTGTTAAACTCTTAATTGAATGGAATATTTACCTGCTGATGGTGGACCGATTAGAACAGCTAGAGCTTCAGCCAGAAGCACCAAGCCAATGGCACTGGAAAACTTCTGAGTACCAACAATAGCCATGAGAACTTCAAACTGAAGAGCACCTACCATTCCATAGGAAATGCCAAAGAAAATGCAGAAGACTGCCAAGCCACCATAATTGGTAGACATGGAACCCATGAGATCTGTAAAACCATTAAAAATCATAGCAAAACTAAAGAGATAAACACAGTGTGGTCTGACCCACTTCAGACCAGCTATCACTCCACAAATAGGCCGGGCAAAGATATCAACGAATCCAAGAATGCTCAGAAGAAATGCTGATTTAGTGTCTGGATATCCCAAATCCTTGGCATAGCTCACCACAAAGACTGGAGGCACAAAGAGGCCCAGCACCATGATGGAGGCAGCCACAGTGTAGACTAAAAAACCACCATCTTTAAAGACACTGAAATCCAGAAGCTTTTTCTTTGTTTTCTTCTCAGTGAGTTCTTTAGCAGCTTCAGATTTCTTAGGAGGCTCCAACGGCCTCATTAATGCCCCACAAACACAGCAGTTGAGCAGCATTCCGCCCAGTATAAGGAATCCCCCTCGCCAGCCATACTCATGTTGCAGTATTTGCCCCAGAGGAGAGAGGGTACAAAGAAACACAGGGCTTCCAGCAGCAGCAAGCCCATTAGCTAAAGGGCGGCGTTTGTCAAAGTAGCGATTTAACATGATGAGCGATGGCTGGAAGTTGAGTGCCAGACCCAAACCTGAAACAGAGAGCACACAAAAGTCAGGCCTCAGCTGCAGTGTCTATATAAAAATCTCCACAGTTACTACATTCTTTGATTCACAAATACGAACAAAAAAGGTCAGGCTTCTCTTTTGTCAACTGGAGGAAAGATTCCAGAATAATAAAAAAACATTAAAAATGTTCCTTGTAATATTATTCCTGCACGCAATGGCTAACATAACAGAAGAATTAACATTTGTTAGAACTAGTCTGACTAGTTCCTTCCAGGTTGACTTGGGCTCTTCAGAGAGGCCCATTATTGAGGATCTAATGCTTTAGGTGTTTGCCATTGATACCAGTGCTAACATCAGAATCTGAGATGGAGCTAACCTGCATATTGTCAGTCACCCACATCTACTTACCAGTAATGACACCTGCAGTGAGATAGATCTGAATGATGCTGGTACAGAAGGAAGCTGTCACCATCCCCAGCGAAGCAAAGAGCCCTCCAACCAGCATAACTGGACGACAGCCAAACCAATTGACACACATGCTACACAGGGGACCTGAGTAAGAGGAAAGAGAATATGCTTGATACAGTAACCAGGACAATCCAATTTCTCTATTTAATCTATATATTTGCATTTCTTCCCACGCTTCGTGCACATCTTCAAGCCACTCTGATGGCACCACCTCCTCTCTGGTAACTCTCCATACTTAGCACTTTGCAGCTTCAGAATGCTGTGAAACTTTCTTTTTCTACTGAGGATGATGAAAAGGAAGTTACAGAGACTTTCTCTTTATAGACATGATGGATGTACCCAGGGAACTGACAATTCATATGTTGCCCTATAGTTAATTTTTTCAAAATGCCTGTTTTGCATGCAGATTAACTATAGGCACTTAAGACCTTTCCTTCTAATCTGAATTTTATTTGTCTGTTTGCGTCCCAGACTACACTGTTTTAAAAACAGATATAATTTACCTGTTCCATAGAGCATAGCCAGTAGAATGGAGGAGATCCATGCTGTGTCACTGTATCCAACACCAAACTCCCGGATAAGCTCTTTAAAGAAGACACTAACAGCCTTTGGAAAGGCATAGGAAAATCCAGTGATGACAAACCCTCCAAAGAGAATGGCCCAGCCCCAACCCCCATCAGGGGCTTTGACACCAGATGGAGCATCATCAACCACCACAGCTCCCATAGTGAAACTCAATGGGTTGCCTAAGAAATAATAAAAATACAGTTACTAGAATCCATAGATACATATCGGAATGATAATCCACTCAAGTTTATTCCACAGGAAGGGAGTGTTGTATATGCAGACACATGAAACCTGAGAACATTCTAAATATAGTGGCTGAAGACTTGGGAACAGGTTTTTTTTTTTTACCTAATAAACAGAAAATCTGTAGCCATTACGCAGAAATGTAATTATTTGGTAGAATTTTAAATGGATATACATCACAGATCACCTGAAGTTAAAATAGAGAGGATTTCAACCAAAACTATCATTTTATATAGAACTAAGATAAATTCAGCATTTCTTTGTTTCTCTTTGCATATCATAAATATGTTAAGCCCACTTGCTACACAGGAAACTCTGCTTTCCTTATGCTGCAAGGACTGTTTGTCAATGACCTTACAAGACCTTGATGCTAGCGAGGAAGGGTGGTTCAGTGCTTAGGGCAGTAGCCTAGCATTTGGGAGACCAGGGTTAAAGCCTCTGCTCTGCCACAGACTTCCTGTGTGATCCTGGACAAGTCACTCTGTGCCTCACTTCCCCATCTGTAAAATGGGCATGCTAGTACCTCACATGGATGTTGTTAGGATAAATACTTTATATAACTTTTGAGGCACTCAGATACAATGGTAATGGGTGCGAGGGAAGAGAAATACAATAGATTAGATAGACAGATCGACCTATATTGGTGACACACCTGCAGGCAATTTTCAAAGAAGAAAAAACAAACAGTTATCATAGCAACTGTGATTCTTCAGTAGGATTGAAGGAAGAAACTGCCTCCCCATACTCACTGACCTCAGGTTATAGGCCTGAGAGTGAGTGACAGGATGAACAGTGATGCTGTCAACTGTGATAGAGAAGCATAGAGAGTTTTAAAGGAGAGAGGGCCTGTGGGTAAGGTACTGGGCTGAGACTCAGGAGATCTGGATTCAGTTCTTAATTCTGCCAGACACTGCCTCTGTGACATTGGGCATGTCACTTAAACTCTTTATGACTCAAGTCTCTATCTGTAAAGTGCAGATAATACTGTAGTCAACCAGGCCTTGGGGTGGTCAGGCCTAGTGGTTGAAATGAGCATTTTTCCTGCTGGTTTCAGCTGGGTCCAGGGTGGGCAGAGTCCAGGAATGAGCCAAGGGTCAATGCCACAGGGATAGAAGCCAAATGCCAGAGCTGGAAAGTCAACCAGAAGCATAAACCAGAGGCAGAGCTGGAGATTGAAACCAGAAGTCAGAAGCAGAGGGGAATAGGGGCTGCAACAGGGCCTGGTAGCAAGTTGGAGCAGGGCTGGAACAAGAGCAAGTGCAGCTGTGGGCATAGTACGCATTAGCAAGCCGCTGATTTTTATTTTTGTCACATCAGCTTCATCATACAAGGTTATGACATCCACTTGTTTCATTCATTTTTAGCTAAGGGTTTTTGTTTTGTTTTAAATATATCCTTTCACTCAGGCTAGGCTCCTTAAGGACATGCAGCATGGCTTTTTTTGCACTATTCCATTTCCCTGACAGTCTCACTAATCTCTTTAGGGAAAAAATCAAACTGCACAAGGAGAACATTATGCAACGCTATCAGAATCCACAGTATTTCAGGAATAAAATACAACCATTGTAAGTGACGGACATCTAATAAAAGTTTGCCTAGTGATACTGTCTCCCTCCTTGGTTATGGTTGTGATAAGGAATTTTGTTTAAATGGGGGAAAAAAACCAACAAATAAATAGATAATTCAGTCCCGCTGCCCATTCTCTCTGCAGAATTCTGCCCTCCTCCCTCATGCGTTGGGTTTAATCACTGGATAAGGGAAAGACTTTTTGTGGGAGCCTCTTGTTAGAATACTTGAGGTACCTCGGTGGTTCATTAATCAATTTGAATTCATTAGTACCCACTTAAAAAAAAATCTTGTCACCAAATAGATTTCCACTCAGGTGAACAGTCAGAGTGCCCACTCTCAAGGGAAAGTCACAGTAAAACTATAATTTATCTTGTATGGTATTATTGCATTATATGGGCCTGCTTGGGGTAAGTGGCATATGATCTTACATACAAGTGCTCAAAATATGCCAGCAGATTATGCTGAAGACACAATAACCCTCTTAACATTCAAATTATGACAGAAATTTTGAGTTAAATGTCAGATAAGCTACAATATATACTATCAGCATCATTGCACTTCACAAAATTCAAGATAACAAAGCTAAAGAGCCAATTAATAAAGAAGATGGAAACTAGCTCAGTCCGAGGAAGTGTTCAGACGCCTGAATTTAGTATCATACTAAAACAATACACTGAAACTTTCTAGCCCTAAATAGCTTTCCCATAGGAGTTTGTTTTATATGCATGTCTCAGGGCAAGTTATTCTTTTAAAGGCAGGCATAGGTCCAGCCCATTCTTCCTCCTAGTTCTGACTCTTTAAGGACATGCAGTATATCTGTATCCATGTTAGATGCAGTATATTAGAGAGACGAGGTGGGTGAGGTAACATCTTTCACTGGTCCAGCTTCTGTTGATGCAAGACACAACCTTCTGTTGAGAGAGAGAGAAAAAACCTTTTGAACAAAAGTTGGTCCAATAAATGATATTACCTCACTCACCTGTTCTCTTTAAGGACAGGCATTCTGGGACTTGTAGTTGCATGAAAAGTCATATGACAGCAGTCTTTAAAAAAAGCTTGCGGGGGGTGGGGGACAGGGCTATTATGCTCCGCTCAGTGTGAGGGAGACCCAGGTAAGAAACCCATTGACGGGAGCTGATGGAGGAGGCTCTTGAGGGAATCTATCTGGAAGAAGATTGAGGAAAAGGTTGGGGGAGAGGCTTAGGAGGATGGCAAGCAAGTGCTTTGGAGATAAGTGAAGCAGGAATTATTTTTTAGGTGGAGTGGACAACAGCTTCATAGAGCCTAACCTAGAGGGAGGGTTGCTAACTGTCATGATTTTATTGAGAGTCATGTGATAGCTAGTGTTTTTCTTAAAGCCACAGTTCTGTGAATCAAATGAATGTCAGAATCTCAACTTTTAATTTCAACGAGTATGTTTATAGCTGTCATAATTGCAGAGAAAAGCTTGAAAACAAAAAGGCTAACGGCTCAAAACCTAGAAGGCAAATAAGACCCAACATTTCCTTCTTTTTTTTCTTTTTTCTCCCAAATCTCATTATTTTGGGGCCTAATTAATGATTTTTGAAAGCTAGGGATTAGCAATGCTGGCAGACTCTCCTATACACCACACAGAAGAGGTGTGGAAATGCCTCCAGCCATGGTGGGAGAGCTTAAAAAGAGAAAGCCTTAGACCACAGAGAAAGACTAAAGTAGTGTTTCGTCTCTATTTTCCTAGAGTGTAAGATTGGTCAGACCTCCCTTTGGGGGTGGGGCCCTACACTTATTTGGACATATCACTCAAAAAATCGCCAACCCACCAAATCACTCTACCAGGCAAAGGAAATCTGAAGTGATGGAGGAATCTGCATGCCAGAGAGGTAAGATACCTATTACTAAGCAATACTTCTGTTCTCTTATGAAATATCAGACAACAGTGATTTCTGATGCATTATGCATTTTGTACTTGGCTCACCGTGCCTTATTCCTGATAAATGCACTTCAAAACCAGAGTGTGTAGGCCTAGCTATCTTTTTGGCACAGACTTGCTGTCTAGACAGCTGCGTGCTGAATACATCATCATTCTTAGTCTGAAATTAGTGTCCTTTCTATGACATTTAGACCAGCACTCTGCTACTTGGAAGAAATAATTTAACATTCATGTTCCAGAAATAAACCTGGCAGCAATCACCACTGATCTATTTCACAGGTCTGTTCTTTAAGGGAAAGCTAGCACCACACTCCCCCCACCCCCTTTTGGGGTGGGGGTGGAATTCAATTGCAACAGATATCTGGTGTTCAGGAAGTTGTGTATCTAGACCCTAAAACCAGTATAATACCAACAGGCTGTGAAGCATAAAACCCCAAGAAAGTAAATGTATTTTAAACATGGATGCCAATATTTTTAAAGGTATGTGCTTCCTCAATACCTTTTGAATGTTTAGTCACTTTTATTTAGGAGAATAAGCTCCTGATCCTTCAAACACTTAAATGTGCTGAACTTTTACTACTGTGAGTAATCCCATTAAGTTTGTCTTACACACTTAACTCTGAAATTTTGGAATGGAATTTCCATCTGGAATATAAACTGAAAAATTAAAGAATCCTTTGTGGAAGAAAGAAAACAAAAAAATGCCTTGTAGTGAGAGACTTAAAGGACTCAATCGGTTTATTTTATCAAAAAAGATTGATACATTACTTAACAATGTATAAGTACCTGCATGGGTAATAAAGGGCTCTCTAATCTAGAAGAAAAAGGCATTAAATATAAACACACACTGAGAAATCTCATGTGTCAAAAAAGAAGTTCTGGAGACACTAGGATACCAAAGATGTATGTCACTCAGGGCCATGCACAAGGGGCAAGCAGGGGCACACTCTCCCCCTCCCCCCCACAATAATCAGTGGGGGCCCAGAACTCCAGGCAGGGAGAGCGAGCTCCTCCAGCCCCAGGGCCCCTCCAAAAGCAATGAAATTTAAATTCCAGCACATGCCCGGCTCCCTAACACTGGGGTACATATAGTCTCTTCACTCCTGTTGACTTTACTGATAATTAATTTTGCACAGCAAGTTAAAATTCATTAATGTATTTAAACTTGTTGGTTTAATACTTTTGCTTAATAAAACCATACACCATTCTGTTTCAGTAAATATATTGCCATTCGTTTATTTTGTCGCAAAATTAGGTGATTTGGAATTTGTTCCATTCATCATATACGTTTCTACCAAAATATTCTTCTTAAACAAATAGCCAAAGTTGGATTGTATTTCCACTACATCTGCTAGTAAATTAGCTTCCTGATTCCAGTGTCTTCAGGACTTTGGTGTGCACGTAGAGTGAAGTAACTGCAGGAAAAAGTATTGTTTCCATCATGACATATTTATAAGAACTCAAGTTTACAAATGACAGAAAGTAACAGAAGATATTTTTTCTACCTTCTCTCCCTTCCCCATGTGCTGTAGTAGTATCTAGATACTCAACTTAAACAACTTTTCCTACCACAGACAGTTCACTACTACTTCCTGTAGATGTGGTTTCATGTGTGTCTGTGCTGTAAATTCACCAAAGAAACAGTAAAGTTTTTTTAAGGGTAATCCTCCACAAACTGACATCATTTAGTCACTAAAATATCCATCTGCAAAGCCTCACAATGGCAGATGGATTATTAACTAATCACTGTTAAATGGCAGCACACTTTAACTCTTACTAGAAAAAAATAACTCTGTCAAAGCATTATTCTGTTTCTGTCTCCAGTTAGTCAAGCTGCTCCAAGACTAAACAACGGGAGTATGAATAATGGAGTAGATGACTCTAAAATTAGAATTCCCACTCTCTGTCCAGCAGGACAAGGAACCTTTTTTAGAAGCTTCTGTGTGTATAGGCACCGACTCCATGGGTGCTCCGTGGCTGGAGCACTCACTGGGAACATTTTTTGGGTGCTGAGCACCCACCGGAAGCCCCCGCCAATCAGCTCCCCCCACTGCCTCTGCCTGCTGGCTGGCCCTGAAGATCAGCTGTTTCATGGCATGCAGGAGACTCTGGGGCGGGGGATGGGGCGGAACTGGTGGAAAGAGGTGGGGCAGGAAGAAGCAGGGTGGGGCCTTGGGGGGAAGGGGTGGAGTGGGAGCAGGGCTTGGGGCAGAGTCAGGGGGTTGAGCACACCTCCCCCCCGGCACTTTAAAGAGTCGGTGCCTGCGTCTGTGTTAAAGAAAATGTTTCGCTTTCAATCCAGGGAAACATTGTAAAACAGGCATGTAGGAAGAAACTAGTGACTTCCCTTCAAATACAGTCCACCTGCCAATTGAAGTCTCTGCCAACAGATCAGTGCCTTGCTTTTACACAGTATAACTCCAAATTCATTCCCAAAGCCAGCTGCCAAAACCCTCAAATTCGTGCCCAAAACACTCTGTCAGGCTCTGCCAGTGCATGCAAGGCTACGTCTACACTACCCGCCGTATCGGCGGGTAGCGATCGATTTTTCAGGGATCGATATATCGCGTCTCATCTAGACGCGATATATCGATCCCCGAACGCGCTTATATCGATTCCGGAACTCCACCACCGCGAACGGCGGTGGCGTCGTCGATATGGAGAGCCCCGGAGATCGATCCCGCGCCGTGAGGACGGGTAAGTTATCGATATAAGATACTTCGACTTCAGCTACGTTATTCACGTAGCTGAAGTTGCGTATCTTATATCGATTTTTCCCCTTAGTGTAGACCAGCCCCAAGAATAAAACATAAGGGCCAAATTCTGTACTCAGTTACACTGAGACCAGAATTAGACCACAGGAGACTTTGCCAGGGATAAGCCCATCAGAGTGAAGCATTCAACACCCATTATGCAAACAAAAGATACAGTATTGCTGCAACTCATATGTGTAACGTTCCTAGTCCCAAAATTGGGAATTCTATGCTTAGCTGAAAGAATACCTGTTCCCTGTAGAAACATGAGCATCCATCCATGTGTTCACACTTTGTGCCAGCTGCTCACTTACATCAGGACCAGCATGTACCTGTAAACTTATTCTGATCCACAGTTGCACAGGCAGAAGCCCAACTACCAGAACTGTTCATTGCATTCATATTGTAAGTGGAATACAGGTATTCTTACTTCTTTGGTTTTGCTTCACTGTATGAGGGATAAGAATGCTACATAGTGAGTCACAGTGTGTTTTGGTATTTCATTTGTATAAAACCTATGTAGTTTTTTTTCCCCAGCCCTCTATCTAAAAAAACCTCATTGACAGAAATGGAACCAGGCTACCAGTCTGGTAAAAATGGCAGCTCAGTAGAGAATGCTGCTGACCCGAGTTGTGCTGCATGAAGGTTCCTAGCGAAAGCAGTCTCTGGAAGCCAGGACCCCAAAATGTTTGAATTTGGCAGCAAGAAAACACTTCAAAGTCAGTTACTGAAACAAGAGAACAATGTTCTAAACATCAAAAGGTATCTCAGATTGTGAGGGAGATGGACAACTATGACCTTGAAATCCTGGGCATCAGTGAGAACAGATTGACAGGTGGGAATAAGAAGTGCTTCAAGCAAGAGAAGAAACATCTCATCTATTCAGGCTGTAGTGCCACTTGTAAGCTCAGAGGGAGTAGCACTCATTAAGACAGATTCTGTGGGGGAAAAAATTCACCTAATGCCTCATGTGTCAGATTTCAAACCAAATTCCTAAAGATGTCAATTATACAGGGATACGCTCTGACAGAGGAATACAGTGATGAGGATAAAGATAAGGTCTATAAATACCGCAAGTGTAACAGAAGGTATTGGAGGTAAAACTGAATATGGTTAATGGAAAAATTGTGAAACAAGTTGAAAGTATTAAAAATGTTTGACAGCATAGTTGGAGTGAATCGGTTTTGGGATGGTCATCTACCACAAAAGGAGTTCTGAACGTAATGTTACATCCTATAGTTGTATTATGTAGTATACAAATTGGTTTCAGAGTGGTAGCCATGTTAGTCTGTATCAGCAAAAACAACGAAACTGTTGGAAATCGGCCATCCTGATTATCACTACAAAAGTTTTTTTTCCTCCTGCTGTTAATAGCCCACCTTAACAGATTACTCTCGTTATAGTTTGTATGACAACACCCATTTTTTCATGTCCTCTGTGTGTGTGTAATATATATATCTTCCTACTGTATTTTCCACTGCATGCATCCAATGAAGTGGGTTTTAGTCCATGAAAGCTTATGCTCAAATAAATTTGTTAGTCTCTAAGGTGCCACAAGTCCTCCTCATTCTTTTTACAAATTGTTTGTCAGTTATGCTTTTCATGTGTTTTTGGACCAAAATAATGTATTTTAGATTGTGAAGCGTTCAAGAGAAAATGAGAATTGAAATGAACTTGTTCAGCAAATTAGAAGTGTGATAAAAAATTTGTAAATAGGCCCTGAAATGAAATATAACCATAAGTAATATCTTCCTTTGAGTACTGATGAGCCGATGATGGGAATGATGCCTGAAAGACAGGGGCAACCTAAGGCAGGCCCAGTTGTTGGGAAAGAAAAGCAAAGCAGTGGAATGTAGGCTGTGCTATCAGGAACATGGCCAGCAGAGTAAATGCAGCCTAGAGCTATCAATCAAGCTGTCCCCTGTGTAACCTCTGTAAGTCTGCAATACGCAGAAGGGACTCCTGGCCTGAGGTATGCAGGTCTCAGGATCCTACTTATGGTTATGATTCATGTGAAAGATAACTGTTTTTAGGTAAACAGTTCTTGGCTGGTTGATTAGGTTAAACTAACAACAGCTCAGGCTCTGTGTTGTTAGGTAAACAAAGTAACCAATCAACAGTTCACATGGCTATGTATTGATTGGTCAATTGCTTTAGCATACACTCTCTCCCAATTTATTGGAGCTATCTGCTGGTCAGGTTACGCCACCATGACTATGCTAAACTGAGGTCTGGTGTCTGTAAACCCACATCTTTAACAAACAATTTGTTAAATATTTACCTGTGTTCCAAGAGTCAATTTCCATATGGATCAGGAGGTTAGCAGGCAGAACCCAAGGGATTACTACCACCTAGAGCAGGGGTGGGGAACCGCTGGCCCACTGCTTCTTTTCATCTGGCCTGTGGCAAGCCTCCGTACCATAGGCTGGACACCCCAGCCTTGGCGCTGCCCCACGGGGTAGCAGCCGCGAGCACCAGCTTGTCCCTGCAGCCCCTACGCGGAGGGGCGATCAGGGAAGCTCTGCACACTGCTCTCGCCCCCAGCACTGGCTCCGCAGCTCCCATTGGCTGGGAACCCGTGGTCAATGGGAGCTGTGGAGGCAGCGTCTACAGAAGCAGACAGCATGCAGAGCTGCCAGACCCCTCCGCCTAGGGACCAGAGCTGCCGGTCACCTTGGGGAGCAGAGCAGAGCCAGGGCAGGCAGGGAGCCTGCCTTAGCCCTGCTGCACTGCCAACTGGGAGCCGCCTGAGGTAAGCACCTCCCAGCCAGAGCCTACACCCCGCATCCCCTTCTGCACCCCAACCCCAGCCCAGAATCCCCTCCCACACCCAAACTCCCACCTGGAGCCCACACCCCATTCCAGAGCCCACACCACCAGCCAGAGTGACACCCTCTCCTGAACCCCAATCCCCTGCCCCGAGCCCGCTTGTGCACCCCAAACCCCTTGGCCTCAGGCCAGTGCCCTCTCCCACACTGCAAACCCCTTGGTCCCAGCCCAGAGCCTGCACACCCTCCTGAACCCCAACCCCAGCCCAGTGAAAGTGAGTGAGGGTGGGGGAGAGCGAGTGTCACGGAGTCCCCAGGCGATGCTCTGGAACTGCTCCCTACAAAGCCAGTCAGGACTCTGGTGAAGTCTCCTCTCTGTGAGCAGACTGTCTTCAGGGCAAGAAGCTCACATGGCTTCACCTTCCTGGGTCTGACCTTGGAGCATTCAGCATATGCCCCTCCATGCGCTTCCCACAGCGAGTCTGCCCAGGCAGGGTCCTGGGGAAGCCAGAGGGTCCTGCACCCCCACTTCACAGTCAGATGTGACTCTTAGACAGCCAGTAAAACAGAGGTTTATTAGATGACAGGAACACGGTCTAAAACAGAGCTTGTAGATACAGTGAATGGGACCCCTCAGCCGGGTCCATTCTGGGACCCAGCAAGCCAGACAACCCCGTCGGCACTCACTTCCCATCCCCAGCCAGCCCCAAACTGAAACCCCCTCCAGCCCCTCCTTTCTGGCCTTTGTCTCTTTCCCGGGCTACGAGGTCACCTGATCTCTTTGTTCACCTTCAGCCATCCCCTTGCAGGGGGGAAGGGCCCCAGTGATTTGTTGCCAGGATACAAAGTATTGGCCATCTATGCACACTGGAGACTTAAGAAATGCATAGGGGAAACTGAGGCACCCACAGAGTATTCAGAGGAAACATTAAGATCAGTCCCACTTCATCACAGCAAGCAATGGGGGGTGGAGAATGGAGTGAGCAGGGCAGGGCTGGGGTAGATCCTGGGTTGCTCTTAAATTCAAAAAGTTATCTTGGGCATAAAAAGATTGGAGACCATTGAGTTAGAGTAATTTTTATAAGATAAAAGCATCCTTCGATAGATAATTTGATTAACCTCAGAAACACCTGCCCCATATCAGTTACAAGTGGTTCCTTTCTTGACATCTGGACATTTCCCGAAGCATCACAAGTTTAGAGTTAAAAGGACACACAGTCTGTTATTTAACACCACATGAACACACTACAGAAAACTTTCAGCTTACCAACAACACACTAGGGTCAGCTAAAGTTCAGGATAATAAAGTAAAAGCCTTGTAGGACAACGACATTAATTTATCCCAAATAAAACTCTTTAATGTTGTTTAGCCAGCACCCGTGGCTAACACAGAAAAGATTCCGAGACGTTTAGCCAAGAAATCATGAGTGTTTAACATTAAAAAAAAAGATTAATATTTACTAACACTGAAGAAAAATGGGACATCCTCAGAGACAGTGATTCAAGCGGCAACCATCACAGTTAGATATTAAAATAGACTGCCAGAATTGGAAAAACCAAGAGATGTGGCATCTCATAGAGGAAAGAAAAGCACTGAAAGGGGAAAAGTCCCAAATGCTAAGACCAACTAAATATTGCAAAAAGTAAAAGGAGGAGTACAAGAAAGCAAACAAAACAATGAAAAAACACAATGAAAAATAAATGGAGATATGTTGAAGACCTAGCAGCTGCAGGTGAAATTGCTGCTGTGATTGGTAAACAACTCCGTGGTTTCTTATTGTCTAAAATCCTGTGTGGAAATTTCAAAACATGAAATGGGCCAATAAAAAAATAAAGATGGAGAAAAGCTTACAACTGAAGTAGAACAGAACAACAGATGAGTGGAGCATTTCAAATAAGTCCTGAGACAAACTCTACCTCACCATCAGAATTCAGTTAAACAGGCAAATCTGGTCAACTTGACATAAACATCGGTCCAACATATATGTCAGGCTGGAGTAAAAAAGCTGAAAAACAACAGAAGTGTTGGGAAATGATAAAAATCACAGCAGCAATGCTAAAAGCACTGGACACTAACACCCTAACGAAACTGACAAAGCTGTTCCAGGAAGTTTAGGGGGAAAAAAGAGATCCCTTGTGGCCAGTGAAAACATGGGATAATTGTCAGAATACCCCAAAACAGTAATCCTAATGACTGTAGAAACTGGAGAGGAGTCTCTGTTGTAGGGAAAGTTTTCTGTAGTGTGGTACTACACAGGATGAAAGAGGCAGTGGATTCAAAGCTGGGGAAGACCAGGCCGAAGAGATCTGAATAAAATCAGATTTTCATGTTAAGGACATCATAGAAGGCTGTCTAGAATGACAGGCTCCCCCTATCAATTTAATTGATTTTCAAAAAGCATGTGACAACCTGCATTAGGCATGCATTGTGGAATATTCTAAAGTCATCAACATCATCAACCTATGTACAGTGACACAAAGTCTACTGCAAAAGTGAACACCCAGACAACAGCGTGGTTCAGCTGGACACAGGTATAAAACAGGGCTGCATTCTCGCTCTCCTGTTGGTTGGCATTGCCATAGTCTGGCAGATGAAGAAATGTATTAGCAACACAAACACTGGCATAGCATGGGTAGATGGCAAATGTTTAGAAGGCCTAGACTTTGCTAAGTATATCATTCAATTCAATAACACCCACAAAAAGCTACAAAGCCAGAAACCTTGGCAAAAACAGCAGGCCAAAGCAAGGCTCAAAATCAGTTATGCTAAAACAAACATCCTTGAAACCTAGATGTCAAGCAGCAACATCATACTGAAAGGCAAAAAACTTCAAGAAAGTAGAACAGTTCATTTACCTGGGCAGCACCATAATAGCCAACAGAGATCTCAAGAAAGAAGTGACATCAAGGTTAAGAAAGGCATCCATGGTATCCACTACACTCAACAACATATGGAAATCAAATATATACAGTACCAAAACAAAAAAGAATTTTTAATTAAAATATAGTCTCAGTGCTAACATATGGCTATGAGAGTTGGAGATCTATTAAAAAGTCAGAAAATGAGATGCCTTTGAAAATATTGCCTTTGAAAGAATCTAGGCATTGAATGGAGAGACTTTACCAGCAAAGAGATCCAAGAAATTACCAACCTACAGCGGGGGCAGGGATAGCTCAGTGGTTTGAGCATTGCTAAATCCAGGGTTGTGAGTTCAACCCTTGAGAGGGCCACTTAGGGATCTGGGGCAAAAATCAGTACTTGGTCCTGCTAGTGAAGGCAGGGGGCTGGACTTGATGACCTTTCAAGGTCCCTTCCAGTTCTAGGAGATAGGTATATCTCAATTTATTATTTAAATTTGTTTTCATTAGAATTAGAAGGAAGCATTGGACAAATTGTGGCATGTACTCTAGATGCTAAGACACAAACTCCCACCTGAAGCTGTCAAGTGAAAACCACCTGGTGTAGGGAAACAAAACAGCCAAGAAAAGCCTTAAGAAGGCCCCTTATAAGATGGAGGGGTGCAGAATATTCACTCTCAAGACCATAGAGCAGATGGAAGCAGCTGCTAATGACAGAGACGGATGGAAGAGACTTGTTACTGCCCTGTGTGCCAACACTGATGTGAGAAGGCTGTACTAATAAATAAAATACAGGCCACATCCTGGAAATAGTTTTATTTCCCTGCTTGCCTGGCTGTTGAGCCAGTGAAACAAACAGCAACTTGACTGAGCAAAGGTACTACTTGCAAGCAGGCCTGTCACATGTTGCCATCCAGCCCTTCCCTTACCCACTGAAGCCTCCTAGTGAGGACCTCCTGTCTTCAAGCCTGGTCTTCTGCATGTAAAATCAGATCCATGGAGTGTCAGAGAAGATTCAATCAAGTAGTGCTGCAGGTGGTGATCTGACAGTTGAGCCACCTGCAAGCAGCTACAGACTCTTCCTGGACCACTATATGCACTTCTCCTCACCTGCCCTTTATCAAAGGTGAACACCAGATTATGGCAGAACACTTGAGGAGGGGAGGAAGGGATGATAAGCTTTTCAAAGGGAAAATAAAGGACACTTATGACACGGTAAGGGAGGATGGTGAAGGGAACAGATTGTGTGTGATTATCATTGAGGATAGGTCCATCAATGGCTATTAGCCAGGATGGGCAGGGATGGTGTCCCTAGCCTCTGTTTGCCAGAAGCTGGGAATGGGTGACAGGGGATGGAGCACTTGATGATTCACCTGTTCATTCCCTCAGAAGCAGCTGGCATTGGCCACTGTCAGAAGATAGGATATAGAGCTAGATGGACCTTTGGTCTGACCCAGTATGATCATTCTTATGTGTAGGTCAGAAAGGTGGGCGTAGCAGGGTGTGATAAAGTGAACGAACTGTCCACCAGCGTGGTACAGATTAAGGACAGCCTTTGGGCCCAGCTAGCCTTGCTCTATTATACCCGCAGCCAATGTCAGGCCTAGAGGGGGTAGAAAAGGAGAGAGTATGGCCCAGTTCAGAGCTGACTGGTGAAGAGGTAGGAGCTGGCTACTGCCCCATCTGATTGGAAGGCCCACTCAGCAGCCACCAGGGAGCACATTCTGTCTACCAGCAAAGGGATGCTGTGAAGGAGACCTAGGAATCTCTGGCAAATGAGGTAACTGGATGATCAAACCCCACAGATATCGTGGTTTGGCTGTACCAAACTTATAGATGCCCTGCCTGAAGGAGCCTGGGACAGTGGCAGGGTGCCATCCAACATCCATGAGAGGGCACCACGGGAGGCAAGCCACCCCAGCAAATTGGACAATGGGGCCATACCCCAAACTGAAAGGACTCTGGTAGGAAGTAGCCCAGGGCAGTGGATTTAGACTCCATGCTTAGAATGCCCCCTGTTCAGGAGTCAATTCCCTCAGGCACCTGGTGGAGTGGTAGGGCCGGGTCTCCCTACCCCCACTGCTTGAGGCACCTTGACCAAGGAAACAAGTGGCCAAAAGTCTGGCGCACAAAATACTAGTCTGCCTGGCCCTCCAAGCACTGTTACACATGGCTTTGGCAACAGGGTAAGGGGTGGAGGGAGAAGTCTCAACTACTCTCTCCTAAGCTGAGCTAGCCCCACCTCACCTTCTCTCCTTTCAAAATAAAACTGAATAGTTTACAGTAAAAATCAGAGTAGAAGAAAATAATCCTTATACCACTCAATTCCTTTTACCTTTTTCTCCCAGTATCGGCCCATCTCTTCTCTGTAGCTGGATGCCCAACACCTTTAGAAAAGAAACATTTCCTATGCTCTCACCTTGTGTCTCTGATCTCCACTCTCTCCTAGATTTTCTATTTGTTTTTTGATCCTGTTACTACTTCCCGCCCCCCCCGCCATACTGTCCCTCTGTTCATTGCTCCCCTCCTTTTCCCTCTTCCATCCCTAAACTGATCTTCCCCTTGCTCTGTCAAACTCATTCCTTTTTTCTTATTCACTGTCAGTCCTTTGTCTCCCCCTCATGCTCTCTCAACAACAGAGGCTCCCTGCAGCCCAGGTGTTCACTGCTCATGCAGGGACAGCAGCTTCCAGCAGATGGGGGAGATGTGACTGAGCAAGGCTCACTGTGCCCAGAACTGTGCCCCTATGTAGATCTAACTTTGCTGGGTGGAGATGGCTAGCTCAAGGGAAGGTCTGGTTCAATGCGGGAAGAGCAGAGGTAAGGCAATCCTGATAGGCAGCCCCTAGGTACACATGTTCCCAGCAAACGTGCTATTCATTTTTCTGGACTAACCAGCCAGGGACAGTGGCTCCTTCCAGTCTGCCTGGGTTACAAAAAGCTGGGCAGAATAATGGATTTTTCTGAAATCTGTAGGAACAATAACTGAAAGCAGGGGCAGTTCTCATTTCCTGGGGGACACACCCATCATATTAGGCTTCCTTTTGTCTCCCTGTTTCTGGGGGAGAGGAGTGGCAAAACTCAAATTGAATGAGTGTAGCAGTGAGGGACAGGAAGAAAGGGAGAGACGTGAAGAATGGGGAGAGGAGTAAACAGGGAGGAAATAAAACAAGTAGAGATCTGAGAAAGAACAGTCTGGGGCTGAAGATCAGGAAAAGAGGAAACCCAAAGCACGTGCGCCTGCCGCGGGAGGCCAGGGAGCCTGGAACTGGGTGAGAATGGGCGGAAGCAGGGACGTGCAGTTTCTCCCACCCCAGACTGGAAAAGCTCCCAGTTTTCATTCGCCGGAGCGGGAGACCCGGCTGCCTTCTCCCTCGTGCGCCTCATCAAACCATCTCCGCAGCCGCCGGTTCACGCCGCAGCGTCCCACCTTCCCCAGCCTCCCCTCCCCACCCGCTGGTGCCTGGGATCCGCTGCCGCCCCAGCAGCTTGGCGCAGGGAGCGGAGCGCTGCTGCGGGAGGCTCCGTGCCGGGCTCAGGGCAGGACTCAGGGGCGACACTCGCTCATGCGAGTGCGCTCAGCAAAGGCACATCTGACACTCGAGCGCCCGGCTGCACTGAGACGTGAAGGACGTGACTCAGGCAGACCGGAGCTGTTGCTACCGTAATTACGCCCTTTCATACAAACAGGGCTCCTAGAATGACCGGAGGATTCACCATGCCGCCCAGAGCTAATGTAATTACCAGAGAACCGCTCTCTCTGCCTCCATTATTCACCCCCATTTTACTTCAATATACCCTAAATCTGCCTGTTAAAAAGAATACCAGCCTCTCTTTCCAGTCACCGTCACCACACAAGGAACCAAACTTTCTAATATTATTCATATATGCAACACTAATGGCAAATTAATACCTATAGGTTAATTAAGATATGTAATGGTTTGTGTATAAACATAACTGTGAAAGGGATACACATACAAACAGCAGTCAGTAGCTATCACATTTGCTTTATTCTATATATGATCCGGTTTGCTTACAATCTATGTTGTACTGCATGCTTAGCATAGAAAGACACTGCTCTACAAATGGGTTGAAATGGAGCATTCCAGGAAGTAGATTTTTCAGCCCAAGAATAAATTACACTTACAGTAGCTCTATCAAAGTAATAGGGACTCATCATATGGATTGATATGACACTTCCAGATCTCATATTATGTTATACAACAAGAGAACAGCAAAGACTCAGGGGAGCTGGAACAATTTGTATAGTGGGGGTGCTGAGAGCCATTGAACCACATTGGAAACCACTTCAAGCCAAGGGGTGCAGCAGCACCCCTAGTACCAGCACCTATGCCAACAATTGCAGATACAACTGACGCTTCAGAAAATGAGCAATCAATCAATCCTCCTCTTGTGTAGTTATCAAGCCTTTGCAGAGCAAGCCAAACCAGATTCACTATCTTATTCAGAAAGCCCTTTCAGCTCTATTTGGCCTGGTCAACGCAGGCTGGCTAACCACGTTTGTGAGCTTACAAAGAGGAGCAGTCTTTGAAAATAGGCTAGTTTTCTATTGTAGATGGTCCCTTAGGGTCCAATTTTCATAGGTGCTGATGATGACCCACAACTTGAACTGAAGTCAAGAGAGCTGCAAATACCCAGAATGTCTAAAAATCAGGCCCTTGGGTTCCATAGGGAAAAAGAGCAAAATCAATTTACTCTTCTTTTGCCCCAAAATTATTAAAGTATATAGGCCTAGAGTTCAAAATAAAACAGCAATCTTAACTTTTTAAAGATTACATTTTTCCAAAACTGGTCTAATGATGGATTCACACATAGAGCTATGAGACAGTCTGATCTTAACCCATTGCTAATTCTCCATATTAAATATGAATTGATGTTAGAAGAGAAGTCTAAAAACTATGAGTCCCATCTCTTTAAACTTACAGAGAAAGCAGATAATGAGCAGTCTACTAGATGAATACCTTCCATCAGGGACAGTGTGTGTTACAAAGGAGATTTACTAGTCTCACCCAAAATGTCCTTTCAACAGTAGTCACAACACAGTGTTAAGATCTCAATGGTAATTGGTTCCTTGTCTAGTTCTTCCATTGTTGCTAGCACCAGAGGAGCAGTATTGGTGGTAGCAATGGCAGTGAAATGTTAAGGGGAAAAAAATCTAGTACAGACAAGAACTAAACTAACTGATAGATTGGAGATGAAACATCCTCTATTGGCAGGTTACTCAAATTGTCCATTACAGGGGTTCAAGCACCTTTCTCTGAAGTAGCTGACTCTGGCTGTAGTCAGAGATGGGAAGGGGAGTGGGGGAATATCAGACTAACTAGGCTTATGTCCATCTCCAAGGAAAGCTGGTCTGATCCAGACCACCAATTCCTATATACCTATGTGTTATGTTTACACTAAAATTTCATCTATTAAAGAACTGCATGCTTTAGAATCATAGAATATCAGGGTTAGAAGGGACTTCAGGAGGTCATCTAGTCCAACCCCCTGCTCAAAGCAGGACCAATCCCCAGGCAGATTTTTGCTCCAGATCCCTAACTGCCCCCCGCCTCCCGGATTGAATTCACAACCCTGGGTTTAGCAGACCAATGCTCAAATCACTGAGCTATCCCTCCCTTTAGTAATATTACCCATGTTTAATCATATATAAAATAACCAAAAGAGAATGGGAAGGTTTTATTTGCTTCTGCTCTCCAAATTATGTCTTTGCCTGTTCCCTTAAAAAACAGTGAAGGAATAAATATGATGGAACATTAGCTGATTGTTTACAGCAATATGCAGGATCCTGTATGCATGAGAAGTGTTGGCTTACTGTACCCAAAAGGAGAAGCTTTGTAATATAATTTTTTTTAAGCAGAGCAGTTTTATGATTTGCAAGTCAGCCTGACACCTTTTATTGCCTGTGTAGCAATATCTCATGGTGCACAGATTTTTAAATGTATTTAGATATTGGGCCACTCAGCGTTCCAAAGCCTAAGTCTCAATTCCCAATGGGTACCAAAAGGAAAGCAGATCTTTGATTAGTAGCAGTTGAGGTCAGGACCCCACTGTGTTTCTTGGTGCTATACAAATGCAAAGGAAAGATGGTCCAAACCTGAAAGTTAGGAGACCCAAGTTTAGTATATTAAAAATTGGAAATTGCTTAATAGTATGATGATGGAGGGAGGCACACAATACCTAGGTGGATAAAAGAGATGGTACCTACCCTGAAAATCTTAATCTAAAACGGACAAGATAGAAAAAGAATGCATTATTATCCCCAGTTTACAGATGGGGAATGGAAACGGAGATATTAACTTCTCCAAAATCACATTGATCTCTATAGGGGTCATAATTTCCAATTAATTTTCATTAGACCTCTCCCTTTAAAGCAGCTCTCCTCCTACTGATACACTTTTCAAGTCTACGTAGTCAGCCCTGCAACACAGCATGAATACACCTCTATTCTGACACCTTACTTAATTACTTTCATGTATTTTTAAATGTCACATCTCAATTACTATAACTCACTCTTCAATAGTTTCTCAGAATTATCCAGATCCAAACTCTAATCTATTCAGTCTGTAAAGCGGTCTTCTCACTCACACAAACAACATCCTCAAAGGCTACCACTGATATCCCATCCACAAGCCCCTGCTAACTACCTCTGTGACTTTGTCTCTCCCCCATGTCCACTTGAGCCTTTTTTCCTGCTAATCCTAGCTTCCTTTCCGCCATGAGAGGTGAATTCTTCACTTCTGCTCTTCTAAACAGTTTGCCAGTTTCTATCATTCCCCTTCTGTCTCTTAACATCCCCCAATCTAATAAAACCCCATGCACCAATGCTATGCTGTCTAGCTGTTGATCATGTTCCACATCAGTACTTACTATCACCAGCCCATTTCCTATGTCTATTTACCTTCACACCATCTTATTGTGAAACTTCCATTGGTGTAACTACAGGAATACACATGGAGATACTCATCTGAACAATACATTATTAAACTATATTGAAACCCTCCCTATAGAGAGGAAGCTGGATGCTGATCCTTTTGAAGATAGGCAATGCTGATCATTACATCATCTGGGATACTAATGGGAATTACAGGAAGTACTTCTTTCTAAACACTGAGCATGTTACCACCAAATGCGTCCAGCCTACGCTCCTCCAGAAACAAAACTATCTGGAGACCCAAATATAAATCTGCCTCAATATACTCAGAAGTGTTGATGTAAATTTCTTCATATCAACAGAGCTAGGAAGAGCAAGTGTGTCAATTATTTTCTTAAACATTTATAGTTAAAGAAGACCCATAAGTCCAGCTATCACCCTATGAACCCTTAAAGTGTAATTCTGTAAATAAGATGTCATGGATCTCTTAGCTTACTCACATTCACTAATTTTTATGTCAAATGTGCTTAATGTACAAGTAAGCAGATTTTTTCCCTAATGCCTGTGTTTTTACATCACATCCACCACCACTGTATCTAAGTGCCTTACTGTCAGAATCACAAACTCACCTTGGGAACTGATAGTCAATCCATGCCCTTTCTGTCTTTGTTCATAATCAGCTGAAGGCTAACTTATTAGAGATGTCTGCATAGCCCCACTGAAACTCCACTGCCTTCAGTATGTTTGTAAAGGTAGATATTACTGGATCTGAAACTAGAGTTCAGTACAGAATTGTGTTGATCGTACATGAGAAGGACTAGAACTAAAGTACATGTCTTACAGCTATGCTGGCTCACAGTGCTAAGAGTAATAAATAATATTAAAAAAAGTCATAACTTCTTCATAGCAGGGACTGCCTTTATTCTGTGTTTTTTGAAGCACACAAAAAAACATCAGTGCCAAAAAATAAATACTAATGAAGGCTCAAATCCTGCAAACACTTTTGCACATTTGATTACTCATATTGAACATCATAGGACTACTCAGGTATACAGAGTTGTTCACTTGCATAAGTGCTTGTAGGATCAAAAGCAGATATGACTGAATATACAGAAAGAGGTCTGTTGAGTAGGACTGTCATTTTACTCAGTCACTTTTCAGCATAGAAGTAAAGCTCTACTTTACAGTGTCACAATTTAAAGTCTATGTGAATTTATGCCTCAAGAATATATGCTTCATTCACAATTTAAGAATATAAGAACATAAGAACGGCCGTACCGGGTCAGACCAAAGGTCCATCTAGCCCAGTATCTGTCTACCAACAGTGGCCAATGCCAGGTGCCCCAGAGGGAGTGAACTTAACAGGCACTGATCAAGTGATCTCTCTCCTGCCATCCATCTCCATCCTCTGACGAACAGAGGCTAGGGACACCATTCTTACCCATCCTGGCTAATAGCCATTTATGGACTTAGCCACCATGAATTTATCCAGTCCCCTTTTAAACATCGTTATAGTCCTAGCCTTCCCAACCTCCTCAGGTAAGGAGTTCCACAAGTTGACTGTGCGCTGCGTGAAGAAGAACTTCCTTTTATTTGTTTTAAACCTGCTGCCTATTAATTTCATTTGGTGACCCCTAGTTCTTGTATTATGGGAATAAGTAAATAACTTTTCCTTATCCACTTTCTCAACATCACTCATGATTTTATATACCTCTATCATGTCCCCTCCTTAGTCTTCTCTTTTCCAAGCTGAAGAGTCCTAGCCTCTTTAATCTTTCCTCGTATGGGACCCTCTCTAAACCCCTAATCATTTTAGTTGCCCTTTTCTGAACCTTTTCTAGTGCTAGAATATCTTTTTTGAGGTGAGGAGACCACATCTGTACACAGTATTCGAGAATGCATACAACTGATGTGAATCCTTGTCCTAAATTACTACTTCCAACTTAATTACAACACCAATATATTGTACTAACCCATACACACAGACTTCTGGTCCAAATTCTCTTTCAAACTGCTGACTTGCCATTACAAAATAATTGAACCACCACTCCATCAGACACAGACATTGCAAAACTTTAAATAACTCACTATGTAATTGTAAGAGGAACATAAATTAAAAGTTATCTGTATTCAGCACTCATGCAGTCAAACTCAATGTCTGTCTGTGTTCCAGGACCAGTGCTAATAATCTTGTCAAATGAGGAAATGGAACTGTTAAAATTTCAGTTTCTTGCTTTTGATTTTTTTAAAAACCAAATAAAATAAATAAGGCAAAACAATAACTCAGTGTGTGAACAGCCAATCCATTTGTTTGCAAAGTCAGTGTAGTAAGGAAGTTGCAAAGCAAATGCCCTGAATCTGTACAAAAAAGAGGACATACATGGGGGGGGGGGAAGAGAGTGTGTGTACCTACCTACAGACACATCCTGGCTCAACCAGAAGAGGTTGAAGTTGTCTCACACTGGTCACCAAAAAATTAAACACCAATATCAATAGCCACTTTTGAAAATATCAGGGGGTAGCCGCGTTAGTCTGTATCCACAAAAACAACAAGGAGTCTGGTGGCACCTTAAAGACTAACGGATTTCTTTGGGCATGAACTTTCGTGGGTAAAAAAACCTCACTTTGTTAGTCTTTAAGGTGCCACCGGACTCCTTGTTACTTTTGAAAATGTTGGCCTAAGTAGCTAATGGTGTTCACATGCTGTGCTGAGATAATTTGTCTTCTTTATAAAGGGGAATATTGATAGGGCCCTACTAAATTCTTAGCCATGAAAAACATGTCACGGACTGAAATCTGGTTTCCCCCCATGAAATCTGATCTTTTGTGTGCTTTTACCCTATGCTATACAGATTTCATGGGGGAGACCAGCGTTTTTCTCAAATTGGGGGTCCTGACCCAAAAGGGAATTGGGGGGAGGGGGTGTCGCAAGGTTATTCTAGGGGAATCATGGTATTGCCATTCTTACTTCTGCATGGCCTTCAGAGCTGGGCAGTCAGAGAGCGTCAGTTGTTGGCCAAGTGCCCAGCTCTGCAGGCAGCAGCGCAGAAGTGAGGGTGGCAAAACCATAACATGCCATCTTTACTTCTGCGCTGCTGCCGGCCATAGCTCTGCCTTCAGAGCTGGGCTCCCAGACAGCAGCCACTGTTGTCCAGCTGCACAGCTCTGAAGGCAGCTGCTGCCAGCAGCAGTGCAGAAGTAAGGGCAGCAGTACTGTACCCTCCCCCACACACAATAACCTTGCAACCCCTCTCCCCGCCCCACAACTCCTTTTTGGGTCAGGACCCCTACAATTACAACACTGTGACATTTCACATATAAATATCTAAAATCACGAATTTTTTTATTTTTAAAATCCTATGACCATGAAAATGGACCATGAATGTGGTATGGCCCTACATATTGTGCTTTACTCTGTTTAGTCTTCTATTAAACTAATTTTGCAGATTTTACATTTCATTGATTTTAAGAGGATTTCAGAATTTAAATCATGCTAAAATAAAATATAAGAACATAAGAATGGCCATAACTAGGTCAGACTAATGGTCCATCTAGCCCAGTATCCTGCCTTCCCACAGTGGCCAATGCCAGGGGAGATAGGAGAGATAAAGGGAATTAAGAAGGGATGGTTGATGGAATAAATCCTCAGCTCCCAGATCTAGGTATAAAACTATCAGAGGCATCACATGAAACCCAGAAAACAGCAAGGAATCGATGGCAAAGGCATTTGAGTATCACATTATATACACCTCTTCAGTACTCGCTGGTGAGGGACATAGTCCTAGCCTCAAATGAGAACTCTGGGAATAAACGTTCCCAAGACCTCAGTCTTACCAGCTTCATGGTGCAGTGCTTACGTTTATAACCACGGAGAAATCCTCGGATTGTTCTACTCTCAGGAATAATGTAAAGAGTTAAGACAAGAAATTAGATAGAAAAGCCTCTTTCTTACCTTGTCCAGCCCAAAACGGAACAAATCAACTTCCGAGGCTAATTTTGCATATTAATTGTGTCTAACTCAGACCGATGCATGCTGATATGAAAACGCGCCCTTCCCAGGCGCCGGCAGAACCAGACAGTCAGCCGCGGAAGCGAGGGTCGGGAGGAGCGGGAGGGTGATCTCAGCTCCAGAAGAGGGAGCCGCAGAGCGCGGGGCCGTTGGACACCTGCCGCGCAGGTTGGGCACCGGAACATTTCGTGCCTGCGCCATTGCCAACGGAGACATTCTGTTCCCATCACTCACTGGAGGCGGACTCGCAGCTCCCACCCTGTGTCTCTGAGCTCCCCAGAGGGCCCAGACTGTCTCCGCGGAGCGGCTCTACAAAGCACCCGAAGCGCAGAACCTGGACAAAGGACGCAAGAGGGGATGCGCCTCCAGCCCCTCCTGCTGCACAAAGGTGCCAGCCTCCCCCGGTTCAGCTCGGATGAGGCTTTTCCTGACAGGCTGGTCGAGTCCTGCCAATTACCAGGCTCCGCTCAGGAGCCTCCGCGCCCCTTCCCGGGCGCAGGTGTCCTGGAGCGCCGAGGGAAAGGGGATGCGCGGTGCGCTCCCAGCCCGGACCCCACCGGCCTCATGACCCAGCCCAGGCTAATCTGGAAACCCCAGCCCCTGTGTTCTGGCCCGCGTCGGCCCGGATCTCTGTCCCGGTTCTGGAGCGGCTGATTTCACCTGCGCCCCCCCGCGCCGGCTGCAGCGCCAGGATCCCTCCTGGGGAGGCTCCGACCCGCAGCGGGGCTCGGGGAAGCAGCCGCCGCCTGCGCACCGGAGCGGACAGTCAGCATCTCAGCATCCCGCACGGCTGCGCCCGGCTCCCTGGGATTCACGTACCTGGGACGAGGCTGCGCCGGGCCGCCTGTGCGGGTCTCAATCCCGGTTCCGAGACCGACCCGACCCGCTGGTTTCGTCTCGGCTTCCGGGGCGATTTAGCGCCTGTTACTCAGCAGTAGCGGGCGGCAGCCGCTAGTTTCCGACCAACGTCAGAGCAGCCGGGTCCGGACTCCTGGCGGGTCCTAACGCCTCCCACCACCTGGTTAATTCAGAGCCAAGCCAGCCCCCGACCTGGGACCACCCGGGCCACAGCCAGATTGGCCATAACGATCATCATAACATCCAGGGCTACAGATTCGGAGCCACCCCGTCCCGGGCCACCTAACCAGAACCATCCGGGCAACAGGCTCACTGCCAAGCAGGTCCAGAGCCTTGGGACCTAATACCCTGAATTCCCATGTAGAAGTCAAAGTCCTAAACTCCTTGGGTTTCAGGGCACTGGCTCCCCCCTCATCCTAACAGTTTCCAAGCTCCAGGGACACACCGCTTTGGGAAGCTGGAGTACAGGACTCCTGAGTTTGCAGACTGGCTGTGACACTAGGGTGACCAAATGTCCTGGTTTTATAGGGACAGTCCTGATTTTGGGGTCTTTTTCTTATATAGGCTCCTATTATCCCCCACCCCCAGGGGTTAGGACCTAAATACAGGAGCCAGAAATATGGCTTTAAGTCACTTTTACCCCATACACTCTCTTGTTGCACTAAGCATAGCTCAATTAGAACAGAGAATCTGTCTGTCTCTTAACTCCTGTCTGTTACTACTGTGACAGATACAGATATGGAAACTTCCTGCAATATCCTGTATAAACCTTATTGAATTATGTTTAAGTATTTTAGGAGTTCATTGTATAAAAAATACAAATGTTTATGTAGTTTAGTGGATTGTATGTAACAGGGCTACCCGGGGGGGCAAGTGGGGCAATTTGCCCCAGGCCCCGAGCCCCGCAGGGTCCCCCATGAGAGTTTTTCGGGACCCCTGGAGTGGGGTCCTTCACTCACTCAGGGGGCCCTGGAAAACTCTCATGGGGCCTGGGCCCCCGGAGCTTCTTCTGCTTCTTCTGCTCCAGGTCTTTGGCAGCAATTTGGCGGTGGGGGCCCCCACCGCCGAAGACCCCAGCCCCCCTGAATCCTCTGGGCTGCTCTGTTATGTAATGTGTCTATGGAGGTGACCTGACTAACATAAACCTTGAAGGGTTATGTGCTTCAAAGGATAGCTTGAAACAAACTTAAAAGTTAAGTGGGTTTCCCAGGAAATCTCTGGGGTAAGTGTATACAAATATAATTCCATTGGTTATGCAAGAACTCAGCCTTTTGAACCTTTAGCTGGAGGAGAGGACATTTTGTCTGCTGATCACCTGTTACATATTATAGATCAAAGCCCCAAATTGTATAAAGAAGTGATTCACAGATTCATGGGTGTGCTTGTTACAAACTTCTACCAGCAGAAAAACTCCTTGGTGGAGTTTGAAGGACTGTTTATCTGCTTGATCTCTTGTTGGAGTTCGGGTGATCACATGATTAGCATGTGTGTACGTTCCCTTATTGTTTGTAATATTGTCTGGGTAATGCTTTCACCTTAAGAATAAATGTTCTTGCTTAGAAAGAACTGTCTGGTAACGTAACAGAGAAATTATGCTGTTTATAGCCTCTGAGAAAGGCCTCCTCAGACAGTCTGGGGAATTGCTGGGGAATTCTGTGTAGGCAGGTGTGGGATAAGTAATGAGAAACGCTGAGGTTGTTTTGCTTCTGAGATAAATTAATTACGCTGGATCTGCGTGTGAAGACCTGGCTCTGGGTTTGTTTTCATTAGTTAATTAATTGTAATTAGGATAATGAGCTAGACAGGTGTGTCGGATGTTAATTATCCCAACTAGTTACAGTTGTTTCTGTTATCTCAATTAACCAATTGGTCATTACCTGATTGCTGAATGAAACTATGTATAAATGCATGCTGGGATAGAATAAACGAAAGCTCTGCTTACGATCGCATTTTGGCTGTCAGACTCCGTTCCTGCTCTGCGATACAACAAATGGTGACCCCGATGTGATTATTGAAGATAGTGTTGGTGGCCTGAGTTGATAAAAAGAAAAAGAGGGACGCGCCTGAAGTTTCAGCGTCGGGCGTCCGAGAAAAAAAAAAAAAAAAAAAAAGCCGCAGGACGTCCGAAAAAGAGAAGCGCGCCTGAGTGTCAAGCGGCGGCTGCAGGGCGTCCGAAGAAGAAGGACGCACCTGAACAGAGTTGTACAGCTGGGAACCATAGAGCGTCCAAAAGGAGAGAAGCACCTGAAGCCCAGTGCCGAGCGGTAAGCTGCAGGGCGTTTTAAAAAAAAAAAAAAAAAAAAAAAAGGGGGCACACCTGAACCTAGAGGTGAGCAGTAAATATGGGAGCCGCTGCGTCTGCAGAGGAGAAAATGGTGCATGAAATTCTGACACGCATCGCCGAGCGACGGGGAGAAAAGTTCCCCTCTGATGCATTATCCCGCCTACTACAGTGGGGACGTTCAAGGGGACTTTCTGTTTCACCCAATACCATATTTGATAAAACTGTGTGGGAGCAGATGGGCTGTGAGCTTTGGAAATCAGTGGCTCAGGGTAATAAGGAAGCCTTTTCCCTGAGTCCAATATGGAAGAAGACAACAGAAATAGTAGAAGCTTTTGCGGCCGAGGCAGGAGTACAGGCAGCCCTATCTGACCTTTGCCGCCCAACGCCTGGAATACCTTCCGTTTTGCCGGTTGGAGCCAGGGATTTTTTTGGAGGTGAGGACATAGTGATACCCTTGGCTTCCGACCCCTTTCCTATGGATGATGTTGCCTCTACTACAATGCCATTACCCTCCAATGTGGCTATTGGCCCTGACATGACTGATCCTGCTACGGTCCCGCTACCCCCCGATACACCCGAGCCTATGGAGACAACTTCGCCATATGCACCCCTTCAAAGCCATGTCGTGTCCATGGGACTTGGGGATGTCATGAATGGGGAAACAAAGGAGGCTCGGGTGGAACATGTGCCATTACAGCCATATTCTGATTTTACTCAGTTTACCCGATCTGATGCTTTTTATGAGGAAATGGAGCGCCAAGGTCGACAACTGCAGGCCATTTCTAATAAATTGGATCAAATACAAGGTTTTCCAGCTGGATCATCACGGTCATATCTTCACGGCTGTTTTCATCCGACTTACCCTTCTGCCCCGCCTGACCCCGGGGACCCTCCGGACCCAGTACAGCGTTGGCATGGGGTCATAAAGGAAGCCATCCTTGAAGGGCTAACACCTGAGGCCTTTCCAGTAATTACGCCAGACCCTCAACATCCTAATCACCGACAATGGGCCCCTTTGGATTGGAAGTTGATCCGTGAGGCACAGAAATCAATTATGGCTTATGGACTAGATAATCTATATGTACAGTCTCTTATCGAACAGGTATTTATGGGCCAGGCGATGTGTCCGTATGATGCAATTAAACTAGCTGATCTGCTTCTTACACCTACGCAAAAACTGTTATGGAAAGATGATTGGGCCAAGAGAATTGACTTGGCCCTTGTCCACAATCTGGATCTGCCGGACGATGATCCCCGGCGCGTGGCCACTACTGAGATGCTTTTGGGAGCCGGCCGTTTTGCTGACCCGCATTTGCAAGCCCGTCTTGCACCCCGGATCCTGCAGCAATCACAAGAACTAGCTTTGGCTGCTTTTAAGGCAGTGCCCCAGATGGGGAAGCCGAACCCTCCCTATGCTAAAATTACACAAGGCCTATCAGAACCATATTCCACCTTTTTGGATCGCCTCCGAGAGGCTATTGATAGATCACCTAACCTGATGCCAGAAGCCAGGACTGCAGTTGGACTTGATCTTGCCACCCAGAATGCAAATTCCACTTGCCGCCGTATCTTAGCCACCTTGCCCAAGACTGCGTCCCTGATGGAAATGATTGAAGCATGTAATAAGGCCACTATGTTTGAGGAGACGGATAAGGCAGCAATTCATGCTGAGGCACAGGCCTCTGCACTAGCTGTGGCGTTACGACCTCTGCTCGGGCGACGGTGGGGGGCTAAAAGATCGACCCGGCCGGCCGGCCCTTGTTTTAGTTGTGGAAAACCCGGGCACCTCTGGCGGGACTGCCCAATGCAACATGGGCAGCGAACCTCTGATATGTCATCTAGAGCTGCAACAGGCGCTTGTACACGACGTAATAGGTTTGGGCAGCGAACCTCTGATATGTCTCCTAACGATGCAACTGGTGCTTGTGCACGATGTAATAAGTTTGGACATCATGCCAATGATTGCTGGGCGCGTTACAAGAAGGATGGAACGCCGCTGCCGGGAAACGGATCACGGAGCGCCCCTCGGAGGAGCGCGACGATACAAGTACCTCCACCTACCAACCCGGCTGCCTGGAACACCTCACCGGAGCAACCCGTGGCAGTGCCGGAGTGGACCTGGCCACAGCATCAGATGTAGTTCTAGAGACTGATAAAGTTCAAGTTCTTCCTTCTAACACTGATGGCCCATTAGGATTTGGACTAAGTGCTCTTTTGATTGGCCGTTCGTCAACATCAAAACAGGGTATTTTTGTTTTACCTGGCCTTATTGACGCCGATTATACAGGGAACATTGGGATAATGGTACGCGCCCTCTGCCCCCCTGTAACTATAATTGCTGGCACGCGCATTGCTCAACTAATACCCTTCAAGGGATGTGTACCCCGATCGACCCCGATTGATCGTGGGTCCCGAGGATTTGGATCCACTAGCCCTCCCCAAATTGCTTTTGCTATGGACATTACTTCGCGCAAGCCCACCCGTACTGTTCGGCTTCAAGGGTCCGATGGGCGGCAGATTATTCATGAAGCCTTGCTGGATACAGGGGCCGATGTGACTATAGTCCCTGCTCGGTTTTGGCCGGAATCTTGGCCCTTGCGGGATGCCGCCACACCGGTGACCGGCATTGGTGGGACTCAATTGACTCGCATTAGTGTGAATTTTATTACCATTTCTGATGTGGAAGATCCGGCCACGAGCGCAAAAGTTCGCCCCTATGTAATGCCGGCTCCGATATGGCTTTTAGGTCGGGACTGTTTAAGTCAGTGGGGCGTTGTGTTGCAAAATTCACCTTTTGCTTAGCGGCCACTGAGGGGCGACCGATCCTACAGCTGGAATGGACAACCACCACGCCGGTCTGGGTCGCTCAGTGGCCGCTGCCCAAAGATAAGCTCGCCCGGGTGCATGAACTTGTGCAGGAACAATTGGCTATGGGCCACCTTGAACCTTCTGTTAGCCCTTGGAATACCCCTATTTTTACCATTCCCAAAAAGTCTGGGCATTGGCGTTTGTTACAAGATCTACGCGCTGTCAATGCTGTAATGAAGGATATGGGCGCCCTCCAGCCTGGGCTGCCCACACCTACTATGCTTCCGCACGGATGGCCTCTGCTTATTGTTGATCTAAAGGACTGCTTTTTTACCATTGCCTTGCATCCCGCGGACCGCGAGAAATTTGCCTTTTCTGTGCCTTCTATAAATAAGGCTGCACCTGCCCGGCGGTATCAGTGGACAGTTCTGCCACAAGGTATGAAAAATTCTCCTACCATTTGTCAATCTTATGTTGCTTGGGCTATAGCACCCCTGCGATTGGCGCACCCTGATTGGATTATTTATCATTATATGGATGATCTTTTGTTTACTGGCGCCCATTTTGCTGTGGATGCGGCGATTGCTGAAATTGACTCAGTTTTGCGAAAGGCTGGGCTGGTGATTGCTCCAGAAAAACTTCAGCGGCAAGCCCCATATCGGTATCTTGGTATGGAAATTACGGATTCGATTGTATGCCCGCAGAATTTGACCTTTCGGATGGACATTCATAATTTACATGACGTTCAGTGCTTGGTGGGCGATTTGCAGTGGGTTCGCGGTCTTTGTGGTATAACTAATGAGGATCTTGCGCCCTTGGTTCAACTGCTTCAGGGCGGACGTGCTCCGGATGAACCTCGCTCTCTGCAGAGTCAGCACCAGGTTGCCTTACAAAATATTGCAGATAAACTTGCAACACGTTATTCGGGGCGTATTTATCCGGACTTGCCCATTTTTTTGGCAATTTTTTCTAAAGATGCCTCTTTGGAAGCTTTACTTTTTCAATGGCATGAGGCCCTTTCCGATCCATTGGTGGGCATTGAATGGCTTTTTCCACCTTCGCACTATACCACGACTGTGACTACGCGGCTTGATGCGATTGCTCATCTCATTTACATGGCCCGATGCCGTTTGCTGGCCATTGCAGGTATTGACCCTCATACCATTTATTTGCCCTTTGATGATGTTACTGTGATTCAGTTGCTTGCTACTCACCTTTCTTTTGTACTTGCCACCATGGATTACGCCGGTTACTTCAGTAGCCATTTTCCCTCGCACCGAATTTTTGCTACCACGCTTCCTCTGGAAAAAGCCCTGATGTTGCAGTCTAGTCCAGTTGCTGGTCTCACCGTTTTCACCGATGCCAGCGGCAATGCCCAGCGTGCAGGACTTCTTTGGTTTATTGACGGCCATTGGCATCACGAGTTTGTTCTTGCTGAAGGCTCCCTGCAGGTTCTAGAGCTTCGTGCTATTGTTCGCACCTTTGAAAAATGGCCCGATACCCCTTTGAATATTGTCAGTGACTCTCTGTATGCTGTAGGTGTGCTTCAACGTTTAGAACGCTCCCTGTTGGGCCGTGTTACGAATTCTGTTTTATGGACTGCTCTTCTTCAGTTATGGCATCTTTTAAATGCTCGACGGTGCCCTTATTTTGTTATGCATATTAGGAGCCACTCTGGATTACAAGATGGTCTTGCCGAGGGCAATGCACTGATTGATCAGTTAGTTGGCGTTGCCCATGTTCCGAATTCATTTGCCCAGGCACGGGTTTCCCATGAATTTTTTCATCAGTCTGCCCGTGCTTTAGCACGTCAGTTTGCGATTTCTATTACTGACGCTCGTGCTATCGTGGCCTCCTGCCCTGATTGTCAACAGCATGTGTTGCCCCTTGTATCTGGTGTTAATCCCCGTGGCCTATTGTCACTTCAAGTTTGGCAGTCTGATGTTACCACGTTTGCTGAGTTTGGCACCTTGCGCAATATTCATGTTACCATTGATACCTTTTCTGGCTTTACTTGGGCGACAGCTATGGCCTCTACTAGCTCTCGTGATGTGATTAAGCATTGGCAAGCATGCTTTGCCGTGATGGGGGTTCCTGCCCTCATTAAGACTGATAATGGCGGGGGTTATGTTTCTCATCGCACTGCCCAGTTTCTTTCCCACTGGGGTGTGCAGCATTCTACGGGTGTACCTGGCAATTCTACTGGGCAAGCTATTATTGAGCATGCTCACGCCTCTCTGAAGGCGCTCCTCTTAAGACAAAAAGGGGGGATTCGCAGTGAGCGGGCAGACGCTTTGGACAAGACGCCTGCCGCTCGCTTACTGAAAGCTCTTTATGTACTTAACTGGTTACATGTTGGTAAAAACAACCAGGTGCCCCCTGCAATTAAACATATCAGCGGGATGACTGGGGAAGAGCAGGGTACGGCCCCCCGACCCTTGGTCAAGTGGTTTGATTATCAGCAGCAAATATGGAAAGGACCAGTTGACTTGCTAACATGGGGCAGGGGTTATGCGTGTGTTGCCACTGATGCAGGTCCCAGGTGGATACCAGCAAAGTGGGTCCGGCCTTGGCTGCGTCCTCCGGAGCGACGGCAGGCAGATGCGGAGGAGCCTCACGAGACGCGCTCAGACGTCGCGGAACCAGAGCCCCCGGAGGAGAGCTGTTTGTTAGCTCTGCCAGGACTTTTTCAGTCTGATCCTCCGTGAATGAGTTACTCGCTTGAAATGATTTTTGTGTCTGAAAGAAAATTTGTGTGGCTATATAGGTATTTAGTGTACCATGATGTTTTGTGTTCTCTGTTATGTTTTGTGTTGTCTGTTTTCTGGCCAGAATCGTTGTTGTGTTGTCATGTGGTTTGATGTGTCTTTCTTAAAGACCCCCCACCCTCAGTGTCAGCTTGATCACCTGACAGCTGAGGGATATTTAAAAAAAAAAAAAAAAAAAAAAAGGGGGGGGGGTTTGCAGAATTTTCCTCATCTTCTGTTTATTGTATTTTGTTTTGTTCGTTTGATGTTTTTTGGAATTATGTCAAGGATTGTATGGTCATACAGGTTGATTTTATTAATCCTTAATTTTTTGTTTGTGATAGGTTATAGCGTTATGTTATTATGAGTTGGGAATGTTTCCTCTCTCTCTTTCCCCTTTTTTGATTTTGAATATAGGGGGGAGGTGTGGGATAAGTAATGAGAAACGCTGAGGTTGTTTTGCTTCTGAGATAAATTAATTACGCTGGATCTGCGTGTGAAGACCTGGCTCTGGGTTTGTTTTCATTAGTTAATTAATTGTAATTAGGATAATGAGCTAGACAGGTGTGTCGGATGTTAATTATCCCAACTAGTTACAGTTGTTTCTGTTATCTCAATTAACCAATTGGTCATTACCTGATTGCTGAATGAAACTATGTATAAATGCATGCTGGGATAGAATAAACGAAAGCTCTGCTTACGATCGCATTTTGGCTGTCAGACTCCGTTCCTGCTCTGCGATACAACAGGCAGGGAACTATGTAGCCTAGAAATACCCTGATCAGGAGTGGGACAGAGACATCAGTCTCCACCTGAAAGAGGTGATGGCCAGGGAGCTGGAAATCTAAGCGTGGGTGTGCTTGCTGGACCACAGTGGAGAAATATAGGCACAGTTGCCCTGAACTGTGACAACTACTAAAAGGAAAAGAGATTTTATATATTTACAAAATCAGGAAATTCTTTGGTTTCTTTCTAGATATCGCTGTGTAGCTGCATGTACTGATGTCACCAGTGATGCAGTATTTTCTAAATTGTTGCAAGAGAGGATTGCTGATTCATCGCTTGTTTGATTAAAACTGAACTATGCCATTCAGGGCAACTGTACCTGTATTCCTCCACTATGGGTATGTCTACACTACAAAATTAGGTTGATTTTATTTAAGTCGACATTAAGCCTCTGATTTAAGCAAGTTGATTCTGCATGTCCCCACTATGCTCATTGTATTGGCGGAGGTCCTCCTCATTACCAGGGCTTGCATCAACTCACAGAGTGCTGCACTCTGGGTAGCTATCCCACAGTGCATGGAGTCAAGTGGAATGTTGGGTTGGGCTTGTATGGGATCAAAACATTTGAGTGGGTGGTTATGGAAACATGGCATTAGCCTCCCATGATGCACTTACCTCCCTCCCTCCCTGAAATCGACGGCAAACAAACCAAGCCTTTTTCGTTATTTTTTTCCTAAGGGTGGGTTACTCGTGCAGACACCATAGCCAGGGGCGGCTCCAGGCCCCAGCATGCCAAGGCACGCCTGTGGCAGGTCTGCCGAAGCCGCAGGACCAGCGGACCCTCCGCAGGCAAACCGCCGGAGGCAGCCTGCCTGCCGTGCTTGGGGCGGCAAAATCCCTAGAGCTGCCCCTGATCATAGCACGGCAAGCATGGACCCTGATCAGCTGTACACTGTTGCTGTGATCATTACAAACACCTTGCACCTGATCCTGCAGTATTTGCTCAGCCGAAGCAGGAGATGCTGAGCAGAACAATGTGATGCCACATAAGTAGCCCTGCTGGAAGCTATGGAGTGGAGCAATTCGCAGATCCTGGTGACAGTTGTGCTCATGCACCACTTTGACACGGTGGAGTGCTGCTTCTGAGCCCAGGAAACAAGCATTGACTGATGGGACTGCATAGTTATGCAGCTATAGGATGATGAGCAGTGGCTGCAGAACTTTCAAATGTATAAGGCTACTTTAATGGAACTGTGTGAAGAGCTTTCCCCAGCCCTGAAGCACAGCAATAGTAAAATGCAGGGCCGGCTCCAACATTTTTGCCGCCCCAAGCGAAAACAAAGAGCGCCGCCCAAGTCCCCCGAGCGCCGCGCCGCTGAAGCCCGCCCCCGCTGAGCACCGTGCCGCCCAAGTCCCTGTCTCCCCAGCACGGCGCCACACCTCTCAAGCCCCACCTCCCCCCAACGCTGCCCGGCCGAACCAAAAAAAACAAAAACAAACCCCGAGTGCCGCCCCATCCCAAGGTGCCGCCCCAAGCACGTGTTTGGTAGGCTGGTGTCTGGAGCTGGCCCTGGTAAAATGAGAGCTGCTCTGACAGTTAAGAAGCGAGTGGTGATAGCTCTGTGGAATCTTGCAACGTCAGGCTGCTACCGGTCCGTGGGGAATCAATTCGGAGTGTGTAAATCTACCGTGGGGTATGCTGTGATCCAAGTTCCCAGGGCAATCAATAGACTTCTGCTAAGAAGGGTAATGACTCTGGGAAATGTGTAGAACATAGTGGATAGTTTTGCCATGATGGGGTTCCCTAACTGTGGGGGGCGATAGATGGAACGCATATCCCTATCTTGGCACCAGATCACCTTGCCAAAGAGTACATAAACTGAAAGGGGTATTTCTTATTGGTGTTGCAAGCACTGGTGGATCACAGGGGCCATTTCACTGATATCAATGTGGGATCGTCGGGAAAGGTGCATGATGCGCGCATCTTTAAGAACTCTGGTCTGTTCAGAAAGCTGCAAGCAGGAACTTTGTTTCCAGACTACAGAATAACCACTGATGATGTTGAAATGCCAATCGTGATCCTGGGAGACCTAGCCTACCTCTTTCTCCCTTGGCTCATGAAGCTGTACACAGGCATCCTGGACAGCAGTAAGGAGCAGTTCAACCATAGGCTGAGCAAGTGCAGAATGGCAGTGGAAAGTCCCTTTGGACGTTTAAAAGCTGGCTGGAGTAGTTTGCTTAATAGGTTAGACCTCAGTGAAAGCAATACCCTCGTTGTTGCTGCATGCAGTGTACTCCATAATATCTGTGAAACAAAGGGAGAAAAGTTTCCGGCGGGGTGGGGGCTTGAGGCAGATCGTTTGGCATCCAATTTTGAGCAGCCAGACACCAGGGCAATAAGAAGAGCATATTGAGGCATGCTGTGTCTCCCTGTGGCTTTGAAAACTAGTTTAATCAATGACCCACAGTAATTTGACACTTGTGAAGTGTACCTTGCCATGCTGTCCCCTGCATTGCATGTACTCCCCTGTAAACTACACCCCCACTATCCACAATGTGCTGAATGAATAAAGAGCCTTTTTTCCTCAATCCATCAAATTTTATTATGCTCACAAACACTGAGAGACAGCAAAGAAAAGTAAGATAACCTGGGGCTAAAGGGCTGATAACATTGGGGGAGGGGGAAAACAAGGACAGCTTGCTTACAATTGCACTGCAATAACAATCAAAGGTGTGGGAATGGGTGCCTTCTGGTCCTTGTACCCTCCCCTGGAGTTGAGTGCAAGGAATACCGGACACACACACCCACACACCCTGTCCTAGGATGTCTGGGAGAGGAGGATGTGGAACTTGGCAACGATGGCAGCAGGTTCAGCATAGGCTGCAGTGGGACTCTAGGGTCCAGATGCCTTTCTTGAATCTCAACCAGATGCCTTAATATGTCTGTTTGCTTCCTCATAATCCACACCATCTCATCTTGCGTGTCACACTTGTGTTCCCTGCATGCTCTTGTGTCCTCACAGTCATTGTGCAGGCTCTCCAACAGTGCGCTCCTCCATGTGCTGAGCTCTGTCTTGTCATTCTTGGAGGCATGCATTAATTCACTGAACATATCCTCCCAAGTCTTCTTTTTCTGCTGTGACAGGGCAAGGCCAGATGCCTATAGGAAAGTAGTGGGAGACAGATATATTAGCCCCAGGCTAAACAGATCCCTGTTAGCAGGGTAAGCAAATGGCAGTTGCTCCAGGTCAATTAAGACACCTGGGGCCCATTAAGATCCTTCCAGAAACCAGTGAAGACAGCTAGGTTGATTGGGACACCTGAAGCCAATCAGGGGCTGGCTGAAACTAGTTAAAAGCCTCCCAATTAGTCATGTGGGTGCATGTGTCAGGAGTGAGCCACACTGCTGGAGAAACTAGGTAGTACAAACCCTATCTGGCACAGGGGAGGAGGCCCTGAGGTAAGGGTGAAGTAGATGGTGAGGAAGTGGGGGCTGCTGTGGGGAAGTGGCCCAGGGAATTGTACCTGTCCTGTTTCAAAGTCAGCTACCAAGGGTTGCTGCTGTTAGGGTCCCTGTGCTGGAACCTGGAGTAGAGGGTGGGCCTGGGTTACCCCACTCTCCCTGATTCTTCACAGAGACTGTGAAGCAACAGAACTTGTGCAAGGGAGGGTTGCTTCTTCCCACCTCTGTTGCTGGCTTATGATGAAAATGGCTCAGTAGGCTGTGACCCTTGCCCCTTGAGAAAGAAGGGCTACATGGAAGGTCACAGTGAGTCTCTGAGTCTAGTATAATCTGCCTGGAAGCACGGGACCCCCTGAGACAAGGTCGGAGCTCTGCCACACTGTCTTTTAATCTGGGAAAGTCTCTGTCCCGGTGTGGAAGATGCGCCTATGGATAAGGTTTCAGCTGCAAAGAATACAAACCACAAGGGTAGCATTGACAGTGCATACATTGTTTCTGGTGCAAGGTTAAATCCTTTTATAAAAGAAATACCCCTCAATGCACTTTCATGCAAGCCACTACATAAGCAGAACCGCTGGCTACTGCAAGAGTCTGTTTGCTGCTTCAGCCAGGGTGAATAAGGCCACAAGCCACAGGCAAGAGGTCTTGTGCTGCAGTTCTTGTTAAGACATCCTTGGATCAATGGTTCCGACCTCAGCACAGCCCCCTTTCCCATAGCAACTTGGATGGTGCTTGAGGACAGTCACCAGTGTAAAGCCCAACAAACAGTTTGATTGTTATAAAAGTGGCACCAAGTTGAGGTGGAAGGGAGATGAACAGGAAGCGACACCCACCCCACCCTTTTAAAATACTGGCTGCAATACAGGGTGATTCCCTTCCAGCCACAACCAGGGCATGCTCAGGAAAGCGTAGTTGTGTGACCCAGAATTCACCAAACGGGTGGATTACCTGTCGAATTGCTTGTGGTTTAAGGGCTAGCATCTAAAACTTCCCCCATTTCCCCTATGTGACAATATGCGATATCACTCTCCTGAGGGTAACAGAGTCAGAAACACAAGGGAGCAGATGCTGCAAGCATCTGGGTACAGGCCTGGTCCTTCACCTGCAATGCTGAGTGCTGCAATGATGCCAGAAGAGTTAATATTGGAGTGGCATGGGAAAGTGTCCTACCATGGTGGATGAAATAAGGCAGCCCTTCTGCAGAGTACCTCCATAAAAGCTTCCTAGAGATCTCCATGGAGGATTTCCAGGCCATCCCTGGGCATATAAACAGTCTTTCAGAGAGCACCCTCTGTGTAGCTGGAGTGGCTGCTGATAACCACTATACTAATTTTTTTTATTCAGACTCAACATTAAAAATAATAGCATGTAACTCCTATAGTTTGATTGAAAATGTGTACTCACCAGAGGTGCCTTCCCCAGCCTCACCCTCCTTCGATAATTGGCTCTGTGAGGCGATGGGCTCCAGAGTTAAAAAAAGGTCTTGGCTGTCGGGGAGAATGGATCCTCCACTTGCCTGCCACGCATTCCCGTCGTCCTCTTCCTCGTCAACAATGTCATCCTTGTTGCCCGAGGTCGCCCCAGGGAAGGAGGTATCCATGGAGTGTTTTGGGGAAGTGGTGGGGTGGCCACCTAGAACCGCATGCAGCTCCTAATAGAAGTGGCTCAGAACTAGAGCAACTGTTCGCCTGCCTTGTCTTCTGATATACTTGCCAATGCTCCTTTATTTTCACACAGCACTGCTGTGTGTCCCTGGTGTAGCCCTTCTCCCCCATGCCCTGTGTGATTTTGGCATAGATGTTAACATTTCTTCTGGTGGTTCGGAGCTCTGCCTGCATAGACTCTTCTACCCACAAAGTAATAAGATCCACTACCTCCTGTGTGCTCTCCATGCTGGCATGCATTTGTGGCCTTGAGTATCCACCACCAGCTGTGCTGATGAGCTCTCCATGCTGATCAAACAGGAAATGAAAATTCAAAAGTTCCCAGGTCTTTAACAGGGGGGTAACTGTTTCCTGTGTACTGGCTGAAGTTCAGTGGAATTGAAAGTGGTCTCCAGAGTGGTCACAGTGGAGCACTGTGGGACACCTCCTAGAGGCTAATTCATTTGAATTACACAGCATAGTATCTACACTATCCCCATGTCGATGTGTGAATGTTGACTGAAGCGCTATGCCTCTCACGGAGGTGAAGGACAGAAGTTGACTTTACAAGCCCTTTAGGTTGGCGGAAGGGACTCAGTAGTGTAGACACGTACATTATTAACTTGACCTAACACGGCATATGTCGACCTAACTTTGTAGTGTAGACCAGGATGTAACTTAGCTGTATGAGGCCCTGGGCAATTGCCCTGCTTGCTACCCCTAATGCTGGCCCTGCACTTGTGACCCCCCGCCCCCCCCCACACCTGTCCCATGACCCCCCTGGGGGTTTCAACCTCCAGATTGAATAACACTGCTCTAGATGAGTTGAGTACCCCTGTAAGATCTCTGTGTACCCTCAGGGGTACACACACCCCAGGTTGAGAACCACTGAGCTAGTGTATGTGTGTGAGGGGAAGAAAGTGGTAGAATTGAGGAAGAGGCTGATACTAGATGTTGGGATGGGGGTATATAAGGAATAATATTAGGAGCAGGATATGTGTGCTCATGTAATATAGTGTGGTTTCCCAACAGTGGGTCATGACTGTCATGATAAAGGGGTGACTGTGCTAAACCTGAGTGGCAGTGTGACCACTCGAGCCAGGTCACAACTCCCAGAATGGGGAGCTGGGCCCAGCCCTGCAGGACAGCAGTTGCCACTGTGGGGTGAATGTGGAGCAGGCTCACACTCTAACCCCTACCCTGCCCCCACTGAGCTTCCCCTCTGGACCAGGCTTGGGATTAGGATTATGATGCTGGGATGAAGAGTGCTGCTGTGAGTGATCTGTGCCCTCTCAGTGGTGAAGGAGGAGAAGAATCCTGGCCTATTGGCCCCCACCTACAAATTTGAACCCTGGTTAGGTCACCAAAATAGACAAGATGCAGTTGGTGCATTGCCTTACTAAACCAGTTTGGGAACCAGTGATGGAGTGGAGGGGCTGATACCTGGCAAGGGGGAGGGAGAATTTGTGGAAAATGTAGGTAAAGGGGATGATGCTGCATAATCAGGGAGGAGCTAAAAGAACGGGGCTGACACCTGTTTGTTGGGGAAGATGAGCAGGGGTGTGATGGTGATGTTTAGTACTTCCCAATGAAGGTAGAGTTAGAGGCAATTTTGGGGAAAGGGACTGATACTAGCTAGTTGTGTGTGGAGAGAGGGCTGGTAGGAGCTAAAGGGCTTAAATTGGATAATAATGGGCGGGACAGCCAGTACTGGCAAATGGGAGGTATAATGACAACGTGGCTGAAGAAAATTGTATGAATCTCCTTCTCCTATGGCAGAGCATGTTCATGGGGGGTTTAGGTGATGTAGGTGAATAAGGGACAGATCAATGGGACATTGGTAACGGACTGAAATTCTGGGGGTTGATGAGGGATATGAGTGGATAGGGCATTGGTGGGAAATTTTTGGGAGCAGAGGTTGGTGGGGGGAATGGGTAGCTAGGGGGTTGGTGAGGTTGATTGGAGCATGGGTTGATGGTGAATGTGAGATGATAGGTGTTAATGGGGGGATATAAATGGATGAGTCGTCAGTGGGGACATTGGTGGATAATGCACTGGTGAGAGGTTGGTAGGTGAATGAGACATTGGTGGGAGTTGTTTGATAGAAGTATTGGAATGGGCTGAGTGTGACCAGACATGGGTTGATTGGGTTAGGGTGGATAGGGATTTGGTGGAGGGGTTTATGGGGTAGAGGGTTGAATAGGGTGGATGGTACATTGGTGGGGTGGTGATAGGGTGCAGCTCCCTCAATGGGGACAGCTCAGGTCAATGGAGACATGGAATAATGGGCAGGTTTTTGGCTTATGTTTTAGTGGGAGCTCAGGTTGATGATAGTTACTGAAAGTGGGTAGGAGAGTAAGGCTGCAGAGGCATATGGGGTATGTGGACTTGGGGGGGGGTGGATGGTACAGTGGTGCGGTTCCTGCCATTTTTTACATCACAGCAGCTGGTACAACACCCAAGGCGCGTCTCAAGGCATTGGCAGGATGCCGGACAGAGGCCAAGGGCGGGCTTCCACTCCATGAGGGCGCGAGGGAAGAGGTTTTAAGCGGATCCCACAAGCGGCCCCGATGGGGTTGGGGCCCACGTTCCCTGGGGAGGCGTGATCCTGCAACACCAGCAGCAGCTACGGTTCCCATGGAGACAGGGCCTGCTCAGCAGAGACCCGCCGCCGCTTAGAGAGCAACTCGTGAGTTCCCTCCCCTCGCCCCCATCGAGCCGGGGCGCCCAGTCACCTGCGCGTCCCCCGCCGCATCGAGCCAGGGCGCCAGTCACCCGCGTCCCCTCCAGCGAGTCGGGGCGCCCAGTCACCCGCGCCTCGCTGCTCGGTCACCACGCGTCCCCCATCTGCCGCTACCTGTCATCGCACCAGGGTGCCCTGTCACTGATGTGCATCCTGCTACCCCATTAGGGTACCCTGTGACGGTTGTAATCATTTAGTTTGATTTCCTGTGTAGTATAGCACAGCCCATAGAAGTTACCCAGAATAATTTTGAAAGCATGCATTTTAAGGGGGGGGAAATCCAATTTTGATTAAACATTGTCAGTTATGGAGAGTCCGCATTGTACCTACTAGCATTAACTTTTAGTTCTGTGATCAGTTTCTCTTTATCTGTTAGGACAAGGGCTAACAGAAAATTCAACCATGTTATCTGCAACAGTGTTTGAGTTAGGAAATGGTCATCTATACTATTTAGAAATTCCAAGGATCTCTTAGTACTGGCAGCGTGAAACCTGCATCATATGTCACTCTAATGGAAGACCTCCATGAGCACAGTTTTTTCTGCATTACAGATAGGCACATAAAGAGGGTGGTCACTGTGTTCCCTAGTATGGTTTGGTAGTCTGGGTGCCACAAGTACTCCTGTTCTTTTTGCTGATACAGACTAACACGGCTGCTACTCTGAAACCTGTAGCAGAACAGTTAGTACTCCAGTTTGTGCTTTATCTCTTAGGACATTGATCCATAAGGATTTAAGATAATTTTCTTCTGTGTTATCAGTGACTTGGAAATAGCTAATGCCATTTTTGATGTAGAGTGCCATACAGAGTGCGGGAACAGGGAGCTCCCAATGGGAGCTGCTGGGGGTGGTATCTGAAGCAACATCAACACACACACCCCTGTGCCTCTCTTCCCCTAGGTTCTGTCCTGATGTAGAGTGCCATTCTCCCTCTCCTTATGTCCACTTGATCCTTCCTAAATATCTTATAACCATTGATTTTAACATTCCAATTGTGTGAATCATCCCATTCTCGTCTCCGGTGCGCGTCGGGCTGGAGCTGCTCTAGGTGAACGCTGGGAGAGGGCGGGGGCACCGCGTGGAGCTTGCGGGCCGCAGAAAATAACTTTGCAGGCCGCTTGTTTGAGACCCCTGGCCTAAACAATGGAGGACTCAGCCACTCTTTGTATCAGCTAGAACTTTGTATTGTTTTCACATTCTGCTTCAGATACACTGAAGTACAGTAATCTTGTCTGGGAGGTGACAAATGCATTGATCACTGTGGCCAGCTTCTCATCCTGGAGGTAGGAGTTAAGTTTCCTAGTGCATTGGAGATGAAAAAAGATGTTTTAAGTGACAAGTGCTACCTAGTATCAGAGGGGTAGCCATGTTAGTCTGGATCTGTAAAAAGCAACAAAGAGTCCTGTGGCACCTTATAGACTAACAGATGTATTGGAGCAGTGGTCCCCAACACAGGGCATTCATGTGCGCCCGCCTGGTGCTCAGCAGGGGAAAGAAGCCGCGGCCCTGTGGTTGCCGGGGACAGAGAACTCCAGAGCTGCGGGCGCCGGTGCTCTCTGTCCCCAGCAGACATGAGGCCCGCTTAGTGCCCAGCAGGGGAGAGATGCCAGGGCCCCCTGCCTGCTGGGGACAGAGTTCTCCGGGGTTGCAGGCTGCACAGCTTCTCTCAAGCTTCTCGCTGCACTGCCCAGAACTGCACTGCCGCCCCCCCCCAAAACCCCAAAAAACCCACAATACTCCGCCTCTGCAGAATGGACCGAATGCTGCCCCATAGCATATGCTGACACAGGCACCTGCTTGCTCCATTGGTGCCTGGAGCTGGCCCTGTATGTGAGTATTCTTCCTGCACTGATACTGCTGTTTTCTTGTGCTTTGCAATTTATTTTTTTTTAACATTTTGCTCCAAAATGAGTGGTTCATATAAGAGACAACGTACATATTATTTCAACCCAGAGTGGGAAGAATATTAAATATGATTTTTTTGTATTTAATGTACAAATACAAAATAAGCCTTGAAAAATTGTTGGCGCCCACCACACTCTTCTGAAAATATGTATGTGCTACTGGCCACAAAAAGGTTGGAGCATAAGCTTTTGTGGGTGAATACCCACTTTTAGTAATGATTCAAACAGACCCCAAGACTTTGAACCATTCTGACAAAAGGAGGCTGTATGTCTTTGACAGAAAGGTAGAGGTGTGCAGAGTTTTAGCAAGTTCTTCAAAGTGCTTTCCCCGCTTTCAGCCAGTATCACTTGGTCTTGTCTGGGTTGCTCTGAGCCAGCTGCTATCTGATCTTTTATAGGCATTGTAATATTTTTAGTAGTGGGAGTCATTGGATCAGTGACAAATGAGATAGACATTTGAATGTCATCAGCATATTGTTGGCAGCTGAGCCCAGAGCATCTCACAATCTAAGTGGTCTCATGTAGATATTCAGTATGGATCCTAGTGAGATTCTTCATGATTACTCTTCCCCAAAGGCCTTCTTACCTATCATCATTCTTTGGGTTCAACTAGAGAGAAGTCATTGGAACGTTATGATTTACCTCAGCTGTGTTACACAGACAGTTTAGCAATACTTTGTTTCTTGTACCAAAAGTTGCAGATACATCCTGCAATATTAACATGGAAATCTTTCCTGTATCCATGACCATTAGGAAGTAATTTTTGGTGCCACTCAGGCTGTATCTTTACTGTACTCTGAAGCTTGATTGTGAGACATCCAGGATGTTGTTCCAGCTGCTGTATAAAAGAATGCAGCAGTTTTCACAATACTATATACATACCGGTCATAGTTTTAAGTAATTCCCTATTGTGAATACTGCTGCTCTCAGAAGCAAATGCTTTCTTCCCATTATTAGGTTCTGTATTTTTAAGTTTTCCTCATCCCCGCCAAAACCAAGGAAATACTGAGGGAATAGAACAAACCCAAAAAGAAATGACAATTTTTCTCTGTTAATTACTATTTTCAGTTAAATCACATGCACACAAAATATTAACACTTTTTTTCTAAATGTAAAATGGAAGATCCTGTAAAAGTAAAGATTTATTTACTGTTTCATGTTTTTAACCTCCTTTTTAAAAATTGTGACTTCAGTTTGATAAATACTTAACGGGAGGTAATAGAGTGGCAGTAAGATGGAAGATCTAATTTTTGCTCCCTTCTGACTGTTACAAAGGTCTTGTCTAAAGATTGTATGGCCAAGTTTAGCCAACGAAGTGTGTGTCAGGTTTTATTTTAAAAGCACTTATGAAACTGTTTTGATACCACTCTGTTTACTGGCTGGCACAAAAGCCTCTTTTGTTTAACAGAGCAGATTGAAATATTTTGAGATGATTCAGCCCACTAATGGATTTTGAACTAATGATAATATTGTTATATTCTGTGTATAAACTTGGCATTTGCTCGTTTGCATTAGAAATATTTTACTTAACATTTGTGGCTGTGTTAACAGCCAAATGCATTTGGAGCAGCAGCAGCTAAAAGGAGTAAGAGGGAGATACAAAAAGAACATACCTTTCTTTAATGTTGTCTGATAAGTACAAGAAGCACAAAAGAAACATTGCTCATAAATGCCCAATAATATTGCTTTTGGTAGGAAATATCTATCTCTGCCTACTAAAGTAAAAAGAGAGATTGTATTATAGTATTGTGAACACCTTCTCCATAAATACACAACTATCAAATTTAAGTTGAAGAGAATATTCCATTTATTTTTTCTTCCATTAATGGAAACAGTAATGACAATGGCAAAACTGAGCCACAGCAAATGTTAAAATCTATCCAGACCACTGATTCCTCTAACAATGATTACTATGTGATTTGTCAGAGAAAAACAAAGCTTCCTCAGAATACTATGCTGCTTATCATTTTCCATCCTGACCCTCACAGACTAAATTTTAAACCCTGAAGAATGAGATTTGTTAGGTCTATGGGGAAAGAAATCATTTAAAATGTGGCATCCTTTTGGAGCAGGGATATTGTATCACGTTTGCTGATCTGAAAATCTCTTCCATTTTAAGAGATTAAAGAGTCACCATTGGAAAGACATGCCTGTCTGATTTATTGTTCTCTGTATCCCCATGCTTATACAGGCCGGATTATCTGTAATAACTGATACAGAATAATACTGTGCTGTGAGAGCATCTGTACTGACTCAAGAGATTTAGGAAAAGGGGCTGAGCAGAGACATCATATTTTTTCAGCACCCAGAAGTGTGAATGGCACTGTACAGAATAAATGGAAAGTCATGGTCCCCGTCCTGAAGAATTTATAATATACTAGATATGACATAAATGATTGAGGATAACAAACAGTAGGAAGAGAGTGAGAATGGACAAGGGTTACAGCAATAAGATTACATGATTACTCAATTTAGGCTTGTGCACATCTTGACAGGTGGATTTAAAAATAATTTTAAAATATTATAATTATTTGACTCGTCTTCTGGGTATTGATAATAGAATTTCAAGGGAAGAGAGGATAATGGCTTGGCAGAGCAGAATTGAAGGGAATTATGTGGGAAAAAAAAGGTACCCAGATGATTGGGGGGAAGTGGACAAATAGTCCATAGAGACTAGCATCATCAGCAGAATAGAGAGGTCAAGGAGGCAATGAAATAAGAGACCATTTTGGAGTGTGGTGAGTAAAGTTATTTTCTTTAAGAGGAGCAAAATACATGGGTGAGTCACAACTGTTCAGGCCTGGAGTGGATTTTATAGCCCTAAAAATTGGAGTCTCTAATGGAAAATGTAACACTTCCTTTCTGGTGGTAGTGGGGAGGGCAAAAGTAAAGGATTTTAAGTTATTTATTATTTGTATTACTGTAGTGTATAGTGGCCACGGTTATAGACCAGGATCCCTTTGTGCTTAGTGCTGTACAAAAACAGAACCAAAAATGGTTACAGTCAGAAGCCACCTGTGCTGCTGTAGTGTAGCTGCTTCCTACATCAAAAGAAGGCATTTTAGCTAGTTAATCCACCTTGAAGAGTGGTATCTAGGTTGATGGAAGAATTTTTGTTGACCTAGCTGCCTCTACACTGATTGTTAGGTCAACCTAACTATAGTGCTAAGGGTGTGAATTTTTTCACAGCCCTATAATATAAATATGGATGGAGATAGGTCTATCTCATAGAACTGGAAGGGACCCTGAAGGGTCATTGAGTCCAGCCCCCTGCCTTCACTAGCAGGACCAAGTACTGATTTTGCCCCAGATCCCTAAGTGGCCCCCTCAAAGATTGAACTCGTAACCCTGCGTTTAGCAGGCCAATACTCAAACCACTGAGCTATCCCTCCTCTCTGAGTTACTTAGCTAACACAGGAGACAAAAGATGAATATAGACAGATTTGGAATACAAGTAAACGAGTCATTATTGGTCAGCATATAGGCAGTGGTCTCTATAGGCATCATGGCAAAGGAGAATTTTGAGGAGTGATTTGAAGGTGGATAATGAAGTAGTTATGCAGATGTTTGAGGATTGACTATAAAGGTCCTTGAAAGTGAATGCAAGCTGTTTGTTCAATGTAATAAGAGAAGGGGGAGCCACTGAAGGGATTCAATGAGAGGGGTGACATGGTCAAAGTGACAGGGTAGGAAAATAACCTTTGCAGCAGCATTCTGAATGGATCTGAGTGCAGCAAGACTGCATTTGTCAAGACCAGAGAGAACGATGTAGTAATCAAGATATGAGATGGATGGGAGCTTAGATAAGAGGTTTTTTTGCTATGTGACTGGATAGAAAAGAATGCATTTTAGAGATGTTATGCAGAAAAGATCAGCAAGATTGAGATATAGTCTGGATTTGATTACATAGAGTGAGATCTGAACAAAGGTGATTCTCAGGTTATGGGCCTTCATGACAGGCATATATGGTTGTGTTGTCTACAGGGATGGGAAAAGAGGAAGCAGAGGTGACTTGTGGGGGAGATTAGAAGCTCTGTTTTAGCCATGTTCAGCTTGAGCTGGTGGCTAGACCTCCACAAGGAGCTTTCAGAGAGACAGGCTGAGATTTTAGTTTGGACCAGAGGAGACAGGTCTGGGTTAGAGAAGTATATCTGTGAGTTGTCAGCATAGAAATGGTGATTGAATTTGTGTTTGCAGATGAGATTTCCCAGAGATAAGGTGTAGTAAGAGAACAGAAAACATTAAAGAGTTTTGTTCAGCCTTCTATATAAACAGCTAGCATCTTCCTGAAAATTGTCATTACTGAGCAGGTGCTGATAAGTCCCCCTAGGTCAGACAGTGAAAGCTGCCACAGAGACCAAAAGTATTAGGAACATAAACTATAATTGAAGTTTTATGGGGGAAGGATAAGGAACAGTCCAATGAAGAAGAAGCTATCTGTGTTGCTCAAAAGCTTGTCTCTGTGTCTTCCACCAACAGAAGTTGGTCCAGTAAAAGATATTATTTCACCTACCTTGTCTCAGTCCCATTAAGTAACAGGTTAATTAAAAAGATCTTAAAATGGGCACCGTTTCATGTAGAAAACACTGTTGCCTCTATATATCAATGCAAGGGCCTTATCTTCACTAGAAAAAAGGTATATTTTTAGCATATGTTTCAGTTCTAATGTGGACATAAATAATAGTTCTAACGTGTTAGGTGGTCAACTTCAACTGCCTTGTCTTTTTCCACTGTACTTTTTACTCTCCCCACCCCCCAAGTTAATACATTGCCAATTAAATCAAGGTACTTAACATGTTTGCAAACGCTAATGTGGACATTCCCCGTGCATTTGATAAGGAAACAATTGTTTATTTTTTACCTTAAAGATCATCCTAGGACAGTGGTTTTCAAACTTTTTAGGCAGCGTACCCCTTTCCAAATAATGTAGTCTACCCTATACCCCCATCTGAAATAGGCAGAGGCAATGTGTGGGGAGGCACATGGGGTCATATGCCCCCCCAAGCTTTTTGCCTTCTATTTGGCAGCAGCTTGTAGAAGTTTTCAAACTGTGGGGCGCACCCCCCCATAGGGGGGGCACAGAGGAATGTAAAGGTACCTCCATTTCCTGACAACTCAGTGGGCCACTCAGCCTGTCTGTGTTTTGGGGGCACAACTAAAAATGTAACTCCAAGGGGGGGCTTAGCTCATTGCGTCCCCCCCAACCCAGACAGTGTGGGTGGCCTGCTGAGGTGAGTCGGGGTGGATTGGTGCTCCCTTCCTGAGCCCTGCTGTGTGGGGCTGGCCCTAGCTGCCTGCCCTCCGTGAACAGTCCTCTGCGCCCCCATTAGGGGTACATGCTCCACTGTTTGAAAAGTTCTGTATTAAATAAAATGTGTGGTCCGCCAGTACAGGATTTTTCTCACATGCCCTCTGACAAGAGCTTGCATACCCCAGTTTGAAAAACCACTGTCCTAGGATAAAGAACAAATGTTTGTACTCTGGAACAAAGTGTGGGGAGTGCCCATACTAGCCTTTACACATTGAGTTGGCAATCAGTTAGCTTGAAGGGGAAAAAAGGATAGTGCAAACACTGTAATAGTGTGTGTATATCAAATTGTGAACTTAATTTTGTTTTATGACCTCCATTGTTGCACCGTCTTTATGTGCTAACTACCATTTTTGTATTCTGTGTCAAAAAACCAGCCTGATCTTGACACAGTTAGTCTATTATGCTGCATAGTTATGACTATTATGACTTTTTTGGTGAAAACTGAAACAAAAAGGTTAGTAGCGATTGGACGTTTAACATAGTGAATGCCAGTGAAAATGAGGCTAAACTAGGGAAAGAATAAGTTAAAAATTGCTTAGACAAGTCAAATGTCTTCAAGTCACCAGGTCCTGATGAAATACATCCTAGAATACTCAAGGAGCTGACTGAGGAAGTATCTGAGCCATTAGTGCAGGAATGGGCAAACATTTTGGGCCAAGGGCCACATATGGGTGGGGAAATAGTATGCAGGGCTATGACAGGGGTTTGGGGTGCAGGAGGGAGTGTGGGAGGGGGTGCGGTGTGCAGGAAGGGGCTCAGGGCAAAGGATTGAGGCAGAGGAGGGATGAGGGCTGTATGAGGGGACTCAGGGAAGGGAGTTGGGGTGCAGGGTGTGGCAGGGAGCTTGGGGCAGGAGGGGTACAGCGTGTATAAGGGCCGGAGTTGGGATGCAGGAGGGGTGCAAGGTGCAGGCAGGGAGCTTAGGGCAGGCTGTTGGGGGGGGGGGTGCAGGAGGGGTTCGGGCTCCATCCCCGCTTACCTCAAGCGGCTCTGGGATGGCAATGGCGTGCATTGGGGCCAAGGCAGGCTCCCTGCCTGCCCTGTCCCTGGCACCGCACCGCTCCAGGAAACACTGCAGCCCCTGTGGGAGGGGAGGCGGGGCGGAGGGCTCTGCGTGCACTGCCTTTGCCATACCTCCAGGTACCTCCCCCAAAGCTCCCACTGGCCGCGGTTCCCCGTTCCCAACCAATGGGAGCTGTGGGGGGTGGTGCCTGGAGGCAAGGGCAATGCATGGAGCCCTCTGCCCCCCCCCACCCCACCCAGGGGCTGTAGGGATGTGGTGCTGGTGGCGCCACGGGCCAGATCCACAGCCCTGAGGGGCCGGATCTGGCCTGGGAGCTGTCGTTTGCCTGCCCCTGCATTAGTGATTAGATTGAAAAGTCATGGCAGACGGGAGAGATTCCAGAGGACTGGAAAAGGGCATTATATTTGGCCATCTATAAAAAGGGAAATAAGGACAACCTGGGGAATTACAGACCAATCATCTTAACTTCAGTACCTGGAAAGATAATGAAGCAAATAATTAAGCAATCAGTTTGCAAACACCTAGAACAGGGGTGGGCAAATTATGGCCTGTGGGCTGGTTCCAGCTTACAAGCTGTTTTAATGTGGCCCGTGAGCTCCCGCTGGGGAGTGGGGTCTGGCGCTTGCCCTGCTCCAGTGCTCCAGTCGGGGTACAGGGTCAGAGGCTGCACCACGCTGCTCCAGAAGCCAGGGCCTGGCCCCGCTCTGGCACTCCAATGGGAGCTGCAGGGGTGCTGCCTATAATTTAGGATCCATCATAGAACAATCTAGGGTGATCAACTTGGATTGTGTCTCAACTGCGGTCTCTACCTAACCCAATGGCTCAGTGAACTGTCTACACAAAAGCCTGCATGGGGGGAAGGGGCTAGAGTTTCTCAAGCTATGTCTACACAACAAGCACCACAGTGGCAGTGCTGCAGCCAGGCTGCTGTAGCACTGTAGAGTGGATGCTTTCTATAGTGATGGAAAGGGTTTTTCCATTGCCATGGAAAATCTATCCCCTCTAGAGATGGTGGGTAAGTTGATGGAAGAATTCTTTCATTAACCTAATGGTGTCTATACTGTGGCATAGGTTGGGTTAACTATGTCGCTTGCATCTGAATTTTTGACACCACTGACCCACATAGCTAGATTGACCTAAGTTTTAGGTGCAGACTGAGCCTCAGTCTGGGCACATGGCTAGAGGGAGGGAGATTGTATATAAGAGGGGGTGCTCTTAGAGAAGTGGAGATCATTCACTAACACATGACAGAAGACCAGGCTGGAGAGAGAAAAGGAAGGCAGAAGAGAGGGACTCTACATAGACTGAAATACTGACTAGATCTCAGATTCGCAGGAGGAGAGAAATCAAACTAGAGTTACTGTAACTCTCAAGTACTTTTTAAGAGTAGAGTGACTGGATAAAAAATTCCTTTGCTAAGTTTGTGTTCCTTGCCTTCATACCACCTTGGGCCTGAAGTGGTTAAACTAGAAGCCTAAAGTGTTCAGAACCACCGTGGAACTCTGAGGTATCATGTGGGGGGCTTAGGAGGGCAGAGGCACTGGTTCTGGAGCCTGGAGGCCACCAAACAGTTTAGTGCCATATTCCAAAGAAGGGCTCAGACAATGGGTTTGGGCCTGGAAGTATGCCTTACAGACCCAGAGCTAGGAATTGTGACTAGGTTCTGTCTAGACCCGGTGGTTTAGGAGCACGTGGGATTGAGCAGTTGGGTCTACTCAAAACAGATGTGTCCATTCAGAAGGAGACTGGACCATGTTGTTACAGACACACCATAGGAATTTAACATGTTAGTTAACTCATGTTAAAAATACCTTTTTTTTTTCTTATTGTAGACATGGCCAAGAAGTTTAAAAGCAAAAATGGATAAGATCAGATGTGTGGCATTGTGAAAAGAACCTCTGTATAGGGGTATTGCACCTGTGCGACATGGCCCTCACCTGCATAATTGTCCTTCACAGGAATTTTAATGGAGTTTGTGGGGAAAATGCTGGACACTCATAATCTGAGTTTAAATTTAAAACTTAGGGGGAAGTTTTAAATTTATAGCCAGTGATTTTGGTATCTTGTGGACTATTCTCATCCCAATGGGCTTTTGAAATCCCAGTTACCATACAGAAAATGGAGGAAAAGAATAGATTGGTGAAGGGATAAAGTGGAACACAAACATGAAGAATGGTCCAGTGGTTTGAGTGCTATCCAGGGATTCAGGACTCCTCAGTTAATTTTCCTGCTTCATTACAGACTTCCTGTGTGCCATTGGGCAAGTCTCTGAGTCTCCTGTGCCTCAGTTTTCCATTTGCTTAATCAGAGATAATCATACTTACCTATCTCACTGAGGTGTTATGAGGATAAATACATTTAAAAGATTGTGTGTGTGTGTGTGGGGGGGGGTTATGTGAGATAAATAGGTTCCTGCTCTTAGCCATGACCAATATCTGATATTTCAGAAAAAGTTAAAGTCCACTTTAAGTCCATAAGACATCTAACTAATTATGGAGTGTGGAGAAGTGAATGGTTGGAGAGGAGACATTTTTCAGTCATCAGGCTCCAATCAGTAACTTTCTTCTGTTTTAGGCTCAACAATGTTAAAAATGGAGAAAGAACTAAATGAACTTCTTGTGAGGAAAGAACAAGAATGGAAAGAGCTACAAGCTCGCCAACTCTGTTTTCAGAAGACAACATTGCAGGATACCAGAAAGCAGCTCCAAGAAATGCATAAAAAATTCAATAGGTTAAAAGAAGATTTCACCTATAATCTGAAAGTTCTGGAAGAGAGAGACAGAGAACTGGAGCGCTATGATGCCATGTTTACTCATTTGAAAATGGCTGAAAATGCTAAACAGGCAGAAGTTAGCGATCTTAGGATACAGCTGGATAAGCTGCAACAAACACTTCTCAAGGAAACCCAGAAACTAGAGGCTCTGCAGTACCAATATCAACAAAAACTTAAAGAACATCAGTTAGAGATGGAACGGCTGCATAGGTAAGAGATTTTTCTTTATAGTACAGTACTATCTTAGAAAAGTAGCCATTCAGCCTCCAAATGAGTGTCTATGGATCTGATAAAGCAATAGTTTTTTTTAACACACTAAAAAGGAAGGTACTTACAAATTTGACAAGCAAATTAAAAGCTCCATTCTGGCTGAGCTATGATTAGCACAAGAACAGAGTTCGGGTCTGCAAAGGTAGCTTTAAGTCACCTTTAAAGCATCTGTATTCACTCTCTAGTGGAGAACTTCCAAACCTCTGACATTAAGTTAGAGGAGCCCCAGGGCTGCTCTCAAATGGTGCACCATATCTCTAACACAAAAGCTGTAAGATTGGGGAGGGGGATTGGCATAGAGGTGGATTTCAGAGTTGATAGAGGGAAGGCTTTTCATAAAAATCATAGAAGATTAGGGTTGGAAGAGACCTCAGGAGGTCATCTAGTTCAACCCCCTGCTCAAAGCAGGACCAACCCTAACTAAATCATCCAAGCCAGGGCTTTGTCAAGCCAGGCCTTAAAAACCTCTAAGGAAGGAGATTCCACCACCTCCCTAGGTAACCCATTCCAGTGCTTCACCACCCTCCTAGTGAAATAGCTTTTCCTAATATCCAACCTAGACCTCCCCCACTGCAACTTGAGAGCATTGCTCCTTGTTCTGTCATCTGCCATCACTAAGAACAGCCTAGCTCCATCCTTTTTGGAACACACCTTCAGGTAGTTTAATGCTGCTATCAAATCCCCCTTCACTCTTCTCTTCTGCAGACTAAATAAGCTCAGTTCCCTCAGCCTCTCCTCATAAATCATATGTCCCAGCCCCCTAATCATTTTCATCACCCTCCACCGGACTCTCTCCAATGCGTCTATATCTTTTCTGTAGTGGGGGGGGGGCAAACTGGATGCAATACTCCAGATGTGGCCTCACCAGTGCTGAATAGAGGGGAATAATCACTTCCCTCGATCTGCTGGCAATGCTACTACTAATGCAGCCCAATATGCCATTAGCCTTCTTGGCAACCAGAGCACACTATTGACTCATATCCAACTTCTCATCCACTGTAATCCCCAAATCCTCTTCTGCAGAACTGCCGTGTAGCCAGTCAGTCCCCAGCCTGTAGCAGTGCATGGGATTCTTCCATCCTAAGTGCAGGACTCTGCATTTTGTCCTTTTTGAACCTCCTCAGATTTCTTTTGGCCCAATCCTCCAATTTGTCTAGGTCACTCTGGACCCTATCCCTACCCTGCATATCTACCTCTCCCCCCAGCTTAGTGTCATCCGCAAACTTGCTGATGGTGCAATACTGGCCACTGTTGGAAGACAGAATACTGGGCTAGATGGACCATTGGCCTGTCCCAGTAACTTATGGTCTTAACTTATTAAAATCTAAGAGGACAGAGAGAAGCCTCCAGTAATCAAAGTCCTTTAATTAGTCTAATTCTCTTGGAATGTTTCTCTAATATTGAAACAATTAGAGAGTAGTAAGACTCCGGACAAGAACTTCCCACAGCATCCTCTCAGTAAGTTTATCCACTGATGTTTGTCTGCTGAAGATAGAAATAACTAAAATAGTTAAATGTTAAAATAGATAAAAGTACTCTGATGCGTGAAACATACACAATGATAAAATATACTTTAAGAACCAAAATCTTTAAATTGTACTTAAAAGTAGATTAAAAGAAAATTTTCATAAAAACCATCACTATTTTGAACAAACTCATACAATCACTCCAAGTCACCATAACTGACTTTTCTCAACTGTATCTAGGTGGATGTTGAAGGTCTTGTTTTTGTGAATCTGAATTTCTCTAGCTTAGTGTGAGATTTGAATATGAGAAGTGCTTGTTGAAGAAATGGAACAAGTAGCCAGTTCAAATGGCAAGTTGCCATGTTTTTGACTTATAAATAGTAGTGTCTGACTGCACTTGGTTCTTGGTTTCCAGTGCGAAAGATCAAGGATCCTCCAAGGACTTGGCTCTGCTTAAAAATGTGGCCTTTAATAAGTTTGGTCAGCATTATTACTAACTTTAAAAATGTCACTTGAATCTGTGATTTTCTTGCATTAAGAGAAAATTTTAATAAGTAACGATAGACAACTGTGCCTGTTCTGTTGCTTATAAACTTGGAGTAAGATTGTTTATAGCAGTCTGTGACAGAGTGAGACCCTGACCCTGTCTTCTACTCTGTCTACACAGACTGTTCGGACACCTTCCATTGTTAAACGCTACTGGGTAGTTTATATATGTGGTTTTTCCAATGACCTTGTTGGTCCATACACCACATCATTTACAGCATCAGGCTTCTCCTCAGCCCTCTGCCCAGGAGAGGGAAGAAAGCTGTTCACTGAGAGATCCTTCTTGGTTCTGGCTCAATTAGCTTTCCTCTCTCTTCAGCACTTCCTTCCTGTGCCACCTTCTACTCTTTGTGGTAATGGGCTAATTAGCTCTTTAGTCCTCCTCAGCCCGTTCTAATCTGCTAATTAGGCACAGTCAGGTCCACCCTTGAGTTTGGAGGAATTAATTGGTGTTTAAGTGATCAGAGTGCTGGCTCAGCTTTTGGTTTCCAGCAGTCTGTGTCATACAGTCCCACAATTGGTCTTGGATAGATGCCTATAACTGGATAGCTGATTTATAGTTTTGTATAGAATTGTTGCATTTTTAGATAATTTCTATAGGGATAAATTGTACCTATGATCTTGGACCAACAGCCTGCAGTTGGATATTGGCAAGTTAAATGAAATAAAAGACAGTAATGACGCAATATTGGAGTTTGATTTAATAGGTTACAGAAGGGGGGGACCTATGCTCTTTGCGTTGCTTAAGTAACGGGGAAGAAGGATGAGCCATTCAAAACAGTTTTTTGGTAGATCATATAAGGAACACTAAAGCAAATAACTTGGCTTTGCTATAACTAAGGCTATGATTTTTGTCATGGACATTTTTAGTAAAAGTCAGACAGGTCACGGGCAAGTAACAAAAATTCACAGAAGCTGTGACCTGTCCCTGACTTTAACTAAAAATGTCCATGACCCATAGGTCGAGGGAGGAGGGTCCAGCATCCTGCCCTGCTATGGCTGGGTGCTGCGGCCTGTTACTGGGAGCTGTGGAGGTTGCCTGTGGGGACTGGAGAGCTCTGGGGGATTCCTCCTGCACCCATGGTGGCTAGGGAGCTCTGGGGGTCCCCAGCACCCATAGTGTCTGGGGAGCTGCCAGGGGATTCCTTCCATGGTGTCAGGGCGCTGCGGGGGATTTTGTTGCTGCCGCCAGCTGAGGAACTGCCTGGGAGCTGTGGGGGACCCCCGCATTTGTGGTGGCTGGGTTGCTGCCAGTGGATTCCCCCCACCGTCCATAGGGATTAGGGAGCCAGCCTGTTCCTCTCCTGACCTGTAGTCCCATCTTGAGGGCTCTATGTGCACAGACTTTTGTCTCTGAGGCAAGCAACACGCCCCAAAAGGGCTAGCTAGTAGTGGCCAATGATGACTTAAATTCTTGAGGCCAGTTCTCAAAGATACATCCCTATTACTGATAAAGTCAAACCATCTTTTACACATATGAAATGCCTCCAGCTTCCTGGTGTCTTGTTTAAGCAGCATCCATGTTTCCAATCCATATAAGAGGATCAGAGGTTTGCAGGTTTGATAAAGTCTGGCAAACACCTAGCACTATCCAACCCACCTATCAGTGAGTGAATAAACAGTACTATATTCCTGGCAAGGGAATAGAGCATTTATTTTTCCACCCCACTCCCAGTTCCCTGGTGGTGGATGTGGCTAATGAAGGAAATTGACAAACCTGCTCCAGACCCTTTCCTTATGTTATGGAGTCTAAATGTTTAGCCCTCCTGGATACAAAAAAGCTACTCCTTGGCAGCTCTCCAGTTTCAGGTGGCAAACTACCAATTCCTGTTGGCAAAATATTTAACACGTTTTCCAAGTTCATACATTTTATTGATCATCTGCCACAGGACCAGAAGTAGTAACTTCAAGTCCTCATTTTGGAAGATAGTTGATAATTAAAACCTGCCTCCAGGCTGCCCTACATGCACCAGACGCATCTCCTAGGTTCTTAGCCACAACTGTGGTTATATGGAGAACATCCTGGTTCCAGTCTTAAGGTCTCCTGAGAGAGGTGCAGAATATGAACGGCCCGAGCCCTTCAGTGATGACAGACTCCTCCCTCCACACCCAGAGGGACTTGAGGGCAACAAAGATATGGTTTAGTAGGTCCGAGATGTCTGAGCACTCTAAATCATTTCAGTACAAGGGTGTTATGAATCCGCTGGGATGTGGCCTTGGTACAGTAACAGTACATTCCACTCAGGTGGAGTCCATATCTATAATGCTACTGAAAGATGTTATAATAGAAATCTGTAGGAGTGCAACCTGGTCATCTCTTCATGTCTTTGCCAAGCATTACACCATCTTACCTGCTTCCAGAAATGATACTACCTTTGACAACGCAGTCCTTTTGAACTGTCTTAGACTTGCCTCCTCAGAACCCACTCTGAGTTACTGCCTGGGAGTCTCCTGTGCTAGAGCACCCATAAGGACATATACTCAAAAAAGAAGAGGTTACTTACCATACAGTAACTTGAGTTCTTCTAAATGTTTTGTCCCTCCGGGTGCTCCATCTCTCACCCTCGTCCCCCTTGGCTTTGGAAATTCTGCTTCGTGGTTGAGAAGAAATTGAGTGGCAGTGGATCCGCACCACCTTATATGTCTTTGTTTGGAGGCTCAAGGTGCTGTTCTGCACAGGTTTGGGACTGTGGATGCTTTGCATTCTCTGGTGGGGAGCACACATGGGCATACACACATCCAATGATGGACCACCAAAGGGACAAAACATGTTGAAGAACTGAAGTTACTCTAAGGTAAGTATGCTCCTGGTCCCTTGTGCATTCCAAGAGTCTCTCTCCTCCATGCTGCTTCCCTGCAGCAACTGCTGCCGCGGGGTCCTAGTGCCCACCTGCTCCACTGCCGGGCAGACTGACTCTGAGCCTGCCCTTCCCCCTCAGACCCTTTCATTTTCCAGTGGGATCCTCCACCAGCAAAGGGGCCCCCCCCTGCCTGCAGTCACTGCTCCTGCCCCATGCTGGGCAAGGAGGCAGCCCCATCCCTCACCCCCAGTGAGGCTACGGTCAGGGGCAACAGCAGGAGAGGAGGCATGCAGCGCCCCGGCACCCACCACGGGGAAGGCGAGGAAGATTCCTGGACCTGAGAGGGACCCTAGGAGCACATGCAGTGACAGTGGTGGGGGGGTGTGCTGCTGGGGGGACAGGAAAGGGGGGCTCCTCCCCCAGAGCTTGCTGCTGCCAGCAGGAAAAGGGCTGGGGAGGGAGTCCTCTCTGGCTCCTGTCCTGGAGCAGCCTGCCTGCACCCAAACTCATCCCCATCCCTGCCCTACCCCAGAGCCCACACCCCCAGTCAGGGCTTTCACACACCCCCACCACACCCTCAACCCTCTACACTAGCCCTGAGCCCCTCCAGCACCCCAAACACCTTATCACCAGTCTTTGCCTGAGCCCTCACCCCCCCCATGGTCCTACTCTCACCCTGAGCCCTTCCCACACCCCAAAACCCCTATTGCCAGCCCCAGACAGAGCCCTCACCCCTGCACCCTATCCCTCTGTGCCCCTCCTATCCCCAAACTCCCTCCCAGAGTCTGCACCCCAATCCTCTGCCCCAGCCTAGGGCCTGCACCCCAGACCTCCTCCCTCATCCAAACTCCCTCCCAGAGCCTTGGGCAGGTGGGGGAGTGGAATTTGGGCAGGGGCGGGTTCTGGGCACCACCAAAATTTCTACAAACATGCCACCCCTGCTACGGGAATGTCACAATATTATGATAGGGGTCTACTATAGACCACCAAATCAGAAAAAGGAGGTGGATGAGGAACAAACAACTGAAATATCCAAAAACCACCTGGAAGAAAATCTAAAATTGCTGTAATGTTTTCAGATGACAGAAAAATTGGTGGAGTGGTAAATAATGGTGAGGACAGGTAACTTATATGGAGTCACCTGGATCGCTTGATAAGTTGGGCACAAACAAACCATGTGTTTTAGCTAGATTCAAGGTCGTAGATGTAGAAGCAAAGAATGTAGGTCATAGTTACTGCATGGGGAACTGTATCCTGGAAAGCAGTGACTCTGAAGAGCACTTAGGGATTTTGCTGAATGACCAGCTGAACATGAGTCCCCAGTGTGATGCTATGGCTAAGGGTTTTATGTAATCCTTGGATGCATAATTAGAGGAATATCAAATAGGACCAAAGAGGTGGTATTTCCTCTGTTTATGATATTATTACAGTAGTGGTCTCATCAATGTGTCCAGTTCTGGTTGCTGTGCTTTAATAAGGATGCTGAAGAATTAGAGGGGGTTCATTAAAGAGCCACCAGAATGAGGTAAGATCTGGAAAACTGCCTTTCAGTGACAGACTTAAGAAGCTCAATCTATTTAGCTTATTGTTGTGGGGCAAGCATGTCCCTCTTGGGGTCAGGGTCATTATAGTCCCACGGCTGAATCCACCTGACAATCCTTACCCTTAGGTGGTGCGACGTAGAGGCCAAAGTCAGTATGACTGTCCTCTCCCTCAGGATTGCGTGGCCTAATAACCAGAGTCAATATAGCTGCCCTCTCTTTTGGGGCTAGGTGGTCTGATGGCCAATGGGGACAACTGGGCTGGCACCTAGGGGTGGGTGGCTGCTGGGACCCAGTTCCTCCTGCTCCACCAGGTCCCAGCCCAGGGTCCTGTCAGTGGTGAGAGTATTTGCCACTGAGTCAGTGGGGATCCGATCAAAACACAGACATCACTTGGCCCAATGGCTATGCCTCCCCTGGGCCACTTCCTACCATGTCTCTTGAAGTAGTGGTCTGGGCATCTCTGGGTTCCTCGGTGTGTGTAGCTCTCGATGGCACCGACCTCCATCGGGCGTCTGTAGGCCTCTGGGTATCTGCCTGGGTTTCTGCATCTCTGGCTTCAACACCTCCCAGACTGGAGCCTGCAATGTGCATCCTCCCTCCTCAGCAGTCAGCCCTGACTGAGCTTAGCTGCTTCCTTTTATACCTGGATTCCAGTTGGAGCATGCCCAGCAGGGCCAAGGGGGCATGGCCTCCTCTGCCCACAGAGTAGGATTAACTGCTGCTGAACCAGTGCGGGGCACATGTGCCCCATCTCATTTATCAAAGAGAAGGTTCAGAGACGGTTGATCATGCTGTATAAGTACCTACATAGGAAGAAGATATCTGATGCCAGAGGGCTCTTTAACCTATCAGACAAAGGCATAATGAGATCCAGTGTCTGGAAGTTGAAGCTAGCCAAATTCAAACTTGAAATGAATCACAAATTTCTAACAATAAGGGTAATTAATCACTGGACAACTTACAAAGGATGTGTTGGAGTCGCCATCACTTGAAGTCTCTTTTACTCATTAGGCCTGGTCTACACTACAGAGTTTTATCAGTGTAGCTATGTCTGTCAGAAAGTGTGAAAAATCACTCCTAACTGACATAGCTATGCTGGTAAATCCCCCCCATGTAGATACTGCTTATATTGGCAAAAGAGTCCTTTCTATGGCATAGCTTATGTCATTCAGGGAGGTGGTTTAAGTATACTGGCAAAAGACTTCTTTTTGCTGGTGTAGTCTGTATCTCAACTAGGAGATTTTGCTGGTATACCTAAAGGTAATAGGTAATAATTGGAGATATACCAATCTCCTAGAACTGGAAGGGACCTCAAAAGGTCATTGAGTCCAGCCCCCTGCCTTCACTAGCAGGACCAATTTTTGCCCCAGATCCCTAAGTGGTCTCCTCAAGGATTGAACTCTCAACCCTGGGTTTAGCAGGCCAATGCTAAAATCACTGAGCTATCCCTCCCCCCTGTAGCTGTACTGGCTTTGTAGTGTAGTCTAGCCCAGATTAGACATCTTTCGGCCTTGTCTACACTACAAGACTATTTCGAATCAACTTAGTTCGAATTTGTGGATTCGACCTTATGAAGTCGAATTTGTGTATCCATACTAAATACACTAATTCGAATTTCTGAGTCCACATTCACGGGGCCAGCGTCGACTTTGGAAGCGGTGCACTGTGGGAAGCTATCCCACAGTTCCCGCAGTCCCCGCTGCCCATTGGAATGCTGGGTAGAGCTCGCAATGCCTGCTGGGGGAAAAATGTGTCGAGGGTGGTTTTGGGTAACTGTCATCATTCAACCGTCACTCACAAACGCCCTCCCTCCCTGAAAGCGCCGGCGGGAAATCTGTTCGCGCACTTTTCTGGTCAGTGACAGCGCGGACGCCACAGCACTGCGAGCATGGAGCCCGCTGCGATCATCGCTGCACTTATGGCCGTTGTCAACTCCTCGCACCTTATCGTCCACCTCTGCAACAGTCAGCTGCTGAGAAATCGGGCGAGGAGGCTCCGGCAGCGCGGTGAGGAGAGTGGCGCAGACCTCTCAGAAAGCAGGGTACGCCGGGCAGTGGAGATCATGGTGGCAATGGGTCAAGTTCATGCTGTGGAACGGAGATTCTGGGCCCGGGAAACAAGCACGGACTGGTGGGACCGCATAGTGCTGCAGGTCTGGGATGACACAGAGTGGCTGCGAAACTTCAGGATGCGTAAGGGCACTTTCCTTGAACTGTGTGACTTGCTGTCCCCTGCCCTGAAGCGCCAGGACACCCGGATGCGAGCAGCCCTGACTGTGCAGAAGCGAGTGGCCATAGCCTTCTGGAAACTTGCCACGCCAGACAGCTACCGGTCAGTAGCGAACCACTTTGGCGTGGGCAAATCTACCGTGGGGGTTGCTGTGATGCAAGTAGCCCACGCAATCGTTGAGCAACTGCTCTCAAAGGTGGTGACCCTGGGAAACGTCCAGGACATCATAGATGGCTTCGCCGCGATGGGATTCCCAAACTGCGGTGGGGCTATAGATGGGACTCACATCCCTATCCTGGCACCGGCCCACCAGGCCAGCGATTACATTAACCGAAAGGGCTACTTTTCCATGGTGCTGCAAGGACTGGTGGACCATAGGGGACGTTTTACCAACATCAACGTCGGGTGGGCGGGCAAGGTTCATGACGCGCGTGTGTTCAGGAGCTCTGGTCTCTTTAGACTCCTCCAGGCAGGTACTTTCTTCCCGGACCACAAAATAACGGTTGGGGATGTGCAGATGCCTACAGTGATCCTCGGGGACCCAGCCTACCCGCTAATGCCCTGGCTCATGAAGCCCTATACAGGCGCCCTGGACAGAGAGAAGGAACTCTTCAACTACCGGCTGAGCAAGTGCAGAATGGTGGTGGAGTGTGCTTTCGGACGTCTCAAGGGGAGATGGCGGAGCTTACTCACTCGCTCGGACATCAGCGAAAAGAATATCCCCGTAGTTATTGCTGCATGCTGTGTGCTGCACAATCTGTGTGAGAGCAAGGGCGAGGCCTTTTTGTCCGGATGGGAGGTTGAGGCAAATCGCCTGGCTGCAGTTTACGCTCAGCCAGACACCCGTGCCGAGAGAATATCCCAGCGGGAAGCGCTCTGTATCCGGGAGGCTTTGAAAGCAAGTTTCCTCGGAGAGCAGGGTAACCTATGACTCTCCACTTGCTTTCAAGAGAAACTGACCCTGGGCCTGTGTCAGTTTGTGTCGATTTGGATCTGCGGCTACATGCCGCGTTCTCCAAGTTTCCCCCACTTCCAAAGCACGTTTTTAAGCAAATTAATTGTTACACTCATTATTAATAAATCTTTCTTTTACTTTGCATTTCTGTTCTGGTGTTGAGACATGGACGCATACTGTGCTGGGCACGGTGTGCACTGATGTACAGACCGCTTCCTCCATAGAGGACTGACATCCTCCTGCTCCAACATAGGTCTCTGGGGTGGGGGACGGATGACAGTGGTTCTGCATGAAGGGGAGGGTTTGCAGGAAGGGGCGAGTGGTGCCTTCTTTGCATAGGGGTTTGGATGACGGCAGTGGGCTGCGGGTTTCTGCGTGGGAAGGGGTGATGGGTGTGGGAGAAGGGTGACTATCTGTCCGTGGATGAGGGCTCTTGTTGGGGCTCAGGGCAGCGGATAGGCTCGTGGATCCGTTGCAAGTGCATCGTAAGGGCAGCCTGCCTTCACAGTAATGGCGTGGCAGGCGCTAGGACCCTGGACAAGCATACACATTACGAAATGATCAGGGGCAGCATACACAACACAGAATGACCCTGGTGCCTACTGACTGCAGTGTGTGTGTGCCCCGCAGTTGATCCTTTCCCCAAGTCTGTACCCTGGTACTGTAGGCTATACCGTGCAAGTATGAAACCCCTGTCCACCCCATACACCGAAAAATCCTCTGACAGGAAAGACATGACGGAAACAGTGATTAACAGCAAACATCTTTTATTAATCTAATAAACAGTGGGGGGATGAACCTTGGATTTGGGACTGGCTGAGCCTATAAGGGAAGCACTTCTACAAATTTCTAACGTGAGAAGTGCGGGGTACACGGCCGCTCTGCTCTGGTTCAGTGACAGTTCTCACGGCCTCTACCACCCCTCCGTCTTGTACTTTTGGGTGAGGGGGGGCCAGGACTTCTTGGCTGGGGAGGGCGATTGCAGAGACACTGCAGGGGGGCCCTGTCCTCCAGCCTGCGGTCCTGCAGGACATCAACAAGGCGACGAAGCGTGTCCGTTTGTTCCTTCATGAGACCAAGCAGCGTTTGGGTGGTCTGCTGGTCTTCCTGCCGCCACCTATCCTCACGTTCCATGAGTGTGCGATGCTGCTCACATAGGGTCTCCCTCCAGTGTTTCTGCTCTGCAGCCTCTGCTCGGGAGCAGGCCATCAGTTCAGCGAACATGTCATCCCTAGTCGTCTTCTTTCGCCGTCTAATCGTTGCCAGTCTCTGCGAGGGGGATGCCGGGGCAGTCCGGGAAGGAGCCGAAGCTGTGTGATGGGGAAAGTTAGTGATTTCCTTGTACAGATACATTTTGGCGAACAGTGAACACCGTCTAGTCAATTTCTATGAAGAAGACCGTACCGGACAACAAGTGTCACGTGGTCTCCAGAGAAGCACAACATTTTGGCCTACGCTCTGATTGGCTGCGCCATTGCACAGGAGAGCGGAGAAGTCGGGAGAGATAGCAGAATCCCTCTAGCAGAGAGTCCTGGTAAGCCTTACAGTACATTATGCTTATCAGTTAACGGATAGCTGTGCCGTCGTGCTAAAGGCAATCTGGAAATCAGATACTATGACCCTTTTGCAGCCACTCCCGACACTGCAGGGGAAAGATCAATGTATGCTTTTCCTGTGTGGCCTACAGCACGTGGCTGCTAAGCGCGGGGCTTTGTTATGCAAAGTATAAGTAAACCATTAAGAACAGTAACTATTCGCTAATTGCCCTAATTAGATGCAGCACTTCAGTAACGAGATTACCCTGAGGCGTGTCTCTCGAGTGCAGAAAGAAAGGATGTTAAGGGAAGCACTTCACCGACCGGGACCCTACGCGGCCATGCTGGTAGAGGCGATGGTTCCCCTGTATCTGAGGATGTCGTGGCGTGGAAGAGTGAGCTTCACCGGAGGACCAAATAAGGCACCTCTTCCTCGAAACCTCCTGCGGAGGGTATTTGAGGAACTGTTTGAAGCATTTGTGGAATTGTCCATGGAGGACTATTGTTCCATCCCAATCTGTGTAGACCTACTGTTCGTTTAGTTTCCCTTTAAAAACTTTTAGATATAGTATTTATAGATAGAATTTATATTTTTGGTATACATGTTTTCGAGCAAATAAATATTTTCTTGTTTATACGACTTACCGCCTGATCCTTCCCCTGACTCTGAGTCCGGGTTCACGGCCGGTGAGGGTTGGTAGGGGATCTCTGTGAGGGTGAGGAACAGATCCTGGCTGTCAGGGAAAGCGGCATTGTGTTCGCTGTCGCCTGCGCCTTCCTCCACGGACCCTTCGTCGTCTTGCCCATCGGCGAACATCGAGTAGGAACTGTCCTGGCTCACTATGCCATCCACTGAGTCCACGGTCACTGGTGGGACAGTGGTGGCAGACCCACCGAGAATGGCATGCAGTGCCTCGTAGAAGCGGCATGTCTGGGGCTGTGCTCCGGAGCGTCCGTTTGCCGCTCTGACTTTTTGATAGCCTTGCCTCAGGTCCTTGACTTTCACGCGGCACTGCATCGCATCCCGGCTGTATCCTTTCTGTGTCATGGCTTGGGAGACCTTCTCGAAGGTCTTTGCATTACGCTTGTTGGAGCGCAGCTCCGACAGCACAGACTCCTCGCCCCACACAGCGATCAGATCCTGGACTTCCCGGTCTGTCCATGCTGGGGATCTCTTTCTATTCTTGCATTGGGCTGACTCCTCTGCTGGAGAGCTCTGCATCGTTGCAGGTGCCGCGGAGCTCGCCCCGATGTCAAAGCAAGAAATGAGATTCTAACTGTCCAGACAGGAAAAGGATTTCAAATTTTCCCGGGTCATTTCCTGTGTGGCTGCTCAGAACATCCAAGCTCGGACTGCTGTCCAGAGCGTCAACAGAGTGGTGCACTGTGGGATAGCTCCCGGAGCTACTAAGTTCGATTTGCATCCACACCTAGCCTAATTCGAGCTAGCAAGTGCGAATTTAGCGTTACTCCACCTGTCGGGGTGGAGTACCAAATTCGAACTAAGGAGCCCCCTAGTTCGAATTAAATGGCTTCCTGGTGTGGACGGTTGAGCGATTAGTTCGAATTAACGCTGCTAAATTCGATTTAAGATCCTAGTGTAGACCAGGCCTAAAAAATATGCTGAAGCTCAACCAGAAGTTATAGCCTATGCAGGAGTTTGAATAAGGGTCCCTTCTGATCTGAAAATGTATTAATTGTTAAATATTTACTTATTTGTAAGACCTGGTCTACACTGGGGTGGGGAGGGGAATCAATCTAAGTTACATGAATAACGTAGCTGAAGTTGACATACTTAGACCTACTCACCGTGGTGTCTTCACTGCAGTGAGTCGACTGCTGCCACTCCCTCGTCAACCCTGCCTGCGCCTCTTGCGGCGGTGGAGTACAGGAGTCGACGGGAGAGTGCTCAGGAGTCGATTTATTGCATCTAGACTTGATGGGGAGAGGGATAGCTCAGTGGTTTGAGCATTGGCCTGATAAACCCAGGATTGTGAGTTCAATCCTTGAGGGGGCCACGTAGGGAACTGGGGCAAAAATTGGTCCTGCTAGTGAAGGCAGGGGGCCGGACTCAATGACCTTTCAGGGTTCCTTCCAGTTCTAGGAGATTGGTATATCTCAAATTATTATTTTTATTTAAGCAATAAATCGATCCCTGCTGGATTGATTGCTGCCTGCCTATTCGGCGGGTTGTGTAGACATATCCTAAGAGAATGAAAACAATTATTTTGTAATTATATGTTGTGAATGGAAAGTTAAGATGCATTTTTGTTTAAGAAATTACATTTTTGCAAGTTATATTTCTATGAGTGCATTGTTGCTGGAAGAACCTTTCAGAAGCACCTAGCAATAGGTCATAATTGACCACATTTCATATAAATTTGTTTGGTGTTGTTACAGTTCTAAGGTTTCTGACATTGACCATCACCGTGAGGAGTATAAGAAGCTGAAACAGCAGTTGGAGAGAAAACTCCAAGAAGTGGAAGAAGAGCTTGCTTTGCAGAAACTGGTACAGGAATCTATAGAAAACAACTTTGTGTTAAACAAGCCACAGTAGATGTAATTTCTACTTTACAGTCCGTCCATTCTTAGGGGAGAATTATGCATTATAGATACCTGATACTTATTCAGGCAGTCCTTTTTAGCTCTAATGTTAAAATTAATGTAAGATGTGCAATGGGCAGTACTGCATGTTGCTTTACAGTAATAGGTGTCATGTGGTATTTGCATACTGGCGGGTGCTTTACTTACTAGTCTGGCAGCCTCCCCTTGGGAAGAATTGGTAAGATTATGTTTAGTAAACTGAGATGGTGTAAGATTCTTGTATATGAGGATACAGCTAGCACACTGTGCTAAATTGGCTAACCTTGAAATTCCAGGAAAGGTCAGCTTCTATAAATCAGAAGCCGCTTTAGGCAGGCATATAGGCTAAATAAACATATTAACATGTGCCAGCATGCCATACTTCTCTGATTTCAAGACTTTCTCTTCCCACTTTTTATGCCATTGTTAACACACAATCCTCTGCTACTATTAATACTCAATCATTTCATAATATGAGAATACTTAGCAATGGAGTTTGTTTGAGCTTTAGTTGTTACCTGATTAAGGGTGTCTTACTGTCCATATATTGCAAAAATAACATTTTTAGGATAATTTATACTCCTTTCACCTTTAAAAAAAAATTTAAGACATTTCAAGTTTACAAGTCATTGCCATGTAAATATCAGAAACAAAATGATGATCATTACAAAAGTGGGCTTATTTTTTTGTTTAGCAAAACATGCAGTAATATCATCAAATCTCTGTATTTAACAGGGGGTACCTTGACTGGATTATGGGCCTGCTGGATGGTGGGAAGCAGGAGATATGACATGACATATTTTGATTTTTCATAAGGCTTTTGGCACAAGCCTTACAAAAATCAAAATTTATCATATTTACTGCTTTTGGGTCATTCCTGGGTCTGGTACAACTCAGTATTTTCATTCATTACTTGAATAATGGAGTGGAGAGTATGCTTATAAAATTTTCAGATGACACCAAGCTGGGAGGGGTGCAAGCATTTTGGAGGATAGAATTAGAATTCAAAACAACCTTAACAAATTGGAGAATTGGTCTGAATTCAACAAGATGAAATTTAATAAAGATAAGTGCCAAGAACTTCACTTAAGCAGGAAAAAATCAAATGCCCAACTACAAGTGGTGAATAACTGGGTAGGTGGTAGTACTGCTGAAAAGGATCGGGGTTACACTGGATCACAAATAGAACATGAGTCAACGATGTGATGCAACTGCAAAAAAGCTAATCTCACTCTCAGGTGAATTAACTGGAGTGTCATGTATGACTGAGGGGGAAACTGATAAGTCTTCAAATATGTTAAAGGCTGTTATAAAGAGGACCATGATCAATTGTTCTCCATGTCCACTGAATGTAGGATAGGAATTAATGGTCATAATCTGAAGAAAGGGAGATTTAGGTTAGTTATCAGGAACAACTTTTATACAGTAAGGATAATTAAGCTATAGAATAGACTTCCAGTGGAGGTTGTGGAATCCTCCTTATTGGAGGTTTTTAAGGACATGTTGCAGCTGATACAAAACTACTTAAGATAGTTAAGTCAAAAGCAGCCTGTGAAGAGCTACAAAGGGATCTCACAAAACTGGGTGACTGGGCAATAAAATGGCAGATGAAATTCAATGTTGATAAATGCAAAGTAATGCACCCTCAAAAACAGTCCCAACTATCCATATACAGTGATGCAGTATAAATTAGCTGTTACCACTCAAGAAAGATGTTGGAGTCATTGTGGATAGTTCTCTGAAAACATCCATTCAATGTGCAGCAGCAGGGGGCTGGATTTGATGACCTCTCGAGGGCCCTTCCATCCAGTGGCGCTAGAACACTTTTACAGTGGGAGTGCTAAAAGCCAGTGGTCCCCAAACTTTTTGTTTTGCACCCACCTTACCCCTGTCTGTGCCCCCTCTCCCCAGAGCTGGGGCCAGGATCAGGCCATGGCTCTGGGAAGGGGACATGGACAGAGGTAAGAGGACTGATGCTGGGCGGGAGCAGAGCCCCGAGTGTGGGACCGGAAGCCAGGATCCTGCATGCGGGGCAGGAGCAGGTTCTGCAGCTGGGACCTGGGCATGAGGCCAGGAGCAGAGCCCTGGGCACGGGGCTGGCAGTGCTAGAACCCTGGGCACAGGACCAGCAGCCAGGACCCCTTAGTTCACATGCCTGTGCTTCCATCCCTATATTTCTATGACTTTAGGTTTATTTTAGTGAATTTCTTTACACCATCAAGGTCATGTTGTTTTGGAGCATTTTATTAATTTCAATAAAACTACTGACTCCTCTCATTGCTTCAATTCTTCAGTTGTATTTGTGCCAAATTTTCTGAAGATTTAGATTTTTCTGGTATTATTCATAGTTCAAGTAACTAGAATAACATCTAATTTATGTAAGAATAGAAAAAATGGTCACTTTAATATTAAATTGCATTTATAAAATATTAATAAATGATAAATGTTTTAATCAATTGTCATAGATTATTATGAAGTCCAACAGGTCACTAGATTGTGTATAACCATTTATAACTCCCTTACTGATCAGATTATAACCATCTATAACACATACTATTCATGACTGTTAAAAATTTTAACATTTATTTTCCCTTTATAAACTATTTATAAATGGAACCTTAATACACAATATGACCCAAAAATTATGCTGAAATCATTTATTCTGTGTTTTCACAACTTGTAGTCTACTTGATTTATTGTCATTAGTAGTTTGAGGTTATTGCTTGTTTTTTGACAATTCATATGTCTAGATCGGGGTGGCCAATCTGAGCCTGAGAAGGAGCCAGAATTTACCAATGTACTTTTCCAAAGAGCCACAGTAATATGTCAGCAGCCCCCCATCAGCACCCCTCACCCCGGCTCCCAGAGCCTTCCACCCACTGGCAGCCCGGCTGATCAGCGCCTCTCCCTCCCTCCCCGTACCACCCAATCAGCTGTTTCATGGCATGCAGGAGGCTCTGTAGGGGGAGGAGTGAGGGCACAGCAGGCTCAGGGGAAGGGATGGTGTGGGGGCAGGGCCTGTGGCAGAGCCAGGGGTTGAGCAGTGAGCACCCCCCAACACATTGAAAAGTTGGTGCCTGTAACTCCAGCCCCAGAGTCGGTGCTTATACAAGGAGCCACATATTAACTTCTGAAGAGCCGCATGTGGCTCTGGAGCCACAAGTTGACCACCCCTGGTCTAGAAGGAAAAGCCCACAGTACTGGCAGAAACAGCACATTCTTAGATCCATATGGGGGTATAGTTTATTTCACCGTTCAAGTACGATTTAAAGCAAAACTCACATTTTCTTATCAAAAGTTATAGGTTGCATAGTTGGATAAATATTATAAAGGAATATGACTTTGCCAAATGTATTTCTTAACTAAAAATGTACATATATTAATTTCATCTTTTCTACAACTGTGGGTTGTTTTCCATGTAATATTAAAGTCAAGATGCCATTTTAGGTAACTCATGAGCCTTCTTTATACTGATATTTTTCTTTAAATTCCCCATTGTTGTTGTAGTATTGGCATAGCTCCACTGGTGCAAACAATGGTGAGAGAATTACTGTACCCCAGACACAATGTTTTAGCCAGTTTGTTGTCTAGCTCTCCTCATATCAAACCTAGATAAGACAGTGGTTAAGACGCAGTGGTAGCTGACATGGTCTATATTAGGATTCCCATTGTTGTTCCCATCAGTGGAATTGCATTAGTGGTAGCAATAATGGGAAGTTTTAAGTGTATGTCTTTCTTTATGCAATTATTAATTCATTCCCTGTAATCCATTACAGGAGCTGCTAATGGAATTTGATGCAGAAATTAAAAAGAGAGAACATGCATTTCAACGGCAGGCAGATGAAATGAGTAATTTAGTTCTTTCTCATGAACTCAAGGTAATTGTGTCTTTAAGCTATACTTTCATTTTGTCTACAAAATAAACACACTTTACTATCATCCCAAGTTTGATATATTCTATGACACAAATAGACAGATCACACTCTTCCCTTTTTCACCAGTGGACTGAATGAGTTGTTTCCAGGATAGTAGAAAGTGGAGTTACTTGCGGGTTGCATCTTAATTCCATTATGGTTAACAGAATCTTCCTGCACATTGGTGAGAAAATGTACTTGTCAGTCTCCAGAATGCGTATCTCATGAGATTGATATTTGTTGACTATTAGTGAAGAAATATGCAGAAAATCTAAATAGAAAGATGAATTCAACATCACTTGAATGTACCCTTTTTGTTACCAGTATCAGGTTATTTCAGTGTGTTCTAATTTTTTTAAAGCACTTATGAGATAGGTACCACTCAAAGCCAATTACAGCATCTTGTGCATAGATATTGACAAAGCCTTTTACTTCCTCAGACTTTATTGAGTTTTGGACATCATTATAACAGTTAGAAGGGGAAGTTAGATATTTTATAAATTTGTTTTTGTTTCATCATTTATGGCTTTTGAATTTGAAGGCTAAAGGGCCAAATTCTGGCCTCTGTCTGGCTGCTGCTAGCTTGGTGCTTTGTTCATACTATTTATGTAGTATTTCCTATTCCTGTTTTCCTTGTTGAATTTAAACTTTTATGTATTATTGTTATTAATACATAGATATCAAATAGCTAGTATATGTGGTACAGCTGAGTTGATAGAGTGGAAGAAAACTTGACCTTTGGAATTTTCTGACTTTGGAGTGCTTGATTTTATAACTTTGTGTAAGTTTGTGTGTCCATAATTGTAGTGCTGACCTAAATATGTACATTTCAACATCTGTTCATGTTAAGTTTATTATTTGAATGCCACCAGTGTGCTAAGTGCTGTATAAAAAGAGGAAGACACTCTGTCTATAGCTCAAAGATCTTTTCTAAGTCAAATATAGATAACACATTTCAGATACAAATAATATATTTGATAATGATGCAAACCTTAGGCAATTGAGGGAGATTTTTTTCATTAATGAGGCACATTGCTGAGGTAAGTAGAGATCATTGTTGAAAAGCTTTTCGAAGAAGGAAATTTTAAGCGGTGATCCAAAGGAAAAATGGTAGGTCATTTAGTACACAAAGACGCCTAGGGTTAGCAAGGAAGATGAGGGGAAAGGATACAAAATGAGTGGGAGGCGTATAAAGGGGAGAGAGTGAATATTTCAAATGAGCTCAGTGTTAGCCTGGGGCTAATCCCAATCAACGTACCAAACACTTCTGAAAATCTCACCCATACAGATTTATTCTAGTATTTTATTGCATTGAATTATTTTATAAGTAGTAAAATTAGACCAAGTGTTTTGACCTTTTAAAAAATTCCTAACTAAAAAATATCAGAGGGAAGTATTGTGCTTTGATGGGAAAGAGAGAACTCTTTCTGGAGTAGGAATACTTTTCATGATCCAGCCCTAAGGCAGGGATTGCAATCTCTTCTGATTTCAAAAAGGGTAGGAGAAGAGGTAGGAGGTAGAGTTTTAGCACTCTGATATTATTTTGTTGTTCTTGAGATATTATGAGTTTCTCTTGATACTATACGTGTTGGGGATTTCAACCTTCCTGCTGTCGCAGGAGCATAGTGAAATAGTTCTGTTATGTCCTTGTTATTACTCAAAATTAGAAAGTAGTTACTTTCTAATTTTGTTTCCTCCTTTGAAAGGTGAAGTTGTTGACCAGAGAACTGGAGGCTCTGAAAGAGGCTGGGATGAAAGCTGCAGAATCATTGCAAATCGCAGAAACTACTAATTTGAAGTTGGAGAAAGAGGCCAAATGCAAGGACTGGGAACTTAAAGATCTTGCAGCTGTGAAAGATGCTCAGTACTGTACAAGTCTAGCTATGATTAAGAGCAACTACTTTTGAATTCACCCTTCGCTTCTCTTCCTTCCACACTCTTTTATAATCTCGGCAGCTTCATACCTCTTGTATAAACAATCACCTACTCTAATAGTACATACTATCATATTAACAACAGAAGGAAATGTCTATTGATCTGAGTGCTCACTAGAGTGTCTCTGGGTAGTGTGGGTTTTAGACCAGTTCTGCTGCATTCTTTATTTGGTGTAATTTTTTTTTTAATTTTCTTCGTTTATATAAAGTATTTATAAACACTGTGTGTTATAGTTCAGGCATGCAATGTATGTTTGAGCATTATCTCAGTCTCTCCTGAGGTCACCCTTTCCAAGTGAGATGTCTATACCTGCACTTCTTTCAGAGTGGAACCCTATGGTTCACCCCACTTTGTCCCCAGGTTACAGTACATCCTGTTTTACCAGCTGTACTTACCTCCACCAGGCCCATCTGGATTCAGGCCTGCTATATTCTCCCCCTCCCCCCAAGGATCTCTGACCAGCTGGTAAACCCATCGATAGAAAACAGCTTACTCAAAACGGAGTATGGTTTGTTTATTCATAGGAACTTCACGAACAGAGAGAACAGGATTAAAAATAACGAAAGCTTATGCATATTGTCTTCCCTAAGCTTGGCCTTGCCAGTTCAGGTCAGACTGCACGTATTCCTTGTGCCCCAATATCTGGACTGTGTTACTGTAGACCCTCCATCCTTCTTCCTCTCTCCGGACCTAGGTTTTTAACTGCTTTCAAGTTCTTTGTTGAACATTCCTGACTGGGCTTTCCTCCTCCCCTTTGGAGTCACCAACCTGCTTGCTGATCAGAGCATGGTGGGGGTGAATTTTCAAAGGAATCGACACTTGTGTTATATTAAGTATTGGGATTAGGGCTAGATACACTTGTTGTCTGCCTTCCTGTAGTCCTACAGAGCCCCGTAGAACTGAGTTAATCCTTAGGCTTCCATATAGCTATCACCCACTCATAATCAAACAAATGGAGTTTCCCATAATCATAAAAATATTAGATTGGCCCCTCATTTTTCACACACTATGTGGAAACTTGGTGTAGATATCACATTTTTACTGACATTTTTACTTTCATAAACTTCTTAAACCAGCTGTTCGTCAGAGCTTGTAAACTCTGTAGATTGTGCATGAATTTAAGGGCAAAGTACTTTGACACAGACAGGTATATATCTGCAGGAGAGCAAATGGGGAGAAAATATATATGGAATCTGTTACTGAAAGGACTACATTAGCAGGTGAGGAAATGAGGAGAGGGGTGGCTATTCTCTGACTCATCTGGGAAATGAGTGGGGCGGGGGGGAAGCAAGAGATGGGGGTATGAGTTCTTCTATCTCCCTGCAGGGACACAGATGGCTGATTTAGATGCAACACTTCCCTTCCCTGGCCTTTCAGTGTACTTCTCTATAACAGGGTGGCAGTGCCTGCCATTGACCTATCCTGTTAAAAGGTGTGGATCTCTGCATGGAAATGCTGAGTGATTCCTGATGACTCATTTTGGAAGATGTGGCTTGTTAACTCCACCCTACCTGTAGAGAAACAGGGAAGATAGGTGGGAGTGGCTCTATGATCAACAGAGAGAAAGAACCAGGATCTGGGATGAGAGTGTATTCTAAATCCCAAATAAAATTGCCTGTCAAGGTTCTTATATCATGTTCATCACAGTCGTCATCTTGCAAGACTCAAAGTGAAGAAAGTTTGTCATGGTGCTCATGAAAGCTAAGGATTCTATAGTTTTTGTCCTCTTTGAATTTTCTTAATCACACTGACATTAAGGATGTACCACTGCTGTGGTGGGAAGAAAAAAATGCTGCCACTTATAAGAACCATAGAAATGTAGGGTTGGAAAGGACCTTAACTGGTCGTCAAATGCAGCCCCTGTGCTATGGCAGGACTGAGTAAATATAGACCATCCCAAACAGGTATTTTTCCAGCCAGTTCTTAAAAACTACTAGTGAAGGGGATTGCACACCTCCCTTGGAAGCTTATTCTATAGCTTAACTATCCTTATAGTTAGAAAGATTTCTTTTAAATCTAATTTAAATCTCCCTGGCTGCAGATTAAGTCCATTACTTCTTGTCTTACCTTCAGTGGACATGGAGAATAATTGCTCACAGTCCTTTTTATAACAGCCCTTAAAATATTTGAAGACTATCAGGTTCCCCTCAGTCTTTTTTCTCTAAACGTGCCCAGTTTTTGTAACTTTTCCTCATAGGTCAGATTTTTCTAAACCTCTTAAAATTTTTGTTGCTCTCTTCTGGACTTTCCAATTGGTCCATCTTTCCTAAAGTGTGGTGCCCAGAACTGGACACAGTAGTACAACTGAAGCCTCATCAGTGCCAAGTAGAGCGGGACAATTACCTCGCATGTCTTATATACGACACTCCAGTTAATACACTCTAGAATGATATTAGCCTTTTTCTCAGCTGCTGTTGACTCATATTCAGCTTGTGATCCACTGTAACCCCGATCATTTTCAGCAGTACTACCACCTAGCCCATTATTCCTCATTTTCTAGTTGTTCATTTGATTTTTCCTACCTGAGTAAAGTACTTAGGACTTAGCTTTATTGAATTTCTTCTTGGTGAATTCAGATCAATTCTCCAGTTTGTCAAGGTTGTTTTGAATTTTAATCCTGTCCTCCAGCGTGCACCCCTTCTTAGGTAGGTGTTATCTGCAAACTTTATAACCATACTCTCCACTCCATTATCTGAGTCATTAATGAAAATATTGAATAGTACCAGACCCAGGACTGATCCCTCTCGGGACCTCAATAGATACACCATCCCAGATTGACAGTGAGCCACTGAGTATGGTCTTTCAACCAGTTGTTCACCCACCTTATAGTAATATCATCTAGACCACATTTTGTTAGTTTGCTTATGAGAACGTCATGTGGGACTGTGTCAAAAGCTTTACTAAAATCAAGATATATCATGTCTACTGCTTTCCCCCATCTGCTAGCCCAGTAACCCTGTCAAAGAAGGAAATTAGGTGAGTTGGCATGATTTGTTCTTGACAATCCATGTTGGCTATTCCTTGTAAACATGTTATCCTCTAGGTGCTTACAAGTTAATTGTTTAGTAATTTGTTCCAGTATCTTTCCATATATCAAAGTTAGGTTAACTGGTCCATGAGTAAGGCTGCATGTCTGTCATGGAAGTCATTGATTCTGTGACTTTCCATGATGTCTGTGACTTCTGCAGCAGCCAGTGTGGTTGACTCCAGGGCTGGTCAAGCAGATCAGGCAGCCCTGGAGCCAGTCGCACCGGCCAGTGCTGGGGCAACTTGGGTGTGGGAGGGGACTCAGGGTTGGGGTGCGGGGTGGCATTTACTTGAGGAGGCTCCCTGGAAGCAGCTGGCATGACCCTGCAGCTCCTAGATGGAGGGGCCAGGGGCTCCACAGCTGCGCACTGCCTGCGCCCACAGGTGCTGCCCCCACAGCTCCCATTGGCTGCAGTTCCCAGCAGGGAGCTTGTGGCAGGGGCACCGCAGGGAGCCCCCTGCCCTTCCCTCCCTCTAGGAGCTGTAGGAACATGCCAGTTGGAGCCAGGTAGGGAGCCTTCCAGCCCTGCCAACCCTTCCCCTTCCCCCACCCCCGCCAGCACCAGCGGGGATCCTAGGCCACATGCTGCTGCCTGTTTCTCACTCCCCCAGCACCAGCAGGGGTCCCATGCCATCCCTCCAGCACCTGCAATGCCCCTGGACCCCCCGGCCCAAGAACCCCCAGCCCAAGTTTTAGTTAGGGGTATACAATACAAGTCATGGGCAGTGAATTTTTGTTTACTGCCAGTAACCTGTCCATGACTTTTACTAAAACATAGCCTTATCCATGAGTTCTTGAAGATCATTGCTAATGTTTCCGAGATTGCTTCAGCTCGTTCTTTAAGTACTCTGGGATACATTTCATGAGGCCCTGCTAACCTGAATAGATCTGACTTATCTGAATATTTTTAATCTGTTCTTTGTCAACTTTGGTTTGTGTTCCTTTTCCACTGTTAATATTAATTGTGTTCAGTGGTCACCATTAACCTTTTTATTGAAGACCGAAGCAAAACTGGCATTAAAAATTTCAACCTTCCTGATGTCATCGATTATTAGCTTTCCTTCTCTGCTAAGTAGAGGACCTACACTTTACTTCATCTTTCTCTTGCTCCTAATGTATTTCAAGAAGCTCTTATTGTCTTTTATGTGCTTATTAGGTGTAACTAATTTTGTGCCTTAACCTTTCTGCTGTTGTCCCTACATAGAATCATAGAACTGGAAGGGACCTCGAGAGGTCATCTAGTCCAGTCCCCTGCACTCATGGCAGGACTAATTATCTAGACCATTACTGACAGGTGTTTGTCTAACCTGCTCTTAAAAATCTCCAATGATGGAGATTCAACAACCTTCCTAGGCAATTTATTCCAGTGCTTAACCACCCTGACAGTTAGGAAGTTTTTCCTAATGTCCAACCTAAACCTCCCTTGCTGCAATTTAAGCCCATTGCTTCTTTTCCTATCCTCAGAGGTTAAGAAAAACAATTTTTCTCCCTCCTCCTTGTAACAACCTTGTACATACGTGAAAACTGTTATCATGTCTGTCTTCTCTTCTCCAGACTAACAAACCCAATTTTTTTTCAATCTTCCCTCATAGGTCATGTTTTCTAGACCTTTACTCATTTTTGTTGCACTTCTCTGGACTCTCTCCAATTTGTCCACATCCTTCCTGAAATGTGGCACCCAGAACTGGACACAATACTCCAGTTGAGGCCTAATCAGCACAGAGTAAAGTGGAAGAATTACTTCTCCTGTGTTCCTTACAACACTCCTGTTAATGTATCCCGGAATGATGTTCGCATTTTTTTTGCAACGATATTACACTGTTGACTCATATTTAGCTTGTGGTCCACTAGGACCTCCAGATCCCTTTCTGCAATACTCCTTCCTAGGCAGTCATTTCCCATTTTGTATGTGTGCAACCTATTGTTCCTTCCTAAATGGAGTACTTTGCATTTGTTCTTATTGAATTTCATCCTATTTACTTCAGACCATTTCTCCAGTTTGTCCAGATCACTTTGAATTTTAATCCTGTCCTCCAAAGCACTTGTAACCCCTCACAGCTTGATATCATCCAGAAACTTTATAAGTGTACTCTCTGTGCCATTATCTAAATCATTGATGAAGATATTGAACAGAACCGGACCCAGAACTGATCCCTGTGGGACCTCACTCGTTATGCCCTTCCAGTATGACTGTGAACCACTGATAACTATTCTCTGGAAACAGTTTTCCAACCAGTTTTGCACCCACCTTATAGTAGCTCCATCTAGGTTGCATTTCCCTAGTGTATGAGAAGGTCATGCGAGACAGTATCAAAAGCTTTACTTAAGTCATGATATAACACGTCTACCGCTTCCCCGCTATTCACAAGGCTTGTTACCCTGTCAAAGAAAGCTATTTGTTTTTGACAAATCCATGCTGACTATTACTTAACACCTTATTATCTTCTAGATGTTTGCAAATTGATTGCTTAATTATTTGCTCCATTATCTTTCTGGGTACTGAAGTTAAGCTGACTGGTCTGTAATTCCCTGGGTTGTCTTTATTTCCCCTTCTATACTTGTACATGCTTGTATTCTCTTGTACTACTCCTTACTAGTTTGTCCATGTTTCCATTTTGTGTAGGATTCTTTTTTGATTTTTCAGATCATTAAAGAGCTCCTGATGGAGCCATATTGGCCACTTAGGAAGAATACTATCTTTTTTTCACATTGTGATATTTTGCAGTTGTGCCTTTTAATATTGTCTTCTTGAGAAACAGCCAGCTCTCCCGGATTCCTTTTTCCTTTTGAATTTCTTCCCATTGGACTTTACCTACTTGTTCTGAGTGTGTTAAAGTCTGCATTTTTTTTTAAATCCATTGTCCTTATTCTGCTGCTCTCACTCCTTCTTTTCTTTAGAATCATGAAATCTATCATTTCATATTCACTTTCACCCAAAATGCCTTGTTTTCCGATTTTCCTACCAATTCCTCCATGTTAGTAAGAATCAAGTCTAAAATGACTGTCCCCCTGGTTACTTACTCCACTTTCGGAAACAAAATATTATTCCCAATACATTCCAAGATCTTACCAGAAATACTGTGTTTTGCTGTGTAACTTTGCCAACAGATGTCTGGGTAGTTAAAGTCCCCCATTATTATCAGGTCTTTTGTTTTGGATATTTCTCTTATTTGTTCTAGAAATGTCTCATCATCCACCTCTTCCTGATTTGGTGGTCTATAGTAGACACCTACCATAACATCAGCCCTATTTTTCCCCCTTTTATCTTTACCAGATAAAAGATCTGGTCTGCCGCTCACCTTCTTCTGGACCTCTGAACAAGTGTGTTGTTGATATCTAATACAACACCTCCTCCCTTTTTATCCTCCTGCCCTTTCTGAAGATCCCTTCTATACCAACATTTCGGTCTTGACTTATCCCACCATGCATACCACTTCATACGTATGTCTGAAGATTCTGCCATCACCTGTTCCCACTCATACGGAAAAGGGGTAGGGTGCTGTGCCTTTATTTCTGAAGGAGAAGCTCAAGAGTACACTCCAGCTCCCTAGGGAGAAATGGGGAAGCTCTGTAGCTCACAAGGACTGGTGAGGACACTGTCGATTTCACCTGCTAGAATTGCTGAAGGCGCCACCACTAAATCAAAGAGCAAGGGCCTCTGGAGCATGGGGTGAGATCTGAAGATGCTGTGGCTGCTTGTTCCTCTGAACAGGAGGAAAGAAGGAAGTGAAGGGTACATGTGCACCAATGGCCAGTAGTAGGCGCACAAGACAGGAGCTCTGGTGGCTGGCAGCTGGTTGGGGATAATGAATACAGTTAAGTGAGGAGGCAGCTGTGGGAAGTACCGTGAATACATCTGCTTTTTAGGAGAAAGCAATCAATTTACATTTTCAAGATTTTTTTTTTTAAACAAAAAGCGCTGGGGTCTTTCCTGTGCACTCGGCAAAGTGCTTAGGGCAGCCTCAATTAAAAGAATTACCAAGGGCCAGATCCTGCAAATAGTTATACATGTGTAATTTTACTCACTTGACTTTAATGGGACTATTGATGCAAGTAAAGTTTCACATGTATGGCAGAGTCTGCAGGAGTGGGACCCAATTGTGTAACTGAAAAGTTAATCACCTAACCGTACCCAAAATACTCAGAGGCACCAGTTCTCGTTAACTATAGGATAAACCAAATTTAGAGTTTCTAGGCCAAGCCATTTTTAAACAATTACATTAATTTAAAAATCAATACATTTTACAAAAAGAATTGCATCTGTCTTTTTTTTTTTTTAAAGCCGTTGTATCTCATTAGCTCCTGTTGTAACGGGCTCCCTTCACAGGGTCTGGCTCTCAAACACCTCAGTGAAGAACATGGTATAAATATATAAATAGAGAGAGACTGTATGTCCTTTTAAATTCACTGTTGTTTTTATAGATGGATCTCCTAAATGTACCTTTTTATTTTCTTTTTAGAAGATCATTGTTTTGACTTCAAATGGAATTGATTAAGCCAACTACCAGAGCTTCTTTCTTGCTTCAGTTCCCATCTTAGTTACTAGTTGTCTCACTTTATTCGTAGGAAGCAAACTCAAACATTCCTTTTGCTTTGCCTCACTTTTTGTCTAATTCAAGTTCTTACATATCACTATAATTCTCAGCCACTTCTTATTACTCTCTCTCATTTTTACTTCTCTCTGAAAGCAATAAATTCTCGTACCCATTCTCAAATATCTAACCATCTTTCAACCTTGTTCTAAATTCTGTCCATTGTCCACTTTCTGACTTCATCCGTCCTTTCCTGGCCATTTAATATTTGAGCTTTTTCTGGTTTCTTCTCCTTATTCTGAGTTACTTAATCCCCACCATCTTCCTTCCTTGCTGTAACTAAGCATAATAATTTCAGTTACAAAATTGATAAATGTTGTTTCTTCCTTTCCCAATGTTTGCTAATTTAGGATACAGGATTTAGAATGTAAACTTCATTTAGTATACCAGACCTGGCAAAAAGAAGAGGAAACATTTAAGAGAAAGTAAGTATTTCTGATATAATATTGCATTCCTCAGTATTACATGTTTGTCGAAGGAAGCATTAGTTCACTGTGTGACATCAGCCTGTATAAGTGTTCTATCTTAACAAATAGATTGCATATAGATCAATTCATGAGGGTTTCAGTATTCATTTGTCACTACTTCAGTTACTCATATGGTTCCTTATTCAGTTCTGAGGTTTCCTACCATCAATAAGTACTACCGTGTAATGGCTGTGGCACACCTGACTCAGCAGAATGTTTTTGCCATGTCTTTTCTCCTAAATTTTAGCCAGCCCTTCTCTGCCTCTCTAAGTGTATTCTTCTTTTGGTGTTGAAGATTGGTAAATGAAATGATGATAACTTGATTATTCAGCTTGCAAGAGAAGTTCTTCTTTGAGTGCTTGCTCATATTGATTCCATTCTAGGTATGTGCGTGCCCATGTGCACAGTGTCAGAGACTTTTGCCTTAGCAGTATCCATAGGGTTGGCTGTGATACCCCCTTGAGTGCCACGCTCATGTGTTGGTATATCAGGCGTGGCCAGTCCTACCATCTCTTGGTTCCTTCTTACCGGCCGTGGTGGTTGGTCGGAGCACCTCTCTTGCTTCGCAAGAGGTCAGCCGTTTCTTTACTCTTTGAACTTCGTGTTCCAGCTGTAAATAGTTTTGGTTTATTGTATATTAGTTAGTAACCCTAAGCTGTAAAGTACTATAGTTAATCAGCTAGGGTCCTGGAGGGGCATGCCCCAGTCACTGGGTTTTAAGCCCTGTGCTGACTGTAATAGGCCTATGCCTGTTAGTGACCCGCATGGCAGCTGTCTGAAGTGCCTGAAGGAATCCCACATTAGAGAAGTGTCGCATCTGTAAGAACTTTTCACCCAGGACACAGAAAGAATGTGACATTCGCTTGAGGGCCCTATTCATGGAGGCTGCTCTTTTCCCAGCCTCAGAAGCGCACCCCCAGCACTGGGCTGTACCTGGCACCGGTCCCTTTTGCCAGTGCCCAAGAAAGACCAAGAAGTGGGACCTGGCAGCAAACAAGTTGGACCAAGGGGCACTGGGAAAGGACACTGCCTGAGCCACCCGCCCACACCAGAGCTTATAAGGGGTCACATCCTCGAGGGGATCTCCTACCCTCCTAAGGGATCTGCCACCGATTCCGGGGAGTGGTAGGGGACCCAGACTGATGGCGCAGTCAATACCTTCTCAGCTCCCAGCGTCCAGAAAGCAAAGGACTCTCCCACTGCAGCTGGCTCTGCATGCGGCTATGGACCAGACAAAGGCTCCTGATGAGGGCAAGCCAGCCATGAAAGCCTCCAAGAAGGCAGTGGGTGGTGTTGGTCTCCGGAGCCAAGGCAGAGCCCTTTGTCACCACCATGGGCAGTAGGTGAACCCCTGCTTTGGGGAGGCTAGCCTGCCAGCCCCACCCCTTCTGCCCAAGGCCCCCCCACACATGCCAGAGCCCTGACCACTTCCCTCCCCCCCCCAAAAAGGAAAAAGCCGTGAGGGGCCTCCCGACCAGAGGAGCCCCAGCTTTCCGCAGCCACATCGGGCCAAGCCACCGCTGCCCCTGACCCACCACCAGCAACAGCCCGAGCCTCTGCCAGCCCTCTTTTTCTCCCCGCCCCCCACTGCCCCAATCACCGGGCCAAGAATTTAGGAGAAGTGTAATCTGAGTACAGCAGATAATTCATAAGGTGCTCAAACTATTTTCAGACAAGAAAAAAAATGCAGCATGTGAATAATTCCTTGAAAGGGAGAGGCAGTAGGTGGCAAAGGAGTGAAGGGAATAAGGGGAGAGAGGTTTGGGACTATGGGGAGGGGAATGGGGATTGAGGATGGGGAAGGGGATGAATGGAGATGGGTCGTAGGTAATGTTCCCTGTAATTTTTTTTATCCATGTGCAGAATGAATTTTATGTGCACCAATATCGAGGTAATGTGCAGATTTGTGCCACCATTAGAAACAAAAAACCTAGATATGATATCTCTTTACCATAGGGATAATTACTCCAGCTAGGACAGGTTAGGCATTTTAGAACTCATTACTCAGAGAATTAAATTTAAACATAAGAGAGCAATAAACTAATGAAATGCATAGAACAGTCAAATCTAAAATAACAGCACTTTGAAAGAATAAAATTACGGAGAATATATATGTGCATTGCAGGAACTACCAAGAAGTAACCAACAAACAAAAGTGTGTGTGTGTGTGTGTGCGTGTGTGTGCGCGCTCTGCTGGGGAAGTCTGAGAGACCGTGCACTGTCTCTTTAAGGCATTCACCAGAAGGCTCTTTTAGAACACAGCAACTGCCAGCAGCTCTGTCCTGCTCCTGGACCCTCCTCCTCTCTGTGGAGATGGGGTACATGGGTGGGGAGGAGGGGGGGGATACCCTGACATCAGCAGCTACCCCCTTCCACTCTGCACAGAAAGCAGGAGAGTTCCAGGAGCAGCTGGCCAGGGGCTCCAAGGCAAAGGGCAGAAGCAATGTGGCTGCAGAGCAGAAGGGGGAGGGGGGCTCTTCTAATCAAGTGCATGGCACTTGATTGACTCTTGGGTGGCTGCACAGCTTAGAGAGCACTGATCAAAGGGGAAAAGAGTGGGGTTGGGAGGGTTTAGCTCAGTTTGAGGGTGGTGGGATTAAGAGGAGTGGGAGGGATTGGGGCAGGGATCCTGTGAGCCTCATGTTCTCTCCCTTTGTATATGCTGGGATATAGGAGGGCCCTGCTTGTTTGTCGGGAGTCTGAATCTCTCTCCCTGGGCCCCATGTGGGAGCTAGGTGTGGGGGACCCCTGTTCCTCTGGAGGAAGTCTGAGTTCTCTCCCTATCCCCCCATGTATACCAGGATTTGGGGAGCCATGTATCCATAAGGGGGCAGGGAAAGGAGCTTAGAACTCCCATGTATAAGTGAGGATCTGGAGGGGCCCTGCCCCTTTCAGGGTCTGAGCTGCTCTTCCTACCTCCCCACATGAACTTGGATCTGGGAGTGGGAGCCCTGAAGATAATGAAAAATTAAACTTGTGAACACAAGGGAATGAAGAATTTAAGGTAACCAAATATTAAACCTCAGAAAAACCAGGAAGTACAAAGTTAAGGTACATGCCACCACTGGATGGGATTCAGAGGCTAGCCAGAGTTGGGGGAGGGGCTCTGGCTTGGAGGAGGGGGAGACTGGTGGAAAAGGGGGGGCCCAACTGGGGGTGTGCAGTGAGCACATGGGGTCTGGTTCAGTGTGCAGCTCAGCCTACACAACTGAGGAAGTGTGCAACCCTCCAGTAAGCTGCTGCCTGTGATATGTGTATGCAGCAGCAGAGTGCCAGACAGCAAGGGGCACCTTTTTACATGCTAATGTTTTCTAAATTGATGTAGGCTTAATGGGATGGGAAAGAGAAGCTGAGCTGGAAATGTTCACTGGAGCTGTATGTTGCAGAGGGGGTGAAGGAGGCAGTAGCAAAGGAAAGAGGGACACCAGTTTTCTCTTGAGTGCTTAAAGTTACTGTAACTAACATGTAATAAAATTGCAAGATTTTGGCACAGACCATGTCTGTCATTTTGTCACAGGTCCTGTCAGCAACTACACAAGTCAAACATTTCAAAGCAGGACCATTATCCCCATTAAACTAGCAAAATCGACAATGAGAGGAGGAGCACTTAAGAATAACTTAGCTGCCATGTGGCCTAGCAAAAAGAACTCTGTACTGGGACTGAGAAGATCTGGGCTCTATTCCCAGCTCTGTAACTTGGAAATATCTGCATCCACTACAGTTGCATTCACTGTCAGCTGTAACTGTATTGAATGGCAGAAGGACTAGTTGGAGAAGGTTGGCAGAGCTGCGATTGTGATATGAAGCAATCGGGGAGGCCTTGCCCTTCGAATGGTCTGAGCCCCTCTCCCCTTGTGTGTGATGAAAGGAAGGAGGTGAGTGTGTATGTTGAAGAATGCACTTAGCTTCATGTCAGCACTGAGCTGTGTGACGTGTATCATTAGCGGTGCCCAGGAGTCTTCTTGCCATGGGGATAGTCAGCAGCAAGGTGAGATATGAGAGTGGTCTGTGGGCTTAATGATGGGTAAGTGAAAGTATCATGTTAGATGGTATCCTGTGCATAAGGATGAAGAGGCTGGAAACTTAGCATGTATGGTGGTGTTTCTGTGGAGTTGTCTCAGTATTTGAGTGAACAGGTGTAGGTAGCTCCTGTTAAGTACAGCTCACCCTAAGCAGAAGTTTTGCTTTTGCAAAAAGAAAGCATTAGATCCTGTCCTACAATGACCTTGTGCCCTGTTCCCTTAGTCTTCTGCACTGTCTTAAAAAACAGAGTGTGAGTAGGTGGCTTTATTGGGTCATTGCTCAAAGAGGGAAAAGTTAAGGTTGTGTGGACTTGTACCTAGTTTTTAGAGGTCTGAGTGTAACTGAATTTGACCTTCCAGAAGGTCACAAGACACCCAGGGCAACCTTAACTCTGCGTTAACAAAGCATATTGTCAGTCAATTAAGAAAGCGTATTAAGAAAGTTACAGTTTTGTTAATGTTGTTGAAGTTTAATGCCTTGATTCAATAAAGCATTTAAATATATGCTTAACTTTTAAGCACGAGTGGTCCCACTGTTGTCAAATGGGCTATTTTACATACTTAAAGGTAAGCACATGCTTAAGTGCTTTGCCGAATGGCTGCTAAATTCATTAAAATGATAATATATTTTTGTCATTTTACTCCAGATTGCTTGGCTCCTTTGAATAGTATCATTCTTTGTTGAAGAAATTTAATCTGTCCCATGGATAGATGAGTTTGACTCTAATGGTTTTAGTACTTGTTCTGAGAGCTTTGACTTTTTAGTTCTCCAGATCTTTGCAAACAGAAATGACACAAATATTTGTCAGTCCCACTGATACACACAAGTTTACTCTGTACTTGGTATCAGTTAGGGGTATGTGTCTTCATTTTAAATCTTGGACTTGAAGGAAAAACCCAAACAAACAATGGCCTTATTTTGCATATTTGTGTTTCTAGACATGAGATGCTAGATCGTTTTGCCAAGGAAAAGGATGCAGTACTGGCTTCAGTGAAAGAAGTCCATGCTGACCAAATACAGAAGGGGGAAAATCAGATAAGAGAACTGCAAATAAGTCATGAAACTCTGGAAATGGAGCTACGTAGAAGGGAATGGAGGCATGCAGATTGTCTGAAAGAGAAAGACACTGTTATTGAAAAGTGAGTGAGTGATTTGATTCATCTTAGTTCAGTGAAATACAAGTGAAGATAGTTTGAATTCTATCTTACATGAGCAGTGTTTCATTTCTTGTATGAATCAAAAAGTGTACAATTGTTTAATTAAGATTGCTTTAAATACCAGGTGTGGTATCTGACCAAAGGTGAGTATTTAGAGAATTTTGGAAGAAAAATGTTTGAGAGTAGAACCAGTGGGAAATGTATTTTTGCTACTACCAACATAAAAATTTAAGATTTTTTTTAACCTCTCTATTGTTGAAAGTGAGAGGTTGTTAAAGTTCAAATATGGCATGGATATAGTCCTTAGGTTGCACGTTTATAGTCTGGTAAAATCTGTTTTGTTTTGGCTAAATTATAAGTTTAGAAACTGTACTATTCTCATGTGAACTAATATTTTTAAAAACAATAAGGGGCTTTAGGATTTTGGGTTTTTTGTTTGTATTTTTAGTAATATTTTTTCCAGCATTATAATGCCAAAATGGCTGCATTGTGCATGTGTCCGCAAGAATGTTTTGTTACATTTAGTATGGTACTTTTAAAACATGAAGGATTTCCTTCTTTTATTGAAGCAGCTAAATGAAGAGAGAATGAGCAGAGACTCTGAGGGAGTCCTCCCTTGCTGCTTACCATATTAAAAGTGCCACATTAAATAAGGCAGGTCTCTGGAGGACCCTTTTCTCATTCATTGCACAAAAGTGTCTAGTCAACAAGGTGTGACTCTGCAGGATACTTTACATTGCTGAGTTATATGCAGGTGTGCTTAAACAATTTGTATAGTGAGGGTGCTGAGAGCCATAGAACCAAACTGTAAACCCTGTATCTGATGGAAACCACTTCAAGCCAGAGGTTGCAGAAGCACCCGTAGTTCCAGCACATATAGTTATGTGTACATAGAATTATTCCTGAGGGAATTCTGCACCAAAATAATAATAATGCACCAAATATTTTAAAATTTCAGCAAATTTTATTTGTCAGTAAATAAATGTGGCTCCAGCATTGCAGTGGGGAGCACAGGCCACTGGCTGCATTGAGGGTGCTGGCAGCTCAGTGGGAGATCTGGATGCACAGGGGCTCAAAGGGGGGGTTCTGGGTGCAGGGGCAATGGGACTCTGTAGGGGATCCAGGTGAAGGTGGTTGGGGCTCAGGATGGGAGGGTCTGGGTGTGGGGAGATGAGGCTCAGTGTGGGGGTCTTGGTGTGGAGGTCTCAGTGGGGGATTCCAGGTGCTAGAGGATTGGAGCTTGATGGAGTGGGTGTCCAGGTTCACTGGTTGGGGCTCAGAGGGTGGGGGTCTGGGTGTGGCAGGCTTGTCAGGGGGGTCCAGGTGTAGGGCTTGTCAAGATGAGGGTTCGATGGCCTGCTTAATGGGGGAGCCCCAGCTGCTGCTGCTGAGGGGATGCCACATGCTGGGCTCCCGCTTCCCCTCCCTGTGATTCCCCTATACCCTTTTCTTCCCCATCCCATCCCCCTCCCCTCACTCCCACATTCCTTTCCCTCTGCCCTATTCCACCCTCTTCTTTCCCCACTGCCTCTTCTCCCATCCCCTCGACCACCCTTCCCGCATTTCCCCTGACCCACCTTACCTAGTCCCATAACAGGCATTTACTGTTGCACAGAAAACAGGAGGGCTCCCAGCACACAGAAGGGGAGAAGGACTGGCATTAGGACCCAGGACGTGGTGTTCAGCTGCAGAGTCTGCAGAGCCCAGATGCAGCCTCCTTCAGTTAGGCACCCTACCTATCATCTCTCATTCAGTATTGAAAGGTCAATGCTTACCTCTGATTGCCCCACAATGTAAGCCTCCATCGCCTAAAATGATAGCTCTGAGACGTGAACTTCTTTGTTCATTTGTTCATCTCAGTGGGTATTTTCTTTCTGCTCTCCCCAGTGTCAGTGATTGAGAACTTGGGATATGCACCAAATATGCCCATTTAGTCCTCAGGTCCTCACCCTGGTCTCAGCACTGGGTGTTGGTGCATGCTCCCATCATGACTTTTTTCAGCTCTCCATCCAGAGAGAGCCATGCTGTCCTGCGAATGGCTGGGGTCCGTGGTTAAAAATAGCTCCTGCCTCTCAAGGAGAATGGAGTCACCACTCGCCTGCCTCCCAGTATCCTCCTCCTCCTCTTACTCATCCAAAATGTTCTCCTTGTTGCCTGAGGTTGCCCAGGACTCAGAATCATTGTAGAAGCAGTATATCTGTGGTGCAGAACCAAAATGACTGTTTGCCTCCCTTGTCTTCTGGTAAGCCTGCCGAATTTCTTTGATTTTTCACATGGCACTGCTGCGTGCCCCTGGGGTAGCCCTTCTTCCTCCATACCCCAAGCAATCTTTTTGTAGATGTCTGTGTTTCTTTGGCAGGATCAGAGCTATGCCTGCACAGACTCTTCTCCCCTCAAACCAATTAAATCCACCACCTCCTGTGCACTCCAGTCTGGAGCACATTTGGGGCATCAGGTTGCCATGATTAGCTGGATTGGTGAGTTCTCCACTCTTATCAAACAGGAAATGAGAATTCAAAAGTTCCCATGGCTTTAACAGGGGAGGGACTGTTTCCTGTGTATCTGGCTGCTGTGCAGTGGAGTTGAAAATGATCATAGTGGAGCATTGTGGGCAGTGACAGATTAGCCACTGGGCCAATGGGGCCTGTAAACGGGCCGACTCACCCCTGCGGCGCCTCCTGCTGGTGACTCCTGGGAATTAGCTCCATTCCAGCTCTGGAGCGCCCTCTGCAGGCCGGTGATCCGCCTGTCCTCTGGCCCCTGTGTCCCTCCCTGGACCCGGTGCCCTTTTACATGGGGTGCTGCCCCCTGGCAGTAACCCCTTTCTCTCTGGGTCTCCCCTCCCCAGGGAACCCACACCCTCTATCCCCACCTTGCCTCAGTATATGGCTACTGCCAGTCACTGTCTAACCCCACACCCTGGGGCAGACTGCAGTATCAGCCTACTCATCACTGGCAAGGTTGGGTTTGGGCCTGCTGCCTTGGCCTACCCCTGGGCTGCCCTCTGCAACCCCAGTACCTATTAGCCCAATGCTAGGCCGCAGCCTGGGGCTTTCCAGGCTAGAGCTCCCCAGCTCCTCTGCCTTTCCCCAGCCCTGCTTCACTCAGGTACCTTATGTCCAGTTCCCTGCAGCCAGGCCCATCTCCCTCTACAGCTAGAGAGAGACTGTCTGCTTGGGCTTCTGGCTCATAGCCTCTTATAGGGGCCAGCTGGGCCTGATTGGGGCGTGGCCCAGCTTCAGCCACTTCCCCATCAGCCCAGCTTAAAAGCTGCTTTCTCAAGCCTCGGCCCCTTCCCAGGGCTGTTTTTAACCCCTTCAGGGCCGGAGCAGGGGTTCACCCTGCTACAGGGCCCATGCCAATTGTGGGGGTCCCTGGAAAAATGGGCACCCCGACCTGCTTTGTCCGCCTGGTACTCCTGCCAGGGTGCAGGTCAGGGTACTGGGGCTTGCCCTGCTTCACCCGCCCTGCCCCCCAGTATTCTTGTCAGGGAGCAGAGGAAGCCCCCACACCCTGACCCAGCTCCCCGACAGGAGTACTAGAGCGGATGCGGGGGGACTTCAGGCAGAAGGGGTGGGGAGAGGCCCTCATGTGCTCTGGTACAGGGCCCCATAAACCCCTAATCTGCCTCTGATGTGTGGGACATAATCTTTCGAGACGTCAACATAGACTTATGTGTAGTTCTGGGGTGGAGCCAGTTGTCATGGTACATGTAGGTACCAATGACATAGGGAAGGGTAGGAGAGAGATCCTGGAGGCCAAATTTAGGCTGCTAGATAAGAGATTGAAGTCCAGGACCTCTACGTTAGTATTCTCTGAAATGCTTCCAGTTCCATGCGCAGGACCAGTTAGACAGGGAGAACTGCAGGGTTTCAGTGTGTGGATGAGACAATGGTATAAGGAGGAGGGGTTTAGATTTATTAGGAACTGGGGAAACTTTTGGGAAATAGGGAGCCTATACAGAAAGAATGGGCTCCACCTAAACCAAAATGGAACCAGATTGCTGGCACTTAAAAACTGCTCTGCGGCCTTTTTAATTTTAAACTAAGGGCTGGGGGAAAGTCGACAGGTGTGGAGGAGCATGTGGTTTGGACATCTTTTAGGGGAGGATCTATAAATGGAGATTCCCTATGTCCTAATGAGGAGAGGATGGAAGATGATAAAATACATGTAGGAGGTGATGAGAAACAGTCAAATTGAAAAAAAGTCTCATTCAATTACATCATGTAATGGCAGACAGCTAAAGTGACACTTTTTTTAAAGTGCTTATCAAGGCTAGAAGTCTAAATAAAGAAGATGGGTGAACTAGAGTGCCTTGCATTAAATGAGGATATTGATATAATAGGCATCACAGAAACTTGGTGAAATGAGGATAATCAACGAGACACAGTAATACTAAGGTACAAAATATATCAGAAGGACAGAACAGGTCGTGCTGGTGAGGGAGAGGCACTATATGTGAAAGAATGCATAGAATCAAACAAAGTAAAAATCTTTAATGAACCAAACTACACCATAGAATCTCTATGGATAATAATTCTCAAAGAATAAGACTATAACAGTAGGGATATATTCACAACCACCTGACCAGGATGGTGATAGTGATTGTGAAATGCTCAGGGAGATTAGAGAGGCTACAAAAATAAACTCAATAATAATAATAATGGGGGATTTCAAATATCCCCATTTTGACTGGGTGCATGTCACCTCAGGACGGGATGCAGAGAGAAAGTTTCTTGACATCTTAAATGACTGCTTTTTGGAGCAGCTAGTCCTGGAACCCACAAGAGGAGAGGCAATTTTTTATTTAGTCCTACGTGGAGCACAGGATAAGGTCCAAGAGATGAATATAGCTGGACCGCTTGATTATAGTGACCATAATATAATTAAATTTAACATCCCTGTGGTGGGGAAAACACCACAGTGGCCTAACACTGTAACATTTAATTTCAGAAAGGGGAACTACACAAAAATGGGGAGGTTAGTTAAACAGAAATTAAAAGGTACAGCACCAAAAGTAAAATCCCTGCAAGCTGCATGGGAACTTTTTAAAGACACCATAATAGAGGCTCAACTTAAATGTATACCCCAAATTAAAAAAAAAACTTAGTAAGAGAACCAAAAGAAAGATACTAAGGCTAAACAACAAAGTAAAAGAAGCAGTGAGAGGCAAAAAGGCATCCTTTAGAAAGTGGAAGTTAAATCATAGTGAGGAAAATAGAAAGGAGCATAAACTCTGGCAAATGAAGTGTAAAAATATAATTAGGAAGGCCAAAAAAGAATTTGAAGAATAGCTAACCAAAGACTCAAAAAGTAATAGCAATAATTTTTTTAAGTACATTGGAAGCAGGAAGCCTGCTAAACAACCAGTGGGGGCACTGGACAATCAAGATGCTAAAGGAGCACTCGAGGACGATAAGGCCATTGCGGAGAAACTAAATGAATTCTTTGCATTGGTCTTCATGGTTGAAGATGTGAAGGAGATTCCCAAACCTGAGCCATTCTTTTTAGATGACAAATCTGAGGAACTGTCCCAGATTGAGGTGTCATTAGAGGAGGTTTTAGAACAGATTTATAAACTATACAGCAATAAGTCACCAGGACCAGATGGTATTCACCCAAGAGTTCTGAAGGAACTCAAATGTGAAATTGCAGAACTACTAACTGCACTCTGGTGACAGGTGTCAGAGGGGTAGCCGTGTTAGTCTGTATCAGCAAAAACAACGAGGAGCACTTATGGCACCTTAGAGACTAACACATTTATTTGGGCATAAGCTTTTGTGGGCTAAAACCCACTTCAGCAGATGCATGCAGTGGAAAATACAGTAGGAAGATATATATATATACACACACACACAGAGAACGTGAAAAAAATGGGTGTTGCCATACCAACTCTAATGAGACTAATCAATTAAAGTGGGCTATTAGCAGCAGGAGAAGAAAAACTTTTGTAGTGATAATCAGGATGGTCCATTTCAAACCGTTCACAAGAAGGTGTGAGTAACAATAGGGGAAAATTAGCGTGGGGAAATCGCTTTTACATTGTGTAATGACCCATCCACTCCCAGTCTTTATTCAAACCTAATTTAATGGTGCATGCATCTGATGAAGCTTGCATCCCATGAAAGCTTATGCCCAAACACATTTGTTAGTCTCTAAGGTGCCACAAGTACTCCTTGTTCTTTTAATTGTAGTCTATAAACTATCATTTAAATCAGCTTCTGTTCTAAATGACTGGAGAATAGCTAATGTGACGCCAATTTTTAAAAAGGGCTCCAGAGTAATCCCAGCAATTGCAGGCCAGTAAACTTGACTTCAGTACCAGGAAAACTGGTTGAAAGTCTAGTAAAGAACAAAATTGTCAGACACATAGATGACCATAATTTGGGGGGGAAGAGTCAACATGGTTTTTGTAAAGGGAAATCATGCCTCATCAATCTACTAGAATTCTTTGAGTGCGGTCAACAAGCATGTGAACAAAGGGGATCCAGTGGATATAGTGCACTTAGATTTTCAGAAAGCCTTTGACAAGGTCCCTCACCAAAGGCTCTTAAGCAAAGTAAGCTGTCATGGGATAACAGGGAAGGTCCTCTTATGGATCAGTAATTGGTTAAAAGATAGGAAACAAAGGGTAGGAGTAAATGGTCAGTTTTCAGAATAGAGAGAAGTAAATAGTGGTGTCCCCCAGGGGTCTGTACTAGGACTAGTCCTATTCAGTATATTCATAAATGACCTGGAAAAAGGGGTAAACAGTGAGCAGGGGCAGCCCTAGACATTTCGCCGCCCCAAGCAGGGCGGCATGCTGCGGGGGGCGCTCTGCCGGTCACTGGTCCCGCGGCTCCGGTGGACCTCCCGCAGGCGTGCCTCCGGAGGGTCCGCTGGTCCCGCGGCTCCACCGAAGCCCTGCCTGCCGCCCTCCTGGCGACCGGCAGAGCGCCCCCCGTGGCATGCCGCCCCAAGCACGTGCTTGGCATGCTGGGGCCTGGAGCCGCCCCTGACAGTGAGGTGGCTAAATTTGCAGATGATACAAAGCTACTCAAAATAGTTAAATCCCAGGCAGACTGCAAAGGACTACAAAAGAGTCTCTCAAAACTGGGTGACTGGGCAACAAAATGGCAGATGAAATTCAATGTTGATAAATGCAAAGTAATGCATATTGGAAAACTTAATCCCAACCATACATATAAAATGATGGGGTCTAAATTAGCTGTTACCACTCAAGAAAGAGATCTTGGTGTTATTGTGGATAGTCAAAAAAGCAAACAGAACGCTGGGAATCATTAAGAAAGAGATATATAAGAAGACAGAAAATATCATTGCCTCTGTATACATTCCTGGTACGCCCACATCTTGAATACTGTGTGCAGATGTGGTCGCCCCATCTTAAAAAATATATTGGAATTGGAAAAGGTTCAGAAAAAGGTAACAAAAATGATTAGGGCTATGGAACGGCTTCCATATGAGGAGAGATTAATAAGACTGGGACTTTTCAGCTTGGAAAAAAGACGGCTAAGGGGAGATATGATTGAGGTCTATAAAATCATGACTGGTGTGAAGAAAGTAAATAAGCAAGTGTTATTTACTCCTTTTCATAATACATGAACTAGGGGTCACCAAATGAAATTAATGGCAGCAGGTTTAAAACAAACAAAAGGAAGTATTTCTTCACACAATGCACAGTCAACCTGTGGAACTCTTTGCTAGAGGATGTTGTGAAGGCCAAGACTATAACAGAGTTCAACAAAAGAACTAGATAAATTCATGGAGGATAGGTTCATCAATAGGTATTAGCCAGGATGAGCAGGGATGATGTCCCTAGCCTCTGTTTGCCAGAAGCTGGGAATTGGCGACAGGGAATGGATCTCTTGATGATTCCCTGTTCTGTTCATTCCCTCTGGGGCACCTGGCATTGGACATTGTCGGAAGACTGGGCCTTTGGTCTGACCCAGTGTGGCTGTTCTTATGACACCACTTGAAGGCCAATTTAGTTGACTTACTCAACACTGCATCTAAACGGCCTCTCTATCAACCCATCAGCATTGAATTAAGTGCTACACCTCTTGTGGAGGTGGAGTAATTAAGTGGATGTCACAGGCGAGTTAGGTCCGTGGAAGGGACCTGGTAGAGTAGACGCGTACATTATTAGATCAACATAAGGTGGCTTCCGGCAACGTAAGTTTGTAGTATAGACCAGACCTAAGTATATTTAAATTAATTAGGCTATGTTTACACCAATGTTCCCTCTATTTTTTTTTCCATTCATGTGCAGAATGAATTTTGTTATGTGCACCAAATTATCAAGGTAATGTGCAGATGTGCACCACAGTAAAAACAAAAAACCTAGATATAATTTTTTTTAAGTTACCATAGGGATAATTACTCCAGCCAGGACAGGTTAGGCATTTTAGAACTCACTACTCAAGGAATAAAATTTAAGTGTAAAAGAGAAATAAAAATTATGAAATGCGTAGACTAGTGAAAAACACTCAACTGCACTTTGAAAGAATAAAATTACAGAGAACATATGTGCATTGCAGGAAATATCAAGAAGTAACAGCAACAACAATAATACAAGTATGTGTTGGGAGTTGGATGTGAAAGACTGTGTGTGTGTGTGACAGAAACACACGCTGCCCCTTTAAGTAGATCAGCACTCACCAGTCTGAAGCCTGCTAGTTCAGATGCAGCAGCTGCCAGCAAGCTCCGTCCTACTTCTGAGCCCTGTCATGTCCCCTCCCCATTCCTTCCCACACTCTGCACAGCAAGCTGGCTAGGAGCTCCAAGGTAGAGGGCAGGAGCAGTGCGGCAGTGGCGGGACAGGCACCTGAAGTGCAGGCACTTGATAGACTGCTGGGCGGCCACTCAGCTTAGAGGGAATTTAGGTCTACACTTAAAAACACTACAGCTGCAGCTGTGCTGTTGTGGCATTTCAGTGTGGACACTCACTGCAGTGATAGGAGGGGTTTGATGGAAGCTAGGTTGGCAGAACGATTCTTCGTGGGCATATGTTGGCATAGCTATGTCTCTCCAGGGTGTGGATTTTTCACACCCCAAGAGACTTAGCTATGCCGATGTACGCTTTCATTGCAGACCAGCCCTTAGTCTTCAGGGTCAGTCTTCTCTTACACCTGAGGTTAGATGCAATTAATGTGACTTTCTTCTGAGGGAGACAGAGGCACCCATCTGTTGCCCTGACATTGCATCCCGGGAGATGTTCTGCCTGCCAGGGACCTGTATCTGCGATGTTACGGAGGGATTGTCAAGGATTATCCGGCCCTCTGACTACTACGCCATGCTACTCATCCATGTGGGCACTAGTGATACTGAGATTTATGACCCTAACCAGATCAGAAGTGACTCTGAGAGTAAGGGTGAAGGAGGTGGGAGTGCAGATGGTGTTCTCTTCAATCCTTCCAGTAAAGGGTAGGGGCCCAGGCAGAGACAGATGCATCCTGAAGGTGAATGTCTGGCTGTGAGAATAGTGTCACCAGAAGGGCTTCGGCTTCCTTGATTATGGGATGCTCTTCTGGGAAACAGATGGGGTCCACCTGTCGAGGAAAGGGAAGAGCATATTTGGGTACAGACTGGCTAACCTTGTGAGGAGGGCTTTAAACTAGGTTCGAAGGGGGCAGGTGACCAAAGCCCACAGGTAAGTCAAAAACATGGAGACCTGAGTGAAGGGTCATAATTTGGGGGGAGGGGGGCATTGGTTGTTATAGCAGGGACAAGGGACAGACAAGACAGAACTAGGGGGCAGGAAATCAAATCAGTATCTTAGATGTCTGTATACTAATGTGAGAAGTATGGGGAATAAGCAGGAAGAACTTGAAATGCTAGTAAATAAACACAACTGTGACATAGTTGGCATTACAGAGACTTGGTGGGATAATATGCATGACTGGAATATTGGTATAGAAGGGTACAGCTTGCTCAGGAAGGACAGGGAGGGGAAAAGGGAGGAGGTGTTGCCTTATATTAAAAATGGACTGAGGTTGAGATGGAAATAGGAGACAGACTTGTTGAAAGTCTCTGGGTAAGGATAAAAGGGGTAAAAAAAACAAATGACTGCCTAGGAAGGAGTATTGCAGAAAGAGATCTGGGGGTCATAGTGGACCACAAGCTAAATATGAATCAACAGTGTAACTCTGTTGCAAAAAAAGCAAACATCATTCTGGGATGTATTAGCCAGACTGTTGTAAGCAAAACATGAGAAGTAATTCTTCCACTCTACTCTGCACTGAGTAGGCCTCAACTGGAGTAGTGTGTTCAGTTCTGGGAGCCACATTTCAGGAAGGATGTGGACAAATTGAAGAGAGACCAGAGCAGAGCAACAAAAATGATTAAAAGTCTAGAAAACATGACCTATGAGGTAAGATTGAAAATAAAAAATGGGGTTTTTTTAGTCTGGAAAAGTGAAGACTGAGAGGGGACATGACAACAGTCTTTCAAGTACATAAAAGGTTGTTACAAGGAAGAAGGAAAAAATTGTTCTTAACCTCTGAGGATAGGACAAGAAGCAAGGGGGTTAAATTGCAGCAAAGGAGGTTTAGGTTGGACATTAGGAAAAACTTCCTAACTTTCAGGATTTTTAAGCACTGAAATAAATTGCCTAGGGAGGTTGTGGAATCTCTATCATTGGAGATTTTTTAAGAGCAGGTTTGACAAACACCTGTCAGGGATGGTTTAGATCAGGGGTCGGCAACCTATGGCACACATGCCACCTTTGGCACGCGTGCCAATTTTGCTTGGCATGCGGCTGCCAGCCGGGGTCCCAGCCACCGGCCCTGCTCAGCGTCCTGCTGGCCTGGGGTTCCGTTCGTTCAGCTGGCAGGAGGCTGAGCGTGGCCAGCGGCCGGACCCCGGGCTGGCGGCAGGCGCACCCCCGGCTGCCCCCTCACCGTGCTCGGGTTCTGTGTCTCCTGGGAGCATGAGCCACTGGGGCGTGGGGCCCTGAGCCTGCTGCAGGAGGGGTGGCGGCTCACACTCCTGGGAGCTGCAGAGCCCGAGCGCAGCAGGGGGGGAGCTGAGGGGCACACGGGGACTGCCACCTGCATGCATCCGCTGCAGGAGCCCCATGGGGAGGGCACCAGGCCACAGCCCGGGCAGGCGCACCCTCTGGCTCCCCCCTTGCCGCACTCAGGTTCTGCGGCTCCTGGAAGTGTGAGCCGCTGCTGCCCCTCCCACAGCTCCCCCCCTCCCGCTACCTCAGCACTCCACGTGGAGGCAAAACTCCACGTGGAGCCAGCATCTGACTGGCATGGGCATGGTAAGGGGAGCCCCGGGGGCAGTCAGGGAGCAGGGGGAGGATTGGATGGGTCGGGAGTTCTGGGGGGGGTGTCAGGGGGCGGGGAGTGGTTGGATGGGGTGTGGGAGTCCCAAGGGTCTGTCTGGGGGTGGGGGGGTGGATAAGGTTTGGGGCAGTCAGGGGATGGGTAGGGGGTAGGGTCCTAGGGGGGCAGTTAGTGTGTGTGGGGGGGTCTCAGAAGGGGGCAGTCAGGGGACAAGGAGCAGGGTGGGGTTGGGGGTTCTGACGGGGGCAGTCTGGGTGGGAAGTGGGAGGGAGTGGATGGCAGCAGGGCTAGGGCAGGGCTCTCACTTCTTTTTTGAGTGTTGAAATATGGTAACTCTAGGCGAGGGGGGAGCTGGGGGGTGCATGGAGGCTGGTGCCCACATACATACACTGCAGCCTGCAGGAGCCTCTGGGGGGGCGCCAGGCCGCAGCCTGAGCAGGAGGGGTGAGGGCGGCTCAGCTGCTCCCCGCTAGCGCCACCACCGCCTTTGCAGGGCTGCTGCCCCCCTGCACCGCGCCGGCTCCTCCATGGCTGGGGGCTCACTGCTGCCGCAAGCGGGACGCTCTGGCTCTCTGGTGCCTTCGGAAAGCGGCTCCTCCCTGCCGAGCTGCTGCAGCGGCCCAAGTCCGGCAAAGCCAGTGAGTGGACTCAGGGTGGGGGCTGGTGGGGTGGGGTGGGGAGGGCTCCCGGGGGTGCTGTGCACCCTCCAAGGGAGTTCAGGGGGCAGGGAGGGGGGAACCTGGTCTGGGGAGCAGCCCCTGGGCATGGCTGGCCCCTGGGAGCTATAAAGGCTCGTTGGGATTTCCCTCTCAATGAACCAATGTGCAAGGGAGATTTGGGGAGGGGGGCACAAGGTGGAAGTTTTGCCTAGGGTGTATCGGCCCTTCCCCGGGGGGGGGGGGGTGCACCCCAGGTTAAGAACCACTACACTAAACTGATAAGATCTGCATTTTAATATAATTTTAAATGAAGCTTCTTAAACATTTTAAAAAACGTGTTTACTTTACATACAACGATAGTTTATAGACTTATAGAGAGAGACCTTCTAAAAACGTTAAAATGTATTACTGGCACGCGAAACCTTAAATTAGAGTGAATAAATGAAGACTCGGCACACCACTTCTGAAAGGTTGCTGACCCCTGGGCTAAATAATACTTAATCCTGCCATGAGTGCAGGGGACTGGACTAGATGACCTCTCGAGGTCCTTTCCAGTCTTATGATTCTGTGGTCATTCCACTTCCTCTCCCCTCTGAGCTTGAGATATGCCAATACCAGACAGGCTGAGATGAGCAGCACATGACTGACACAATCATCCAGCCAAATTCTGCTGACAGTCATTGAGGTCACGTGTCTTGGCTGATATTAAGTTGTTGATGGGTCATCAATAGAACTGTTACTACTTTGCATATAACCAGCATGAACCTGAGTTTCAGATTGTATGCTCCAGGTGTCCCTCCTCCAGAGAGATGGTCACAGGTAAAGTCACAGAGATGGATGGTCTCATCTAGGAGTTAGTTTTTTCTTGTGCCCATCATGTCTGGGATTGAGGTGATCAGGGAGTGTTGGATGTGTTTGCCTTTTGGGTTTGGCATGCCCCTTGTGTGCCAGATCCCTAAGACATGCTAGGGTCTTTTGATCCCCTTTAACTACTGTACTGGAATGTTGTTTCTTGAAAAGTAGCATATCCCCTGGTGAATGTTGGGGATAAATTTAATATTGGTTGTGGAGATAGGATAGAAGAAAGGTAGGAGGGAAGAAAGTGGGCTTGGTGTCCACAGTAACACTTTAAAGGGTAAGATAAGTAAATACCAGAGTCTTTTCTGCTGGCCTAGGATTTACCGTCCTTTCCTCTTTTTGAACTTCTTGTCAACCTCCTCATATGGACTCTGAGCTGTGTGAATATTGGAAATGTGGACTGATATTGAGAAAATAACAGCTGAGATAATTCAGGGAGACAATAACTTAATGTTAGAAATGAGCCTCTTTGGCTAGGGAGCCTGTTTTAAGGCTTCCCTTAGCCTGGAAGACTGCAGCTGGAACAACATGAGCCTTTTTGTCTAGGGTGCCTCCATTTTTCTACACATATGATAGTACACAATTTGCAAGCACATATTTCTGTCTCAAAAAAGTAGGAGCTTCTGTGATATTTAAAAAGATTTGTCATAAAACAGTCCTCAGTCCTCTTCACTGAAAGTCTTCTATTAATTTCTGTGTTTTTTAGAGAAATCATCATTAATATTAATATTGCTTTGGTATATTTGCAAAATGTAACTTTTAGGAGGATAATAGTAGACATGTATTTAATAGAATCAGTTGCTTTGAATAAGACTTGCTTGCTGTCTTAAAAAGAAAGATTTTGTTTGTAGAAGTATGTTTTTATATACTTTGTATAGGCTTCAAGGAGAGCTAACAACACTGAAAACAATCTGGGATTCTCATCTAGCTCAGATCTCCAAAGAGACTGTTTCTAAAGACCTTCAAATTCAGTCATTGCATGAGGAGGAGATGAAGCTGAGGGCAGAATTGACCAGATTCCAGCAGGATGTAGAAAGGTAAGGGATTCTAAGGGATTGCTAAACCTTTGACCCCTTAATATTTTTGTTTAGGGATAAATATTTAGAGTGGGTATTTTAAAAGCTCTCAGGATGTGTCTTCACTGTAGCTGGGAGCGAGCCTTCCAGCCCAGGTGGACAGACTTGCACTGGGGGGACTCAAGCTAGCACCCTAAAAATAGCACTGTGGATGCTGCAGCTTCAGCAAAGACATGAGCGGGCCACCCCAGGTCAAACCCAGAGGATCAGATGGGCTTGAGACCCTGAGCTGCAGCCCAAGCCACAGCATCCACACTGCTATTTTTAGCACACTAGCTCAAGCCCCCACGAGTGTAAGTCTGTCTATCTGAACTGAAAGGCTTGCTCCCACTTGCAGTGTAGACATACCCCAAGTGATTGGACCCTACCCTTGGTGCCATTTAAATCAATGAGAATTTTGGCGTTGATTTCAGTGGGAGCAGCATTTAGTCAATGCTGAGTGCTTTGGAAAATCCCACCCTTAAGTCTGATTCTTTTACTTTCCCCTATCAACCATGTGTCCTGGTTAACCTGAGCATCAATTATATTCCATTCTCAAAGTGTCTCATTCTACTTTTCTGTTGCATTACAGATGGAAGAAAAATCACAGTTGATTAGTACTTCAATCATCCTGGAGTTTCTCTGTTATCTCCATCTTTGTTTAACCAGAGTCGTATTATATTTCACACAACCTACATGGTTGTAATTTCTTCGCATTTCATTTACCCATTCAGCTAACAATTTTTTTTGCCATTTTGAATTCATTTCTACAAGTTGACTTACTATCCATGAACACTATACTCCTACCTTATCTCTACGCTCCCTTTTTCCATTTCTTGTGTAATCCCAGTATTAATTTCAGCTGTATACATAACTATCTTCTTTCATGACATATTAGCCTTTCCTCTGCCTCCTTTGTGGTACAATATCCTGTAGGATCTTCCATCCTTCACTTACTACTTTCCCCATTAATGCTTCTGTTCATGGGACCTTGTCCAATAGTTCCCTTCATTTCTCTAGTTGTTTCTTTATAGAATTGGTATACCTTTGTCTAACTACTTCTTTATATTTTTCTTTCTCAGTTTTGTAAATTCACCAGATTGATTGGTATGTACTCCAAGAGTCCTCCTTTACTATCAATACCCTAATTAGTTCCCTTCCAAGTACATATAAAATCCAAAATTGCCTCTCCTCAGATTTCAGAGTAGCAGCCGTGTTAGTCTGTATCCGCAAAAAGAACAGGAATACTTGTGGCACCTTAGAGACTAACAAATTGAAAAAAATATGAAAAAAAATGGGTGTTGCCATACCAACTCTAATGAGACTAATCGAATAAGGTAACTTTTTTTCTCCTGCTGATAATAGCTTGACAAGAATGTGTGAGTAACAGTAGGGGGAAATTAGCACGGGGAAATAGTTTAGTTTGTGTAATGACTCATCCACTCCCAGTCTTTATTCAAGCCTAATTTAATGGTGTCCATTTTGTAAATTAATTCCAGTTCTGCAGTTTCTCGTTGGACTCTGTTTTTGAAGGGTTTTTTTTGTGTGACTGTTTTTTGAATGTTCTAATTCTTGACGTCTGAGTTGTGTCCATTTATTCTTTTACGTAGAGACTGTCCGGTTTGGCCAATGTACATGGCAGAGGGACATTGCTGGCACATGATGGCATATATCACATTGGTAGATATGCCGGTGAACGAGTATAGTTAATGTATGATAGTGTGACTGATGTGATTAGGTCCTATGATGGTGTCCCCTGAATAGATATGTGGACAGAGTTGGCAATGGGCTTTGTTGCAAGGATAGGTTCCTGGGTTAGTGTCTTTGTTGTGTGGTCTGTGGTTGCTGGTGAGGATTTGCTTCAGGTTAGGGGGCTGTCTGTAAGCAAGGACTGGCCTGTCTCCCAAGATCTGTGACAGTGATGGATTGTCCTTCAGGATAGGTTGTAGATCCTTGATGGTGCGCTGGAGAAGTTTTAGTTGGGGGCTGAAGGTGACGGCTAGTGGCGTTCTGTTACTTTCTTTGTTGGGTCTGTCCTGTAGTAGGTGACTTCTGGGTACTCTTCCAGACAGTCTCTACATAAAAGAATAAATGGACACAAATCAGACGTCAAGAATTATAACATTCAAAAACCAGTTGGAGAACACTTCAATCTCCCTGGTCACTTGATTACAGACCTAAAAGTCGCAATATTACAACAAAAAAACCTTCAAAAACAGACTCTAATGAGAGACTGCTGAATTGGAATTAATTTGCAAAATGGACACCTTTAAATTAGGCTTAAATAAAGACTGGGAGTGGATGGGTCGTTACACAAAGTTAAACTATTTCCCCATGTTTATTTCTCTCCCCCCCCTCCCCGTTCCTCACAACTTCTTGTCAACTGCTGCAAATAGACCATTTTGATTACCAGTACAAAAAGTATTTTTTTCTCTCCTGCTGGTAATAGCTCACCTTAACTGATCACTCTCCTTAGAGTGTGTATGGTAACAACCATTGTTTTATGTTCTGTGTGTGTGTGTGTGTGTCTTCTTACTCTATTTTCCACTGCATGCATCTGATGAAGTGGGCTGTAGCCCATGAAAGCTTATGCTCAAATAAATTTGTTAGTCTGTAAGGTGCCACAAGTACTCCTGTTCTTTTCAGATTGTCTTCCACATTCTTTGAAACAACAAGTTGCCCGCTACAGAGTTCAGAGTGTTAGTTAATTACCCTTTGTATGTTTCAGTAATTAAAATCTCCCTTCAGCACCAGAGCTTCAGGTATTGGACATACTATGTTGTTTCTCCAGTTCAATGGTCTCTTAGTAATTGAACTAGAAATTCAGGGAACGGGGAAAAAAAATTCACACTGGTGCTCTGTGTCATAGGTATAAGCAGCAACTGTCTCTGGCAGCAGAACGAGAGCAGATTCTGGAACGAGCTAAAGTGCAAGCAGAACTGGACTGGCAGCGGCACTGTGAAAATGCTGAAAGAAATCAATATCAGAAATCAGAGGATCTAATACAGAGCCTGTCAACAGCAAGGGACCAGGTCATTATTAGATCAAATTGACTTTGGTCTGTACTGAGTGGTTTCATCACTCTCAAGGTCCCTTCCAGCCTTACATTTCTGTTATTCTACAGACTACTTACTTGGATTTAAAATAATAAAAAAGATACCCTGTTCAAGGCTATAGGCACCTTAACATCATTAATAAAACAATAAATAAAATCCCAGTAGCATTAAAGTAATCATTTCAACAGGAATTCAGACAGCCAGATACCTACAAATACTCTTTTCTATTCCTTCATCATTTATGGGAAGCTTACCCTCAGAATTCTCCCAAGAGCCTATCAAACAGATTTATTTTTCAGTGTTTCCAGGAAGTCACCCAAATTCAGGATATTTTGGATCAAGTGAAGGGAGCAAGTCCTAGGTCTCGGAGCCCTCATGGAGAACACTGCCAGCCACCCTTTTCTCTTTTCTAATGAAAGGGGTTCAGGTTGAACACCCCAGCCGTGTCAGTATGGCACGGAAAGAGAAGTGATTCCTCAGGTACATAAACTCCACCTGGAAACCAATGGGGAGCCAGTGTAGATCCCAGAGCACTGGTGTCATATTCTTCCAGTAATATGCCCTGCTCATGAAGCAAGCCATTGGATTTTGCACCAGCTTCAGTCGCTGAATGGTTTTAAAGTGTAGACCCATGTAGAGTGGACTACATTGCAGACGCTCTTCTTGTTCAGAGATTTTACAGAATGTACTGGTGATGGTTGTCAGTGGCCAATTGCCAAGTAACCATGTGGGTATAATGAAATGACCTGTTTACTATTTTAAAAAGTAAACTTTAATCCTGGTGTTTTAGAACACCACTCTGTATCCCAAGTGCTTTATAGACATTAATGAACGTCTGGGAGGCAAATTATTATTATTGTCACTTTTACAGGTTAGGAAGTTGAGGCACAGGGAAATTAAGTGACTTTTTCAGGGTCACACAGGAGGTCTGTGGCAGAGCCTGAAATAGAACACATGTTTCTTGATTTCCTGTCATGTGATTGAACCAGAAGACCATTGTTCCTCTCTTCTAATAGCTCTGTACTGTCTGTACTTAAGACACAGTAATTTTTGTGTTTTGTAGGTTACAGCTCAGCTACAAGAGAAGGAACAGAAGCTGTGTGAAATGGAAACAGTCCTGTCTGCTTTGACCTTTGAAAGAGACCAAGCAGTGCAGGCACTTCAGAAACATGGTATATTGCCTGAAGGAGAGAAACAGGTTAGACAACACTTGGTTGAATTCATTCCAATACAGCCAGCTATGTGGGGCTTGTCTTCACTAAATTTGTATACCTCAAGTTAATTGATTGCATGTTAATTTGAGGTACAAACATTTCCAGTCTGGAACAAATGTATAGGGGTGTTTACACTAGCCTTTACAAATGTGTTAAGTATCTGTACCTATGGTCAATGTATACCATAGAAGATATTCCATTTAACAGATGTAATGTATGCACTGGAAAGGACTGTCAGAGACCCCGACAATTCATTTTGGGGTATTATCCTTTTAAAGGAAAATGCAGTGATTAATGTGATCAGCTTAGGTAACGAAGGGCTAGATTATCATTGGCCTTATTCAGTCATTCAGTGGACCCTCTCTTACTCCCCTGTTTGGTCCTACTCAGATTTAGATTCTGGCCATAGGAAGGACAGAAGAGGCTACTCTTCCACTACTTTGAACAAGTGGACAGGGATGGGGAGGAGCCTTGACTGCCCCAATCACTCACTGGCCAAAGTATTATGCCAGGTGTACAGGGGAGGTAAACTGCTCCAAGAAAAGGGGCAAAGTAATTTTCTTCTTCCTCAAAGCAAAGGAGGAGCAAAGACAGAATTGTGATTCTCTGTTCTGCTCCAGGATTGTCACAGTGCAGATTTTAAGGTTACGTTAGTCTTAAATGAGTATTTTAAAATTATATGAAATTGCAAAATCTTTTTAGAATGCCTGCTGCTGTTTTAATATCTCAATTACTGTCTCCCATTAAGAGCTGCCATTTTACTAAATCATCTCAGCAGGAAATCCAATTTGCAAACATAGGGCTCAGTTGCAAATGTACTTAAGCACAGTGGGACTTAGGGCAATAGTTGTCATCCCATCACATGGACGCACAGGTGCTGCATTTGTAAAATTTTTAGTGAGGCCCAGAGGTCAGGGGTGCAAGGGACAGCGCCTCCTATAATTGGAGTCTGGGGGGCAAAAACCCCCCAAATAAGAGAAAAATACCTGCCATACCTCCAGCATACTTGGTGCATGGGGTCACAGTGCCGCTCAGATACCCCCAATGCCACTCAAATTTGGTGTGTCCCAGTAAGTAACCTGGATCCCCTCTTCTGGTTGCACTCTTGGCTTAAACATTGGTAGGGCTGGGCCTTCTTTCCAGTATATTGTTGGGGCCTGGTTCCCCATGAGCCCATATAGCCCAGCACTTATGCATGGAAGAATGATTCTCTGAGTTTTCCCTGAATCATGGAAGTATAGGACTGGAAGGGACCTCAAGAGGTCATAGTCTAGTCCCATGCACTCAAGGCAGGACTAAGTAATAACTAGATCATTCCTGACAGATGTTTGTCTAACCTGTTCTTAAAAACCTCCAATGATGGAGATTCCAAAACCTCCCTAGGCAATTTGTTCCCGTATTTAACTACCCTGACAGAAAGTCTTTCCTAATGTCCAACCTACACCTCCCTTGCTGCAATTTAAGCCAATTGCTTCTAGTCCTATACTCAGAGGCTAATGAGAACAATTTTTCACCCTCTTCTTTCTGTACTTCATGTCCCCTCTCAGTCTTCTCTTCTCCAGACTAATCAAACCAATTTTTTTTTCAATATTTCCTCATCGGTCCTGTTTTCTAGACATTTTTGTTGTTCTCCTCTGGATTTTCTCCAATTTGTCCAGACCTTTCCTGATAGGTGGCGCTCAGAATTGGACACAATACTCCAGTTGAGGCCTAATCAGCATGGAGTAGTATGAAAGAATTACTACTTGCGTCTTGCTTATAACACTCCTGCAGAATGATGTTTACTTTTTTGGCAACAATATTACACTGTTGACTCATATTTAGCTTGTGCTCCACTATGACTCCCAGATCCCTTTCCACAGTACTCCTTCCTAGGCAGTCATTTCCCATTTTGTATGTGTGCAACTGATTGTTCCTTCCTAAGTAGATAACTTTGCGTTTTGTCCTTATTGAATTTCATTCTATTGATATCAGATCATTGTCCAATTTGTCCAGATTATTTTGAATTTTAATCTTATTCTCCAAAGCACTTGCAACCCCTCCCACCTTGGTATCATCTGCAAACTTTCTATCCTTGAGTGGCCTTGCGACCCCATGCACCAGGTATGATGGAGGTATGGCAGGTATTTTCTCCTACTGGGGGTTTTTGCCCCCAGACTGCAATTTAGAGGGCTCTACCGCTCGTATCCCTGACCTCTGAGCTCCACCAAAAATTTTATGAGGAATCATTCCTTTTGAGGATCTTAGGAAGAATGTACTATTTTTCTCAATTTATTTCTGCAGTTAGCTAGAAAAATAGATTATAAGTGAAAGTTAGTTTGTGTTTTCATTAGGTGGTAATATGGTTTTAAAATTTGTTGTGGACAAAGATTAAGTGGTTGGCTCCTCCCCAGCCCCTTTCTCATATCCTGTACTTCTAATCTTATATTAATATGGCATTGTGGCTTTCCTTGAAGGATTGTATATTTCCCGTCCCTTGTTGAAGTAAAGTGGCCTTTTAGTATTGCAAAATCATTCTTGCTGTCTTCTGTCCTTGAAGCTTGCAGTCCACAGATACTTGGCTCTGGCCCAGCTCGTATATGACCAGAAATAGAAAGCAGGCACATAAATTGTGTGTAGACAGACTTGGCTTCTTGTTTGAATATTACAGTGGAAGGAATTATAATGTTCAGAGAATAATTTTTGCCTTTGAATAGCATGTGCTAAAGACCTGAAAGAAATTAAATTCTGTTGGAAATATTAAATTACTATTTTATAAGTTTCATTGTGAAGAGGTAGACAGAAATATCATCCCACTGCTGCAAGTAACAGTTAAGGGACAGGCTTGTCATATGTATTTACATAATTATGCCACCTATGACTGAATAAAAATTTGGGAGACTGTCAAGAATCCCAGATTGAGAGAGCAGAAGGAAAATTTTAAAATCTGAAAATATTCCAGAGGAAAACATTTTTGTGATTGCTGTACTCTAAATGGGGAAGCAGGCAATAAAGAGTCTTTCAGCAGTGCTTAAAATTGTGCTGTAAATATTAAAATAGAATAAATCGGACATGAAAAACCATGTGGTGAAGAAATCTGCAGGTAGGATTTAGAAAGTTGAGAAGAGACTTGTCGTCTGTTAGAATATTGAAGAAAAATGGAGAACCATATCCCCAGTATATTTTTTTCATAATGTAGCTGAACATCTAATACGAATCAGCCTAATAATACATATTTCTAAGATACATTCAGTTATGCATTAATTTTAGACTTTCATTTTTTTCTACTTTCAAATTTTATATTGTGTTAAGGACTGCAGTGCAGTAGAACAGGAAAATATATCCCAAGCATAGTTGAATCCTTAAACACTACTTTCTGGCTATATGTGTAACTTTCGACACCTCTGCCATGTGTATTACTGATCCCTGATTTAGGTTTAAATCCTTCTAATCAACTTGTAAATCACTGAGAAATGTGAGCACTTTCCTGGAGCTAGACAGGAGATTTCTGATTTTGCTAATATCTGTTGCTTCACCCCATTGAGATTTTGGCAGAACTGTATTCATAACAGGCCTTTCTGAAGGATGAAAGTGAAGAATGTATTTGGACACTAGGGTGCACCACATCACTACTTGTTAACCAGGAAAATGAGGTCCTCCTTGACTAGAACATGAAGAACTGTGTATATATTAAAAAGCAGTATTAACCAGGTCTACTATTTTCTGGAGCTAGGATACAGAATTTTTAGATAAAAGAAAATACTATAATATAGTTTTTATATATTCCCTGGCACAACATACATGAAAATAGAGTTAAGGTTGCAAATACATATCAATTAAGAAGGAAAAAAATATTACAGTATTTCTACTATTTTAAAACAACAAGCACATTTGAAAGCCTGGAAATCTAAATTAAGAATAAAATTCTAGGGGCAGATCCTCAGCTGGTGTAAATTGTCATAGCTCCATTGAAGTGAATAGATCTATGGCAGTTTTCAGCTGCTGAGAATCTATCCCTTTAGGTTATACAAACAGCCTTAACTCTGGCCCCACATCAATACTCATCTTTGCCCATCCAACAACTTGTTTATACCCAACTACCAAAATGCCATACCACAGTGTCACAACATTTCTAATATGGATCACAAACCCTCTGCTGCAAACCACCTCCCATTCATCACATATGAGCCACAAACCCAAATGCAAGCACTCCTCAACTTCAATACTTACATTTTACATTCTCATAACATTTCTTATAAATATAATAGAGTAGCATAATTAAACGAAGCATTTTGTTACATTTATTCTTACACTTTCTCAAAAATTCTCCTCTGGCAGAAATTTCTCTACCCAAGAAATTTCAGGTGGAAAGAATTTGTTTTGAGGAAGTAGTACGGTGAGGGGACAAAACTGGGCTGAGGATGGAAAGCTAGTTACTGTGTAACCTTTCTTATAGAGTCACTTCAGCAACTTTATAAGAAAGTGCAGACTGCATCACCATATATATCTGAAACTCACCTGACTCTCCATTCATAATGGCTGCTTTTATTCTTCCCTCATTGTAAGTTGACTCCAATAATTATTACTGAGATATTTTCAGTGTTACATTTCTGTTTACATTTGTAATTTTTCCTTTTCTGCCTCCAAGAGACACTATACCCATCTGTGCAAAACATTCTCTTGTCTCTGATTTGACCCTATTTAAATAAAAACTCCATTGAATAGAGAAGGGGAAAGTGTATTTCTGTCAGTTAAACTGATCTACTTTTTCTTTCAGTCATTTTAATAAATCTGACCACAGTTCTAACTGTTGTACTTTTTTCTCAGGTAACTCCCAGAATTACCTAATTATTTTCCTCTTTCAGCTGTTCTCTTCCCATATGATCTTAACACTTTTTAACCTTGAGCGGATTATTATTTGCTGTATTTGGAAGACACTCTGTCACTGATAATAACATGATGTCACTGTTTTATTTTTCAGATGTTTCTAGGTGATAATAAAGGAGTTCTTGGAAAAGATTTTTCTGCCACAGAGATCCAAAGATTAAAGGAACAGAACACCACCCTGCGGGTTGCTATTGCAGAAATGAGGAAAGAAATGGAGAGACTCAGTGATCAGACACCATCCTCGTTCCCCAGGAAAGAAAAGATACAATACACACAGCAAACTGCCACTGATGCTAAGGCTGCTACAGTCATGTTTACTCCTGGTAATATAGAGAACTGGGTTGAAAGTGCTACTCTGTAGCAGTTTTGTATGGCATTTCACACTTTCCTCTTAAGTCACAGCTCTTGCCTTAGAATAGTACTTTCATCTTTATTTAACAGAAATAATAGCTATAAACAAGAAAAAATGATATTTTCAAATGTATCCCTTTAATGAATATTATCTGTCTATATTTTGAAACATTTTAGTATCACAGTTTACATTTTTCTTTTCCTTTTCACATTACCTGTGAGAGGTGTATTTTAAATACTCATCACTCAAAAGGAAATTCAGAGAAGAATACACGGGTTGTGAATGAAATGTACATTACAGGGGGAACTGATAGCAACCACTATAGTTAGAAATAACTGGCAAACCTTATTTGCAACCCCCAGCTCATAACTTGCCGAAAATTTAACCATTTGAGCTACAGTTTTGCAGGCATAGTCTCTACCAAAAATTTTCTAAAATAAAGTTTGGGCCAAAATTGTTCGGTTTTTTTGTTTATTTTTTTTAGTATAAGGAGAGTGAAAACTACAGTTTCCCCTTCATAAAGAAATTCTTGTGAACTTTTTTTGAACTTTGGGAAGACAAGATAACTGTAATTTGATAGGGAAATAACCATCCCAAAAGAGAAGCATTTGACTGTTTTGGTGAAAATTTGACAATTTTTGAGCCTTTTATTGGCCCTTTTGCACATGCATGGTACAAATGGTATAGATTTTTTTAAACACTGCATATTTGTTCACTGCACATGCCTCGCTTAGCTAAACATTCAACTTCTGAGTCCCCTGAATTACTCCAAAGCCAGCTCAGACCATTTTCTGGATCTGAGAAAACCAGACAGACCCAGCAAAGTAGATTCTCCTGCACCTGCTTCATTCTCCTCCAAAATGGCTGTTTATTCTGTTGTAACTTTGAGGTTTCATTGTGAATAGTTATGAATAGTTAACAGTTATTTTAAACCTTGTTGTTTCCAAGCAGATATGAACTGATGAGCTAATTATTATGTGCAGAGGTGTTCATTAGACATAAACTGTTATTTTACCTATTAATTTATACTCTGTTAGTGAAACAATTTGATTACTCAGTTCAATCAAAGATTTCTATTAATTATTTCTAAAGGACATTTCTCTCTCCAGTCTTCTATACTAGTGCTGATATGTGCATGTAGTTCTTCCCTGCTAATAGCTGAAGACAATACCATTGAGCCTTTTTGTTGACATCATCCTCCTATATATAAAGTTTGCAGCTGCCAAAGCTCAGTTGTTTCTGTTTCCAGCAGTTGGAGGATATAATACTCTTATCAGCTGGATCTGATGCTGTTCACCTGAGGGTACTGAAGGAATTAGCTGAAGAATTCTCGGCACTACTGGCAATAATATTTGTGAACTTATGGATGACAGGAGAGGTCCCAGAAGACTGGAGAAGGGCTAATGTAATGCCCTTTTATAAAAGCGGGGGGGGGAAGGAGGAGCTGGGGAACTATAGACCAGTCAGCTTGACTTCAATACCTGGGAAGCTACTAGAGCAATGTATAAAACATTCAGTTTGCAAATACGTGGAGGATGAAGGGGTGATCACTAGAACAAATCATGCAAAACCAGCTTGATTTCCTTCTTTGACAGGGCAACTGATTTGGTGGATGGGGGAATGTGGTGGACATAATATACCTGGACTTCATCAAGGCTTTGGCATATGGGACTGTGTCAATTCTGATAAGTAAGCTGAAGAAATGCAGGCTTGACAGAACTCCCACTAAGTGGATACATAATTAAACAAACAACTGCAAACAGAGTAACTATTAATGGAATCAGGTTGTTGGATTGGAAGGATGTCTCAAGTGGGATTCCACAGGGATCTGTTCTGGGTCCAGTGTTTAACATTTTTATTATCGATCTAGATGTAGATATTGAGTGCATACTGATCAAGTTTGCAGATGACACAAAGCTAGGGAGGCTGCCAACACTTTGGAGGGTAGAGCTAAAATTCAGAGGGATCTTGCTAAATTGGAGAACTGGGCTATAGGCAACAAAGTGAAATTCAACAAAGACAAATGTAAGGTCCTACACTTAGGGGAAAAAATCAAATGTACAAATACAGAATTGGGGGAAACTGGCTTGGCAGCAGCACTGCTGAGAAGGATCTGGGAGTTGTTGTGGATCACCTCAACATGAGTCAGCAATGCAATGCTGTTGCAAAAAAAAAAGCAAATGCAATTTTAGGTTGCATTAACAGAGGCATAGCATGAAAATCATGGGAAGTGATAGTACTGCTCTACTTGGTGCTGGTTAGGCCTCAGCTGGAGTACTGTGTCCAATTTTGGTCACCAATGTATAGAAAGGATGTAGAGAAACTGGAAAGGATCCAGAGGCGAGTGACAAAGATGATCAAAGGGTTGGAATGTAACTCAAATGAGCAAAGTCTGAAGGAAATGGGTCTGTTTAGTTTAGAAAAGAGAAGATTAAGGGGGATATGATTGTGATCTTCAAATACTTGAAAGGCTGCAATAAAAAAGATGGAGAAACATTCTTCTTTTGCCACAAAAGGCAATGGTTTCAAACTACAGCATAGCAGATTTCGATTAAATCTCAGGAAAAAATTCCTAACTGGTAAGAACAGTAGGACAATGGAACAGACGCCTAGGAAGGCTATGGAAGCTTCTTCACTGAGGTTTTCAAAAGGAGGCTGAATAGTCATCTGCCTTGGATGGTTTAGACACAACAAATCCTGCACTTTGGCAGGGGTTAGACTAAGATGACCCTTGCGGTCCCTTCTAACTCTAGAATTGTATGATTGGATAAAAGGAAATTCTCTAGCAAGTGGTCTGCCAAACTCACGATGATTTAATTGCTTGTTTAAGTTAAAATACCTTTTCCAAGATCCTTGCTTTTTATGTTTGTAGATTATGTTCAATCCCTGGAAGAGGAAATAAGAAAGTTAAAGCACAAATATTGGATAATGGAAGAGCAACTAGAAAAGGCATCTAAATTTTCCAAAAAATCATCTGCTTCATCCCATGACCCATCCAGCACTCAGCACCTCTCAGCTCCACCCATCACTCAGCTCCACACCCACAATTTCCAGGAAACTAGTGGTAAGAGAAACATGTTTCAGCATCAATCTCCACGAGGATCCAATTGGTGCCTCCCTGTCATGTGGCCTTGTAGGAGAACTGCAAAGGAGAACCAGCCTCAGACTCATGCTGGTAGGAGCAGAAGCAGCCAAAGCATACTTTTGGCCTTCTTGACATTCCAGTTAAAACTGCAGAATGTTCTCAGACTTTTTTCTGCCCTGTGCTGATTGGCTGTTTGCTCCAACCTACTACTCCTCCATCCTCTCCCTCAAATCCTCTTCACTTCTGCTTCACTCCATACCTGCCCTTTCTGCCCCCTGCAGTAGTCAATCATATAATTTAATTTTCTGGGAATTTAGCAGTGTTTATCTAAAAAATTAATACACTCCTCTTTGCCTGTTTAAAATATTAACTTCACTGTTTTCTAGGTGAATATCAGGGTTAATATTGGGGAACAGGAAAAGGGGGAAAAAAGCAACAAATAGAGAAAAGTAATGATTTCATAAACAATAAACTCTTATCTCTAATGCCCGTTGGACAAATAAAACTTATTTTAAAAACAAAAATAGTTTACTTTTGGTGACTTTCACGGTTACACTGAGGCCTCTTATATCAAGTGTGAATTCCAAAAGTCCTAGGGAGTCGTAGGGTGTGTAGGAAAAGTGTCTTTTCCAAGGCTTGTTCTCCTGAAGTCTTGGACATGTCCTTGGGCCCAGCTACTCTCACGGGCTATCACTGGGGATGGTGGGTAAGGGGTGCCCAGTGGGAAGAGGAAAGGTCCCCAATATTCATGGATCCCAAAATCATCATCTTTTCTGTCACAGAGGTGGGACACAGGGGCAGGGAGTCAGGAGAGAGCAGATCCCAGTCACTGATTTGCGAACAGCAGGGGGGCTGCCATTACCTTCCTCCTCACATCGTGTGCTCTCCAGCTCTACACCTCAGGGCCACAGGGAGATTAGAACAACCTGTTCCTGGCCCAGGGGCAGGCAGGAGCTCTGCCTGTTGGATGCAGTGGATAGGGTTTTGTGCTCTGGGGCTCCTCTCCAGACAATGACGTGTCTCCAGACAGCTGCTCACAGGAGTTATCACAGAGGGGAAATGGGGGGTGGGGTGGCAGGGAGAGGGGTGTCTGGGGGGGAGAAGGATACCTGATTTGGTGGCGGGGGAGGAGGTGTCAGATGGGGGAAGGGGTGCCCAGCATTCATGGGTGGGGGAAGTTGGGGAGGGAGGTACCTGGTGGGTGGGGGTGGTAGATGGGCTTCCTGGCATACACAGAAGGAGGGGGGTCTGGAAGTAGGGAGGGAGACAGAGATTGGGGGAGCAGACAGGAGTCTTTGCCCTGGGCTGTGCTGAACGGCTGGGGTCAGGAGTGGGCCAGTACTCACCAGGTGCAGCCTTCCACTCCTTGCAGCAGTCAGTGGTCTCAGCAGGGTCCTTGCCTATCTTGTGCAGCTGCAGTGGTCACCAACTGGCAATTACCCTCCCCTGTGCAGGTGCACTGTGCTTTCTGCTATGGAGTATGCAAACAGGCCTAGGGACTTTGAGCAGGTACAAAATCCAGGTAGAAAATAGAAAAATCTGAATACTGGATTTTTCAAAACCTACAGATTTTTGGAGGGTCTTTGGTAAAACCTGAAAACAAAGGGCACTACTTACAACGATGACACTCTTTCCATTCCAATAGTATCTCAGGAGGATGTTAAACAGCTGCTACTAAAGTAGAAATTTTAAAATCAGCAGGTCCAGATAATATGCATCCAGCTGATTATCCACTGAATCTTTTTCAGAGTCACTGCGTCCCAGGATAGAGATGGCCATATTTATTGGATGGTCTACATTCTTTGTTCCTAGATGTATACATTTACATTTGGCCATATAAAAACACTTACTGTTTTCCTGTACCAAGCTTACCAAGTGATCCAAATTGTTATCAGTGACATATCCTCTATTTTTTTCCACTTCTTCAATCTTTGTGTCATCTGCAAACTTTATCAGTGATGATTTTGTTTTCTTCCAGATCACTGATTAAAATGTTTAATATTGTAGGGTCAAGAACCGATCCCTGAGGGACCCCACTAAAAGAAACACACCCGTTCAATGATGATTGTCGATTTACAGTTACATTTAGAGACATGTCAGTTAGCCAGCTTTTACTCCATTTAATGTATGCCATGTTGATTTTGTATTGTTCTAGTTTCTTAATCAAAATGTTATGCCGCACCAAGTCAAATGCCTTTACAGAAGTCTAAGAATATTATTTACACTATTACCTTGATCAATCACATTTGTAATCTCATCATAAAAATATCACATTAGTGTGACAGGATCTATTTTCCATAAATCCATGTTTATTGACATTAATTATATTACTCTCTTTTAATTCTATATGGAGATATACCTATCTCATAGAACCAGAAGGGACTCTGAAAGGTCATCAAGTCCAGCCCCCTGCCTTCACTAGCAGGACCAAGTACTGATTTTTTCCCCCCCCCCAGATCCCTAGGTGGCCCCTTCAAGGGTTGAACTCACACCCTGGGTTTAGTAGGCCAATGCTCAAACCACTGAGCTATCCCTCACCCCCATATGAGTCCCATATCAGCCGTTCTGTTGTTTTGCCCAGAATCAATGTCAGACTGACAGTCCTATAATTTCCTGAGTTGTTGTGTCCACCCTTTTAAAATATTGGCACAACATTAGTTTTTTTTCTAGTCTTCTGGAAAAAGGGTTTCAAGGGTTATTGAAAATAAATATGCTGATTCTAAGGCTACCATCTCTTAATCATCCTATTTACATTTGGAACTAATTTTGGAATGTGAATACCAGGTACCCAAGATTATTTCCGCTGATATAGCACCCTTAAAACAAAGTTATTGTGAGGTGGATGCTCATGCTTCATAAATCATGAGCACTGTTGTATTATCTAGAAGTATTTCTGTCTATCAAAGATAAATAATAAGCATATACTGTTAGGTTACCCTACTGTATCTGCATGTTCAAGACTGTCTACTATAAAATATTCATTACCTCTGCTGGAACAATATACCTGTGTTGTAATCAGACCAGATAGTTGCTGTTTAAATCCCTCAAATAAAAGATTCTTGATCCATGGTGTAGTTCTTGTAGGTGCCAATACGTTATAGTAGGTGTTTTGCTTCATTTACCTTTTTTCTTTCAGGTGCAATTTGTGCTGATGAAGTTTTCTCTGGAGCTCCTTTGAAGAAGCTGGAAGCCAGAACAGCACACTTGGACTCCATGGTAACACAGCACATACAAAAGGTATGAAGAATCTTGAGCTACTCAAAGCTGTTATCTTTGCTATTTTATATATGTTTGTTATACAAACTTTCTTTGTGGGTAATGTTCAGTATATGGAGCAAGATCTGTGGGCTGGCCTTTACAGAGGTTTCAGGGACCAGCCTACTGTGACAGATTCCTGTAAGGGAGAATGAGCCAATTCAGATCTACCTGGAAGTAATTAAATCTGTAGGTGGCTGGTTGGCTAATAAGCCTGCTTAAAGATTACCAGGGCTCAGCTGAGGTGGTTCCTAGAGACAGGAAGCTCCTGAGGAGAAGTACTCCCACGAGAGCTAAGCAGGAGAGCTCACCAAAGCAGGGGCCTGGAAAGTGTGCTGCAGGGGACGGAGAACTCCTGAACAGTGGCAGGAAGCCCAGCCTGTTAGGAGCTATATGCTGAGCTGCAGCTGACAGATCTCCACAGACCTCTGGCACCAGGAAAAGATTCTCCCCACATAACTGGCAAGAGGCCTGACTCCAGGGAAGGGACTGAGCCAAGAGAACCCTGTTGGAGGGGAGTAGTGGGCCCTGGTTGGAACAGATAATCTAAGACTGACTCTGTTGGCCAGCTAGGATGCTGAGGTGAAGGTTTTCTTGTATTCTCATTAGGCCATTCCTTAATAAACTAGACCCCTCAGAAGGGGCATTGTTCACTATGTAAAGCCTTGTTTAACTTATTGATGATGTATGGGAAAACTGAGGCTTGGTCCCCTGGGGGTGCTATAGGGCAGGTACACCCTGTGACATCCTCCATCTGGCTAATCAGTGCTGTCCAAGACTGGAGAGGAAATAAAGGTGACTTTAAGCCAACTTTATGTTCCTCCAATCCTGGGGCAAGCTGGTGTCTGGTACTGTCCCTGGTTCATGTCCTTTCTTGATGTTTACACTTTTCAGATATTTTGTCATGCCTACCACCTTTTGTTGTTGCTTGTCTAAACTACGCAGATCTAGCTCTTGTAGTCTTTCCTCATAAATTGATTCTTCCATCCCCCAATAATTTTTATTGCTCTTTTCTGAACTCCCACAAATATTTCAATATCTTTCCTGTAATGAGACACATGGAATTGAATGCAGTATTTTAGATGTGATCTCACCAGAGTCCTAGAAAGAAAGCATGCTTCATAATGTGTGATGCTTTTTTTATATGCAATTCAAACTACATTCACTGTTTGTTTTTTTGTTTGTCTTTTGTTTTTTTACAACTATATCACTTAGATAAACTCTTGTCTGATTTGCTGCCTGCTAGAGCCATAAACATGCTTAAAAGAGTAGGACATGCCTGAATGGATAGACTGAAGGAGCTCATTTAGCTTAACAAAGAATGTTAAAGGTTGGTCTCTGTCTCTCCCCTGCCACAGCAGCCCCCGAGCTGGGGCTGGGAAGGAGGACTCTCTCTCCCCGGCAGCCACAGTCCTGGAGCTGGGGAAAGTCATCTCTTTCTCTGGCTGCCTCAGCCCTGCACATCCCAAATTCACCCCACCCCCTCTTCTCACCCACTGCCTCCTACCACTTATTCCTTCCAAGGCCACCACCTCACCTTACATGTGTCTCTTCTTCAGGTCCAGGCACCTAATTAGTGAAGCCACATCCTACCTCTGATGTAGATCATTTTACTGTCAAGAATTTAGTTTTTATATGTTGAGTGGTTATGCTTCTGATAGGTTATGCCCTTTAGGAAGCCACTTGATGTGCTGAGATGCCGCTGAGTCTACTTGTTCTGCCAGTTTGGGACTCCTTTAACCTGTCTTGCTGAGCCAGGCAATTAAAGCCTCCTCTAACCTACACACAGGCAGGGCCACACCCAGCTGCAGATCACTCTGGGAAGACTCAGTTCAAGGGACTTGCTCCAACACTCTGATGCTCACTCCTTTTAAGGGGTACAACCCAAAGATTTTATGAAATTTGCCCCCTCCCTCAATGTAGAGAGGTGTGCATACTTCTTGCCCTCCCCCCAGTTAGAAATTACAGAAACTGGGTTTAATAATAAACAAAACAAATTTTATTATCTATAAGAGACCGATTTTAAGTGGTAAAAGGGGTAACAAACAGAACAAAGCAGATTACTGACCAAATGAAATCAAACACTCAAACTAAGCTAGTTTCACTAAAGAAATTGGTTACAAATAGTATTTCTCACCGTAGATGTTGTTGCTGGCAAGTTGCAAAGTTTCTGTGGTTCAGAGTTCCAGTTATATTCCTTTTCAGACTGGACCCCGTCTCAGTCTGGACTCCCTCCTCGCCTTCCCTTCAGGTGGTGTTTGCAGTCTTCTTGGGCAGACAGCAATGGAGAGGAGTCCAGTTTACCTTCCTCCTCACCCTTAAATAGGATTTACTTAAGGTGGGATTCCTTTGTTTCCCAAACTTGACCCCCCTTTCCTTACAGTGGAAAGTTATAAGAAGTCCCAGGTAATGTTTTAGTGTCAGGTTACAAGACCACCTGACTCTGTAGTATCACAGAGTCCATGAGTCAGTAGTAGTATGGAGTGTCCACAGGAAAGCCAAGCTTTTCACAGTCCATTGTCCTCACTGATGGGCCATCCGTCCTGTCTGGCTTTTCCATTGTTGTACCTGAAGTGTTAGCAGTGGATGTCACCCAAAGTAGCATAGTTGAAATACAGATACATAATCAATATTCCTAACTTCAGATACAGAAATGATATAGGCATACAAATTGGATAATCACTTTCAGTAAATCATAACCTTTCCAATGATATCTCACATGAGCCATCTTGCATAAAGTATATTTCAGTTATGTCATATTCATATCATAAGCATATTTTCATAAAGAATATGGAATGACACATCACAATGCTGTACTTGTGTATAAAATGTTTTCCAGGTGTAAGCATGAATGGGGGTCAATTTTATGGATTTGCTGATTTGCCAGTTAGATTTTAAAGCTGAAATCTAACAGACTAGACTTGACAATTTGATAAGTGTTTAAGGTCACTAGTTGTCACGGAGTATGGGGAAGTCAGGGTCCTGCACTCCTCTTCCTGGGACTCTCAGTGATTCTCAGCCAGCCAGTAAAACAGAAGGTTTATTGGACAATAGGAACTCAGTCTACAGCAGAGCTTGTAGGCACAACCAGGACCTCTCAGTCGAGTCCCTCTGGGGGTTCAGGGAGCTTAGATCCCAGTTTGGGATTCCCTGCATTCCACCACCCAGCCCGAAACCGAAACTGAAAAACCCTCTCCAGCAGGCTCTCTTCCTTTGTCCAGCTTCCCGGGCAAAGGTGTTGACTCCCCCTCCCCCCTGCCTGGCTCAGGTTACAGGCTCAGGTACTGTCCATCACCTAAAGTCATCCCCCTGCTCTCCCATTCACTGTGCAGACAGTCCATACTGCATCACACTATTGTGATGGAATTTAATCAGGATAACCCATTTTTATTGAGTTCAGGGAGAATTAGTGTCTGTCTTCACTACCAATGTTAAAGCTTTGCCACGGCAGCACTTTAACATGGCTGCGGTGCTGGGAGAGAGCTCTCCCAGTGTTGTAAAAAACCCACCTCCACGAGGGAAGTAGCTCCCAGCACTGGTGCACTGTCTACACTGCCACTTTACAGCGCTGAAACATGCATCGCTCAAGGGGGTGTTTTTCACACCCCTGAGCAAGAAAATTTAAGCGCTGTAAAGTGGCAGTGTAGACCTGGCCTTAGGCCACGTCTACACTAGGAGTTTGTCGAATTTAGCAGCGTTAATTCGACTTAACCGTGCACCCGTCCACACCAGGAAGCTAATTAGTTCGACCTAGAGGGCTCTTTAGTTCGAATTCTGTACTCCTCCCCAACGAGGGGAGTAGCGCTAAATTCAACATGGCTATGTCGAATTAGGCTGTGTGTGGACGGAAATCGACCTTAGTAGCTCCGGGAGCTATCCCACAGTTGTCATAGGTTTCTCCCCCACTTGGAGCTTTTGGGTTCACAAGATGGGAACCTGCATGGACTCCCCTAAACTAAAATCCTAGTTTAGATCTGATACGCTGCCACCAGTCAGTTTTCTAAGTGTTTGACACACTATCTGTTCCCCCAACTTTCCCTGGGGAACACAGATTCAATCTCCCTGACTCTCTACACACAGGGAAGCAGCCCACTTCCGCCCTCCCTCTCTCCTAGCCACTCTGGAGAGATACTCACCGATTCAACTCTGTGAATCAACCTCAGGAGGAACTCACTCTTCCCCCCTCCCCTTCCCTTGAATCTCCACAAGAGAAGGAATTAACCAAGTACAAAGAAAAGAATTTATTAAAAAGAACAAAAAAAGAAAGTACACTATCTCTGTTATACCAGGATGGAACAATACACAGAGTCTAAATTATAAACCTGGAGAGAACTCCCCCTCCCCCTTTCTTTCTCAGTAAAAGCAAAGTACAGCAATAGAAATAAAGAGATTACTTCAGCAAAACACACAACTGCCAATGCAGAAATAAAAGAAAAAAAATACTAGTTCGCCGTTCTAATACTCACTAGACTGAATAGAAGAACAATACTGCAGAAACCTGGGAGGACTTGATTAAGATGTCTGGACTCCCTTAACTCCCAAGAGAGACTCAACTCAAAACAAAGAACACAGAAAAAAACTTCCCTCCACAGAGATTTGAAATTATCTTGTCCCTGATTGGTCCTCTGGTCAGGTGTTCCTCAGGTACTGCTTTTTAACTCTTTGCAGGTAGAAGAGACCTTAACTAACTGTTTATGACAACAGTGCACCACTCTGTTGACGCTCTGGACAGCAGTCCGAGCTTGGATGTTCTGACCAGCCACACAGGAAATGCCCAGGGAAAATTTGAATTCCTTTTCCTGTCTGGCCAGTTTGAATCTCATTTCCTGGTTGGACATCGTGGCGAGTTCAGCAGCAATGGCAACGATGCAGAGCTCTCCAGCAGAGGAGTCCATGCAATCTCAGAGTAGAAAGAGGGCCCCAGCATGGACTGACCGGGAAGTCTTGGATCTGATCTCTGTGTGGGGCGATGAGTCTGTGGTTTCGGAGCTGCGCTCCAAAAAACGGAATGCAAAGACCTACGATAAGGTCTCCAAAGCCATGGCAGACAGAGGATACAGCCGGGATGCAACGCAGTGCCGCATGAAAATCAAGGACCTGAAACAAGGCTACCAAAAAATCAAAGCGGCAAACGGACGCTCCGAAGCCCAGCCCCAGACATGCCGCTTCTACGAGGCACTGCATGCCATTCTCAGTGGGTCTGCCACAACTGCCCCACCAGTGTCCGTGGACTCCGACGATGGGATAGTGTCGACGGCCAGTTCCTCGGCGATGTTCGTGGACGGGGAAGATGAGGAAGGAGATGAGGAGGAGGAGGAGGCAGTCGACAGCGCTTACAACGCTGATTTCCCCGACAGCCAGGATCTCTTCATCACCCTCACGGAGATCCCCTACCAACCCTCCTCAGCAGTTACCCCGGACCCTGAATCAGGGGAAGGATCAGTCGGTAAGTGCTTTAAACATGTAAACTTTTATTATTAATGTAACAGGAATCTGAACTATGTGAAAATGAGGTCTATCTCTATCTATCTATCTATCTCTCTATCTATAGGGATAGAACAGAAATCCTCCTGGGAGATCTCCACGAAGCTCTCCTGGAGGTAATCGAAAAGCCTCCGCATGAGGTTCCTGGGGAGAGCTGCCTTATTGGGTGCTCCGTGGTAGCACACTTTTCTGCGCCAGGCTTTCATGAGGTATTCTGGGAGCATTGTCTCCACGAGCATGGCAGCATAGGCCCCTGGTTTGTGCTGGCTTTCACGCAGCATGCGCTCTCTATCTCACCCTGTGATCCTCCTCAGGGTGATCTCGCTCAGAGACTCCTGCATTTAATTAGAGTAATTTTGTGTACTGTTAGTATTGGGAATGCTTGACTGTTCCTTTGCATGACAATAAGCCTCCGTTTAGAGCCACGTGGTGGAGGCTGCAGAGGGGCAGCATACAGGGATCTTTTCCAGGGAACAGCTGCGAGGAGGTGGAACAGGGGCAGAGTTTATGCTTTCCGAATTGCCTGCAGCAAAAGGACAGTGCCATACATTCAGTTTTAAGCAGCCTAAAGTCTATGGCTTACCATGCCTGACTGCTGCACGGATTCTGCTGTCCTGCCCCGCTTGTCTGATCTCCAGTGCAAGACCCCAGGCAATGAAAGCGAAAGCCGAAAATTAGAACTTGTCCTGAGTCAGTGCTCATGAGATAGGTGCTGTGCATGGTCTTGTTCACAGAGACTGACTAGACTATGTTCATAGTTCGCAAAAATGTATCTTTGTAAGGAATTCACTCCCTTTTTCCCATCACACAGCTGCCACTGTATCCAGACCTGTTCCAGCATCCCCCTCACAGAGGCTGGCGCAGATTAGGAGGCGCAAGACAAGGACAAGGGACGAGATGTTCGCTGAACTTATGGGCTGCTCCCGAGCCGAGGCGGCCCAGCAGAGCCAGTGGAGGGAGAACCTCTCTCAGTACCAGCGCTCACACAGCGAACGGGAGGACAGGTGGCGTCAGGAGGACCAGCAGGCAACTCAAACGCTGCTTGGACTAATGAGGGAGCAAACAGACACGCTCTGGCGCCTTGTGGATGTTCTGCAGGACTGCAGGCAGGAGGACAGAGCCCCCCTGCACTGTATCTGCAACCGCCCTCTCCCGCCACAAAGTCCCAAACCCCCCTCACCCAAAGTAACAAGAAGGAGGGGCGACAGGGGCCGTGAAAACTGTCACTGCACCCCTGCAGAGTGCACAAATACAAGAAGGCTCTCATTCCCTAAATGTTGAGAAGTCCTTCCCTTCCTGACTCACCCAAGCCCAGTTTCATCCCCTAACTGTCTAGTTGATTATTAAAAATACTTTGCTGTTAATTACTGTTTCCATCATGGTTTTTGTACAGAAGACTGTGTTTGAAGGGGGGGTGGGGAAGGGGGATGGTAATTGCATAGGACAGTCACCTTTACCAGGGTACAGACACGGGGGCAGGATCAGCAGCAGGTCACACACACACTGCAGTCAGTAGGCACCCTGGTCGGTATGGGAGGTGGTTTCCATGTTCTGTGTGGGTGGTGGGGTACGTGACTTTGTAGCGGGGGAGGGCGGTTACAGATCTTATGCAGTGGTCCTTGTCCTGGACCACAGAGCCACGCTGCAGGGGAATCTGTAACCGTCCTCCCCTGCAACAAGGTCACATAGCCCCCGCACACAGCGTCCCAAAAAGGAGGGATGGCAGGCTCCGTTGAAACAACCAGTCCGGCACTGCGGACCGCTCTAGGAGCAGGAGCCTGTCATTCCTCGAGTTTAGAGGTGGTCTTTACATCACTGTACACCCTACCCAGCACAGTCTGCGTCCCAGTTTCAACCCTTTAACGCAAAGTCAGTAATAAAGAAACCTTTAAGTAACAATGGAACATGTATTTTATTTTTACACGTGTGTTGGAAGGGGGGAAACGGGGTGAACGGGGTATGTAACTGCAGAGGATAGTCAACAGTAACTGGGTAAAGAAACAGGGGCAGGTTCAGCTTCTCCGTAAAGAAACTGAATAGTCACAGGTCACGCTGCTCGCTGAGGAACCTAGCTTTCAAAGCCTCCCGGATGCACAGCACTCCCCGCTGGGCTCTTCTAATCGCACGGGTGTCTGGCTGAGCGTAATCAGCAGCCAGGCGATTTGCCTCAACCTCCCATCCCGCCATAAAGATCTCCCCCTTGCTCTCACAGAGATTGTGGAGCACACAGCAAGCTGAAATAACAATGGGGATATTGGTTTCGCTGAGATCCGAGCGAGTCAGTAAGCTCCTCCATCTCCCCTTGAGATGTCCGAAAGCACACTCCACCACCATTCTGCACTTGCTCAGCCGGTAGTTGGAGAGTTCTTTGTCACTGTCCAGGGCATGAGCCAGGGCATTAGCAGGTAGGCTGGGTCCCCGAGGATCACTGTAGGCATCTCCACATCCCCAACAGTTATTTTGTGGTCTGGGAAGAAACTACCTTCCTGCAGGCGTCTAAACAGACCAGAGTTCCTAAAAACACACGCGTCATGAACCTTGCCCGGCCACCCGACGTTGATGTTGGTAAAGCGTCCCCTATGGTCCACCAGTGCTTGCAGCACCATTGAAAAGTAGCCCTTTCGGTTAATATACTGGCTGGCCTGGTGGGCCGGTCCCAGGATAGGGATGTGAGTTCCATCTATAGCCCCACCGCAGTTTGGGAATCCCATTGCGGCGAAGCCATCTATGATGAACTGGACATTTCCCAGGGTCACTACCTTTGAGAGCAGTAGCTCAACGATTGCGTGGGCTACTTGCATCACAGCAACCCCCACAGTAGATTTGCCCACACCAAAGTGGTTCGCTACTGACTGGTAGCTGTCTGGCGTTGCAAGTTTCCAGAGGGCTATGGCCACTCGCTTCTGCACAGTCAGGGCTGCTCGCATCCAGGTGTCCTTGCGCTTCAGGGCAGGGGACAGCAAGTCACACAGTTCAATGAAAGTGCCCTTACGCATGCGAAAGTTTCGCAGCCACTGTGATTCATCCCAGACCTGCAGCACTATGCGGTCCCACCAGTCCGTGCTTGTTTCCCGGGTCCAGAATCGCCGTTCCACAGCATGAACATGACCCATTGCCACCATGATCTCCACGGTGCGGGAATCCCATGCTTTCTGAGAGGTCTGTGCCACTCTGACACTTCATGTCCTCACCGTGCTGCCGGAGCCTCCTCGCCCGATTTCTCAGCAGCTGACTGTGGAAGAGGTGGATGATAAGGTGTGAGGAGTTGACAACGGCCATAAGTGCAGCGATGATCGCAGCGGGCTCCATGCTCGCAGTGCTGTGGCGGCCGCGCTGTCACTGACCAGAAAAGTGCGCGAACAGATTTCCCACTGGCGCTTTCAGGGAGGAAGGGCAGCGGGAGTGACGGTTGAATGATGACAGTTACCCAAAACCACCCTCAACACATTTTTTCCCCCAGCAGGCATTGGGGGCTCTACCCAGAATTCCAATGGCCAGCGGGGACTGCGGGAACTGTGGGATAGCTGCCCACAGTGCACCGCTTCCAGTGTCGACGCTTGCCCCGTTAGTGTGGATTCACAAAGTCGAATTAATGTCCTTAGTGTGGATACACAAACTCGACTTTGTAAGGTCGATTCCATAAATTCGAGTTAAGTTGAATCGAACTACTCTTGTAGTGTAGACATACCCTTAGCTTATTAATTTTAACTCTAGGTTCTTTTCAGGTCAATTTTTACCTTGAACAATATTTCTTAAATCAGGACACATGGTGTTCTTAATCAACAGTTTATTCATTCATCCAAAAACACATAAGTATATACACAGTGTATAGGTCTAAGTTACATGCATCAAATTTTCTAGGTATCTACTGAACACACAAATGCAGTCTCTTAAGCAGTTGTCATAGGGTAAGTTTGAGGCTCAGCAGTTATGATATATCAATACAAATGATCAAGATTTTTATTACATTTTCTTATGCTCATCAATCATCACCTCTTTAATACTGCTAACACATTTCTTATTCCAAGGAGTAAGGATGTTTTATTTTAAAGACTCTTAAGAGTAAAGTCCCTGCTATTTTGAAGAGTTTGGTATGGAAAAGTTTCTTTATAAATTCATTCAGCACTAGGGTCCTTAGGGCAATCTTCTTCTTTTCTATTGGGTACTGATTTTCAGGGCACTCTGATTTTAGCTTAGTTTATCTGCTGCTTCTATTGATATCCAATAGATGGCAATAGTGTAAGAAATTTCTTCCATGTTTCTCTGAGTTGGAGAGTTTTCATGTTTGATCAATTTCAAAAATTACACGTCAGGATTAGTGCACATTATTAACTGGAATTCCATCTCTCCCATTTTTAAACAATTTCTCTTAATATTTCACAGTTATACCCTGGTTATGTGATTATATCTTTCAATACCTTGCATGGACTCTTAAAAATCCCCAATGATGGAGATTCCACAATCTCCCTAAGCGATTTATTCCAGTTCTTAAGCACTCTGATAGATAGGAAGTTTTTCCTAATGTGCAACCTAAACTGCCCTTGCTGCAATTTAAGCCCATTGTTTCTTGTCCTATCTTCAGAGGTTAAGAGCAGTAATTTTTCTCCCTCCTTCTTGTAACAACCATTTATGTACTTGAAAACTGTTATCATGTCCCCTCTCAGTCTTTTCTCTTCTGACTGAACAAACCTAATTTTTTCAATCTTCCCTCATAGGTCACGTTTTCTAGACCTTTAATCATTTTTGTTGCTCTTCTCTGGTCTCTCTCTCCAATTTGTCCACCTCCTTCCTGAAATGTGGCTCCCAGAACTGGACACAGTATTCCAGTTGAGACCTAATCAGCGCAGAGTAGAGTAGAATTACTTCTCGTGTCTTGCTCACAGTACTCCTGCTAATACATCCCAGAATGATGTTTGGTATTTGGGCAACAGTGTTACACTGTTGACTCATATTTAGCTTGTGGTCCACTATGACCCCCAGATCCCTTTCCGCAATACTCCTTCCTAGGCAGTCATTTCTCATTTTGTATGTGTGCAACCAATTATTCCTTCCTAAATGGAGTACTTTGCATTTGTCCTTATTGAATTTCATCCTATTTACTTCAGATAATTTCTCCAATTTGTCCAGATCACAGGGCTGCCCAGAGGGTGGGGCAATTTGCCCTGGGCCCCAGGCTCCACAGGGGCCCCCAAGAGAACAGCTGAGGCTCCCTTCCCGGCCCCTTACCCCTGCCTCCGCCCCTGCCCCTCTCCCGGAGCCTCAGCGCATCAAGCAGCATCCCTGGACACCGCTGCAGCCTGGCTCCGGCGGGGCCCCTGAGCCCCGCCCCGCTCCGAGCCACGTGGTGAGGGGGCAGAGCTTCGAGCTCCAGGCTGAGCTCAGCTCCCTCCGCTCGGCGTGGAGCTCACAGCCCCGCCCCCTTACCACGCGGCTCGGAGCGGGATGGAGCTCAGGCCGCGCTGGAGACACGCTGCAGCTGTTCAGCGACGCGCTGAGGCTCCGGGTGAGGAGAGAGCCGGGGGTAAGAGGCTGGGGCCGGGGGGGTTGGCTAAGGGGCAGGGAGTCCCGGGGACAGGGAGGGGGCAGAGGTTGGGGGGGCGGTTAGGGGACAGGGAACAGGGGGGTTGGATTGTGGGCGTTCTGGGGGTCTGTCAGGACTCAGCGGGGGGGCAGATAGGGGACAGGGAGCAGGATGGGTCAGGGATTCTCAGGGGGGGCAGTCAGTCGGGGGGCAGGAAATGGGTGGGGGTTGGCTAGGGGGCAGTGCCAGGCTGTTTGGGAGGCACAGCCTTCCCTACCCTAAAGCTCAGTCAGCAGTTTGAGGCTTGCAGAAGAGCCAAGCTGTTAGCTTTTCCATTAGGGCTCCCATCCCTTTCACTTCTCAAATGCCAAATTATAGTCTATATTTAATTTCAGTGCCATAGGGAGATTCATGCCAGGGGAGGGTAACTTCCTTTAAAATTAGCTACTGGGGGGAGGAATCACATGAGAAGAGCAATATCCTTCCCAACCCTACCAAGGGAGACCCCCCTCCCCTGCATTCCCTGAGGCTTCAGAGGGGTTAATTCAGTGGTTCTCAAACTTTTGTCCTGGTGACCCTTTCACATAGCAAACCTCTGAGTGTGACCCCCCCTTATGAATTGAAAACACTTTTTAAAATATATTTAACACTATTATAAATGCTGGAGGCAAAGCGAGGTTTGAGGTGGAGGCTGACAGCTCACAACCCCCAGTAATAACCTTGTGACCCCCTGAGGGGTCCTGACCTCCAGTTTGAGAACCCCTGGGTTAATTTAATTTTAGCACCCTGTGTCCATTCACATGCATGTGCTATTTTGAGCATTTCAGTTTTGACAACATAGGCTCATCCCAGATTCTGGAACAAGCTCACATTCTCAGTTCGTGGACTATGTACATAGTCTATACTAAAGACAAACCCACAGTAACCATCTTCAGTTTGTGAGGGACCCCATGGAGCCAGTCTCTAGGAAAGAGATAAATGCATGGAGATTAAGTCCATTAATGGCTATTAGCCAGGATGGGTAGGGAATGGTGTCCCTAGCCTCTGTTTGTCAAAGTTATGGAGACTGATATGAGTCAAGGAAGCCAGCAGAGTATCAGAAACCTGGAAAAATCTCTTCCTGGATGGGCTCAGGCATTTGGTTACAAGCTGAGGTGGTTCAAAAGTTTTGGATTTTTTTTAAGCAGAATTTTTTTTATTGTTTCTTTAAACAATCAAACACAGCAAGAGGCAAATATTTGACCACACACTTCTGAAATCTCAAACCACTTTCAGGTTTTGGCAGACTAATTTCAGCTTTTCAATTAAAAAAACCATAACAAATTTTGAAGGAAAGCAGACATTGTCCGTGATTTTTTTTTCTGCTTTTAAAAAAGCCCTAGTTTTCGATCCAGAAAAAGTTTTAATGGAAAATATTTGTCCAACCCTTTTAATGAGCTTTAGTGCCTTTTAGCACTAGCTGATGCTGAGAACCAGTGATACCTTGTAAAGAAGTTTTCTCAAAACTGGGTTTGTGCTGAGATGCAGAAGGTTTATTTTTCCCAGGGGCGTCTGTGGGGGGGAGCAAGGGGGCAATTTGCCCTGGGCCCCGCAAGGGGCCCCAGGAGAATATAGCATTGCAATTTTTTTTATAGAAGGGGCCCCCAAAATTTCTTTGCACCAGGCCCCCTGAATTCTCTGGGCGGCCCTGCCAGATCATTTTGAATTTTAATCCTATCGTCCAAATCATTTGCAACCCTTCCTAGCTTGGTATCATCTGCAAACTTTATAAGTGTACTCACTATGCCATTATCTAAATAATTGATGAAGATATTGAACAGAATCAGACCCAGAACTGATCCCTGTGGGACCCCACTCTTTATTTCCTTCCAGCATGACTGTAAACCACTGATAACTACTCTCTGGGAATGGTTTTCTAACCAGTTTTGCACCCACCTTATAGTAGCTCCATCTAGGTCGCATTTTCCTAGCTTGTTTATGAGAAGGTCATGCGAGACAGTATCAAAAGCTTTACTAAAGTCAAGATATACCACGTCTACCGCATCCACCCTATCCACAAGGCTTGTTACCCTGTCAAAGACAGCTGTCTGGCTGGTTTGACATGATTTGTTCTTGACAGATCCATGCTGACTGTTACTTATCACCTTATTATCTTCTAGATGTTTGCAAATTGATTGCTTAATTATTTGCTCCATTATCTTTCCGGGTCAGGGCTGCCCAGAGGAGGGGGCAAGTGGGGCAATTTGCCCTGGGCCCCAGAGGGGCCCCCACAAGAATATAGTATTCTATTGTATTGCAACTTTTTTTTTATGGAAGGGGCCCCTGAAATTGCTTTGCTCCAGGCCCCCTCAATCCTCTGGGCAGCCCTGTCCAGGTACAGAAGTTAAGCTGACTGGTCTTTAATTCCCTGGGTTGTCCTTATTTCCATTTTTATAGATGGGCACTAGATTTGCCCTTTTCCAGTCTTCTGGAATCTCTCCCATCTTCCGTGACTTTTCAAAGATAATCGCTAATGGCTCAAATATCTCCTCAGTCAGCTCCTTGAGTATTCTAGAATGCATTTCATCAGACCCTGGTGACTTGAAGACATCTAATTTGTCTAAGTAATTTTTAACTTGTTCTTTCCCTATTTTAGCCTCTTCTGATCCTACCTCATTTTCACTGGTATTCACTGTTATACGTCCAATCACCACCAACCTTCTTGTTGAAAACCAAAACAAAGACGTCATTAAGCACCTCTGTTACTTCCACATTTTCTGTTCTTGTTCCTCCCCGCCCCGTCCTGTTCATTGAGTAACAGGCCTATCCTGTCCTTGGTCTTCCTCTTGCTTCTAATGTATTTGTAGAATGTTTTCTTGTGTATGTCTCTAGCTAGTTTGATCTAATTTTGTTCCTTGGCCTTTCTAACTTTGTCCCTACATACTTGTGTTATTTGTTTGTATTCATCCTTCGTAATTTGACCCAGTTTCCACTTTTTGTAGGACTCTTTTTTTTTTTTTTTTTTTAAGCCAAGGTGGTCTCTTGCCATACTTCCTATCTTCCCTACGCAGTGGGATAGTTTGCTTTTGTACCCATAAATAATGTCTCTTTGAAAAACTGCCAACTGTCTTCAGTTGTTTTCCCCCTTAGACTTGCTTCCCATGGGATCTTACCTACCAACTCCCTGAGTTTGCTAAAGTCTGCTTTCTTGAAATCCATTATCTTTATTTTGCTGTTCTCCCTCCTACCATTCCTTAGAATCATGAACTCTGTCATTTCATGGTCACTTTCACCCAAGTTGCCTTCCACTTTCAAATTCTCAACCAGTTCCTCCCTATTTGTCAAAATCAAGTCTAGAACAGCCTCTCCCCTCGTAGCTTTCTCCACCTTCTGAAATTAAAAATTGTCTCCAGTACATCCCAAGTACTTGTTGGATAATGTGTGTCCTGCTGTGTGATTTTTCCCAACAGATGTCTGGGTAGTTGAAGTCCCCCATCACCACCAAGTCCTGTGCTTTAGATGATTTTGTTGGTTGTTTTAAAAAAAAGCATCATCCATCTCTTCTTCCTGGTTAGGTGGTCTGTAGCAGACCGCTACCATGACATCACCCTTGTTTTTTACCCCTTTTATCCTTACCCAGAGACTTTCAACAAGTCTGTCTCCTATTTCCAGCTCAACCTCAGTCCAAGTGTATACTGCTGAACAAACAAGGTGCTTTCTGGTCATGTCCTTTCCAAGACCCACCCATCTTCCCCTCTGTCGGAGTAATCTGACAAGAAGAAGCTGGAGAGGTGGTGGGTCAGCAGGGCCCTATATGTGACACCATGAAGGTGCAACTCCAGGGGGCCCCTGAGCCAACCCAACTGGTACTGCTAGGGGAAAAACCTTCCAGCGACTGTGCACACAGTGCACTCACAGAGCACACACACACCTACTTGGAATGGACATGAGCAACATATCTCTAAGGATAACAGTTGGGCTGGTGATGCTGACCCAGTGCAGTTGCAAGCATTAATTAATATTTGCAAAGCGCTTTGCTAATATAAAATGCTACATAAATACTGAGTGTTGTTATTCCTCTTTCTTTCCCTGTGGTCTCTTCCTTCTTCCCCATGTTCTTATGTTCTTTGGGCCTGTGCCTCATTTTCTCTTTTTTTACTTCTTACTCCACCCTCCTCTTCTCCATTCTTAACCTTTCCACCTTTCCCTTCATTCCTCCCTGCTTCTCCCTCTTCTCTCACCATTGCGTCCCACCCCATCAGTCACCCATTTTCTGTTGCCCTGGCCTTTCCCATTCCCTCCCATCACTATCATCCATCATTCACATGACATATGCCATACATGTTACTTGCTACTGCAGCTCCTTCATCATGTGCTTACTACTGCTTCCTCCTATCACTCATTTGCCCAGTTGTCGATGTGCCATATTTTGACATTATTTTTAATCCACTGTCTCTATCTTCCCCAGTAACGTGGGAAGAGTAAGGGACTCACTCACTTGTTACAGACAACCTGATCACTTGCTGATTCTCAACTGTCAGCCTGCAAGTGGGGCACGGAGCGCGGGGGAGGATTCAGGTAGTCTGGAGAAAGGGTTATCCACCAACTTCCTCTTTCTTGGTCTTTTAAGTGGGATATACCAGGTGCTAGACGATTCTTCCCCTCTTCCTTGGGGGCAAGGAGAGGAGCAGAACTATAAGAAGCATCACCCTTCCTCACCTCAAGACAGGAAAGGAGCCATCAAATGGTATTCTTACCACACTTCAGAGGACTGGAATAGACTAAAGGTTAGAGCTCTGCAGTGGCTCAGGGAGACATCTTTAGGTTGAGCAAGATGAGACCCCTGATTAGTGATCAGCTAATTCTGTCCAAAACAGAACAAACAGAGTTCATAGAATATCACAGAATCATAGAATATCAGGGTTGGAAGGGACCTCAGGAGGTCATCTAGTCCAGCCCTCTGCTCAAAGCAGGACCAATCCCCAACTAAATCATCCCAGCCAGGGCTTTATCAAGCCTGACCTTAAAAACCTCTAAGGAAGGAGATTCCACCACTTCCCTAGGTAACCCATTCCAGTGCTTTATCACCCTCCTAGTGAAAAAAGTTTTTCCTAATATCCAACCTAAACCTCCCCCACTGCAACTTGAGACCATTACTCCTTGTTCTGTCAACTGGTGCCACTGAGAACAGTCTAGATCCATCCTCTTTGGAACCCCCTTTCAGGTAGTTGAAAGCAGCTATCAAATCTCCCCTCATTCTTCTCTTCTGCAGACTAAACAATCCCAGTTCCCTCATCCTCTCCTCATAAGTGGTGTGCTCCAGCCCCCTAATAAATTTTGTTGCCCTCCTCTGGACTCTTTCCAATTTTTCCACATCTTTCTTGTAGTGTGGGGCCCAAAACTGGACACAATACTCCAGATGAGGCCTCACCAATGTCAAATAGAGGGGAATGATCATTTCCCTCAATCTGCTGGCAATGCCCCTACTTATACAGCCCAAAATGCCGTTAGCCTTCTTGGCAACAAGGGCATACTGTCGACTCATCCAGCTTCTCATCCACTGTTACCCCGGGTCCTTTTCTGCAGAACTGCTGCCTAGCCATTCGGTCCCTAGTCTGTAGCAGTGCAGTTCTGATAGGATGCTCAGTTCACTTAGTATAGGGACCAATGGCATTGTGAGTGGAGGACTGAACAGTGAAGACCAGGATAGGGACTGGTTCTTCAAGCAAAGTTCCAGTTGGCCAGTCCAAGCTGCAGTGGTAACCTCTGCAGTTAGTAGATATTGATCCTTACTATATAATAGGGCATAATCTTTTGTAATCCTGACCAAAGTCATGTGACAGGGGCCAGATAAGAAAGGGCAGTCTTTTACATCACTCTTGTGAGTTACAACTTAATTATACATGCCATATTTTCACTTTATAATTCCCTCTGACTCTCTTCATATATATTTTATCCTCCAATCTTGCACTTTTTATTTCACTTTGTAGTATTGCTAATACATATATACCTTAAGCTATATATACATAAAATAGGGCAGAACTCAGTAATCAAATGCATTTTTAAAAATTACATTTTTAAGTTGCCATGGGAGTTGGTTGTAATCCCTATATTAAAGTTTTCTAACGCTTTCCATTATAAAAGATTGTGATTTTTTTTTAGAAGTTTTAACATCTCCATTGTTTGCAGCAAGCTTTTAAATTCAGCAGGGAGGGAAGCCCTGGGGCCATGGATGTGCCTTTTCTTCATTCTATGAAATTCTGCTCAGGCTTGCCTGAAGTATAAACTTTTTAAAATCACTATTTCCCTTCTGTCATTTGCATTGTCAGCATGCCAAAATAGCTGAATTTAAGACTAGGCTCATGCCACCACCAGAGAAGTAGCAGCATGGTACTAGGAACCCAGGGAGCAGACAGCAGACATGAGGCCTGGTATAAAAGGCCTAGTGATAGAACCAGCACACACAAAGTAAATGGTGGTAACTAACCATATCAGAGGGGCAATATGTAACTTGTTTATATCAGTATATAAAAGGAGCCTTACAGACGGGGGTGTCTTTGTCCAGCTAAAGGGGAGTAGAAAGTCCCACCACTCACTGAGCTGAGTGCGTTGTAACGGTCATACACATGCTAGTGCACCTGTAGCATGTAGAGAACTCTAAGACATGTTTAATTGACAATAAACCTGGCCATTGGGCAGTTCAGTCAAGGTCTGCTGTGTCAGCTCTCTGACCCACCACCTCTCCAGCTTCTTCTTGTTGGAACTGTTGTGGCACCCAGCACCATAACTGAGAACAGAGAGACTCTCTCTCCTGTGCTCTCAATGCTTCTCATGCTGGACCCTGGGCAGCATGAGGAGAAGGAAGCAGCCTGACTTGTTCAAATACAGTGGTATGGAGAAGAGGACTCGAAGGATGTGGAGGGTGCAGGCTGAAGGGACAGAGGTAGCGGAGTAGGATAGAGACAGTTTATGCAGGGATAGGACCAAAGGGGAAAGTGGACAGAATGCAACATGGCGGATAGGAACTGAGTAGAGGCAAAAGGGTCTGTACCTTCCACTGTACCTTGCAGTTGTGGCAAATTGTGTATCTCCTCCCCTGCTAATGGCTGGTCCACACACAGAATAATTGTTTACTATAGCTATAAATTACTGTTAGCTCCAGTCCTACTGATGTCCCATGCTCAGTATGGTTCCATATGAAGAAATTTCTATTTATTTCATCAGTTTTTTTTAACTAAGCAAATTACAACCTTAAATGCCTCCCTTGTGTATATGTATTATGAAGCAGTCTTTAGTTACATGATCACATACTATTTTTCCTCATTACCCCCTGTCTTCTCCAGTGCACAGGATAAAGTGTAGTCAGAGAATGAATCAGATGTGGCAAAAGTACACTTCGAATGGCAGGGCAGAGAGAGGGAAGTGGGAGCAGAGTGAATGCTCTGCATGGGGAATGAGGGGAGTGACTGACACTTGGCAGGGGTCAAGGGAACTGGTTCCAGGCTGGGAAGGGGGGTCCTTGCAGTTCATGTTTCTCTCATTAGGGACAGACTGTAGCTGCTCCCAGCCCTGGCCTGGTCACCCCAGTTCCTATCTGCTTCCCTGGCCCGATCATGGGCACCATGGTGCCCCTCTGGGTCCCACTCTTGTCTTCACCTCCCCATGCATGCATACAGTTTACAGAGCCAATCATATAAGCCAAACTCTTCACAGGTGGCAGCTGTTTATTCCTATTTGCCGAGTGCATATCTTGAGACACCTGGGTCCTGATTTGTAGAAATGCTGAATATTCACATCAGTAAATTAAGTAAATGGGAGCTGTGCTTTGAACATATAAAGCATTATTAAAAGGCTAAGTTCTCTGAATAATTTGGTTCTAGGCATCTCAACTTTGGTACTCAAAATTAGTGGACATTTGACAATTTTAGTTTTAATCTCTGTGACTTAACGCTCCATCTGTAAAAATGGGGCTAATAGTACCACCTTACCAAATAGGTGTGTTGTAAAAATTAATGTTTGTGAAGAATTTAAGTACTCCACGGATGAGTGTCATTAAAAAGCCTATGATGAAGTTAATAATTCTGTATTCAGTGCAGGGTTCAAATGATGCGCCGTATGTAAAGCTTGAGGCCTCACATTGAATGGTGAGGATAAAAGAAATAGTGAATAGCTACCCATTTAGTAGCTTCTCTTTGATAAGCTAGAATAGTTTGAGCTCCTTGAGTCTATTGTTATAAGGCATGTTTTCTAATCTTTTTTAATAATTCTCATGGCTCCTCTCTGAGCCCTCCAATTTATCAACATTCTTCTTGAATTGTGGATATCAGAACTGGACACAGTACCCTAACAGCAATCGCACCAGTGCCAAATACAGAGGTAAAACACCCTCTATACTCCTATTCGAGAGTCTCCTGTTTATGCATCCAACAATCACATTAGTCCTTTTGGCCACAGTGTTCCACTGGGAGTTTATGTTCAGCTGGTTCTCCACCATGACTCCCAAATCTTTTTCAGAGCCACTGCTTTCCAGGATAGTCACCCATTTTGTAAGTATGACCTACATTCTTTGTTCCTTTGCTTGTGCCCAGATTACCTAGGTCTGTATCAGTGGCCTGTCGTCTTCATTATTTATCACTACCCCAATTTTTGTGTCCTCTTTAGGAAAAAAAAAAAGTGAACTTGTAATTAAAGACTCTCATAATGCATATGCACAGGTCAGCCAAATTAAGGTTGCACAGGTCAACTTAATTCTGGAATTTTCTAACTTTTGAGTGCTTGACTTTGTAACATTAATTTTTAATATCATGTTTTTGGTATGTGATATATTACATCCAAGAATGACTTTTTTTGTACTGGGGTGTTGCGCAAAGAGCTTGCATTTAATTTATTGCCTACTGTGAATTCTCATTCTCAAGATCTTTCTCAGGCTTACTGCTCTCCAGTTGATAACTGTGCTTTTTCTTCCCTCCTCCTAGATGTCTGGTATTACATTTACTAGTAATTAATTCCATGTTAGTGTATGAAGACCACTGTTCTAATCTTTTCAGATGGTGATTTGGGCCCTCGCTGAATTTACAACGTAGTCTACATTGCTAATGGAAATACTAAAAATGGGCTCCAGTATTGGCTCCAGTTGAAAGTGTTACCATTCAACTGTTTTTTGTTTTGTTTTGTTTTTTGGGGCGGACAACCAACTTCTAAGTAAAATAGTTTGTATCCTACCCTTATCCTTAAATTAAGGGAACTTTTATGCTGTCTCTCTCCCTTTCAGGGTTCAGTGATTAAAGGGCTTCAAGAAGAGATTGTAGATCTCAGACAACAATTATCAGGGGTGGGGTCAGGCGATGGCCCCCACCAGTGTATGAATTGTTCTGCACAGGAGATGCAGAGTAAACTGAAGGAAGCAGTGAGAAAGATCTCTATTCTGAGCCAAGAAAAGCAGCAACTAATTGAAATGGGAAACAGACTTCGAGCAGAACTTAGTGTAGTTTCAAAGGAAGGTAAATTCATTCTATATAAGGCTTTTATTCGTGATAAGAGAGTAAATCACAGGGATTTGAGATGGAGAGAGCCAGATGGGCTTGTCTACACTTACCAGGGGATCAATGAGCAGCAATTGATGCATCGGTGGTCGATTTAGCGAGTCTAGTGAAGAACCACTAAATCGACGCAGGTCGCTCTCCCGTTGACTCCACCGGATCAAGAAGAGTAGGGGGAGTCGATAGGAGAGCGTCTCCCATTGACTTTGCGTAGTGGGGACCCCATGGTAAGTAGGTCTAAGTTATGTCGATTTGAGTTACGCTATTCGTGTAACCCAAATTGCATAGCTTAGATTGCATTTCCCCTGTAGTATAGACAAGGCCTAATGTGACAGTAAAGTGCGGGGAGCAGGCTGATCCTTGAGACAGTGCATTTCTGTTCCTAATGTGAGAATTAGGTGCTAATGCAGGGGTGGGCAAACTTTTTTTGGCCCAAGGGCCACATCTGGGAATAGAAATTGTATGGCAGGCCATGAATGCTCAGAAAATTGTGGTTGGGGTGTGGGTGGGGGTAAGGGCTCTGGTTGGTGGTGCGGGCTCGAGGGTGGGACGAGAAATGAGGAGTTCAGGGTGCGGGAGGGGGCTCCAGGCTGGGTTGAGGGAGTAGGGTGCAGGGGGGAGTAAGGGCTCTGGCTGGGGGTGTGCAGGCTCTGGGGTGGGGCTGGGGATGAGGAGTTTGGGGTATAGGAGTGTGCTCTGGGCTGGGATCAAGGGGGTTGGAGGGTGGGACGGGGATCAGGGCTGGGGCAGGGGGTTGGGGCATGGGGAGAGGCTCAAGGTTGCAGGCTCCAAGCAGCACTTACCTCAAGCGGGTCTGAGAAGCAGCGTCATGTCCCTTCTCTGGCTCCTATGTGGAGGCACAGCCAGGCAGCTCTGCATGCTGCCTGTCTGCAGGCACCGTTCCTGCAGCTCCCATTGGAGCACCGGAGGGGACCATTGGAGCATGTAGGAGCCAGAAGGGGGCCAGGTTGTGGCTTCCAGGAGCTGTGTGGAGTAGCCCCCGACCCTACTCCCTGGCTGGAGTGCCAGAGCAGGGCCATTCCGCGACTTCCAGGAATCATGTGGTGCGGCCCTTGACCCTGTGCTCCGGCTGGAGCACTGGAGCTGGGCAAGCCCCAGACCCTGCTCCCCAGCAGGAGCTCGCGGGCTGGCTTAAAACGGCTCATAGCCAGATCTGGCCTGCAGGCCGTAGTTTGCCCACTCCTGTGCTAGAGGTTGAGAACAAGTTTGTCCCTAATGCAGAAGGTGCTGGGCTAAAACATGACAAAGAGTTTGCCAGTCAGTAACTCTTGGATATGGAGATATTCAGTAAAGAACAACCTAGTGCTAAAGTGTCAGTGTGGACTTTGCATAAGAGTGAAAATTTGGTTCTGTATTTATAAAGAGATTGTTCATCTCATGGAATCATTGTCTGATTCTCATGGAAGAGGAGAAGAAAGCAGAATAACCTTATCGAATAAACTTAAGATGAATTTTGAGGTCATGTGAGAGAATTTCATTGTAGAGATTTTAATTCTACTAGTAAAAGGGTTGAAAAAAGCACTAGTAGGAAAAGACACTTCTAGGCCAATTCTGACACCGCTTTGTATCCCTATGCAATGAGCGACTGCCATGTTCTGTAACTCATTTATGACTGCTGTAAGCACCTAAATGAAGGGGAAATTTTCCTTTAGTTAAGAGTGACAATATAGAAAATTCCCTCTTCATAATTCATTTTCTCTCCTTTTTAGGACTTCAGCATTACACTAGCTCTAAACAGGGCCCTGTTCGTACTGTTTATGGTGCTCTGTATCCTAAAGAGCTTGCCCATGAAGCACAGCATCGATTCTCAGCTTTAGAGCATTTACAGTACCAACTTACCACACAGGTAATGATATAACCTCCATAAAACTGGGTTTGACCAGATTATGGAGACATCGTGCTAAACCCATATTTTCAGTTGCTTATAACTTTCCCCAGAATCTTCTTGGATTGAAATTTCTCATGCTAGATCTCAGCCCAGAAGCCTTTTTGGACCATTTGTGAATTGGCTGACTTTGAGTTAACTAAACCTAGAGCAGAGCAGAAATGCTTTTCACCTAAGAAACTTTTCAGATTCATTTCTATGTTACTATATTAAAATTTCAGTCCTAAATGAGGAGTGTCTGTCTTGAAGAAATTTTAGATTTAAAATGATAGTTGTGGTCCATTTGGAAACATATGGCATATGTTTACATTTACTTGGAATTTACAGATTTTTAAAGTGCACTCATCCAAATAATTATAATAGCATGTACATTCAAACATGCAAACTGGGAGCATGAGGGGAGGAAGTTGGAGAAGGGAGCGCTAAAGTCAGATTTTAATTTAAAATGAAGTTATGGTCAGAAAAACAGAATGTGAGTGAAATCCTGGCTCCATAGAGGTCAGTCAGGGGGTTGCCATTGTCTTCGGTGGAGCTGGCATTTCACTCTGTGTACTTTAATTAATCAGCAGATAAGTTCTTTGTATGCATTGAGTCAGAGCTGCTGTCTTTTCACTACTGTCAACCCTGTAGCACCAGCACAGTTTTGCAAGAGGGAGCTAGAGTTTTTCTGACTTACACATCTTCAATAGAATTACTAACCAAATGCCAATGGCACAAAGTTTGTTAGAGAGCTTATTCCTTCATGCTCACCCTTCCCTGGTCCTTCTCGCATGAACAGAGAGCAACAATACCCGAAGTCCGAAGGTGCAAAAAATTTGATGTTTATTGGGGTGAACTTCCAGCAAGCTTAAATTCAAGTTCCTTTTCCTTATTTTCGAATCCCAACTTACTTCCTGTTTGCCCCTAATTTATATAGTAATATTTTCAGCTATACCTTAACCAATCATTCTACTAAAATTTACCTAACCAATCCTAACATATTGTAACATGATTAGCTAACCAATTATATCCCACCACTTTAATTAGTTTACACCTAGCAAAATTAATTATACAGCAAACAGAAACAATCACAGAACCAGACAGAGACCATACAAATAAACATACAAAACAATACAGAAGTGAGGATTTCACAACTACATCTATACAGACATAAGGGTTCTCCAGCTGTGTCTATTGATAAGTGAGTTCTTACCAGACAGAAAACTATCAAACTAAATTTCTAGGCTCTTTCCTTTCTCTGGAGGTGATGGATCGAATCACCTACCTAACAGCCCCAGATTGCCTTATTTTAATATGACTGGTTTCAGAGTAGCAGCCGTGTTAGTCTGTATCCGCAAAAAGAACAGGAGTACTTGTGGCACCTTAAAGACTAACAAATTTATTTTAGCATGAGCTTTCGTGAGCTGCAGCTCACTTCTTCGGATGCATAGAATGGAACACACAGACAGGAGATATTTATACATACAGAGAACATGAAAAGGTGGAAGTATGCATACCAACAGGAAGAGTCTAATCAATTGAGATGAGCTATCGTCAGCAGGAGGAAAAAAAACTTTTTGAAGTGATAATTAAGATGGCCCATAGAAGGTGTGAGGAGAACTTAACATAGGGAAATAGATTCAATTAGTGTAATGACCCAACCATTCCCAGTCTCTGTTTAGGCCACAGTTAATTGTATCTAATTTGCATATTAATTCAAGTTCAGCAGTTTCTCTTTGGAGTCTGTTTTTGAAGATTTTTGGTGCAAAATTGCCACCTTCAAGTCTGTCACTGAGTGGTTAGAGAGGTTGAAGTGTTCTCCCACTGGTTTTTTAATGTTATGATTCCTGATGTCAGATTTGTGTCCATTTATTCTTTTGCGTAGAGACTGTCCGGTTTGGCCAATGTACATGGCAGAGGGGCATTGCTGGCACATGATGGCATATATCACGTTGGTAGATGTGCAGGTGTACGAGCCCCTGATAGTGTGTCTGATGTGATTAGGTCCTATGATGGTGTCACTTGAATGGATATGTGGACAGAGCTGGCATCGGGCTTTGTTGCAAGGATAGGTTCCTGGGTTAGTGTTTATGTTGTATGGTGTGCGGTTGCTGGTGAGTATTTGCTTCAGGTTGGGAGGCTGTCTATAAGCGAGGACTGGCCTGTCTCCCAAGATCTGTGAGAGTGAGGGATCATCTTTAAGGATAGGTTGTAAATCAGCGCATCATCAAAGATTTACAACCTATCCTTAAAGATGTAACCAGGTCCCCTGCCCAATGAGTTAACGGCAAGTTTACCTCTACTGCTGTCCTCCACCCTGTGGCAACTGCAGATAGTTGCTGTGCCATTAATTCACTAATTTGTTGTTGAAATTTTACATTTTGGCTTACTAATTGTTTGGTTACCCACTCGTCCCCCAGATTCCATGTACCCAGCATAGTGTTACCCGCTGCCTACAGTCAGGGGCGGCTCTACGTTTTTGGCCGCCCCAAGCAGTCATGCCCGGGAGGCGCCCCAGGGCCACGGGAGCAGCGGACCGTCCGCAGTCATGCCTGCGGCAGGTCCGGTCGTCCCGGGGCTCCGGTGGACCTCCCGCAGGCATGACTGCGGCAGGTCCGCTGGCCCAGCCTGCCACCCCCCCGGGAAAGGGCCGCCCCACGCGCGTGCTTGCCGCGCTGGGGTCTGGAGCCGGCCCTGCCCACAGTCCCCTTTTCCGACGACGATTCCAGGTGTGTCCCCTCACCCACCAATTAAATTGTTGTTTCAACCCTTTTATGTACATACTACAATTAGGATGAATTTGGTCCTTTGGGCGTACCACCCGTGTAATAGAGTGAAAGGACACATTAAAAAGTGCTGGTTGCACCTGCTCCCACAATGGCTCCCATACATTTGCTCTTCGGGGAATATTTTCGAATCCAGGCTGTGGCCACTTTAAATTTGGATTCTTCCAACTTGACATCCATATCACCTGTAGGGTTACATTCTGTAAAACAGTTAACTCATCATACACCCAGCGTCCCAAAGGGGATTTTACGCCCAATATAATATGTACATAACAATCACACCTTTGGGAATTATCTTCCATGGAAGTACCATTGTGGTTACATATGGTAACATCACACCCTAAATGTGGGGGCCCTATTTTCCCCAGAGGGTTCATTTGCTCCAGGAGACCAGAGGGTTATATACTTTGGACCCTCTGTAACAAACCACATAGCTGGGTAACTGTGTTTCCCACTATCATTGATCATGGCAGCACCCAGGAGTATCATGCAATATTTCCTGATAAATTTGATATTCTGTACTGGGTTGGGATTCCCCCATCTAATCCATAAACCATGTGCCGACACTGCCAAATTCCTGTTGGAGTATTAGTGGCACATCTTTCTATGGGGAGATTCTCATAGTCTTCATTAGCTTTATTACCACAGGTTGCATGTGTAACCATCCATGTGTTCCCTCCTTTTGACACTTCACATCGCGGGATCTGAATAGAATTTGTAAATGTGACAATTGTGGTTAGCACTAGTGATTTTTAAATCAGCTGCCATTCCTGGCCACCAGCACAACCTTTTTAAAGTTCCCAGTGCCTCCTCAAACCCGGGGTGTCCCCCTACCAAGTTTCCATGCACCCATCTTAAGAAAGCCGTCTGGCTTCCCTGGGGGCACAGCATTACTGGTCCCTCAGCTGTTAAGACACACCAAATCCCTTCCATTAGTTCCACCTTTGGCATATGTCTGTTCTCTGTATGCATTGAGTCAGAGCTGCTGTCTTTTCACTACTGTCAATCCTGTAGCACCAGCACAGTTTTGCAAGAGGGAGCTAGAGCTCTTCTGACTTACACATCTTCAATAGAATTACTAACCAAATGCCAATGGCACAAAGTTCACTCTCAATCCATCCACCAACAGCCATATGCTATTCCAGTGATAATCAAAGGGAATTGTCATCATAGCTTCAAAACCATGGTTGGCAGAGCTGTTGCAAACCTATGCCTGTTAGTGACCTGCACTCCAGCTGCTTAAAGTGGTTGGGGGAAACTCATGTGAGGGACAAGTGCCAGATCTGTCGGTACTTCAGACCCTGCACTAAAAAGGACAGAGACATTAGGCTGAAGGTTGTCCTCATGGAAGCCAGCTTCAGATAAGTCTCAGAGCCGAGCCGCTCCAATTTGGCACTGAGTACTTTGGCATTGGTGCAGAGTGCTCCCCGGCACTAAGCTCTTCCTGCAGAGGTGCTGGGGGTGCTGCTGTACCCCCTGGCTTGAAGTGGTTTCCATTATATACAGTGTTTACAGTTTGGTTCCATGGCTCTCAGCACACACACACCCAACTATAAAAATTGTTCCAGCACTCTTGGAGGTTGTGGAGAGAGTTTGGGAGGAATTATTAGGAGTGGAGTTTTGGCCATTGTCAAGGGGTGAGCATCTTGAGTACATTCCCTTGGGGCCCTACTAGTGCATTGCACTCAGCATCCCCTTGGGTTCTTTCAGTCAAAAACCTGTGCCTCCTTCCTGGGATCTGATTTATTAATTTTTTTTACATAGGATGACTTGCTTGTTAGTTGCCCCAGTTGACCCTGCGCTGGGTCTCTAGAAAAGTCCTGGTCAGCTGTTTGTGCTAATTCAGAAAGTTATTACCTCTCTACTTAAATAGGAGTGCTCAGCTCTCCTCCTTGGGGCTGGGTTATAATTTAGCCAGCTGAAAACTCTTAGCCAGCTGCTTCCTCAGCTGGCCCCTTTTTCCTCAATTAATCTTCAGGCTAAGAGGATCCAGCAGGCAGCCCTCTCTTCCTGGTGTCTGTCCTGTTATGAAGGAATAGCTAGCATATATGCTAGTCCCCATCTCAAATCCAGCTCATTCCCAATTGACTGGGTGTGAGGGGAACCTGGCCACACCCTCTCTGCAAGGCTCCTGGCTCCAGGCCCCTAAAAATACAGTGATGGGATTTCGTCCCAAGCATCATTCATTCCTGGGACTACTTCCTCTCTATATCCCCCTTAAGTCCTTATGCTGAACATTTCAAACCTTTAAAGGTCCATATCATGTAGTGGGATGGGCTGACCACTACGTGCTACTCCGTGTACAGGGAAAACTACCCTGTCATCGCAATATTGATCTTGTAGGTACATAATATAGTTTAATTTCCTACTTCATATCTCTATGCTATGTGTCTAGTGCTTACAGTAATCACAAGAAACTGACCTGTAAATACAGTCTTTCCAGAGGTTCAGGAAAACACATTGCAGGTTATCTGTAGATCCCTGTGTTAAATGAAATGTGCAATCATTTGGGCTGGCTTCTTTTCATAACAGGAGCTCCAGTATGCACAGCGACAACGTTTCTCAAGATTGACTTCTATGATTACGTTTCCTAACTCACTAGAGAGCTTAAGTGATGGAAATGTTCCAAGTAGCGGTGGTGAGGGAGCGGAACTACCACAGATTCAGGTACAGTACAGGAATTTTTGACTAATTTGATCTACTTTTAAACATGTGATTTAGTTCTATGTAACTTCTAGAAAATGAGTATTAGACACTGAAAAGTCATTACTTTAGTTATTCATTAAGTGCAAAATAGTATTTATAATACAGCTTTATTTTATAAAACATATTTTAAACAAGTTGTATCCCAACCACACTGTCCATGTTCCAACCTCATCCTCTTTCACCTTATGCCCTGTCTAAATTAGAAATAATAACACAGCTTGTTTCCCAGCTGCTGAAACCATCTAGCTATCTCACTGAGAAGCTCCCACCCCTGACCCTCTCCCCTCCCTCTTTTGATTAACCCAATTTCCACGTGTCATCCATCTGAAGAGTAGATATCCTCTTAAGGGGATGTTTTGATTCTCACAGGTTCAAATGGAATCTTCTGTTAGAAATTGCAGTCCAGGGCAAAAAAAGGAATGTACATCCTCAGAAACAAACCAATCACAGCAACTCAGTAGGGAGAGCACTAGCCAATCCCAACAGGCCTGGATGTCATCATCTGGAGTACACAGCTCCCTCCAGGATATTTGGCAGATTCTGGATATGGGATCAAGCCCTTCTATTCTCAGCCCTCAAAGCAACATAGATCAAGGTAAGCATGACTAGGAAAGAATTCACAGTAAGTCAGTCTTCTAGAGGAGTGAAGATACAATAGTAGATTCTCTCTATTTACACTAATTTTAGTATATGAGAGTGGTCCTAAAGTTACAGTCACTTCCATAAACCCAACTGTCATAGATGTCCAGGAATTTCTTTGATAACTGAATATTGAACAGTTAAGAGGAACACTAACACTTCTCCCCAGTATTATCATCTTCATTAAGAATACTGTTCCCCTCTTAATAAAACGATTAACTAGAGGAATACAAATACCACTTGCCTTTATAGCAGAACTTTATTAGGAGAAGATATTAAAATGAGTCCTCAATAACTGAACAATTGATATACTGTCATGCTGCTGTTGGAGCAGCACTGTAACTTGGTCAGTCCTTACAAAGCTATTACTTTGGCAGGTATACACTCCCATATTTATTATTTATTTGCGTTATGGTGACATAGAGACCCCAGCTGAGATCAGGGCCCCATTGTGCAAATTATCATACAAACATATAGTAAGGAACAGTCCCTACCTGAACAAATGTTAGTTTAACTAGAAAAGACAAAAGAGACAAAGGGTGGAAGGAGAAATAGAGGGAGAGAGAGCTAATGTAAAATGGCCAAGATTACACAACAGGTCAGTAGCAGAGCTGGGAATAACACCCGTGTCTCCTGACTTCCAGCCCAGTCCCCTATCCACTGGACCACTGCCTCTCCATAACCCTACTATGCTAACAATTTATTGGCACAGATTTAAAGAAATCTCTTTAATTCTGAGGCACTGTGGATTAATGTTGCATAGTGTTTAAGGCCAGAAAGGTCCATTAGATCATCTTGCCTGAACTCCTGTACATCATATTACATTTCATCTAGATATCCCAATATAAAAGCCAGAGACTTTAGTTAGACCAAAACATGTCAGCCCTCAGGAGATTTAACTATGTGTCACATGCTGAGCACAGGAGAAACCAAGATGGCACCAATACCCAAGGTCCTTGCAGTGGCACAGAATTGTTTGAGATGATCCCAGCAGGTGAACCATGCCTTTTGCTGCAGAAGAAGGTGAAAAATCTTCAAGTTCTTCTTCGAGTGATTGCTCCTATGCATTCCAGTTAGGTGTGCGCACCGCGCGTGCACAGCTCTCCGGAACATTTTTACCCTAGCAACTCCGGCGGCCTGGCTGGGCGCCCCCTGGAGTGGCGCCGCTATGGAGCCGAATATATACCCCAGCCAGCCCGTCCACTCCTCAGTTCCTTCTTACCGCCCGTGACGGCCAGTTGGAACAATGGAGTGCTCTCTTACCTCCACAGCCCTAGCGTTTCTCCATTTCTTCAGTGTATATAGTTAGTTAACTTAGTTTAGTTGTTAGATTAGTTGAATAAGGGCTAGTCTACACTTACCAGCTTGGTCGACGTGGTGAGTTCGACTTCTCGGAGTTCGAACTATCGCGTCTAATCTGGACGCGATAGTTCGAACTCCGGAAGTGCCGCGGTCGACTCCGGTACTCCACCACTGCAAACGGCGGTGGCGGAGTCGACCTTGGAGCCGTGGACTTCGATTCCGCGGCGTCTGGACGGGTGAGTAGTTCGAACTAGGGTACTTCGAATTCAGCTACGCTATTCACGTAGCTGAATTTGCGTACCCTAGTTCGACCCCGCTTCTTAGTGTGGACCAGCCCTAAGTTTAGTAGTTATAGTATAGTAAGGGAATTAGAGGGGTTAGCCCCTCTTCTTCCACAACCGGTGCGGGCTCATGCCCAAGGCACCTGGGTTTAAGCCCTGCGCGGCTTGCCAGCGGCACATGCCCATTGGCGACCCGCACGACTCCTGCCTGCGCTGCCTCGGGGAATCTCACAGGACAGATAAGTGCCCGATTTGCACGGCGTTTAAGCCGCGCACGAGAAAGGAGCGAGACTCTCGCCTCAAACAGCTCCTTACGGAGTCGGCACCTCAGCCTCCCGCTCCGTCCCCGGAGGCACCAAAACCGTCCTCGGCGCGCAGTGCACCAGCGGCACTGAGCCGCCCCGGTACCGACGCAGCTAAAGCTTCGCAGACGGCACCGAAGTCCCGGCACCGTTCCCTCTCTCCACCGAGGAAGTGGAAGACGGCGCACTCGGCTCCTAAGCCTCCAGCTTCGGGACAGCTTACCCAGCCATCACCGGCACCTCCAGCACCGGCTGTGGTAGTGCACAAGCCGTGCACGGTTCCATTGACTCCGGCACCTCAAGGGCTGTCGAGTCCGGTACCTCCCTGCTCCCCGGTGCCGACCGCGGTCGAGCTGCATCTCCCGTCCACGCCTGAGACATTCACGATGGCGAGAGAGCTTATTGAGCTCGCAGAGGCACCGAGCCTCCGGCCCCCGGCACCGCCGGTGCGGGCTGTTCAGTCGGTGGGCAAGCCGGCAATGATGCGTCCCCCGACCCCCGACAGACAGGATGGACGGCGCTCCAAGTCTCGGACCCGGTCCCGATCCAGGAAACGGTCGCCGTCACACCGATCCCGATCCCGGCACCGATCTCCGTCTCGGTACCGCTCCCCGTCTCGGCACCGGTCGCAGTCCCGGTACCGCTCAGTATCGCAGTACCGGTCGCACTCCCGGCGACGCTCACGGTCCCGGTCACCGGACCGACGGTACCGTCGGAGGTTGGGCTCCCGGTACCGATCTCGACACCGCGACTCCCGAAGCCGCTCCCGTCACCGCCGATCGAGGTCACGGTCAGGCTCCCGGTACCGAGGCAATCGACGGTCCCGATCTCCATCCTGGCACCGTGACGGCCGGCACCAATCCTCGGCACCGTCCAGGGACAAGCTGCCTCCTTCCACGGCGCACTCCATCAGCGCTTCTGCCCCCCCGTGGCCTTCGCGTCAGCCATCCGTCGCCTCCCAGGCGGGCAGCGGGACAGATCTCCGGGCTGGCACCCAGAGCCAGGACCTTGGACCACAGCAGTGGGGTTTTTGGGTCCCCTGGGCCTACCATGAGCCCCAAGGGCTCCCTTTCCCCCCGCGCCCAGCGGGTGCTGAACGCAGGGTGCCAGAAGCCACGGTGAGCAGGCCTCCCCCAACACCACTGGGGGAGGCCCTGTCGCCGTCAGGTCCCGCAGAGCATCCGGGGCACGATACAGCTTCCCAAGTCCTGGAGCAACCACCAGCAGATGTGGTGGTACAGACTCTTTCCTCATCTTCCTCACCGGATGAGGCGGTGGCGGGTGCCGCTACAGCGGACCCTCCCCCGATTGACCTGCGGGCCCACCAGAACCTTCTTCGCAGGGTGGCGAAAGCTATTGACCTCCCGGTGGCGGAGGTCCCGGAAGACGAAGACCCGGTGACCAACATCATCGGAGCCGAGGCCCTGATGCGGGTGGCCCTCCCGTTTATTAAGACAATTCAGAAAAATGCCACTACCATCTGGCAGTCGCCGGCGTCCGTCCCTCCTACTGCAAGGGGCGTTGAACGAAAATACTCGGTCCCCCCCATGGGGTACGAGTATTTGTACACCCACCCCGCTCCAGACTCACTTGTCGTGCAGTCTGTTAACGACCGTGAGAGGCACGGACAGCCAGCCCCGGCGCCAAAGTCCAAGGACGCCAGGCGCATGGACCTGTTGGGCCGGAAGGTGTATTCGGCGGGGGGTCTCCAGCTTCGGATTGCAAACCAGTTGGCCCTCCTAGCTCGTTACACCTTTGACATTTTCGTGTCCCTCACTAAGTTTTCGGAGCTGATCCCGACGGCTTCCCGACAGGAGTTCTCGGCTCTTGTCGAAGAGGGCAGAAAAGCCTCCCGGTCCTCCATCCAGGCTGCTCTGGATTCGGCGGACTCAGGGGCCAGGACTTTGGCCTCCGGAGTGACTATGCGGCGCATCTCCTGGCTGCAGTCCTCCACCTTGCCGCCGGAAGTGCAGTATACCCTACAGGACCTCCCCTTTGAGACTCACGGTCTGTTCTCGGAGAAAATGGACTCCAGGATACAGACCCTCAAGGACAGTCGTATAGCTATCCGCACTCTGGGTATGCACACACCAGCTACCCAGAGGCGCTCTTTCCGGCAGCAACAACCCTACCGGCCTTTTACCCAGGCCAGGTCAAGGCCCTATAATAGTCGGCGGAACGGTCTAAACCGCCGTAGGCCATCCGGCAGCAGGCGCAACCAGGCCCAGGCGTCGTCCAAGGCCCCACAAGGGCCCAAACAACAGTTTTGATGGGACGCCCAAGGACGGCCCATCAGACTCTTTCCAAGATCCAACCCCTTTGTTTTGCAACCGCCTTTCCCGCTTCCTCCCGGCATGGTCCCAAATAACATCGGACAGCTGGGTACTTCGTACTATCCAGTATGGTTACTGCCTTCAGTTTATTTCGCCCCCTCCTTCCCGCCCACCTTCCCCGTCCCTCTTCAGGGACCCCTCTCACGAGCAATGCCTCTTACAAGAGGTCGAGACGCTGTTGAGTTTGGGTGCCATAGAGGAGGTGCCGCACGACAGGCGGGGCAGGGGATTCTATTCCCGTTATTTCCTCATCCCCAAGGCGAAAGGAGGTCTCAGACCCATACTGGACCTCCGGGAGCTCAACAAGTACATGGTCAAGCTCAAATTTCGCATGGTAACCCTGGGGACCATCATTCCCTCCCTGGATCCAGGAGACTGGTTTGCCGCCCTCGATATGAAGGACGCGTACTTCCATATCGCGATCTACCCTCCCCATCGACGCTATCTACGTTTCATGGTCAACAGTGCGCACTACCAGTTTGCGGTACTACCCTTCGGCCTATCCACCGCGCTGAGGGTCTTCACCAAGTGCATGGCGGTAGTTGCTGCAGACCTCCGCCGTCGTCGAGTTCACGTCTACCCGTATCTCGACGACTGGCTGGTTCGCGGGCCATCCCAACAATTGGTAACAGACCAAATTTCCGAAATACTATCCCTGTTTCGGGTACTGGGCCTGCTCGTCAATGCCAAAAAGTCCTCACTGACTCCATCACAGAGAGTGGAATTTATCGGAGCGGTCCTCGACTCCACGGTGGCCAGGGCCTGCCTCCCTCGAACTCGGCACCAGACGATGGTCTCCATCATCCGAGACCTGCACGCTTTTCCCACTACGACAGTTCGGTCCTGCCTACGCCTCCTGGGCCACATGGCATCGTGCACGTTTGTCACCGCCTATGCGAGGCTGTGCCTTCACCCATTTCAATCCTGGCTGGCGTCAGTGTACCGCCCGCACCGCGACTCCATAGACAGGGTAGTCACGGTCACGAAGCCTACCCTCGCTTTGCTCAGCTGGTGGCTGGACCCAGAGGTTGTGTGTGCAGGAGTCCCGTTCCGCCCTCCTCGTCCATCCGTGACACTGACCACGGATGCCTCGGCGCTGGGATGGGGGGCCCACCTGGGCGACCTTCACACCCAGGGTCTCTGGTCACCCCAGGAGCTCTCCCTCCACATCAGCGTCCGGGAGCTGCGGGCAATTCGCTTGGTGTGCCACACCTTCCACGCCTGTCTGCAAGGCCAATGCGTAGTGGTGTTCACGGACAACACGACGGCGATGTTCTATGTGAACAAGCAGGGCGGAGCCCGCTCCTCCCTGCTCTGCAAGGAAGCGATGCTCCTGTGGGACTTCTGCGTGACCCACTCAATTCACCTGGAAGCATCCTTTCTTCCAGGAGTGCAGAACACGCTGGCCGACCATCTCAGCAGGTCGTTCCTCTCCCACGAGTGGTCCCTCCGTCCAGATGTCGTGCACACAATCTTCCGGAGGTGGGGGTTTCCCCAGATAGACCTATTTGCCTGCAAGGAGAACAGGAAGTGCCACCTGTTTTTGCTTGTACCAGGGTCGCTCGCCAGGCTCCCTGTCGGACGCATTCCTTTACTCCTGGACGGATCACCTCCTCTACGCCTTCCCTCCGTTCCCGTTCGTGCACCAAGTGCTACTGAAGCTTCGGAGGGACAGAGCCCACGTCATACTCGTAGCTCCGGCCTGGCCGAGGCAGCACTGGTACACCCTGCTGCTCGAGCTCTCCATTTGGGATCCCATCCCCCTTCCGTTATGGCCGGACCTCATCACGCAGGACTTCGGCAGACTCCGCCATCCGAACCTGCAGTCCCTCCATCTTACAGCTTGGTACCTGCGTGGTTGACCCACGCAGAGAGGGACTGTTCGGCGGCAGTACAGCAAGTCCTGCTAGAGAGCAGAAAGCCTTCCACTCGCTCCACCTACCTTGCGAAATGGAAGCGGTTCGCGCTCTGGTGTGATCAACGAGGCCTCAATCCCTTCGTAGTCCCTGTCCCTACCATCCTGGACTACCTCTGGTACCTTAAGGAGCAAGGTCTTGCGGTCTCCTCCTTGAGGGTACACCTGGCAGCAGTGTCCGCCTTTCGTCCATCTATGGGAGGTCGGTCCATCTTCTCCAACCAGATGGTTTCCCGCTTCCTTAAAGGCCTGGACCACTTGTACCCGCCGGTGCGGCGTCCTGCCCCGACCTGGGATTTGAACCTCGTTCTGGCCAAGCTTATGGGACCGCCCTTCGAGCCTCTGGCCACGTGCTCTCTGCTCTACCTCTCCTGGAAGACAGCCTTCCTCGTCGCAATTACATCAGCGAGACGAGTCTCTGAGCTCCGTGCTCTAACGGTTGATCCACCATACACCGTCTTCCACGGAGACAAGGTACAGCTTCGACCACACCCGGCCTTCCTCCCTAAGGTGGTGTCGGCGTTCCACCTCAACCAGGAGATCTTCCTCCCGGTCTTCTTCCCGAAGCCGCACGCCTCCCCTCGGGAGCAACAGCTTCACACCCTGGATGTCCGCAGGGCCCTTGCCTTTTACATCGAGCGGACGAAACCCTTCCGGCGTTCGACCCAGCTGTTTGTAGCAGTCGCTGACCGCATGAAGGGCGAGCCGGTCTCCTCGCAGCGGATTTCCTCCTGGGTAACAGCATGTATTCGGACATGCTACGAGCTTGCTCGCGTGCCACCATGCTGCCTCACTGCTCACTCGAAGAGAGCGCACGCCTCGTCGGCCGCCTTCCTGGCCCATGTCCCCATCCAGGACATCTGTAGAGCGGCCACCTGGTCTTCTGTCCACACCTTCGCCTCCCACTACGCGTTGGTGCAGCAATCCAGAGACGATGCAGCCTTCGGCTCAGCAGTCTTACACTCTGCCACGTCTCACTCCGACCCCACCGCCTAGGTAAGGCTTGAGAATCACCTAACTGGAATGCATAGGAGCAATCACTCGAAGAAGAAAAGACGGTTACTCACCGTAGTAACTGTTGTTCTTCGAGATGTGTTGCTCCTCTCCATTCCAGACCCGCCCTCCTTCCCCACTGTCGGAGTAGCCGGCAAGAAGGAACTGAGGAGCGGACGGGCCGGCTGGGGTATATATTCGGCGCCATAGCGGCGCCACTCCAGGGGGCGCCCAGCCGGCCCGCCGGAGTTGCTAGGGTAAAAATGTTCCGGAGAGCCGTGCACGCGCGGCGCGCACACCTAACTGGAATGGATAGGAGCAACACATCTCGAAGAACAACAGTTACTACGGTGAGTAACCGTCTTATCCCAGTCATTCTGACCTGAGGGAAAATTCCTTCCTGATCCCAAATCTGGTAATCTGTGTGATCCTGAGCATATGAGCAAGACAAGATGTGTGAGGTAATATCTTTTATTGGATCAACTTCTGTTGGTGAGACAGACAAGTTTTCAAGTTACACAGAGCTCTTCTTCAGATTTGAAGAAACTTTCTAGATGCATGGCTGGGAGTTAGAAAATCCTCTAACTTCTCAGGCCACTGGTCCACTACTCGGTGTCCCATCTCCAGCTGTAGCCAATCTCTGATGCTTCAGAGGAAGGCAAAACTGAAAACAGAATACATTTAAGCCAATTGTACATCAGCTTAAAAAATTCCTTCCTGATCCCTGCAGGCAACTGTCTGAAGCCCTGAAGTATGAGATTTGATTATAGAACTGAAAGTGTTATGAGACTATTGAGAGTGATGCAGGCAAACCTGTTCTCCCCATGGCCTTGAAGGAAGGGGAAGACTAGGGGAGACTCAGTCACAGATTCCAAAATCAGAAGGGACCGTTATGACCATCCATCCCTGCCCCCATGCACACACAGGCCATAGAATTTCTCTTAGAAGCTTGATTAAAGTGTATCTTTTAAAAAGAGATCTAATTTCTTCATAAAGACTCTAAGCGATGGTGAATCCACCAACTCTCCCAGTAAGCTGTTCCAATGTTTAATCACACTCACTGCTAGGAAATTGTGTCTTATTTCAATGTTGAATTTATCTAAATTCAACTTCCAGCCATTGGATCCTGTTATGCCTTTGTCAGCCATGTTGGAAAGCTCCCCACACCATCAGATCTCTTTTCTAGCTGTAAGTGCCTATGTACAGTGATTGAGTCACCTCTCAGCTGTATCTCGGATAAGCCGAGCTCCCTAAACCTCACATTTTAAGGCTTGTTTTTCAGCCCCTCTATCATTTTTATGGCCTTCTGTTCAACTCTCTGTAGTATTTCCACATCCTCCTTGAAGAAATGGACACCGTATTCTAGTAGTGATCTTACCAATGCTATGTACAGAGGCAAGTTCACTTACCTACTTCTATTTGATATTCCCCTTTTTATTACATTCAAGGAGCACATTAGCCCTTTTTGTTACAGCATTGTATTGAAGTCTCATGTTGAGTTGATTATCTATCATGACTCCTAAGTGCTTTACCAAGACAGAATCTTGCATCCTGTAGGTATAACCTCCAATCTTGGTTCCCAGATGTATTACCTTGCATTTGGCTGTATTAAAACACATTTTGTTGCATTGTAACCATTTAACCAGGCAGTTCAGATCACAACAGTAACCTGTGTCATGGAGTCCCTTGGTGATGCTCTGGAACTGCTCCTCACAAAGCCAGTCAGGACTTTGGGGAGCCTCCTGACCCTTGGAGCAGACTGTCTTCAGGGCAAGAAGCTCACACGGCTTCCCCTTCCTGGGTCTCTCCTTGGAGTGTTCAGCATATGCCCACAGCAAGTCCACCCAGGCGGGGTCCTGGGGAAGCCAGAGGGGCCTGCATGCACCCCCACTTCACTTCACAGTCAGACGTGACTCTTAGCCAGCCAGTAAAACAGAGGTTTAATAGATGACAGGAACACGGTCTAAAACAGAGCTTGTAGGTACAGAGAACCAGACCCCTCAGCCAGGTCCATTCTGGGGTCCAGCGAGGCAGACAACCCCGTCTTACCTCACTTCCTGTCTCCAGCCAGCTCCAAAACTGAAACCCCCTCCAGCCCCTCTTTTCTGGCCTTTGTCTCTTTCTTGGGCCAGAGGTCACCTGATCTTTGTTCACCTTTAGCTATTTCTTTGCAGGGGGGGAGGGCCCCAGCCATTTGTTGCCAGGATACAAAGTGTCAGCCATCTATGCACACTGGAGACTTAAGAAATGCATAGGGGAAACTGAGGAACCCACACAGTATTCAGAGGAAACGTTAAGAACAGTCCCACTTCGTCACAACCTGTCGTCCTCGTTATTTACTACCCCAGCAATCTTTGTCTCATCTGCAAATTTTATCAGCAAATGTTTTATAAAATCATTTTATGTCATTATTATTTTATAAATTCATCTAGATTATTCATAAAAATAATAGTGTGATAGTATGTCTCACTATTACCAACTACATGTTGAGAACTGTCAGTGAACCAGTTTTTAAACCATCTAATTTTTTTTAACCCTGTTAATTATGCATCCCCTCAATTTTCCAGTGTGGGGTGCCTTTTATACTGCATCACTGTGAGAGTAACGACTCCTGGTTTGCTCACAAACAGCCTCCAGCATGTAAATCACTCCTGAGTGCTATAGCCAGCCACCCATGAATTACACTGCAGGACAATACCAGGAAACTCTCAGTCCCAGACTTTTCCCCAGAAATGTGGATCTTGTACTACCCAGTAGCCCTGGACAATACAAGCTCATTGAAGGTATATCATTTCATTCATAGAAAATAGGCACAAATCCTGTTACCCCAAATGAAGTTTCCCAAACACTTCAATCCAAACACTCACTGGTTTAGATAAAGGGAAGAAATAGTAGAGGAAGCAATAGTGGATGGGAACCTGGGAGGCAGTGACCATGAGATGGTCGAGTTCAGGATCCTGACACAAGGAAGAAAGGAGAGCAGTAGAACAGAGACCCTGGACTTCAGAAAAGCAGACTTCGACTCCCTCAGGGAACTGATGGGCAAGGTCCCCTGGGAGAATAACATGACGGGGAAAGGAGTCGAGGAAAGCTGGCTGTACTTTAAAGAATCCTTATTGAGATTGCAGGAACAAATCATCCCGATGTGTAGGAAGAAAAGTAAATATGGCAGGCGACCAGCTTGGCTTAACAGTGAAATCCTTGCTCGTCTTAAACACAAAAAAACAGCTTACAAGAAGTGGAAGATTGGACAAATAACCAGGGAGGAGTATAAAAGTATTGCTCAGGCATGCAGGAGTGAAATTAGGAAGGCCAAATCACGCTTGGAGTTGCAGCTAGCCGGAGATGTTAGGAGTAACAAGAAGGGTTTCTTCAGGTATGTTAGCAACAAGAAGAAAGTCAAGGAAAGTGTGGGCCCCTTGCTGAATGAGGGAGGGAACCTAGTGACAGAGGATGTGGAGAAAACTAGTGTACTCGATGCTTTTTTTTTTTGCCTCTGTCTTCACAGACAAGGTCAGCTCCCAGACAGCTGCACTCTGCAGCATGGTATGGGGAGGAGGTGACCAGCTCTCTGTGGAGAAAGAAGTAGTTCGGGACTATTTAGAAAAGCTGGACGAGCACAAGTCTATGGGGCCGGATGCACTGCATCCGAGGGTGCTAAAGGAGTTGGCCGATGAGATTGCAGAGCCATTGGCCATTATCTTTGAAAAATCATGGCGATCGGGGGAGGTCCCGGATGACTGGAAAAAAGCTAATGTAGTGCCCATCTTTAAAAAAGGGAAGAAGGAAGATCCAGGGAACTACAGGCCAGTCAGTCTCACCTCAGTCCCTGGAAAAATCATGGAATAGGTCCTCAAGGAATCAATTCTGAACCACGTAAAGGAGGGGAAAGTGATCAGGAACAGTCAGCATGGATTCACCAAGGTCAAGTCATGCCTGACTAACCTAATTGCCTTCTATGATGAGATAACCGGCTCTGTGGATGAGGGGAAAGCAGTGGATGTGCTATTTCTGGACTTTAGCAAAGCTTTTGATACAGTCTCCCACAGTATTCTTGCCAGCAAGTTAAAGTAGTATGGGCTGGATGAATGGACGGTAAGGTGGATAGAAAACTGGCTAGATGGTCGGGCTCAACGGGTAGTGATCAATGGTTCCATGTCTAGTTGGCAGCCGGTATCAAGTGGAGTGCCCCAAGGGTCGGTGCTGGGGCCGGTTTTGTTCAATATCTTCATTAATGATCTGGAGGATGGTATGGACTGCACCCTTAGCAAGTTTGCAGATGACACTAAACTGGGAGGAGTGGTTGATACGCTGGAGGGTAGGGATAGGATACAGAGGGACCTAGACAAATTAGAGGATTGGGCCAAAAGAAATATGATGAGGTTCAACAAGGACAAGTGCAGAGTCCTGCACTTAGGACGGAAGAATCTCATGCACTGCTATAGACTAGGGACTGAATGGCTGGGCAGCAGTTCTGCAGAAAAGGACCTAGGGGTTACGGTGGACGAAAAGCTGAATATGAGTCAACAGTGTGCCCTTGTTGCCAAGAAGGCTAATGGCATTTTGGGTTGTATAAGTAGGGGCATTTCCAGCAGATCGAGGGCTGTGATCATTCCCCTCTATTCAGCACTGGTGAGGCCTCATTTGGAGTACTGTGTCCAGTTTTGGGCCCCACACTACAAGAAGGATGTGGATAAATTGGAGAGAGTCCAGCGGAGGGCAACAAAAATGATTAGGGGGCTGGAGCACATGACTTATGAGGAGAGGCTGAGGGAACTGAGATTGTTTAGCCTGCAGAAGAGAAGAATGAGGGGGGATTTGATAGCTGCTTTTAACTACCTGAAAGGGGGTTCCAAAGAGGATGGATCTAGACTGTTCTCAGTGGTAGAAGATGACAGAACAAGGAGTAATGGTCTCAAGTTGCAGAGGGGGAAGTTTAGGTTGGACATTAGGAAAAACTTTTTCACTAGTAGGGTGGTGAAGAAATGGAATGGGTTACCTAGGGAGGTGGTGGAATCTCCTTCCTTAGAGGTTTTTAAGGTCAGGCTTGACAAAGCCTTGGCTGGGATGATTTAGTTGGGTTTGGTCCTGCTTTGAGCAGGGGGTTGGACTAGATGACCTCCTAAGGTCCCTTCCAAACCTGAGATTCTATGAAAGCAATAAAGCAAGTTTATTAACTACAGAAAGATAGATTTTAAGTGATTACAAGTAGGGCTGTTGATTAATCGCAGTTAACTTGCACGATTAACTAAAAAAAATTAATCGCGATTAAAAAATCTAATCACGCTGTTAAACAATAGAATACCAACTGAAATGTATTACATATTTGTGGATGTTTTTCTACCTTTTCAAATATATTGATTTCTATTATGACACAGAATACAAAGTGCACAGTGCTCACTTTATATTATTTTTATTACAAATAATTGCACTGTAAAAATGATAAACGAGTATTTTTCAGTTCACCTCATACAAGTACTGTAGTGCAATCTTTTTCATGAAAGTGTAACTTACAAATGTCATTTTTTGTTACATAACTGCACTCAAAAACAAAACAATGTAAAACTTTAGAGCCTGTAAGTCCACTCAGTCCTACTTCTTGTTCAGCCAATGGCTACGACAAACAAGTGTGGTGTGTGTACATTTATAGGAGATACTGCTGCCTGCTACTTATTTACAGTGTCACCTGAAAGTAAACAGGCATTTGCATGGCACTTTTGTAGCTGCAGTTGCAAGGTATTTACCTGCTGGATATGCTAAACAGTTGTATGCCTCTTCATGCTTCAGCCACCATTCCACAGGATATACTTCCATGCTGATGATGCTCATTAAAAAAATGTGTTAATTGAATTTGTGACTGAACTCCTTGGAGAATAGTATATCTCCTGTTCTGTTTTACCTGCAGTCTACCATATATTTCATGTTATAGCAGTCTTGGATGATGACCCAGCACATGTTGGTTTTAAGAACACTTTCACAGCAGATTTGACAAAATACAAAGAAGATACCAATGTGAGATTTCTAAAAATAGCTATAGCACTCAACCCAAGTTTTAAGAATCTGAAGTGCTGTCCAAAATCTGAAAGGGACAAGGTATGGAGCATGCATTCAGAAGTCTTAAAAGAGCAACGCTCAGATGCGGAAACTACAGAACCTGAACCACCAAAAAAGAAAATCAATCTTCTGCTGGTGGCATCTGACTCTGATGATGATAATGAACATTCATCGGTCTGCTTTGCTTTGGATCGTTATTGAGCAGAACCCATCATCACCATGGATGCATGTCCTCTGGAAAGGTGGTTAAAGCATGAAGGGACATATGACTCTTTAGCGCATCTGGCACGTATATATCTTGCAACACCGGCTACAACAGTGCCATACAAACAACTGTTCTCCCTTTCAGGTAACACTGTAAACAAGAAGCAGGAAGCATTATCTCCTGCAAATTGTAACCAAACTTGTTTGTTTGAGCGATTGTCTGAAGTAGGACTGAGTGGACTTGTAGGCTATAAACTAAAGTTTTACATTGTTTTATTTTTGAATCCAGTTATTTTTTGTACATAATTCTACACTTGTAAGTTCAACTTTCATGATAAAGAGATTGCAATACAGTACTTGTATGAGATGAATTGAAAAATGCTATTTCTTTTGTCTTTTACAGTGCAAATATTTGTAATAAAAATAAATATAAAGTGAGCATTGTACAGTTCGTTGTAATTGAAATCAATATATTTGAAAATGTAGAAGACAACCAAAAATATTTAAATGGTATTCTGTTGTTTAACAGCATGATTAATTGCGATTGATTTTTTTTTAATCGCTTGACAGCACTAATTACAAGTAATGAGGCATAAAAGTCAGAATTGGTTAAAAAGAAATAAAATGTAAAATGTAACTAACACCTAATTTAACAAGCTAAGTGAATTCAAAGCAAAAGGTTTATCTCACTACATGCTTTAGCAGTATTACTGGTTGGATCTTTCAGCCAGGATCCCTCCTCAGTCCAGTGATGCTTCCTTTGTTCTTCAGGTGTTGTTGATGCCGTGAGTAGAGATGAAAGGAGAGATCATTTGGGGCATCTGTTCCCCCATTTGTATATCTTTTCCTCCTCCTTGAGAAACATCTCCAGGTGGGGTTAAGGAGACAGAAAATCCGTGGGATGGGAACGTCCAGCCAGGGGCGGCTCTAGGAATTCCGCCGCCCCAAGCAGAACGGCACGCCGCGGGGCGCGCTCTGGTGGTCGCCGGTCCCGCGGCTCCGGGGGACCTCTTGCAGAAATGCCTGCGGAGGGTCCGCTGGTCCCACGGCTCTGGTGGACCTCCCGCAGGCACGCCTGCGGATGCTCCACCAGAGCCGCGGGACCAGCGGACCCTCCGCAGGCATTTCTGTGGGAGGTCCATCGGAGCTCCGGGACCAGCAGACCCTCCGCAGTCATGCCTGCAGGAGGTCCGCCGGAGCCGCCTGCCGCCCTCCCGGCAAAATGCCGCCCCAAGCGCGCGCTGGGGTCTGGAGCCGGCCCTGCTTCCAGCTATTTCTTTGCCAAGATGTAAATTTCTTGCTCACACTCTTTCCTGCCAAATAATAGCTGCTTAACCAAGTGATAGTCCATTTGATTTTTGTTAACACCTAGCTGAGGTGTCATTTTGCCTTGTGTCTTTGAGGAACAAGTTTGTGCCTGCTTTTCTGAACTTGGAATATGTCTCAGTAATTTTATACAGTAGAATCTTGTAACTTTACATACAGTGTTCTTGCCACACATATTTTACCAGCACAGTGTGAGTTTTCCAATGATACCTCACAAGGCATACTTTATACATAATCCATTATAGCTTTGTAAAAAGAGTGAACATAGGGATACAGACTGTCACACATATAATGTAAGTTTGTAAATCAAAATGTCATGTGGTATTAGGTAAAATACCTTGGAGAAATCCATATATATTCTATCAACACAGTTCATTTTATCAATGCTGTCCAAAAAAGACAACAGATTTATTTGATAAGATCTACCTTCTGAGAAACCATGCAGACTGGCTGCTATTTTTATTTATTTATTTTTTTTGCCTCTAATCCTTGGTTGCTAGTCACAAATTAACGGTTCCATTATTTTACCCAGAATCTCTGTCTGGCTGATCAGTCTGTGGTACCCTGGATCATCCCTTGACCCTTTTTAAATATTGAAACTATGTTGGCAATCCTCCAGTCCTTTTGGAATTTTCCCAATTTTTCATGATTTTTTTAAAAAATATTTACTTCAGTGGTTCAGAGAGCTTCTCAGTTAGTTCCTTTATGACCGTTGAACGTAAGTTATCTGGGAGTGTTGATTTGAAAATGTTTAATTTTAGCAGATGCTGCGTCACATCCTCCTGTGTTACAGATGGCAAACTTTCTGTTCCATCTACATCATCATATGGGTTGGATACATCTTCCTGCTTTGTTCCAAATTCTGAACAGAAATATCCATTCAACGTTTCTGATTTTTCTACATCACTGTTTACAATTTTACCATCTGCATCTAGCTATGGTTATATACCTGACATAGGGTTTTTCTTGTTACTGATTACATTTAAAAAATGTTTTTTTATTATCTTTAACGCCTTTGGTCGCTGATATTTCATTGATTCCTTTGGCTTCCCTTTTTTATGTCACCTACATTTTTTAACTTATAACTTTATATTCATTACCATTTAATTCCTTGTTTCACATCCGTTTATATATAATTGTATTATGTTTTTATTACCACTTTTTGCATCTTCTTTTAACCAGGTTGGCTTCTAGCCGAGAATTACCTTTTTGTCTATCTGTGGGATCATGGACATCCAATAGAACAGTGGTTCTCAAACTTTAGCGACCCAAGGATCTCCATTTTTTATTTAAATTTTTTTTGCGGCCTCCCCCAACCCCCCACTCAGCCCCAGGCCATGCCCCCACTCCACCCCTTCCCCCAAGGCGCCACCTCTTCCCACCCCCGCTTCACTCCTGCCCCTTCTCTTCCCCATCTCGTTCCGCCCCTCCCCCAAGCTCACCCATCTCCACTCCTCTCCCTCCCTCCCAGCGCCTCCTGCACACCACTGAACAGCTGTTCCCTAGTGTGCAGGAGGCTCTGTGAGGGAGGGGGAGGAGTTGATCAGCGGGGCCCTTGGACCCCCTGGAGTACTCTCATGGATCCCCAAGGTCCAGAGACCCCAGTTTGAGAGAAACTGCAATAGGATATCCATGAACAAGTCCCAGTTTTCATTAAAGCTTTTCATTTCATATGTTTTCCCAGACAGTTATACCACTGATTACATTAATCTTTGGGAAATTAACCCTTCTAAAATTCTAACTATATATATTATTGATTGGTGCCATATTCTGTTTGCACAAGGTAAATGAAATGAGATCGTGATCTTTGGTACAGTGGCAACACTAATGTTTAGGTCAGTGATTAACTCTTATTTGAGTTAATGAGGTCCAACTATTGAATGTACCCTATGTTGGATGCAGGACTTCCTGTGTTAAGAAATTAACATCTATTATTTTGAGAAACTTAGGGGAGTTTTGTAACTGGCTGCATGAGATGTCCAGCAAATGCCCCTGTAGTGGGGCAGCTGCCTCACTCCAAGGTAAAAGGGATTAAGAGCAGCTGAGGAGGCTCACGAGGTAGTTGGTCCCAGGTGTGGCTGGCTTAATCAGGCCACAGCTGGCCTGGATAAAAGGGCTGAGGGGCCAGGAGACAGAAGAGTCTAGATTCTCGCTGGAATGTATCAAGGGAGACTATGCCAGACTGGGGAAGATGCTTAAGGAAATCAAGGCTCAGGTGATTTTCAGTGGGTTTCTGCCTGTTCCTAGAGAAGGGCAACAAAGGTGTGACAAGATTATGGCGCTCAACAGATGGCTCAGGCAGTGGTGCTATAAGGAGGGCTTTGGGATGTACGGCCACTGGGAAGCATTCATGGACAGAGGACTGTTCTCTCGGGATGGACTTCACCTGAGTAAGGAGGGAAATAGACTTCTAGGATGGAGGCTCACCCAACTGATTAAGAGACCTTTAAACTAGGAATTTGGGGGAGATGGTTGGGAGATGTCCAGGTAATCTCCATGCCAGAATTTAACATTGAGAGGGAAGAAAACAAAGTAAGAGAGGATACAGCTGTGGGCAGATGAATGGCCATAAGGAGGAAGGGTAGTGTAGATACCAGTCTAATAGGTGATACTGGTGGTAGAATGTCTGTGCCTAACCGGGTAAAGCATGTCAGTGAAGCCAAACGGCAAAAATTAAGATGTCTGTACACTAATGCAAGGAGCCTAGGTAACAAAATGGAGAAACCAGAGCTACTGCTGCAGGAAGTGAAACCAGATGTTATAGGGATAACAGAAACATGATGGAATAGTAGTCATGACTGGAGCACAGGTATTGAAGGCTATGTGCTGTTTAGGAAAGACAGAAATAAAGGCAAAGGTGGTGGAGTAGCATTGTGTATCAATGATGAGGTTAACTGTAAAGAAATAAAAAGTGATGGAATAGATAAGTCAGAGTCTGTCTGGGCAAAACTCACATTGGGAAAGAAAGCTACTAGAGCCTCCCCTGAGATAGTGCTTGGGGTGTGCTACAGACCGCCGGGATCTGATTTGGATATGGATAGAGACCTCTTTAATGTTTTTAATGAAGTAAACACTAATGGGAATTGTGTGATCATGGGAAACTTTAACTTCCCAGATATAGACTGGAGGACAAGTGCTAGTAACAATAATAGAGCTCAGATTTTTCTGGATGTGATAGCTGATGGATTTCTTCACCAAGTAGTTGAAGAAGAACCAACAAGAGGGGATGCCATTTTAGATTTGGTTTTGGTGAGTAGTGAGGACCTCATAGAAGAAATGGTTGTAGGGGACAACCTTGGTTCAAGTGATCATGAGCTAATTCAGTTCAAACTAGATGGAAGGATAAACAAAAATAGATCTGGGACTAGGGTTTTTTATTTCAAAAGGGCTAACTTTAAAGAATTAAGGAAATTAGTTAGGGAAGTAGATTGGACTGAAGAACTCATGGATCTAAAGGCGGAGGAGGCCTGGAATTACTTCAAGTCAAAGTTGCAGAAACTATCAGAAGCCTGCATCCCAAGAAAGGGGGAAAAAAATCATAGGCAGGAGTTGTAGACCAAGCTGGATGAGCAAGCATCTCAGAGGTGATTAAGAAAAAGCAGAAAGCCTACAAGGAGTGGAAGATGGGAGGGATTAGCAAGGAAAGCTACCTTATTGAGGTCAGAACATGTAGGGATGAAGTGAGAGAGGCTAAAAGCCATGTAGAGTTGGACCTTGCAAAGGGAATTAAAACCAATAGTAAAAGGTTCTTTAGCCATATAAATAAGAAGAAAACAAAGAAAGAAGTGGGACCGCTAAACACTGAGGATGGAATGGAGGTTAAGGATAATCTAGGGATGGCCCAATATCTAAATAAATACTTTGCCTCAGTCTTCTTACACATTATAGACATTTAAGGAGCAGTTTGTCTTGTTCCCCAGTGAGATTAAGTGGTCTGTAACAGATGCCCCCCAGTACCCAATCCTTAGTTTTACTAGATTAGAATCATAGACTATCAGGGTTGGAAGGGACCTCAGGAGGTCATCTAGTCCAACCCCCTGCTCAAAGCAGGGCCAATTCCCAACTAAATCATCCCAGCCAGGGCTTTGTAAAGCCTGACCTTAAAAACCTCTAAGGAAGGAGATTCCACCACCTCCCTAGGTAACCCATTCCAGTGCTTCACCACCCTCCTAGTGAAAAAGTTTTTCCTAATATCCAACCTAAACCTCCCCCACTGACATTTCATCTATAAGCTATTTAGCTCTCTAGACTTAGCTTTAAATTTGTATTGGGATTGTTGGTGTTAAATGTGTCCCTTTAGTTATTTATGTGCATTTTAAAAATACAATACAGTTTGGTACAGTGAACAGTCTCTTTTCAAGGGAAATCCAGGACTAGGATTCATTAGTTAATGTTTGAAAAGGGCTTTGAAAATGAAAAGTACATCATAAATGGTACTTATTACTATTACTTCCAATGGCAGGTATATTGCAGGATAAGATTAATGTGCATTGACAGAACTGTGGCAGAGGTGAACCCTAGGACTGGAATGGAAACAGTGCTGGTGGTGATCATTCATGTGCCTTTTTGTGGGTCCAGGACTGGAATAGCAGGGGTACTGAAGGTCAGATCTGTATTGGCAGGTGTGACGGGGTAAGGCCAGATGGCTGTAGTAAAGCAGCGGGAGACTGATATATTAGCCACAGGCTAAACAAATCCCTGTTACCAGGATAAGCAAATGGCAGGTATTCCAGGTAAATTTAAGAAACCTGGGGCCAACTAAGATCTTTCCAGAAGGCAGGGAAGACAGCTAGGTTGATTGGGACACCTGAAGCCAATCAGGGGCTAGTTAAAAGCCTCCCAGTTAGTCAGGTGGGTGTGCATGCCAGGAGCTGTAGGAGGAAGCTGCATTGTTGGAGAAACTGAGTAGTACAAACCATATCAGGCACAAGGAAGGAGGCCCTGAGGTAACGGTGAAGTAGATATTGAGGAAGAGGGGGCTGCTGTGGGGAAGTGGCCCAGGGAATTGTATGTGTCCTGTTTCCAAAAGGTCAACTACCATAGCTGATACTATTAGGGTCCCTGGGCTGGAGCCCGGAGTAGAGGGTGGGCCTGGGCTCCCCCCTTGCCCTCTTCCTCCCCCCCCCCGCCCCATTAATCACTGAGACTGGGAGTCAACAGAGACTGTGCAAGGGAGAATAGTTCTCCTCCCTTGCTGGCTTATGATGAAAATGTCTCAGTAGGCTGTGACCCTTGCCTCTAGAGAGAGAGAGAGAGGCTATGTGGAGGGTCACAGCGAGCCTCTGAGGCTAGCAAAATCTGCCAGGAAACGCGGGACCCATGGAGACAAGGACAGAGCTTTGTCACAACTGGATAAACAAAAACTGTTTGGTCATGTATATGTCATGAAAATTTTGCTGATAATACCATGTTTCATGCTGCTGAGTCTGGTGCAACACAACTGGCAACCTTACAAGGACACCAATTTCCTAACCTCTAGCAACTTCCAACCAGAGTTGCAACACTTGCTGCAAGATTTTCAGGTGTCCAAAGCCTAGTGAAATGGAAGAGAGGTTTCAGAGGGGTAGCCAAGTTAGTCTGTATCAGCAAAAACAATGAGGAGTCCCTGTGGCACCTTAGAGACTAACACATTTATTTGGGCATAAGCTTTTGTGGGCTAGAACCCACTTAATCAGATGCATGGAGTGGAAAATACTAGGTGAAGATATACAGTTGTGATTACAGCCTGAATCTGATAATCTGAGCATCTGGATTGATCCTGAGAATAGTTAAGTGAGGGGCTTCTTATTGATCTCACTCAGGCTCTGAAATGAATAAGGACTGTACAACATTGTGTTGTTTTTAAATTGTTTGCTGCCTCCTTCTGAAGAAGGAGGAAAATTTCTCCTTTTTGAAACTCCTTCAAGGGCCATCATGTGCACTGAAAGTCTTGAATAACTTGGGGTCCAGTTCAAGATAGCATTTACATGGAAAAACTGAAACATGAACAAGGAATTTGTGCTTTTGATCTGTTAGTATGCTTAAATCTTTCAGGATGACAAAAGGGAGGCAAATTACTCAAAGAGCTTTTTCCATCCAAATTATCAAGAGACTAGCTAATTCATTTCTACGCCTGCTTGAACCAATTTACAGAAATTTGTTAAAATAGTTATCTCAAATACTTTGTTACAATGCGAGTTGAACAGCAGAAGCTACTAGCTATCTATATTCCCAGAATTAACAGGGAAATAAACAAAAGGCAGCTATGATAGCTTCTGCTCTTTTAGTAACACAAGAAAACAGTTCAGTGTTTGCCAAATGGAGGTGTACAAAACTAGTAGAGAAATCATTTTCAAACTTTAAATGAGTTACAAACTAAATTTAGGAAAAATTAACAAGCTATTTAGAAAAGTATACTATTGATATTCGTTAATGAAATGATGAGAAAATTCCCAAGCAATCATTGTTATGCTTTCATTTGTTCCCTTCTCCAAACCATCTTCTTAGTTCCGCTAGGTTGTCCAGGAATTTCGCAGGTTTCAGGAAAAGAGGTTGTAAAGCAATAGGTCTCTCACTTACACATATTTGACCTTCACCGTAGAACAGTATATACAACCATTTTCAGGGTGTTTACATTTTGTAATATGAGGATCAAAAGTGGAGTTAACAGATGGCATCTTTGCAGGTTCCTGGTTCACAGATAGTTATTTCAATATCTTTCATACCTAATGATAACCCTTTGATCCAATTTCTCCATCAAATGTTCCATAGTTCTGGTGAGAGCCAGTGCAAAGACTGACTTGTGTCTGGATAGAGGACCTGGAATTTCCAGGCTGGAAACTCACTAACAACGAGGATTCTGAGTACATGGTGCAGAAAGCCAGCTTGTCTACTTAAGCTTGTCTATTTAAGCAAGTCCAACACTGTAAATCAGCCCCAGCAATAACATTTTTTTATTTATCACTTCCAGTGAATCAAGGCTTAGTTAAAGAAAGAATAAGAACTGCCATAGTGGGTCAGACCAGTGGTCCATCTAGCCCAGGATCCTGTCTCGGACAGTGGCCAATACCAAAGCTTCAGGGGCAGTGTAGAGAACAGGGTAGTTTTCGAAAGATCTTATCCCTTTCTTCCCCTCCCAACTTCTGGCAGTCAGAAGTTGAGGGGGTTGCCCTGAGTATGTGGTTAGATTCTCTGACCATTTTGGCCAATAGCTATTGATGGCTTTATCCTCCATGAACTTATCTTGTTGTTTTTTTTCTTAACCCAGTTATACTTTTGGCCATAACAACATCCCATGGCAATGAGTTCAACAAGTTACTTTTTCAGACAATGCACCTTTATTTCCTTAGGTTTATATTAAACTTGCTGCCTATTAATTACATCAGGTGACCCCTGGCTTTTTATTGGTGGGGGGAGAAGTAAATAACACTACTTTATTCACTTTCTCCACACCATTCATGATTTTATTGACCTCTATCACATCGTCCCCTTAATTGTCTCTTTTTCCAAGCTGAACAGCCCTGCTCTTTTTAGTCTCTCCTTGTACAGAAGCCATTCCATACCCGTGTCATCTTTGTTACACTTCTCTGAACCTTTACAGTTCCACTATATCCTGTTTGAGATGAGATGACCAGAACTGGTCACAGTATTCAGGGTGTAGATGTACCATGGATTTATATAAGAACATAAGAATGGCCCCACTGGGTCAGACCAAAGGTCCATCTAGCTCAGTATCCTGTTTTCTGACATTGAATGACCAGACAGGTTAAAGTGTTCTCCTACTGGTTTTTGAGTATTATGATTGACAGAGCCAGATGAGTACCCAGAAGTCACCTCCTACAAGACAGGCCCAACAAAGAAAATAACAGAACCCCACTAGCCCCCAACTAAAACCTCTCCAGCGCATCATCAAAGATCTACAACCTATCCTGAAAGATGATCCCTCACTCTCATAGATCTTGGGAGACAGACCTGTCCTCGCTTACAGACAACCCCCCAACCTGAAGCAAATACTCACCAGCAACCACACATCACTGTACAAAAACCACTAACCCAGGAACCTATCCTTGCAACAAAGCCCGATGCCAACTCTGTCCACATATCTAGTCAAGTGACATCATCATAGGACCTAATCACATCAGCCATACCATCAGGGGCTCATTCAACTGCACATCTACCAATGTGATATATGCCATCATGTGCCAGCAATGCCCCTCTGCCATGTACATTGGCCAAACCGGACAGTCTCTACGCAAAAGAATTAATGGACACAAATCTGACATCAGGAATCATAACACTCAAAAACCAGTAGGAGAACACTTTAACCTGTCTGGTCATTCAATGACAGACCTGTGGGTGGCAATTTTGCAACAGAAAAGCTTCAAAAACAGACTCCAACGAGAAACTGCTGAGCTGGAATTGATATGCAAACTAGATACAATCAACTTAGGCTTAAATAGGGACTGGGAATGGCTGAGCCATTACAAACATTGAATCTATCTCCCCTTGTAAGTATTCTCACACTTCTTATCAAACTGTCTGTACTGGGCTATCTTGATTATCACTTCAGAAGGTTTTTTTCTCTTACTTAATTGGCCTCTCAGAGTTGGTAAGACAACTCCCACCTTTTCATGCTGTGTGTGTGTGTGTGTGTCCTTAATATATGTTCCATTCTATGCATCCAAAGAAGTGGGCTGTAGCCCACGAAACCTTATGCTCAAATAAATTTGTTAGTCTCTAAGGTGCAACAAGTACTCCTGTTCATTTTAATAGTGAGCCTGAGTAGTATGTGTTGCTGTAGTTTGCTCTACCTGGCCTTGTTCTTCTGCTGCCCTGTATGAATCTTGCAGCGGGTGCTGTGTGTGTGGGAATATAACATTGCCTATGCACCTATTAATATTGTCTGAGAATGATGTTATGGGTTCTGTGACAAAATGAAGTATCAGGAAATTGATGGGTGTCAGAGCTGCTCAGCATCAGCCAGCACATATTGTGAACTAATAAATATGAATGATGTTCCAAAAATTAGAATTTTTATTCTGTAACATGAACTAGGCAAACAAAGAACATTTAGAACTTTATAAAACATAATAAATGAAGGGAACAGAACTTATGGAGAGGCAAGAGCAGTCATTTCCAATTCAGGTACACATACACCAATTGTGTCTTTCACAGGTTAATGTATGAGCAGCTGTGATATTTTCCCCTGAAGTGGAGTGGTAGGGATAGTGCAGTGTCCCCTGATGCCACATAGAATGCTAGGGTGGTGCGTATAGGGAGATCCCAGTATTGAGTTCTCAGTGGGCTGCAGAGGAAGGCCAGCAAAGGATTCTTGGACCTGCAGGTCTACCAGAGTCTGCAGCATATCTCGGAAGAGGGTTGGATCTCAGCGCTTCAGGCTCCAGCCCAAGCAAGAATGTTTACACTGCTATTCTTAGCTCTGTAGCATGAGCCCAAGTCAGTTGACCCTGGCTCTGAGACTTTCTGTCACAGGTTTGTTTTGCTGTGTAGACCTACCCTCTGGCCAGAAGGGCTAATGCTTGGCTATAGACAGGGAAGTCGCAAGTAGGAGTAGGGAGCTTATCTTACCTTTGTATTTGGCACTGGTGTGACTGCTGCTGGAATACTGTGTCCTGTTTTGGTGTTCACTAATCAAGGATGTTGATTGTGACCTAGTGGTGCCTGACAAAGCCCTCACTGGAAATACCAAGGTCAGGGCAGGTTGCAAAAGGGAGAGCAGATACTCCCAAGACTAGTGGTTAACACTAAAGTTAAACTCCCCAACTAGTCACAAACTGTGCTTCTGATTCCCCACACTGGTTATCAAGAAGCAAAAAAAGAAATCACACAGCCCCCTTATTGTATTCCAGTTTCTGGGTCCCAATCAGCACCTGGGTCCAGTACAGTTATTTTAAACTCTGCTCACATATACAAAATGTTCTTCTGACCCCAAAGGGTCAACCACGTCATCAGGTCATAATAGGTTTGGATTTTACCCAAACTACCACACTGCCAGCCAATCCTTTAGTGCCTAAAACTAAAGGTTTGTTATAAAGAAAGAACAAGAAAAGAGATGTTAAATGGTAAAACAGTGATATACATACAAAGACTTCAGAGTCCAAATATTAGGTTCTTAGCAGTATTGGTGAGTTTGCTGGCTTGAAAGTCCCTCTGGAATACATCCACAGCTTGGATGGGTCATTCAGTCCTTTGTTCAGAGCTTCAGTTTGTAGCAAAGTTCCTCCAGAAGTAAGAAGTGGGATTGAAGACAAAATGGAGAAGATGCAGCTGCCTTTTATAGTATTTTGCCATGTGGCTTGTGCTTCCTTTGTTTCAAACAGAACCTGCCCAGCACATGGCTTGGAAGCCTTAGAGTTCTGTCCATAGGCATGCCCCTGCATGCCTTGCTGAGTCATAAGGTGTATTCCTTGCCTTCTCTCAATGGGTCAGTTGTAAAGCTGATGGTCCTTAATAGGCCATCAAGCAGGTTAGGCAGTGCTGAAACTGTCTGGGGGTGTCACCTAAAAGCATAGCACAAGTGTTGAAATACAGACATATCTATAACCCACAATACAAAGGGTTATAGATCATCATATTTGGCAAATTATAGCATTTTCACATATCTTACACGGCATATCTGGCATAATTCATTGCCATTTTACCATATTGGTATTCATAATAGACCTAAAGTGTCCCCCAGATTCCATACAGTGTCACATTGATAAATTGGAGAGGGTTCAGAGAAGCCACAAGAATTATTTTTTAAAAAAGGACTGGAAAATATGCCTTTGTAGATACAGACTCAGTCACAGTCTGTTTAGGTTAACATAGGGAAGGTTATGGGATCCTAAACAGGGAAAAAATATTTGATAATGGGATCTTCAGTCTAGCAGACAAAGGCATAACATTTAGTGGCTGGAAGTTGAAGTTAGACAACATTCAGACTTGAAATAAAGCATAGATATTTAACAGTGAGGATAATTAAACATTGGTACCATTTACCCTGGGTTGTGGGGGTATCCCCATCATTGTCCATTTTAAAATCAAGGTTGAATGTTTTTCCACAGGATATTCTTCAAATAAGAATTATTTGGGGAAAGGTCTGTAGCCTGTATTATACAGGTGGTAAGACTAGGAGATGAGTAGTCCCTTCTGGCCTTGGAATCTATAAAAGCCATCTTTGATTGTCAGTAAATTGAACCTTCATTCATATACAATTCTGTATGTCTGAAGCCTGGGAGCCTTTAGTTAGTTTAGATTTGAGTATTAAGGTGCCTGAATAATATGAAGTTGCATGGACTCAGAAACTCAAGTCACTGCTAGTATATGATTGCATGGTTTTTTGTTTGTTTTGTTTTTTATGTGAGGTTTATTTTGTTTTTGTTGGGGGGTGGGGGGGTTGGTTGCCTAGAAAATAATTTTCTTTTGTTTTGTGTAAGATGAGAAAGCCTAAGCAATGCTTCTTGACCTGAAGCTGAGAATAAGTTGTGAAAACAGAGTATTTTGGAAAGCCTAGAATTTCAAATAAAATAGTATGTTATAATTGTTTTTTGGGGGGAAGAGGGGTTTGAAGGAAGAGAATTAAGACATGCTAAATGCAAAGAGTAAGGTACATAATTTATGTATGGTTTGTGCAAGAGGTTCCTGGCTGTGGCTGTGAACCCTGTCTGGCCACTCTCTATACTGCTTGAAGGTTGCTGAGCTAAAACACACTCAGAACTTGTTTTTTACACCTGAGAGAGGAAGTGGCCACTGACTTTGGGCTAAAGGAATACCAGGAAATCAAATTAATTAATCACCCAAAGAAACAAATATGGCAGCTGAGGATCTCTAAAATGCAGGGAAATCTGTTACCCTAAACTGGCAGCTGGGGGAGGGCCTGAATGGAATAGGAGCAGCTAAGTTTGGCATTTGGTTTGAGAATGCATTGTGTGTTAAAGAGCAAAAGAACTGGAGATGCTTGGAACTTAAATAACTTTTCTGTTGCAATATTTGAACTTGGATATAGAAAACTAAAGAGCCACTTTTACCACAGCCCCTTTCTTGCTGTTATTGGCTCAGCTGTCTGGCCAGAAATTCTACACTTTATGGGTCAGATGTTATCTCTTACTGTCCCATACTAGACAGAATTTCAACAGCTTTGACTTCAGACTGTTGGACTTTTAAGAGCTATCCATGCAGGTAAAAAGCCAGCTACGGCAGGGATGTTGGGTAAAACTTTAACCAAGAGAGATTTCTACTTCTTTCTGGCTCTAGACAGAAGAGGACTCACCATTTCTGATCTATGTTAAGTAAAACTTTTCATCTTCAAAGTGCTTTACAAATATTAACTAATTGGCCCTGGTTATGCTTTAAGTGTAGAAACATTCTTCCAACCTGAACTGCAGTTATTCCTGGTGGCAAATGATTCAATGTTTCTGCAGCAGTGGTGGCAGTGCTAACCGTACATACAGGGCCAACGTTTCAGCAGCATAAAAAGCCTCCTTTTTGAAGATTCAACTTGCATATACAAAATCTCTACCCAGAATTCAACTGCAGGCTAGGATGACCAGATGTCTTGATTTTTATAGGGACAGTCCAGCTATTTGTGGCTTTTTCTTACATAGGTGCCTATTACCCCCCACCTTCGGTCCCAGTTTTTCACACTTGCTATCTGGTTACCCTGCTGCAGGCACAAATCTCAGAATGTGCGTGTGTAGCAAAGAGGCATGGCCTGCCTTGGAGGTTGACAGTGAGGGAGGGCCAGATGCCCCCTCGTGGGGAGAACCAGGAAGGCCACACTCACCACACTGGAAGGAGAGGGGTGGAACAGGAACAGAAAGTATAAAAAGCAGGCCCTGTACTTGCTCAGTTGCAAGCAGGGGTGGCTCCAGGCCCCAGCACGCCAAGTGCGTGCTTGGGGCGGCAAGCCACTGGGGGTGCTCTGCCGGTTGCCGTGAGAGCGGCAGGCAGGCTGCCTTCAGTGGCTTGCATGCGGAGGGTCCGCTGGTCCCGCAGCTTCGGCAGACCTCCCGCAGGCAAGCCACCGAAGGCAGCCTGCCTGCCATGCTTGGGGTGGTAAAATGCCTAGAGCCACCCCTGGTTGTGAGGCAGCTGTCAAAGGAGATGGATGCATTCTCCCCCTCTTCAGGCCAAGAGGCCTGTGCTTGTCTGTCTACCACAAGAGCCAGGATGACAGATTGTACCTGGGTGCCTAACCCTTGGCCAGAGCTCCCTAGACTGTTTGCTGGGTGCTTGCCCCTGCCTGAGGGCTGGAACCCAAGACTGTGTTTGGCACGCTCGCCCTGCCTGAGGGCTTAACTTCCCCATTATCTTAGACTGTCCTTACAGGGATGTGACAGCAGAGGTGTGGCCTCCCTCAGACCATGACAGCAAGGGAGGGCCATGCACGCCTACAGGGTACAAATCAGATGTAGGGTAAAACTTTCAAAAGAGCCTAAGTGACTTAGGAGCATAAGAACCATTTTCAAGTGATTTAGGCACTTGGCCAAAGTCCCATTGACTTTCAATGAGATTCAGGCTCTTAAGAGTCTACATCACTTTTGAAATTGGGCCTTAAATCCTAAGTCACTTTGGTGTTTTTGAAAGTTTTACATATACTCAGATTTATACCTGCTAAAAGAGAGACCAGGCCCAACCTTTCTGAAAATTTGCCACACATAGCATATCTTGCTGATGGTTGTATCAAAAGCCTTTCAGAGCTATGTACAGTACCAGGCAGAATCTGACACATGGAGCTTTTCCTGCCCTTACTCCACTGCCCTCTTGTAAATATTTTTGCTTTAAATAGTATATATCATTTAATGTAAACACTTTAACTGTGTTCAAAATCCACTTTTGGGAATGGGCATATAGGATTTTAAGACTGGAGGCATTCAGATTAGTCCATCCCCTGCACGAAGGCAGGGCAAAATATACCTAGACCATCCCTATTAGGCGCTTGTGCAACCTGTTCTTAAAAATCTCCACAGCCTCTTTTGGGTAACCTGTTCAAGTGCTTAACTATCCTTATAGTTTAAAAGTTTTTCCTAATATCTAATCAAAATCTCCCTTGCTGCAACCTAACCTGATTACACTTTGTCCTACCATCAGTGAACAAGGAAATCAACTGATCATTGTCCTCTTTATAACATATGACTGTTATCAGGTCTCTCCTTAGTCTGTTTTTCTCAAGATTAAATGTACTCAAGTCTTTCAATGTTTCCTCATGGGTAATGTTTGCTAGACCTTTTATTTTTATTGCTCTCCTCCGGACTCTCTCTAATATGTGTACATCTTTCTTAAAGTGTGGTGTCCCAAACTGGACACGGGACTCCAGCTGAGGCCTCACCGGTGCTGAACAGAGCAGAATTACTGCCTGTCTTACATACAACACCTCTGTTAATATAGTCCAGAACTAGATTTGCATTTTTTTGCAATTGCATCATACTGTATAGTAACTTAATCTAGACCACATTTTGCTACTTTACTTATGAGACTGTAATGTGGGGCTGTCAAAAGCCTTACTAAAATCAAGATGTATCACATCTACCTCCCTCTATCCATTAGGTCAGTAATTCTGTCAAAGAAGGAAATTAGGTTGATCTGGCATGATCTGTTCTTGACAAATCTATGTTGGCAGTTAGGGTGATAAGTATCATCTACTTGGTGCTTACAAATGGATTGTTTTAAACATTTGTTCCAGTATCATTCCAATGCTGAAGTTAGGCTAACTGGTCTATAAATCCCCAGGTCCTCTTTTTTTTTTTTCTTCTTCCCTCCCCCCCCCCCATTTGTAAAGATAGATAATATATTTGCCCTTCTCCAGTCTTCTGAAGCCTCACCCTCACCTGTCCTCCATGGGTTCTTGAACATAATTGCTAATGGTTCTGAAATGTTCAGCTAGATCCTTAAATACTCTAGAATCATAGGGTTAGACGAGACTGAAAGAAGAGACTTTCCAAGATGGAACATTTGTTGTTTGTTTAAACGATCCAAGACAGATGGCTATCAAGCCTCTTTTGAAAACCTCCATTGAAGGAGCTTCCATAACCTCCTGAGGCAGTCTGTTCCATTGTCCCAGTGTTTTCACAGTTAGGAAGTTTTTCCTGAGATTTAATCTAAATCTCCTATGCTGTAGTTTGAACCCATTGCCTCTTCTCCTGCTCTCTATGGCAAAAGAGAACAACTTTTCTCCATTTTTTTTTTATGGCAGCCTGCCGACGAACAGCAGCTACACTGCGCGCCTTTTAGCAGCATGGCTGTAGCGGCACAGGTGTGTCGCTAAAAGGTGCATAGTGTCGACATAGCCTAAGTATTCTTTAAGCTCTTCTTTCCCTATTTTGGTCTGAGTTCCTTCCCCTTTGTTGTTAATATTAATTGTGTTAAGCATTTGCTGTTCTTTCTATTAATGGACAAAAAAAGTGAAAATGTACTTTTCTTTCATGACACAGCCTCCACAGAAACCCAGTGTAAATATTATATGTCTAACTATGTGGCCACAGAAGCATTTTTGGCTGTTGAAGGGTGTGTGCATATATACCAAGTGGCCTACATTTCATATACTGGTGTATAAATACTCCATGCCCACTGGCAGTTTCTCTATCCACCAACTGGAACAGTCACAGAACCAACTTCTTTCTCCTGTATGTTTGTTTGCATAAAATAGTTGTAAATAGTTTGTAAGACATTTAGATAGACATACTGTAGACTTGAGTTTGATTTTTTTTTTCTAGTTCTCATCAATTTTTTGTTGGTTTTATGTTCTCAGGCCATGCCCAAGATAATGGACCTGTGTAGGAAAACAGGGTTTAAGGAGTGTTCTCCTTGCCCCACTATGTTTCCCCTTTCAGCTGGGCATGAAAAGTACCTTTTAGTTCTCATTTCTCAGGCATTTAGCAAAGGGCTGTGATGCCTGCAAGGCCTTGCCCAAGATGACCATAAAACTCCTCTCTGGAACTTGCTCCTGCAAGGGACTAGTAACACGAGTCTGGGTGACCTTCTCCTAAAGTGTTCACCCCACATACAAACAGTGTGGCTGTTGAGCCTCCATCAGTTCCAAAACCTGATCCAAAATTCCAGTCCTGTTGCAAACACTTCTCGAACCATCAAAGGAAGTTCTTCCAACTAAAGATCAGAGTTCTTCAGAGGAAGCTGAAGAAAACACCTTTTACAGTTCCAGGAGCTCCAAGAGGCCATGTAATGCAGCAAAATGGTGTTCCCACAGAGATCTGTTGTCTCATCCAGGTGGACCTCATTGCAGTTTGCTTCTGTGGGCCACAGGATTCCCACGAAAAACAGGGCCTCTTCTGATCCAAGCAGGTTGGATCAGTTATCCTTTACCCATCAGACCTGTTTGTCCAAGGTACTAGGAGTCCCCATTCTTTGAAAGCAATGGGGAAGGGGATGCTGAAAGACTTGGGACTGTCGGTGCTGATGAACCCTGGCTACTTCCCTTTTGGATCCATTGGATTGGTTCCTCCAAAATCTCCTCTGAAACAGTTATCCCCTCAGCATTGTGCAGATGAACCCTTAGTGCTGAAAGAAGTTTGTTTCAAGGCTAGACTGGTGCCATCATCTGATCTGTGGAGCCCCTGGAACTGAGCTCAGTATTGTGGCTTTGGATCCAAGATAAGTAGGTCAATCCCATTCTGCTGCAACTCCTGATGAGGAGGAACCTAGTTCAATCAAAGAAAAATACTTGGAGCCTTATGTCCCCTTGGACACCTCCCAGAGTTTACAACTTATCTAGGTTTTCTTCATGTAGATACTATACAGCTTGGGACTACTTCAAGCGCTGTCCTGGTGGGTGCTCCACTTCAGGTGTCGGTGTGTCCCAGTGCTTTCGATCAGAGATTTATAGTAGCAGTGTCCGCATGGGTCATGCGTGCGCAGGAGGCATCTTGCGGTCCTGTTGGTGCCGCATGTAGCACATGCACAACCCAAGCCCTTCAGTTCCTTCTCAACTGTCCTCGGCTAAAGATGCAGCGCTGGGGCAGTGTTAGCACTCTTCCTTAAAACCATTAGAAAAATATTTTAAATAGCTAGTTACTTAGATAGAAAGTTATAGTTAGTGTTAGTTTTATTCTAAAAAAAAGTTTGGTTTTATTTCTTTAGCTACCTCCCAACGGGGGACAGTTAGCCGTTAAGATGTCTGGCTCCCCAGGCTTCAAACACTGCAGCTCCTGCTACAAAGCTATGTCCATTTCAGACAGACTCTCATTGTGCGTACGCTGTCTGGGTGAGGCGCATATCCCCCCAAAATGTGCCCACTGCAGCAATTTGAAAGTCAGAGCCTGACATGACCGGGATCTCAGGCTAAAAATGATTAATGGAGAAATCCCTACAACCCGACTCGGACAAGCAGACTGCCTTTCTGGGCACTCTTCCAACTGAAAAAGGAGACATACCCTCTAAAAGACAAAAAAAGAGGGCTCAGACTTCTCCTCAGAGCACTGCAAAAACAACGGTGGTCTCCTGCCAGGTCGCTACCCTCAATGCTGACACATGGTCAGGTGAGCACCTATGACACTCCAGTGACCTCCGGCACCACTGAGGCCCGAGCAAAGGAGACAGAGTTGAGGCACAGACAAAGACATGTCTCCTCCATGGCACCAAATTCACTCATAAGGGACTCTGCACCAAGTGTTTCATCAGACACCAGGCCTCCGCCCCCAGTACCGACAATGCAGTTGGCACCAGTGGAGAAGACCAAGCTGGCACCGACCACACTGACCAAACAGTCACAGCACTGGCCGGTACTGATGCCAGCAAGAGTGGAACCAACAGTCCAGACATCAGCACCGACACAGTCTCTGTTGCACCAGAGAGACTTGATGATATCATCAGCACCGTACTCCCTGATACTCAGTACTGAGGGCTCCCCTACAGGCTATAGAGGAGATCATGATATTGCACATTTTTCTAGCAAAGATGATGATGAGATGCAGAAACAAAGCACCTTCTCACCACACCATTCCTCACCGAAAGCACATCAACCATCTTGGAGCCATATAAGGCCAAGATATCTCTAGACAGCTCAACCATGGTGCAGACCACCATGGATGTTGACCTCAATGGCCTTCCCAATGCAGTAGGCACACTGGGAACCCTGGGCATCTTACATAGACTATATAAGAAGTGGAGGCCCCAGTGAGACAGTCCTAGGGGTGCCCTTCTTGTACTTCATCCCCTGAAAAAGCTGTCTTGACTGCTCCCTTGTTTCCTCTAAGTGACATCAGTTGTTGATATTCCTGTAGTATTTTTGCCCAGAGAGTCTCTCAAAAAATAGAAATCCTGGAACTCCAGGTTTTAAAAAAAAAAAAATCAAACAAACCCACAGCCCTTCCCTCTGCTGCTGACAGGTATAATACCATAGGTAGTAACCTGAGTTGAAAGGGTGTGGTTCATTACAAGTGGTCACTCAAACCAGGTGAGTACCTTCCATACACATACTTGTTTGCTACATATTAGAACAACCAGGGGCTAAAATTCTGCTTCAAAGTGGGCAAGGATATGCAGTGTGTATCATGTCTTTGATACATAGAGGGAAAAGTGCTCCTTTACACCTTTTCCTCCATTTCCTTTCGTCCCCAGAGTTCTGAGGAGTCAACAGGTCTGAGCCTGTGCATGGCAGACCTAGTTCTTGGAACTTCTGGGTCAGTGTAAAGATTATCCATTCAGTCTGTCTTCTGAGTTAAGATCTATCATCCCAGCCAAATGGCAGGATGGGGTATTTGGACCTCAAGTCATTTTACTTGACAGTGTAACTGCTAGGTTTTTAGGTCAGGATGTCCTTAATGCTTGTCTCAGGAGAACAAGGCAGCCCTCCTAGACTCCATCCACCAGGAAATATTATGCTGTTATATAGAAAACCTTGTTTAAAAGTTTTGCTCAAGGTAGAAGCCTTGCTTTCGTATCATCCCAGTTTTAGTTACCTTAGACTTTCTGCTATCTCTCTGGTGTGGTCAAAGATATTTTTGACAACTGCAAAGGTTTATTTTAGTCTACTATGTCCCTGCAAAACAGACGCCTCTTGATGCAGTAATTTTTAAAGGGGTTCACAGATATGTACCCTCCCATCAAGAAACTACTCATCCTTTGGATTTGAGTTTGATATTGAACAAGTTAATGGAAATGCTCTTTGAGCCCTTGGGATCTTTTTCCTTGTATCCTCTCTTATTACAGGAATCATTCCTGGTGGTGGTTTCCTCTTCATCAGAGTTCCAGGTCCTGCTGGACAATTCTATCCTTTTTCACAATGTTAAACCAGTATTTAGGTCTCAACTCCAGTAGCTAACCAGAGTTGTGTCTTGAGACTCATATCATATAAGTTAACATTACTATATGTGCTTTTCCCAAAGACCCAGAGCCATGCTGGGGAGTGAGGTGGCACACGCTTAATGTCAAAACAGTAGCTGGACAGAACAGTGACTCTTGTACACATACTGAATGGACTCCCCTCTATTACGCAGCCCAGAATTAAATAGGTTTAGGACATGGAGAGGAACTGAGGGTCAAATTGGTTTAAATTCTTTGCCCCACCTATCAATTGAGTGCAGGGCCCAATGGACATTTACATATCTCCTAACTCTGATTGCTCAAAGCTGGTTACATAGCCAGGCATGCAACACCTACTGTGTGGCTCTATAAAGACAATATAATCAATAGTCAGTTCTCAGAATGGAGAGAGGTAAATAGTGGTGTCCCTCAGGGGTCTGTACTGGTCCAGTCCTATTCAACATATTTGTAAATGATCTGGAAAAAGGGGTAAACAGTGAGGTGGCAAAATTTGCAGATGATACAAAATTACTAAAGATTAGAGCCAGGCAGACTGTGAAGAGCTACAAAAGGAGCTCTCAAAACTGGGTGACTGGGCAACAAAATGGCAGATGAAATTTAATGTTGATAAATGCAAAGTAATGCACACTGGAAAACATCATCCCAACTATACATATAAAATGATTGGGGTCTAAATTAGCTTTTACCACTCAAGAAAGAGATCTTGGCGTCATTGTGGATAGTTCTCTGAAAACATCCACTCTGTGCGGCGGCAGTCAAAAAAGTGAACAGAACACTGGGAATAATTAAGAAAGGGATAGATAATAGGACAGAAAATGCTGTGTTGCCTCTATATAAATCCATAGTACGCCCACATCTTGAATATTGTGTGCAGATGTGGTCATCTCATCTCAAAAAAGATGAATTGGAAAGGGTTCAGAAAAGAGCAACAGAAATGATTTGGGGTATGGAACAGCTTCCCTATGAGGAGAGAGTAATAAGATTGGGACTTTTCAGCTTGGAAAAGAGACAGCTAAGGGGAGATATGATTGAGGTCTATAAAATCATGACTGGTGTAGAGAAAGTAGATAAGTGTTTACTACTTCTCATAACACAAGAACTAGGGGTCACCAAATGAAATTAATAGGCAGCAGATTTAAAACAAATAAAAGGAAGTACACCTCTACCCCGATATAACGCTGTCCTCGGGAGCCAAAATATCTTACTGCATTATAGGTGAAACTGCGTTATATCAAACTTGCTTTGATCTGCCAGAGCGCGCAGCCCTGCCCCCCTGGAGTGCTGCTTTACTGTGTTATATCCGAATTCGTGTTATATTGGGTCGCGTTATAGCGGGGTAGAGGTGTATTTCTTTACACAACGCACAGTCAACCTGTGGAACTCCTTGCCAGAGGATGTTGTGATGTCCAAGACCATAACAGGGTTCAAAAAATAATTAGATAAATTCATGGAGGATAGGTCCATTGATGGCTATTAGCCAGGATGGGCAGGAATAGTGTCCCTAGCCTTTGTTTGCCAGAAGCTGGGAATGAGCGACAGAGGATGGATCACTTGATGATTACTTGTTCTGTTAATTCCCTCTGCTGCATCTGGCACTGGCCATTGTCGGAAGACAGGATACTGGGCTAGATGGACCTTTGGCCTGACCCAGTAGGGCCATTCTTATGTTCTATTCTGAGAACAAAAGGTACTGACAGTAAATAACTGTTTTCCTCAACTCTTCAGTCTTACTCATAATTGCAAATGGAAGAACAAATACATTCTCTCCTTTTCTTTTTTCAGTAGAGTTCAAAGCTACCCACATAGCCAAGAAGTTTGAAGAGTCTCAGCAAACTATTGAAACTGGGGATCGAGGAAAAGCACCAGCTGCTGACTTGACAGTCAAAGGAACCAACATTGACGTTCAACCAAAGTTAATAGCCAACAAATCATCTCGGACTCACCCCATAAAGTCAAAAGTCTCCCACCAGATGCAAAAAATCCGGAACTACAATGTTAAACATTGATTTCTTTGACAGTAAGTTTAGCTCTGTACAAACTCTGAGTACAGGACTGCCCTTGCCCCGAAGAGCTTACAGTCTAAATAGACTAGACAGCCAGAGGCTGGGGAAAGGGATAGAACTCACTAGCAGAATTAACAAGGCGATGGCAGCTAATGTGGGATTAGTTCCACAGTTTAATTTTTAGTGTTTATTTGTTTACTCGCTTATTTTGGGTGGGTTTACTTAGGAGGGGATAAGCTAAATGGAAACAGAAGGGAAGTGAGGGGGCAGGGCAGGGGAGAAGAGGATAAGAGAGGCAAGTGTGAAGTGAAGTTCAGGTGAAGGGGCTGTTGGGGAGAGGAGGGAAAGGGTTGGACAGCCAATCAGCATGTAACTGAGAAAGTACGATCAAAAGTGTGGATGGTTCTCTGAATGTCCAGAGGTCCTTGTTTTGGCACCGTTAGCCTCTTTGACTCCTCTCTGCACATCTCCTCCAGGGCACAGGGAAAGGGGTGAGGCATCACTTGGGTACTAGTGCCCCCAAAGTGGGGTGTCTCCCCTACACAGTTCTGGGTTTAGGAAGGTGCTGAGGGAGGGATAGCCCAGCTGGACCCTACTTTATTTGTTTGACCTTATTAAATGTCAGTTCATCCACCTGCTTTCTGGAGGTTAGTATAGATTCCCAGCTACTAAAGATTTAAACTTTTTGTGCCTTTAGGCAGAGCTGGCAGTTTGTAGCAAAATTTTGTTGAGAAACACTGGAGTGTGGGTTAGACAGGGGAAAATGTATCTCAGTGGGCTGCCTTAGCATGCTATTTTCCTATGCTTACTAACACTGCACTCATTCTACATATTGTAACAATTCTCTGTAGCTGCTTAATATTCATTTTAAAGCCAGGGGTTTAAAGAGATGGGCCCTGATTCTGCACTACCTTGCACCTTCTGTAATCATTTATGCTTGTGCAAAATGGGTGTAAAATGATACAGAAACAGAATTCTCCATTCACTTACACTGGTGGTATTGATTAGCACGGGTGTAAGTATGTCAAGTTTCAAGACTGAGAATCAGGCTCATTAATAATACTTAGAATCTTTCATTGGATGAACTAAAAGCACTGTACAAATAACTAAGCCTTATAACATGTTTCCAGCTGAAATTGCAGGAAAAATGTTATGATTGTAATTTGACCAGCACAACACTGTACTTATGAAAAGTGTCATGACATTTGAATGATCATGAGTTCTCAGGATCTCTGTTTTGTTTCGTTTTGAAAATGGCAGGATGGCACCTCCAGTAGCATTGCAGGAAGCTGGGGTATTGGTTTGGTGTTAAGGCCCTGACTCTCCAAACACTTATTCAGGTGCTTAACTTTACTACTGTGAGTGGTCCTATTGAAAAGAATAGGACTACTCGTGGTAGTAAAATTTAATAATGTGTGTGTCTGCAGGTTAAGAGCCTAAGATGGAAGAAAGACTTACTGAATCACCTGCACTTCTTCCTGCAGCCCATAGGTGCTCCTTGAAGGCCTCCTGTCCAAATTCTGTGTCTAGACAACCCTGCTCAGTTTGAGATGTGAAAGGAACACAGTACAGAGTTGTACAGCGTAGCTGTAGGCAGCTCAAGAATAACTTGAAAAAATTGTTCAATGTTCTGTTCAAAAATGTTTTGCTTTAACATATAGATAATATGAATGGTATTACAAATAATAAAAGTAATAAGTTGCATGCTTAGTAGCCATTATTTCATTGTGCTTTTATTATGTAAGTACTGGAACTGAGGTGTCCTCTGTGCCCTTTCCCAATTTATTTTGCTTGAAGGTCCCATCATCAGATTAAATACTTTTTACATTGTTCCTTCATGGACCAGAATAATATGATGCATTCCCCTTATCCAGAGCCTGCTGTGACTGCAGCTCAAAGCACAGTGGTTTCCAACAAGCAGAGAAATTTTGGCCTCATATCATAGTTGAAGCCAACTGTTGCTATACGGTTTGCCTGAATTCAAAAGTTTTGAACTAATTATAGACTATACATTCCAGCAACTTTGCAACTCTTGTTTCCAGTGGTTTCAATTTGAACATGGAGATTCAGAGCAGCTCAGTATAATGCGGCTCTGCATCCTGGTGAGAAGTGCAAGGCTGAAGCATTAATATGGTGATACCCTAATGAGGAAAGCCACATTCCCATTCAATTAATTTTTATAACAACATTCTAACATCTGGTTGTCCCCTTAGAAAACGCTTTTCCTACTAAACTGGTCTGTATGTCCTGTACACTGGGTGTTTAGGTGATTAGGTCACATCAGCCACACTATCAGAGGCTCGTTCACCTGCACATCTACCAATGTGACATATGCCATCATGTGCCAGCAATGCCCCTTTGCCACGTACATTGGCCAAACCAGACAGTCTCTACGCAAAAGAATAAATGGACACAAATCGGACATCAAGAATTATAACCCTTACATATCACAGAGATCTATGGATCCGCCTCTTGGTGCTCTGTACATACATTTACAAGATGTGAAAAATTTAGAATAATAAAATCACAGGGTTAAATGAAACCGCACCGGTCATCTAGTCCTACCCCCTGCCAAGATGCAGGATTTGTTGTCTAAACCATCCAAGGCAGATGACTATCTAGCCTCCTTTTGAAAACCTCCAGTGAAGCTTGCACAACCTCCATTGGCAGACTGTTCCATTGTCTTACAGTTCATACACTTAGGAAATTTTCCCTGAGATTTAACCTAAATCTGCTATGCTTTAATTTGAACCATTACCTCTTGTCCTGCCTTTTGTGGCAAAAGAGAACAACTTTTCTCCATCTTTTTTATGGCAGCCTTTCAAATATCTGAAGACAATTTATCATATCCCCCCTTAATCTCTTCTTTTCTGAACTAAACATACCCAGTTCCTTCAGCTTTGCTCATATGGGTTGCATTCCATCACTTTGATCATCTTTGTTGCTCGTCTCTGGATCCTTTCCAGTTTCTCTACATCCTTTCTATACATTTGGTGACCAAAATTGGACAGTTCTCCAGCTGAGGCCTAACCAGCACCAAGTAGAGCAGTACTGTCACCTCCCATGACTTTTATGCTATACCTCTGTTAATGTAACCTAAAATTGCATTTTTTTTTTTTGCAACAACATCGCATTGCTGACTCAAGTTGAGGTGGCGATCCATGACAACTCCCAGATCCTGCTCAGTGGTGCTGCTGCCAAGCCAGTTATCCCCCATTCTATATTTGTACATTTGTTTTTTCTTCCCTAAGTGTAACGCCTTACATTTGTCTTTGCTGAATTTCATTTTGTTGGCTATAGCCCAGTTCTCCAATTTATCAAGATCACTCTGAATTTTAGCTCTATCCTCCACAATGTTTTGGCAGCCCCCTAGCTTTGTGTTCCTGGGAAATTTGATCAGTATGCTCTCTATTCCTACATTCCGGTCATTAATAAAGATGTTAAACAACACTGGACCCAGAACAGATCCCTGTGGAAGCCCATTTGAGACTCCCTCCATTCTGACATAATTCCATTAATAGTTACCCTGTGCTTGTGGTTGTTTAACCAATTATGTATCCCCTTAATGGTAGTTCCATCGAGACCCCATTTCTTCAGCTTACTTATGGGACTGTCATGTGGGACCTTGTGTCCAGAGCTGATGCACAATTGATAGGGCAGTATTATAATCTTTGTTCCGTTGCTGGAGCACTGTTTGCCAATCTGTCCCATGAGTGGGAATATCCAGAAGGCACTTGCAGATTAAATGAAGATTCCTTACTTGTAACTGGAATTCTTTAAGGTGGACTCTGCATACTCACATTTCCTTGTACACTTTTTCCTTTTCCTAGGAGTCTTCCTGAAATCTTGATTTGAGGTGATGGAAGGAACTGCGGCAGTGGATGGCACGAAGCCTCTTTCTGTACTTTCAATAGTGCCAACTCTTGTGACTTTTTTTTTTTAAATAAATGATGAGATTTGGGCCAGGTTGGAACTCTGTATCATCATGACAAGCTCCAGCCCTCCAGCAAATTTGAGCCCTGCCTGAGGGGAAAACCCCCTCTGATTGGCTGCCTGCCTCACTCGCCTCTCCCCAGGGCCAAAGCATAAGAACATAAGAAAGGCCGTACCGGGTCAGACCAAAGGTCCATCTAGCCCAGTATCTGTCTACCGACAGTGGCCAATGCCAGGTGCCCCTGAGGGAGTGAACCTAACAGGCAATGATCAAGTGATCTCTCTCCTGCCATCCATCTCCATCCTCTGACAAACAGAGGCTAGGGACACCATTCTTACCCATCCTGGCTAATAGCCATTTATGGACTTAGCCACCATGAATTTATCCAGTCCCCTTTTAAACATTGTTATAGTCCTAGCCTTCACAACCTCCTCAGGTAAGGAGTTCCACAAGTTGACTGTGCGCTGCGTGAAGAAGAACTTCCTTTTATTTGTTTTAAACCTGCTGCCTATTAATTTCATTTGGTGACCCCTAGTTCTTGTATTATGGGAATAAGTAAATAACTTTTCCTTATCTACTTTCTCAACATCACTCATGATGTTCCCCCTTAGTCTTCTCTTTTCCAAACTGAAGAGTCCTAGCCTCTTTAATCTTTCCTCATATGGGACCTTCTCTAAACCCCTAATCATTTTAGTTGCTCTTTTCTGAACCTTTTCTAGTGCTAGAATATCTTTTTTGAGGTGAGGAGACCACATCTGTACACAGTATTCGAGATGTGGGCGTACCATGGATTTATATAAGGGCAATAATATATTCTCAGTCTTATTCTCTATCCCCTTTTTAATGATTCCTAACATCCTGTTTGCTTTTTTGACCGCCTCTGCACACTGCGTGGACATCTTCAGAGAACTATCCACGATAACTCCAAGATCTTTTTCCTGACTCGTTGTAGCTAAATTAGCCCCCATCATGTTGTATGTATAGTTGGGGTTATTTTTTCCAATGTGCATTACTTTACATTTACCCACATTAAATTTCATTTGCCATTTTGTTGCCCAATCACTTAGTTTTGTGAGATCTTTTTGAAGTTCTTCACAATCTGCTTTGGTCTTAACTATCTTGAGTAGTTTAGTATCATCTGCAAACTTTGCCACCTCACTGTTTACCCCTTTCTCCAGATCATGTATGAATAAATTGAATAGGATTGGTCCTAGGACTGACCCTTGGGGAACACCACTAGTTACCCCTCTCCATTCTGAGAATTTACCATTAATTCCTACCCTTTGTTCCCTGTCCTTTAACCAGTTCTCAATCCATGAAAGGACCTTTCCTTTTATCCCATGACAGCTTAATTTACGTAAGAGCCTTTTTGAGGAACCTTGTCAAAGGCTTTCTGGAAATCTAAGTACACTATGTCCACCGGATCCCCCTTGTCCACATGTTTGTTGACCCCTTCAAAGAATTCTAATAGATTAGTAAGACACGATTTCCCTTTACAGAAACCATGTTGACTATTGCTCAACAGTTTATGTTTTTCTATGTGTCTGACAATTTTATTCTTTACTATTGTTTCAACTAATTTGCCCGGTACCGACGTTAGACTTACCGGTCTGTAATTGCCGGGATCAACCCTAGAGCCCTTTTTAAATATTGGCGTTACATTAGCTAACTTCCAGTCATTGGGTCCCGAAGCCGATTTAAAGGACAGGTTACAAACCTTAGTTAATAGTTCCGCAACTTCACATTTGAGTTCTTTCAGAACTCTTGGGTGAATGCCATCTGGTCCCGGTGACTTGTTAATGTTGAGTTTATCAATTAATTCCAAAACCTCCTCTACTGATACTTCAATCTGTGACAGTTCCTCAGATTTGTCACCTACAAAAGCCAGCTCAGGTTTGGGAATCTCCCTAACATCCTCAGCTGTGAAGACTGAAGCAAAGAATCCATTTAGTTTCTCCGCAATGACTTTATCATCTTTAAGCGCTCCTTTTGTATTTTCATCGTCAAGGGGCCCCACTGGTTGTTTAGCAGGCTTCCTGCTTCTGATGTACTTAAAAAAAAATTTGTTATTACCTTTGGAGTTTTTGACTAGCCGTTCTTCAAACTCCTCTTTGGCTTTTCTTATTACACTCTTGCACTTAAGTTGGCAGTGTTTGTGCTCCTTTCTATTTGCCTCACTAGGATTTGACTTCCACTTTTTAAAGGAAGTCTTTTTATCTTTCACTGCTTCTTTTACATGGTGGTTAAGCCACGGTGGCTCTTTTTTAGTTCTTTTACTGTTTTTCTTAATTTGGGGTATACATTGAAGTTGGGCCTCTATTATGGTGTCTTTAAAAAGGGCCCATGCAACTTGCAGGGATTTCACTTTAGTCACTGTACCTTTTAACTTTTGTCTAACTAACCCCCTCATTTTTGTATAGTTCCCCCTTTTGAAATTAAAGGCCACAGTGTTGGGCAGTTGAGATGTTCTTCCCACCACAGGGATGTTGAATGCTATTGTATTATGGTCACTATTTCCAAGCGGTCCTGCTATAGTTACCTCTTGGACTAGCTCCTGCGCTCCACTCAGGATTAAATCTAGAGTCGCCTCTCCCCTTGTGGGTTCTCGTACCAGCTGCTCCATGAAGCAGTCATTTAAAGTATCGAGAAATTTTATCTCTGCATTTCGTCCTGAAGTGAAATGTTCCCAGTCAATATGGGGATAATTGAAATCCCCCACTATTATTGGGTTCTTAATTTTGATAGCCTCTCTAATTTCCCTTAGCATTTCATCATCACTATTACTGTCCTGGTCAGGTGGTCGATAATAGATCCCTACTGTTATATTTTCACTAGAGCATGAAATTTCTATCCATAGAGACTCTATGGAACCTGTGGATTCACTTAAGATTTTTACTTCATTTGAATCTACACTTTCTTTAACATATAGTGCCACTCCTCCCCCTGCACGGCCTGTTCTGTCCTTCCGATATATTTTGTACCCCAGAATGATTGTGTCCCATTGATTGCTCTCAGTCCACCAGGTTTCTGTGATGCCTATTATATCAATATCCTCCTTTATCACAAGGCACTCTAGTTCACCCATCTTATTATTTAGACTTCTGGCATTTGTGTACAAGCACTTTAAAAACTTGTCCCTGTTTATTAGCCTGCCTTTTTCCGATGTGCCAGATTCTTTTTTATGTGACTGTTTATCATCTGATCCGGCCCTTACATTATATTTCTCATGCCTCTGCTCCTGACTATAACCTGGAGATACTCTATCATCAGACTCTACCCTAAGAGAAGTCTGTGTCCGATCCACACGCTCCTTTGCAGTAGTCGGCTTTCCCCCATCTCCTAGTTTAAAAACTGCTCTACAACCTTTTTAATGTTTAGTGCCAGCAGTCTGGTTCCACTTTGGTTTAGGTGGAGCCCATCTCTCCTGTATAGGCTCCTCTCATCCCAGAAGTTTCCCCAGTTCCTAATGAACGTGAACCCCTCCTCTCTACACCATCGTCTCATCCACGCATTGAGACTCTGAAGCTCTACCTGCCTACCTGGCCCTGCGCGTGGAACTGGGAGCATTTCTGAAAATGCCACCATAGAGGTCCTGGATTTCAGTCTCTTCCCTAGCAGCCTAAATTTGGCTTCCAGGACATCTCTCCTACCCTTCCCTATGTCATTGGTACCTACATGTACCACGACCAACGGCTCCTCCCCAGCACTACACATAAGTCTATCTAGATGCCTCGAGAGATCCGCAACCTTCGCACCAGGCAGGCAAGTCACCATACGGTTCTCCCGGTCATCACAGACCCAGCTATCTATATTTCTAATAATCGAATCTCCCATTACTAACACCTGCCTTTTCCTAGAAACTGGAGTTCCCTCCCCCGGAGAGGCAACCTCAGTGCGAGAGGCAACCCTAGCACCATCTGGAAGGAGGGTCCCAACTACGGGAAGGTTTCCCTCTGCTCCCATCGACTGCTCTACTTCCCTGGGCCCTTCTTCCTCCTCAACAGCACAGGTGCTGTCTAAGCAGAGGTGGGACAATTCTACAGTGTCCTGGAAAGCCTCATCAACATACCTCTCTGCCTCTCTCAGCTCCTCCAGTTCTGCCACCCTGGCCTCCAAAATCCGTACATGGTCTCTGAGGGCCAGGAGCTCCTTGCACCGACTGCACACATAAGCCACCCGCCCACAGGGCAGGTAATCATACATGCTACACTCAGCGCAATAAACTGGATAGCCCCCACTCTGCTGCTGGGCTTCTGCCTGCATTGTCTCCTAGTTAGTGAAAGGGTGGTTTACGGAAAGTGGTTTTGGAATGTGGTTCGGTTTATAGGTTTTAGGGGGGAGCCACGGGGAAGGGGTTAGGGCTGGCGAGGGGCTCCCACTCCCTTCACACTCCCCTTCTGAACTCCCTTGCGAAACTCCCTGTTAGCAGCCCCTGTTCGCAAAGCTCCCTGGTCGCTTGTGCACGGCTTTATAACCACTCAGCAACCACTCAGAGCTGCTGCAGAAAGAGCTCTCTCCCCTTCCACATCCCCTCAACAATCTAAAGCAGCGGTCCCCAACCTTTTTGGCACCAGGGACCGGTTTTGTAGAAAAAAAAATTTCCGCGGACCTGTGGGATGGTTTTGGGACGATTCAAGCGCATTACATTCATTTTTGTACTTTTATTTCTATTATTATTGTAATATATAATGAAATAATTATACAACTGACCATAATGCAGAATTAGTGGGAGCCCTGCCCCCTATCTGACCCCCACCCACTTCCTGCCCCCCCGACTGCCCGCCCCCCTCAGAATCCCCGACCCATCCTGCTCCTTGTCCCCTCACCATCCCCCAGAGACCCCCCCCACCACCCTGGGACCCCACCCCTGCTCCCTGTCCCCTGACTGCCCCAACCCCTATCCCCCCCCCCCCGCTGAGTCCTGACAGACCCCCCCGGAACACCTACAATCCAAACCCCCCCATTCCCTGCCCCCTGACCGCCCCCCCCAACCTCCGCCCCCTCTCTGTGCCCTGACTGTCCCCAGGACTCCCTGCCCCTTAGCCAACCCCCCTGGCCCCAGCCTCTTACCCCCGGCTCCCTCCTCACCCGGAGCCTCAGCGCCTCACCCGACAGCTGCAGCGTGCCTCCAGCGGGGCCTGCGCTCCGTCCCGCTCAGAGCCGCGTGGTGAGGGGGCGGGGCTGGGAGCTCCACGCCGAGCAGAGGCAGCTGAGCTCAGCCCGGAGCTCGCAGCCCCGCCCCCTCACCACGCGGCTCTGAGGGGGCGGGGCTCAGGGGCCCCGCTGGAGACACGCCGCTTGATGTGCTTGGGGTCGGTTCGCGGCCCGGTTCCTAACAGGCCGCGGACCGGTACCGGTCCGCGGCCTGGGGGTTGGGGACCCCTGCTCTAAAGCCATTCTTCTCACAGGAGGGGAGGGGGAAGAGGGAGCAGAAAGAACCTATCAGCTCAGGATGGCTTTGCTCCCTCTCCCCTCTCCCTCCATGCAACACCAGGCCTGGGAAGGGGGAGTAAAAACCCCTGGAAAGCAGGAGAAGGGAATCTTGGTACAGCCACTGCCAGGCCTGGGGAAGCCCTAGGAGTATCAGTGGTGAGATTAGGAATGCTGAACTATTGAGGGACTCACGGGGCCAATGTGAGGGCAGGGGCCAGGCAGAAGAACTAATATAGAGACTGGGTGAACAGGATTGAGTTGGAGGCAGAATTAATTGGTGGAAAGGGATGTGAGCTCATGCAGCATGGTCCAAAATCACCTGACCGTAATTCTCTTTCACACTCACACACACACAGGTGTTGGGAAGGGGGAGTTCAAAAATCAAAAAGACCAACACCAATATTTTTTAAATCGTGGATTTGGGGACTCTGCTGTGATTTTTGATGTCTTGAGATTGGTAATCTGTTACTCACATTCAGGATGCTCAGGAAGTCTGAGAGGGATAGGAGGGACCTGTGACCACTCTGCTTTGGCTACACTTACACTTCAAAGCGCTGCCGCGGCAGCGCTTTGAAGCGCTAAGTGTAGTCAAAGCGCCAGCGCTGGGAGAGAGCTCTCCCAGCGCTGTCCGTACTCCACCTCCCTGTGGGGAATAACGGACAGCGCTGGGAGCCGCGCTCCCAGCGCTGGGGCTTTGACTACACTGGTGCTTTGCAGCGCCGCAATTTGCAGCGCTGGAGAGGGTGTGTTTTCACACCCTGCTGCAGCGCTGCAAATTTGTAAGTGTAGCCAAGCCCTTAGGGGGCACTGCTAACAGACAGTACACCCTCTGAACTGCACTGACAGTGCATCCCATGATCATGAATATGCAGAGTACATCTAAAAAAACTCTGGTTACAAGTACCCTTCATTTTCAGAGTTTGAAGCTAGGGAAGGAGTTATAGTAGGAGCCCTAAGGCCCTAGACCCAGAAACAAACACCTCAGCTCCCTCAGTCCCTCTGCTGTGCTCCCTGACTCCCCATTTGCATCAAGAGTTAGGAGCAGGTAGGAAGGAAGCAGGTGGCTGGGGGAGTTACAGCTTATGTTGGTTTTGGGAGAGGTGGCGGGAGTGTGAGGCAACTGGAAGGGAATGAGACCAATATTGCAGCAGGCACCCGCCAGGTGCTCATGGGACCCAGGTTGCCCAAGGCAACAGGAGCTCACTGTCTCTCAATGCTAACAGACTATCAAAAGGGAGCAAGAATTAAAAAGCTTCTGGCCATGACAAAGGGCTCAGTGAGAGTGGAAGTAGCTAGTCACACCAGTCTGGTCCCTGCAGTGAGGAAAAGGAGGAACAGGCGCTCTGGGCTCTGCTGTGTGGAGGCTTTAGGTCTCTCTCTCTCTGCTCTTCTCCCCATTAGGGGTGCTGATCAGAGCCTTTCCTGGCTATATACTGGGGCGAGGAGGACGACGCCATCCCTGGAGCATATTTCACTGCCCCAGTGTCTGTGTTTTCAGGTTTGACCTGTAATAACCTCCAGCGCTCACACTCGGCCGAGGTGAATGGCCTGAAATAAGCCGCAATTCACAGGCGCTTCTTGCATCACAAGCGGCTCCATTTCCTAAACAGAGCCGTCCCCTTAACACAGTCATCACATCACCCTATCTCCTAGCAACACCCACACAGGCCCAGAGATTGGACGGGCGACACCCTTCCACTCGCCCCCGCCGCCTGATTGGAGATCTCGGCCAGTGACTTCGCCTCCGAAGCAATCGTCCTTCTGTTTTGCAAATGTCAGTCACCTGTAACAGGAGACCTCGGTTACGGTGTAAATGGGACATCGAGCCCCCGCAGCGGTTGTTCCCTAGGCCCGGCGGGCAGCTGCCCAGGGCCTGTCTCTGGGTGCTGCGGGGTGGCCAGGCCAGGCCAGGCCGTGCCGCGGAGCCCAGTGTCGGGTCTGGTGCAGGGAGCCCTGCAAGTAAAAGTAACTTCCAAGCGCTCCCCGCCCCACTGCCCCGTGTGCACCCGGCTGCGCCCCGTGTGCACCCGGCTGCGCCCCGTGTGCACCCGGCTGCGCCCCGTGTGCACCCGGCTGCGCCCCGTGTGCACCCGGCTGCGCCCCGTGTGCCTGTTCCCCGCGCGCCCATTCCGAGCTCCTTCGGCTCCGGCCTGCCTGGGCTGCGCCGGCCGGCGCCACCCCCGCTCCGCACCCCCTGCGCTCAGCGGTGCGGGGGTCTCGGCGCAGCCTGGCCGGGGGAGGCCGCTGGGCCCGGGGCGGCCTGGCCTGGTCTAGCCTGGCTCACAACGCAGCCAACCCCAGAGAGACGAATACCGGGGCGAGGGATCAGCCGGGACGGGTTAGCGTCGATTCGGGTCCGCGGAGGCCTCCTCGCCACAGGAGGAGCCACCGCCTGCGGGGAGGGCCGCGGCCGAGCCCTTCCCCCGCTCAGAACAGCCCCCGGGGAGCTCGGCGCTTCGGCTTCAGCCCTGTCCTGGCCGCCGAGGCGGCCTGAGGGGAGGTGCTGCCGGACGGAGCGGGCCTGCCCCCCCGCCGCGCTGAGAGGCTCCTGCGGGCAGGGGCTGGCATCGCCCCAGCGCCGGCTCTCGCGCCCAGCCCGGGCTCTCATTGGACTGCGCCGCGGAGCAAAGCTGTCAGCCCATGTGGCGTGGCCGCCGGAGGTGGCGGCTGCTTAAATAGCGCTGGGAGCCGCTGGGAGGCAGCGACACGGGCACGGAACAGGGCCGGTGCCGCAGCCCCAGCCCCAGCCCCGCATCCCGGCCCCGCCAGCAGCCCGCATCCCGCAGCCTTGCCCCGCGCTCGGGCGCTGAGAGCGGCTCCGCAGCAGCGCGCGCTCCAGGCCGAGCTCCAGCCTCTGCCCAGCACGGGCCCTTCCAGTCACCGGAGCCGGGAGCCAGGTACCAACACCCGGGGGCAGCCGCGACTCGGGTCTGGGAAGGGGGGTAGCTTTGGGCCAGCGACCGCGCTGCGTCCGGGGGAGAGAACGAGCGAAAGCGCGAGGAGCCCGGGGGCTGGAGCGGACGAGGGCGCCGGGTTCTCGGAGCATCGGGCTGCGGCTGCCCAGACCAGCAAGGGGGCCAATGCGTCCGAGCCGCTCCGGGGATAAGGGGATCTTGCCGCCTCCTCTCGGCGGGTTTGTAGTGGCACCCGCCGTCCCCTCGTTGGGCTCGGCTCCATCTTGCACCACTGATCACATGGGAAGTCTGTGTTAGAGGCATCCAATGCAGTTGATCAATATATTTAGTATGTGGCTGTGTTCCTTAGTAAATGTTCTCCAGTCCCGTTCTGTAAATAGGGTTGTACAAATAATAGGCAGCTAAATTACTCCTGTTTGAACATAAATTGGAACATGGGATTTTGCCAACTGTAGATGCCGGTGAAAGGTGGTGAAGCGCTGGTGTAGTCTTCTTTGGAGTCAGTTGTGATCTTATAGATAATGTTCTGAATAAACACTGCACAGCCGCCTGCAGTATCCCCCTTCTTTCCCCCCCCCAAATTAGTTGACTATTCATAGGTATCTGAGAAGCTTTTACTTATTGAATTGTTGTTACACTAATACGGTTTAATTTTGTTTAAAGATTTCAAAAAACAAAACGAACTAAAATGATTAAGTAAATTTGATTATCTATATTAGAAGTGAAGCTTGCTTCAGAGCTTTGATTTTTGGAGCTATTCATCAAAGGTGAGGTAGCAGCCGGGAAGAGGGGAGATGGAGGCTGAGCCCTTGCTGCATTGTGAATGTTCTGCATCCAGCCATTTTGATATCCGGCATTGAAGACAGTTACACATCGTAAAGCCCATTTCACAAGCAGATGCAGAGAGGAAAAACATTTTTTTTCTTTCTCCTCAGCTTTCTCACCCTCCAGTAATTAACAGCTGCACATGTATTAATACATGCAAAGGGGACTAAGAACAATAGATAAATAACATTGATTGAAACATACTCCCTGGCATATCCTTTGTGACAACAAGAAACAGGCACTTCAGAAATTTTCTTCGTTTGGTCACTGGAACTGAAATATTTAATCTCTTTCCAGATAGCCAATATCTACAGAGAAATTTACTTAAAGTTTAGATCAATTTTTCCTTTCCATGTAGACTTACATGTGGTCTGAAAGTATAATCTGTCATCTGCCCCACCTAATGGAGTCTTACACCCATCCTCTTTACTCCTTTCCCCACTCCATCCTGTACCTGCAGCCATACTCTGATCTCAATGCATAAGTAGTTACGTAATTTTAGCTATTTAAAACTAGCTGCATGCATGGATAATATTAAAAACAGGAAGAAGATACTCTTCTAAATATTTAATCTCTAGGCTTTTTTTATTGGTGTTTTTTAAAGTACTGAGGTAGGGGTCACAGAAGCCTTAAAGCCAAGAAATTTAGAGACTCCTAGATATCACAAGGTAACATCTAATATTTGAGACACTGTATTATAGGAGGCAAAGGCCCCTAAAATTCAGCCCATTTGTTAATCCAGCCATAGCTATTAGCAGATGTACTGGTTCTTCTCTCTTTATTCCAAGAGTAATAGTGTTGTAAGCAAACCCCTTAGCTGGATTACAGAGATCCAGTCAGGTCTTCACCCTCTCCTTGCAGTTCTAAACTTCTTGGGATGTACTGAAAACTAGCAACACTTCTTCAAGGGCTTCAGGAAATGAGACTATCTTACATGAAAGTTGGTGTCCTCAGTAAAGGATTCTGAAAACTCCCACCAAGGGTTGATTTAGTTTAAGGATGTGAGGAGATGATGACCTCCCCTATGGGATAAGTATGCAGGCACACTTTTAAAATGATATTTATACAGTGCAATGGTTTTGGGAATTAAATCTGGACGAATTTAGGGAAACTAATACCACTTGCTGATAATCTAGGCATTTACAACACTATAATTGTAATGCAAATTTAAAAGCCAGTAGTGAATATATCCATTCATGATAAACACACTCAAAATAGTTTGTTTGTTTTTAAGATTTGGAAGCACCTTGTAGTTTTTTAATGTTTTATCAAGCAATTGAAGGCATTCTTCCTCTAGAAAAGGAACAAATCCAGTCTCTCAACAGAGACAATAAAAATTCTGTGCAATATTAGATTTAGCAATAACAAATCCAGTTTAACAGTGGCTGAGAAACTGAACACTGGCTAAAATAGCTCAAATACAAGTAAACCTTAATTTTTATTTTTGCTGTCTTTGAGAGGCAGGCATTTAAAAAAACTTTTCTACAATTGAAGTTCTAGGGAAAGAAATTTTAGAAGTGGGCTCATATTTATTTAAAATCAAATATTGGAAAATCTGGGTTTGCATGTAGTAAAACTTGGAAGTAAAAATAAATCTTTTTGCTAATATCCCTAATGAAGTAAGCTTTGGCAAAGTCACAGAGAAAATGCCACTTGTATATTGGAACCAATTCTCTACAGATTCCTATAGGAACTCCCATTGCTGCCAATGCACCTGCCACTGATGGAGTGGGAAATAGAGGAATTCATCTAGTTTTCATATCTTTAGAGTTACACAAACTTGGCTACGAAAAGGATTATTTGTAAGGCCCTGCTCCTGCAACTGGTTCATGCAGGAGCATCCTCATTGAAAATAATGGGGCTCCAATTAACTGCAGGGGTCTGTCTGCACAGTCAATGGCAGGATCAGTGTCTTACTTTTGATGGGCTTGATCCATATAATCGGACCATAGATTACAGCTACTTTGACAGATCCCATTTTTAAAGTGTATAAAAGATAACTAAGTAGATAGTACAACAGGCAGAACAAGGGATTTCTGCAGTGTATTCTATGTGCTTCCCCAGGAGACTAGCTCTGCAAGGAGTATCCCATCAAATTTGGAAGGCCATTGAAATACCATCTGGAGGCTTTGCAGGAGCTTCCCTCTCCCTTCACTGTACCCAAGAGAGATAATGGAACTCTTAAATGAGAACTTCCCACTGTAACTGTATGGGGGGGAAAGAGAGCTCAGGCATCCAAGTAAGGGCTTTCTTTCACTTCCTTAAATAGCATAATAAGCTCAGTGGTCATACAAGTGCATAATGCATTCTTGTAGAGAAACAGATTAAATGGGACTCATGAAAAATAGATGCACAAGTGCTAAACATGGAGCAAAGTAATGATTAACACTTGGTGATGAATTGGGAAGAGATGCTAAGTGAGAGGTTCTTATAAGGGTCTGTTCTAGATCCAGAAGAGCTTGGTATTATAACTGAGCATGCTAGTAACACTTGGCCAGTACGAAACTAGCAGGGATCAAATACATGAAGAACAAGATTAAAATATAGTATGAACTTGATATATTTGAGAAAAGGACTGAAATCAATAAAACAACTGTACATTGGTTAATATAGGAAGCAAATAACCAAAGTACAAGTATGAAATGATGAAATAGTGTCTACTAGTCAGTAATACCAGGTAAAAATGGTTGGTTATTATGGATGACAAACTGAATGAGTCAGCAATATAACACTTGCAAAAAAATTGTGTAAATCAAGTGAGATGGTAATTCTGCTCATCAGTGGTGAGACTTTCATTGGACAACTATGTTCAGAGTAGAGTAGTGCTTTTCTAAAAATAACAGGCTGTCTGGGAAGAGTTTAGAGTAACAATATCAGGATCCTGTGGTGCTGGACAGAGTAAAGTATGTCAAAGATTGACAAAGTATGTTAGGCTCACGTCTTCTAGACACCTCTTCATTAGAACAAAAGGACAGAACAAAAAGTCATGGATTTAAGATGGCCCGGAGGGAATCAGATCCTCAATTAGACCCATCAAGATGTGATTAACAAATCTGAGAAACTGCCTAATCATATTTGTCACCCTTGTTCTTCCTTCATCTACCCCATATTTCATCTGTTGTCTTCACTTACTATGTTTAATCTAAAGGTAAGTATAGCATTTTGGCGGGAGGGGGGGGATGCATGAGATATTCCCTCCCCACCATTTTACTGTCCTATGTGTCCCTTAGTGTAGCTGTAGAACTAACACATTCTCATTCCTGGCATCTGCCCCCCTCTACACTTTTTAAATGTGGATGCACCAATTTGTCTAAATTAGACTGCAAATGCTTTGGGAACAAGGACTCTTAATGTGTTCTGTAAAGTGCCATACATAACTATGGTGCTATATTAATAACATTCTGAAAAGTTTCCCAACAGTAGAGTGATGGAACAAGATGCCAAGGAAGGTTGAGAAGGAGCCATAATTGGATATAGATGGGCATCCAAGGTAGCCTTGACTATCAGGGATGTTTTAGCGTTAATGAGATCCTTTCCAAAGCAAAATATTCTGACTCTGCATCTTGAGGTGGCTCACTTAGTTGTCTCTTCTGGGTGTGTTTGCCTTTCTGGTATGGGCCTCTTCCTTTCACATTGTCTACCTGTGCTATAGAGTATTCAGAGAAGGATTCCATAACCTTAGATAGATGCTGCTTACTCTGTTGCTGAGTTTCCCCAACATTGGCTTCTCTTTCAGATATTTGGGTTTTCTGTGATGTCCATTCCATCAGTATTGCTGATTTCTTCTCCCTGTCCTTTCTTCCACTGAGATGGTTGTTGATTTTTCTCCATGGTTCACTTTGCTCCACATTTAACTCTTCCCCCTCATTCTTCCATTGCATTGTCCACCCTGCCATCCCTTAGCCTTGGTTTATCACTAACATCCACTTCCTCTGCCCCTACTCTTGCACTGCAAAGCGTCTCTGGTGGAAACCCTGTGACCAGGCCGACTTCCTCCACAACCAGTCTTTTCTTTCCTCCTTCAGTTCTCCCATCTTCTGAACTAAAGAACACTGCTTCTCCAATTTAATTGAATCCTATGCCTTCAATCCCAGCTGCTCTTTTGCCTCCTTTCACTCCTCAAACCCTTCCTACCTCTTGCCTCCACTTCTCACTCTGCATGGAATCTCACTGGCTGCCTCCAAGTGAAAATAGACAAAATACAGTGGGATTTCCCCCTTCCTTCCTACAAATCTCTCCCCTTCCCCCCCGTCACAAGTGCAGAAATTTTTCCTCTGCTCTCCTCATCTAACTCTTCCCCAGTGACCCCATATTTTGACCTCCATAATGCCCACTCTCCTCTGGCTCGTTCCCCTCACAATAGAAACATGCTCTACTCTCTCTCTCGTCTTAAAAAAAACTAACTGTTGGCCCTATTTACAATCCAGCTTCCGCCCCTGGCATGCCACTGAAACTGCTCTTGCCAAAATCTCTAATGATCTCTTCCTAGACAAAGCTCAGAACTCTACTACTCCATCCTCATCCGTCTTGATCTGTCAGCCACCTTTGATGCAGTCCATCACACTCTTCTTATTGAAATCTTGTCCTCTCTTGGCTTCTACAGCTCTGTTCTCTCCTGGCTCGCCTAGTACCTCTCTAATCACTCCTTTGGAGGATTCTTCTAATCCCTCCTCAACTTTCTGTGAGGGTTCCACAGGGCTCTGTCCTTGGTCCCCTTTTTGCCTTCCTCTACGTCTCTTAGTCTGGGTAACCTCATCCACAAAACAAATTAAACTAGCAACTACCCATCTACCTCTCTACTCCATACTTGTGTCCTTCTGTCTAAGTTACAATTTTGACCTGTCTCTCTGACATCTCCTCATGGATGTCTAGCTGACAGCTATCAGAGGGGTAGCCGTGTTCGTCTGGATCTGTAAAAGCAGCAAAGAGTCCTGAGGCATCTTAGACTAACAGACGTATTGGAGCATGAGCTTTCGTGGGTGAATACCCACTTCGTCGGATGCATGACAGCTCAGTCTCAATGTGGCCAAAATAGGGGTCTTAATGGCCTCCCCCTCCTTTTTCAATCACTGTGGACACCACCACCATCTGGTCTGTCCCTTCCGGCCCATAATCTGGGTATCCTCTTTGACTCAGACCTCTTTCTAGGTTCTCACATCCAGACTGTTTCCAAATCTTGAAGCTTTCTATGTAACATCTAGGACAGGGGTAGGCAACCTATGGCACGCATGTGGAAAGCAGCACACGAGCTGATTTTCAGTGGCACTCACACTCCCCGGGTCCTGGCCACCGGTCCAGGGGGCTCTGCCTTTTAATTTAATTTTAAATGAAGCTTCTTAAACATTTTTGAAAACTTTATTTACTTTACATACAACAATAGTTTAGTTATATATTATAGACTTATAGAGAAAGACCTTCTAAAAGACATTAAAATGTATTACTGGCATGCAAAACTTTAAATTAGAGTGAATAAATGAAGACTCGGTACACCACTTCTGAAAGGTTGCCGACCCCTGATCTAGGATATGGTCTTTCCTACTGCAACATCCTTCTCTCTGTCCTTGACAAATGCCCCGCGCATATCCATTCATAATGCTGCTACAAAGATTTGACCATGTCTCTTTGCATCCCCATGCTCTCATTCTCTGTTGCATCAAACATAAGCTGCTTGTCTTCATGTTCAAGGCCCTTCATGGCCTAGCCCCCTTATCATTTCATTCACTATTGAGAAGTCATCTCCTGCCTCCAGTGGGTCAGGGATGCCAGCCAGCTTCTGCGACTGTTTAAATTTTCAGAGAGACCTCTTTGAGCTTTATCTCTCAATGCCCCTCATGCCTGAAGTCTTTTTCCTTGATGCCTAGCAAAAAATTGATTATGTTGATGTGCTGAGGCCACTATGTATCATGCTGACTGTCCTTTTTTGGTACTTCCCTGTCTATCTGTAGTTTCTTGTGTTTATACTTACCAGTAAGTTGTAAACTCTCTGGGGCAGGGTTGGTCTCTCTGTTCTGTGTTTGTACAATGCCTAGTACAGTGTGGTCCTCGTCCTTGACTTGAGCTCCTAGGCACTGTGGTAATACAAATATTTAATAATAAAACTGACTTGCAAGGTTTTATGAATGGAAATAATTAAAAATCTCTTGAGCATAATTCATTGGCATATTGCCACTGGCTTTTCTCATAAAGGGCATGATACAATGCCTACTGAAGTGGGAATCCCAACTCCCTCATTACATGATCAATTAATTTGTCGTAGAGTTTCCCAGGGAGGCAGTGGAAATTCCATTGCCTGCGGCATTTTACACTAGGCTGGAAAGTTGAAAGTGTCCAGTTAGGAGCAATCCTGGTTTTTCTCCCGGTGGGGTGGACTAGATGAGCTAAGAAGTCAGTTCCGTTTCTGTGGGTAAGATTTGTGCTTTGGTTACACAAATATAAGTCTGGAGTAACTTTACTGACCTCAGTGGAGTTACTGCTGATTTATACTCATGTAAATTAGATCTGAATATGTCCCTGTAATGGTGTTTGTGTGTTGGCCAGGCTTCATCAAAAACCCTGCAACCGAGAGGGCTGAGCTTTTTGTACGAGATTAATGCTCTCTGCATCTGCTGATCAAGTCCAGGATCTGCTGTAAAATAGGTACACTATGTACATGATTGCTTCCAGTTATTTGGAAAGTATGGTTCTGTCTGGGCAACAAAATAAAGTGCCTGGAGAGACGAGAAACCCATTTGAATGGTTTTGCTCAAAAGCATCAATTTCACAAAATCAGTTTGCTTAGAGGTGTCAATTTTGTAAGAGTTTCTGAAATAGTTTGCAAAGGTGTGCAAAAAATTCTGAATCAAAGGCCTTTCTGAACTGTGTTCATACATATACCATCTCTCTGGCAATGAGGATATAATATCAGCAAGAACAGAATTCTCTGGGTTTTTTTCATAGAGAACTTCTTGGATTTCAGTGTTATTTTTAAATAAGAAAACAACTTCAGGTGCAATAACAATAGGCAACTTCAAGTGAACAAAAATGACTTTTGCCATACTGGCAAGTACTGGCACTATAACCATGGAAAAGGTGATCAAGAACCAACACTACTGGATGGGATCTTCCAAAGTGCCTAAGTGCTCTAGGAGCACAAATCCTATTGAGATTCAAGGTTTGGTTTTCAGCAGCCTTTGTGCTTCTAAGTCATTAGGTGTGGTGGGGGTTTTTTGTTTTGTTTTTGTTTTTGAAAATCCCACCCATTGACCCTACAGGGTATTTGTCTATAGCTATTAGAGTTGTTTAAGAAGAGTTCATAGCCTTCAAGTACCTAACCTCCTGAATCCCAGTCTATTCCCTTAACTTCAAGGCTGACCGTCCTTTCTGTCTATTTGAAGTTGTCTGGGAGTGTGGAGAAGCTCCTTCTCAAATTTCATGTTACTACTTCAGATCAGCCTGCCAGCTCCCTGTTTCTGGAGATGGGTTTTGAGCCCATCACCTAGATATTAATAGTGCATTGAAGGTTTTTAACATAAAAATTACACCTAAAACCTATGTTGACTCTGTCAAATATAGAGTCTGATTCTTAAGTATGATCTGTGTAGGAATACTTCATTGGTGCTCCATTCAAACACAGCAGTCGGCTTGCACAGATCACATCCCGTTTCAGGATCAGGGTCTTGGATTGTAAGCTGCTTGCGGTAGGAACCTTGTCTCCGTCAGTTTGAACACCTCAAAATATGCTGGTAGCATTCAATAAATAACTCTTCAAAAGGGAGGGGGTATTTTCCTACTGTTGCTGTTCCCATCCCCTGGTTGTGGCCTAGGAAGTAGAGATCATCAGAGCCTCTTAGTGTCTGTTGGGCAGGGAGGGGGGTAATTTTTATGTATTTATGTTTTCTTCTCTTTGCAAATCCTGCTCTTATTTGCTTGAGAGGAGCAGTGCCCTTTTATTTATTTATTTTGTACCTATGGACTCCATAGACCATTCCAGTGTGGGGGAGGATCTAATTTCCTACCGGGTACATTTGGGTACAGCCTCCTCCCTTCCCTAGCATGTTGGGACAACACAACCTGTTCTTTGCATGAATGTTCACCCAGCTAGTTGATCTGTGGATCTGACTTTTGTAAATTCCTTTTCCAGAGAGACATTAGGAGATGGAGGACGTGGTGATTGCAGGCATGGCTGGAAAGCTGCCAGAATCAGAGAACATGCAAGAGTTCTGGGAAAATTTATTCAATGGAGTGGATATGGTCACAGAAGATGATCGGAGGTGGAAGCCAGGTGAGCCCTGCGACTGTATGCACTTGGAGTCTGAGCTCTCCAGATAAGTTCAAGTGTTCAAGGAAAAGAGCCCTAATAAGTAGGAAAACCCTGCCAGAGCTTATGAGCTCACTTCTGATGTCCCTGAATTTCATGGTGTCTGTCTCCTGCTTTTATAAGGATCCAACCTATATCCGCTCTATTGCAGCCTGTATCATAGAGTGATAACCAAATAAACTCCATGGTGCTGCCTTACAGAAGAGAGTATTTTAGCAGTTCAGTTCCAACACTCGTGCACCAGCAAGGTGTCTAGCTGCTATTAGCATCAGACAACAATTAGACTGACACAGCTGTTTGCTGGGTATGGGATGGGATCTCTGTGGGACTTGGTAAAAGTCAAAAGACTGAGGTGATCTTGCTACTATTTCCTTGTTGTTATGTTCTTGTCTGGTTGTCCATTGAAAACCCCTTTTCTAACTGAATGGATATGTACTTGCCAGACACAACTGAAAGCTCGTGATCTGCAGATGTGGAAAGTGGCTTCTGTGTTTCTATCTGGTGATAAATTGGCACTACTCATGAGACACGCACTGTGTTGCAAAAACTGCTTGTTTATTTGGCACAACTTGCCAGAGCATGAGTTTGCTTAGCAAAGCCAGAAATAGCAGCAAATGGGATTTAGCATGGAGAGGTTTCATCAGGAACTTTACTCGTCCTAAAATTATAATTCTTAAAAGGGTGCCGAGGAGGTGGGTAAAGTAGACACCTTGTATCAGTCTGGTGCTGAAATGTAGAAATAGGACTTGACATTCAGAATAACTACAACTGGCATGTGATTCCTGATTACACCTTGTCATACGATGGTCTCTCACCTAGTAACCACATTTTATGTTGAAGTTGTCTTCAATTAAATGTTTTTTCTCTTCAGGACTTTATGGGCTGCCCAAGAGAAATGGGAAACTCAAGGACATCAGCAAATTTGATGCCTCTTTTTTTGGGGTTCACCCCAAACAAGCTCACACAATGGACCCTCAGCTCCGCTTAATGTTGGAAGCTTCTTATGAAGCCATTTTGGATGGAGGTAAGCAGCTGAACTACTGAATAGGTAGAACTGGATTTTAGTGTCTGTGTGAGATTTTGAGGTGAGTCTTGTACCTGTCTAAGTAGAACTTCTGTACAGAGTTTGAGAATGCTAGGGCTTTGACAGTAGAGAGAAGAGACCTGAGAACCGGTACAAGTGATAACTTAGTTTTGAAGTATCTTCCCTGGGGTCAGGTCTAGGAAATCTCTCTAAAATGGGTAAAAATGTCTATCTGGGGTCCACGTGGAACAGCTCAATGCTTCAGTAATAATTGAACTGCCATGTTCTCTTATCTCAGTTTGCTGAACCCTCTGCATCCAGAAAGTTTTCCCATTGCCATACTTCCATTATATTCTGCTAAAATGGAGATGTTCCAGTTTCCAGAGTAGTGAAGATGATTGGGGGTGGGGAAGGGAAGGGGGAGTTAATATTAATCCTCATTAAAAGTTCCATAAGAATGGCGGAAGGTACAGTGATGTGTTTCTGGGTATCTACTCAGTCCAGAGAAAATACGTGGAATTGGAGTCTACTTCCATAATTCTCTTACTCAGAAAATTAGTTCTCAAAAATTGGTGCCTTCCCTTGTCCCATCCCTGCCAGTTTCTGGAACCTTTAGAAATTTTAATATCTATTATTTTAAAAAAGCTTTTTATCTAAAATTGAATGGTTTTAGTGTTTTAAAAATGAGACCACCCCTCCCAGTGACAAAGCCAGAAACAGTCCTTCAGACACCAGAAACTCTCCACCTACAGCTCTTCTTATTTATTTATATTAACACAATGCCTAAGAGCCCCAGTCATGGTCCAGGACCTCATTGTGCTAGGTGCTGTACAAACACAACAAAAAGATGGTCCCTGTCCAGAGAGCTGACAAGACAACTGATGGATACAGACAGACTACAGGAGAACAATGAGACATTTACTGGTTATCATTATAGGCATTGGTCTCTGCAAACCAGCAGCCCAAATGCTGTCAATTTATGTTGTACATTTCACAAACGAGAAAATTATAAGGAGGACAATGAGTTAGTTTTGTGGGTGTTTACAGGTACCGCCTCCCAAGCATGAGTGGCAGCATGAGATAAAGCATGAAGGTACCTGTTTGAAAAATGTAACAAGTGGGTGATTGAGGCGGGCACCATAGGCCCAGCAGAATAGGAGATAGGACAGTGAAGGAGAAAAGTAGGAGAGGAGGCGAAAGAAGTCATCCGGGTGCTCTGTCACTGCACCTCATTCCGCAGGACTCCTGGTTCTATGTTATCAAAAGGTTTTATTTCTGTTTGTTGAGTCAAGACTTGAGGATTCTGCCCTGTATGTTCTGTGGCTCTCTAGAATACTTGCAGATGTCTTGTAAAATATCGACATCTTTTTTTTTAAGGCCTGATAGATAGATATATTTTATTTCCCCTTGCTAGTGATTAGGTGTCCTTCTCCCTTTTAAAACAACTATACTTAAAATCTGCACACACTCTGGCCCTTTCTTTCCTCACCTTTCAACCACATACATGTTTCAGCTCTTGGTCTCTGGGACTTACTTTTAGCCTCTTTAAAGTACGTCTTCATTGCAGAGCTAACCAGGGCTTTTTCCTGAGTTTTAGCCCTAGCCCCCTACCATCCACACACAAACAGCTTTACTTGGGTTTATGTATGGTTTGAAACTGGGCTTGCTTAACTGGCTGGGAAGTATAGGTTAGCACTCTTGTTTCACTTAAACTTGGGCTTAACCTGCCCACTTTGCAGTGTGGACTCAGACTGCAATCTGGGTTATAGAACTTGGGTTGTAATAGTCCTCCAATGCCTTTCCATAATTCCTGGGGCCTAGATGTTTCTGCCCTCCTATCTACTCCCTTCTCCTGCACAGGACTCTCTTACCAGTTTATATACATCTGGTGAGCATCTAATCCCCACATTCCATGCTGTCTGCTCTATTTCTACACAACACTCAAACAGTACCTGACTGATTACAGAGATGCCATCCCAGCTAGCTGCACCGAGGCTGACATCAGGTTCTGGTGGATCTCTGCTGTGAGATGAGTAAGGTCCATGAGTTGGGGAGATGTACCTGAAATAATCACCATGTGAGAATTTCTCAGAGGCTGGCAGAGGAGGGAATTAAGCAATTGGCAAATCAATGCAGGGAGAGAATTATGCTGATCTGTAATCATGGAATAGCTGCAAAACCTCTGGTGATAAATGTACCTAATCTTGCTAGTTTTTCCTTCAATTTGAGATCGTGCCTGGTGTGTAATGTGCCTTCTGATGTCATCTCAGGAATTAATCCAGCTGCCCTACGTGGCACAGACACAGGTGTGTGGATAGGTGTGAGTGGATCAGAAGCTGGTGAAGCATTTAGCCAAGACCCTGAACAGCTGCTAGGATACAGTATGACAGGCTGCCAGCGTGCTATGTTTGCCAACAGAATTTCCTACTTCTTTGACTTGAAAGGTAAGTGTTCAAGGGCTCTGTAATGTTGATTAGTAATAGCAGTTTGGCGATAGTAATAGTATAGCATCCATTGTGTGGTAGGTACTTACACAGACATGAAGACATAGCTTTCTCACTCAGGAAGGGGCCATGTACAAATGCTGGGTGGGGAAACTGGAAGCAGTGAATGTGGTTGTGACTGGGCAGTGAGGCTCAGCATGCAGACTTAGTGCTTGAGGTCTGGGCTGGGGTAGTTGGTACTCTTCTGAGAAGAGGATGATGGTGGGAAGACCTTCTGGAAAAGAGGTTTGCTACTTTGGGAGTTTTTTGCTTGTTTACACAGTCACTTGGTGGAAGGCAATATAGAAACTGGACCACAGATGAGTGGTTGGAAGAAGACTCACAAAGGGAGCAGTTAGCTCTGTAGCTTAGGCAAAGTAAAAGAGGTGAGGAGGCCATCAGATAGGGGTGAGGGTGAAGGAATAGGCAAGATTTGTACTGTGCACAGCCTTAAAGGCAGGGCAGAGGCTGAGGAACTCGGGGTATGGAGGTGGTGGGCAGATTACAGGAGAGGAAGGCCAGGGAGGAGGAGGAGGAGGCTGCAAGTGAGAGAAATAATCAGGCTGCGGACAAAGGATTTTAGTGGTGGGAATGGAGAAATGGATGAGTCCTTCCTGAGATGATGAAATGCCAGTGGCTTCTGTTACATAATGCTGTTCATAAACAAAGTTGGAAAGGCACAGTGTTGCCAAACCAGCCTTTCTTGGGATCAGCAGGCAGGGAGGGTAACATTGTCAATGCGCTGGGATACTCTAATAACTTTTACCTATCACTTGATCAGCTTCTTTAGAGATCCTAAGCTCCAGTCCCTGGAGAGCAGACATGGCAGGTTCTGAGCAGCAATTGTAGGAAACAAACAGAACGAAATGATTGACTTTGGTTTTTATTTTATTTTTTTCCCCAAGGACCAAGCATGGCCATCGATACGGCATGTTCCTCTAGCCTCATTGCTTTGGAAAATGCTTACAAGGCAATTCGTCATGGAGAGTGTAATGCAGCCCTTGTAGGAGGCGTCAACCTCTTATTGAAACCCAGCACTTCTGTTCAGTTCATGAAACTTGGCATGCTTAGTCCTGATGGTGCCTGCAAGTCCTTTGATGCTTCAGGTAAGGGATTAGGTCCAAATCACATTGTGCTCTGTGAGAGGCAGCCAATGTTGCTTCCTCCAGGGAATCTAGATTGAAACAGAAAAGTGGCTTCACTCTCTTCTGTCCTTGCTCATGTTATTTGTCACAAACACTGGCACTGCCAAGGGCTGCACACTCAATAGGAACATAAAACATTTATAAGGGTGGGGAAGGAAAACATGGTCCATTTCCCTACAACGGGGGTGGGGGGCAGACAGGAATGTCATGCTAGAACGTGTTCCAGGGCTTCATAGACCAAGAGGGAGACCCCTCTTTAAGTCTGATATTTAGCTGAACTTGTCTGTCATGCCTTTCAAAGGGACAATCATACTTTTAAGGCTCTTCAGGAATGACACTGTAGCGCACAGTACTTCACTGCTTAGTCATATGTAGGGCTGTCTGGATTTCTCTTTGCTTTTATTTCATTCTTCCTCTGCCCACAGGAAATGGATATTGCCGCTCCGAAGCTGTAGTGGTCATTCTCATGACCAAGAAATCCATGGCCAAACGGATTTATGCCACAATAGTCAATGCGGGGAGTAACACTGATGGTTTTAAGGAGCAAGGTGGGTCTCAAATCTCTGGGAGACCATGAGATTCTCATGTTCTTTTCGGTGTTTATCCCAAGAACAGTGGGATTGAGGCTATTGGGAAGCTCCAGAAGAGTTAGCTTTTTTGGGGGCATGGGAGATCCATTTCTCCTGATTAGTGGAAAATTCTGACCCTTTCTTGTCATAAGCGAATCTAGTTAAGTGATTAGCACTTTCTTCCATATGAAAGTAATGGGAGATGCTCAGCTGATCAGCTTTGCCCTCTCCTGGGGTATCCGAGTGATGTTACACTAGCTAAGTAGAAAATTATTGGCATTATGATGGGAAAGGAGAGGATACAAAAAAATCCTTTTCCTTCTCCCTGGGAGCTTCAGTTCCATGAGCACTGCTCAATCTAGTAGATTGTTGATGAAAAGCCTAGGGTCTTTGATATCAAAGTTTAAATCCTACAACTTCAGTTTCAGTCCAGCACCACCCTTCCTTTTCCCCTTCCTCTTACTGAGGGATTGACTTCTTGTTGCAGTTTTAGTGCTGGAAACGTGAGCATAAACCCTGAACATATATTTGGCTCTTCCTCAGAAACCTAGTAATCCTAATTAGTGAACAGATTGCTGAAACTTTGCTCCCGGATGGGAATGGATAATTGATAATGATTCTTGTTCCAGGTGTGACATTTCCCTCTGGGGAGATGCAGCAGGCTTTGGTCAGCTCTCTATACAAAGAATCTGGGATCCAGCCTGAAGAAGTGGAGTATGTAGAAGCTCATGGTACAGGCACCAAGGTTAGCATAATTTCACCATTGTCTCTTAGCTCCCTGTGGCTCTTCCTCTTTCCCTCCATTTTAGCATCTTTCCTTTTCTCGCCTTTCAATCCCCCCCCACCTCCCCCACCAATTCTTTCCCATTTAACTGGAAGGAACTAGATTTCCCATTTCTAGCTATTACCTTCACAATTCTTGGTGTGTGGTTTTTTGTTTGGTTTTTTTTTGTTTGCTTGTTTTAAAGCTAGAGACTTTGGGATAGGGGCTCTTCTGCCAACTACTAGATGTTGTGCATGCTTAGTATAAAGCATAATTCTGACTTAATTTCTTTTTCTGTTAGGTTGGGGATCCTCAGGAAGTGAATGGCATTGCAAATATTTTCTGTCAATTAGAGCGAGAGCCATTGTTGATCGGCTCAACCAAGTCAAACATGGGTCACCCAGAACCTGCCTCTGGGCTTGCTGCATTAGCCAAGGTAATGTCATAGTTGAGAAATAATTTATCTATAGATATAGTGATTTATGCACTGACCCATTGTGGAATTTAGCTCTGGTGATGAGAGGGGGACCTAGGAGGTTGTCTCATTAACCAGGCAGCCCATTCTGCTATTGCTTCTTGCCTCATTTGAAAGTATTCATAAAGGCTCCAAATGCTCTGCAACAAGCAGGATGTAAATTCATGGACTAGACATTCGGGTCTCTGTCTCTCTCTAATCCTAAAGTCTGGAGATAACATTGAGAACAGAGGGTTCTTTATTAAATGGCTAATTGTCATTACTGTATTTCTTGGTGATTTTTGATATTCAATTATTTTATGTATCACTATGAAAAGCTGTGGCATAACTTGATGAGGGTGAGTTTGGGGCACTTGACACCTAGGAAGGATGGGAGGCAGCTTGGGTTGTTGGTGTTCAAGAAGTGGCTGGAGGTTTTTGTATTGGGTAGGGGATGCATCTTTTCCCTCTGCTCCCATAACATTTGTGGGCAAGGGTTGAGACAATTTCAAGTGAGGGGTGGTGGGAGAGCAGACACAGGTTTGAACTCCGAGTTGGCTCAGAGCAAGCAGCTGGCCCACACCTGCTCCATTATCTGCTACTGTAGCCAACACTGGTGGATGAATGTCTGCTAAACTGCTCAGCAGTGTGCTAGCTAACAGTGTTGATGGTTAGACTTGAAGCCTAGTGATGACAATTTAACATGGCCAGCAGCACAGTTTCTCAGCCTGAAACAATAACTGTAAGGCAAATATTGTGGTGGTTATGTTCAGGTTATGCTGGGAGGATTTTCTTTGTTGCCATAATATCTAGGAACCGCAGTCTTGTCTTCTAGATGAAAACTTGCATTTTTGAGCTCTATTCTGAGGCATTGGGTGAATTCTGCAGTAAATGAAGTGTCCACAGAATCATGGAAAACATGGGACCCTGTCCCTGCTACATTGTACTGAAGGCCTGCAAATAGCTTGGATGATATCCTGGTTATGCTATGGTCTCTGTTTTACCAGAGTGGATTTTTGAACTCCTGGCACACCAAGATACTTCTTGGTGAGGTGGAGCAGAATGTGGACTTGGTGTTGGTCTGAGAGCCCTGACTTCCTTGTAAGGGTCTCTGTGCCAAGTGCACTATCTGTCGCAGGCTCTGTGTCAGTTCCATTGCATGATGCCATTCAGTCTCTGACAGTGACTCCATAGAAGTCTTTGGATTTCTCCTGTGGGACTGAGGTGGGCTCCCCCGGGCTCCCCACTGATGTCGATCAGAGCTGACAGCTCTGATCAAGAGCCCTTAGTGCTGGGCCCACTGTCTCTGTAATGGAGCTCAAGGTGTACTCCAAGGATTCTCTGATGTGAGAACCTCCCATACTGACCAGACCTTCAGTATTTAGGCCAGCAGGTAGGTCTGTATCCTGCTGGTAGGGATTTCTGCCACCACTACCCTTTTGCAGCTTGTGCTTAGTGGGAATATTGTTGGTTAATATTAGTTCTGTGGTAGAACCCAGAGGCTGCAGTCAGGATCAGGGCTTCGTTGTGCTAGACACAGAGACAGTCCCTACCCCCAAGATCTTGCAATCTAATTAAAGATGCAACATGTGGCTATAGTGAACAATTGGAAGGAACATCCCATGGGAATGACCCATTCACATTTCTTTATGTGGATGAGCTGTACTGACCACCCACCTCTTCCAGGAGAATTACATCTGACAAATAAAATAGGACATAGATATTTGTAAGTAATTCTACTCCATGCCGTCCCCAGCACCCTTCCCATCCAGTAAAAACCCTTTGTAAGGGATTATTCCTAGCAACCTCCCCTCCCCCAGCCCCATGAGCTCCCTCTTCTAGGGAGCTGAATCTAGTGCTCATTAAGTTGGTAGCAAGCATCTCCCAAAGGTTCAGTTGAAATAGAAACATCATTTGGCCATCAGCACTGCTTTCCTAGTGGTGAAAAGTCAGAGATAAAAGCCACAATATCTTACTTCTAAACCACTGCTTTCACTGTGCCCACATGGATAAAGTAGTTCTATGCTCATGGTCTATATTCTTAACTAAATGGCTTCAAATTCCATCTTACCCAGTTCAGCATGTCAGTCTTCACTAAACCACCTCCTGTGGCAGCAGAATCTAGGCTGAGTAGTTCAGTTACCAGAGTGTTTAACTAACTGCTATCCAGGAAAGACAAAACCCCACTTAGATAGTTTATCTCTGGGGGAGCCTAGTGGGTGCACACTCTAAGCCTTTCTAAATGCTTCAAATATGTTTGAGTATGGCCTTGCAGGTATATAGGCATCTGGGATAAAACACTAGACCAGATCCACAGCAGCCTTCTCAGCTTGTACAGGGAATGTTTCCATCAGTGAGGCTTATGGGGCTGTTACCTGGGGTGGAACCCAGAAGGCTTTGCAGTCTTGCTTTCTTGACTTGGCTTCCAGGTCTGATACCCAATTCAGGAGAATAATCCCATAATCACTGACTGTCTCTCATCAGAGCCACCTGCCTTGGGGGTTGTTTCTGAACAGCAGGGGGAATGTTGGTTGGGGCCTGAGGACACTGCAGTAATACCAATAACTGATGTGGTTTTTGAGGCTGCAGCTGCTTGTATAATTTCTGGCCTGAACTGCCTGTGCCACAGGGGAATATGTGCACAGCCTCAATAGCTGTTGCTTCCCCAGAGGCTCCGTCTTGGGTTGAGTGCATACATAACCATGAGGTGGGAGTCGTTTTTGCTTTCAGTCTGTTTGAAACAGGTAGATTACTTCATAACTTTTCTTTCATCCTGGCCCTGTACCTAGATTGGAAAAACGTGCAGAGCAGGACTGAGACTCCTTTAGCTAGATCTGTCAGTCTGGGAATAGCTTTCTCAGACACCAGAAAAAAGGTAGAAATGGGAGATTTGGTGATGGTAAAGAAGAGGGTGGAGAGACACCATGGGAGGAAGGAAAAAAATGAGCTGGGCAGTGCAGATTTTGTGGAGAGATGGGGGAGAACGGGGGATGATATTCGGTGTCAAGTAAGACAGTGCAGTCTACTGGGTCGAGTGTGGACAGAGCTATGACTTCAGAATTCTCAGACTAACTCTGCTAGTGACTTCCTGGGTGGCCTTGATTTAGCTAAGCTACTTAGACCCTCTGTGCCTTAGTTTCACCATCTGTAACCTGGGGACAATAATACTTATTTACCTTTTGTGAAGTGTTTTAAAATCCAATATAGTGACAGAAGGAGCCGTTTAAGTGCAAATGCTAAACTGTTTGTAGAACAAAACTAACAAGGTGTCTGTTAAAAACAAAAAAACAAAATCTAAGCCATAATTGTTCTGTTCTGCTCTCTCTCTCTCTCCAGGTGATTCTCTCTCTGGAACATGGGCTGTGGGCTCCAAACATTCATTACAACACCCCAAATCCAGAAATTCCAGCCTTACAAGATGGTCGTGTCCAGGTGGTTGCTAAACCAACCCCAGTAAAAGGTGGCCTTGTCAGTATCAATTCTTTTGGCTTTGGAGGTTCTAATGTCCATGTCATTCTGAGACCAAATAAGAAGAAATTCTACCCTCTGGAGACGCACAGTTTGCCACGACTGGTCCAAGTTTGTGGCAGGACACAGGAAGCAGTGGAAATGCTAATAGAGCAAAGCAGAAGACTGACGGAGTACAGCTCATTTGTGAGCCTGCTCAATGATATCTCTGGAATCCCTATTTCATCCATGCCCTACAGGGGCTACACCTTAATTGGCAGTCAGAGTGACATAAAGGAGGTTCAGCAGACTCAAACATCTGGGAGGCCACTCTGGTATATCTGCTCAGGTAATTCCACCTTAAGGGAGATCAGACTAACAATCTGTTTTGTATCTTTGGAAGCTTGAGACTGTTTGTTGATTCTGTGCTCCGTTCCTTGTTCTGCTTAGTTTTGTGGTATGTGCGCTATTTAAGAGTTGGGTTTTTTTTTTTCAGGATCTCCTGTTTACTGCATTGATGATGTGGACTATCTGCAGATAATCCTCCATCTAATACAATTTCCCTTCTCCTGGTAACAAACACTGTTTTTCAGTCTCCTAGGATATCATGTTCACTGTGGGGATTTGAGGTCTGCAATATGTTCTCCTAGACTGAATTCTTCTTACATCTTCCCATTGCTAGAGCAAATGCTCAGCTCTCCCTCCCCCATGAGCAAAGCTCATAGTCTCCTCTCATCTCACAGGCATGGGAACACAGTGGAAGGGGATGGGCCTTAGCCTGATGAAGCTTGAGCTGTTCCAACAGTCCATCTTACGCTCCGATGAGGCTCTGAAGGACACGGGACTGAAGGTATCTGACCTTCTCCTGAATGCAGATGAGAACACGTTTGAAGATGCTGTCCATGCATTTGTTGGCCTTGCTGCTATTCAGGTAAGGGTGAAAGCTGAGGCCCTTTCCCAGTTTTGTTCCAAGTGTATCTGCTTGGTCACTAATATTGCCTGTCATTCAGCTCATGATCCTTCTAATAGTCTTGTGTAAGCTGCTAAGGAGCACACCTGATGTGGAAGCCAGGTTTGAGTGTGCCTTTGGCATTGTTAGGAATTGTGTGTATGTGCTGTGCTTACACAGACAGTCTTAGGACTGAGCACACAGTGGCAGAGGTATGGCATCTGATGTGACATTGGTAAAAACTGTTTTTCCTCAGATTGCACAGATCGACATTCTGAAGGCCATGGATCTGCAGCCTGATGGAATTGTTGGTCACTCAGTAGGAGAACTGGCCTGTGGCTATGCAGATAACTCCTTAAGTCATGAAGAGGCCATTCTTGCTGCCTACTGGAGGGGGCGGTGCATCAAAGAAGCCAAACTACCCCCCGGAGGAATGGCTGCTGTTGGTAGGTATAGGAGTATATCCTTTCCTAGGTGGATAATATCCCTATGGGTGCATGGGCACATGTGCGCTCTCTCCTGTCTTTTGTTAATTGTAATAAACAGATTCCATGAGAGGCAGTAAACTTGGGCTATCTGACATGGTAGTGGGGAAAGTGAGTGGAGAGAGACATTTTTGTTTAAAGTTCTTCAATTTTCAAAAAAAATCACCAATACATCTAAACTCTTACAGGTCATAATTTGACAACTTGTTCATCTTTCTGGTTACACGTCAAGGGAGAATTAAAAACTAACGAACAAAAAGGCTAGAAAATACCAGAAGTACTATAATACAAATCACTGGTAACCCTTCACCCGCAATATTCTCTGGTTCTTGTCACCCTCTCTCAAGAGCAGAAGTAGAGAGGGTTCAGAGTTGGATGATAAATGATTAGAAGCCGGGAAGAATTGGTTTGTGGAATGTTTTGGTATGATGGAGTGAAAAGGTTAAGACAATCTACTTTACTTTAGAGAAGATGCAAAAAAATGGACAGGTGGCTTTTTTGTTACGTTTCAAGAACCAAAACAGATCTCCTATAGAAGGTAAATTGGGCCCTCAGTTTCACATAATACAAGTACAAGAAGACATTCTATGAAATCAAAAGGTAACAAATTTAAAACAATAAAAATAAATACATTGACACAACACATAATTGGCCTGTGGAACTTACTACCACAAGACCTCATGGAGGCCAAGAATTTAGTAGGATTTAAAAAAAAATAAACCCTTTTTTAAAAATCTGGATAATGAGTTAAAAATTTTATCCTATGGGATAAATATCTTACCTATTCCAGGGCATAAGCCAACCTTAACTGATTTTGGGTGGGGGCTAGGAAGAAACTTCCTCTATAGGCATGTTGTTCCATAACTGGCCAGTCCTCAGGCCACTATCAGACTTGATACTGGACTACATAGACCCTGATCTGGTCTGGCAACTTCTCTATTGGTCACAAGTAAAGCTTTTGTTCTTTCATGACCCCCTTATTTGATAACCGTGAATGTTCAAGTTAGAAAGGAGCCAAAAGTTACAGATTAGGGCAGCTGTGTTGGGGGCTGAAGCATTTATAAATCACTTGCTACAGGCATAATTCTAGTGTTTCACTTACTATGATATTTCCACTGGGAACCAACTAATTGAACATTGTCTTTACCTTGCTAGTGAGTACATAAGTCATTTACTTATCACTGATAATTTCTGGTAGTCACTGCATATAATAGGTCACATCTTTCATAACCAGAATTTGAGCTCATGTTTTGTCCATTGCCTCTTACCCATGTGATAGATCCAGGCCAAATTCTACTCTCACGAGACTAGCTTAAATCCATAGTAACTTTCGATTTCAACGGTGATACCCTAATTTCACAAAGACCGTAAACAAGTGCAGAATTTGACCATTCTCTCCAGATTTAAGAATGGCATTCCTTGCTAAGGACAAGGTAAACTGTTAGAAGGAGATTTTCTTTTTAATAGGTTTTTCAAATAGTGTAAGTTTGTGTGTCTAAATCCTGATGTTTACATGAAAAGTACATATTAGAACTGTCATTTCCCTATCATGGGGATGAAATTTTGATCCCTCTGTCTGTAATCTCAAAGCATATAGCTGGTGGAATCTAGTGGGTTTTACATAAGCAATACAGAGTGCTGTCTGACTTGATTCTTCATGGAGAGGGATATAATGGAGTTTGATTTCTTCATAGAAGTCAGTTCTGCCACCTCCCATGGGCACAGATACTTCAGTGATGGTGAGCATTATAAAAGCCTAAAATTGGTCCTGACAAGACTGTAGGATTCTCCATCCCTCAAAATCTTGAATCCAGCAGGGTATCAGCTGCTAGAATCCCTACCATCAGAAGTTCCAGGCTTAACCTAGCTACATAAGCTGCTGCATAACGTTTCCTGGGAACATTTTGCATCATCTTGAGGATTTTTCCTCTGCAGGTCTGACATGGGAGGAATGTAAGCGTCGTTGTCCTCCTGGCGTGGTACCTGCCTGTCACAACTCTGAAGACACTGTCACTGTTTCAGGGCCTCAGGTGAGCAAACATATGGAAATCAGCCTTCATAAGAGACCTTGCCTTCCAAGGCTGCAAACTGGGGCTCCATCTGGTGTGTCTTCCATTATTGGAATTACACCATGTGCCCCAGGAGTGAAAGAAGGGCAGTCAGGTTAAACTAAAGTAGTGGGAGGGAACTTACCTCTTGCATCTTAATTTAAACACTTAAGTGCCACTTGATGGGAATCAGTTGTCTTCGTTCCTAGTCTGCAAGAAGCAACATGTGATCCGTATTTCAGTAGTGTTATATTCATAGGGATGTTGCATCACCTTCACATGAGGAATATGAGGGGAGTGCAGTGATGCCTCTTCATGGGAGCACAGGGCCTCATCAAATGGCTAATGGCAGAGGAAAGCTGGATGCCCAAACTCCATGAAATAATAATTCTTGCTCAATTCTATCCCATTTCCTAGGATGCTGTGAACAAGTTTGTAGCCAAACTGAAAAAGGAAGGAGTGTTTGCAAAGGAGGTGCGCAGCGCTGGGGTTGCCTTTCATTCATATTACATGGCATCTATTGCACCAGTCCTACTTAGTGCCCTGCAGAAGGTAATGTCGCTGAGTGATGGCTTATGCTGGGGACTTGTGGATAAAGGGAGCCGTGACTAGCATCCTACATGCTGGGGGAGAGAGGGGCTTAAAGGAGATCCTCATTATGTGCAGGAGTTAGAGGTTGGGCTGCATGCAGTAACAGTTGCTGGCTTTCTGTGGAACAGGCAGTTGGAAGCCCTTGGACATCCAGCAAGAGGAAGCCTGAGCTCACAAGCTGAGAAAAGTGGCTCATACAAACCTCTGGGGCTTGGCTTTTTTAGTTTAATTTTTTGGGGGGAGGGGGGGGAAGAGGGGGGAGTGGTGGTATCTTGTCCTTTCATGCCCTTTGACATCTATATTTTGTTGTTGTTCTATTGTAGGTAATTCCAAATGCAAAGCCTCGTTCAGCCCGTTGGATCAGCACCTCCATCCCCGAATCTCAGTGGCAGAGTGAGCTGGCTCAGAATTCCTCTGCCGAGTACCATGTGAACAACCTGGTGAGCCCAGTGCTGTTCCAGGAAGGTCTGAGGCATGTTCCAGACAATGCTGTTGTGGTGGAGATTGCCCCACATGCCCTCTTACAGGTATTGCACTTGGGAAGGTTCAAAGAATCAGGGAATATCTTAGTGCTAGAAAAACTGAGAACACCTTGCCCAGCCATTCTAGTCTCCCTGATTTCGCATTAAAAATCAACATGTCCCAACATATTCCACACCACATCCCCACCCACACAGTCAAGTCATCCAAATACTTGCCTTTGCATATTGCTTGGAGGGGAGGACACAGGCATGCACAGTCAACTGCCTGAACTGGTGAACGAGTAGGAGAAACCAGGAGCTTCTTGGATGATCTAACAATGTGTGTGGGAAGTAAGCAGTAGGGAAGAGAGCCTGAAGTCTTACTACCTTGGGTTGTAATCTTGTCAGATCTTATTAAGCTAAACAGCATCAGGCTGGGCCAGTACTTGAATGGGAGGCTTGCAGTGGTACAGGAAGAAGCAATACTGGAGATTAGACAGTGTCCCTCTTTTGTGCAAGAGCACTTGATAGCTATTTGGATACCATGGTGATGAGGGCCATACAAGTATCTAAATAGAGGAATTCTTCCTGGATCTTGAATCACTTCACCCACCTATCTCTGAATCTGCTCTATGCTGTGCTCTAATTTACCTTGGGCTTTTTATTTTAGAAAGAGTATTTAAAAACAAAACTACCAAGATAATTCAACACTAATCCTTCTAATTTCATTGCTCACATTCACAGCTGCATAGTTTAAAAAAAAAAAAAAAAACACAACTAAAATACACAGTGTAATGATAGCAATGCAATACCACACCTATGTTACTAAGAATAATATAGTGCTTATGTGGTGTTGCATCTTCCAGATACTGTACAAATGTTAGCTAACTAATCCTCGCATCGCTTTTGAGAGCAAGGAAGGTAAGTACTTTTTTTATGGGAGGATAGGGGTTGGGAGCTGAGACACTAAGGAGAAGGCTCACACTTTCAAAAGTGTCCACTAATTTTGAGGACATCAATTTTGGGGTAACTCTCACTTGAGACCTCTCAGCTCTCATTTCCTCCATACTCACGTCAAAGGTGCTGTGTATTCATAGCTCTGACTTCAGGTGAAGTTATGGATGCTCACAACTTGTGAAAAATCCCTAGGTGTCAGGTTAGACACCTTTAAAAATTGGTGGATTTTCCTGGAAATTTTAGTCTAAATGTAAAAGCAGCAAAGAGTTCTGTGGCACCTTATAGACTAACAGACATAGCCCAAATGGTTTGTCTGAGGCCATACAGCCACTCTATGCCTTGTGGTTCCCATGCTGCATTTCAGCTAACATTGATATTATGAGTTTGCATTGTCTTATGTTCCTATGAAGTTGAGTTTCATTATTCTGAGGTCAGATCTTGTTCACCTTACTCCTTGCAGGTAATGCTGTTGAAATCAAGGAGGTTTTTTTTGCAGGAGTAAGACAAATGGCAAATTGACAGAGACAAGGACTCTAAAGACTAGTCAAGTAGAAAGTTGTATCTTGAAAATACAGACACTTTTTTGTTAGGAGTGTACAAAAATATATCTACTACTTCACCCTACATCACTCAAAAATGGGCAAAACTTACTTCAGCTTTCTAAAAGTTATTGCCTGAGTGCTCAGCCCAGATGCAGAGAATTTTAAACTAAAATGAAATATTTCAGAAAGTTGAAAGCATTGGGTGACTCAAATTCCAAGGTTAGAGGAATTTAGTCTAACTACCTGTTTCACACAGGCTGTAGAACTTCCCAAAAACATCCTATCTTGATTTGAAAAGTTGTCAGTGATGGAGAAGCCACCATGACCCTTGGTAAATTGTCTCAATGGTTAATTAATCTCAATGTTAAGAATTTACACTTATTTCCAGTTTGGAAGTTCAGTCTAGACAAATTCAGCCACTGGATTGTGTTATAGCTGTCTCTGCTCGACTGAAGAGTAATATATGTTCCCCATATAGGTTCTTGTAGACTAATCAAGTCATCCCTTAACCGTCTTTGTTCAGCTAAGTAAATGGTGCTCCCTGAGTCTAACTATAAGGCATGTTTTCTAATCCTCTAATTATTCTTGTGGCTGTTCTCTGAACCCTCCCCAAGTTAAACATCCTTCTTGAATTGTGGGCACCAGAACTGGACACAGTATTCCAGCAGTAGTCACACCATTGCCAAATACAGAGGTAAAACAACCTCTGTACTCCTACTCAAGATTCATTTATCCATCCAATGATTGCATTAGCTCTTTTAACCCAGCGTTGCACTGGGAAAACCATGTTCAGTTGTTTATTCACCAAGATCTCCAATCTGGAGTCACTCCTTCCCCAGATAGAATCCCCCATCTTGTAAGTGTGGTCTGTATTCAGCCATGTAAAACACACATTGTTTGCTTTTGCTCAGCTTACCAAGCAATCACTACCCCAATTTTTGTGTCATCTGCAAACTTTATTGGTGGGCTTTTTCCCCCTAGGTCATTAAAAATGTTAAATAGTGAAGGGCAAAGAACCAATCCCTGCAGGAACCCACTAGAAATACACCCAGTAGATGATGATGATGATTCCCTGGTTACAATTACATTTTGAGACCTAACAAGCTTTTAATCTACTAAATTTATTCCATGGTTAATTTTCTATCTTTCTAGTTTCCTAATCAGAGCCATGTGGTACCAAGTCAAATGCCCCTACAGAAGTCTATGTGTATTGCACAAGCACTATTACTTCTATCAACCAAACTTGTAATCTCCTCCTTTTTTTCAAAAAAAAAAAAAAAAAAAAAAAGGAATCAAGTTTGTCAGGATCTATTTTCCATAAACCCATGTTGAATGGCATTAATTATATTACTCTCCATTATCTCATTAGTCTCCTTTATCTTATGCAGGGTCAGTGTCAATCTTGCCTTTAATTACCCAGGTCATCGCGTTTTCCCTTTTTGAAATATTGGCACAACATTCGCTTTCTTCTGGAACTTCCCCAGTGTTCCAAGATTTATTAAAAACAAACATTTAACAGTCTAGTGATAGCCTCAGCCAGCTCTTTTAAAAACTCTTGGATGCAAGTTATCTGGACCTGCTGATTTTAAAATGTCTGACTTTAATAGCTGCTGTTTAACATCCTCCTGAGATATTAGTGGAATGGAAAGTGTGTTGTGTTATGATATGACTACATCAAAAACTGCACAGATTATGCGTTTTTTCTTCTCCTCTCCCCACCCACCCCAAATATGGAAAAAATATTTAGTGAACACTTTGGCCTTTTCTGCATTATTGTTGATAATTCTACCCTTTCCATCTAGTAATAGACCAATACAGTTGTTAGTATTCTTTTTGTTCCTAATATACTTGAAGTCCTCCTTGTTGTCTTTAACTCTGCTGGCCACAGACATCTCAGTTTGTCTGCTTTCCTTATCAATTTTCTACAGTTCTTATCTTCTTATTTATATTCATTAATATCAGCTTCCCCTTTCTTACATTTGTAAAAGCAGCAAAGAATCCTGTGGCACCTTATAGACTAACAGACGTTTTGGAGCATGAGCTTTCGTGGGTGAATACCCACTTCGTCGGATGCAAGTAGTGGAAATTTCCAGGGGCAGAGGTGTGTGTGTGTGTATGTATGTATATATATATATATATATTTATATATATGCAAGCAAGAAGCAAGCTAGAGATAACGAGGTTAGTTCAATCAGGGAGGATGAGGCCCTGTTCTAGCAGGTGAGGTGTGAAAACCGAGGGAGGAGAAACTGGTTCTGTAGTTGGCAAGCCATTCACAGTCTTTTTGTTTAATCCTGAGCTGATGGTGTCAAATTTGCAGATGAACTGAAGCTCAGCAGTTTCTCTTTGAAGTCTGGTCCTGAAGTACTTTCTTACATTTGTTGTTTGTTTTTTTTGTAGCTGCCTTCACTTGCCCTCTAAACCAAGTCTTCTTCTTTTTTTTTTTTTTTTTTTTTTAAACCAGCACAGCCTTCTTCCTCAGTTGTGGGATTGTGGCTTTTTAGAGTTGGCACAGTTCAGAGCAACTACACCTGTATTTCCTCTCAGTGCTCCAGCAAGGTCACCCACTCTCAGGCTTCCAGCTCCCCAACTGTTTCCTCTTTTGGGTGGAGGACTACTACATTTCGCCCTGGTCAGAAGGGAGTATGTCCAAGCTGCACAGTTTCCTGCCTTCATTATGTATTTCCCAGCAAAGACACAGTCTGCCCAAACACACATGCTTGCTTTCTCTTCAGGCTGATTAGAGTGATTTGCTTCAGATCCAAGTTACCACACAGTTCTTTCTAAGCAAACCTGTTTTAGTCTTGAGGTAAAAAAGTATTAAAGAGAAGCCATATTAAAAAGACTAAAACAACGTATACATATGCTAATAAACTTAGCAGGAATCATCCCACCCTAGGGATTTCTTTGCGGTTACAAGTTAATCAAAGCTGCAGCTCAGAACAAGCACTCAGTCTTATGAGGCCTCAGTAGGCCACATCCTTCCAACTCTCCTGTAAGGCTTGGGGCCCTCCAAGGACCAGGGGTCCTATCTTTTAAATTAGGAAGGCGGCCCTGTGTCAGCTTAAAACTCAGGCTCTTATTCAAGTCTTCTCTTTGTTGTGGCACCTTAGAGACTAACATTTATTTGAGCATAAGCTTTTGTGGGTTACAGCCCACTTCTTCGGATGCATGGAATGGAACATATATTGAGGAGATATACATACACATACAGAGAGCATGAAAAGGTGGGAGTTGTCTTACTTAATTGGCCTCTCAGAGTTGGTAAGGGGAAAAAAAAACTTTTGAAGTGATAATCAAGATAGCCCAGTACAGACAGTTTGATAAGAAGTGTGAGAATACTTACAAGGGGGGAGAGATTCAATGTTTGTAATGGCTCAGCCATTCCCAGGCCTTATTTAAACCTAAGTTGCTTGGATCTAGTTTGCATATCAATTCCAGCTCGTTGGAGTCTGTTTGAAGCTTTTCTGTGCAAAATTGCCACCCGCAGGTCTGTCACATTGGTATTGGCATATATCTACCAATGTGATATATGCCATCATGTACCAGTAATGCCCCTCTGCTATGTACATTGGCCAAACTGGACAGTCTCTATGCAAAAGAATTAATGGACACAAGTCTGACATCAGGAATCATAACACTCAAAAACCAGTAGGAGAACACTTTAACCTGTCTGGTCATTCAATGACTGACCTGTGGGTGGCAATTTTGCAACAGAAATGCTTCAAAAACAGACTCCAACGAGCTGGAATTGATATGCAAACTAGATCCAATCAACTTAGGTTTAAATAAGGCCTGGGAATGGCTGAGCCATTACAAACATTGAATCTATCTCCCCTTGTAAGTATTCTTAGTCTCTAAGGTGCCGCAAGTACTCCTGTTCTTTTTGTGGATACAGACTAACACGGCTGCTACTCTGAAACTTCTCTTTATTGGTCTCTGGAGAATCTAGTTTGAACTAGTATGTGTATATTTCCCCAGGAAGTTGGCATTTCCTACCATAGGGTAATAATTGGAGCTATACCAATCTCCTAGAACTGGAAGGGACCTCGAAAGGTCATCGAGTCCAGCCCCCTACCTTCACTAGCAAGACCAGTTTTTGCCCCAGATCCCTAAGTGGCCCTCTCAAGGATTGAACTCACAACCCTGGGTTTAGCAGGCCAATGCTCAAACCACTGAGCTATCCCAAGTACCATAGAAGTACTTACAGTACCACAACACACATGGTTGCATTTTTAATTCAGTATATCCCAAAGGTGTTAACCCTAATGCAGTAAAGCCTTACTCCAGTTTTCTGAACTGGGGGTTTTATTAGGTTGCTAACAGGGCCTTAAATGACTACAGGTGCTCCAATTAACCTGTAGCAACCCTCCCTAGTCTACAGGGAACCATGCCTTAATTAGCCTAGGGCTTATATAGTTCCCCTCGACCACTCTCCCACTGCTCCCTGGTCCTCCTGTGTCACAGCATCTAATAAAGTATTCTTAAACAACTCTAAATCAGAAAAAGGTAATATTGTAAGTCTTCACAGCTGATTTGGCTCATAATTGTTTTCAGGTGTGACAATGGATGCCTCAACTTGATCTTAACTATAACTTGCTTCCAGGTTCATAGGCCTCTGCAGACAGACCTAGGAGGTGGCTGTCTAGCCATATAGGTATAGAGCTGGCAGTTAGGGTGGCACACATGCCATGAAGGCCAGTGTTCAATACAAAGGGGATAAATCTGCCCACTTCAATTCTTCTTTATCCTAGGTGTTCTTCTCTCAGGTTGTGGTAATGCATGACACAGGGAGACTTTCTGTCTAAAAATCTCCCCAGGTGTGAGTTGTGGTTGCTGAGCTTACCTCTGTGCTGAAGTTCCAACTCAAAAGCATTTGTTCTCTTGTCCATAATGCCCCCACCCTCCCTCCAGAAGCTGAGGACATAAGCTCTCAGAGGAAGGCACCTTTCATAGTTCCAGTGGTTCTTGGAAGTCCCACGAAACAGAAAAGAAAAAGGGTCTTTTTCTTTTTTTGGGTCTCTTCCTTCTGAGGTTCTCTTTGGAACTGTTGTCCTGGGATCCCAAGGGCTGCTCTCCCCTGGATTACCAGGTGCTGGTTTGAGTCTCTCTAGACTCTCTTCATCCCTTATATACAATGGAAGAATGAATATTTGCTCCAGAATATGGTTCCTGCAGCACAGTCTGGTGCTATGGTCATCTTGATTCTGAGAAACAGGAACTAGCCCACTCTGTTATGGCTTAGAACCCTAATTCAGGAATAGCAACGTCTCGGGATATTCAGAGGTTCCTTTGGATTTCCTTTCAGAGTTCAGTACTTAATATTTTGGGACTTTTGACCTATGGTCTTCTGCTTCCTTTTCAAGCTGTGAGAGCAAAAAAGAGAGGGCCTCTTCCTCTATAGACGGTGAAAGCCTTTGCATGGATTCTTAAAAATCTCCAATGATGGAGATTCCACAACCTCCCTAGGCAATTTATTCCAGTCCTTAACCACTCTGACAGGAAGTTTTTCCTAATGTCCAACCTAAACCACCCTTGCTGCAATTTAAGCCCATTGCTTCTTGTCCTATCCTCAGAGGTTAAGAAAAGCAATTTTTCTCCTTCTTCCTTGTAACAACCTTTTATGGACTTGAAAACTGTTATCATGTCCCCTCTGTCTTCTCTTCTCCAGACTAAACAAACCCAGTTTTTTCAATCTTCCCTCATAGGCCATGTTTTCTAGACCTTTAATCATTTTTGTTGCTCTTCTCTGGTCTCTCTCCAGTTTGTCCGCATCTTTCCTGAAATGTGGCACCCAGAACTGGACACAATACTCCAGTTGAGGCCTAATCAGCGTGGAGTAGAAGGGAAGAATTACTTCTTGTGTCTTGCTTACAGTACTCCTGCTAATACATCCCGGAATGATTGTTGACTCATATTTAGCTTCTGATCCACTATCTTCCAGGGCTGATGCTAGTTTCGGTAGGGTAGTCCTGCAATCCAGAGACCCTGAGCTCTGCCTCTTGAGGTGGATACTGCTTGTGAGTAACTTAAGTGGCATACATGACTGCATCAAATCTCAAAGAAGCACAGTTGCAATAAGTAACCATTTCTTCTTGTGGCTTTTACTGCACATGGATAGTCTAAAGATAGGAAGGTGTCTGTGACCATTGGAGAATTAAGGATCCAATGACTGGTTATGCTGGGAAGAAAGATGTATTCCTCAGTGGCCTTAATTTTGAGAGCTGCAACCTATAAGGAAATTGTAGCCAGATGTACCTTTAGCTATGCTCAAAAGCTCCCCATTTTGGAATTCCTCTCCTGAGATAATGTTGAGAGCAGTGATTTTTTTGGCCCTATTGAATTGGGAGCCATAGAAGTGGTGCTAGAGCCTTACCAGGAGAAAAGGTAGTTATTCCTAAAAGAAATAGTGTTTTGTCTTATTTTGGGCCTCCACAAATAGGAGATCCCTAAGGGAAATGAAATTCTGGACAGCTTCTCTAGGGAGAAGAATCCCTATTCTCAACCCTCAGGCCTGGTTCACAGCCTTTGATCTTTTGAAATGCCCACTTCCCACACTTCAATAAAGCAAAAGCACAAAGTGTCTCAGGTTCCTGGTGAGGAATTACTGCTACTGGTACAAAGGTACTGCCTCTCAATGGAGCAGCAGTGTATTCACTGAGTGCAGCATGGTAGTTTAAAGCTCAACTGTGACAGCAGAAGCATGCATGTCTATCCATACCTGGGCTTGCCCCGCTCTGTCACGGCCAGGCGGCTCTGCACGCTGTGCCATCCCCAGGCACCACCCCTGCAGCTCCCATTGGACCGCCAGAGGGGGCCACTGGAGGGTGTAGGAGCTGGAGCGGGGCCATGCCACAGCTTCCAAGAGCCATGTGGAGCTGCCCCCAACCCTGCTCCCCAGCCGCAGCGCTGGAGCGGGGCAAGCCCGAGACCCTGCTCCCCAGTGGGAGCTCAAGGGCCAGCTTAAAACAGCCTGTGGGCTGGATGCAGCCCACAGGCCATAGTCTGCCCACCCGTTATAACTCTTTGTAATTAAAGATATAATATGACTAAAAGTTAGGTGGTAATTGTAAAGCTGACAAGGAAAAGGAACAACAAGGGTAGTAGCATTTTTAACATAGTATACAATAATATCTTGATTTTAATTCCATTAGATGTAAGTAATACAGATGTTCAGAAGGCTTGGTAAGAGTTTTTAATGATACAGCCACTGGGAAAGAGAGGCTTAAACTCAACAATGTTAATGCAACATTAAGCTTCTACAGTTGAACCCAGTGAGACAATACAAAAGCTACCATATAGCACCATCAACACTAACTCAGTTGCATTGACTACCCTTTCTCCTCTTTTTTTTTTTTTTTTCCCCCCTGGGTCAGTGTGCAGCTTTACATTACTGTTTTTCTGTAAAATGTATCTCATTAAAATATGCAGGTTATGCCATGGGTGGTAGAACAGTTTTTATAGTGGGGGTGCTGAAATCAGAAATCATGTATTTGGTCGTTATTACTGCTTCAAGCTGGGGTGCTACTGCACCTGCAGCCTGCCTGAGTTGCCCAACGTGACCAAGCAAATGTGGTTGTTTCACTTGTTTGTTACCACCTTCTCTTTTGCATTTCTTGGCTTTCATTGTGTGTTTCTGTGGGATTTTAGTATGTTGGGGTGTGGGGATTGGTTGGTTGTTTTTTAGGGCTATTAGGTAGATTTTTTTCTCCTTATTATGCTTTTGATCCTGCTCAAGGGAACGTGTCCTCTTCCTTTTCTTCTCTCCCCTTCCCCATGCCAAACAAATGTACTTGAACTTCAAACAAAAGTCTTAATGTCATAGCCAGAGAAGAAGTCTAAGGTCCAGAGAGAGAGAGAGAGAGAGAGAGAGAGAGAGAGAGCTGTAGGGCAGGGGGACTGCTACAACCAGGAAATGAATGAATTCCTCTGACAATGATCTTGCTTGATCAGGCTATCCTGAGGAGAAGTTTGAAACCAACCTGCACCATACTACCTTTGATGAAGAGAGAGCACAAAAACAATCTGGAGTTCTTCCTGACACATGTTGGAAAGATCTACCTAACTGGGTAAGGAGCTGTTGAGAGCAGTGTTTTGTGTCCTATACTTTGGTATATACCTTTTGAGAGGGATTGAGACAGCCCCTTAGCTACCCTGAAGAAGGATTTAGGGAATATGTCTCTGCTACAGTCATGTTGTCGCTATGAAGAGATGTCCCTCGGTCAGACCTAAGACTATTGCAAAGAAAATGATATTGCTGGGGTTGGGGTAGATGCATTTTTCAAGAGGAGTTAAATTCTGAGGACTCTTGGAACTAGAAGTTAGACTACCTCCTGGACACAAGCATTGTGTCTCAGGGACTGCTGGTGCTATAATTGCAAATCTGACTGTTGCTGGTGTACTCTGGTGGTAGGTTTGCTGTTGGCCTTTCTATAGGAATCCCACAGACTGTTATAACTTATCACCACTGTCAGGGCTACAATCACTAAATTTTCTTGACCTTTGTCTTTCCAGAATAAATGTTCTCTCAAATAATCTGTTCCCACTTGTTGAATATCCTGCCCCAGTGGGAACCCCATTAATATCTCCTTACATCTTGTGGGACCACAGCCAGACTTGGGACGTCCCAAAAGCTGAAGACTTTCCCACCGGCTCTGGGGGATCTTCATCAGCATCAATCTATAATATTGGTGCGTACCTGTCTTCCTCACTTCTGCCTCAGTTTCTCTTGTTCACAAAATGGGAATATAAAGTCCTCTAAGCAGCATCACCAAAACCTTATTTGAAGAGGGTGTGCTAACTTTATATGGCTGGAACTGCTCTTGAGGTTAGAAATGAAGTGATCTGAACAAATCTGGGAGGTTGGCCTGGTTGAGAACAATAGCAGCTTTAAGACCTATATGTGCCCAGGAGGGTTGTGAGGAAATTCCTGGAAATTCCTACCTTCCAGGAAGCGAAGACTTCAGAGTGAGTTCTAAAGGAATTTTTGTTCTTTCTTATTTAACTGGCAGATATGAATTCTGAATCCTCCGATAATTACTTGGTTGGTCACTGCATTGATGGCAGAGTCCTGTATCCGGCAACTGGGTACCTGGTGCTAGCCTGGCGAACTCTGGCACGGTCTCTGGGGATTGCTATGGAACAAATGCCTGTTATTTTTGAAGAGGTTACAATCCATCAGGCAACAATCCTTTCCAAGAAAGGTGAGGGAGAGGTTGCATCTGGGGTCTCAAGCCTGAATAGTAAAGATTGGGAAAGATGGGCAGAAGGGAAGACTGCATGGCAGTGGAGAAGGAGAAGGAAACAAATACATTACACTCCACCTTACCCTGTTTATACATCCTGAAGTGGGATATCATGTTGTCTCTGTTCCATGTTGTGCATAGTGGGGCAGAAGGTAGTGTTAAAAACAGGAGTTTCTGGGGAATTTGGGACAATTAGTGGAGGGAGTGCATGAGGAAGAACATGGGATGGAAGGGTCTCCCTAACACACATTTCAGCAATCTCTGGGTTCGTTTGCAGGTTCAACACAGCTGGAGGTGAGACTTCTGCCTATTTCCCACTGTTTTGAAGTGTCTGGGAATGGAAACCTGGCTGTAAGTGGTAAGTGGATAATTCTGGCTGTCCTTGCCTACTGTGAAGAATCCCATGCTGTATATGTCTGAACACTGACTGCTCTTGTTCTCTATACTATGTCTGTCAGGGAAAATTTGCCTTTTGGAAGAAACTGCTCTAAATAATTTCCGTAACCAGCAAGTTGACTTGGAGACCCCACCAAACATGAGGCCCAAATTCAGTCTGTCCAAGGCAGATATTTACAAAGAGCTGCGTCTGCGTGGTTATGATTATGGGCCAACGTTCCAGGGACTTTTAGAATCGAACAATGAAGGTGTGTCTTTCCTATAGAAAGATAATCAAGGAAGTTCTATGACTAATGATGTGAATGAATATGATCTGTTTATTAAAAGGACTGTATTTAAAGTGTCATGGAGTGGGCGTGCCTAAGTGCATGACAGGATAAGAATATTGTAACTGTATTGATGGAGCAGTGAGGAGGCTGGTCTCTCCTGGGCAGGGCAGGCAGGCATGCATTCCCAGGTATAGTTGTGTGGAGCAGAGCCTGTGCAGTCGATAAAATGAGAAAAAATAAGATCTCTGTTCATCTGTCTTTGAAGCAGATATTCTCCTATGTCTGCTGGGTGAAAGAGTACTGATGGGGCTGTTTCTCTTCCCCAGGTAACAGAGGAAAAGTCCTGTGGAATGGGAACTGGGTAACTTTCCTTGACACCTTGCTGCAGATGATCATCTTGGGTGAGACAGGTCACAGCCTCCGCTTACCCACTAGAATACGCTCTGTGTGCATTGATCCATCACTACACCAAGAGCGAGTGCACAAATACAAGGATGATACTGAAGGTAATGAATCCTCTGCCACAACTGGAATTTTCCCAGCTTCTTTATGGCTCTCCAGGTGATCTGAAGCAGCTTCACCTGCCCAAAATAGTAAGAGAGACTTGTAAGACCTATGGGTCTCCAAGTCACTCTGCTACTACTCCTACTGTGTACTTTGACACAGGACCTACTCTGACCATATTAAGCACAGCAATGCCTCTTCATATGGCACTTTCAACATTTATCTGCATGTTCTCTTCTTGCCTTGCAGCTTTTGATGTTGTTGTTGACCGTTGCCTTGATAACATCATGGCAGGAGGTGTTCGGCTCTCTGGGCTCCATGCTACTGTGGCACCTCGGCGACAGCAGGAACAGATACCTCCAACTCTGGAAAAATTTTGCTTTGTGCCCTATGTTGAGAGTGATTGTTTGTCTTCAGAAGCCCATCTTTGTGCCCATTTGGAACATTGCAAAGGTAAAGGGATTTCAGTACTACTATAACATGATGGTGAGCAGGCGTCAAGGGCTCTTTGTGAAGTGAGTATGTACCTGCACAGCCTCTTGGAATCTTTGCCTGGAGAACAGCAAGGATCTGTCCCTGCTTCTACTGAGGGAAACAAGTCCAGATTACTCTAGCTTTGACATGCACACTGTGGCTGTGATTCAGTCCACTGGCAAAAGCCAGCTGTGACCCATTGCAGCAGAAGTCTTCCCAAAGCAGAGTCACAGTGGAACTGCTGCTGGGGGACCAGCTGACTCACCAACCCAGCCTTTTGGGCACCAAGGAGATGGGCTGATTCAGCATTTCTCCAAGACCTCCTCAACAGGCAGGGCTCCTATGGAGTCTCAGCTGGAATTTTATGAGACTCCCAGAGTGGGGTGGAGGTGGGGGTATACTTCCCCTTCCCCAGGGTTGAATATGTCAGTTGCTGCAGTTGTCCTTGAAGATGCACAAGGATGTATATTAACCCTCAACACCTCTGGGAGGAGTCTACCCAATCGCTTTTCAAATATTGGAGGAGACACTTTACAACCCATCTTTATGCAGATTTCCTTCTTGTGCCTGCAAAGAGGGTTATGTGCATTTATTCACATGTTCTCACCTAAACCACAAACATACTCTTCTGACCATAACCAAGGAGGGTACAGCTCCAGGAGGTATTGAGCACATGTGTTGGAACTGTTTATACTTTTTTGTTCCTGGAGAAATCTACTGAGGATACGAATAGCATAGTAGACTATTAAGGGGTGGGATGGAGACCCAGGGAGGACAATCCCACCCATTCTCCTGGAATATTTCTACAAAAGGCAAAAACCTTGTTCTTCAGGAATATTTCTGAGCCCCAGGGAAGGTGTTCCTGGCACAGATGATCTAGCAGCAGCCAGAGACTGATCTTTTGTTTTCCGGGCAAGAAAACCGATCTGATATTAAATTTGTTAGTGGAATTTTTAGCAAGAGTCACTGGGAGCTCCTAGAAGTTCTTGCCAGGACTTCCCTGATTTGGATCCTTCTCATCTCTCCCCTTTTCCCTTTTTTTTCCCCCTTCCTCTTTCTCTAACTTAGTCTTTCTCTCTGTAACCCTGAGTGCCCCCCACCCCAAAAGACTCTCCCAAAACAAAGGAATTTAAGTAAATCAAACAAATATATATAAAATAAACATGTGGCTCAAACATGCCACATATCTGTCATGAGCTCTACCCCTCTGTCTTAACCCCAGTCACTAAGGGGTCACATTTGTTTTTTTGGTCTCTTGGACTATCTTACTATGAGTCTGTATGGCGCCTACCCCAATGAGCTCTATCCTGATTGGCTGCTACCACAATACAAATCAGCGATAATAAAGAACTCCTGTTTGGAAATAGTTTCTGTAACTGGGTTGTATGGATTACATACTTGGGCTACACAGTAACCAAGACCCGTGGCTAACATTTGTGGGAAGCCATGAGTGATGCTGTCCTCCAGCAGTTCTGCTTGCTGTTACTTATTTGGAGAAGGAATCCTCTGCAGGACTGGAGGAAGAGGAAGAGCTGTGTAAGGAACTGATTTTTCTCCTCCTCCTCTGCTCTAGGTCTGATTTGCAAATTACAGGAGAAAGTAGCATTCCATGGAGTCAAACTGGCCATCCCAGGGCTAGAGACAGTGGGGGCCTTTGGAGAGACTGTGTCCGTGCAGAAGGGCCTCCTCCACATCCTTGCTGAAATCTGCCACCTGGAACTGAATGGAAACCTGTATTCAGAGCTAGAACAGATTGTTACTCGAGAGAAGATGCATCTCCAGGATGATCCCCTACTCAATGCCTTGCTAGATTCTCCTGAGCTGAAGGCTTGTGTGGATATAGCACTGGAGAACATTACCAGTCACAGGATGAAGATAGTGGAGGTTAGTTGGGACCCCAGGATGAGAAACTATAGACTGAATCTCTAAGAGGCTTTGAAATCTCAACAGTTTTTCTTCTCTCATCATAATGTGCTAACGACGTCCATCTTATTCCCTCTGTTTCTTTCCTTGCAGGCTCTGGCAGGAGATGGACGTCTGTTCTCTCGTGTTACTGGTCTCCTAAATACTCAGCCCATGCTACAACTGGACTACACTGCCACTGACCGAGCCCCAGAGATCCTTTCAGTCAATGAAAGCCAGCTGCAGGAAACTGGTGTTTCCATTACCCAGTGGGATCCTATCAGCCCTCCTCCTGGACACCTGACCAGTGCTGACTTGCTGGTGTGCAACTGCTCAGTGAGCATTTTTGGGAACCCAGCAGAGATTCTCTCCAACTTGGCAGCCACGGTGAAAGAAGGAGGGTTTATTTTACTGCACACCCTTCTCAAAGGAGAAACGCTTGGAGAAATCATCAGTTTCCTTACAACTCCAGATCTTCAGCAGAGAGGCCTCTTGTCTCAGGTAAGCAATTGGCTTTCCAGACTCTTCTTTGATGTTTGCTCTACAGTTAGCCCTAGACTCCACTTTGTTGCACACAGAATCTCAGGCAGTTCATTTCATTGAATGACTGCTCCATCCTATCTTGTCCCTTCTCAGGAATGTATAGAAATATTCCTAGTCAGCAGAGACTAGTTCTGAATCCATCTGTGTTGCAAAAGTAGAGAAGTCAATTCAGGTGAGTTTAGGTCAAAATTCCTTTCATAATGTATTTCAGGTGACCCATTTTAGTTCATATGGATCTCCATATAAAAACATACTCCATCTGCAAACTAGTTGCTCTAGTCTGTTTGCTGTATTATCATGGGGGCTCTGAGTTAAAGGTACATTTGTTCTATTTTCTTCCTGCTCTGGAATGCTGAAGGCAATGGGTTCTGCATCTGGGAAAATGAGAATGTGTCCCAATGCTTTGCAGTGACTCCACTGTCTAACCTCAGGATGTGTCTGATGGGCTCCAGAGAGAGCCATGGACAAGAAGAGTATCCTTATAGCACAGCCAGGCCTTAACGAATTACAGTAGCTGTTTATATAGTGTCTCTCTCTCCCTGTGGGGCTCCAAAATGCTTCATAAATAGAGGAAGATCCTTTATCCAGTCCAGATGCTTAAATGGAACATAGCAGCTACTCAGTAGTGCTACACAACACTTCTTTTTAGGACAGGAAGTGAAAAAGAATACTATAACCCATTGAAACAGCACATGGAAATAAGGGAGTTAAATATAATCCCTGGAGTTGGAATGTAGCTGAGACACTGATTCTTAACAGCCCAACTCTCTTGCAAAAAGTCCTCTGAGATGATTAATGAGCATGAGCTTTCATTTTGCGTTTTACCCAAGAGTGAGGGAATGGTGCAAGCTCAGAACCTTCTTTACTGAAAGATCAGACTTTTGCACAGCAATGTTTTTGTCAACCAGCAATATAAAATGTGAATCTGTAGGAGAATTGGGTTATAAACTCAACAATTACTGGAGGTCTGTCTTGATAGTAACAAATTCACTGAGTAAGATCCTTCCCTCGTGTATACCGTCAATCCTACTGAAATTAACAGTGCACCATTGGATGTAATGTGAATGCAGAATTTGACCTGTTGTGATCACTAGACTTCTTCAGTAATTTTTTTCTAAACATTTAATAAAAGGAGGTATTATGAATCAAAGTTACTCAATTGTTCTTGTGCCTTTATAAGTAACTTTTTTTTTTTCACCGTTGATTTATACCTTCCTTTAGGTCTTTTATTCTGTCAGAATCCTAGGGTGGCAAAAGTTAAGTGCCATAGCTGAGTGACACCTGGCACCTGATACCTTTTGAAAGAAAATGTGGCTTTCCCAAGTGACACTCTTGCATGAATTAAAGTACTCTTTAAACTTTTGAATGCTTTTTTTTTTCCTGTTTCCAGTCTCTTTCATGCTCATGTTAGACTGTACTGTAGAACTATATGTGCCTCTGGACCTGTCACGCATACAGCTGAAGAGCATTTAATTTTCCTCCTCTTTTGCTGCAATGTCACTTGCTTCTAGAAAACATTGCAGCCACTTCCTCCTGTTCTCTGCCAGCTGCCCTTCCAGATGGAGGGATTCAAGTTGCTGTGTCCACTCTACTTTTGTTGTTGTTGTTTGTTGTTAACTTACTTATGACAACCAGAAGTGCTGAAAAGAGAACTCTGTATTTCTTGGTCCCAGTCCCCTGACCTAGGTCAGTAACCCTTAAATCCAGTCGTCATTGTTTATGAGCAGCATTACTCTTGCTAGGCAGAGAGCCACCACAGTCCTCATTATTCTCAAGGAGGGATCTCTAACTTCTACAACTTAAGTATTTTGGAACATATAAGGACCTCTTGATTTTATAGTCTGAGATGTGACCTAACATTTAATTCTATTAGTTTGCTAAGTTGGGTGTGCCCAAAGTATGTGTAGCAGGTCTAAGATAGTTGCAATATCATCTTTATGTTCTGTGTTTCACAGCACCTAGCACAATGAGGTACTAGTCCATGATTAGGGTTCTTTGGCACGATGGTAATACAAATAAAAATGAATATCTTTTGACAATTTGGAGAGCTGCTGAGGTGGAAGTAGTGACTTGTTGTGACTATTAGAAGTCCTGTGTAAAACTCGACAATAGTCTTACCATAGTTAGTATTTATCAAACTGACCTGGGGAGGAAATAACCAGGTTGATGCATAGGATCTCTGGCAAAAGCTTACCCCATGTATAGAAAGAGGATAGGACCAGCTGACTTCCATTGAGGACATGTTGCACACAGTAGAAGTCTAGTTTGCAATTCTAATCTTTCCTGACTCTTTGCCAATAATTTTAATCTTTCTTGGTTTGGCAGGCAGAATGGGAGGATTTATTTAGGAAGACCTTGTTGAATTTGGTTGCTGTGAAGAAATCATTTTTTGGTTCAGCCATCTTCCTGTGCCGCCGGCAGGCTTCTGCCAAGATCCCTATTTTCCTGCCTGTAGAGGAGACCCATTACAAGTGGGTGGAATCTTTAAAGGTGAGAATTCCTGTGTATGGAGTTGGCTACATGTCTCTCCTATTTCCAGGCCTTTCATACAGTAGACAAGAAGCCTTGAAAACAGGGTATCTATGCTTCACAGAGCTCTTTCCCTGTGTATAGGGAAAGCAGAGAGTTTCTTTCAAACCATCTCTTATGGAAATAAGAACCCTTTCCTTTTCTGTGAAGCCTAATCAACCTGGCTGGGATTTCTCTTGTAGGTGATCTTAGCTGATCCATCTGAGCAGCCTGTGTGGCTGACTGCTACCAGCTGTGGGAATTCAGGAATTGTGGGAATGGTGAACTGTCTACGCCAGGAACCAGGGGGCCACAGGATCAGGTACAAAAAAGCAATATTTAGTCACAATTGGAGAGGAGATGATCTTCCATCAGTTTCTTCAACACATGACAGGGAAGCAAGTAAAATGACAAATGTGGATTGAATATTTGTTTTCTCTCTAGATGCCTGTTTGTTTCCAACCTGAATTCCTCCTCGGCCATCCCTCCCACAAGCCCTTCTGCCAGGGAGATGCAGAAAATCCTACAGGGAGACTTGGTGATGAATGTGTATCGTGATGGAAAGTGGGGCTCCTTCAGACACTTTCTGTTGCAGCAAGGTGACTTTTATGATCAGGGCCTGATGGTCATTTGGCAGCATTTCCCCCCACAGGTCTTAGAGTGAGATTTGAGGAGGTACTTTTTCTTTTAACTTTTATTGGCCCAAGGAATTACTCCTCTGATGTAGTGGTACCTTTGGGCAATTACTGTCCCAATTCCATGACAGGACAATGCCATGTGCCAATGTCACCAGGTAGAATGAGCTATTTTGTAGTGTTCAGGTGAGATTACAGGGAGAGGAGGGTCTTGGGTGGGGTGAATGGGAGGAACTGGCTAGCTATAAATAGAAAATTTCCCCTCACCCATGTGTGGCTCCCATGCCTTGTTTGTCCCATAGTATGCATGCTATCCTTGCTGTACAAGGAACCTCTTCCATCAAATGAAATGTCTATGCCGTGTTAATGTGTGTAAAGATCTCTTCCCCTCAAAGAAGTCACTGGCTTTTCCTTGTTCTCCTGCAGCTCAGCCTCAGGAGTTGACAGACTGTGCTTATGTGAATGTGCTGACTCGTGGGGACCTCTCATCCCTTCGCTGGATTGCCTCTCCACTTCGCCATTTCCACACCACCAATCCTAACATTCAACTCTGCAGGGTCTATTACGCATCTCTTAATTTCCGTGATATTATGCTGGCTACAGGGAAGCTCTCTCCAGATGCTATCCCAGGTGAATTGGGGCGATTGGGCAGTTTTCACAACTAAAATTATGTAAATAAGTTTCCAAGTGTGACGAGAACATTCCAGTTTTACCAGCACACTAGATGTAAATCAGCCTTTTTTTCTTTGCTTATGCAAGGTTGGTATTTGAAAATAAGAGGTATTGTCTAAACATAGAAATGAGTGCCAGGAACTCCTGAGTGCTACTGCAGTGCCAATACTATTTGGCATTTATATAGTATTTAATTTAATACTCCCCACAGCTCACGTATGAGGTGAGTATTACTCCTTTTCAGAAAAGGAGAACTGAGTTGGAGGTGAAGTGACTTGGCCAAGACCCCAAAAGGTGTCAGTTTAAGACATGGGTGGGCAAACTACAGCCGGCGGGCTGGCCCTGGCTCCTCAGGGCTTTGGATCCGGCCCGTGGGATTGCCCCCCGTGGCGCCACAGGCCCCCCACCGGTTTCAGAAGCAGCTAGCACCACTTCCCTGGGGCCCCGGGCAGGGAGGGCGCAGAGGGCTGCATGCGTTGCCCTTGCCTCCAGGCACCACCCCCAGCAGCTCCCATTGGCTGGGAACAGGAAACAGTGGCCAGTGGGAGCTTCGGGGGAGGTACCTGGAGGCGCAGCAATGGCAGCACACGCAGAGCCCTCCGCTGCCCACCTGTTCCCCCCCCTCCCCCCCAGGGGCCGCAGCGCTTCCTGGAGTGGCTCGGGGCCGGGAACAGGGCAGGCATGCAGGGAGCCTGCCCTGGCCCCAGTGAGTGCCGCTGCCACCCCGGAGCTGCTTTAGGTAAGCGGTGCCAGGCTGGAGCCTGAACCCTGCCAGCATTCCACCCCCCATTTCCCTGCCCTGAGCCCCTGGTACACCCCACACCCTTCCTGCATCCCAACCCCCTGCCCTGAGCTCCCTGCTGCACCCTGCACCTCTGTGCACCCCAAACACCTGCCCTGAGCCCCCTGTGCACTCCGCACCCCTCCTGCACCCCAACCCCCTTCCCTGAGCCCCTTCATACACCCTGCACCTCTCCTCTGCCCCAATCCCTTGCCCTGAGCCCCTTCCTGCACACCGCACCCCCCCACACACACCCTGCACTCCCTCCCGCACCCCAACCCCCTACCCCAGCCCTGCATCCAATTTCCCCACCCAGATGTGGCCCTCGACCCACAAAGTTTGCCCACCCCTGGTTTAAGAACTAAGATTAGAATCTGGGAGTTCCTAGGTAAGTCCTCCACTCATGCTATAGATAGACTGCCTCTTTGGCCTTGGGCAAATCACTTCAGTGCTCTGTGCCTTGGTTTCTCCACCTGTAAAATGGAGCTAATATACTCTTACCTCACAGGGAGTTGTGAGAATTAATATTTTGTCTGTAAAGAAGTTTTGAAGCTGTGAAGAACTAAAGTAGTGTTGGTGGCTTTTGGTTGTTAGCTGACTTAATTGGAGAGTGTCCCCAACCTAATCTAGCCACCCTAAATGTGTCTATTCTTTGCCTAAATCAGAGTCTTAGGGTACGTTTATACTTACCGCGCGGGTCGACGCGGCGAGTTCGACTTCTCGGAGTTCGAACTATCGCGTCTGATCTAGACGCGATAGTTCGAACTCCGGAAGCGCCGCGGTCGACTCCGGTACTCCACCGCGGCAGGAGGAGTTGGCGGAGTCGACCTTGGAGCCGCGGAGTTCGCTTCCGCGGCGTCTGGACGGGTAAGTCATTCGAACTAGGGTAGTTCGAATTCAGCTACGTTATTCACGTAGCTGAATTCGCGTACCCTAGTTCGACCCCGGGGCTGTGTGTAGACCAGGGCTTAGTGTGAATCCTTCTTGTCTATAGATCAAACGACTGAATTCCAGCATCCCCAAAGGACCTAATGTTTGATGGGTTTTTTTCAGAGATGAGGGAAAAGATCCTGCAAACAAGATGAGATTTCAATACAGTTTCCCAAAAGAAAGCGAGAAGCTAAAACGATAGCATTGAGAATAGAAATTGAGATTTGTGGTGGTCAGCTTATCCTAGAGCTGTGACTGGCAGTGCTTCTCAGCTTTCTGGGGAGTTTGTAGGAAGAGAAAATAAGCAACTATGCTTAATGAGGTATGCAAGCAGGAAGCTAATTTCAGGATTTGGAGATGTTTTCCCTGGAGCTGGGGAGAGAGAAAGATGAGGGGAAACTCCAATCACAGCTTCAGAGAGATGGTTCTTGTTGGTGAATATTTTATTGCAATAATTCTATCCCTTTCTCAGGTAACTGGACTCTGCAGCAGTGCATGCTGGGAATGGAATTCTCAGGACGGGACCCCACTGGAAAAAGGGTGATGGGATTGCTCCCAGCAAAAGGGCTGGCTACAGTGGTGGACTCTGACAAGAGGTTTTTGTGGGAGGTGCCAGAGAACTGGTAGGTCTCTTTGTTCTGTTTTTTCCACATGTTGATAAGATTATATCATGCAGTTGCCTGAATGAAACTGAAGTCTCATTTGGGAATGATTACAAGGTGTCTTGTATCAAGTTTCTTGACTGGCCTGTGCTGTTTGCATTCTATACATCAGTTTTCCCACAGACACTGGAGTCATGTACCTTGGTATCTGTCACTACGGTAGCTAAGCACCATTACTGAGCTATAGCAGATTCCTCTCTTTGCCTCTCTCTGCTTCAGTAGCTTGGGTGTATCTACACTGGGGGAAGGTTTAGTTTTGACTATCTGTTATTGAAAGCTTTGGCCAAAAAGGTGAGACTTGCAGTATGCTCTTAAAACAGTTAAGTAAGCGGGGCTCAGTTTTACCTGCTCTGGTAGGCTGGCTTACAGTTGAAGGCCCTCCACCAAGAATGTTTTGTCTTTGTTGTAATGGCTTCACCCTGGGCACTGCTAGCTGCATTGTGCCAGAAGAGTCTAGCTGTATCTGTGGGTGTGAATAGAGAGAGGTAGTCAGGCCCTAAATTACTAAGGACCTTTCCAAGGAACAAGAGTGGGGCCTTCAGTTGGCAGTGAAGGTTAAGTGGGAGTCAATGCAAACTACGCCTGTATTCCCATTAAAGAGGCACAGTGCTGCATTTTCGTACAAATTGGAGAGTCTGTGTGGTCTCCACCCTCCATTCCAGATACAGGGAGTTGCTTCTTCCAGTACTGAAAATTCTTTATTTTCCTTTCTTTAGGACTCTGGAGGAGGCAGCCTCAGTGCCTGTGGTCTATGCCACTGCTTATTACGCTTTGGTTGTTCGAGGTGGTATGAAGAAGGGAGAGAGTGTACTCATTCACTCAGGCTCGGGGGGTGTGGGCCAGGCAGCCATTGCTATTGCGCTGAGCATGGGCTGCCGTGTCTTTGCTACTGTAGGTAAGTAATGAAGTCCCGTTTCTGTGACTCACCTTCTGCACAGTTTCCTACCAGTTTATATTCATCTTGACCCCAGGTTTCTCAGCTGCTGGCCACATGACAAAATCTGACCCTTTCTCCCTGCCACAAACAAATGCATACACATGCATAAACACCCTTACCTCTGCATGGAGCATCACTATCTTCATTTAACTAGTGTAAATTGAGAGTGACTACAATGAAGTCACAGTTACAAGGGTATGAGAAGAAAATAAGGCCCTGTATCTTTAGATACAGTAGCTTCTCTGAGATGTGACCAAAGAAAGTGTATGACTTGGTTTGTCCCTCGCTGTAATAAAGCCATTATTAACTTGCTAACAGGAACAAGGCAGTAGCTATAAACCTACCTTTGTCCAGATGATCTCCAGGTGTGAAGTCCCAGAGCTCTGTTACAGGTGTCTGAGAGCTCCTCGGAGTTGCATCCTAGCCCTGTCCTGTTACCAGAGGCTTCAGCAGAAGGCAGTGGAATGTATGATGTATGAGCCAAGTAGTGCTGGCTGGTGTCTCAGGAAAATAAAATGCTCCTCTGTTGTCAGGTTCTGTTGAGAAACGCGAGTATCTCCAAACAAGATTCCCTCAGCTGGATGCTAACAGCTTTGCCAGCTCCAGAAATACCTCCTTTGAGCAACATGTACTGCGGGTCACCAATGGAAAAGGTGAGTGAAAGGAATAGTGGATGCCAGAAGGGTTGCAGAGTTAGAAAGATCATGGCTAGAACTGGTTGTATAGATAAGGAAAAGTCACTGAGAGTGTCCGATTCTCTGCCAGGAAAGATCATGCTAAATACTGTTACTGCTTTCTTGTAGGGGTCAACCTGGTATTAAACTCCCTGGCAGAAGAAAAGCTCCAGGCCAGTCTCCGTTGCCTTGCTAGACACGGACGCTTCTTGGAAATAGGCAAATATGATCTGTCTAACAACAGCCCACTTGGTAAGATATATGGCATCAGGAAACATCTAGTCTTAGCTAGACTATATCCATATCCCACAATATGAACATTGTCAGAGCTTTAAAAGGTGTGTGTACCAAGCAAAACCATGAACTTTGCAATGATACATTCATCACTGATCATTTTATCAATTTTTTCCAACAAGTACCTTCATGAAAACTCCTGTGCTGTGATTTTTGCATGGGAGAAGCTCCCCATAAATATGAGTAAAGCCACAAAGTTATCCTTCTTAGTCTCTCTTTTTAAAACGAACCTACGCCATAATGCCTACAAAACACTTGACAATGGTTAGGCCGCTAGTGTGATATGACCACCGCTTATTACACAGTCCTAATTATCTCTGTACAGTGTAGCTCCCCTGTATGTTTGTATCTTTTTACCTCTCATCATTCTATTTGGATTGTAAGCTCTTTAGGGCAGGGACTTTTTATTCATCACATGTTTGTACAGGGCCTACCACAATGAGCCCCAATCAGGGCCCTCTAGGCATTACTGCAATTCTAACAATGAAAAACAGGTTTATAACTAGGACAGAGTTGGTGTATATGTGTTAGGTCAAGTCTTAACATCATCCTTAATGATCTTGAAGATCATTATAAACTGTAAGTAACATGTTAATGAAACTTACCGATGATGATAAATTAGGAGGCACTGCAAACACAAGTGAGGACAGGAAAATGATCCAAAGGGACCTAGAGACATTAGAAACATGGCAGAAAATAACAATGTGATTCAGCTTGGAAAAATGAAGCTAATACATCTGGGGTGAGTGGAGTAGCAGCATTTGATTCCCAATGGGAGGGAAAATCCTGGGAAGCTGTAATGCAAAAAGAGACTTGACATAGGTTAGTAATATGATAAGGCAACAAAAAGAGGATGAAATTTTGGGATGCATCGCAAAGACATCACAGAACAAGGAGGTGATGGAGCTGTTGTGTTGATCACACCTGGAATATTCCATTCAGTTCTGGGCATCTCATTGCTACAAAGATAAAGCCAAATTGACTGGATCTCCAAAAACAGCAACTGAAGTGGTCATGGGGCTGTAGGAACTGACGTGAGGAAAAAAGGTCTGTTTAGCTTGGTTAAATGGTTCACAGTGTCCGTGTGTGTCAGGGTTGGAACTGAGGATGGAGAGGAGTTACTTAAGGCTGTAGCATAGAGTATACCCACTAGGAAAAGGGAAACCTAGACTAACAGTTCAGAAAAACTTCCTGGTGATGGGTTATATCAGACTGTGGAATAGTTGCTTACAGGAAGTGATGGCAGCCCCATTGCTTGGGTCTTTTAAAACTTGTCAAGAGAAAGAACTAGAAAGTGTCCAACAGGGAAGAATCCACTGTAGAGCTGGACAGGAAGATTAATAGTGCTTTTACTTCTGTACATTCTATGGTTCAGCTCTCATCAGTTGCTTCTACTCTCAAGATAACTGATCAGCCATTTATAGTTTGTCCTGATGAAATGGTGCTTGTAACTAATATCCTTGCCAGTGACTTGTCTGTGGAGTCTCTGTTGAACTAATCTCTTCTTTGCAGAGCACCTTTGCTCATGTAGTGTTAATTGAGTAGCTCTTAGGGCTTGGCTTCACTACGGGGAGATCAACGCTGATGCAGTTGATGCATCAATGTCGATTTAGCGGGTTTAGTGAAGACCCGCTAAATCTATGGCAGAGTGCTCTCTGGTCGACCTTGGTACTCCACCTCTCCGAGAAGAGTAAGACAAGTCTCGACCGGAGAGCATCTCCCGTCAACGCAGTGCAGTCAAGACACCAGGGTAAGTCGACCTAAGCTATGTCGACTCCAGCTACATTATTCATGTAGCTGGAATAGCGTAACTTAGGTCAGCTTACCCTGGTAGTGAAGACAAGCCCTTAGAAAAATAACTCGTTTATTAACTTTTTCCCTGTTGCCTCGTAACTGTTGTGCCCTATACTCGTATATCACTGACTAGCATGGAGACAAACAAATGGTTTTGGAAGCTAAGAAATTTAATTTGACAAGAAACTGAGGCAGTATGGTGTGCTAACGCTGTTGCTTCCTCTAGGAATGGCTCTTTTCCTGAAGAATGTAGCATTTCATGGAATACTGCTAGATGCCATATTTGAAGAGGGAAACCAGGAGTGGGAGGAAGTGTCAGACCTGCTGAAGATTGGTATAAGAGATGGTGTGGTAAAACCCCTGAGGACTACGATCTTCAACAGAGAGGAGGTAGAAGCTGCCTTCAGGTTCATGGCACAAGGAAAACACATTGGCAAAGTTATGATCAAGGTAATGACACACCTGTAGGCCTTGGCTTCTTTACATCTGTCATCCTGACCCAGGAATCCTGTGTGTATGAACTGCATACAAAAAAACGGGCCATGTGTAGTGAGGTTGAAATTCCCTAACTAGAGCGCAGCGTAGCTGGGAAGGAGAGAAAGAAGGGATCTGTCCATTTAGTGAGGGGAAATAACCCCTTCGCTCACAATATTGCCAACTCAGCCAGTTGATGCATCTAATACTCCAGAGCCCTTGGTTCTGGATCCAAAGAGCTATGACATATTTCCTCTCTTACTTAATTGTTGTTGTCTGACTGTTTGGAAGGTCCATGAGGAAGAGAAGGAATTTCCTGCGAGGGAGACTGAGGCTGTCAGACTCTCTGCCATCGCGCGAACTTCCTGCCCACCTACAAAGTCCTACATCATCACAGGCGGACTAGGTGGCTTTGGGCTGGAATTGGCTCAGTGGCTGGTTGAGAGAGGTGCTCAGAAGCTTGTACTGACCTCTCGTTCTGGCATACGATCTGGTAAGTGGATAACCTAAAATAAGGGGTGGGGAGAATGGAGACCAGGAGTTGTGGTCTCATGATTGTGCCCGTGGTTGATGTTTCAGATTGTAGTCCGCAAATGAAAATTGAGGCACAAAGTAGAGCTCAGTTCCCATGTCCCTCTGATCATCCAGTTTCCTGGAACGCCACACTGTCCCATCTGGTTTCTTTCCCTCTCCCTTTAAACGTGCTATAGTCTCCAGTAGTCCAAGAGAAATCTCTTCAGCTAACCTCCTTTTCCATCTACTACATCATCTCTTGCCTTTCCTTTGCCTTTGAATTTCTTCAGTGGACTTTCTCCTTTTGCTGCCTATACTGCCTTTGTTAATACATGCACTCATCCTCTCACATATTACATAAGAACATAAAAACAGACATACTGGGTCAGACCAAAAGTCCATCTAGCCCAGTATCATCTTCCAACAGTAGCCAATGCCAGGTGCCCCAGAGGGAATGAACAGGTAATCAACAAGTGATCCATTCCCTGTCGCCCATTCCCAACTTCTGGCAAACAGAGGCTAGGGATACCATCCCTGTCTATCCTGGCTAATAGCTACTGAATTTATCTAGTTCTTTTTTGAACCCTTTTATAGTCTTGGACTTCACAACAGCCTGTGGCAAAAAGTTCCACAGGTGGACTGTGCATTGTGTGAAGAAATACTTCCTTTTATTTGTTTTAAACCTGCTGCCTATTAATTTCATTTGGTGACCCCTAGTTCTTGTATTATGAAAAGGAGTAAATAACACTTCCTTATTTACTTTCTCCACGCCAGTCATGATTTTATAGACCTCAGTCATATCCCCGATTAGTCGTCTCTTTTTTTCAAGCTGAAAAGTCCCAGTCTTATTAATCTCTTCTCATACGGAAGCTGCTCCATACCTCTAATAATTTTTGTTGCCCTTTTCCGAACCTTTTCCAATTCCAATATATCTTTTTTTTGAGATGGGGCGACCACATCTGCATGCAGTATTCAAGATGTGGGTGTACCATGGATTTATATAGAGGCAACATGATAGTTTCTGTCTTATTATCTATCCCTTTCTTAATGATTCCCAACATTCTGTTCACTTTTTTGACTGCCACTGCTCATTGAGCTTTTTGTTTTCAGAGAACTATCCACAGTGACACCAAGATCTCTTTCCTAAGTGGAAACAGCTAATTTAGACTTCATCGTTTTATATGTATAGTTGGGATTATGTTTTCCAATGTGCATTACTTTGCATTTATCGGCATTGAATTTCATCTGCCATTTGTTGCTCAGTCATCCAGTTTTGTGAGATCCTTTTGTAGTTCTTTCCAGTCTGCCTGGGTCTTAACTATCTTTAGTAATTTTGTATCATCTGCAAATGTTGCCACCTCACTGTTTACCCCTTTTTCCAGATCATTTATGAATATGATGAATAGGACTGGTCCCAGTACAGACCCCTGGGGGACACCACTATTTACCTCTCTCCATTCTGAAAACTGACCATTTATTCCTACCCTTTGTTTCCTGTATTTTTAACCAGTTACCAATCCATGAGAAGACCTTCTCTCTTATCCCATGACAGCTCACTTTGCTTAAGAGCCTTTGGTGAGGAACCTTGTCAAAGGCTTTCTGAAAATCTAAGTACACTATATCCACTGGATCACCCTTGTCCACGTGCTTGTTGACCCCCTCAAAGAATTCTAGCCATTGGTGAGGCATGATTTCCCTTTACAAAAACCATGTTGACTCTTTCCCAACAAATTATGTTCATCTATGTGTCTGACAATTTTGTTCTTGACTATAGTTTCAACCAGTTTGTCTGGTACTGAAATCACACTTACTGGCCTGTAGTTGCCAGGATCACCTCTGGAGCTCTTTTTAAAAAATGCAATCACATTAGCTAGCCTCCAGTCATTTGGAACAGAAGCTGATTTAAATGATAGGTTACAGACTACAGTTAGTAGTTCTGCAGTTTCACATTTGAGTTCCTTCAGAACTGTTGGATGAATACCATTTGGTCCTGGTGACTTATTACTATTCATTTTATCAATTTGTTCTAAAACCTCCTCTCAATCTTGGACAGTTCCTCAGATTTGTCACCTAAAGAGAATCTCAGGTTTTGGAATCTCTCTCACATCCTCAGCCATGAAGACCCATGCAAAGAATTAATTTAGCTTCTCCGCAATGGCCTTATCGTCCTAGAGCGCTCCTTTAGCAGCTTGATTTGTCCTGTGGCCCACTGGTTGTTTAGCAGGAAGCCTGCTTCTGATCTACTTAAAAAGGGTGCCCTGTACAATCTGGCTTCTACCTTTCCACTCTACTGAAACTGCCCTTACTCAAGTCCCCAATGACTCCTTCCTTTACAAAGTCTCCCTGTCCTCCTCCTAGAGAGTCTCATCCTCTTAGTTTCAAAGACTGCATCTTCCCTCTCCAACCATTGTTCAGGGATAGTGACCCTCAAGCTCTTTGTCTTGTCCCCTCCCCAGAGATCTGTCATTGGTCTTTTTTTCCCTTTAGCTCATAGCCCTGTGTGACATTACCCAATAATTAAATGACTCAGATCTGCCTCACTGCCTCATCCACAATTGTCTTTGACCTATGTTCCTCTGTCCGGACACCAACTCAGGCTCAACATGGGAAAAACTACTACTTTTTCTATTTCCATGGCAAATCCACTATCATGCATGTTCTGCAGGCATGCAAAGCTTGGTGGCATTTGACTCCCCAACTCAGTCCTCCAACTTTGATGTTGCTAACTCCTGCCAACTTCTGCATTCCAAAATCTTATCTATTCCTTTTTATTCCACTGCCTTAAATCTTGTCCAACTTTTCATCTCTCACGTTAGTTACTGCACCCTTTTTCATGCCTTCCTTTTCCTGATCTGTCCAAAGTGCTACTATGAAAATAATCCACCCTGCCTGCTGATCTGATCATGTCCATCCCCTCTTCAAATCCCTTCACTGCTGCAGCAAACTTTGTCCCTGCTTTCGAGATCACATATAACTCTGTTCCTGCCTACCTCTCTTCTCATCCTTTGTTCGCAACTCCTCCTTCATTTCCTTCTCTCACTGTCCTCTGTGTCATCTTTCATATGGCTCCCTCTGCCTATCCAGTAGAACTCTCTACCCCTGGCCTTCATTCCCTCCTTTTCAAAGCCTCGCCTTTATGGGACCTTATCTTATGTCTGCAAAACACCAGACATGTTTCTGGCTCTATATACAGTCAAATCTACAGTCATGGCTAGAGAAAGAGCACACACTGTTACCAGTGGGTCCAGACCTGAAACATGGAAGAGCTTTAATGCAAAGACCACAGTGAACGTCACTAGATTCTTTTTCAGGGAGCTTATTTCATGTGAGCTATGGCTACACTATACCACAAGAAAAGCATTCCACATTTTAAATACCATCTCCATCCAACATGCTCAGCATTTAAAAGAGGGAGTATTGTCTTTATCTTAAAGATAGGGATACAGGAGCATCAAGTTACGTGTCTTAGGTCACATCGTGAACTGATGGCAGTTGGGGAAAAGAACTCTGAATCTGTCGTCTGTCTAACCATTAGTGAACATTGAATCAGTCTGCAACCACAAGACAAAGTTCTAATGCTTTAGTTTAAATGTTGCTGTTTGTCTTAGGGCAAGTATGAACTGAGTACATAACTGAGAAGTGCAGGAAGTGGAGCTTCACCAGGGCATAGAGTGTCTGGAATAATGAATCTCAAACTAGACTTTTTTTTTTCTTTTTTTTTTTAATTTTTTGCAGGTTACCAAGCTAAACGAGTCAGAGGGTGGAAGGAGATGGGAGTCCAGGTCCTGGTGTCCACCAGTGATGTTGGCACTTTAGAAGGAACACAGCACTTGATAGAAGAAGCTTCACAGCTTGGACCAGTTGGGGGCATCTTCAACTTGGCGATGGTGAGTGTCAAAGGACAGAGCACCTGCAAAAGTGCTTTCTGCATTGATCATATGGGGCCAAGTCACCAGGGGGACAGCTCAGGCAACCTTTTTGTCTTTCAAAGTGCAGTTGGCCTGGATAGGCTTGGTAACATGAAGTTGTTGTTCTTTCACTTCCTCAGTCTGGTCTCTTGTTCCCCAGGCTAGTAGCACTACAGAGACAGTATGTTCAGCTCCTAGTGACCCTTGGGGCCCAAAAAAGGCCTATCCGGCACTTTCTAGTTAAGGAAGACCATCGCAGTAGGAGTCCTGGAGAGACCAGGACAACATGAAGACTTCTTGTTGAGGCTGGTTGGGCCTTACCATCTTCAGCTAAGAGATTCTCTTGTTCTTAATATTTCAGCTTAAACATGTAAAAAGTACATGGTATTCCCTTTCTGTGCCTCTCCAGCATCTCTGTACAGAGCATCAGAGGGGTAGCCGTGTTAGTCTGGATCTGTAAAAAGCAACAGAGTCCTATGGCACCTTATAGACTAACAGATGTATTGGAGCATAAGCTTTCGTGGGCGAGTACCCACTTCTTCAGACGCATGTAATGGAAATTTCCAGAGGCAGGTATAAATATGCAGGCAAGAATCAGTCTAGAGATAATGAGGTTAGTTCAATCAGGGAGGATGAGGCCCTCTTCTGTACAGAGGAACATTCAGAACACATGTTTCTGGGAGCTCTTGGCTGGGTCTCTTGTTCCAGAACTTAATGGAGAATCTGTTTGTGCATATTTTTGAGGTTGAAATTGCAGCATGGTTAGACTCTCCCTGAGCAGAGACTGGAGAGATGTTGACGTTGCTGCTTCTGTCTCCTGCAGGTCCTTAAAGATGCTATGCTAGAGAATCAGTCTCCAGAATTCTTCCATGATGTCAGCAAACCCAAGTATGCAGGCACCCTTCATCTAGACTGGTAGGTGTCATAGGAGGGATAAATGTGGGGTGCTTAAATGGGGCTGGAGGCCCATAACATTCAGAAAAGTCTCAACTTGTTACTGTCACAAGAGAGAGGACCGATCCTTTTAAAACAAGTTGTTAATTAGTATCATTTTCTTCTATTCTTTTCCTAGGATGAGTCGTGAAAAGTGTCCAGACCTGGATTATTTTGTTGCTTTCTCCTCTATAAGCTGTGGAAGAGGAAATGTTGGGCAGAGTAACTATGGTTTTGCCAACTCTACCATGGAGCGCATCTGTGAGCAGCGACGGCATGATGGGCTCCCAGGTAACAATGCAGGGCCTCTTCTACAGATAATGCCCACTCCATCAACAACCAGAAGAAAATGAATACCAAGATAGCTCATACACTTCTCTGGAGCAAGCATGAATGCTCAGAGCTCCCTCCTTGTTCTCTGGCTCATGCACACGCGCACACACTCCCTTTGTACTTTGTGGATTGTCAATCAGCATAGAATCATAGAAATGTAGGACTGGAAGAGTCCTTGATGGGTCATCTAGACCTATCCTCTGCACTGAGACAGGATTAAATATTATCTGGACCATTCCTGACAGGTGTTTGTCTAACCTGTTCTTAAAAACCTCCAATGATGGGGATTTCATAACCTCGCTACGTAATTTATTCCAGTGCTTAACTGCTGTTACAGTTAAATCTCCCTTGCTCCAATTGAAGCCTAGTACTTGAAGACTGTTATGTCCCTCTTCAGTCTTTTCTTCTCCAGACTAAACCAACCCAAATTTTGGAATTTTTTTTCTCATAGATCATGTTTTCTAGACTTTTAATCAGTTTTGTTACTCTCCTCTGGACTTTCTCCAAGTTGTCCACATATTTCCCAAAGTCTGGTACCCAGAACTGGACACAGTACTCCATCTGAGGCCTAATGAGTGCAGAGTAGAGTGGAAGAATTACTACTTGTGTCTGGCTTACAACACCTGCTAATATATCCCAGAATGATGTTCGTTTTTTTCCCTACAGTATTACATTGTTGACTCATATTTAGTTTGTTAACCACAATAACTCCCCAATCCCTTTTAACAGTACTTTCTTAATCATTTTCCATTTGTGTTCTGTGCAATTGATTATTCCTTCCTAAGTGTAGTACATTGCTTATATTGAATTTCATCCTATTTCTTTCAGGCCATTTTCCCAGTTTTTCACGATCATTTTGAATTTTAATCTTGTCCTCCAAAGCGCTTGCAACTACTCCCATCTTGGTATCATCCACAGCGTTTATAAGCATACTCTCTATGCCATTATCTAAATCATTGATGAAGATATTGAATAGAACCAGATGCAGGACAAATACTTTTGGGACACACTCCATATGCCCTTACAGCTTGACTGTGAACCGTTTATAACTATGCTGGACCTTAAAGCAGGTTCATCTAGGCAATCTTTCCCAAGTTTGTTTATGAGAAGATCATGTAAGACCATACCAAAAGCCTTACTAAAGTCAAGATATACCACATCTACTGATGTCCTCTTATGCACAAGGGTTGTCAAAGAAGGATATTAGGTTGATTTGACATGATTTGTTGATGACAAATCCATGTTGACTGTTACTTTTAACCTTATCTTCTAGGTACTTACAAATGGATTTTTTTGTTTTGTTTTGCTCCATTATCTTTCCTGGTTCCCAAGTTAAGCTGATTGGTGTATAATTCCCTGGGTTGTCGATATTCCCCCTTTATAGGTCAGCACTATATTTGCCATTTTCTAGCCCTCTGGGATCTCTCCCATTCTCCATGAGTTCCAAAAGATAATCGCTAATGGCTCAGAGTTCTCTTCAGACAGTTACATCGTAGAATACTTAAGGATCTCATCTGGCCCTGCTGACCTGATGATGTCTAACTTGTATAAGTAATTCTTAACTTCTTCTTTCCCTCTTTTAGTCTCAGATCCTATCCTATTTACCCTGATGTTCACTATGTTAGTCGTCCGATCACTGCTAACCTTTTTTGATGAAAACTGAAACAAAAAAGACATTTATTATTTCAGACATTGATACATTTTCTGTCATTGTTTTTCCTTCCTCATTGAGGAATGGACCTACCTTGTCCTCATTGCCCTCTTGCTTCTAATGTATTTTGTAAAATATTTCTTTGTTACGCTTTATGTCCTTAGCTAGTTTAATCTCGTTTTGTGCCCTGGTCTTTCTAATTCTTTCTTCATGGTTGTGTGTGGGTTTTTTTTGGTGGTGGTTGGTTGTTTTTTTTTTTTTTATATTCGTCCTTTGTAATTTGACTTAGCTTCCACTTCTTGTAATGACTTATGAGTTTTAGGATGTTGAAGATCTTCAGTTTAAGCCAGGGTTGTCTCTTACAATACTTCCTCTTTCCTATGCATTGGAATAGTTTGCTCTTGTGCCCTCAGTAATGTCTCTCTTTGAAAACTGCCAACTCTTCTGAACCTTTTTCCTCACTCCCCCCTGACTTGCTTCCCATGGGACCTTACCCAAGCTGCCTTCCACCTTCAAATTCTAAATCAGTTCCTCCCTATTTGTCAGAATCAAATCTAGAACAGCCTTTTTCCTCCAATTGCTTTCTCCACCCTCTGCAACAAAAAAGTTGTCTCCAATGAATTCCAATAGCTTGGTGGACAATATGTGCCTTTCTGTATTATTTTCCCTGCAGATATCTAGGTAGTTGAAGTCCCCACCACCACCAAGTCCTGTGCTTTGGATGATTTCTTAGTTGTTGTTTTTTTTAAAAACCTCATCCACCTCTTCTTCCTGGTTAGACATTCTATAATAGATCCCTATCATGACATCATCCATGCTTTTTTACCCCTTTTATCCTTACCCAGAGGCTTTCAACAGGTCTACCTCCTACTTCTATTTCAACCTTCGTGCAAGTGTATCTATCTTTGATATACAAGGGAACAACTTCTCCTTTTTTTCCCCCTGCCTGTCCTTCCTGGACAAACTGTACACTTCTATACCAATATACCAATAGTCATGAATTATCCCACCAAGTCTCTGCAATGCCAATTATGTCATAACTGTGGTTGTTCACTGGAATTTCTAGTTCTTCCCATTTTATTCCCCATACTTCTGTGATGTTCATTAGACTTTCCCCTCTATATTCCTGCTTGTCCCTCCTTTGTGCCTGCTACGATTGCCCACATTCCTCCCAGATTCTGACCCTTCACCCAGATTTTCAAGTGAATGAAGACACCTGCTCTGTTTTCTTTAGCTTTTCCCCTATCCCTGCTGCCATGTGCTCCAGTTAGTAATTTAATGTGTTCTCTCTCCTGCCTTCTTTCGCAGGCCTGGCCGTGCAGTGGGGCGCCATTGGGGATGTCGGTGTTGTCTTGGAGACAATGGGCAGTAACGACACTGTGGTTGGTGGAACTCTTCCCCAGCGACTCAGCTCATGCCTGGAAGTTCTGGACCACTTCCTGAATCAGCCTCATCCTGTCATGTCTAGTTTTGTTCTGGCAGAGAAGGTCTCAGTGAAGAGTGAAGGAAGCAGCCAGCGGGACCTTGTGGAGGCTGTTGCCCACATCCTGGGTAAATTAGATCATTAATAATTACAAACATTCTGTGATCAGAATTCTAGAAGCCACAACTTACTCTAGAATCTGCAATAGGAAGTATTGGTACCAGCCACTGTCTGAAGGGAATTGTATGCAGGAGTGCAGCCTGCTCTGGTCCAAAAGCATCTATTGACTCTCCAGAAGTATCTTTATCTTTGTTACACAGCTGTGGGAGTGTTGCTTGTATCACTATTTTTATAGCACTGTGCATGTGCACAGAACTTCACAATAGGAAAAATGCACAAATTGAAGGCTAGACCTTAGATTCCAAGACTTCACAGTATCGAGATGCATACAGATACAGTAGCAGCACAGGCAGTGGTCAGAGCTGACCTCACAGAACAGGTAGTGTTGTTGGGTTGGGTTTTTTTTGTTTTTTTGGGGGGGTGGGGTTTAGAGGTAAATAATTAGGGGGAGGGAGGTCTGGGGATGCCCTGGCCACCCAGGAACATTAGTCCCAGCTGGGGGTGGGGAGGAGAAGAGGACGGAGACTGAGTTTCCCCCTCCCCCTTCCCTGCATGGAGCAGCCAGGGCTGGGTCAGATCAAGCCCCAGAAACTTCCCCTGGCTGCAGGAACCTATCTGTGTGTATGTTGGGGTGGGGGGCTCGGTGGGATGGTTCCAGCAGGGAGATGGGGGGCAGCAGGTTGGGGCGGGGGGGGGGTCCAGGTGCATGGAGGTTGGGTGGAGGGGGGAGCAGCTCCCTGCGCGCGCACACACCTGAGCCCCTTCTGTATCAGAAGCCCCCTGAACCATCCCCCAAATCCCCACCCTGCTAAGCCTCATCCCCTGCATCAGAAGCCCCCCCCATACCTGGACCCCCACCCTACTGAGCCCCAACCAGCTGCACCCTGACCCCCACACCAAGCCCCACTTTCTCCCCCAACTGAGCCCTAACCACCTTCACCTCACCCCCTCCCCATTGTAGAGTCCCATTCCCCCTGCACCCAGAACCCTGCACTGAGTCCCTGTGCACCCAGATTCCCCCGTCCACCGAGCTGTCCATACACAGATTGTGCCATGTAGAACTCTGGTAGTCTTGGGGGAATTCTGCATTGAAACATTAAAAAAATTAAAATTCTGCAAAGTTCTGCATGTTTTAATTGTCAAAATAACACAAACACAATAATAATATCACACCATTTTCAATTATTTTGGTAATTTTATTTCAAAATACTTGTCAGCAAATAATTGAAAATGATGTGATTATATTGTGGTGTTTTGACAAATAAAATTTGCAGAATTTTAAAATATTGTGCGCAGAATATTTAATCTTTTTTGGCACAGAATTTATTTATTTTTATTTATTTTAATTTTTGGTGCAAAATTCCCTCAGGCATAACACAGGGAGCAGGATTTGGTGCAGGAGGAAATGAGGTCAGAGTTATAGGCAGGAGTATCTATAAAAAGCCTTAACGGTGAGGGGGTGAGAGGCTTGAACTGAATGCAGAAGAGTAGTCATCCATGCAAAAATTCAAGGGAGAGGGAAGATCTCTGTGACAGACCGAAAGGGAGAACAATGGAGTTGAGTCAGGGGAGGCCAGAGAGAAGGAAGATCAGACCAGTTTGATCCATGGGGAGAGGTTTTACATTAGAGTATTTAGGGTGATAGGAGGAATTAGCAAGAGTCCAGATGCCCAAGAGGAAGATGACACCAAGGTTATAATTATGCAAGATTTGGAGGAAGAGGTAGTGATATTGGCAGTGGGGGAGGGAAAGATTTAGAGTTCTGCATCTCATTTCAACTCTCTGATGCCTTGTTTCTCTGTATCCTGATTTTTCATTAACTGATCTTTAATGATCTGCATAACTAATTGATTCGCTATTTATTTTGCTTTATCATCTTGTTAGGATGCCAATCACATTCACCCTGTGCTGCCTTGTTCCATCATCTTCTGTCCAATCTTTCCATCTTTTTATTATTGTAGTAAGACTGAGGAGCCCGTCATGGACCAGGACCCCATTGTTCTAGGTGCTGAACAAACACAGAATAAAAACAGTCCCTGCCCCTGAGAAATTACAATCTAAGTATAAGGCAAGAGACTGTAAATGAATGCAGACAGACCAACACGGGGTATAAGGAATTAATAAGATAGTGTTGGTCAGCATGATAGGCATTGGTCTCAGTACACCAGCAGTCTTACCCATCTCCACCTTTTTCCTCTTCCCTCTACCGCCTGGCTCTCAAAGAAACCTGAATCTCACCATCTGACATGGTACTTCTACCACTCCACTTTTGTATGCCAAACTTCCAGTTCTCTTGCATATGCTACATTCAGCATCATCCATAAAGGACTATAATAGGAATGTTGGACTCTTCTTCCTCCTTCCGCTCCCAGTCTGTTTAACTTGTAATTTCTTCTGCATTGTCTACAACTAAATCTAAAATCTTTCTGTTCTCCTTTCCTTAACCTCTGATAACCTGTCTTTCTGTCCATTCTTGGACTGCAAGCTCCTCAGGACAGGAACTCTCCCTCCTTAAACATCTGTTTGGAAAACCTCTATTCCATGCTATTCTATTTAGGTTCTTATGGTGCCCTCATTGGTGTATCTGAGCACCTTCCAGTAGTGCATTAAGTGATATGATTAACTTCTGTTGAGCAGTTTGATCTCTCTTATCCTCTCTACAAGGGGAGAATTTTGTGTGCACTGTAGTGTTTTGGTAGGATTTTTTTTTTTAAATGTCCATGCTGCTCTGTTTATATTACAGAAGGCAAATCAAAGAAGTGTGCCTTGCACATGGAGTGGAAGGGAGTGAGGTTTGTGATTGTCCTTAGCTCTTATAGGAGTTTGTTTCCCAAGTCTGACTGGGTCCTGAAAAAGCTCTGTCTCCTGCACAGGTGAGCTTTATTCTTGTAGTCAAAAGTTCCACTGTGCCTGAAGAGTAGAATTGTCACCACAACCACCTTCATGGAACTTTAGGCAATCTTTTAGGTATGCTGGGTCCAGGCAATTGACCACCTTGAAGATAAGCACTGAGACCTTAAACTTATTCTATGGGAAGTCAATGTAGAGAGTGGAGGACAAGATCTGATGGGCTCATGGTAACCTATGTTTCTGAGGAGACATGCTAGTGTTCTTTATTAACTGGAGCTTCCTAAGGGATGACTGCTTCATACCCAGTTATTGCATTGCTGTAGTCCAGACAGGAGCTGGCAAAGGTGTGTATAAAAGAGGCACGGTCATCATCCACCAGGATGGGATGGAGTCCTCTATCCAACTGGAGGTGGTAGAAACCATTATTTGCAGATGCTGCTGTGCAAGACTAGCATCTGTTAGGATTCCAGGAGCACTCCTAAACTACGGACTGAAGTGACCAATTGTGGGTGTGTGCCTTTAACCAAAAGAAACTGCATGGTGGCTGTGAACTCTTCAGTTTTTCCTCTGGCTTGCTTGGATTCACCTTCAGACTGCTGTTTTTATCTATGAGCTGATTTCATCCAAGCACTAGGTCATCTAGGTGATAAAGTATTGTCATATGTGGTGAAGGATAAGAAGAGATACATATCCATTTGCACATTCCTGGCATGAGACCATGTTGACTGACCAGTTTACTTAGTGGCTGCACATAATATATTGAATAGAACTGGAAAGAGAATTGATACTTGTGGAGTCCTACTGTGTGCAAATGTGCCTAAATGTAAATGTATACGTCTAGGAACAAATAGTGGGAAGTCAGCCGAATGTGAGCTGCCAGTGTCACGCTGTGGATAAAAGAGCTAATCTGATCCTGGGGTGCATAAATTGGGATTTCCAGTAGGAGTAGCACGGTTATTTTATCTCTTTATTTGGCACTGGTGCGACCACTGCTGGAATATGGTGTCCAGTTCCGGTGCCCACAATTCAAGAAGAATGTTGGTAAATTGGAGAGGGTTCAGAGAAGAGCCATGAGCCTAATTAAAGGATTAGAAAACATGCCTTATAGTGATAAACTAAAATAGCTCAATCTATTTAGCTTAACAAAGAGAAGGTTAAAGGGTGACTTGAGAGGTCAGTAAGTATCTATATGGGGGAACAAATATTTAATAACGGGCTATTCAGTCTAGCAGAGAAAATATAACACAGTCCACTGTCTGGAAGTTAAAGCTAGACATTTTCAGAATAGAAATAAGGTGTACATTTTCAACGGTGAGAGTAATTAACCAGTACAATTTACCAAGGTTTGTGGTAGATTCTCCATCATAATTCTGGGAAAGTCCTCTGGCCTGTGTTATAAGGAGGTCAGATTACATGATCCAATGATCCCTTCCTGGTCTTGGAATCTGTGAATGCTCAGCAGTGTTGAATGTTGTAAAAAAAGGTTCATGAGGATGAGACTGGGTGTCTGCCCTCTGCCATTGACAGCAGAATGATGTCCATCCGTGCCACTAAAGTGGTTTCAGTCCCATGTCTTATCCTAGACCCAGCACAATCTGGATTCAGGCTATTAGGGTCAATTCGATGAGCTTGAAGTTGTCCTTTGGCTATTGTTTCTATGAGCTTGCCCAGGAACGCAGTGTTTGATACTGGATGCTACTGATAGATCTATGGTGGCTTGCACTGTTATGTAAATTGACAACTAATCCAAACACCAGGTCCAGGGTGTGCCCCAGCTATGGGGAATGGACTGGAGGTGACTTGTGAAAGTTCTAGGGAGCCACTGAGGAGCATGGCCGCCGGGGGGGGGGGGGCGGCAAGTGGGGCACTCCTTTACTCACTCCAGGGGCCCCGGAAAACTCTCGCAGGGCCCAGGCTCCCTGAGCTTCTTCCACTCTGGGTCTTCGGTGGTGGGGGGTCCTTCCGCCCGCCGAAGCGGGACCCACCGCCCCCGAAGTGCCGGGTCCTGCTTTGGCAGTAATTCAGCGGCGGGGGGCTGCCCAAGAAGTGAGGCTTGAGAGAGAAGGTCATGAGTACAGCGGATGGAGCCCTGGAATATGCTAAACAGGGGAAAGAGGAGAAGGAGAAGAGAATTTGCAGCAAGATGTTGAAGGAGCAGGGTCCTTGGGTCCTTTGGACATTCACAGAACTTTCTACAATTCTGACTGGACTCTTTCTGCCCTGTGCTGATTGGCTGTTTGCTCCATCCTTCCCCCCCCCCCCCCCAATCTCTTCACCTCAGCTTCATTCCACATCTGCTCCTCACCCACTCTTCCTCTCCCTTTTCTTCTCATTTAGCTGATCTCGTAAGTAAAACTACAAATTAATAATAATTAAAAATTGTGGCACCAACATGACATTATTCATTCTGCTTGTGTGTTAGGATAGGGGATGGGATATGTGTCTATCTCGTCTATTTAGTTTGAGTTCGGAGAAGGGGTCATCTGCTGCTCTCTTTTTGTGTGGTGCCTAGCACAGTGGGATCCTACTCTTGCTTGGCCTTTAGGCGCTACCATAATACCCATGTTCAATAATAATTGCAGGAACAGTCCAAAAGGTAGAAGGACATCAGTCTGTTTTTCAAACATCTGGTTCTTTTCATCAGGTGTCCGTGACGTGAGCAGTTTGAATGCTGAGAGCTCTCTGGCAGATCTAGGCTTGGACTCCCTGATGGGAGTGGAAGTGCGTCAGACTCTGGAGAGGGACTATGATCTTGTCATGACTATGAGAGAGATTCGACTGCTTACAATTAATAAACTGCGAGAACTTTCCTCCAAGGCTGGAACAGCAGAGGGTACGTCATCTGAATTTGGCCTTGGTGGGGACAATGGTCACAAAAATAGCCATTGGGGTCCTGTAGCGGGGTGGACCCCGCTCTGGCCCGGAGGGGGTTTAAAAGTGGCCTAGCAGGGCTTGAGAGCTGCTGCTCCAAAAAGCTGGGCTAATTGAGGAAGTGGCTGCAGCTGGGGGCCACGCCCCAAACAGAGCAACAGGGCCTTATAAGAAGGCAGGGAAGCCAGAAGCCAGACAGTCTCTCTCTGGCTATAGAGAGAGATGGGCCTGGCTGCTTAGGAGCTTGAGACTGGATACCTGAGTGCAGCAGGGCTGGGGAAGGCTGAGGAGCTGGGGAGCTCCAGCCTAGAAAGCCCCAGGCTGCGGCCTAGCAGTGGGCCAACAGGTACTGGGGGTTGCAGAGGGCAGCCCAGGGGTAGGCCAGGGCAGCAGGTCCGAACCCTTCTTGCCAGTGATGAGTAGGCTGATACTGCAGTCTGCCCAGAGTGTGGGGCTAGACAATGACTGGCAGTAGCCAAATACTGAGGCAAGGTGGGGATAGAGGGTGAGGGTTCCCTAAGGAGGGGAGACTCAGAGAGAAAGGGGTTACTGCTAGGGGGCAGCACCCCATGTAAGAGGGCACCTGGTCCAGGGAGGGACACGGGGGGCCTGAAGACAGGTGGATCACCGGCCTGCAGAGGGCGCTCCGAACGCTGGAACAGAGCTAATTCCCCAGAGCAACCAGCAGGAGGCGCCGCAGGGGTGAGTCCGCCCCGTTACAGGTCCATATACATTTAAAATAATAAACAGACTCCCGTGCTGTCCCTTTCAATATGTAATGGTGAGAGCCTCTTAGTGACAGGTGATGGAATGGGGCCTGGTGTGAACTGATCGTATTGTAAGTAACAAGTGAGCATAGCACTGCCACTTAGAGCTGTGCTGCCCCAGTGGATTGGTCCAGCCAGTTATTGGCAGGGGGCAGAGAAGTCCCTAAGAGAAGACCCAAGGCCAGGAGAAAGAAGCTTATTTTGTCTTCCATCTCCATTTCTCTGCTGCCTGATCACCAGCACAGCTCAGACAGCTCTCCAGGTGCCCCCTAGATAGCGTCAGCAATGCGGATGCAGAGAGCTAGCATCAGGTAGCCTGAGCCTGAACCTGAACTAGCCTTTAGCAGCAGTATCAGTGTGGACAGGGAAATCCAAAGCCAGGCTTGTGGGGGAAGAGGTAGTGTCCTTTTCTAAATTTAAATTTTTTAAAAAAAATTTAAATGTTAATGATTTGAGAGCCTTCCTTGTGACCTGAGCCATTTAAAAAAAAAAAAATTTCCAGGGAAAAAAAATAGCTGACAAGGAGGTGTCGGTGACTGTAAAACAGCAGCTCTGCTCCACGAGTCCCCCTTCCTCAAGGCACTGGCAGAACATCCCCTCTGAGGCACCAAGCCTGAATTTCTATATGGATTACACTCACTGCCATTTAATGATCTAGTGAGCAAGAGGGCTAGTCCAGACGAGCCTTTGCTTCTCTGTGGGCTATGCTGCCTGTCCCACTAATCTGACCCCGAGTGTAACTGGCTTCTCCTGATGTGCTTTCCTTTAAAGAACTGAAACCATCCCTTCTGATGAAAGCTGGCCAGGCTGAGCACCCTGAATTGGACTTGAACAACCTGCTGGTAAATCCAGAAGGGCCAACAATCACCCGGCTCAATGAGGTACAGAGCACAGAACGCCCTCTTTTCCTCATTCACCCCATCGAAGGATCCATCACAGTTTTCCACACACTTGCCTCCAGACTCAGTATGCCCAGCTATGGACTCCAGTGCACAAAAGGTATCTGTATCCTTATTCATCTTGACTCTCTAAACCTCACTTGGTAGCTTTCATCATTGCACAGAGGGCTTAGTTTCTGACCTCGGCACGCAGAGCTCCAAGCTTCAGTGACCCATGACTGAGTCCACTTAGAAAAGTCACAAACATCCCCAGTTAAATGGGAAAGAGAAATATCAGTGTAAATAGAAGATGCTTGAATGTGGAAATGTGTTCTCATGCAGGGGGGTCCATATGCCAGAGTGATGGACAAGACTCTGCTCATCACTGATGCTGCTGGGGCACAATTACTTGTTTGGTTAGAAATAGAGATTTAACCCTTGTCATAATCTATATAGAAATACACTTTTAAAAGCAGTTGAGTGTTTCTAATGGAGCCATTACTAAGCTGGTAGAGATGTAACTTCATCTCTTACTCTGATTTCAACCTGTTCCTAACTCCAATATTTGCTTCCTCTTTCTAGCTGCTCCCCTGGACAGTATACAGAGCCTGGCAGCCTATTACATTGACTGTATAAAGCAGGTGCAGCCTGAGGGACCCTATCGCATTGCAGGATACTCCTTTGGAGCCTGTGTAGCCTTTGAAATGTGCTCCCAGCTGCAAGCTCAGCAGAACCCCTCCCATTCACTCAACAGCCTCTTCCTGTTCGATGGGTCCCACTCCTATGTGGCAGCATACACTCAGGTAAGAGATTCCAGGGGAATCTTCAGAGACCATCCTGTCTCTCACCAATGTTAATGATTTGAGAGCCTTCCTTGTGACCTGAGCCATTTAAAAAAAAAAAAAAAAATTTCCAGGAAAAAAAATAGCTGACAAGGAGGTGTAGGTGACTGTAAAACAGCAGCTCTGCTCCATGAGCTGACTAGGATGCAAGTGCTGATTCAGATGTCCTATAATAAATGGTGGAATTAGCCTGTTTGTTTCAAGTTACTGAAGCCTCCAACATGTTCTTGTGCTGCAAGCAAGGGTCCTAACCTGGCTAGGCCTCCTAGCACCCCCATATCCTCCCTTCTGGCTGGCATAAAGCTCTCTAAAGGACCCCAAAATATTGGCAATTGGTCAGTCCCCCAGTAACATCCACGTGGAGATCACTTGTACTCTTTGTGTGGTTTCTGGGTTTGTTGTCCTGTTTGGATTCTCCTAAGCTTTTCAGTCACTTGCTGTCAAGTACAGGGCACCATACTATGGTATCTTATCTAGTGAGCAAGAAAGAGCTTCCCTTTTTGTATTAGTGACACTTTCTCTCTCCCAGAGCTACCGAGCCAAGTTGACCCCAGGAAATGAGGCTGAGGCAGAGACTGAAGCGTTGTGTGCCTTCATTCAGCAGTTCACAAGCACTGAATACAATAAGGTAATGTTCCTCCCGTTATTATAGCTACAGGGAAATGCCTCTTGCACACAAGAAGAAGCTGGTAGCTGCACCTCACTTAGAAGTAAATTGTTCTTTACTATCTACAGTTGCTGGAGACTCTTCTGCCTCTGCAAGACCTGGAAGCTCGTGTCAATGCTGCTGTGGATCTGATAACGCTGAGCCACAAAAACATCAATCGGGAGACTCTCAGTTTTGCTGCTGCTTCCTTTTACTACAAACTGAAGGCTGCTGACAAGTATGTGCCGGAGTCCAAGTATCATGGGAATGTAACGCTACTGAGGGCAAAGACCCACAACGAGTATGAAGAAGGCCTGGGTGGAGATTACAAGCTCTCAGAGGTTAGTTTAAGGAACAGCTCCAGGTATGAAGCTGCACTTTTCTAGTTGGGGGGCAGGAAGGAAGTGGCAGGATGCCATATTCTTGCCCTCCCCCAAAAATATTGGCTTTGGGGGATAATAATTTTGCAACTCTCTCTTCCTGAAAACTGAAGAGTCCCCAGAAAACAACATGAAGAGGAGGCTGCACAGTTCTAGGCCAGTGTCAGTCTCAAAGGAGGCTGAGGTCCAGGAGAAGTTCTCACTCCAATTTTGAAGCAATTCCTTAACAGCAACCTACAGTTGTTTCTACTGCTAATTCTTATAGCTCCCAAAATGCATTCTGTGCTCTGAAGAGCTACTAGTCTGCAAACAAATCAGTACGGGGAGGGTTGAAGCAGAGACAACTTAAAACAGTCTTTGCTTTTTAACCTTTGTGCACTCATTTTTAAAAATTATTCCCTCTTGATATAACATAAGACAGCAGGAAGGGGAAGAGAATTTATTGATCTTCTTTAAAAATAATCTTCCTCCTTCCTTTCCTCATTACAGCCCAGATGCTCTTCCCTTTTGGAACTTCTCATTTATTCCCCTTCCCACCAAGCGTTGTGTGATACAATTTTTATCATGCACTTAAGAAAAGTTAATTGCGTGTGTTCCCACCCACCAAGAGACTATCCTTAAAATTGCCATCTTTCTGAAAGTGTTTACATTCCCAACACAACCAGCTACACCAGCTTATTCCTTGCTGTGATGGGGAAAATGGATCCACTTCTACTGGGGCCCAAGGTAGAGGTCCTGGCCCCCTATGGCCTGCCCTCAACAGTGCATACATTGAAGCATTGAAATGAAAAGGTCATAGAGTCAGAACAGAGAATGGAACATGTGTCAGAAGCTAGAGACCTTCAACCTCACCCTTCTGTCTCAGACTTTCATGTCTTATAGCTAAGGCAGCAAGAATGTGGAACTAAAATGCTTTAGAATTCTGGATATAAAATTTTCTTTTGTCTTTTTGCCATGTGTAGGTCTGTGAGGGGAAAGTATCTGTCCATGTCATTGAAGGGGATCACCGTACCTTCTTGGAGGGAGCTGGTGTTGAGTCAATTATTGGGATCATCCACAGTTCACTAGCAGAGCCCCGGGTCAGCGTCCGAGAGGGTTAGTCCCTTTCTGCTCACCTTCTATCACTGGCCAAGAGAATTCCAGCAATATATCCCTTGTTACGACAGACCCCAAGGAACTCTTCTTGTAATCCAACATCCCATCTGCTCTGCAATCAGGTCTAGGAAGTCCTGCTGATGGATGTCTCTCTCCAGTGTTGTGACACTCTCACTCTACACTGCTACATGGACCTACATCTATGGCTACTTCCTACCCCTTTGGCAGCATGAAAAACAAACTTAGGAGTAGACTTCTTGTGCTATGTATCATTTTGTTGTCTTAACAGTATTCCAAAGGATAAGTGATAGCACTTATTAACTAAGCCCAGTTAGCAAGGAGGGGAGCTGCAGCTGATTTTGGAGACATCTGTTGATCTGTGAAGAATCAGTCTGTAGTTAAGCTGGATAGAATTCCATTGAGGCTCTTGTAACTCTTTTTTATTTGAAATAGTTTGCGTATTTATTGCATCAACTTCCCAGTTTTAATTTATCATTAATTTAAAGAAAACAAAACAAAACATAGTTTGGAAGTTTTTATTCCTTCTACCAGGTGAAGTTGCCAATTTTGTTAAACCAAAATGCATCTTTGCAGCAGTCCCTCCCCTCCTTGCTTCACGAAGAGAGAGAGGAGGGTCAGGGAGGGTCTCAAGATGCTGCTGTGCTAGGCACCTTAAGTAACTTGGGTTGATGTACTTGTACAGCTGACCATAGGCACATACCAAGTGTGGGCTGCACAGGGCCCTGTACTGGGGTCTCTGCAACTTCAGGCCCCTCTTCCAGAATACACCTACCACTTCACCTTGTTTCTGACCCACCATTAGCCTCTCCATTCAACCATACACACTTTGAAAAAATTAACTCTGAGACTTTCACCCTCCCTAGTTCCTCATGACCCCCTGCTCTCCCAGAACCAAAGCTCTGCAGTGGTTATAGCTGTCTGCCTAACACCCCTGCATATCTTATTTAGCACCAGGCCTGGCTAAGCCTAGGGCCATCCTTGTGTGCACTCATCCTCTCCTCACTGAGACTGGAAATCCTACACGTTAGCCAAGTAATCAGTTCAGTGGCAAATTATTTTAAAAGATTTGATACCTTTTTAAAAGACATTTCCACTTTAGAATCCAACACGCCTTTTTCTTACTTTTCCTACGCTGGACCTGTCTTTAGGAAAACCAGTGAATTCATGCTGTACCTATGATACAGAGGAAACATGGGGAGCAAACATCATCAACTAGATTGGAGCCGTTGTGCCTCTCAGAACTGCATTATATATAATCCAGCTCGCCCACTAGATTATTTTGTCAGTATTGGCACAGTCCAATGACAGGAGTGTCCCTGACTGCAACAGGTTCTGAGGTCGGGGCTCGGTTGGTTAAACCACCCTCTGTGGATGGCAGCTGAGTAACTGGTTTTAGTTTAATAAAATATTTGTGTGGAAATTTGAAATGCAAACACAGTGTTGACTTAAAACATTTCCAAGTCAGTCTTGTTCTGTTTTTTTTTCATTTTTTACATGCCTTTGGTAAAAATGCTGCTCTAGAGAGTGTCCTTTCCTCGTTGGCTCTCCTAAAATTAAATGATAATTGATCTCTGGCTGGATGGCTTTTCTTTCTCTCTCCTCTTCCTCCCTCCGCCTCCTTATTTGTCAGTCATCCTGAATCTTCCATTTCTTGGTATAAAAATCCCTCCAAAACTTCTGCTGGCAAATATTGTTGGAAGGCTGTAAAGATGATGCATTTGGTATTTTGGAACATTGAAACCTGTAGCCATGATCTTAGTACCTCAGACAGGTGTAACCAAACTAAGAGTGGGCATTGGACACAAAAGTCCTAATCTTAGCTCTGACTCTGTGTTGGATAAATCATTAACCTCCCTGCCTCAGTTTCCCCATCTGCAAAATGGGGCTTATAGCACCTGTTTCATAGGTCTGTTAAGATTTATTAGACAATGTGTAAATCACTTGGTCCATGCAAAATGCTGTTAAGTAGTACAGTCAGCTCTGTGTGTGTGTGTGTGTGTGTGTGTGTGTGTAATTGCCACGGCCCTGACCCTACACTGAAAAGGAGAGTGGGTCAATCACATAGTCACCTGTGTGTGACTAAAACGCCATATTTCTGAGCGCCATTCTTGAAAATCCAGGCACTTAGGCAAGAAGTAAAACACAAAATGAAAGAGAAATTTTCAGTAATAAATGTTTCAAAATTATTGGCAGTTGCAGTGATCCAGGGGAGGGGGGAATTCTCAAGGACATGGCCTGTACTGAAGAGCTGGAAGAAGGAAGGTGACAAAACTGAATTAACTTCGCAAACAGTGCTGAATTAACAGGGGTCTGAGCTGAAGGAAAGTGCTGCTATTGTACAGTGGCAATTTAAATGAATAGTTCTGAATAAGTGGACAAGGCTAGAGCTAATTCCGTTCCAATAGTTAAAGCAGAAGGTGTGTGCTAATTATTTCTAAAGTGACATAAATGTGCATGGCCTCTCACAGACTGCTTGCAGCTACTGATTTAGTAGTAAGTACATCAAGAATGACCTATCAAATAATGGCACACATGATCTTGAAGGAGAGAAATGGAAAAGTTTTTGTATTTGTTATCCCAAAACGGTATTTTTTTTCACATCTAAACTTCAGCTGCAGCTATATAACCCATTATCTTATTGGCTGCTGAATATAGTCTGCCAAAAATAACTTAATAGGCTTATATTGCCTAATGGTTCTCAATGAGCTATTGTGACAGATATATGGCTCTTGTATTTTATTTGTGCAGAATCAAGCACTATTGTTACACTTGCTTCTTTGAGAGAGGAAATTTCTGCCAGAGCCAAGTCTCCAAGTGGAGAGTGACATTAAACTCTCAAAAGAGAAGTTAATTGGATTCCAGTGCTTTCTCCCTGTACTATTGTGTGGACCCAGGAAGTGCAAGGTTCGGGAGTCAGAACCATTGGCTGGTTATCAGGACTACCTGGAGAACAGTGCAATAGTTGAGGCTGTGGCAGCTGGAAAAATTTGCTACTGAAACCAGCTATGAACTTCCCCCTTTTCTCTAGCACATGGGGGGCGGGGAGTTTCTGAGCTGGCCTACCTGGATACTATCACAACTGCCATGGTCTGTGGAACGGTATCTGAAGAAGATAGAGGGGGAAAAGCCACTATTGCAAATAATCATTGCTGAAAATAACCATCAGCAAATCTTACCCAATGAGTATTTCAACTATGAGCCAAAGTCATGTGCTGGGGGAGGAGGAAAGGGACTGACAGATAGTTCAGTGAGAACACATTGCAACAGAATTTATTTGTTGCTGTGAAATTTGGTCATTGTGCCAGGAGCCCAGGTATAGAGAGAAAAAGAGAGGGCTATCACCTGGTACTTAGGGTGAAATGGGACAGTGTGGGAGGGAGAGGTTCCCAAGAGATGCTGAAAGAGCAGCTAGAGAAGTAAAATGAAACTGTTTCAGCAATTCAAAGAAGGGAGAGTATAGAGCAAGCGTGATTTATTATGCCAGAGATACCACGAATGGGAATAAAGGGGCATGCATTGGGTGTAGTTTTCACATGCAGAAGAATACAAGACCCTGTTTTGTGATTGAAGTATGGGCCTCCATATGACTATAATCTTTATATGATCAGGTTCTTTTAATTGCCACAAGTGTTGGTGTTATGTACCAAAATATAATTGTTGCTTAGTGCATTAGGTTAATGTGAGACGCCACAGGATGGCAGACTGCTATTGCATATCCACATATGCAGCAGGAGCATGTGACTGAATTCAACAACTCTTACCTACTCTGTAGTATTATAAATACTTTAGACTGGATGACTGCAATGCAATGGGGCTACACTTTAAATCCACTTGGAAACTAGGGCTAGTGCAGAATATGGCACCCCATACAACTACTTACCATGAGCATGTGACAGCAGCACTCTGGAGCTGCACTAGCCATACAGTGGTTTCTGGATAGAATTTAAGGTGGTGATTCTGACACATAAAGCCCTAACTTACCTGGGATCCTCTTAGAAAAGAGACACTCTCCCTGGGCCATACAGCTGAAGCTGAGGGAAATAAGAGGAACACAAGTTAACCTTTCCCCAATCCAGTATAAAAGAGAGGGGGCTGCTAGCAGAGTTGTTTTGTGACATCGCTTTTTTGGAATATGCTCTCCATGGTCTAAAATAACTAGAATATATTGAACTTCCAGTGCAGATGATCAGGTCGTACTATCACCCAAATAAGACACTTTCCAGAGAAATGTACTTTAAGGGTCTGCCTGGGAAAGATACAAGTCTATGATCATAGGCTATAATTAGCAGCACAGGGAGAAGATTTCAGACTGTAGAAGGCTCTTTAACATGTGCCAATGGCTAGATGCTGACACTAGATAAATTCAGGCCAGAAATACAGTAGAGGTTTTTTAATAGTGGAATTAACCACTGGAACAATTTATGAAAGGGTGTAGTGGATTCTCCTTCACCCGAAGTCTAAGTTGAAATTGGATGTCTCTAAAAACAGAGGTTCTCAAACATTTTTTGACCCCTTTTCAAATGTAATGTTAATCATGGACCCCCAACTGAGAAACTGGCTGACAAAAGTATAGGTGTACTTCATATAAACATGTACTGTTAGTAATGCATTAAGACGGTGGTTCTCAAACTGGGTCGGGATCCCAAAGTGGGTCACGACCCCTTTTTAATGGGGTCATGAGGGCTGGCGTTAGACTTCCTGAGGCCTACGCTGAAGGGCTTCAGCCCTGGGTGGCAGGGCTCAGGTTATAGGCCCCCTGCTTGGCGCTGAAACCCTCTCCCCCTCACCTCCCCGGGGTTGCCTAGTCATTTTTGTTCTCAGAAGGGGGTTGTGATGCAATGAAGTTTGAGAACCCCCACTTTAAGAAAAAGAGTATGAGTAATTACAGATATCAGTGACATAGACTCTGCAGTAAGACATGCACACCCATCTATCCTTGGTGTGATGGTTGACAAGCAAACTCATATATCATTCTACACTTCCAGTCAGGACCTGAACTTTGTCTTCATAGCTGTCATGGCAGAGAATGATGCGTCACATATATATGTTTTTGGGAAAGGTAGCAACACTTTCATTGCTTCTGTAACTAAAACTGTGTGCTCCACAGCAACAGTTAGCCAAAACGGGCAAGGTGTCTGTTCCTGAAACTTAATTTTCACAATAGGTTGAACAGTTTCTGTTCTGCTTTTCCACTCAAATGGCAAAATGATATAGCAAAAGTTGAGAACAGAGTCCGAATCCAATCATATTTCTCCATGTTTATATTTTTAAAGTAAACCCTGAAGTATTCTGACAAAGTTGAAAGATGAGCAACAATCCTTTCTTTCACACAGTCAATTGTCACGCTGTTTGGATCCAGAAATTCTGTCAGTAGTGGCAGATTCCACTGCTCAGTCTAGTTTTCTAAAGTATCAGAGGAGTAGCCGTGTTAGTCTGGTTCTGTAGAAGCAGATGCTGCAATCTTGTCACTTACCTCAAGTATGGTTGTATTGCCCCCTTGTGGGGACAAGTTCAGTGCATTCAACAAGTTAAAAATGTCTGTGAAGTATGCAAGCATCACAAGCCATATTCGGCCAGAACAGTTTGTGGTGATTGTTGGATTGTGCACAGAAAACCAAAACCAGCAGCTCTTTGCCAAGCTCAAAAACTCTTTCTAACGCTCTGCTGAGAAATAGCCAACACACTTTCATATGAAACTCTAATTTGTCATGTCTTGCACCCATTTCTAAACACAGCTTTGCAAAAAGGTGTGAATTCAAAGGCCAGGACTTTACAAAATTGAATTTGGCACATCAGTAATTTGGTTTCCATTTTCTTTGATGCAAGGGCCTGGCAATGCAACATACAGTGTGTTACAATTACCTGTGGGTTTATGGCTTGTATTCTTGTTACACCACCACTCCTATTGTCTGTAATAGTGGCAGCACTGTCCATGAAAACAGCAACACACTTCAGCGATTCAGCTTTCATTAAATCATCCAATAATTTGAATATTTCCTGACCTGTTGTCTGTTTTGGTAACTCCTGACAAAAAAGAAAATCTTCCAAAATGTCCCCCCAGCCAAACATAACGAACAAAAACTAATAATTGTTCTGCATTACCAACATCAGCTGTCTCATCAAGCTGAACCACAAAATTTTCACATATATGTAGCCTTTCAATTAGTTGGCATTTTACATCACGTGTTGTTAGAAAGTGGTATGGCCTTAAGAATCTTCGCTTACCAGCACGTCACACTTTTTTAAAGCAGCTGGAAGAATCAGTTGTTCTCCAGTGGTATGGGATTTTTTATTCTTTGCAATCCAAAGTACTGTTAAGAAAGATGCTTTCAGAGCCTTTTCCAGAACCGATGTTATGTTTGACATTTGAGTTTTATTCTTTCCTTTGTTGAAAAAAGTCTCTGGATTTATCTTTATACTCCAGGTGCCTTGTTGTGAGGTGTAGTTTCAACTTTGCCAATTTAATTGCTTCGTTTGATAGGATTTGTAAGTATACAATGCCTTGCGGTCATTCATCAATAAATTTGATAAAATCAATATAACTTTTATCAACTTTCTGTTATTCGTTTCTTACAACTTAACTCTGGATTTTTCATGGCTTCCTTCAGTGCAACTAGCAGTACTAGTATAAGGACTTTTTAAAAACTTATCCATTTTCAATGTAATTTGCTCATACACTGTAAAAATATATTCCACTTCCACCCACCGAAGACCTCTCAGCCATCAAAAAAACTGAGGTCACTTCTGATTTGCGGTCGCAAAGCAGTGAGATTTGACGCTGATGCTTATGCAGTGTGAGTATTACGGCATTGTTCATACACCATGGCATATGTTGTGTAAACAGAAAAAGATTTGTTAGTTTTAATTAGTAGATGATGCAGACATGCAGTGAGATTTTTTTATTTTTTTGTAATATTTTGCAGACCCTCAGTGCAGTCTCTAAGGACCCCTGGGGTCCTTGGAGCCCAGTTTGAGAATCTCTTTTCTAAAAGATAACGCTCTACCTCAGCCGCAAAAGATAGGTTTGATTACAGGATGATGTTATCTGACCTACGTTATGCAAAAGATCAGACTAGTCTTAACAGCTAGGAAACCATTTTCCTCTACAAGAGTTAAGTCTGGAGCCAGGTCCCATACATGCTCTGAAGGTAAGTACACCAGTTGGGATAAACCTCATAGAAACACTATACGTGCAGTGCTGCAGTCAAATATTTATGTGCCTAGGGACTTCTCAACAATGACTGCAGAGCACAATTAGGCCCTATCTCCTAATCAACAAGAAAAGGAATATTCAGCTTCTGATACTCCCTCAACAAAATATGCAGACATCCCATTCTCTAAAGCACTGGAGAGTGAAAACAAAACTAACACACACACACATCAAAAAGAAAGCAATAATCAGCTGATCCTACATAATACCACCTTTCCCCAAAAGGGCACTAAGACAGGTACTTGATGTCCCTGCTGTGGGAAGCTCTGCCACGATCTTCTGTTAGACTCTGATAGGAAGATAAGTTGTCAATCTCAGCAACAGTGTTTGGTGGTGGCAAGCAGGGCAAGTGCCAGCAGAGCTGGCGCTAGGCATAAGCAGACTAAGCAATTGCTTAGGTCCCCGAGCAGCTCGAGGGCCCCTATTTGCTTTGTCAGTGTGTTGGGCATGGGGGAGAGGGGTGACAAAATATTCCTGCTTAGGGCTCCCAATAGACTAGCACTGCAGCTGAATGCCAGGTCCCGTAGCAAGCCACTCAAGGAACAATCCTATGCCTCCATCAGTGAGAGATTATGGGACAAAACATATCTTGTAGGCACCAAATTCAGAATGTCCTCTCAAATAAGGAGTAGGGTAGTGTTCAGTCTAAAGTCACACAGGGATGGGTGTTGCAAAGCCAAGCCCTGAAGCCAGTCTCCCTATCCCCTCCCAGATACAGAACCACCAGCCCTGCCGCCCCATTCCCAGCCAGCCCCAGCCAGGGCGTGTGAGGCAAGGACCACGGCTCCCCGCTGCCCTCAGCCGGTGTGAGGCAGGCAGACGCTCCCCTGCTCATGGGGTGCCTGAGGAGGAACCTCATCCCCTCTCCTCGGGGGGCGGGGCGGGCCCCCCCTTCCCTTCCCGCCCCTTCCCGCGGGGGCTGTGCGAGGGCCGGGGGCTCCACGCTTCTCCCCTAGCGGCCCCTTCGGGCAGCGCCGCGGTTTCGGGGGGCCTGTGCGATGTAGCACCGGGGATCCGGTCGGAGCGGGATGGCGGAGGCACCGTCCGGCCGCCTCAGCGCCCAGCCAGGGGCCGAGCCTCCCGGCCCGCAGGCGGCGGCGGCGGCGGCTCCAGCCTCTGAGCGTTTCGGGGAGCAGGTACCGTGGGGGGTCTCGGCGGGGGCGGGATACGGACGCTGCCTTGGCGGGAGAGGCGCCTGCGCCCGGCCTGAAGCCTGTGCGGGCCCGGCAGGCACCGCCCACCCCCCATGCGCGGCCCCGCTGGCGTCCCGGCCGGGGCGGCGGGGCCGGGTGCGCTGAGCCCGCCTGGGCACTGACAGGCGCGTCCGGCTGGGCGGGGAGCAGGTAGGCCCGCCCCGTGCCCGGGGAGCGGGGGTGTGACGGGGGCCGGGCTGCCGCGGGATAGCGAAGGAGCCGGAGTGAACACGGGAATTCACAGCCCCGGGTGCCGCTGGGGGCCTGGGGCGCAGTCCCGGACCTGGGCTAGCCGGGACGTTGCGCCCAGCCGGCGGTGTGGGCATCGCTACCAGCTCCATGGCAGCGCTCAGCCAAACTGCACGTGACCCTGCCACGGTGTAGGTACCATGGTTCTTCTGGGACGCCCTACGTGGCTTGAGACCTGCCTCCTTGAGAGACTAAGGGTACGTCTACACTACGGGATTATTCCGATTTTACATAAACCGGTTTTTGTAAAGCAGATTGTATAAAGTCGAGTGCACGCGGCCACACTAAGCACATTAATTCGGCGGTGTGCGTCCATGTACCGAGGCTAGCGTCGATTTCCGGAGCGTTGCACTGTGGGTAGCTATCCTGTAGCTATCCCATAGTTCCCGCAGTCTCCCCCGCCCATTGGAATTCTGGGTTGAGATCCCAATGCAAAAACAGTGTCGCGGGTGATTCTGGGTAAATGTCGTCACTCAATCCTGCCTCCGTGAAAGCAACGGCAGACAATCATTTCACGCCCTTTTTCCCTGGATTGCCCTGGCAGACGCCATAGCATGGCAACCATGGAGCCCGTTTTGCCTTTTGTCACTGTCACCATATGTGTACTGGATGCTGCTGACAGACGCGGTACTGCCTAGATAGCAGCATTCATTTGCCTTTGCAAGGTAGCAGAGACGGTTACCATCCCTATTGCACCGTCTGCCATGCCATTGTAAATTGGCGATGAGATGACAGTTATCAGTCATGCTGTACCATCTGCTACTGTCATGGGTGCTCCAGGCTGGCCTCGCTGAGGTCAGCCGGGGGCGCATGGACAAAAATGGGAATGACTCCCCGGGTCATTCCCTTCTTTATGTTTTGTCTAAAAATAGAGTCAGTCCTGCCTAGAATATAGGGTAAGTGTACTAGAGAACCAGAGAGCACAGCTGCTCCGTGTCAGCCCCAGAGATGATGAGCTGCATGCCATTCTAGGGGGTGCCCCTGCAACAACCCCACCCATTGCTTCCCTCCTCCCCCAACCCTCCTGGGCTACCGTGGCAGTGTCCCCGCATTTGTGTGATGAAGTAATAAAGAATGCAGGAATAAGAAACACTGCCTTTTTAGTGAGATAAAATGAGGGGAAGGAAGCCTCCAGCTGCTATGATAGTCCAGGCAGGACATTAAAGGGGGGGGGGGAGAGGAGCCCAACCTCCCACTGCTATGATAGTCCAGGCAGTACAGAATCTTTTCTTTAGACATGAAAGGGGCAGGGCTGATGGAGCTCAGCCTCCAGTTGCTATGATGAAGACGGTTACCAGCCATTCTGTACCATCTGCCGGGAATGACCAGAAGTCATTCCCATTTTTACCCAGGTGCCCCCGGCCGACCTCACCGAGGTCAGCCAGGAGCACTCACGGGCTGATGATGACGATGGATAGCAGTCATATTGTACCATCTGCCACCGGGAAGGGGATGCTGGTGTTCAGCGCTGCAGCACCCCGTCTACCAGCAGCAGGCAGTAGACATAGGGTGACATTGAAAAAAGGCAAGAAACGTTTTTTTCCTTTTCTTTCAGGGGGGGGTGGGGTGGGGTGGGGAAGGGTGTAAATTGACGACATATACCCTGAAACACCTGGGAAAATGTTTTTGACCCTTCAGGCATTGGGAGCTCAGCCAAGAATGCAAATGCTTTTTGGGGACTGTGGGATAGCTGGAGTCCTCAATACCCCCTCCCTCCCTCCATGAGCATCCATTTGATTCTTTGGCTTTCCGTTACGCTTGTCACACAGCACTGTGCTGTGGCCTCTGTCTATCATAGCCTGGAGATTTTTTCAAATGGTTTGTCATTTCGTCTTCTGTAACGGAGCTCTGATAGAACAGATTTGTCTCCCCATACAGCAATCAGATCCAGTATCTCCCGTATGGTCCATGCTGGAGCTCTTTTTGGATTTGGGACTGCATCGCCACCAGTGCTGATCAGAGCTCCATGCTGGGCAAACAGGAAATGAAATTCAAAAGTTCGTGGGGCTTTTCCTGTCTACCTGGCCAGTGCATCCGAGTTCAGATTGCTTTCCAGAGCGGTCACAATGGTGCACTGTGGGATACCGCCCGGAGGCCAATACCGTCAATTTGCGGCCACACTAACCCTAATCTGACATGGCAATACCGATTTCAGTGCTACTCCTCTCGTCGGGGAGGAGTACAGAAATCGGTTTAAAGAGCCCTTTATATCATAGAATCATAGAATCTCAGGGTTGGAAGGGACCTCAGGAGGTCATCTAGTCCAACCCCCTGCTCAAAGCAGGACCAAACAAGCTATAGAACAAGGCACCACTATCGATATAAAGGGCCTCGTTGTGTGGGCGGGTGCAGGGTTAAATCGGTTTAACGCTGCTAAATTCGGTTTAAAGGCGTAGTGTAGATCAGGCCTATCTCACTGCCACATGCTGCTGCCACGGGGGTTGGTGGAGGCACTCCGGCCGGCGCTCAAGGCAGGACATTTTCCATGAGCTATCCCAGATTTTCTGATTCACATTCCCCTGCCCCTTGGTCCGAAATCTCCTGAATCTGTTGGCCTTCATGGGCACACTGCACAACCCATCGTTTTTGGAGGGTTTTGGGGAGGGAAGACTGAAGGGCAGGCTGTTGAGGATAAGGATCTTGACTTAAAGTTGAATTTTTTCCTGGTTTTAGAGAGCCTGCTGTTTTATTTATTTAATGGATCCGAAAGGTGCTTACATATTTAGTGCTTTTTATGTTTATGCAAATAAAATAGTAAAACACTAACTACTGTCAACTATTTAGTCCTTTGAATGTGGGTTCTGCCAGAGGATTCCAAACCATTTCTGATATGTTCTTTGCTGTTGTGACAGTCTGTTTTCTACCCCACAAGAAAATCAAATATGAAAAATAATAGCCTCAAATCCCTCCTTCTGTTGATTTTAATGTTGGTGAGTTGAAGCTCTCTCTAAAATGTTTCTTTATTTAATAGAAATTAAAGCTTCAAAGTGTCTAACCCACACCAAATGTAAAGGGTCAAAGCAATTCATTCTTTAGCTCTGATTTTTCTTTAACCATGGCTCACCTGATCCTGCTTTTACAGTTTTATTCCTAAAACAATTAACTCACCTACCACATCTCTCACTCTGGGATCAACACAGTTACATCATCACTGCAAACAAGTTTTCTTCCTGTGATTTCATCCTCACTCATATGCTGTCACAGGACTTTTCAGGACTTTCTTATTCTAAGCTCCTGGCTGGAGTCTTCTCCTGCCAGTCACATTTGGCCATGGGGCAGAATAGTCATAGACTTTTCACCTCAAGTTCACTTACTCCTACGCTCCTCTGCAGTTTGACTTTTGAAAGCTGCTGCCACCACCACAGCATTTCTCTTATCTACCTGAAAGGCAAGGCAGAAGTCTTTATGTGGGTAATGCACTTTTAGGTAGAATACCACCAAGCTGAAGTACAGTGAAATCTAGGTAGATTTACCAAGTGTCAGAGATCTGGCTTGATTTAAGTAATTCACGAATTTGCTGCCTCCTAGAACCTGAGTATCATAGAATCATAGAATTCAAGATCAGAAGGGACCATTATGATCATCTAGTCTGACCTCCTGCAAGATGCAGGCCACATTAGCCGATCTACCCACTCTTTTAGCAAGCGACCCCTGCCCCATGCTTCGGAGGAAGGCGAAAAACCTCCAGGGACACTGCCAATCTGCCCTGGAGGAAAATTCCTTCCCGACCCCAAATATGGCGGTCAGCTGAACCCCGAGCATGCGGCAAGACTCTCCAGCCATACCCTCTGAAAGAGGTTAAGAATATCATATTATTCAGTAGAGTCTCTTTAGAGCTTTTTCTCGTGACCAATAGGTTGAAATATGAAGTGGGCAGGTGGTGAGGGGTTTGTGTTATTTTGAAAAAAAAAAAAATCTTGTGGGTGCTGTTTGTACAGTAGCTATCACAACCAGGACTGAACGAGCCCTCTGTGCACTTTGTGGTGGGCATCTTAGAAATATTATAGAAAAGTACAGCAGGGGACAGGCTTCTCTTTGCACACGTCACCTGACACTAGAAATATTTGTTACTGTTTACTTAGGAAAAGATTGTCAGATTCTTTTGTCTCTGCTCATGATTAATTTCACTTTGAAAAAAATTATTTCTGTATTTCCCTCTTTTCTTTTAGTCTGGGTAAGATGCCAAAGCTCCAGGGGTTTGAGTTCTGGAGAAACACATTGAGAGCTGCTCACTATGTAGTTGCTCCTATGGTGGATCAGAGTGAACTAGCTTGGAGACTACTGAGCCGTCGCCATGGAGCCCAGTTGTGTTACACACCCATGCTGCATGCTCAGGTCTTTGTCAGAGATGCCAATTACCGCAAAGAGAATTTATACTGTGATGTGTGCCCTGAGGATCGGCCACTGATTGTGCAGGTAAAGTCATTAAAAGGAATTTTAATTTTACAGTGTAAGCTCTGTAGAGCTAGTCCCTGGCTAAGTGTATGTTCTTATGGCATATTTTGGGTGTTACCGTAATATAAATAAACTTGGAGAGTATGCTGCTACAGAATACTTATTTATAGCCCTTTACTTGAAGTGCTGTACAAACACTAACTCATGCCATATACCTGAAATTATTACTGATCTTATCTGTAAGAAGAATTCTCACCCCTAGAGTCTTGCCTGTTCCATGAAGAGATAGTAATGGAGGACATCCCAAGAAAGAAATTTCAGCGTATAAACAGAGCAATGTATTCTTGAGAGACTATGTAAACAAGTAAGAGCAGGGAAAAGGTATACCGGACCTTCTGAAATGAGTGAATCTGGGATTTGTTTGATGACTATCAGCTTAGGTCTTAAAGTTTCCTTATTAACTTTAGAATTAAAATTGGATGTTTAAAATTTAACTTTCCCTTGTAGCAGCAGTGATACACCTTCCCCATTAAGGTATGCTGAGTTTCCTCCTTGGCTGGACAGGTGTCTTGGCTGAGGTCTAGCCCTGTAGTTCCTAATTTTGATTCATCCTTATTTAAAAAAACCTCATGTATGAAATGCCACTTTTTTGTGTACATCTGGTTTGGGCTTTCCCATAGTAAAAAACTCAAGGAATCCTAAAACATTAGATTATAGCATCCTTTTAAAGCATCTCAGGTTTTTAGATAGTAAATCAAAAGTCAGCAGCAATTATTTGTCTTTGTTACTCAAATTACAAGAAACAAGTGTCATAAGTGACATCTTGATATATTTTGGTCTGTTGCTGAACTAAGTCAATGGCTTGAATTTGACTTACCTAACTTGAAGTTGAAGTTCCTCCTAATCCTTATTTGGAGAATTGTTGAACATGAGCCAAAGTTCACTTTGCTTGCCTTTTTACAAAATTTAAATAAAGAAAAATAAAGTATTGAGTAGCACTGAATACTAAAAAATGCCATTAATGAGACAGGTGTGCTTGTTTCACACAACACAGTTGCTTTATGTCAGATGAGATATTGGATCGCTTCAGTCATAGGTCCAGTTCTGACCTGAGGTTCATCCTGTACTAGCTATTAATGGCAATCAGGGCAGAAAAGCCAGTCTCACAGAGATATGTAGTGCTGAAAGGCATCAGAAGTTTCAAAGTTTATCCTTATACAGGAATTAACGCCTCTCTACTGCTCAGCCAAAAGCTGCCTGACCGCACTTTGTTGAATTTGAGAGAGTCCACCATCATGTGACCATTCAATCAACTCTTCCTTTATTAAGACACTGTCTGGCATTATGTCTTCTATTGAAAATAGGTCCTCAAGCCTTACCTGGGCACTAGGCAACTTCAGTTCCAATTTACCCTTATTACAAGGCTTCAGGTTCCCAGTTCCCTCCAATCCAGGGAGCTCTACTAGTCCCCTTACAGCTTCTGGCCTCTCTGGAGAGTCTCTGCACTCAACTCCTTCCCCCTTGGCAAAGGGATTCTACAGCCCTCCTTGATGGGACTCTGCTGCAATTCAAGCAGGCTTCCCCAGCCCACCAATGTCCAGGTTCCAGCCCTGCTCCACAGGGTCTCCCTTGGTCCTTGAACTCACATTTCATTCCCTTGGTTCAGGCCCCCTGCCCTCCTTTTTGGGGTTGTGATTCATATGGGCTTCCCCAGCCTACCAATCTCCTTTCTGGGTCCCATCCCAGGGATTCTCTCCTCCTGCAAGTTAGCCAACAGCTGGGTTTTGTCATGTTAAGGAGGTACCTGATTAACACCTGGCCTCCTTCCCCAGCTAGTCTGGTGCTCCCTTGAATTGCTGTTTCCTTAAAGGGCTCATATGATGAACAGGGGTTGACTGACTCCAGGTCCCACTACTCCTTAAAGGGCACAGACTGCCTTGTTACAGGATAACATCTCCAAAAAGGTCACATCAGTTTAGAAACTTCTGCTCTAGTGTTCTGGGTTTGTCTAGTTAAGTCATCAGTTTTCTCCATTTTAGGGTATAAAAGTTTTCTACATAGACTCTTGTTGGGTCATACAGCTAGTCATAATTATCACACCTCACCCCAGCTCATAGCTTCCTTCAGCCCTTCCCAGGGCTCAGCAATCCTTCCCCCCTTCCCCTTCAGTGCAGGGGATTTTTGACCCACCTCAGTAGGTGACACCACAGGGTGTAGCAAGCCCAATTCCCCAGGCCTTAGTGTCAAGACCTTAATAAGTGAAGCAGCCAAGTGCTTTGATCTCTATGATCACATTGTCTGTCCCCAAAAAAGTATTTCCTATTGAGCTAACTTGCATGGGAGCTACAGCTATTCCTCCTCAACCCTTATTACACGAGTACCTTCCATCATACTGCTGCTTTTGTCAGCTCACCCTCCTGCTGGCTGCAGGCTGCCTTTATATCTCCCAGCAGACCTGATTCACAGTTGCATGCCCTGGGAGGTAAATCAGGCACAGGTGAGACTGAACCCAAACTACCATACAGAGCAATTTTACCCTGTAACAGCCCCTGTTATGCTGTTTGTTTGGTTTTTATATTTTATTCATTTTGGACAATGAACCTTACTAGTCTGTTTTCAGTTTTAATCATCAAACCATTTTTGTCATTAGCACTGGGCTTTGTAAAACCTGTTTAAAATGACTACATTTGGAGCCTAAACTATCTGACTGAGTCCCCCTTAACAAAACAAAACAAAATGAAAACACACTTACTCTTGATGAATTCAAGGATAGCTCAGTGGTTTGAGCATTAGCCTGCTAAACCCAGGGTTGTGAGTTCAATCCTTAAGAGGGCCACTTAGGGATCTGGGGCAAAAATTGGTCCTGCTAGTGAAGGCAGGGGGCTGGACTTGATGACCTTTCAAGGTCCCTTCCAGTTCTAGGAGATTGGTATATCTCCAATTATTACCTTTATATGTTAAATACTAATTTGATCTGAGACTGTGAACAATTGATTCATATTGTATCTGTGCTCCACATTCTGCACTGGTTAACAATCCACCTGTGGAATGTAACATTGATCCTGTTGGTATCTACAATATCCTGACTAGCTCATAACCCAGTTACCTCAGAAACATCCTTTCTTCCTCTTTTCTGCTAACCACCTATGTATATCCAGAATGCTTATTTTAGATAGATATGGATAGTGAATGCTCTCCTTTGGAATCCACTCTCACCTGGCCTTGGCACATATAAAATGTGTTATAAAATGCATCACTTTGTCCAGAGTTTCTTTTGACTTTGGCTCTGGAATGCTAAGCTTTCTGTGTTTTGGGGGGAGCTTTTTTGGGGGTGGGGGGAGTTATTTAAAGTTGTGGCTCTGCAGCAGTTGCATGTCAAGGCTTATATATTCCTTTAATTTGAGAATCAGTCTCTGCTTCTAATCTAAGATACATAAATTGTATCCATACACTATAGCAATGAGGTCCTTTATAAGTAGTAGTAATAGTTTGTCAGTACTTGAAATTGAGCCTTGCCTAACTTGTTACTTATGTACATCTTTCTCAGTTCTGTGCCAATGACCCTGAAGTGTTTGTCCAGGCCGCACTGTTGGCTCAGGATTATTGTGATGCCATAGACCTGAATTTGGGTTGCCCTCAGATGATTGCAAAGAGAGGTATGTGCAAATCTGAGCTCTGAATGAACAAAGCAATGACATGTTGCACATCTAAACTTACCCTATGGCAGTGCAACATCCTGTAGACCAAATCCTGCCTGGATGTGCCTGGCAATTCTGTTGAAATCAGCAGTTACACTCATTTTAACCAGGACTGGGTTTGGTACCTTGTAAGTAACAGAAGCTAAAACTAGTTGCTTGAAGTGTAGTTCTACAAAGCACTGCTAGCCAGCTTTTGTGTGCAGAATATCCATCCAAAAAGTGTCATTTTACGTGTTTAAAAGGGTTTACTAAAACCTTCCACAATCAGAAACTAGAAAATTTTGATTTTAATTATTCAGTCAGACTTAAGACTTCCTTTAAAATAATCTCTTGCAGGCCAACATTTAGGGTCTCCTGTGTCCCCAGTGCACATACAGAGCTTATTCATGTTAACTTCTAAAAAACTGAAAGAGTTGCAGGAGGGTTAAGGAGATTTCAGGGATATCTGTGGGGAAAAAGAAACAGATATCAGGAATTCTGGGCTAGGTCAGGGCATTTTAGCTGAGAAGAAAAGGGAGGAACCAAAAGTTTGCTAATCATCTGTTCCTCAGTTCAGTTTCCTGAGCACAAGTTGTTTTTTAAGGGTTGATAGGAACTATACATCGGCATCCAGAGACAATAGACCCTTCAATTCTGCCAACCTTAAACCCAGAGTGAATTTTTACATACCAGTTCTAAAACCCTGAAAATAGGACTTTGAACTGTCAATACATTGGTCCGCCTTAAGGAGAACTAGAGAGAGCAGGGTGTGGGGTTTCATTGTTTAATCTGTGAATCTGGGGTATCATGGGAAGCAGAAGGATCTAGCACTTCCAATTTGGCAGAAGAGTGGAAGAGAGTGTGTGTGTGTGAGTGAGAGAGAGAGAGAGAGAGAGAAACAGAGCCCTTTAGGATCATAATTTTGTCTGTCTGTGCCAGCCCATAATGTGCTATTTTGTTACAGGTCATTATGGAGCATTCTTGCAAGAGGAGTGGGCTCTTCTCCAGAAAATGAGTAAGTCCCCGAAAGGGGTCTCATTAACCGAGGTCTCACTTTGGGAGCGAGTGGGGTGGGGACATAATATAGGGGAAATTTAGTGGGTATTTTATTTTTTATTCTGGTAGCCCCACAACATACTGGGCACTGACCACACACACAAAAAAGACCCAGATTGTATTGCCTATCTTGAATAGGCCCTCTACTTAGCCATGATCGTTTCTCACAAGCATCATGGTAGAGGTGAGTCTTGAGAAGAGGATGGTGACTTTATAGGCCAGTTCAGAGGGGCATTCCATGTATGAGTGGTAGCATGGAAAGAAACAGAGACATTTATGGGAGAAGTAGACAAATGGAGACCAAGGCTGGCATTGTTGGTAGAGCAGAAGGAACAAGGGTTGACGTGATAAGAATAGAGTGAATAAGTAAGGAAAATGAGCTGTTAAGGGCCTTGAAAGTAAGGAGAATGAGGACTTAATATAGTGGAAAGGGAGGAGGAGGCGCAGTAAATTAATTTTTAGCATTTGATGCCTTTCTTATTGCAGTTCAGGTTTTGACTTCACTCTTTGCGGCCACTCCCCTAGTCTGTGTAGACATACAGACAGTGCAGTATAAATAAGGCTACGATTTAGTCACAGGTATTTTTAGTAAAAGTCATGGACAGGTCACGGGCAACAACAAAAAGTCATGGCCTGTGACCTGTCCATGACTTGTACTATATAAATGCCCTGACTAAAACTTAGGTGCTCTGGGCATCTCCTGCGGCTGCTGCTCCAGGGTGTGGGGCAGCCTGGGGCCCTGCCGCTGCTGCTCCCAGACTGCTACTTGGGGCCACCTGAGCAGCAGCCGGTGCAGCTGGCCCTGGGGCTTCCTCAGCTGTTCAGGTGGCCCTGAGATCAACCGCACCACTTGCTGCAGAAATCCCAGATGTTCCTGAAAGTCATGGAATCCATGACCTCCGTGAAAGACTCACAGCCTTAAGTATAAACAATACAGTTGTCGCAGGAGTGCTGGCTCGTTAGGCCATTCTGCAGCACAGATCTTGGGGAGAACAGACTCTCTTCAAAGCATTGTGCAATCCACTTACCTGTCTTTTCAATCCTTCCCCAGTTTTGCTTGCTCATGAGAAGCTCTCTGTTCCCATCACATGCAAAATCCGTGTTTTCCCAGAAATTGGCAAGACAGTGAAGTATGCACAGTTGCTGGAGAAGGCTGGCTGCCAGGTAAGGAGGCAGCTGCTTACAGTACTATTGCATTAGACGTAAATATCTTTATAAAGCACCTTCATCCAAAGATCTCTGTGTTTTGTGGAAACTGATAGGTTATATTAATTTGCAGATGGAGAAAATGACACAGAGAGTTGTGACTTATTCATTGTCATACACAGCAGAGTCAATAGCAGAATCAGCAATAGAACCTGAGTCTCCTAACTTGGAGTGTCCTGCTCTTACCATTGCACCATGCTGCCTCCTTCACTGGAAGTGAGAATTCTTGTCTAGGCACAACGCTGTAGGAGGCAACATGAAAGTGTGAAATCAATGTGTCTGTGAAGGGACACCTTGTAGCAGACACAGCCAGTAACAAATGAGAAATAGGAGGATTTCCTGGCATTTAACTCCAATTAAATTGTACAAATTGGGAGGGACCATCAAAAATGAGATAATATAACAGATGGTGGCCTGGCCTTATGCCCAAAAGCAGCAGGTTTAGCCATGTTTGTTACTTGTTCCAAAGTGAATACCAAATCAGTAAGAGAGCTGAGGATACAGGAATGCTATAGAATCTCCCAGGAAATGTCTGTGCCTTGTTAGGGAGTGAAGAGTTCAGAAATGCCCAAGTCCTTGTCACAGTATGTGAGCTGGTGGCATTTCTGGGGCCAGAGTCCGCACAGTGGTTGAGGTAACATTGGGAGTTCTGTGGCATCCCCATACATGAGCAGAGGGGGAAATTTCCTGGTGTAGCTTTTTTTGTTTCTAATGATCCATGTACATTGAAAATTAAATGAAACTTTGCATCCTAGCTACTGACTGTCCATGGCCGCACTAAGGAACAGAAGGGACCTCTTGCTGGTGTGGCATCCTGGGAGCATATCAAGGCTGTGAGGTAAGTGCACCTGTACAGATATCAACATGTGCGTGCATCGGTGTGCATAGTCCCCTTAACCCCATACCCAAGGGTTAGACAAGCTTCTGGCTAAACACGTTCAGTTTCAGTGTAAGGTTTGGATCCAGAACGTGGTGCAGGGGCATCAAAGGGGAAACAGGAATTTGTGATAACATTAGATGTTTCTGATTCATTCAACACATTGTGAGCAGGTTGGTTTCTGTTTTCTAATTCTTTGTTTTGTGTGATTGTTCTCTTCACTTTTGTAGGAAGGCTGTGAGCATCCCTGTGTTTGCAAATGGAAACATCCAGTACCTCAGTGATGTGGAAGAGTGTATGCAGAAGACAGGAGTGCATGGTGTCATGAGTGCAGGTAAGGAGAATGAACTTTCTTCTATAATAACTTTGTTTCTGAATCCCCTTGATGGATCCATGTTAGCCTAATCTATTAGAAACTAAAGCCAGACTCAAGTATGGTTGGTTGAATGGCCTTGATTTGAAGAGGACTGCTCTTCATCTGCATCTCCCTCATACTGGCATCTTGGGTCAAATAGGTCCTTCCCTATGTCAGACTGGTCACTTATACAGTTTTCATTTCTTTGTTTGATCTCTTGAACCAGGTCAAACTAATATATGCAATTTCCCCAGGAGGTGAGGCTTCTGCAGGCTTGTTACTTGCCTAGGTATTGCATTAATTATCCCCCAGTGGTTTTGGTTCCTTCAGGAAATATCTGTTACATCCCCTTGGAGCCAGAATACATTTCCTAGCCCATCAAAATATATATAACATTTATAAAGTTGATAATCTTTGGATCTTCCAAGTGTCCATTATATCTGTCACTCTGTCATCCAGACAAATCAGTACATAAAGGTTTTGGTGTATGGTTTCCAGAGGGCTGAGGTGGGAAGTGTCAGAAGAGAAGACTTGTTCTGGGCCTTTGGTTTTTGTCCATTTAGTGACTCTGTGGCTACTGGTTGGTGTTTTGGCATTGTTGCAAACAGAAGGTCTCTAGGGTATTGTTTAAGACGGGGCAGCATTAGGTTCCTTCACTATAATACTCATTGTCCTGCTGGCATCTTACTTCTTACCTGAATGCTTGCTTCCTCCTTTAGAAAGAGCAGCCTGTTCCAAATACGTGGCACTGTATGTTGGATTATTTTATGACTTCCATTAAAGCAGCATGATTTAACAGAGGGTACAATTTTCAAAAGGAACTAAATGGCTTAGATGCCTAAGTCCAATTTTCAAAAGTGATTTGGGCACTTAGACCCAGATCCTCATAGGTATTTATGTACTGAACTGCCATTGAAATCTGGGCCTTTGGAGCCTAAATCAATGGTACTTAGGCTTCTAAGTGCCTAACTCACTTTTGAAAATGGGACTCTGGGCTTGTCTACAGGGAAGGAAGCCCAGAATAGTTAGTACAGAATAGCTGTTCCCCAGGTGGACACTCTGCTGCTGCACTGAACAGTGCCTTTTTGCAGTGGTTTAACCAAAACTCCAAAAAGGCATTCTTCGCACAGAATAAGAGTGGTCACATGGGGAGCTAGTGCAAAATAGCTAGTGATTTTAAATTCCCACCCTAGCTATTTTACACTAACATCCCCATGATTTACCATGTAGACAAGCCCAGAGGTGCTTTTGAAAATTGTACTCGAGTTCCAGTCCTGGCTTTGTCACTGACTCCTTATTTGAGAATGGGCAAGTCACTTATCTTCTCTGCTTCAGTTTCCCCTTGAGTACCAGTGGATAATGATACTTACCTCCTGTTGGCTTGTAAGGATTGATTAGTCACAATGTTTTATATTTTCAAAGTGCTTTACAAACATTAAAAATACCATATTACTGTTGGTACATCTACAACCAACAAAGGCTTTCCTCTGAGACAGCACCACTCAGATGTGTGAGGTGAAGGGTTAGTTACTGATCAGGGTGGATAAAATTCATGATTAAATTTTAAAAATCAATTTAAATAAAAATTAGATGTTGTTTTTTTACATGTTGTTAGTTCTTTTCTTTCCATTTTATTGTCTTAAATTGCTAAAGTGAATGTTTTATACTTGTTTCTTTAGCTTCCTAAATATTAGTAGAATTTCAGATTTTACATTTTTTTTCTGCTAAGAAGCTCAACGCTTAGAGTGCTCATCTATGCTGAAAAAGACAAGTCTGTGACCTTATTAACTTACTTACTCTGAGGAAAAACAAACTTGAAACACAAAAAATTAAGAAACAAATAGTCCATACTATATTTGCAACAAGCACAACCTTCTGATACCTATTGAACTTCCACAAGTCAAGACAGTTGAAATGTTTTGACCACACCAATCTCCTCCTAAGTCACTTAAGTACTTCTGTAAATTGCACCCGTTAAGCGCCGAACTACGGGTTTAGGAGCTGAACTTTAGCCGCTTAGTTTGAAAATTTTGGCTAGATGTGTAAAAAGGTTTTCAGTAACTTTTTGTTAATGTTTGAGTCTAAGTAACTTATTGTTAATACTGAAGCAAATTTGTTTTGAGGTGACATATTATATCATTTAAAAAAGGGTTTTAATAAAAGTAAAATTATAACCCTTGATGCTTTAAACATTTATGCACATGCTTAACTTCAAGCATATGAGTAGTCTCATTAAAGTCAATGGGACTGGTCTTGTGAGTAACGTAATTTACCTGCTTCAGTGTTTGCAGGATCAGGTCCTTTAGGGTTTTTTTTATATATATATGGATTTTACAAAACTGTTAGGTAAGAGGCTCTATTCTTAGTGCCATTTGGAAAACTGCATTTATAATTTAGTTTCTTGTGGATTTTAATCTATTGTTGAAATAACAAAACATTTAGTTTGTTTTCCAAAACCAGTTAAAAAACCCCACAACAACCTAAGGGCTAGATTCACAGAAGGACTTAGGTTCCTAAATCCCAGAAGCAGGCCCCATGGGAGAGATTGAGAGCCTCACATCAGACTGTCCAATAGCCCAGTGGCTAGGGCACTCACCTCAGAGGTGGAAGGGCCTGTTCAAATCTCTTCTACCCCTGAGATAGAGGGAGGCCTTAACTGGGGGTCTCCCACATCCCAAAGGAGTACCCTAACCACTGGGCTAAGTGTTGTGAGGGAAGTTCTCTTTCCTCCCCCTCCTCCTGTTCCTACCTCCTGCCCTGTTATAAAAATGTCATAGGAACCTAATTGCAAGATAGGCTTTGCAACAGACAATCCCAAGCACTGAGAGACTTGAAAAGCTCAATCTGTTTAGTTTATCAAAAAAAAAAGATTGAGTGTGGACTCAATTACATTTCTCATGGGGAGAAAATACTGAGTACTAAAGGGCTCTTTAATATAGTGGAGAAGGCATAACAAGGACCAATGGCTCAAAAGTGAAGCCAGACAAATTCAGATTAAAAATAAGGCACACATTTTTAAACAGTGAGAGTGATTAACCATTGGAACAAGCCATCAAGAGCAATGGTAGATTCTCCAGGTCTTGATGTCTTCATATCAAGACTGGGTACCTTCATGGGAGATGCTTTAGCCAAACACAAGTCATTGGACTCAATACAGGGGTAACTGAGTGAAATGTAATGGCCTATGTTATACAAGAGGTCAGACCTGCTGATCTAATGGTCCCTCCTGGGTGGTCAGGCCAGGCCAGGACACAGCTGGTCCAGCTCATGGACACAAGAGGTTTTGCCACCTGCTTTACCCTGAAATGAAATTTTTAGAATTCCTCTTTGTTATTCCCCAGAGGGTAATCTTCATAACCCAGCTCTGTTTGAGGGCCGAAACCCTGTGGTATGGGAGATGACTGAGGAGTACCTGGAGATAGTGCACCAATATCCTTGCCCACTGTCTTATGTCAGGGCTCATCTCTTCAAGCTCTGGCATCACACGTGAGTATCTCCACTGTGCTATAGTGTTTTGAGAGGTTTCTGAGTAGCAGCCGTGTTAGTCTGTATCTGCAAAAAGAACAGGAGCCCTTGTGGCACCTTAGAGACTAACACATTTATTTGAGCATGAGCTTTCGTGGGCTACAGCCCACTTCATCGGATGCATAGAATGGAACATATAGTGAGGAGATATACATACATACAGAGAACATGAAAAGGTGGGAGTTGCCCAACCAACCCTAAGAGGCTAATTAATTAAGATGAACTATTGTCAGCAGGAGAAAAAAATCTTTTGTAGTGATAATCAAGATAGCCCATTTAAGACAGTTTGACAAGAAGGTGTGAGGATGTTTTGAGAGTTCACCTTGCGTGGAAGTACTTTGCCTTTTGGGAGAAGGTTGGCCAATCTTGCTGATGCTAGATTAGCCTCTCTTGGGTATGCATGGAGAGAAAGATGTTTTCTGAAGCCTTTAACCTTCACAGATATCCCTGGGAAACTGATTTCATTCTTTTTCTCTCTGAAACTGGAGCAGTCCCTGCCTGCCCCTTCACTCTGGGTGCCAGCAGACATAATTAGCCTTATGAAATCTCTGATTATAGATATCCAGCCACTGATACGCTATCCCTAATAATGTTAGGACTTCAGTCTTCTTTTGTGTAAATGAGCATGGTATCACAGAGTTCACATTCTGACCTAATCGCAGAACCAAGTCAGAGAAGTTAGTATTTGAAGAATGAAACAGCTAAACTCTTGGCAATTGGCAAATGCGTCAAGAAAAAGCTACAAAAAGCTCTTGTAAAGGAATTGTTCAGTCTCCACAATTTAGAAATGGTAAATGAAAGTAACTGGATGTTTGGGATTTGTCTCAGGCTGCAGGTTTACCAGCAGCTTCGTGAAGAACTGGCAAAAGCAAAGACACTAGAGGGCATTGCAGATGTCAACAGAGACCTGAAGTTACGATGCCAGGTACCAACGTGGGCCTTAACTGCTGGAGTAACACTGACCCTACTTGGAGGGAACCTGCTGGTGTCACGTGCACTTGATCTGTGTTCGTGCAGTCTTGGAACTTTGTAACCTACCAGCATCACTGCCTGGCTAGCTAAATGTTGTACTGGCCCCTCCCATTCAAATTTCTTTCTTTAGTGTTCAGATCTGCTATGTTTTTTCCATAGCTTTATCTGAGGGTGGATTTTTCCATTTGTAACTGTTGGTGTGTATAAATTTAATTTATTTTTTTTGTGCCTTTCCAGGAATTTAAGGTAGTAATGACATGGGTGCATCTAGGCAAATTGAATAGGTATCATTGGTTGTAATTGTATCCTGCAGGAGGAAATAGCTAATCAGAAAGAAGGAGAGAAGCCAAAGGGAGGATTGCCTTTCTTCCATTGGATCTGTCAGCCATACGTCAGGCCAGGGTAAGTTGCCTACTCTAGCACCGCCCCTAGGAGAACTTACTGGACAGGATCCATGTGTGCCACCACCTCAGAATACCCATTTCCAGTTTTTATGCCCTGAAAGATTGTTTATAGAAAACAAAGACTGGATAGTTTTTAAAAATAACATCCCAATGAACAAAGGAAGGTATTTGGGGGGAGAGTAATTAACAAAAAGTTATCTTCCCCTTTTAGTTCCTTCCTCAAGTTTATTATCTACCTCTAGAAAATAAAAAATAAAATAGATCAAATGAAGCTTAGAATAGGGACAAGCACATGAAGCAAACACTGCTACTTGGCAATGTGCTGTAATTACAGGCAGCATTCATCTGTTACCTATATCCGCCAGTAGAGTAGAGATGGGGATTGAATGCCCTTTATATCAGAGATGATTGTGTGTTTTGCATGAGATCTTTTTAAACTGATAGCACCACCTACCTAGAGGGAAAATCTTGGATTGCAGGAGAAGACTATCCAACTGAGAATTTCAGTACAAACATTTACCCTGGGAACAAAAAGCTTTTTATGGAACTGACTAATTTAGCTGCCCACCATGCACAGGATACTGCTCTCCTGCCTTTTTGCTTTAATAGCAGCCTTAGAACTCTGAGCTATTCTATAAAACCCCTAATATTTGAGCTTTTCTTCCATGCTTTTAAGGGCTGTGTCTCACCTGTGACAGCCATGATAGACAACACATTTTGCCTAGGCTTTTGTAAAAGTACTGTTGGTGCAGGAACACCCAGTTGTCCCCCTTCTGTTAATTTACAATGATGTTCAACCATTTCAGGCCAAAGGAGATGTGCAAGGAAAATGGAACCAGTGGGTGTGAAGGAGGCATGCGAGGGAAACGAGCCCTGGAGGATGAGGATGATGGAAACTGTGATACTCTCTCAAAGAATAAACAAAAGAAAAAACTGAGAAATCCAAATAAACGCTTTGATCCATCTTTGAAACGTAAGAGAACCTGTCCTAATCCTGATCGGCACAAGGAAGGGGGAAGGCTGCTAGCATTACCTTTTAGTATAAAGCCACCTCTACCTTCTCCTCTTTATTCCCATTATGCAATTGGGGAAGTTTTCCTACAGTTAGCCCAGAAAGGGGGCTTGGGAAACCTTGGGAACAAGAAACTCAGTCTAAGTGGAGTTGACCAGGAAGAAGGGAATTCATTGTGAAAGGGGCAGATTATCACCAGTTTCACAGTGAAATCAGGTCTTTCATCTTGGAGTGCTTTATAAACTCTGTTATAACAGCTGCAGTCACTATTGTATAATGTTGAAATGCAGTGTCTATTTTAAACAGCTCCCCTTTCTTCTCTCCCCAACTTGTTTTATAACTTTCTCAAACAAATTCATTGGGACTGATATTTCTATGTTTGGTCTTAGTTCAGAGAATTTTTTTAAAACTTCAGCAAAATCTTTTAATCCCTTTTTAATTTTTGTGTGTGTGTAAAATATTGCTCCTACAAAAATGCACCTTCTGGCTGCAAAGGTTGGTCACCCTGGAGCATTCAATTTGCTGTTCTCTTTTGGATATCATTCACTGTCTGGGATATTCATAGACCAAATTTGTTTCTCTTTTCCAGCTAAATATGCAAAATGTGATCATTGTGGAAACCCAAAGGTAGGTCCATCCCTTTTCAAGTGTCTAGTAATGGATGCTGTTTAAACTCTGATGAAATGCAAACAATATATCCTGCAATATATCCTCAGGCAAAGGCCATTGTGCTAATTAGACAAGTGATTATATCAGATGCTGAGATGAAGCTATTACCCAGGGTAAAGATGACCTATAAATAGATTATTCTGGATACTTTAACCTCTCTTCTTCCTGCAAAGAGCAGTTTTGGTGGTTTATTGTTCTCAGCACCTCTGGTCAGCAGTTTGAATTGTTAAATCATCTGAGAGATTGTTACATTATTAAATATCAGTCCCTCAAGCACACTTGGAAGCAAATCTCTGACCAAATGAACTTTTACTAATTGCACCATGGGAACTTCTCTGTTTGCTAGGTAATAAAGCTCATACTGTAGTTATTTGTATAGCTTTCTGTAAGGATTAAACATCTGAATGATTCTCTTAATAGGTATACAAGACAGATATTTTAAACTTTCCAATGACTGAGTAGGGAAGAGCAGTTGGTCTACAGTAACAGCAGGAAATTAAAAGGAAAAAATACTAATGAAAGGCAAGGCACACATCAGATTTAAATGAGAATCAAACTCTATATCTATGCCTGGTAGTGGCAGAGACAGAACTGGAGGATTTTGATCTATTCCCTTCATTAGAAGAGAAAATTAACCCTCTTCAGTGCTGAGGGTTCCACTAATAAAACATATTTGTTTTGTGGGATATCAGATCAAATGCAAACTTCACTATGGGGAAGGCTTATTAATAGGGATGAGAAATTATTTAAAAACTTAATCTGGATTATTTGTGAGATTAAAAAAATTAATCAGGATTTTAATTGCACTGTTAAACAGTAACAGAAAACCAATTTAAATTTGTTATAAATATTTTTGGATGATTTTCTACATTTTCAAATATATTTAATGACAACACCGAATACAAAGTGTACAGTGCTAACTTTGCAAATATTTGTAATAAAAAATAATATAATCTACAGGTCAAAGCATGAAAGGGCTTTTAAATGTTTAGCATATCTGGCATGTAAATACCTTGCAATGCCGGCTACAACAGTGCCATGCAAACACCTGTTCTCATTTTTAGGTGACATTGCAAATAAGTAGCAGGCAGCATTATCTCCCTGTGAATATAAACAAACTTGTCTTAGTGATTGGCTGAACAAGAAGTAGGACTGAGTGGACTTGTCGGTGCTAAAGTTTTTACATTGTTTTATTTTTGAGTGCAGTTATTTGTTTGTTTATTTATTTATTTTACATAATTCTACATTTGTAAGTTGATAAAATTCACATTTGCTTTCGTGATAAAAAGATTGCATTACAGTACTTATATCAGGTGAATTGAAAAATACTATTTATTTTATCTTTTTTACAGTGCAAATATTTGTATATTATTTGATTAAAGTGAGCACTGTACTTTTCGTATTCTGTGTTGTAATTGAAGTCAATATATTTGAAAATATAGGAAAAAATACAAAAATATTTATAATAAATTTAAATTGGTATTCTATTATTGTTTAACAGTGTGATTAAAACTGCGATAAATTTTTTAACTCTCATGATTAATCATTAATTTTTGTAATCGAGTTAATTTTGTTTTGAGTTAATTGCTTGCGCTAACTGCGATTAATTGACAGCCCTATTTATTAATGAAAGCTGTCCCATTCTGACAGGTTTCAGAGCAGCAGCCGTGTCAGTCTGTAGCCGCACTAAGAACAGGAGCCCTTGTGGCACCTTAGAGACTAACACATTTATTTGAGCATAAGCTTTCCTGGGCTACAGCCCACTTCATCAGATGCATAGAATGGAACATACAGTAAGGAGCTATATATACACATACATAGAGCATGAAAAGGTGGGAGTTGTCCTACCAACTCTAAAAAGCTAATTAATTAAGAGAAAAACTTTTGTAGTGATAATCAAGATAGCCCATTACAGACAGTTTGACAAGAGGTGTGAAAATACTTAACATGGGGAAATAGATTCAATGTGTGTAATGGCTCAGCCATTCCAGAAAAGGTTTAAAAACAGACTCCAGAAAGAAACTGCTGAACTTGAATTAATATGCAAATGAGACACCAAGTTAGGCTTGAATAGAGACTGGGAATGGCTGTATCAGCTGGCATGAGGCATGGGCAAATCCCACAGTTTGAGGCTATGGTAGGATACAGTCCAGGCGGGTGGGCACTCTGCAGTCCTGAGTATGAGGAAGATGTTGCCCTTAGTTACACAGATGTTCTTTAGATTAAAAAGCAGGAGCGTCCCTCTAATAAGATTTTTGTTGGTTGCACAATTCATTGGTTTAATGTCTCTGCTCAGTACTGAGAGGGCACTGGGATTTCACTCTGTTTGTTCTTGTGAACTAGGTTCTGCTACAGGTGGGTGAGCTCTGTGCCCTTTGCCTTGATTGAGAGAAGCAAAGGTGACGGGGTCAGCTCGTCTCACATTATCGTTTACACTTGCTACTATTAGCATTATTACAGTGGTAGCAATGTGCATATTGTGCTAGAGTTTCTAAACAGCCAGCAAAAGACACCTGGCCTCAAGAGCTTCTAGGCCAAATAGGCAAGACTTCCAGAATGAAGAAGAAAGACACTGTTTGTTTTCAGAATTTGTGGTATGATGTTTTCTCAGGTAGAACATAAGAACGGCCATACTGGGTCAGACCAAAGGTCCATCTAGCCCAGGATCCTGTCTTCTGTTAGTGGCCAATGCCAGATGCCCCAGAGGGAAAGAACAAGTAATCATCCAGTGATCCATTCCCTGTTGCCCATTCCCAGCTTCTGGCAAACAGAGGCTAGGGACACCATCCCTGCCCATCCTGGCTAATAGCCATTGATGGACCTATCCTCCATGAATTTATCTAGTTCTTTTTTAACCCTGTTATAGTCTTGGCCTTCACAACATCCTCTGGCAAAGAGTTCTACAGGTTGACTGTGTGTTGTATGAAGAAATACTTACTTTTGTTTGTTTTAAACCTGCTGCCTATTAATTTTATTTGGTGACCCCCCTAAATCTTGTGTTATGAGAAGGACTAAATAACACTTCTTTACTTTCTCCACACCAGTCATAATTTTATAGATCTCAGTCCTCTCATTTCCAAGCTGAAAAGTTCCAGTCTTATTAATCTCTCCTCATACGGAACCTGTTCCGTACCCCTAATCATTTTTGTTGCCCTTTTCTGAACCTTTTCCAATTCCAATCTATCTTTTTTTGACATGGGGCGACCACATCTGCATGCAGTATTCAAGATGTGGGCATACCATGGATTTATATACAGGCAGTATGATATTCTGTCTTATCTATCCCTTTGTTAATGATTCCCAACATTCTGTTCACTTTTTTGACCTCCGCTGCTCATTGAGTGGAGGTTTTCAGAGAACTATCCACAATGACTCCAAGATCTTTCTTGAGTGGTAACAGCTAATTTAGACCCCATCATTTTATATGTATAGTTGGGATTATGCTTTCCAATGTGCATTACTTTGCATTTATCAACACTGAATTTAATCTGCCATTTTGTTGCCCAGTCACCCGGTTTTGAGAGATTCCTTTGTAGCTCTTTGCAGTCTGCTTTGGACTTCACTATCTTGAGTGGTTTTTGTATCATCTGCAAATTTTGCCACCTCACAGTTTACCCCTTTTTCTTGATCACTTATGAATAGGACTGCTCCCAGTACAGACACCTGGGGGCCAACACTATTTACCTCTCTCCATTCTGAAAACTGACCTTTTATTCCTACCCTATCTTTTTAACCAGTTACCGATCCCTGAGAGGACCTTCCCTCTTATCCCATGACAGCTCACTTTGCTTAAGAGCCTTTGGTGAGGAACCTTGTCAAAGGCTTTCTGAAAATATAAGTACACTGTATCCTCGGGATTCCCCCTTGTCCACATTACTCCTGGGGGAATTCTGCGCCACTGCGCATGAGCAGAATTTATGTCCCTCGCTGATTTCTTTGTTCCCCCACAGAATAATGACTTTCTGATGGGGCAGGAAGGGGAAAACCTCAGGAGTGGTAAGGCGACCCTGGTGGCTCCTATCCTGTGGCGGGTTCAGCTGCTCATCCTGGCTGGGCTGGGGCTGCCGGGACTTCCTCTGCCCTTGCATGGCAACCAGGGCCGGGTCAGGCCCATCACCAGATTTCTCCCTCAGCTGAAGGAAGCTCTGCACACTCCTCCTCCCTCCTCCCCCCCCACCCCTCCGCGCTTCCTGCACCCATCACTCCTCAGCTGTAGTGGGAGGGATCCTGGTTCAGGGAGCTGCTCACTCATCCACTCCCTGTGCATCCAGAACCCCTCATACCCAGCTCCTCCTGCAGAGCCTCATCCCCCTGCACTCAGACCCCCTTTCCACTGAGCCCCACTCCCCCTGCACCTGGATCACTCCGACTAGCCACCCGGAGCTGCACACACTCCCAAGCCCAACCAGCTGCATCTGGACCCCCCCCCCCACTAAGTTCCCACCACACCCCCTGCTGAGCGCTGTCTCCCCCCGCACCTCCTCCTAGCCCCAAGCACCTTCACTTGAACACCGCTGCAGAGTCCCATTACCATTGCACCCAGAACCCCCAACAAGCCCCAGTGTGTCCAGATTCTCCACCCCACACCTGGCTCCCCTACTGAGCCACCTTCACCCCATAGTGCCCCACACAGAACCCTCTCAACCCACACCTGGATCCCCCCCACACTTGGATCCTACCTCGCTGAGCCTGCCTGCCACACCTGGTGCACAGAGGGGCACGGCCTTTGGGTGTTTTTGGCGCAGGCCTGGTCCTTGTAGTGTGTCAGGCTTGGGTGCAGCCTCACCGCTGAGTCTGTGTCCCAGAGGGAGCTGCACAGTGATCACCCATCTCTGTGCAGCCAGTGGCCTGTGCTCCCCACTGCTATGCTTGACAAAGCCCTGGCTGGGATGATTTTAGTGGGGGATTGGTCCTGCTTTGTGCAAGGGGTTGGACTAGATACCTCCTGAGGCACCGGCCAACCCTGATCGTGATCCAAATTTGGAGATCATTTGAGCAACTGTTTCTGGAAATATTTTTTTTTTCTTTTCTTTGTATTGCCCGAGAGAGCTGTAGTTCATAAGGTTGACATTCTCGTAGTGTGTCTTCCTGCAGATTGGGGGAGGGGAGGGGAGTTGTCAAACCATGGCTCTTTCCCCACATGGTCTCAAGTGCTCGTAGTTACCCTAGCTCCCTTTAGGGGGACACTATTGAAAATGTTATTTAGTGAAGTGTGGAGTCTAGTGCTAATGTGCCCAAGGGATTACACTGTGCCTGTGTAGAAAGGGTGGTGAGCCAGCCCATTGTCACAGGACAGAGGTGGCTCCCGGGGCCAGGCTGTGGTTGTTGAACCTGAGCTAGAACCAACCAATATAAATTCAGCAGCCACCCTTGCCAGCAATCGGAAAAGAAATGAAACAAACTTGTTGCTACACCTTGCCTCTGCCAAAGGGTCATTTTATTTATAATTTGAGCACAGCAGACCATTTAGCCGGCACACACACTAGTTTAAAAAAGAAAAGAAATTACATAGCCAAATATTTGCTGGGAGGGGAGAGGGCTAAATGGGGCACGGTGGTTAGGGAAGGGAGGGGTTGAGGACTCAGGTCAGAGGGTGGACTACAGGGACCAGTGATGCTCCACATTCCTCCTGTGTCTGTGTGCCAGGCTCTGGGGGGGGTCCCTGTCATGCTAATGGTGTCAGACAGTCTGAGCCCCTTGCTCTGAGGGGAGCCAGAAGCTGAGGCGGGAAGCCAATCCCCTCTCCTTACTGCGGCTCATGGGAACTGGCCCTTGGGGATGTGGAGGAGCAGGGTGGGTCTGAAGTCCTTTCCCTGCTTCTTCTCATGTAAGCAAGTTGGAGGCCCTGTCCCTCTGAAGGGGCCTTTGGCTCATGTGAATCAGCATTTGTGGAAGCCCTGACCCATTATGGGGGGAGTTGAGAACAAGCATACACCAAGCATTAGGACAGAGTGAGGTGAGAATGGGCATGCTGCATGTACAGCATATGCTGTCAAGCACTGGCAGAGGGGAGGCTGGATGAGCGCACCAGCCGAGTTAAATGGAGTAGTTCCGACCTATCAAGAGCTATTGTTTCGCACTGTTTACACCTCCAGGGAGTATTCTCATTCAGCTGAGACGAGCTCAGCCTTATGCACTGAAGCTGGATTTGTCAATGCAGCATAGGTGACCTGGGTTCTGTTTTTGGCTCTGTCAGTGGCCCACTAGAAAAATCATGACACCTCTGTCTCAGTTTCCCCACCTGTAAAATGGGGCTAAAGGTGCTGCTCCACCTGAGTCGGAGATGAGGTAATGGGAAATGCATGAGGAATGAGTACCTAACCATAGGAGGATTTATAGGACAAAACTACAACTGCTGGAGTGAGCATTCCTCCAAAAAAATAATGTTCATAACATTACAAAATTCATGGACAAAAACCCTTTCATTAGTGATGTTCTAGTGGTACAGGGTTGTTGCATGCTTGTCCAGGCTAGCACGGTCACTGATGCTCAAATGTCTGAAAAACCAGGAACTGAAGTGATAAGGCACACACTCCTGCACACTTTTTATGAGACTCATAGTTGCAGAATTCTCGGGGACTATATGCAACTGTAGGACAGATTCTAATGTCATATTATTGCTAAGGCAAAACTCATGTTTAGGCAAACTCTATGGCACAGGAAGCTACGTATGCCTGTCCTACACAAATACTGAGCCTAAGCCCCAGAAACAGTCAGAAGTGCAAAATTGTACACTACCATCATCCCCTTTTTGCAAACTATTCCCTCTCAGCCACAGGACTTCAGCAAATGCTATACTTTTATTTAATGATTAACCCCCCCTACAAACCACTCTCATACCACACCTCACTGTTGACAAGCCCCTTGGCAAAAAAGAACCCATGCACTGTGCCTGACAACTTGCAGAATTCAGCACTGAAATGAAGCACACTTGAGCCCCTCAAGGTACACATGCACCTCTTTTCTTTGAGCTCACACAGCAGTGGGCAGGGGTAATTCAGACCAACCAAGGAGGGATTTCCTCCTGTCACAGTTGCAGCTCTGCCCTGCTTCTCAAACTAATCCCCAGATATTCTCATCTCTCACCTGCAGCTCTGCCAAGCCTGCTGCAAGTAATCCTGTCATTATTCACTCAAGTACATCAAACAGTGACTGCATTTCAGCATGCATTCAGCTAATTCCCAGTGGCAATTTCCAGGGGCAGGGGGAAGCAGAGTTAAGGTGGTATTGGCCTATACCTTATTGCTTCGTGTCCTGATTTTCAGAAATTTGACGTGCTGGAACGGCATGAGACAACAGCACAACCCTAACTGCATTACGTTTATTGACAAAACAATAAACTTAGGACCAAAGCGCACCTTTGTCAGTTTTTTCTGCTGTAGCACCATCTAGAAATGTTTGCACTCAAATCATGTTGCACAAACTTCCCCCAACAATAAAGCCAGAAGAGAGCTTTACAGGAGGTGGAATAGTGTCGTTCTGGGATGGTAATCATCACCTAGAAGCAGAGAGCATTTACCCAGCAGGCAGGTCTTAATTTTTGCATCCCCCAACCCCCGGTCTCCATATCGTTTATCAGGAGCCTGAAGACTGACTGTCCCCATCACTGTTTGCAGGAACCCAGACCGTGACAGCTGTCTTCAGAAGCCCTGCATGCATCCTTGCAGTTGTGCTTCCCATAAGCAGTTCAGTGAAGATTTTTTTTTCACTGACTTAACTGGTGTGTCTCTGTTTCCAGGGTAACAAATGTGTGTTTAATCTGTGCCGAGGATGCTGTAAGAAAAGAGCATTTAAAGAGATTGCAGACTGTCCAGGCAAGTATAGCCCCACCACTCTGCCCTGTTCTTTGGCACCAGTGGGCCTGTATAAAACCAAATTGTCCAAGTCAAAATAAGTGATCAATACATATGGAAGTGGTATGGCATTTTAATGTCCTTTGTTAATATGCATAATTAGAAATATTAGTTTAAAATCCTGAGTGTCCTAGCTTTCATGGAAATGTTTTACTTAGCATTGGCCACTGTAATAGAGCGCCAACATAACACCAGCTTCTGCTCTTCCTCCTGAAGCCTCAAGGTGCAGCATCTCCAACCTAAAAGCATAATAAATTTTCTACAGCTGCACATAGTTACCCCAGGGCAGTGGCTGCTCTGTTCCCCACTGAACAGGCACTTCAGTGTCAATTTATTATTTATCTTTCTTTGTCAGGTCATGGATTACTTTTTAAAACCAAATATGAAAAGTCCCTTCTGTGGAAAAGTGGCCAACCAGCGATGCAGGAGATTGAAAGGACACAGAAAGGGGATGTGGAGGAAACTGCTGGACTGAAAGGGGGTATTGACACTGTACTGTGAGCCTTCAAACTAGATTCTACTGGATCTGCTTCCCTGTCTCTGTTTCCCTAGGCCAAAGAATCTGCCATTCTAGAGCATGGTCAGCAGCCTGGAGTAGTTCCACAGGTTTGTTCTAAGGTCTGGACAAGTTTTATTTAAGGAAAAGCTGCTTACTCAGGGAAATATCCTGCCTTTGAATAAAAGGATGCAACTAAAGTTCTCAATGTCTTTTAAAGACTTTAAAGGACTCAGCCAGAAGCACTGGCCTGAAAATGCTGCACTGGGGTGGGGGGAGATGATGTACGAAGGTCATGAACTGCCTGTTGTACATTAACCCTTCATGTGCTGTTTTAAAAGTGGGGAATAAATCTTTGATATTAGAACATCCTGCTGGAGTGTTAAACTAATATTTCTTCAGGAATATAGTATGTTCAGCATCTGGGTCAATGTCACTTACATGACATTTTCAGGTCAGGAAGGAAGCTAAGTGTTTAAGGACAGTAGCATTTAGTGACTAACTCTCCATAGTGTTACTCAAGTGAACAGGAGGTCCTTGTGTGCTAGACTCTGTACATATACATAGTCAAAGAAATGAGTCTCGAACACAAAAACAAAGGGTGGTCAAAAGGAAATAATACCCCGATTTTATAAGCAGAGAGCAGATACACTTAGAGGTTAAGAGACTGGTCCAAGGTCACACACTATCTGGCAGAGCCAGGAATTCATAGTCATAGAAATGTAGGGCTGGAAGGGACCTCAAGCGATCATCAAGGCCAGCCCCCGAGGCCGAACCAAGTAAATCTAGACCATCCCTGAGAGGTGTTTGTTCAACTTGTTCTTAAAAACCTCCATTGACAGGGATACTACAACCTTCCTGGGGAGCCTATTCCAGAGCTTATCTATCCTTATAGCTAGAAAGTTCTTCCTGACATCTAACCTAAATCTCCCTTGCTGTGTATTAAGGCCATTACTTCTTGCTCTACCGTCAGGGAAGATGGAGAACAATTGATCACAGTTGTCTTTATAATCGCCATTAACATATCTGGAGAGGTATCAGGTCCTCTCCCAGTCTTCTTATTACAATACTAAACAGGTCCTTTTGGATTGGGAGGGAAGTGGCATGTAACCCCGTGTCCTCCCCCACCCCGTGCTTTGCCCCTGTTTGTGGGGGGGGGGGGACTGCCCACCCACAAAAACCAAGCCTCTACTCATGGTCATCCTCCTACCCCCCACTCGGCTACCCTTTACTTCCCTGCCATTTTCTGCAGGGAAGCACAGAAATTGGGAAGGGGAGTGGGGGGTGTTTCTGCAGGAGTTCGGCAGAATTGCCCCAGGAGTGAACCATTGATAACCACTCTCTGCAACCACTTGTGCACCCACCTTGTAGCAATTTCATCTAGACCACATTTCCCCGATCTCCTGAGTCCCAAGTCCAGGAGGTTAACTACAAGACGGACCATGCTGTTTTCCTAGTGGTGAATTCTGTGAAAGGACAGACAGCAGACTCTTTATTCTGCAACAGAAACAGTCTCTCAAGGTCTATCTGTATCTCAGGCAGTGCTGCATATGCCTAACCCTGGTGCTCTATATGCATCCTGCAGAGTACGGATTCATAGTGCCTGTCCCTGGGCATTCTATAAACAAGTCTTTCTGTATGTTGCAGAGAACTTCAACAGAGTGAATTCAGACACATTAATCTGTTATGGTGAAAGACTAAAGAAAGACTAAAGCTGTCTGCCATTTTACTGGATAAAATCTCAGATCAGAAAATTGTCTTAAACCTGAGGCTTCCCACTGACTGCAACACCTGCTAGCCTGAGGCGTATGTGAAATCTGCAGCAGTCCATCTCTCCTTACCCTCAGATTGCAGTGGAACTTCTGCACTGCTTACTGCCATCTCCTGCTGTAATGGGAGATTGAAAAAGCATGTGCCATGACCTCCCTACAACCTGCACCCAGACGCCAAACAAGAAGGCTTCTAAAGCTTTATCCTGTGGGAGTGTTAACTGTAAACAGGGTCTCCTGAAGGGAAGAAAGAGACAGTGACTTATGGGGACTGACATACATTCAAATGAAAGCTCTAGATTTTTTGGGTCTGGTAAAACCAGAGCACTGTGAATTAGGAGTTTGTACAGAGGCTTTAAGCCTCTACATCAGGGATTGGCAACCTATGGCATGCGTGCCAAAGACAGCAGGCGAGCCGATTTTTAATGGCACGCTGCTGCCTGCCGGAGTCCCAGCAGTGTGCCATTAAAAATCCTGCCCTGCCCTACCTAGCCCAGCCCAGCCCGATCTTCTTTGCCCTCGGCTCCCCCTGCCCCCCCCCCACGGGGGCAAGGGGCAGGGGGCAGAAGCTTGGTCCTGCCGGCTCCCCGTATTGTGCTGGGTTCCTGCCCCTCCCTCCCTCCCTGCCGGCTGATCAGCTGATGGCCCTTCCGAGGAAGGAGCAGAGTCGGGCCTTGGGGAAGGGTGAATGGGTGGAATAGGGGCATATCCCTTCCAGCCCCCTGCCCTGACCCCCCCCATACACCCTAAGCCCCCTTCCTCATTCTAGCTCCTGGCCAGACCCTTCACCCCCAGCCCTGTGCTCAGTGCACTCCCACCCTCAGCTCAGTGCAGAGAGAGAAAGAGAATGGGCCAGAACCAGGGAGAGGGTAGGTACCCACTGTATGTGGGCAGGGCCGGGACCCCAGACTGGCAGTGGGCTGAGTGGGTCTGGCAGCCGGGATCCCGGCTGGCAGGAGCCGGCGGATGGAACCCCTGAGTGGCAGTGGGCTGAGCCACTCAGCCCACTGCCGGTCTGGGGTCCCGGCTGCCGGCCTCACACAGCCTGCTGCCGGTCTGGGGTTCTGTCTGCTGGACCCTTGCCAGCCAGGGTCCCGGCCGTAGGCCTCGCTCAGCCCGCTGCCGGCCTAGGTGAACAGAACCCCAGACCAGCAGCGGGCTGGCGGCATAAGATCAACATTTTAATTTAATTTTAAATGAAGCTTCTTAAACATTTTGAAAACCTTGTTTATTTTACAATACAACATTAATTTAGTTATATAATATATAGACTTATAGAGAGAGACCTTCTAAAAAACGTTAAAATGTATTACCGACAGGCAAAACCTTAAATTAAAGTGAATAAATGAAGACTCGACACAGCACTTCTGAAAGGTTGCCAACCCCTGCTCTACATAAAAAGAACATGCTAAAATTTAGCAACCAATGGTTTTAGCTCTCAGATGCAGCACCCCTTCTTCAAAATGAAGGAAACATACCTCTTTTTTTGTTTTGGAGATAGGGAGTTTCGGGTTAAGTGGTTGTGTTATAGAGGAAGAAATTTATTTTAAAAGATTTAGGTAGTTACAAGTACATTACAGTAATCTCTCTTTACAGATTAGACTTGGAATAGCAAAACTTTTAGTGATTCTACTTTGTATCTGCAGAAATTACTTTCCTTAATGCCTAGTTTGTTCATATAAAGTCTGTTGACAGTGCAGTGACTTTGTGATGAGCCCTTATCCAATCCAGACAGACAAGCTGGTTCTTTGTTTTTTCTCCACTGGGTCTAGTGTGATGTGTGGGGCAACAGGAGAGAGAACCGATGGGCTGGGCCAAGCCGAGCATCCTTTAAAATGAAAAAGGCTTTTCACAGAATTCTAGTTTATTACCTACATGCAGCATTCTAGTTATGGATCAGTATAAATGCAAATCCTCAAAGCCTTGTTTAGGAGATTACTGTGGTAGTGGTGAAGTGGGTTGCTGGCACAGGTGAGTATCAGGGTATTTTCAGTTAGGAGGAGGGCGCTTTTAAAATATTTTTGGATGGTGGGAAACAGCTAGAAATCAAATTGGTTCAATTTAGGATTTTTATCAACTCCCTCAAACCAAAATCCTATGACTTGCTAGATCCTGTGCTAAGGAGCTTTTCTGATGAAGGGATCTCTTTCCTTCTAGCCCAAAAAGGTCTTGTCCAAAGCCACATCTTCCACTTTTAATCATTATCATCATTTGAGCACCATGATCACTAGTATACCAGATGCAATGCCTGCCATCAATCCCCATCATAAGGCATTTGTACAGCTCAGCACCAATGATGTCGTCCCATTTACAATTGTATTTTGAGATTTGTCAGTTAGCCAGTTTTTAACAAATGGAATGTGTGCCACTGTCGATTTTGTATCCTTCTAGATTCTTAATCAAAATGTCATGAAGTACCAAATCAAATGACTTGAAGACTAAGACATTATTACCTTTATCAATCAAATCTGTAATCTCATCAAAAAATATCAGATTAGCGTGACAGGATCTGTGTTCCATAAACCTTTGTTGATTGGCATTAATCAATCAAGAATTAAAGGAGTATAATATAATTAAGTCCCATATCAGCCGCTCTCCAATATTTTGCCTGTGATTGATTTCACGACTTTCCTAAAGAGATCAGAAAAAACACCACTTTCAATTAGCAAGGACCTCTTGGAATATTCCCTCCACTTTAATCATTAACCTAAAGAGGTAGAGACAAGGGAGAAAGGAAATGGAGGAAGACAGCCAGTGGGTGGGTGAGATTCTGTGGCCTGCATTGTGCAGGAGGTCAGACTAGATGATCATAATGGTCCCTTCTGACCTTAAAGTCTATGAGTCTATGAGCCAAAAGAAGGAAAAAGGTGGAGGCAGGATAAGGATCCAAGACGAAAGACTGAGTCTCGAAGGGGCGCACCAGACATTAGAATTTGACCCTATTCAGTATTTTTTGGTACTAGGTCTCTTGCATTTTGGCTTAAGCTGGCCTCTAGGGTGGATCTCTTATTTGTCAACCTTTGCACTACATCTGACTGAGTCAACAGTGTGAAGCTGTTGCAAAAAAAGCAAACATGATTCTGGGATGCATTAATGGGTGTGTTGTGAGCAAGACACGAGAAGTCATTCTTCCACTCTACTCTGCGCTGGTCAGGCCTCAGCTGGAGTATTGTGTCCAGTTCTGGGCACCGCATTTCAAGAAAGATGTGGAGAAATTGGAGAGGGTCCAGAGAAGAGCAACAAGAATGATTAAAGGTCTTGAGAACATGACCTACGAAGGAAGGCTGAAAGAATTGGGTTTGTTTAGTTTGGAAAAAGAGAAGACTGAGAGGGGACATGAGAGCAGTTTTCAGGTATCTAAAGGGGTGTCATAAGGAAGAGGGAGAAAACTTGTTCACCTTAGCCTTTAAGGATAGAACAAGAAGCAATTGGCTTAAACTGCAGCAAGGGAGGTTCAGGTTGGACATTAGGAAAAAGTTCCTAACTGTCAGGGTGGTTAAACACTGGAATAAATTGCCTAGGGAGGTTGTGGAATCTCCATCTCTGGAGATATTTAAGAGTAGGTTAGATAAATGTCTATCAGGGATGGTCTAGACAGTATTTGGTCCTGCCATGAGGGCAGGGGACTGGACTCAATGACCTCTCGAGGTCCCTTCCAGTCCTAGAATCTATGAATCTGTGTTGCACCCCAGTTAATGTGCAGGTTAGTAATTAGGCCAGGGAGGAGAGTTGCTGTTTGAGCATAAAGAACCTGGCTTGATGGCTGTGTCTAGTAGGCTGATATACTATCTAATTTAAGGATAAGAACAGTAGTTTTGTAGACTAATAGCCATCGTTAATCGGAGCATCCTTGCTAAAGATGTGGAACTTAAGAGTGGATGGACTAGAGCTGAATCTTCTACATCAAAGTATCATGAATCCTGCTCCCTTTTTAAAGAAAAATAGCTTTTGATGAATATGAGCTAGAGCCAGGGGTCGGCAGTCTTTCAGAAGTGGTGTGCCGAGTCTTCATTTATTCACTCTGATTTAAGGTTTCACGTGCCAGTAATACATTTTAACGTTTTTAGAAAGTCTCTTTCTAGAAGTCTATAATATATAACTAAACTATTGTTGTATGTAAAGTAAATAAGGTTTTTAAAATGTTTAAGAAGCTTCATTTAAAATTAAATTAAAATGCAGAGCCCCCTGGACCGGTGGCCAGAAACCGGGCAGTGTGAATGCCACTGAAAATCAGCTTGCATGCCGCCTTTGGCACACATGCCATAGGTTGCCTACCCCTAAGCTAGACCTTTCAAATTGTGACATCTACAATTCCGTTTTGAGGCAGGTCTCAGATCAAGAACAAAGTATTCTCCATCTCTGCAGATGACCAGATGGCTGAGAAATCTATGCCTCAGCTAGAAAGGACCCAATTCTCTCTAGGGACATAAACTTTGTAGATCACTACAGTAGCATAAAATGTGTAGAAGTGGCCCTTAGAGAATATCTACTGTGTAAGGGGGTGCCTCTGCTGTCAAAGCAGCTCAACACCCTTCCACTCCCAAGCCTCTGGGTAAGGACCAGAGAATACTGGACCTTGGGAGGGGGAAGAGCAGGGGCCATAGCACACTGCACTCCAACTATTCTTGGCTGCCTCTGACCATTGAGGCTGTTCTAATTTACCTTGGAGGCTGGGTAGGCCCTTGCATAGCCTTAAAATAGACTCAGGCTGGTCTACACTAGTCAGGTATTTCTGAGAATCCGGGTAAAATAGCCAAGCTTCCTGGAACCAGATCTTATTCAGGTGAGTTCAGCCCTTCCAAAGATGGGTCTGGATTAATGCAAAGTTACTGAAATTCCAAAATATGCACAACACCTAACCAAAGACTTCACAGTAAATACTGCCTCAACTTTCTCCACATAAACCACAAAATGCTTCAGCAACAGAAGTCTGCAAATGGAGGAAGTTGCTGCAGTTTAGCAACTACACAAATGCATCTTACACATGGCTGCCAGAAAAGCAAGAAGGTAAAACTCCATCGAGCGGTGTTCTTCATACCTCCTCATACAAGTGATATTACCTTATTTCGAAACACCTCCAACCATATTAAAATGCTCAAAACAGCAGCCTATCAAATCACCAAGTTTAGAATAAAAGAAAAGAATCAAGACAAAGCTAAAAGCAACTAACACAAAACTCCAAACATTGCAATGAGCTTTTTAATTACCCTCTTTAATGCACTAGCGATAATGACTTATTTTAAAACAAAAATAGCATTAACAATAACATTTGTTTGTAGTAAATTGCTGGACCAGTCAGGGCTGGATCAAAATCCTTAACTTTGTCCTATGGGACTGGATGAATATAAAGATGCTGTAATTCCAGAACATTCAGCACTTGACTACGCTCATTAGTACAACACTATACGGGGTCTGGGCTGCCACCTTAAACCCATTTATAAAAGGAAAGTTGGGACAGATGCACATGCCGATCAGGCACCTGGGCTGGCTTCTTTTGGTTTCTGCCCCAGACCTGATGTGTTGCATTTCTATGGCATTGACTTAGGCCATCAGGAACCACTGGTGCACAGGTTAAGAAGCCACTGTACGCTGATGAAGTGAAACGGACAAGCAACAGTATTTGCACAAGATGGAGCCTTACTGCAGTGGTGAACCACCACCAAAATCCAAAGCCAAGTGATATGCATGTGGGAACAAATTAGGAAACAGGCCTTTGAAAAAGGGACAGGCCAGACTGAAAGAGGTTGGATCCAGGGTAAGTGCAACAACCTGAAACAAATGCCTTTGAGTACGCAGAAGTGGTGCCATATTTCCCAGGGTGGGTGAGAAGTCCTAGAATGTGCTTCCTGAGAGGAGCTCCCCTCTGGCTGAATGCTGGGCCCATACCATTGAGAGCATTTCAGTGTGAGGTCTTTGAAGTAAAGAAAAAGCAATGCATTGCTCAGAGACAAGGCAACACTTTCAGGTCAGTGAAACAGTCTCCCTTTAGATACACCCCCATCCATCAAACTTACAATCTTCCTTTGCAGTTCTGATCCTGGAAAGCTCTAACAGCAGCTGAAGAGACCCAAGATCAGCATCTCTCTGAAATACACTACCAGTTCTTTCTGGGGTGGAGGATACAGAGGAGAGGGCAGAGAACACGGAACCAGCACTAAAATGATGGACAATTCCAGGGACGCTGCATTTAGTGACAGTTTCTGTTCTAAAGGAATTAAGTTATGTGAATCTGAACATTAGCCCCCACCATCAGCCCTGACCCTCCCAGCCCCAATGAAAGAGAGAGAGAATGACAGGGATAGTTTGTGAAGCTCAGTAGTCTGTGGTTAGGACATAGGACAAACAGCTGGGTCAGGGAAGTGTGTGTGTGGGGGGGGGGTGTTTCTTTGATCATACATGAAGATTTTCACATGTTGGTGCTCATCCGGGACTGGCTGTTAGCTGGAGTGAGCTCGCCTTGGCTACCTTCTCGTGGAGGAGACTGCAATAAGAAAACCAAAATACAGCCCTGGTTAGTGATGGGCTGGAACTGCCCCTGCACCAGGGCTCTAAACACAGAACACTCCCAGAGAGGGCATGCTCAGCACAGGTAAACCATACAGCAGGGTAGTGGCATTCTCAGCTCAGCCTTCCCTCTTTCCCAGCAGGAATTGGGTGGAGAGTGGGCCCTACACACCAGGAGCACAAAGCTTGTTTATTTAGTTGCAAATAAATATTAAGTTTTAATCATTTTTTCTGTTCATAAATCATTCACTATTTCTGCAAAAGAATTTGTTATTCACAAATATTTGCACAACAGTTTACAGACTATGAGGTGTTTGCAAACTATTCACTTCAGCTATTCAAGGTGTGTGATGGGTCACTTAACTTGAATCAAATACACATTCAGAACTTGAATGCCATTTGGCACTTAGATACCACAGGGATGAGCATACTACGACAGCATCAATAGAATCCAGTGAATACTTTATACAGCAGTCAGCCTGCTCTCTCCAGGGCACTGTCCTGCGGGACCATCTCTTGGGCAGGATTGCTCCAGTCAACATATGTATTTCAATTTCCCTCATGAAAATAAAAGTTATGAATAATTAATTCCTTTGTTGTAATTTAACCAGCCAATCACCTACTGACTAGAGTAAATAGTAACCAGGATTTGTCCTGCTAGCTGCAAGCTCCATTCTCTAACATTCTCAGAATCCATCCTCTTGTGAGTACAGCAAACCTCCTTCCCTAGAGTCCCTAGACACCAGCTTTTACCCCTCTGCACCACATCATCCAAATGGTTGCCCTTTATTTCAGATTCCATGACAAAGGGGTCCTTTGCTCACCTTGACGTGTATCTGGTTGCGCAGGACTGCTGCCCGCAGGATCATGGCTTTGGCACGTCGCTGGAACTCTTTGCCCATTAATAAGGACTTTTCAAAGGTGGTGCTGCGCTGGTCTACATCCCGAGCATAAAGAATCTGTAACCAACAAGAAGAACTCAACACAGGAACTGGAAAGGGGCTCAATTACTAGGAAACTCCTTCCACACAACAGACCAGGAGGAATCTACAGGACTCAAACCCTTGACATATCAGCTAGGCAAACACACCCTCAATACAGGCAAATGCAGCTTCAAACAGTACTCCAGGAGCAAAGAGAGGGAGAGTGAAACAGAGTTCTTCAAGAGCTTGTCATTAAAAAGCAACACTCCTGCTGTATTAACCAAGATGGTGGTACAGCAACAACCTAGCACTTGCCATCAGAAACAGACAGAGGTGTGGGGACACTCACTTTGCTATGAGAGTCTATTCTGGCATTGATCAATCCTTCCAGGATCAGCTGGGTCAGCTCATCCTCCAGCGCTGCCACGGTGGTGTTAAATGCTGTGGCCATCTTGCGCATGTCTGCTGATACGTAGGGGCTAAAATACTAAGATTAAGAAAATACAGTCAGTTTCCAGGTTCATCTACCTTCACCCCCAATCCTTTGAAACTTTATGGTGGGAGAGAGGTCCTATCTCTAACCCTTACCCATTCCTCAGGTTTGCATGGAACAGTTACCTGGATAAGGGCACGATTTCGGATCTGCGTGTAGAGTGTCCTCACATGAGGTGCCAGGTACATATCCAGCAGCAGGTTATCCTATGCAAAAGAAAGAGCAAAATATTAGAAGCTAGAGCAGGAAGCAGGCTGGATAAAAATAATGATTTTTTTAAATCAATTTTTAAAATTTTAACTCAAAACAAAAAAAATTAAAATTTAAAATAATTATTTTACATGTTGCTAGTCCTTTATTTTCTTCCCATTTTATAATCTTAACTTGCTACAATGAAAGTTTTGACTTTGTTCCTTAGAGGATCTGGAAAAAGGGGTAAACAGTGATGTGGCAAAATTTGCAGATGATACAAAATTACTAAAGATAGTTAAGACCCAGGCAGACTGTGAAGAGCTACAAAAGGATCTCACAAAACTGGGTGACGGGGCAACAAAATGGCAGATGAAATTCCATGTTTATAAATGCAAAGTAATGCACATTGGAAAGCATAATCCCAACCATACATATAAAAAGATGGGGTCTAAATTAGCTGTTACCACTCAAGAAAGAGATCTTGGAGTGATTGTGGATAGTTCTCTGAAAATATCCACTCAATGTGCAGTGGCAGTCAAAAAAGTGAACAGAACTCTGGGAATAATTAAGAAAGGGATAGATAATAGGACAGAAAATACCATGTTGCCTCTATATAAATACATGGTACACCCACATCTTGAATACTGTGTGCAGATATGGTCGCCCATCTCAAAAAAAGATATATTGGAATTGGAAAAGGTTCAGAAAAGGGCAACAAAAATTATTAGGGGTATGGAATGGCTTCCATATGAGGAGAGATGAAGAAGACTGGGACTTTTCAGCTTGGAAAAGAGATGACTAAGGGGAGATATGACTGAGGTCTATACAGTCATGACTGGTGTAGAAAAAGTAGATAAGGAAGTGTTTACTCCTTCTCATAACACAAGACCTAGGGGTCACCAAATGAAATTAATAGGCAGCAGGTTTAAAACAAATAAAAGGAAGTATTTCTTCACTCAACACACAGTCAACCTGTGGAACTCCTTGCCTGAGGATGTTGTGAAGGCCAAGACCATAATGGGGTTCAAAAAAGAACTAGATAAATTCATAGAGGATAGATCCATCAATGGCTATTAGCCAGGATGGGCAGGAATGGTGTCCCTAGCCTCTGTTTGCCAGAAGCTGGGAATGGGCGACAGGGGATGGATCACTTGATGATTACATGTTCTGTTCATTCCCCCTGGGGCACCTGGCACTGTTGGAAGACAGGATACTGACCTAGATGGACCTTTGGTCTTACCCAGTAGGGCCATTTTTATGTTCTTAAGAGTTATAGATTTTACAAACGTTTTCCTTTCTTTAAAAAGACCACCACAAATTCACACATGAAATTAATGAGCAAGTAGTCCATGTTATTTTTGGAGCCAACACCACCTTCTGATATACTGAAACTTCAATAAGGCAAGAAAGCTGAAATGCTTTGACCAGGCTAGACTTCATCGAGGTTTTCTGTCTAAAATCAATAAGATTTGTGCTCTTACGTCCCTTGGGTGCTGTTGAAAATCCCACCCTTAGCTACTGAGATGTTCTCACACTGCAGTTGTTGATGAGGCCATGGACTTGGTTTTTCAGCATAATTGTGCATTTTAAGTGTGAAGCTTCTTGGCAGAAAAAAAGTCAATGCAAAGTCTGAAATTTTAGTAACAGTCCAGCAACTAATTAAAGGAACAAGAACAAAATATCCACTGTAACAATTTAAGTCTATAGAAAGGGAAGTAAAGAACTAGCAACATGTAAATAAAAATAAATTTTTAAAAAATTAAATCATGATTCTTATTCACTCCCACCTAGAACCAAGAAGCAGAGCAGAAGAGTCCAACATGAAACACCTACAACTTCAGCCAATTTGAACATTCACTGCTTTTCTTAAGACAAAGGAGAACCACCCTCAGGCCCTGTGTTACCCTCTCTCCCACCCATCACATGGAACCCTGAGGTCCCACATCCCCATGCTTCCCCCCCTCCCAGGACTCACTTTCATCTCATCCAGCATCTTCAGGCATGAAGCATATTTGGATTCATAAAACTTGAAGATGATGTCACGCACCTGAGGCTCCAGCTCCAAGAACAGTTTGAAGGAGCTGTAGAGACACAGTGGTAGTCAGGCCCTGGGACCAGTCATTGACACACCCCACCCCACAAACACTACCACCTCAATACCTGGCTATGAACACTCTCCTCACTGCCCTATGATGCTCCAAGTGTTAACACTCTAGCAGCCTGAACAGCCCATTTTCTCTGGGGTTGGGGGCAGGGGTGGATTCAGCATAGCAAAGGTGCCAGGGTCAGTGAAAGCCAAGAGCCTCCTGCCAAAGCCTGTACTGGAGGTCCCCTTCCATAAAATATAGGAAAGTATGTTGAGCGGGGCAGGTCAGGACCAAGATGGCATCAGTACTGTCAGAGTTGGGCAGCACCTGTCTGCACTATGCTAACCACCGCTCGGCTTCCCTTTTGGGAATACTACCTTTACTCACAGTGTGCTGAGAAGCAGGGTATGGCTCAGCATAACAGACTTTAATCCACAGAGGACACAGATCCTCTCCAGGGAGTCCAGCACCTCCAAAGTCCCTCCCACAAATCTCTGCATGCTGTTGACCTCTCCCTGCAAGCCACCTGCCTGTCATGCCAAGGAAGCTGGCTGGTTAGCAGAGAGAGGACAACTCCTTTACCCCCTCAATTTAGGATTGACGCACTCTTATCAGTTAGGGCAGTGGTCCCCAACCTTTTTGTCTGGCGGGCGCCAGACGAAGGACCGTGGCGGCAGTGGAGCATCCGCCGAAATGCCGCCAAATTTCTGTAGTGTTTCGGTGGCGACACCTCTCGATGACATCTCTTGCCACCGACAAGTGATGTCATCGAGAGGCGGCGCCGCCGAAACGCCGCAGAAATTAGGTGGCATTTGGGCGGTTGCTCCACCAGCAGCCAGGACGTGGGCACATTTAGATACCCCCGCGGGTGCCACGTTGGGGACCCCTGAGTTAGGGGGCTATTATATTGGATATCTGTATGGCTATCTTGAATATCCAGAGGTATAATTAATGACAGATTTTGGAAGGTATATTAACATCCCACTTCAAGGTTTACTAGAGACCAGGATGAGACCTAATGGGCGGGGGAGTAGATTATCCCACAACTACTACTGAGCAGTACTTACACCATCCTTTGAAGCATCTGGTGCTGGCCACTGTCAGAGAAAGACTGAGCTAGATGGACCTTTGTCCAATCCATTCTGACAATTCCTATGTTGCTATTGTGAAAGTCTCATCTGTGACTAAACTGGTGCCTTTTCATAGAGAAATCCCAGCTAACGTTTAAGGTTTAGATACCTAAGTGGGGTTCTGGAACTCATGCCTCACTTCCAACCAGAGACCATTCTTGAGCAAAGCTCCAGTACCCATCCCACAAACTCCTCCCCAGGCATCACCTACCTGCTAGAGATGACATTGCGTTGCAGTTCCTGACGGTCAAAGGTGGCCAATGCACAGAGGCCACCATACACAGCCACGTTACTAGGAGATAACAGCTACAGAGAGACAGAGATGGAGACCAGAACTGAAGCATCATTGAATGCTGTAACATGGAGCAAGGCAGAGCTAAGCCCAGACCCTCCCCTCCCACAGCAAGAATACAGGTTGACCCTTGACAAATACAGTGGGACCAAGTGAAAACACGGACACTCCCCAAACCAGGCTTCACTCAGACCCCAAAAGCTGGAATAAAGTCCAGCAGCCAGCCTTTCAATTCCATTATCTGACCTCCCTTAAATTCAGTTCCCTGGCTCCACCACAGACTTCCTGTGTGACCCTGAGCAGACTCCTCTAACACAGTTCCCCCATCTGTAAAATGGAAATAATCCTGTTTGCCAAATACATTACAGATTGTGGGCTCAGATACTACTGTGATGGGGGCCCATAAGTACCTTACACAGACAGATACTGAACATAGCTTCCCCTCTGACCCCTGCACACAGCCCTCTCTTGGTCCTCTTACCTCTGGGAAGTCACAGTGGTCAAATGAGGCCAACAAGAAGCACTTTGCTGCCTGCTTGTATTTCCGAGCTGCTAGTTCAGCTAAGCCTAGGAATCAGACTTAGTTAGTTCTTTGTCCACTACCATACATGTACTAGTTAGGACATAAATAAGAAATATGGAAGAGTGGAGTGGGCACCAGGATCCCAAGGAGTTGCTAGAGCCCCCCCAGTTTCAGGAAAGCAGACATTGTGTCAGTTAAGTAAGTGACATTCTAGAGACTGAAATGAACTGTACTAGGAAGCCCTGCCTTGGGAAGTTTTGGGAGGGGCAGGAACCAGTCAGGAATGGGAATCCCAGGATGGTTCCCTGCTCAAAACTTCTTGTATCCAGTCAACTGCGTTTGCGTCCTGCCAAGAGAATGTGAAATACAGAGACCAGTGAGAACATTCTAAGCACTCCTTGGCTGGGTGAGGCACTCTCGACTTCAGTAAAGCCCCAGGAATGGCAAACAGGCGAGAAGACAGCCTGGTGGCATCCAGGAAGCAGAGGAGCTCACTCACCTGCTGCACACTTTAGTTTGGTGAGAATCGCCTGTGTCTGGCTGTCCCTCTCTCCTCTTTGCTAGAGGGTAAAAGGAGCAGGAGTGAGTGACTAGTACAGATCCCTTCCCAGCACTTTCCTTTACCCATACTAGGGGAAGCCGATCTGCTTTGGGAGCTCCCTTTGATCTCAGCAGCAGAATCCCCAGATAGCCCTAGGGATACTAAAACCCAGGAACCCATTTGGGAAGGTAGGCAGCATTCTCAATAGGAAGGCCACAAGGACACCATTCACACAATGCCCAGCCTTTTATGGCTAATGGCAAACACAGGACAGAGGTGGTCAGAGGACTTGGTCCTACTCCATTCAATGAGAGGTAAAGTGCTCCAGGCACAAGTCATTGTGGAGATAAAAGGAGCGGTGGAGCCCAGAGAGGAGAGTATACCAAGCAGCAGGATGAACTGACAGTCTGATTAGCTGGAGAACACTGGGTTGTGTGTGAGTTTGGGCAATGAGGGAAGGAAAGATGCATGGAGCAAGTCCAATAGAGAGTGAGGGAAGAGAGAGGGGAGGTCTGGCCAACCCTGACTGAAGAGGTACAGCGCAGACAGAGGAAACATCTGAGAACTGTAAGGGAAAGAAACCTCTTACCTCTGCAATTTCTGGGGTGGACTCTGCCTTGCTTACATAGCTCAGAACGTGGGACCAATTCTGAAGGTAAACACTAACCTGCAAGGGGACAATCAGACATACAACAGTGCAATGGGAGCAAATCAAAGAATAAGCAAATAGTGCTACCTGCTGGCTGACTGACATCATTTCAGAGATAGAAAGGTGTAACTCATCTATGCTAGAGGGACTCCTCTGCAGATTGTACGATTCTCTCGCTGCATGGCTCCCTACCTTGATGACATTGAGGCACATGTTAATGACATGCTTAGCGCTGGTACAGTAATCACGGGCTCGTGAGTAACACTTGAGGGCATTGCTGAGGTCCCCACAGTCAAGGTAGTGATCACCCAGGTCATCGTGGCCTCTCCTGGAGAGAAGGATGAGAAGAGCAGTGAGCTGCATACTCAGGCAGAAAATCTCAGAAAAGTGCAGGGTTCCTATTGACTGTGGGAAGGAGAGGCACAAAGCTTGTTTGTGCCACTCAAATGGACATTGCACCCAGCCCCATCTAATGCAACCCAGGCGCTGAGCTGTATTCTCCCGGGGGAGCAGAATGTTCTTTCCCACTCCAATCAAGCATTTCCCTCCTCACCTGATGCTCTCCTTAATTGAATTTCCTTTGTAGTTTTTCAGATCCGTATCCAGCTTTTCCAGTTTGAGAAGGGCTTTCTTCCGTGTGGCCTCAACCCACGCTGTATCAAGAGGAGGCGGCTCAATCCCACCATCAGGGACAGCATCAGGGGTGTTCTGCAGCTCTCTGAAAGTCAAGCCAATAAGAGTCTGAATTGGGCTGTTAAACTATAACCTCTCCAAGGCAGGGGCCTGCTATTTATGTGGCACAGTTCCCCTGGCAGACAGCATCATGCATTACAAGAGCAGCCATCTAAACCAGAGGTCGGCAACCTTTCAAAAGTGGTGTGCCGAGTCTTTATTTATTCACTTTAATTTAAGGTTTCACGTGCCAGTAATACATTTTAATGCTTTTAGAAGGTCTCTTTCTATAAGTCTATAATATATAACTAAACTATTGTTGTATGTAAAGTAAATAAGGTTTTTAAAATGTTTAAGAAGCTTAATTTAAAATTAAAATTAAAATGCAGAGCCCCCTGGACTGGTTGCCAGGACCCGGGCAGTGTGAGTGCCACTGAAAAATCAGCTCGCGTGCCACCTTTGGCACGCATGCCAAAGGTTGCTTACTCCTGATCTAAACAATAAGGAGGCAAGAGGAAAAGGAAAGTTCATAGTCAGTAGTGAAAATCTGCATTCTAATTGGATTTTTAAAGTTGCCTTGTTTTTTGTCACAGCCAGTTAAAAACCCTTTTCCTCAAAAAAGTGTTCGTTTTACAGATATGTTCTGAATACGCAGGTTCCTGACTAACTGAAAAATAGAGTGAGCCTATTCCATAAAGCTGATTCTAGCGAGTCAGTAATGGTTCTGTGAGCCACTAACCCACTTCACGAGCATCAAGAGTCACCAAACCTACTTCAAGCACTTCCATACAAGATACCAAGCGTACACACTTCCCTACACTTTCCTCTCTTCCTAATTGATTTCAAAAAGTTGGACAGCAACATGCAAATAACTTCAGGACCAGACCAGGCTAAAGAAGGGAGGTCACAATACCCCCAGTCTTTAAATGAAGTGCCCATAGCTCAGCCACAAATGGAAAAGCAGCTCCAGAGAATGACCTAATTCCACCTATCTCAGGTCAGTCCTTCCTGCTTGAATTGAATTCCCATCTCCCAATATTTTTGTCAGATAAATTGTGTGTCTACCTCAGTTAAACCAGTTTAAAATCCATTCTGTTCCACTGACATTTACTCCCAAAGTCACAAGAAACCAATAAGGATCAATACATTGCCATGCAAGGCAGTAAGATTCTACACACAATAGAAGGGTCCCATCCAATGCAGATTAATCAAGAGATCATCTCATGTGCATCATAACTGCACAGTAAGGATCAAGATGGGAACGGTGGATAAATAAGGAAATTATCAAGGCTAATCGCTAACAACCAAAGCCTCATCATTTTAAATGAAGCTTCTTAAATGTTTTAAAAATCTTATTTACTTTACATTACAACAATATTTTAGTTATGTATTACAGACTTATAGAAAGAGACTTTCTAAAAATGTTAAAATGAATTACCGGCATGCAAAACCTTAAATCAGAGTGAATAAATTAAGGTAATAAAAAGGTAATAATTGGAGATATACCAATCTCCTAGAACTGGAAGGGACCTTGAAAGGTCGTTGAGTCCAGCCCCCTGCCTTCACTAGCAGGACCAATTTTTGCCCCAGATCCCTAAGTGGCCCCCTCAAGGATTGAACTCACAACCCTGGGTTTAGCAGGCCAATGCTCAAACCACTGAGCTATCCCTTCCCCCTCCCAGAAAACTCGGCACACCACTTCTGAAAGGTTGCCGACCCCTGGTCTAGCCTGTCCTCAACATCCATGTTTAAGCTTTACTAATGTGAAAGCTCAGAGAGAGAACAGACCCTTCTGTGTATCTCATCTCTAAGAAAGCACTGAGCCCAAGATGTAGACAGGGTCAGTTCACTGCAATCTGATGTCAGAGTCCCATCTAATCTCCACGAGGAGCATTTTGCTGTTATACACAATCTCCTCTTTCACAGAGGTTTTCTTGTGCTACATTTGCCCTGATATGGTCAAAGCAGTTCCAGATTCCCACCATCTCCTGGTACCTGGTGGCCTCTGACAGTTTTCGGTGGATTTCCTCATACACATCAACGTTAAAAGTTCTTTGGACGAATGACAGCGCCATCTTGAGGGCCTCCACCCGCAGCTGCGGACAGTGGTCAGCGATGAACTGCAACCGCTCAATCCGCATCAGGCCGCTGTAACTAGATGCATATTGCTCCAAATCCTGCAAACAAAACCCAGGCCCAGAAAGAGTATCACTAACACAAATACCTGAGTGGCCCACAAGCCCCCCTCTCTGTCCTGCAGAGTCTGTTCCTGCAGCCCAACCCCACTGGAAAACATTAAACCACTCAGCAGAACATAAAAATTATTCATTTTCCATTTCTGCCTCCCTCAGGGTTTGAGAGATACAATGGCGGGGGAGGGGGGGAAGCGAGGTGAGGTCATATCTTTTATTGGACCAACTGCTGTTGGTGAGAGAAACAATCTTTCATGCTTGAACAGTGCTCTTCTGCAGGTCCCACAACGAGGGGAAGGTCCCAGAGCCTGGGCTCCATGCTGAGCCTGAACATCTACACTGCAATTAAACAGCCCCGTACCCCAAGCCCTGCAAGCCCCTGACATGGGCCAGCCATGGGTGTTTAATAGCAGTGTAGACATACCCTATAAGATCCTGTTTTCAATTACTAACAACTTTGTCAATTTTAACCATTCAATTTTCCAAGACACACATCTGCCTCAGGCTGAATCATTATTATTTTAAGTTTCAACCATTTCTGAGAACAAAGGTAGGGAAAAGTACATTGTTTTGCCCATGTTAAAGAATTATTGGGGCTCTTCAATGGAGAATCTCCAGCATCCCCATGCTTTGGAGGAGGGAATTTATATATGGCAGGAAGATAGCTTTTATATACACTTCTAGCTTTTATATACACTTCTACCTCGATATAACACGGTCCTCGGGGGCCAGGAAATCTCACCGCCTTGTAGGTAAGACCATGTTATATGGGGCTCAGGCCAGTACACTGTGCCAAACTGGACCAGCTTCCCTGGCGCTGATTTAAAGGGGCTGGTGCTCCAGCCGGCAGCGGGGCTCGGGCGGTGATTTAAAGGGCCTGGGGCTCCCCACAGCAGCCGGAGCCTCTGGCCCTTTAAATCCCCGCCCGAGCCCCGAGCTCCAGCTGCTGTGGGGAGCCCCGGGCCCTTTAAATCCCCGCCAGAGCTCTGGCAGCGGGGCTCCAGTGAGGATTTAAAGGTCCTGGGGCTCCCCGCAGCAGCCAGAGCCTCTGGCCCTTTAAATCCCCGCCCGAGCCCAGCTGCCAGAGCCCCGGCAGGGATTTAAAGGGCCCAGGGCTCCAGCTGCTGCGGGGAGCCTCGCTCTCTTTAAATCACCGCCAGAGCTCTGGCAGCTGGGCTTAGGCGGTGATTTAAAGGGCCTGGGGCTCCACACAAATTCGGATACAACACAGTAAAGCAGTGGGGCTCTGGTGGCACTTTAAAGGGCCTGGGGCTCCACACTGCTTCACCATGTTATATCCGAATTTGTGTTATATCGGGTCACATTCTATGGGGGTAGAGGTGTACTTGTGAAAATGTGCCCAAATTTAGCTAAGATTTGAGCCCCCTTTTTTGGGGGGTGGGGGGCGTCACAGTTTGCACATGCTCAGAAGACTTGCCAGAACTTCACAGCTATTTCCCCAAACGGTCTGTCTACACTGAGTATGCTTTAGCCCAAGACTGAGCAGGACCCCCGGTCCATGATGCCACCTGATATACTGGGGTCCCACTGAGCCCGTCCAGTCCAACCTGGGCTTCCTCACCCTGTCCTTGCTGGGCCAGACCTTCAAGTCTTCTCTAGCATACACACAGGTAAGGCCACACCCAGTGGCAGACACAGACTGAAATCAGCTCCGGGTGGGAGGAGTCAGCTCAGGGATTTATCCAGCACTCACGTACACACCTCCTTTGGGGTGCAAACCCAAAATAATATTGTCTTGCACTGTAGAGAGAGATTTGTACAGTGCAAGCTCATAAAAATCACCACCTCTCTCACTGTGGAGGGAGATATGCACAGCTCCCCATACCCCGCTCCAGATATGAATTGTACAAACTGGTTTATAGAAAACAAAGAAAAGTTTATTAACTACAAAATATGGATTTTAAGTGATAAGGAATAGCAAACAGATCAAAGCAGATAACTGAGCAAATAAAACAAAACACACAAACTAGACTTTATTCATACATTAAAGAAATTGGCTACAAATAGTAATTTCTCACCCTAAATGTTGTTTCATGCAGATTGCAGCATTTCTTGAAGATAAGCTGCATTGCTTGCAGCTTAAATCTCCAGGTATACCCTTCCCAGTCCGACCTTTCTCAGCCTGGGTCCCAGTCCTTCTCCCCAGATCAGTCTTAAGTATTTCCAGTAGTCATCCTGGGCGGGGATTCAGTGAAGGACCAGGGACACTGACTCTTTCCCAGCCTTAAACAGGATTTACATACAGTCTGATCCCCATCCCCCTTCAGTGGAAAAGTACCAGGGTCACTTGCTGGAGGATTCTCTGCAGCTTGAGGTCTTCAAACCACAATTTGAGGACTTCAATAACTCAGACATAGGTTAGGGGTTTGTTATAGAAGTGGATGGGTGAGATTCTGTGGCCTGCATTGTGCAGGAGGTCAGACTAGATGATCATAATGGTCCCTTCTGACCTTAAAGTCTATAAGTCTATGAGATGTCTTGTCCCAGGTGACATGATCACATGACCTTGACGTGTCAAAGCAACCATGAGACAAGGTTTATTTGTAATATCCACAGGAAAGAACTCCAGGAATATGGGAGACCAGCATCTTCAAAGACCCATTGCATGGTCTTTCCTAATGGCCCAATGAGCCTGATTGTCTATTGTCTGGTGAGCATTTCCCAGATGCAAACACTTTTGCAATTGATACAGAGCTTATATTCCTACCTTCAGATACAGCAATGATACATACATACAAATAGGGTAATCATATTCAGTAAACCATAACCATCCCAATGATCTCACAAGACCGCTCTCGCATAAAACATATCTTAATTATGCCATTCATATTATAACAATATTTGTATGAAGAATATGGGGTTCAGCATCACACTTTCCCTGAAACAGTTGCAGCTCTGGGATACTGCAGGGCAGGTAGGATTCAGGGTTCAGGCACTAGAAGAGAAACTCTCTCTCCTTATGCTTTCAGTTCTCCCTCTGCTGACACCCAGGCAGTTGAAAGCTGCCTGAATCAAAAAAATGAGGAGAGGACAAGAGCCAGGAGGGTAGGGGGCCTGGGAGCCAAGGAGGGAAATGAGCAGATGGCTAGGGATGGCAGCGCTAAGGAACTGGGAATCAACTGAGAGAGATTTGACAAGGAACCAGTATGTAGAGGAGAACTGGGACAGAGAGGAGAAGCCTGAGGACTAAAGACTGGCATTGCCTAGGACCAGTGAAGAGAATGGGACGTGGGGAAGAAACAAGACTGGGACAGGGCTGAAAGGGTCAAGCCAGCAGCAGAACAAGCAGAAAGGTCTTTGACTCCTGGAGCACACCCCCTCACCAGAGCCTGGAATTGAACCCATCATTCTGTCACCGTCTGCAATTATCTGTGAAACCCATTGCCAAAGTGTGTCATACTGCGTTCTAGTGAGGATACATATAGAGTAGGACAACCTACTACTGCTATCTGTTATTCCATTAGCGCTAAAGGTTCAAATCATCTGATTACCTGTGTGGGTGTCAATGTTACCACACATAATGTTGCCAAGTCAAGCACTCAAACATCCAGAAATGCCAAAATTAAGGTTTCCCTTGTGTTTATTAGTTATGACACAGTCTTAATTACACCTGTGTCTCCCCCTCCTCCCCCGGACCCCTGCCTAATAAATGCACAGGATGAATCTGCTCTAGATTGTGTAAAATGACTCCCACTTCACTTGCTGCATAAATTGGAAGTAGTACTTGTGGTTGCCAGGAGAGCTAAAAGCCCTCCCTCAACTGAGTGGGAGGGGCCAGTGGACCCAGGCCACATTGAAAGACCTGTACCTAGGACACTTCTGGGAAAACAACAGGTCTAAGCCTGCCCATAGCTAATGGAAGAAGGGTAGTGAATACATCAGGGGACTGCAGGAAGAAAAGGATGGTCTCATGGTTAAGGCAGCTGAATGCTGCCCTGGAGAACTGCATTCTATCAGTGCCTCTTTGCCAGAGAGCCTATGTGATGCCAGGCAAATCACTTAAAGCAAAAAACTTTTCACAGCTGGCTAGTAACTGTTTTATAGATGCCAGTCTTGGTATGATTTTGCAGAAGACCTGAGCACTCACATCTGCAACTGAAACCAATGGGTGACGTGCTTTGAACATATGAAGCACTATATAAATGCTACATACACTGAAAAATCAGGACCTAGATCTCTCAAATTGGGCACACAAAGTTAGAGAGATTAAGGTCAAACATGTCCGTCTGTTCCCCATCTATAAAATGAGAATACTACTACCCCCTCATCTCACAGAGGTGTTGAAAAAAACATTTGTGAAGCATTCAGGTATTGGAGTGATACCACCAAATTCATGAGGAAATTAATAATTCTGTCTTCGGAGCAGAGTTTGAACAGTGTGCAGACAATAAGCATTGGGGCCACACACTGAAGAACGAGGAAGAAACAAAATAACGAATAGCTGTTCATTAAGTGAGCACTATTCATTTTGTGCCTTGAATGAGGCTGGGGCCCCGTGTGAAAAATTGGATGTGATCATGTAATTAAAGACTATCATAATGCACACTCATAAGGGCAACCTTAATTTTGGCATTTCCGGATGTCTGGGTGCTTGACTTCGCAACCTTAATAGTGTTTTTTTAATGCCATTTTTGTTTGGAATGCTTGATGCCATTTTAATGCCATTTTCTAACTTTGGAATGCTTGACTTTGCAACCTTCATTTTTTTTATTATTATATTTTGACTGTTTATTTGTATCCTCTGCAGGGGCTGGGCCTTATCCACCATCCTTGCAAAGTTAATAAAATACAATGAAGTTGGTCAGTATCTCAGAAAAAAGAGGAGTGGCTGTTGAAGGCTCTACCGGAAATGGTACAGGATCAGAACGTTCTGCCTTCTGACATGCGGAGAATGCAGTCCTTCCAAACTCTTTAGCTTTGACAATTCCAGATAGTCTCAGCTGGGAAGCTTGAGACTCAAGAATAAAAACCCCATTATAATTATACCCTTAAAGAAACATGGCTATCAACTCCTCAGAGGAAAGCATAAGCCTGAGAAAAAAGGCAGATTCACCTACTGGTCTCAGAGGGATGCACTAAGCCAGCGTTTCTCAAATGAAGCCACTGTGGCTACCAGGGGTTTTCCTGTGGCCACAACAGTCTCCTGGGCAGAGCCGGGAAGAGGGCAAAGCAGCGCCTCCTCCCTGCAGTGCTCAGGGGCAGGCTTCAGCCCTCCCTCCCTCCCTGCCTCCCCTGCTTCAGCTACACAGACACCTTCAGCCACGGGGTTTGGGGGTGGGCTTAATCCCCCTCCCCCAGCTGTGAGGCTCTTGCTTCAGCCCCCCTCTAGCTTAAGGGCTTCAGCCCCCCACACCCTGAATCCAGCTGTGGGGCTTCGGCTCTTGGCTTCAGTCCACAGCGGTTGGGCTTCAGCAGGGCCAACCTTACAGGGTGCAGTGGTAAAGAGGGGGGTGAGAGGCTATGGAAGGACGCTTGGGGCAATGCGGGGGAGGCAATGGGGGCTATGGGAGATGGGGAAAGTCAGCAGGGGCCAAGGGCACCAAAATACAACTGTACATTCTTTTTATTATTGAGTCTGAAAAAACCCTACATTCATAAATTACAATGATTTGGACATGTATATGATCATATTTGTTTGTTTTCCCTAAAGTCTTTCAGGAAAGTTTGTCAGAACGGCCACTAGCAAGAGTTGGCAACTGCACTCTGAGGCCATCAAAAAATTTGTTGTGAGAACACCTGCACTAAGCTATCTCAGAACAGAAGTTACATCAAGGCTATATACAGTGCACCACCAATATGATGACTTCCAGCCGTCCCCCAGGAACTGCAAGAAAGATTAGCATAGGAAAAGAGGCTATGGGAGAGTTCATTGTTACTCTATCACCTCCCACACAGGAGTTGCTGTCAGACTGCTGTTTAAATATTTACCGGAGGGAAATGAGAGTGGAGTACTTTACAGAGCCTTCAAGGGGAGAGGCCAAGCACAAACATCTCTCTGCTCCTCAATTAGTACATACCAGAGTTGGGTTTTCCACCACATAGTTGATATCAGGTGCATTCTGCTGATCCTCTTGTGGGTCTACGTCAATCTGCATAGGCTCCACTGCACCCTGCGACAGTAAATATGGGGTCAGATATGGTTCATTCACATCCCCACAGGAAACAGCTTGCTCAAAGATGGGCTCACAATCGAGACAGACTCCACTTAAACACACATGTAATGGAGAAATGAAGACACTGTTCTTGAAAAATCTTCTCTTTAGGATCCTACCTCCCACACAATCCCATTCCTCAGAATGAAAGGCTCCTCCTGAGTGAGAACTGCTCACTACCATTCACGCACAACTCTTTCCCTCCTTCAGTGGCTTTTCAAGCAAGAAAATGCAGGAGCATGAGAATATCTTCTAAACATGTCACAGCATCACAGAGATGCATGGCATATTCCATAAAACATCTTTTCTGAGCAGGGTCAGGCAGGTCATCAGCTGAGGGACAGCACTACAAGTGGGGCTTGGAAATACCCAATGCGCACCCATACACCACACCAGCAACTCTCTGAAACTAATACCTTTCTCTCTGGGATCTTATTTAAAAACAAAAACAAAAAAACCCACAACTCTCTACCTGTTCTGGTTGTGGAAAAAAAAATCATAAAAACCATGAACAAAGTAAGCTGCAGACAGGGTCTGCAGAAAACCTAGAACAGTAGCTGTGGGAGGTGTGAACTGCCCCATTCATCTCTATGAAGAATTAACACATGCTTCAGGCAAAGGCTTGTCTACACAGGGAAATTTACTGCTATATAGTTATAATGACCTGTGTGCAAATTTATTCTGGAACAAGAGTGCCTTTTTCCAGCATAGCATGTCACTTTGAAAGCAACAAACTATACTGGAAAAAGGCATGCTTATTCTGGAATAAGTGTGCCCAGCTGAAGTGTTATACTGGTGTAACTATACAGTGGTATAATTATACCACTGTATAGTTATAGTTCTACTTGTAAATTTCCCTGTGCAAACAAGCCCTTGGACTGGAAAGAGTCAAAGACGTGGAGAATGTATTGCAAGCAATGACCCTTTTTGATGCCGTAAATCGATAATGCTTCAGAGATAACTACTATATTCCCTCACCCCAGGGTCATATTCAAGCTTCACCAGGGAGACCCAAGCTCAAGGAGGCCAGCAAAAGCAAACAGCACTGAGAATAGGATTTTACATAAACACAGGAACACTGAGTCAGACCAAAAGTCCATCTAACCCAGTGTCCTGTCTGCTGACAGTGGCCAACGCCAGGTACCCCTGAGACAATGAACAGAACAGGTAATCATCAAGTGATCTATCCTCTGTCGCCGATTCCCAGCTTCTGGCAAACAAACGTGCACAATCTACTGCAAGTAATGTCTCATTTTGATGATTTACATGGGCAGAGTTTAGTGTATCACCATCTTTTCTTCACAATAATCTGACCTGACTAGAAATTTATCCCATATTTTCATAGACTCTGCTCTTCCCCAGGAATCAAGGGTAGAAAGTGAAATTTTTTTGAGAGGGGTCATGGAAGTTCCAGAATTCCTAGTTCTAAAACTGAGAACCCATTGGCTGCTCCCCCCCCGCCCCATTTGCCCTCACATATTGCACAACTCCGAAGTACACAATGCTGACACGACTTGAGTGACGAGAAGATTTAAGTGAACTCTGTCAAGGCCCAAAGTAAAAGCAAGCCAAGATAAGTATACAGGGGAGTGTTTTCCAGTTGCCATAGTTTGTTATTCTCTCTGGAGAGAGAGACTGCCAGTGATTATATACACCAGTGCTCAGGACAACAATAATGTACAAATCCAGCTGGGAAAAGCCCAGATACAGAACAGGAACAGTCCTCTTCCATCACTATAAGGGACAATACCCTGCATCACCCCCACCCATGAGATTCTTCTCCCCAAACCCTCACCCTCCACGCCCAAGACAGGGAGAAATGCCTTCACCACAGTAACTTTGAATTAGGATTCTGAAGAGAATGCACACAATCAGTTGTTCTCAAATTGGTTATTCATTTTTCAGGTAGTCAGTTTTTGTACAAACATTCACTGTCACAGAGTAGTTAAAACTCAATTCACGCACACTCACTCCCCAAGTTTTTCTGAACCCACATGAGTGCCCTCTTTTTTAAGGTACCTCATAAAGCAGTGTACAAGCTGACAAGCTGGCACTCAAGCTGAAGTCTCCTGCTGTACTCGGAAGGAAGAGGTCTGACCTACTGCTGTGGGGAGTGCAGTATAGATCTGTCACTGATGAAGAAGCTGAGCTGGGAGCTGAGCTATCCCTCATCCTGTCCTGACACTCTGCACCCCCTCTCCCTGACACAGAACTTGCCGGCTGCTAAAGGGAAGAAAGACAGTTAACTTGCGGAGGGATTCACAGGGCAGTCCCCAGACATTCCTACTCCCTTTGGGGTTTGAACAGTGGCTTATAGGTTCTTACATTCTTACCTCTTCCCTGAAAGCCTTCACCTCCTCTCTACTTGCTGATTTACTGGGCCACACTCCCTCACCTCAAGAACTTACATGTAACTGGCACACAATTAATATTGCTTTAGAAATAGATTTGAAAGCAGCCCAGAAAAGCTGCTATAATTATTGGGAATACTGTCCCTTCCTTCAACATACTTGTTTGCATGTTGTTCATGTAATGAGTGGTACAAGCAAACTAGATTAATCTCCCTGAATTTTCTGCTAACCAGTTGTTTCAAAAGACCTGGTCCAGCTCTGTTGGCAGGTATGTACAACTCCTATAGAAAGATCAGCAGTCAGGAGAAGTTTAACATCATAGTCCAATAAAATAAAAGTAGCTAAAGCATAGGTCTCAAGAAGTAGAATAAAGTAACCATCAGCTATTGTAATGTACATGGTACAAGTTGCAGAGTGGAGCCAGCAGTAACTATTGTAGTATATAATAGGGGAGGACAAACTGTGGCTCAGGAGCCGCATGTGGCTTTTATCATTAAAGTGCAATTTCCCCCACTCCCTCCCTCCCATTCTCCACCAACCTGACTGGCGGAAGGGGAGCTAAGGACCTCTGCCTTGCAGCAGAGCGGTAGAGTAGGGGCTTCTGCCCAGTGGGGAAGGGAGTCTCAGGGTTTCTGCCCCATATGGCACACCTGCTGGGGCAAGGGGCTTCAACAGGAGTGGAGCTGAAGCTGCTGGGACAGGCAGCTCCCACGGGGATGAAGCCCCAAGCCCCAGCTCTCAAACGTCTGAGGATTGTCATATGTGGTTTGGAGGATCAGTAAGTTTGGCCACCCCAGTATATAAAATCACTAGAATAGCACCAGAATATTCTGCAACTAATTTCGTTTAGGGACCTTAGAAGTCAGCAGCTATAAGCTGTAAAGGAAAAAAGCACGAGGCATAAATAGCTACAGTTAATATTACAAAACACCGTTTTCAACAGGCCAAGGCTACGCACACGGAGGCAGGGGCCGCAGGGCTGAGAAAGAGCCGACAATCCAGCGTGCGGAGTGAAACCACCACCGCCCCGAGGCGGCCCGTCACGCCCCTGGCGGGCCGAACAGCTCCGGATTACGGCAGAGCCGCCCCAGCCCCCTGAGAACGAAACACCGGGAAAGGCCCAGGGGCTGCACAACGCGCCAGGCCGGGGCCGTCAGGCGCCTCTTGCGCAGAGCCCCGGGAGCGAACGGTCCCCGCCGCTGCCAGCCCCGGGCCCGGGCCACAGCAGCCGCCACGTCCGCCCCGGAGCCAGCGCGGACCCGCGGGCCGCCCCGCAGCGCTGCCAGGCCGGGGGCTCGGAGCGGACCCCGGAGCAACAGGAAACCGGCTCCGCCGCGCGGGGGCCGGGCCGGGCCCGAGCCACGAGCCATCGAGTGTCCGGCAACGCGGCGCCCACAACCCCGGCCCGGCCCAGCCCGCGGGAGACTTTTTACCTGTAAATTAAAGACCTGGACGGGCAGCGGCATCCTCTCCTCGGAGCCTTCACTTCCGGATCACCGCCTGCTCCGTGCCTTCCGGTTAACTTTCACTTCCGGGTCACACAGCCCGGCCGTGGGCCTCGGCAGGTGAAGCCCTTAAAGGGCCCGCGGCCCCTCTGCCGCTCGGGAGGTATCGGACTCTGAGCCGACCGGCGGGGGTAAGGGAAGCGACACCCCGCCCCAGGGAGCGGCGGGCGGGCAGCTGCGGGAGAAGCCACGGTCTGGCCCGGAGTGACCATCGGAGGTGGGGGACGCTCCTGGTACCTCCAAGCCTGCAGCGCCCTCCTGGGTACCCACGAGACCCACGGAGTGCAGTGCCCCCCGCGTGATCCCCCACGTGCCGTGCCCCCCGCGACATCCCGCCCCCCGCGTGATCCCCCACGTGCCGTGCCCCCCGCGACATCCCGCCCCCCGCGTGATCCCCCCCACGTGCCGTGCCCCCCGCGACATCCCGCCCCCCGCGTGATCCCCCACGTGCCGTGCCCCCCGCGACATCCCGCCCCCCGCGTGCCGTGCCCCCCGCGACATCCCGCCCCCCGCGTGATCCCCCCCACGTGCCGTGCCCCCCGCGACATCCCGCCCCCCGCGTGATCCCCCACGTGCCGTGCCCCCCGCGACATCCCGCCCCCCGCGTGATCCCCCCCACGTGCCGTGCCCCCCGCGACATCCCGCCCCCCGCGTGATCCCCCACGTGCCGTGCCCCCCGCGACATCCCGCCCCCCGCGTGATCCCCCCCACGTGCCGTGCCCCCCGCGACATCCCGCCCCCCGCGTGCAGTGCCCCCCCACGCCCAGGTCATCCCCCACCCCACGTGCAGTGCCGCCTACGCCCAGGATATCCCCCACCCCGCATGATCCCCCGTGTGCAGTGCCCCCCAGGACATACCCCACCCCACGTGCAGTGCCCCCCGCGCCCAGGTCATCCCCCACCCCACGCAATCCCCCATGTGAAGTGCCCCCTGGGACATTCCCCACCCCACGTGCAGTGCCCCCTGAGCCCACAGCACCTTCCCCAGGGCACCGAGGGTGACCCGCATCATTGTTCCATGTTCTATCGGTCTGGGTGCTTGCTGTGCCCATCCTGGACAGCAAGAGCACGGGGAGCGCCCTGCAATGCACAGGCCGGGGCCGCAGCTGCAGCCCCGAGGAGCCCACGGGTTCTCAGAAACACAGATCTGACCCGAGAGCAGAAGACCCTTGTCCTGAGGCCAGTGTCCCAGGCCACCCAAACAGATGAAAGGTAAAATGAGTCCAGCTCAGCCTCTTCTGTAATATTTATAGATAGAGCAAAAAGTGAAACAAAAAGACTGACACAACCTGAATGTGTTTAATAGGGGGGGTTGACACTTTTGGGGAGGTCTCAAGTTGGCATAACAACCAGCTGAAGTAGTCTAGAAATAGAAGGAAACATGAGGAAAACAGTTTATAGTTGGAATCACTGTAAATATGTTTTAACTGGGTAATTTTAATGAGGAAAGGTTGCTGCACTTTTCTGGATGGTGCTTTTCCAGGGGTCACTTGACAACTTGTTTAGGAACCTGTGGCTGGAACAGTTTGCAGGTGAAAAGCAAGGTTTACAGTCATGGCTGTTGCCACCTGCTTTGGGCAATAACATATACTTTGAAAAAGAGGAAATCAGTGACATCAGCACCTACATCTGGTTCTGCTGAATCCTGAACTCCACATGGGATGTGAAACTGAACTGCCTGTTGCCACACCATCTCTTGGGTGACATCTTCCTTTTTCATCTTTTTTCTTTCCTATCATTTCCTTTTGGTCTTCTATCTAATAAGAGTCAGGTTTAGCCGGCCAAGACAGATCCATCTTTTGCAACACTGCTGTAATGAAAAGGCAAACTGTAAACAATGTTCTTAGCCCAACTAGTAAAAGTTTGCTAAATCTGACAGTCTAATAAGACAGGTTTCAGAGTAGCAGCCGTGTTAGTCTGTATCTGCAAAAAGAACAGGAGTACTTGTGGCACCTTAAAGACTAACAAATTTATTTTAGCATTAGCTTTCGTGAGCTGCAGCTCACTTCTTCGGATGCATAGAATGGAACACACAGACAGGGGATATTTATACATACAGAGAACATGAAAAGGTAGAAGTATGCATACCAACAGGCAGAGTCTAATCAATTGAGATGAGCTATCGTCAGCAGGAGGAAAAAAAACTTTTTGAAGTGATAATTAAGATGGCCCATAGAAGGTGTGAGGAGAACTTAACATAGGGAAATAGATTCAATTGGTGTAATGACCCAACCATTCCCAGTCTTTGTTTAGGCCACAGTTAATAGTATCTAGTTTGCATATTAATTCAAGTTCAGCAGTTTCTCTTTGGAGTCTGTCTTTGAAGTTTTTTTGTTGCAAAATTGCCACCTTCAAGTCTGTCACTGAGTGGTTAGAGAGGTTGAAGTGTTCTCCCACTGGTTTTTGAATGTTATGATTCCTGATGTCAGATTTGTGTCCATTTATTCTTTTGCGTAGAGACAGTATGCTGTGACTATAACTTTCCAGCAACTGATTTACAAACAAAAAACTCCACTGAAATAGAAGCTGCACTTTCTACCTTTGCTAGTTTTTCTTTCTCCCTTCTTGTGTGTTTTGTCCTGAAGGAAACAGCAACAACTTTAAGAGAAGACTCGATGGCTTTCTGAAACATGTGCTATGACTCAAATAAAAGCTATGATCTTGATGAAGAAATTAGTAGGTGTGGTTCTTTTGCCTGTGTTGTGCAGATCAGACTAGACTCAGAGGATTATAATGGCTCCTTCTGGCCTTAAAATGTTTGACTATGAACAAGTCAAGACAGTCTAAACTGATTTTTTTTCACTTGTCCCTAACATGGACAGTTAAAATAATCTTTAATATCACTTAAAAAGATGATCAAACAAGGGACTTCCCCCTTTTAAACTATACACAGAAAGAGAATAAGTGAAGTTCTTTAAATACAGATTTTACTTAATTCCTTAAATTTCAAATGCTTTGACTGTTTTTTCTTTTTCTGTGTGTTTAATAAAAAGTTAAGTTTTTAATGATAGCTGTTACAGTGGAAGTGAATAATAACTTGATACAAAACCCCAAAACACAATTAACGGTCTACTGTTGTAGCAGCAAGCAAGGGATTTGAAACAAGGTCAGAGAGTGACAGAGATACCCTTATCAATATAGCAATACCTATAACTGAGAGTGGGTGTTGGTGTTAGTATGACTGGGGTGATGCTGAGGCTATGGTGAATAGGGACAGCAATGTATGTGCACTGGGGAAAGGGTGGTTAGGGAAAAAGAAGTGTTTTGAGGTAGGATGTAAAAGAGGAAAGTGAGGTTTCATGGGGCAGAGCCAAGCAGATGTTCCAGGCATAGAACACACCTAGCTCTGCAAAATATAGCGAGACTGTGATGCAAGTCTGTCCCACAGAGCCCTCAACCTCTCCTGTTTTCTCCTGCAGAGCTGTGATCCATTCTATGTGACGCAATGTCCCAACTGTACAACATGGCAGGGGCCCTGGGGGCTGAAGAATGACACTTTCCTGCATTGGTCTCAGTAAAATCTGCTTCCTGCTGTCTGTGACCTTCTGTGCTTTCCTTCTCTTGCTAATCCCCAAATTCCAGACTACCTGGAGACATAGGGGCTATCCACAACCCCGTCCACCACCTCCTTTTAATGCTTCCTGCAAAAGTGAGTTCCACCACCCGCAGGCAGAGCCCAGCTCAACAGGCCATTTGGACAGTGAAGGAATTGATATTACACACAGTGTGAAAGATGAAACTGTAGAAAAATGGGGGGATTACAGCCTACGGGCTGGGGGATCCAGCCTGAAACTTGAGGAGCAGGATGGGAGCCCCACCAGTCCTCTTCAAACTATGTTGAAGGACCATCGTGGACCTGCAGGTGATTCCATTAAGGAGAATCTGGAGCTGAAGGATATTTTTATTGCTGTGAAAACTACAAGAAAGTATCATAAAAGTAGGCTGGACTTGCTCTTCCAAACCTGGATTTCGCAGGCCAAAAGACAGGTGAGAGATCTTCCTCACAGGGATAGGACAGTTATAGTGGGAGCCCCTCCCTCTGTGACTGCAGGTTCAAGATCTGCCATAATCCCACTCCCCTCCATGGTCATGCTGCAATTTCACTCTGTGTATTCCTTACCAGTTCATTAAACATGTTCTTCCTGCAGGATTAGGAAATTGCTGTAAATAGTCCATCTGACCAAAAGCCTAAGATGAGCTGCTACTGGGTGGTAGAACATTAGTCTGGATGCACAATCTGTCTTCTTGTGGCCTGGGTCTGTAACTTGTGCAGGAGTGTTCTTGGGATTGATTTATGCTTGGATAATTATAACCTTGCAAGGCAGATTCTGTTGAGCTTGAAACTAGCAACCAGAGCTGAATCCACAGTGGTGTAAGATAACATCTCTAAATTCACTTAAAATAAAAGGCTGCAGGTCCAGAGAGACGCTGCAGCTGGAGAAAATGTGCCAAGCTTAGTATAATGGAGGGAGCCATTGCATAGTCATCCACAATTCCTGATGCTAGTGTTGATGTGTCTGAGCCAATACTTTCAGACAATATGCTCTTCAGTACAGTGACTGGATCTTCATATGAGATGTAGTATAGAATCTGTCCCTTAACGTAGAAGTTTCAATGCATTTGCAGAGATTAACAAAATCCTATCCAGATGTTATGAATCTTCTCCACCTGTCTGGGGCAGGATATTGCTACCAACTGGATCTTTTTTTCCCCTTACTTTCATTCTTCCCCAGAATTCTGTTGATTCCTCTAGGCCCATTGACTATCTGGGGCAATATCCAGCCAAGCGGGTGTGCTATCTTTTAGGATGGGGTGAAAGAGGAGATTGCAGAGGAAGAAACTCCTGAAAAACAGCTTGTTCCTGAACTTGGGATGCCTCAGCCCTGCCTGGAGACAGGAGGGTAGTTCTGTCTTGGATTCTCTCCTAAAATTGCCAGTGGAGGGATCCAGTCAATTCTGAATGTGCTGGTGGTTTTTCTGATGTAGAAACCAATCCAATAGGCAACAGACCAAGTTAATACCAGTTCTTTTCACAATAGCCACTGAAAAATAACTAGATAAATTACTAGCAATTCTAATTGGGGACTGAGTGAAGCTAAAATTAATTGGTCCATTTCTGAAATCTTTGGAAAGGGAAGCCCCTTTTTTCCTAATGTCTTTGTGTCTCCCACAGACGTTTATATTCACAGATTGGGAAGACCGTGAACTGCGCCTAAGAGCAGGTAAGCCGTGTAGTTCAAATGCACACTTGCTCCTTTGACTATGGATGCTGACTTGCTGCAATCCTCTCCCTCGAGGGGCCTCATTCTGTGCTGTGCATGTGATTGGTGAAAGGGAGCTGGAAGCTCAGAGGGGGGAAATGCTGTTTCCTTCTTTCCTAATTTGGATTTGTAGGACCTTCATCAACATCATTCACTGGGTTAATCGTCACATTTACTTTTTTTCTTTCTGTTTGTAAGTTTCAGTGTAGCTGTTTGAGGGTTAATGTATACGATCCCCCTTGTGCACTGTCCCTGTACATGACTCATCTTCCCTGCTGTCTGGCTCCATATTCACATGCTCTTCACCCTATGTGCTACATGCTCACTCTGTAAGCACCACTCACCCTACATGCAGCTCTCTACATGTGCATTGCATGTGCACCATGTCCATGTTTCAGGTTCGTGCTCCAGAGGTGCACATGCTCTCTCTCCCAGATTATGCATTCACCCCAACCTTGACCATTTTGACCTTCATTTCCATAGGAGATCACATGATCAACACCAACTGCTCTGCTGTTCACACCCGCCAGGCACTCTGCTGCAAGATGTCTGTGGAATACGATAAATTCCTCGAATCTGGGAGAAAGTATGTGAGACTCATTGTTCCAACTGTAGCTTTGTTCACTCCAATTCTGAGTCCCAGGGAGGTCCCAACATTCTCCTTTCTAGTTCCAGTAATGAGTGAGCATGATCCAGGCTGTGATCCCAGAGGGTGGTGGTGATGAGCATAGAGAAAGTGTAGCAGCAGAAAGAGAAGCACTTATAGACCAGAGTCAGGTGAAAGGCTATAGGGAGGAAGAGCTCACAAGCGGCCTACTGACTTCAGCCTCTCTCCTAGAGTTGAGAAGTATTGGCAGCTTTGGCTTGTAACTCCTGTGTTTTCAGTCTGAGGGCCTCTTTTTTCCAGTCACTTTGCCCCAAATCTGAGAGACTAAGATCTTCACTCAGTACATAGAAACTTTACATCACTTCCTCAGTGCCTCGGCTGTGTGATTGTGTCTGCCCTGCTTTGTCTGCAGATGGTTTTGCCATGTGGATGATGACAACTATGTGAATCCACAGAATCTCCTGCGCCTCTTGTCTGCCTTCTCACACAGCCAGGATGTATATGTGGGGAGGCCAAGCCTGGACCACCCCATTGAGGCAGCTGACCATGTCCGGAGTGATGGATCAGTAAGCATGCTCTGTAACTGTCCCTTCTGCCCCCCTCCCCCAGCCTCTGAGCTTTTAAGAAGGTGAACAGTTCACAAGATCCCATGTACAAAATCTCTGAGTTAATTTGCAATTTACAAATGGTCTTGTGAGCTGAACAGGGATTCTTCTCCCTTCACGGGTAGCTGCGGGAGAACAGGCTCTCCCTACTTCAACTTTTGGGAGTGAGGAATGCTCCCTTAGCACCCCTCAGCCAGGTCAGTTTCTGCAGTTATCACCATTCAGTTCTGGGAGCCTTCATTTTAATCCTCTTTTACTCATGATTATTAATCACATTTTTACAGTAATGCCTAAATACCAACCAAGAATAGGACCCGTTGTGCTAGGCACTGTACAAACACAGCAGTAGTAGCCAGCCCCCACCCCCAAAGAATTTACAGTCAAAACAGATGAGACAGACAGGGGGTGAGGAAGGGGTAGAACACAGAAGTAGAGTGAACAACGTGGTGGCAGCAAACATCATGTTAGTTCAATGGCTTTTTGTGGGGAGGTAGTTAGGAGGGGACCTGTGAAAAGGAAATAAAGGTGAAGGGAGAGGGGACACTGAAGGGCAGGGAAAAGGAAGGGAACAGGTCAGGGGAGAAGAGGGTAAGAGGGACAACTGTGGTATGAAGCTAATATGAGGAGATTAAGGGAGGAGAAGGGGGGAGGGAGAGAGCCGGAGCAGACAACCAATCAGCATAGGCAGGAAAAGTCCAGTCAAAACTGTAGAGTCCTCTGAATGTTAGGCTGTCTCGCCTAGAAAGTAACATCTCAGTACTTCATCTGCTGCCATCCTGCGCTAACCTCAGGAGATTATACAATCGCTCTGTGACTTGTTTGGGAATGGTCACTTCCAGTATTGAGCAATCATTTTCCTGGAGCCCCAGTGTGTTTCAGTCACAAGATACATGAGCATCTTTATCTTGAGGAGCAAGTACCAAGTTGCCAGGCCAGCAGATAAATTCCCTGGCAATGCATCCAGGTGAACTGGCCTGTTATGAAAAACCCTGCATGATTAAGTAGTCTCCTCAGCCTTAATCACTTGGCTCCAGCAGGGCTCCTCTGATTTCCCCAGAGAAGCTTATTCCAGGCTGACTATGACTCTGGAGGGCAGAGGACCATACAGAGGGTTGTACAGGGGAATTGGGCTTCTCCTCAGTTCTCCACTGGAACTCTGGTTTTCCATTCCCTGTATGCTCTCTGTTTCACTCAGACTCCACTGGCCCTGGGGTGGCAGCGGCAAGGTGATAAGAGTTGCCTTATGAGAGAATGTCTAGCTTCCAGGAGTTCAAAGAGGCAGGGGTAGCCCAAAGTCCAGATATTTGCTCAGATCATGTGTCCAATGTGCTGCAGAGCAGAAGATCCTTTTCCCTACCCAGGCAGATGGGAAAAGCTGAGTATCATTAACAAGTGTCTCTTTTTTTTCTTGTTGCTTTTGCTGTTCACTAGTCAACCGTGAAGTTCTGGTTTGCCACAGGTGGAGCAGGGTTCTGTATCAGCAGGGGTCTTGCCCTGAAGATGAGTCCCTGGGCCAGGTAAATGCACCTCAGTAGCAGAGACCCCATGGCTTCGATAGGATTAAGGGTGCATTTGACTCTCCAACTCCATCCTCTCTCCTGACAGCTTGGGTAACTTCATCAGCACTGCAGAGAGGGTACGTCTTCCTGATGACTGCACCATTGGTTACATCATCGAGGGGCTGCTGGAGGTGACGCTGCTGCACAGCCCCTTGTTCCATTCCCATCTGGAAAATCTGCAGAGACTACGAGGCGAGTCAGTGCTGCAGCAGGTAAGGCGAAGCCTCGTGCCTTGTTCAAAACAGGCCCTGGCCTTTGAGACACTCCTCAGTCTGATCAAAAGAAATCATCTCTGCAGGTGCAGCTACCTTCTCCCTGGTTTTCAGGAAAGGCAGATGGTACCAGGCCTGTAATTTCACCATTACTCCAAGCTGCTTATGTAGTTGACCAGGGCAGTCCCATGTCCACCTCCTGCATTTGGATAACAGGCACATTTCCGTCCTGGCCAGCTAGGTCACCTTTAGTTCTCCCCTTTTCTGACTATCCCTTCCAGTCCCAGCCATGCTATTACCTTGCCACCTCTGTCTTCTTCCTTTCCATTCCTGAGGCACATGAAATTACAGTACACCTACGAAAGCAAGAGATTTGCATTTTTTCCTGGCAAAGTGATTCAGCCTCAGCTTTAATTCATACCAATAATGGGGACATCATTAAATGTCTGTCTGATTATTTATTAAATTATATGGAATCTCTTAAGAGAGTGACTTGTCTGCATATCAAGTTTTAAGCTGCTAAAGAGTTTCTTCAGTATTGGTTGTGAGTATTGAAATACATAAGCTTGTTTAAAAATAATTACTTCTGCAGCATCTTCTTTGATGGACAATAGGTGGTGCTGTAAAGCTGCCCCAAATTAAAATTCCTTCACTGCTTATCTACGTACACCCTAAACAAGAACACAGGTTCCCACCCACAGAATACCCATTCAAATTGTTCTAACAGTTTTATTAGGCAATAAACACGCACTTTCAGAGCCACATTCAGATCTGGTGTAATCACACCAGAAGTAAGCGGTGATGAATCTGGCCCTCCCTTTGTGATAGCCCTTTCTCCTGAGATTAACTTTAACAGCTAATCAGAAAATCTTGTTGCTCCTAAAGATTATCAGAGAACTGAACTCTTAGGCTTTAGATTTAGGAAATATGTAATGCAGCCTCCATATGGAAGAATGGTTTTATTGTTAAGACACTGGACTCAGGCTTCAGAGATCTGTTGCCAGCTGTGCCATACTCGCAGTGTGACCTTGTGCAAGTCATTTAACTTCTCCGTGCCTTCATTTTCCCACTGTAAAATGAGGATAATATGACTGATCTAACAGGAGTGTCTGTGAGGATGAATTTATTACTGTTTTGTTAGGCATTCAGACATTATGGTAATGGGTGCCATACTAAAGCTTACATGTAAAGTTGGTTAGGTGGTATCTTCTCCTCCACAGCTGCTTATCTAAGCTTTTCTTGTCTCCCTCACTCTGTTTGATTTCTTCTTCCTGTTCTGCTTTGGATGGTCAGCAGGTTCTCTCAAAAGGCTTCTATCCTAAGTTAACCATTATGACAAAGCGAACTATCACCTTTTATGTGTAACTTCTGACACTCAGATCACATAGGATGTCTCTTTCCCTTTAGATCCTCCTCATCCCTCATTAAGACCTCTTCCACTCAGTCACTCTCTGCTATGTTGTAGGTTCTAACTTTACGTTTGCTTTTTCAGGTCACTCTGAGTTATGGGGGCCCTGAGAACAAACACAATGTTGTGAGTGTGGCAGGAGTGTTTGGCTTGCAGCAAGATCCAACCCGGTGAGTACCTCCTTCCAAAACAAATTCTGCTTGCCCTGTCTACACCTACAGACTGCAGAAAACTCAAGCACACAAGCTGGGTCAGCATTTCTTATATTGCCTCCACACTCCAGTTGGGTTATGGCCAATTTCCCTGCAGTTTTGGGATGCGTGAACATTCCAAGAGTTTTGGCTGAGGTGTCCCCAAACTGATGAGCTCATGTCTCATGTTGTCTTCTCGTCTTTCTCTTTTCACAGATTCAGATCTGTCCATTGTCTTCTCTATCCTGACACTACCTGGTGTCCCACTAAAAATCTACTGTGACCTCAGACCTAACCTTGACATTTGGTATCTTACCTGCACAAGATTGGACAGGGTGCTTTTCTTGGAGATGAACAAGAAAAATCTAAAAAACTAAGATCCCAGATCACTTCACTCCCAGGGCAGGAGTGTGAGGCCTCATCAGCTGCTGTCTTGAAACATCCCAAGGAAGAAACTCTCCTTTGCTTTGCGCTCTGGTCTTCCAGCAATTCATATGTCTCTAAGGTTAAGCATAGGCCCCCTCCTACTTCCTGTCTGGTTTTATCCATGCTTTGCTAGTTAAAAGCTCTGTGGCTATCACGTGTTTGTACCTAAAAAATACAGAGTGGAATGCAGTGCCTGGAATCATAGCACTGGAACTAGTGTTCTGAATAGGGCTTCTAGAGAGCAGTCCTCCTGCTGCTGAGATTCCAGGGCAGAGTGTAGAGCCCATGGTGGGGAGGGAGGGATTTTTAATTTGGCTCCCTTGGAAGCAGAATGATTCAAGAACTTCTCCAGTTTATTTTTTCTTGTCCCAATGTCTGAGCTTTGCGAGAATCTAGCTGAAACATCTGCACTTACAGTGAGGCATAGATGTGTTAACCAAGAACAAAATTATGCCAGTCTGCCCTGCATGACAGGCTGAGGACCACATCTCCTTTAGCCCCCCTGGTCTCCTGAGTCTGGTTTCCATGAGGGTAGCACACTTGGCTCTCTTTCTGGTTGAAAGATGGTGGTGATTTTCCATGATGGGCTGCAGATCCAAAGGTGCTTGGTCTTGGCCCATACTATTTCCTGGCAGTTTGATACTGAGAGAGATGTTTGTGGGAATACTATTAGGTCCCTCCTCCCAGTGTAATCCACAGCATGGTCCCTGGTTGGCATCTGATCCTGGGTCGCTAAAACAGCCTGCAGCCTCCTTCCTGCTTCTGCAGTCTTGCTGCATCCCAAAGCCTATGTGGGAGGAGAAACCTGGGTTAGCTGCAGTGCCCTGATGTGTTGTCATTTGGGGCCTTTGACAGGACTGGTGTGATCACCCAGGCCAGTTACATAAATGGACCTTTGAGCTTCAGGCCTGGGGAAGATCTATGTTCACTTTTCCTCTGCAAGCTAGCCAGGAATAGATGCTCCAGAAGAAAGGCTTGCACACTTCCTCCAAGTGAGGGGCTCAGCCTGTTGTCTGCAGAGCTTCTGCTGTAGGATTTGCCAGTGCTCTGCAAAGGAAAAGGAGTTTGGTTTTCATGTGAGAAAAGAAGGGACTCCAAAAGTCTCTTGTTTTTCTCTTAGTCCACACTGAGGCTTGCACACTCCGTTGCTGGCATGGTTAGGAAGCGCAGTGTCTAGATCTTCATTGGTTCCTGGTCCTAATGACTAACACTGAAATGGGGGGAAAGCAGCAGAATTACATATTGGCAAATTGTAATTCCAAGCACTGTGACCTGAGCATGGAGCTGTCGGGAAGGAACTCTTGGTTTCTAATTCTGTCTCTGCCACCAATGCACTGTGAGGCCGTGGGTGAGTCATGTGACCGCTCCCATTTGTAAAGTGGGTAGAGTATATAGGCACACCTCTAAGGTAAGAAGCAGCAAAGAATCCTGTGGCACCTTATAGACTAACAGACGTTTTGCAGCATGAGCTTTCGTGGGTGAATACCCACTTCTTCGGATGCCATCTGAAGAAGTGGGTATTCACCCACGAAAGCTCATGCTGCAAAACGTCTGTTAGTCTATAAGGTGCCACAGGATTCTTTGCTGCTTCTACAGAACCAGACTAACACGGCTTCCCCTCTGATACTTGACCTCTAAGGTATGCAGTCATGAGGCTTCATGGAGTTGTCATTCTTTCTGAAGAGGATTATTCCCATCGCTCTCTAACAAAGACCCTTTAGGGTTTAGCCATGCATATTTTGCTGCTTTCTAAAGAGACTTCTTTGCCCTCCTTCATGCTTCCTGATGTGGCACTAACTCCATTCTTTGGCCAAGAGGCCAGGCTGGGAACATCAGTGGTCCATCTAGCCCAGCCTCCTTTCTCAGACAGTGGCCAGAACCAAATGCTACAGAAGATGCCATAAGAACCCTGACGTAGGCATATGTGGAATAACCTGTCTGCACCTTAGGTCTCCTACTGATCCCTTAAGCCTGAAGTCTAATATCCCTTCCAAAAAATTTGTCATTAATTACAACTGGATAGTCTTGATAGCCATATAAATATCCAGTCCTTTTTTAATCTTAAGTACTTGGCCTCAATGCCTGTCTTCCTGTGGCAAAGAATTCCAACGAGTCATTAATGGAACTCTGTGCCTCTGAACACTGATTAACTGCTTCTTTACTGCAGCGTCTGTTCCTGGTCCATGGACTGCCCTGGAATTGCATCTTGCCAGATTATATACATGTGACAGATTAGTTAAGACTAAGGCCTGATCCTACTACTATTCAAGTCAATGGCAAAACTCATACTGATTTCAGTAGCACCAGGACAGAGTCTTAAAAGTTTGGTCCAATATTCTTCCTGATTCCCAGGGCTGAGCATGCTACCTCTTTGGCATGCCCACAACTGAAAGGCCTATAGGCTGGGCTTGGAAAAGAAATGCATGCCTCCCGTATGGCAGTGCAGAGCACTGGCCTTTAACAAGCCCTTGTTTGGGCTCCTTTTAAGGTTTTTCATAAATGTTCCTAATATGGTAGCCGCTGCTGCCATAAGATGGGAGTGTTCCAGGCAAACTGGTGTTTCTCATCTAAAGTGTTTTCTTTTAATTAAATAAATATTTAAAGGTGGGCCAGGTTTTCAGTGTCCTCTGTTAAGTTCCCTGACATCAGTAGCAATATATGCAGTAAATCTCTAACACTCAACACCAGCAACCTGCCCTGAGCCTCGCACGCCCCACAACTATTGCCTTGTGTCAAACTTAGTTCCTACCCAACATCCACCAGCCCTCAAAACGTCTGCCAGTGCAAAAGCCACGTGTGATTTCTTGCTTCAGCCCCCAAAGGCTGCAAAGAATTGTGGGATTTAGGCAGTGCTGGGATCCTGGGAGGGAGGAATAGGGTTGAGAAGCAGTGCAGTAAATGGTGTCCCAGACCTGCACTCGCATTACTGCTAGATAAAAATAAACTTGAGTGAGCAGAGGGGCTTAAAAATACTAGAGCATCCTCTTGCATTCCCATTTAGTTTGTGCAGTGTTGCCAAACACCTGTTTGAAGCATTGACCAAAATGTAGAGCAGCTCTGATTCTCCTCAGGAGCCAGTAGCTGAGTTAGACAGCATCCGAAATGGCCCTTTATTTCTAGCAATAAATTAAAAGTAAAGCTAGCTGCGTGTGCATTAATCAGTAACCGAACAGTCCCTGTACCACAGTGTGTGGAAGTAGCACCAGCACTGCCTGTCACCCAAGCGCCACTTGCAAGTGCAGTATTGCCTTAAATGGCCACACCCCTTGCTCTGCTTCCCTATCACTCTGGGCTGGCCCTACCACTTAATCAGCCCTCCTACAGGCATGGTATCACCCCAGGCGGCCGTGCCCCTCGCTCTGCCCCCCCACACACACACCTTATGGCGCAGAATCAGCCCGGTTGGCTGCACCCCTTCCACCACCCCTGCCATGATGCGGTATCATCCCAGGCTGCCAGGCCCCTCACTCTGCCCACTCCCCACCATGGTGTGGTATCACCCCCTACTGGCTGTGCCACTGGCAATGAACCCTACCAGCACAGTACCACCCGGGGCTGGGTGTGCCCCCTCCCTCCACCCCCACCATGGCCCAGTATTGCCCCTCACTCCCCCCCCCATGGCATAGTCTCGCCCCAGGCCAGCTGCCCCCCTCGCTCTGCCCCTCCTATCCCCAGCATGGTCTCACCTCATGCCAGCTGCCCCCCTCGCTCTGCGCCCCCCCATGGCGTGGTCTCGCCCCAGGCCGCTGTAACCTGCTGCATGGGCCGATGGCCGGGGCGGGGCGTCGCCTCGGGATGTCCCGTGTCCGGGGCAGGGACCCGCGCTCGCCGGGCGTGACCCCTGCACGGGGCTGGCCGCGCTCAGTCCCCGCCCGGGCCCCGCACTCGCCGCCCGCCGGGAATGGAGCCGGATCGGAGCTTCTCGGGCCGCCGGGCCCTGGTGACCGGGGCGGGCAAAGGTAAGAAGGGCCCTGGTGGGCGGGCGGCGCGGCCCGGCCCGGCCCGGCCCGGCCCGGCTCTGACCGCCTCTCGCCCCGCAGGGATCGGCCGGGCCGCGGCCCTGGCGCTGAGCGGAGCCGGGGCCCAGGTGATCGCGTTGAGCCGGACGCAGGCGGACCTGGAGAGCCTGGAGCGGGAGGTAACGGACCAGACCCCGCCGCGCCCGCGCCACGGCACCGCCCTGGCGCTCCCGCGTCCAACCAGGCCTTCCCCGGGGGCCACCCCCCACCGGCCCGGACACCCCCCCAGCGCCGGACACCCCCTCCCAGGATCCCCCCCCCCAGGATTCCCCTACCGGCCCAGACACCCTCTCACTGCCCCGCACACACACACACACACCCAGAGCCCCCCACCGGCCCGGACACCCCCCCAGCGCCGGACACCCCCTCCCAGGATCCCCCCCCCAGGATCCTCCCCCCCAGGATTCCCCCACCGGCCCAGACACCCTCTCACTGCCCCGCACACTGTCACACACACACACACACACAGATCCCCCCACCGGCCCGGACACCCCCCCAGCGCCGGACACCCCCTCCCAGGATCCCCCCCCGGCCCAGACACCCTCTCACTGCCCCGCGCGCACACACACACACACACACACACACACACAGATCCCCCCAGCGGCCCGGACACCCGCCCCAGAATCCCTCCAGCGGCTGGGACACACCCCCCCAGCGACCCAGACACCTTCCCAGCAGCCCAGACACCCCCCCAGGATCCCCTCAGCAGCCCAGACACCCCCTCACTGCCCCGGACAGACAACCCCCCCAGAATCCCCGCAGCAGCTGGGACACACCCCAGAATCCCCCTCAGCAACCCAGACACCCTCCCACTGGCCCAGATACCCCTCTAGGATCCTCCCAGCGGCCCAGACATCCCTCACCAACACAGACACACACTCCCAGGGCCCCCTCGCTGACCCCCCTCCCCAGTGGCCAAGACACCTCCCACCCTCAGAGGACCCACCCGACCTGGACACCCCCCCTCCGGTCAGGTGGGCCTCCAACCTCCTCCTCCTAAGGGGGTCAGCCCACACACACCCGTCCCTCAGGGGGCCTTCAACTCCTTCCATGACGCAGACACCCACCATTCCCTCAAGGGTCCCCCAGGCCCCAACCATCCTGCTCCAACAACACAGCCTCTGGAGGCCCAACCAACCAGCCCTGCCTCAGTGATGGGCCCAGATCTCCCTGAGGGCAGTCTCACACCACAGGGGCAGCCTCCTACCCTCCCTGGTGCGCTATCGTCTTTGGCCCCTCTGCTGTGTCCTCCAGGGTACCGGGATTGAGACACTCTGTGTAGACCTGGGTGATTGGGATGCCACCGAGGCAGCACTGAGCAAGGTGGACGCCATTGACCTGCTGGTAAATAATGCAGCTGTGGCTGTGCTACAACCCTTCCTGGAGGTGACCAAGGAGGCCTTCGACAGGTAAGGTCTGGCACAAAGCTAATAGCAGCTCCAGGGGCCTGAGCATGTTGTAGGGAATGGAGGGAGGCTGGGCAGTACTAAGCGAGAGACTGGACTCGGCTCTAATAAACACAAAGGCTGCTGGAGACAGACAGCCTGTGGTTCTCTCTCCCTGCAGCCTGGGGTCAGCACACAGTGGGGATGTGGCCATGTCACACAATAGCCCTCTCTCTCTCTGGTGCAGTGGACCTGCAGAGCCACTGCCCCCACCCCAGAGTCCTCAGCACTGGGAGTATGTCAAGGACATTTTGGGAATGCCAGGGCACACTTATGTCCCAGCTATTCTGCAGAACTGAGTCAAGGCAGCTATCACGGCACTTCTACCCTTTGCCAGGGACAGAGCTTGCTCATCTGATTGTAAGAAACCAGGTGATGTTCACTCCTCTCTTTGGCAGGCTGGGAGATAAATAACTCTTTCTGGCAGCTCCCAGAGTACTTTTCTCACTTTGGCACATTGGGTATATCTCCACTGGGAAAATGCATTGGGCACAGGGGTCAGTACTGACACAAAGGGAAAAAAACCCTATTGAGTCACCCAGACTGCCTCTTAGCACTAGGCTAAGGCAGTATAGTCAGAACCAACTATAGTCAGTCTGACTATAGAGGCACTATAGTCAGAGGGGAGAGTGCCCCCTACTGTTCAACCACACTATTCTCTACAGCCTCTTTCCCTAGGTCTCCCCATTCAAACACCAGCCTGGCTCAAACTTGCCTTAAACTGAGTCTCAGCTTACGATGGCCCAGGTATGGAGAGGGAGGAGGATAGGGGAATTCAAGGAGATCTTACCTGGGTGGGGAATAGAAATGGCTTATTCTCAGTACATTCAACAGCAAAAAATTGTTCTTCAAAATATTCTGTCATCCCTTTTTTAAACTGGGCGTGAGCTCTCGCAGATGTAGAGGTACATTTCCTCTCTTCTTGGAGGAAACACTTTGGTGGGTAGTACCTTATTCCCAAAGTAAAGAAGAAAAGGTTGTGCAAATGGAGCACCCCTAATGATTAATTGATGGCTAGTAGCTGGAGTATGAAACAGCCGGGCACTTGCTAGTCCAGTCACACCATCTGACTCGGGCTAAGAGGGTGAAATTCTGGACTGAGGAAGGAGCAGCATCTCATTGAGGCAAATACAAGAAAATGCTGTTATTAAATGTTTTGTTGAAGGTTTCTTTGGTATTTTGGTGGCGCATGCATGTAATCCCAGCTATGTGGGAGGCTGAGGCTGGTGGATCGCTTGAGCTCAGGGGTTCTGGGCTGCAGTGTGCAATGCCTGGCCAGCGGGTGGCTGAAGGAACAACATGCTGTGATCAGCATAGGCGCAGACTCCATTAGATGTCGGCACCTATGGGATCAGTACTCTCTCTGTGACGGGTGATGGATTGATTGGACAAGGTAAAGATTTGACTGGGCTAGGAGGGGCCACTGGCCGAGACGCTTCTGTTTAAATTTTAATAAATGTACCAGATTAGAAGAGGGTCCCATAGGAAACAACTCCAGGAAGTCTTGGTTATGCTCTTTTATCTGCTACATGGGGGAGGTGCCAACTAAACTGCTTATTTCATCTCCTGTGAATGGTCATTGCTGGGTGTATGGCATGTAGGGGCTCTGTAAAGCTAACGGGTTGTGTTTAGATATTGGGGTGAATTTCTCTAGCCAGTTGGACTGGAGTTTACACCCAGTTCCTTTCACAGGTTGATCAGTGTTTGAGGCACTGGCAGCACCCAGCCTCCTATTTCCACCCCCCCTCCAGGGCTGCCGCTAAGTTGTGATTTTCATTTTCTCTGACTTGGACAATTTTTATTTTTTTTTACAGCTCTTTCAATGTGAATCTTCGGGCCGTGTTTCATGTTTCCCAGGTGAGAAGGGACTGTGAATCGGAGTGGGATGGAACCAGGGACAGGCTAATGAGTTTCAGCTTCCCTGAAGCCATGTGTGCAATGGAAATAGAAGTCTTCATTAGGAGCTGTGCTGCATCTCTGCTCCTTGTGGGGATCGACAAGAGACTGACCTTGTTTGCGTATGTTGAACAAGCTATGCTTAGTATAGCTGATCCTGCAGCACCCCCTAGTTCTGACCATGTTTCTTGGTTCAGAGCTGGGAGGCAACTGGGGTTACTGCTCTGGCAAGCTCTTCTAATCCCCCAAGAAGGCACCAACAGCCTGGGCTGGCTGAGTCCCCCACACTTGTTCTCTTGTGCTGTGTTTCAGATCATTTCCCGGCAGATGATTGCACGGGGAGTGCAAGGAGCGATAGTGAACATCTCAAGCCAGGCATCTCAGCGGGCTCTACGGGATCATGCTGTCTACTGTGAGTGTCTCAGCTTCAGCACGCTCCATACCTGCCCATTAATCCATTCATGACCTGTGGTAGCTGGAAGCCACAAGCACAGGACCTGGGTTTGGATGCAGCGAATATGTTGACCTAGTTCAGGCCACAAATGTGTGTGACCCAGCCCAGGTGCTGTGCACTCAGCTTCTTCCTTCTGTTGGGTTTTATTGAAGGTTCTACAAAAAGTGCCTTAGATATGCTGACCAAGGTGATGGCTCTGGAGCTGGGACCCCACAAGGTAAGACCCAGTCTATGCCAGAGAGCAGGGAAGGGGCAATCTCTGAGATGGGATGGGGGTAAGCAAGTGGAGGTAGTTTCTCTCAGGGTCGTTCAGTTACCTAATGTACTCTGGTTGGTGACAGATCCGGGTGAACAGCGTGAACCCCACTGTGGTTATGACCGAAATGGGGCAAATTAACTGGAGTGAGCCTCAGAAAGCTGCTGCCATGATCAGTCGAATTCCTCTGGGGAAGTTTGCAGGTCAGTGGAGGGGATTTGCTGCTGGGGCTGGCTCCATATTCAGCTCATCTGCACCGTTTCTCCTTCTAATTGGCTGCTCAGCCATGTGTATCTGCCTCTCTCTGGCTCATGCCCTCCAGGCCCAGGAACAGCGATGATAGAGCTCTGCTCAGAGTTTGTCAGAGTCCTTGAAGCAGCTGCATGTTTCCACTTGGAGAAAGCAAGAACCAGTCAAGGTTCTCCCCTCCTCCAAAACCTTCCCAACGTGGGTTTGTTTTAGGGTGGGCAGGGGACATTTTTACCCTCCTCACTAGCAATAGGATTGAGCACTGGAGGGTAACAACACTCAATGCTATGACCCTGTCATCAGCCAACCATCCATCCTGGGAACACAGCAAGGACTTCTGAATGCCAAGGGACCGGCCACCCTGTCTCATTCACTGCACCAGACACAGCTCAGTGCAGGAAGGGGGAAATCTCTCCTTATTGGCCAAGAGGACACAGTTGCAAGGCAGAATGATGGCAGACTCTTGGAAGTGTGTAGGTTTCTTTTCCTGCTGCTAGTGCAATTTGTGGGGGATTCAACTGTTGCCCTCTTTCTGTGTCCTATTCCAGAGGTAGATGATGTGGTGAACAGCATCCTCTTCCTGCTGAGTGACAAGAGCGCTATGACAACAGGTGTCTCACTGCCGGTTGATGGGGGTTTTCTCGTCTCCTAAGATGATACATCTGCGTTGGCACCCCAAGGAGAGAATCATTCCTTAGTTTTCATGCTATTGTTACTAGTGATTCTAAACATGATGGAGAGACAGTGAGTTGCTCAGATCACAAGCCGTGAGGGGAGGGGTAGACGGATATTAGCAGGGTTGAGACCTGTCAGAAAAGTGACAGGTCATTCCACTGTTGGCAGCATGGCTGTTCCCTGAGAAAAGCATGGCTGTTCCCTGTGTTCTCTGCTCTGAACAAAGCCTACACACTCCTTCATGGAGAATGTTTATTATACCAAAATAAGAGGTGTTTATCTTGTCACTCTACATGATGATTAGAAACAGGACCTGTCTTTATTCTGACCCTCTCCCCCTAAAACCCTTCAGAAGCTCTCCCTGCTCCATCCAAACCGATAAAGCCCATCACCATACTCCCAGCAGGAAAGGGAGGGAGTAGCTACCAGACTCCTCACTGCCTCTTTTATGGCTTTTGATAGAAAAAAGAGGCAACAACCTCAGCCCTGCTCTGCAGAGACTGGCTGGGGGAGGAGAGGCCCCCTGCTAAACATCCTTCTGCCATGACTGATGGGCAGGGAACAGCGCCCAAGGTAGTGCCCTAAAAGGCACTAAGTGCACAAGACTGTTTCACTCACTGAGCTTGACTAGTGATTAGTACTCAATAAAGCTAATAGTTATTCCTTCAGCCTCTGTCTATTTTCACCACTCCTGGAGTTAGTTATTTGACTCTCATAAGCCTCTGGCACATCTCCTTAGAGCACCGGTTAGTTAAGTATCACCAGCAATATGCTGGGGTGAGGAGGCCCCACTACCCTTCCAGCTGGTCTTGTCATTCACAGACTATCACACAATGGTCCCTACCCACCCTCTTAGGGATTCTCCCCCTGTGCATTGCAAGCAGAGGTGTTCCATCACAGAATGGGTGTCTTGGCCTCTTCAACTTGAAGTTAAGGAGAACTGCACCTCACTGTCTCAGGGAGCTACCCTGCTCCTCCCCGAGGGGCTGCACAGCATCCACCTAACCTCCCGCCCCCACTGCCCCTTCACATCAACACGGACGTTAAATCAAAGAGACATTTAAAAAACACTGACTTCGTACATGATGAAGGGCCCCACACATCACAGCCCCCTCCAGAAGAACCCAGCGAACACTCAATCTGTTGGAGGAGGATGACAAGGACATGCTGAGTCAGCACCTTGCCAACATCCTCAGAACACAGTGCACTTCTTGCCAGGCTTCTTCACAGGTGGGGGGCACAATACAGCACGGATAGCTTCGTCAAACACTGTCTTCAAGCCCCGCTGTGTCAGGGCTGAGCACTCAAGATACTTCACTGACCCTGTGGGAAGAGAGATCTGTCTCAACCACTCCAAACCTAGCAAGACCTGGCTTAGACTGTAAATTCTTTGGAGCACGGACTCTTTTTGTTCTGTATTTCTACAGTGCTTAGCACAGTAGTGTCCTGGTCCACAACTAGGGCTCCCAGGTGTTATGATAAAAATTCCCCCCTTGGAAATGACAAGCCAGGCCCACTGAGGGGCTCCACCTCTCGCCAGAATAGGTACCCAAGACTTACCAATCTCCCGTGCCATGGCCAGGCCCTGGGGATAGGTGATGGGGGCCAGTTTCTTATCACGCAGCCTTTCAATGGTGTCCTTGTCATCCCTCAAGTCCAGCTTGGTGCCCACCAGGATAATGGGAGTATTAGGGCAGTGGTGCCGGACCTCCGGGTACCACTAAAACAGAGTAGTTCACTGAGAATTGGCAGAGACAGTAGGGGAAAGAATCTTGAAGCATAATTAACCAATTGCTCATTTATTAGGTATATAGTGTCCAAAGGCACCTGAAATACTAGTAACAGTCAGCAAAGAAGATAGTTTTATATGTAGCACTTAAACCATTTTATAAAGAGAAGTCGGGACAGCTGGGAATAGTAGACAGGTCTCCTGCCCCATTTGCTGTACCATGTTGCCTCCCTTTGCCCCATGTTTGTTCCTAGGAGACACACTGCTTTATCTAAATCTCAGATTTCAGAAGGCAGGGACATAGCCAAAGAAAGAGTGGCTGATGCGGCTCAGGCCCCTCCTCCACTCTGCAGGCTGCAGCTGCCTCCTCTCCTCTGGTTTTCATAGGAGGGCTTGAGAACACTCCATTCTAGAGATTTCGGCTTTGTCTCCGAGGGGCAGGGACTGTTGCTTATGCACATCCAACTATGCTGACCTTGGGCTCTCCACACTCTATGTTGTGCCAAGGCCCAGTGCTGCCAGTGACAAGATTACATGGTACAGCAGTGGGTTTGTCTGGCCCTCATGGGGGGAAGGTACCTTGACATTCCTTCTCCCTCCCCAAAAAGAAGAAAGCGAGTTACCTTGGCTCGGACATTCTCAAATGAGGCCGGACTGACCAGGGAGAAGCAGATCAAGAAGACATCCTGTGAGGGGACAATAGCATTAGCCAGTAGGAAAGGATCCAACAGCAATAGCCAAGGACTGGTGGGGCATCAATCAGGGACGGTTAGCCCCTCCCCTTGCAAGGCACTTGAGAGGGCTAAGTAAAGCCCTCCCTTTAAAGACGAAAAACAAATGACATTTCTGTGGGGGCAGCTCCTCAGCTACCAATCAAAGAGCACCAGGCTGTTCTCTCTCTCTCCCACGTGCCCCCCAGCACATTAGTGGTCTGCAAAAGCCCAAAACAAACTAGGCTTTTGCACTTCAAATGGCCCCCGGAAAGCAGCTGGAACCACCTGGATGGTCTGTGGGGGGAAAGAGACACCTGTTCTCCTTACCCTACAGGACCTCAGGGTAGCATCTCCAGTGATGCAAACACAAACTCCCAGCTTCACAAACTGGGACTCTGTCAAAGAGAAGCAAAGGGCTGTACCCAGAGACCACCCCGCCCACAATGTAGGGCGCAGAACGAGGCCAGCCCAGGCTGTTCACTCACTGTCTGAGGGTAGGAGAGGGGCCGCAGTCGGTCATAATCCTCTTGCCCTGCTGTATCCCAGAGACCCAGGTTCACTGGCTTCCCATCCACCATGACGTTGGCAGAGTAATTATCAAACCTGCCACAGGAAGAATCCATGTTAGTGACAACGAGGGAACCCACTACAGAAACACAATCCCAGGGTGGGGTAGAAGGGAATCATCCAGTGCTTAAGTTGTAATGAAAGAAGTGCTGGGGCTCAAGCAATTTTTTTACATTCATAATTGATTCGGCAAGCCCAGAGGTGCCAGGGCTCTGAACCGCCAGGCCCAGAGATTCCGGGGCTCTGAACCGCCAGGCCTAGAGAGTCCGGGGCTCTGAACCGCCAGGCCCAGAGGTGCCAGGGCTCTGAACCGCCAGGCCCAGAGAGTCCGGGGCTCTGAACCGCCAGGCCCAGAGAGTCCGGGGCTCTGAACCGCCAGGCCCCGCGGGGCCGGGGCTCTGAACCGCCAGGTCCCGCGGGGTCGGGGCTCTGAACCGCCAGGCCTAGAGAGTCCGGGGCTCTGAACCGCCAGGCCCGGCGGGGCCAGGGCTCTGAACCGCCAGGCCCGGCGGGGCCAGGGCTCTGAACCGCCAGGCCCGGCGGGGCCGGGGCTCTGAACCGCCACACCCGGAGGGGCTGGGCTCTGAACTGCCAGACCCAGAGATTCCGGGGCTCTGAACCGCCAGGCCTAGAGAGTCCGGGGCTCTGAACTGCCATGCCCGGCGGTGCCGGCGCTCTGGACCGCCAGGCCCGGAGGGGCCGGGGCTCTGGACCGCCAGGCCCGGAGGGGCCGGGGCTCGGAACTGCCAGGCCCAGAGGGGCCGGGGCTCGGAAATGCCGAGGCTTTGAACCGCCAGGCCTGGAGCTCTGAACTGCCAAGCCTAGAGGTGCTGGGGCTAAGCGCTGGCACAGAATAAGCACTAGAATCATCACATGATCATAATTCTCCCCGCACACACACACACACGCCTCTTAACAACTGTGCAAAGAGCACAGTGCCAATACTCACACAGTGGGGATATATTCTCCAGGGAAGGCATTAGTGGTGTAACTGATCAGCAGGCAGGTCTTCCCCACAGCCCTGCAGGGGGGAAAGGGCAGAGCATGATGCAGCGGAATAGGAGAGGCCACAGAAGAAAAGGGTAGAAGCAGCAAGTTGGAGCTTTAGTCAGTGAAAAAGCAGAGCTGTGCCAGCCAGAATCTCCAGCACTCTAGGGGTCCAGGACCAGGCCTGAACACACCAAGTGCTGTGTCCTAGCACACATCTGACCATGCTCCAACAGGGAGCCATTCCTGACTAGAGCACCACTTTCAAAGATTGCTACCCCTCACTCAAACGTATTTATTGGCATGACCAGTGACATGTGCTGACATGCTGCAAAGGCGCCAGCCTCCAAGGCTCTGGCCCAAGCAGCTACAGCATCACAGGCCCCAACCAGAATGGGGCTTTAAATCATGTGACTTCCCATGACTGCCTTCCTCGTGTTTCGCACTGGCCATGGGTCAACTTTTCCTTGTTGCTCCTTTATGGAAAGCATTTCTGATAAGTCAAGGCAGGCGTGCTGGAACAATGTGTATAGTGGGGGTGCTGAGAGCCATTGAACCAAACAGTAAACCCTGCATATAATGGAAACCAGTTCAAGCCAGGGGGTGTGGCAGCACCCCCAGCACCCCTAGTACCAGCACCTATGGGTCAAGGGAATCACTTTCTCCTCCCACTTAGTGATTTGAACACTGAAGCAGAACGGCTCTCCCCATCATAGGGATGAAATACGGGCATTATTGTATCAGATAAGACCAAGGTCCAGGGGACAAAGATTTGAACAGGGAGTCAGGAGGCCCTGGTTATCTTCTTGGCTGCTGTGGACAAGTCACTTCCCATCTCTTGGCCTGTTTCCCTGCCAACTCTCTTTATGTCTTGTCATTTAGACTGTCAGCTCTCTGGGGCACAGCCTCCCACCTACTATATATTTGTACAATGGTTGGGGCCCCTGGGAGTTATTGTACTACAAGTACCAAAAATAAGAATCCAGCCCCATCTCCTGTCTCCAGCAGTGGCCAGTACCAGTTGCTTCAGAGGAAGGTGCTAAATTATATTATCTTGACTAACGGCTGCTGGGGGGTAGGGACATGAAATAAATGACAACCCCAAAGAACTCAACCGCTCATTTTTATGGCCTTTCTCAGACCATCTCACCCCAATTTCTACAGAGTTAGGGTGCCCAAAACTGACTGCAGATGTTCTTCTTCAGGCCTGCCTAGCGCTTTGTCCGCTCTGGATCCCTTCTATTGTTTACAGCCACATGTGAATTTGGCCAGTCTTCCTGCATTTTGCATTTCACGCTGTGGCATGATATGCTCAGATGCTAGGTCTCCCACATAATTCGGATCTTGTTGTTGGGGCTACTCCATTGGTGCTAGTGTTGCTGACAGGATGAGGTGCAAAGCACCAGGGTGAGTCAGTATGGGGGTACCCCAGGGGTGGGCTACAGAGATGGCACCAGAATGAGCTGGAGGGGTGTCCAATGGGTCGACATACAGCGATGAGACGGGGCTGGGAGGGGGTGTCCAATGGGACGAGATAAAGACACAACTGAAGGGTGAGTCAGACGGATGCTCTGAGATATGGAGATGGCACCAGGGTAAGCCTGGGTGGAGGAGGGAGGGCACAACAGGAGAAGGAGACGGCACTGGGATGAGCTAGGGGTAGGGCAGGGCAGGCTGGGATATAGAGGTGGCACCAGGGTGAGGCGGATCCTATGGGATGCATACGGGGCCAGCACAGGAGTGAGCCATGAGGGAGGGAGGTATCTGCTGGAATACAATTAAGGAGACGGAACAGGGGTGGGTAGCAGACCGATCCCCGAATTCTCCCTTCACTGCCAAGGAGATTTAACCAATTTCCTGAGGCTGCATCAAAATGGGGGAGATGGCAGGGGGCCTGCACAGCTGGAGGGATACCGTGGCCTGAGGGGGGATGGCTGGGAGGGCACACTGCTGAGAGGGGGACACCCATGGCTATGGGGGACATGCTGCTGACGGGGGAAGAAACACCACCGGAGCGGGTGCACTGCCGGGACAAGGAAGACACTGGGCTTGGGGGGCGCTCCAGGGGAGGGAGATACAGGGCCTGGAGACGCTGTATGGGGGGGCGGGGGACACAGGCCCAGAGGGCGCTGCAGAGTAGGGGTGGAAGGCCGGGGAGGGGAGACACAGGGCTGGGAGGCACTGCAGGGGGGAGGGGACACAGGCCCGGGGGGGGCAGGCTACGGAGGGGAGACACGGGGCCGGGGGGCGCTGCAGCAGGGGAAAGCCGGTGGGGCACTGCGGGCAGGGGGAGACACAGGGCTGGGAGGGTGCTGCGGAGGGGGAAGGCTGGGGGCGAGACATAGGGCTGAGGGAGGGCGCTGTGGGGCGATACAGGACCGGGGGGCACTGCAGGGAGGGGAGACACAGGGACAGGGGGTGCAGCGGGGGGGAGGCCAGGGAGGGGAGAGACAGGGCCAGGGGGTGGTGCTGGGGGGCCGCTGTGGGGGGGAAGGCCAGGAGGGCGCTGCGGGGGGGGGCACAACTGGGGGGACACAGGGCCAGGGGGTGCTGTAGGGGGGGTGCTGTGGGGGGAGGAGAAACAGGATCGGGGGACGCTGCGAGGAGGAGAGATACAGGGCCAGGGGACACTGCGGGGGTAGATGAGACACAGGGCTGGGGGGGTGCTGCAGGGGGGAGGGAGGTCAGCGAGGCACTGCGGGGTGGGAAAGGTGGGGGGGAGACACAGGGTTGAGGGAGACACTGCAGGGGGGGAGATACAGGCTGGGGGAGCAGTTGGGGTGGGGCGAAGGCCGGGGGGGAGACACAGGGCTGGGGGGGCGCGACGGGGGGCGGGACCATTCAGCAGATATCAGGGGCACGGCAGGGAAGGGTGCGGGGGGATCTGGTGGGGATTCGGGGGGGGGGCCTGCAGGGAGGGGCTGCGGGGGGAGATCGGTGGGGCAGCCGGGGGGGCAAGGCGGGGCGGCCGAGGGGGCCCTGTGGGGAGGGGATCTGGGGGTCATGGCCGGGGGGGGGCGGCAGGGAGACGCTGCAGGGCGGTGGCCGGGGCAGGGGGGTCCGTTCAGCAGACATAAGGGGCGTGGTGGGGAGGGGCTGCGGGGGGGGCCCTGTGGGGAGGCGCTGCGGGGGGTCGCTGCAGGGGGGGCTGCAGGGAGACACTACAAGGGGGTGGCCGGGGGAGTCCATTCAGCAGACATCAGGGGCGTGGCGGGGAGGGGCTGCGGAGGGGATCGGGGAGGGCGGCCGGGGGCGCTGTGGGGGGGCCCCGTGGGGAGGCGCGGCGGGAGCGGCCAGGGGGCGCTGCGGGGAGACGCTCCAGGGGGGTGGCCGGGGGGGGTCTGTTCAGCAGACATCAGGGGCGCGGCGGGGAGGGCAGCCGGGGGGGCTCTGAGGGGAGGGGCTGCGGGGGGGCGGCCGGGGGTCGCTGCGCGGGGGGGGTCGGTTCAGCAGACATCAGGGGCGCGGCGGGGAGGGCAGCCGGGGGGGCTCTGAGGGGAGGGGCTGCGGGGGGGAGGCCGGGGGTCGCTGCGCGGGGGGGGGTCTGTTCAGCAGACATCAGGGGCGCGGCGGGGAGGGCAGCCGGGGGGGCTCTGAGGGGAGGGGCTGCGGGGGGGAGGCCGGGGGTCGCTGCGCGGGGGGGGTCTGTTCAGCAGACATCAGGGGCGCGGCGGGGAGGGCAGCCGGGGGGGCTCTGAGGGGAGGGGCTGCGGGGGGGGGTCCGTTCAGCAGACATCAGGGGCGCGGCGGGGAGGGCAGCCGGGGGGGCTCTGAGGGGAGGGGCTGCGGGGGGGGGTCCGTTCAGCAGACATCAGGGCGCGTCGCTGCCGGGAGCTGGGGACCAACCCGGGGGGGTTTGGTCTTTCAGGCCCGCCCCGCCCCCTCGGCCCGGCCCCGGGTCTCGCTCTCCGGCCCCGGCGGTCCGGGCCCCATCGCCCCGCGGTCCGGCCCATGGTCCCTCCCGGGGCCCGGCGCTCACCCGTCTCCCACCACCACACACTTGATCGCCTGCATCTGCCCCGGGATGGCGGCGCCTCTGCGATTCCGCCGCAGTGACGGGCCGGAGCCGGGCGGAGCTGACGCACCGAGCGCAGCCGAGCCCCGGCGGGGGGAGCCGAAGCCGGGCGGCTGCAGCCACCGCCCCGTGCCGGGGTCTCCCCGGCCGCCCCCAGCTCCGCCCCCGCTGCCCGGGGCTTCCCCGCCCGCGGGAACGTTGCCTGGGTGGCGCCCCCCTCCCGCTGCTGGGCCACGGGTAGAGCGAGTGGTGCAAGTTGGGGTCCCCACAGGTAGCAGCAGCTGTTCTAAAATCCACCTGCAATGGGACAGTGCGTGATAGGGCCGGTGTAACCACCAGGCGAACTAGGCAGCCGCCTAGGGCGCCAAGATTTGGGGGTGCCAAAAAGGGGTGCCCCCAATTTTTTTTATACTATTGCTTAGGGGCAGGTGCCGTCAGTCTCCAGCACTTGGGCCACACCAGCTGCCTCTTCATCTCGGAGTCTCCCCTGCTTGCCCAGGGGCCACTCCTCCTCTCAGACTCCCCGGCCACTGCGACCGCAGCCACCTGGGAGGACATGGGCGGGGGGCACCGCCGCAGAGGAGAGACAAGGGGCCAGACTCCGCATGGGCCCCGCACCTGCCGGACAAGAGCAGCAGGAATTGGGCACCGCTCATGGGGAGCCAGGCAGCCCGAGCCCTGGGGAGCCAGGCAGCCTCCGCCGCACCAGGGGCAGGCAGGGAGCGTAGCCCACCATGGGGCAGGAGAGGCCCCACTGCTGCTGCTGTTGTTTCCCGGCCCTGTTGCATGGCACAGGAGAAGGATGGCTGCCCCCTAGCCCAATGAGTGTTACCTGCCCCACCAGCCTCAGTGCCCTGCCCCATACTGTCAGCCACCCCAAGGCCACTGTGACACCAGCACCCCTTGGTAAAGGGCCCCCTGATCTTCAAACAGCTGTCACCACAGTCCTGACAAACTCACTGCACCCCACACATGTCCTACAGGGCACTTACCCACAAAGAGGAACATGGAAGGGATCTACACAAGGCCGGTAACTTGTCAAGAGTGAGAATCTTTGTGAGATGTGTGTATGGGTAATATTGAAAGAATAATGTATTTACCTTAAAAGTCTGCTTTATAGACTTGGCATAGAAATTAGTCACCAGGGCATAATGGCCCTTTGGGGCAAGGGGGATTTGTCACCTGCCTAATCTGGCCGGTGATGCAATGCAAGGCTCAATTGTTTAGCTTTGCCCAATAGTAAGACGTTGAATGGGACACTATCAGAAGCAACGGCAAACAACTGAAACACCTTAAAGGTAAAAAAAGAAACATTACAAAGCCCTTAGCATTATAAACAGCCTGTCCGAATGGGTAAGTTTACTCGTTTTTAGAGGTTGTCGGGGGAGGGTGGGCACAAGGTGGAAGTTTTGCCTAGGGCGCAAAATATCCTTGCACCAGTCCTGTGCATGATTAATGGGTAGGCCTCAACAGCAGTGGGGGCAGAATTTAGGGTGGAATATTGGGCTTTACAACAGTGAGCTTTAACAACTTTCAAAATGCTCTAAAATCCACGTGCATAATTAAATTGTCTTGAATATTGATATGCTTCCACCTCTCCATCTCACAGTGAGTTGTGGCTATTCGCTGCAAGTAATCAGTCAATACAGCTGTCCCTAATACAAGTGGTGGGCAGCTGTGTCTTTGCCACAGGGTGACTGTTTACAGGGCACTGATCATTCTAGACCACAGGTTCTCAAAATGGGGAGCACACCCCCCGGAGGGACACAGAATGTATTCTGGGGACAGCTTGAGAAGCTTTAGGAGAAAAAAAACATACTGCACATCCAGAGCTGTGTGGTTGGAGAGCAGTGGCTGCTGGCCAGGAACCCCGCTTTGAAGCCAGTGCTGCTGCCTGCAGCAGCGGAGAAGTAAAAATGACATGGTATGGTATTGCCACCCTTCTGCACAGCTGCTGGTGACTGTGCTGCCTTCAGAGCTCAGCGCCTGGCTGGCAGTCGCTGCTCTCCAGCTGCCCAGCTCTGAAGGCGGGCGGGTGCGGGGGAGGGGAAATAAACTACTACAGACACACACAAGTTTGAGAATCTGCTCTACAGGTATGAGAGAGCAATACAAGAGATCACTTTGTTAGGATGCTAGTGGCCTGAGGCCAGGATACGAGAACCATTCACACAGGATTTTGAAAGAGAAAGGGTTTTGCCCTGCCCCTTAGCCCCAACACTCCAGTCCTCTCCAATACACCAATCCCCTCAAGGTTTCCATTGCCCACCAGTCACTTCTTCTAGTAATTTAGGACAAACAGATGACAAAGAGAAAGTTACCTCTAATTCTGCTTGGGAGGACCATGTAGGGGTGTTGCACCGCAGCTGGTCTGGTTCGTTCTCTGTTTTGCTACTAATGGCCTCAAGGGTCAGGAAACCTTAAAAGATAGTAACAATGTAACCTCCACTGGGGAGCTGCTCCTGCAGTTTCCCCCTAATGTGCATGGCGGGAGAAGTTCCAGCCATCTTGTGCTCAGCAACGAAGATGCAGGAGTGAGAATCCACCACAGATGAGACTTTTAGATTCCTCTAGATCCAACAATATTTTGCCAAGAACTTAGGATACATCTGCACTTCAATAAAAAAAAACCACGACACTGAGTTTCAGAGCCCAGGTCAATTGACTTGAGCTCACAGGGCTTGGGCTGTGAGGCTAAAAACTACAGTATAGACATTCGGGTTCATGCTGGAGCCTGGGCTCTGAAACATCCTCTCCCAATACAGGGTTTCACAACCCAGGTGGCAGCTGGAACCTGAGCATCTACACTGAAATGTTTAACCTCGCAGCTCAAGTCCCATGAGCCCAAGTCAGCTGAGCTGGGCCAGCCGTGGCCATAGGTCTTTTATTACAGAGTAGACATACCCTGAGAAGCATCATGTGGGGAGGCCACCCCCAAAGGGCTTCTCCTTTAATCTGCCCATTTAAGAGAACTCTCAGAAACCAGTTTTTCCATTTTGAGCAGCTGAGGCTCTGGCCTCTCACCCTATTACAGCTACAGCTACTGTACAGCTGCAGTCCATGGGCCTCTCCTGGGTCTCAAGGAAAGACTTGGAGCTGAGCAATCAGCCTGGGGGTTTAATTCCAGACCCCTTCTGTTTTTAGCTGTGCTCAAAATCTCTAACCTCTAGATGCTCTCAGTTAGTTCTCCATACAGCTTCCCCCAGTTTATTGGCCAGCCCCAGAGGGTCTTCTTGCAGAAAGCACATCAGAGATCAACACAACAGTTAAAAACAAACATTAGGGTTCCCAAATTTGTTAAAGCATGCACTGATGATTGCTCAGTATTATAACAAAATGCAAAAGATCTTTATTTTTAAATAAACCCTGCAAAACAAACCATGAAAACAAATCAACCCCTAGGCCCAGACAGAAGGGCACATATTTCACTTTCATCTTCGTTTAAAAGATGTGCATTAAAATTAATATAAAATCATTCACCATCTCCTACACATTATTTTCTGAAATTCTATAGACAGGGAAAGAGAACAACCTACACCCTCTCCACCAGTTCAAAGCCAAGAAAATAGGCACTACACAGGTCAGGGACCTTGGGGAGCCAGGAGATCATTCTTTGCAGCTTGTCACTTTAGTAGGATCCAGTGTGACCCTCCCACCAACGTGGAATTAAATGCTGTTCTCTGCCACTGTCTTGTTAAAGAGCATCCAGCTTAGGGCAGTGGTCCATAATGAGCAAGGACAGGATCTTCCCTACTTTTCAATATCAACTAGGACTGTAGGGGCTTCAGCCATACCTAACAATTCATTATCCAGCCTGGTTCTGCAGTCACCTGCCAGCATAGCTGATTTCATTTATTACAAGTATGTCTGTGTTACCCATCACCATAGTATCTGGGGCTCACTGTACCTTGCCTAGAGTGACACAGATGGCTCCCAAGCATGGGAGCTGTTTTTGATAGTTCCCCTGTCAAGTGTTGACAAGACTTTCTTTGTGAACAGCCATGGCATCCAAATCAGTACTGGAGGGTGACACCTCTCTCACAGGATCCTACAACATGGTTAGTATCAGTGTGTGGGGCAGACACAGGTAGACTTAAGTTGTGTGACAGGACATAAAAACAGTTTCAAAGGCTGTTACAAGCTCTAGCGTAGACAGGGCCTAACACGGTGAAGTGGGAGAACTCAGTCCTGGCTATTCCTACCCCGGCTTGGCTAGTTGCTTTCTTCAGACCTCATTTCTGTCAGCAGCAGAATTTCTGAGTGGCCTGAGGAATTCTGTGTCTGTGACCCCCTTGTGCTTCAGAGACGAGTAACACCACTCTCCTGAGAAACCAGGCCTGCTCCGGAAGAAGGAGCTGCACACAGATCACGCTCCCCTATTCCTGACAGCAGGCACCTGAGATTCCTTAGGACATGTTCATTTCCTAGGGCTGAGGGGTCCAAGGGCGGAGCCCTGCACATAGGCCATGATGGCGTTTTGCAGGAAACTAGCTCGTTGGGCCGCCTCTTCCCTCATCCTGGAGATCTCAGCCTCTTTCATCCTCAGCTTCTCCTGGAGAGTAGAGATTTCACTTTCTTTATCCAGCAGGGCCTCCCGGTGGTTACTTGATAACACTGTGCAAGAAGAACCATGTTAGCATAGGGAGTGGGTGTGTCCTTTGGCTCATGGGGTCAGTACCAGGGAACAACCTGCTGTAGTGGGAGTATGCCTTGGAGGCAGAGTGGTAACAGACACACACAGCACAGACTGCTGGAGGCCTTTACCTCTAGCTTTACCTAGTGGTCCCAACGAGATACTGATGGGGGGATGCACATTTGTGTGCAGGTGTGGCATCATGCTCACAGGACTGTGGGTCAAGAGACCTGGGTTCTATGCCTCCCACCCCCCATGTGAACTTAAGCAGGGCACTTCACTTCTGAGCCGCAGCCTCCCATCTGTAAAATGGGGATAAGAATCCTAAGGCACTTCCAGGGGCTCCTGTGCAGTTTAATTCATTGCTGTCTGTAGAATAACTGGAAGGCATGAAAGGAATATAAGATGGTATTGTCAAGGGTAGTAGCTGTAGTAAGAGGAGGCCCTGGGATATAAACCTTGGTATCAGAGGCCCAGTATGAGGCCTAAGGCCTGAACTAAAGTAATGGTCAAGACTTTGCTAACATAAAGCAAAGTTAAGCTGTGAGCCAGAGGCAGGCCCTGCTCACAGAAGCTGGCAAGGAAAGAGCTGATGCTGCAAGAAGATACGTACCTAAAAGGTACTGAACACTAGATATCAGAACATTCACATACTTGCACATTCCACACAGATAACAAAGAACAGGCTGGCCCATCCCAATGACAGGGGCAAAAGGGTAAAATGATGGATAGAGTTGTTTTGATCGAACCAACATGTACAAGGTAAAAGGCGGCACCTAAATACGTAAAAAGGTTGAACCTTGCTACGTAGAGGGGTGGCCCCTCAATACGTCAGGTGTGATGTGTAACTTGTTTGTATCTGTGTATAAGAATGCATCCCTGGGGCGGTGTCTTTGTCCAGCCGAGGGGGCAGTGGAAAGTCCCGCCACTGACTGAGCTGAGTCCATTGCCAAGAGGCATTTTGTCGCAGTACGCCCGGTAGACTAAGTAATCTATGGGGACCCTGCCAGGGTGTCTGAGGTCGCAATAAACCTAGCCGACGTGGCTTTGCATCTTACTGGACTCTGTGGTTATTGGGGGTTCTCGTCGGGTCTGCTGTGTCAGCTATCTGCAGAGCTGGGGCAGCACACAGAGGGAACTCACGCACGCAGCCGAGTGATATCAACAAGGAGAAAGCAGAGCACCACACCGGTACCACTCTGACAACACTGGTGACCCCGACCGCTGATCTGGTGAGTAAGCGAACCTGCCGTGGTAAGAATCGCAATCCAACATGGCAGCAAACCTCGTGCTAGGGAACCCCCTGACCCCCTCCCTTTTGATCCCCACGGAGTTTGATAACTCCTGGACCCGCTGGATTGCCAGTAAAGGGGGTCCATATGAATTTTAAAAAGAGAGTGGGGAAACATGGACTGGCATATGTAGAGCGATGGTACAGACCGAGGCTCTGAACAATAGTAATAAAAGTAAAAAAGCAAGAATTTTGCAACTCCTGTCTATGGCAGTGAAATGGCTTAAACAGCATGCTGGCCAAGCAAGTAACAGTAAAAAGAATCAAAAGAAGCTACACAGCCCTGGAATGCTCCCACCCACCTTGCAGGGTGGCAAGCAGCCCAGAGACAACCAGTACAGGAACAGAGTGAAACACTGAAAACAGCAGTAAGGAACTTACAAAAAATACATGTGCCGTCCCCTGTTATAAATATTGGTGGTAAACAGCAGGCTTCAGGTAGCTACCTTGTGCCTGAAGAATGGGGACAGAAGTGGCAAAAGGTGGCCCTAGTAAAATTAAAAGATGAAATGGGGTCCACTGCATTGCAACCATCACCTTATGATAAAAGCCAGGTTCCGGTTAAACTTAAACCGCAACCTAGACTGGTGCCTGTCAGAACGGGACAAGTAAGTGCACAGAAGGAAAGAGTAGCAAACAATACTCTCAAACTACCCCCAATCTCCTCTCAGAGCCAGGATAAAAACCAGGGGCGCAATTCCCAACTGTGCAGGTTCCCAAGTGCTTTGACCCATGGAACCACACTCCGCGCTCATATCTGAAAATATAAGCTTCTTTTTCATATATTTTTACATACCAGTTAAGTTTTGTCCTTGATATGTTTGCTTAGTTTGCTAAACTTGCTGCTGCTGCCTGTACTTTCAAATACCTTGATGGAGTTAATCTCTCTTGGCTCAGGTCTCGCTACCTTCCTAGGTTGCTCTTCCCCTTCTCCCCCCCCACCCCCGCCTCTCCTCACTTCGGCTCTCGCTCTTTTTGTTTTAAAAGTTAAAAGTTATAGTTTTTACAGAAACCTCCAAAAAATAAAGCAATTGAAAACAGAACAAAACAAAAAACAAAAGAAAACAAGGTAAAAACTTTAAATCCAGTAAATTAATTATTTTAACCCTTCAGGAATGCAACAGCTGGAATTATTCCTAACTGTCTTGAAGATATGGTTGCCAAGCAACATAAATGCACTCTCTGCTTCTAATCCTAAGCACTAATTAATATTTGAAACATGGGGGTTTTTTTGGTTTTTTATTTCCATATAGCAGAGTTTTAAAATAATGTTAAAAATAAAATAATGCAAAATTCCTGGTTACCAAATTAATACAATACATTTGGCAAATATTAATATATTTTTATCAAATTTATGCTACAAGTTTTAAATAAGGTAATAACTTGTTTATTCAAATGTTTAACCCTTTTTACTTTTTATTTTTGGTTGTGTTATTTTGTATAGTTATGAATAGAATTTTGGCACCATTTGTTTTTAATTGTAAGTTTGTCCTGTATGTCGTGTGTGTCTTGTGTCTATGTTGTGTGTGTCACGTAATTATTATTTTTTTTAATTATTTTTATTTTGTTGCAACAAAAGTCAATTTTATACTCTTAAAAATATATATATATAAGATGTGGTACCACACTATTTTAAAATCATGGTTGGGGTGTAATCATAGTAGTATTAGCACCAATTTTTGTGCAAAGTTCAAAAAGGTTTCAGTTACAAATATATGTACATATATTTCTGCCTCAACAAATAATGCAATTGCAAACAAAAATAATTCTCTTTTATCAATCACAGTTTTGTTTAAGTTTTTTTTTAAATTGTTATTCAAAGAAAAAATGTAAGGGGAAACCTCAACATTAAGGTAAAGATAATACTAACAAAATGTCAATTTCCTGTTTGGGCTTTTTATAACCTTGTTTGCACTTTTAAATATAGTTATAAGAATGTCATAACCAAAATGTTTTAAAACAACAATTTATGCATAAAGCTAACCAAACAATTTCAACAGGTTTCCACCTTTGGCTCCCAAACATAACAGAGCATCATAAAAGTATACCCTCAAATACCCTCAAAGTATTTGCATGTATCTGTATTTAAAATTTATTTTGGTTTAATGTTATAGTTGGTTTAATTTTATATGCTTTTCTTTTGTTATGTTATGTTAATGGGAAGCAGTGGTTGTTAAGGTTTGTGCTTCTAAACAGCTAACAAGAGTGAAGTTGGTATCACAAGCAAATTAACTCTAGAAAGCTAATTAAAATTATGTTACTAACTCTTTTGCTGTAACAAAGTGTTCAGCAAGGGAAAGCAATATACCTTCTTATGGAAGATTGTGAGCATTTATTTTAGCTGTTAAGCATTACATTTAGTATGAAATATTAGTAATGCACCCCAAATAAAAATGAATGTCTATACAACAATTGCAAAAGTATAGCTTGTGTTATAAAAGGCTTAGTCCCTATTACATTGTTCTTATTACATTGTAAAGAAACTAAGTTAAAACTGTGTATTAAGTTTGGGTTACTGAAAAGCAAACAAAAAACTTTAGTATGTTAACTAACAAAAGTTGTTTAAGTTGCATCCCACAGACCAAAGACACCAGAAAATATCACACCCTGAAGACACCAGTTCATATCTGTATACAGTGAAGAAACCCCCAAGCATCAAGAAAAGAAAAATGAAGTGCTTTATAAATAAGAGACTGGTCAAATACACCTCTATCTACCATATATGGACAATTAATTTAACAATCAGCTAAAAACCACTAGCTGGACCACAAAAACTGTCATTTAATTTCAACTTGGTTACTGTGTAAAAACAACTTTATTATTGCTGTACTACTGTATTATCACTGTACTGCTATATTATTGCTGTACTACTGTATTATTATTGTACTGCTGTACTATTGCTGTATTGTATGATTGCTGTACAACATGTACAACGTGTATAACCTTGCTAAACTGTTTAACCAACACACAGGTACAAATCAACAAACGAATGGCAGCAAACAACATGAAGACAAGGAAAAAACAAATTGGTAAAGAAACTAAGTTACATAGTAACTACAAATTGGGTAAACAAATTGCCTGTTAGTACCACTCATAATTTGGGTCAGTGACACTGCATCCTAACTGAGGCACATGTTATTCAAAACAATCTTGTTCAGTGTCTGGGTACCAATATTAAACCCTGACACAGCAATATTTGATAAATTGGTTACTGTCCATTCAGTAGGTTACCTGGAAGACAGCATCCATAAGAAACAACTGGATCTACATCAACCAATGGAACAGAGAAGCTACCCACTTCTGTTTCCTGCCCAGTAAAGCTGACCAGAGGGTGACAACCAGCCTTAAGGATAACCTATAACATGAATGGACAGTACTGTGTAGTAACTAATTACAATATATTTATATATAAAGGCCTCAGTGGTAGTGTCACTACTCCAAATTTCTGTTTTATTTCTCATATACATAGCACTGTGGGACACACTATCATAATCCCTATCCCAGTATTTCAAAACACTCAGCCTACTACTAATGATGAGATAGGTGATAACTGAAATTGCCCTAATAAGAGTGTGTTTCTATCTGTGTCACCAAAGTAAAAGGGCCAGAGTACACCAGCGAATTGGAAAAACATGGTTATGCTTGGATATAAGGTGGTGTCATATGTACACATACATACTATACATATGTGCCCATACACACTACAAATATATATGCCATATCCATATAATTCATATATATTAATTATGTGGGAGTGCCTCTAAGGCTCAATCATAATATTACATTCCTCAGTCATGGTCCCGGGCCTAACATTCCCAGGCCCACCATAAGGGACTAAAAAATAATTGGATAATAAAATCTGCCTAACAGTCGTACGAGGGAATGTGCAGACTAAACAGACAGATGGGGCATGAGTGTATGGATGGTAAAATAAGGTAACCACATAACAGTGTCATCTTCAGTCCATGCATTATGCTTTTCTGGGACGATGGGTAAACATCCTCCCCATAAAAAGACAAAAAGTAGGGGAATGTAGTAAGAGGAGGCCCTGGGATATAAACCTTGGTATCAGAGGCCCGGTATGAGGCCTAAGGCCTGAACTAAAGTAATGGTCAAGACTTTGCTAACATAAAGCAAAGTTAAGCTGTGAGCCAGAGGCAGGCCCTGCTCACAGAAGCTGGCAAGGAAAGAGCTGATGCTGCAAGAAGATCAGTACCTAAAAGGTACTGAACACTAGATATCAGAACATTCACATACTTGCACATTCCACACAGATAACAAAGAACAGGCTGGCCCATCCCAATGACAGGGGCAAAAGGGTAAAATGATGGATAGCGTTGTTTTGATCGAACCAACATGTACAAGGTAAAAGGCGGCACCTAAATATGTAGAAAGGTTGAACCTTGCTACGTAGAGGGGTGGCCCCTCAATACGTCAGGTGTGATGTGTAACTTGTTTGTATCTGTGTATAAGAATGCATCCCTGGGGCGGTGTCTTTGTCCAGCCGAGGGGGCAGTGGAAAGTCCCGCCACTGACTGAGCTGGGTCCATTGCCAAGAGGCATTTTGTCGCAGTACGCCCGGTAGACTAAGTAATCTACGGGGACCCTGCCAGGGTGTCCGAGGTCGCAATAAATCTAGCCGACGTGGCTTTGCATCTTACTGGACTCTGTGGTTATTGGGGGTTCTCGTCGGGTCTGCTGTGTCAGCTATCTGCAGAGCTGGGGCAGCACACAGAGGGAACTCACGCACGCAGCCGAGTGATATCAACAAGGAGAAAGCAGAGCACCATACCGGTACCATTCTGACAACAGTAGCTGGTACCATTCAGCCCCAGACTCTCTAGACCATGGGGGCAGGACTAGTGATGACATGACACCTCATACCACTCCCTGCAGTCTGTAAGGAAGGTGCTGTACATAGTCCCCCAACCCCCACATCCATCACCTTTCAATTGCCTCTCCAGGGCAGCAATCTTCTCTTTCAGCCCTTCCTGTGCTGTCCTTTCAGCCTGCAGGTGTCCAATCTGCTCCTGCAGCTCAACTCTCACTTTGTTCACCTCAGCCACCTTCTCCTGCTCCTTGCCGCTCAGGTCCTAGCATACACAGGACATGAGAGACCAGCAACTGCAGCATACAGCTGCGCATCAATGACTAGAATTCCCCCTGCCCTAGTACCTGTTGTAGTTCCTCCACGCGCCTCTTGAGCCCTTCGGTTTGCAGGGTCAGCTGGCTGACCTTGGCCTGTGCCTCTCCCACTACCTGCTTCTGCTGAAGGCAGTAGTTCTGAGCTTCATCACGTGACTGCATCATCAGCCGTAGCTTCTCTTCCAAGTGATCCAGGTGCTGTTGCTGTAAAAAACAAGCACATAGCTCCTCTGCCTCCTGTAAGAGGATTCTCTCCAGCCCAGGGTCACGAGCAGGGACTGGCCTAGCAAGTGTTTGGATGGGAAGTGGAAATTCTGCAGTGTGTGGTGGCAGGGAGTCACCAAGGGACACGCCTCCCTTGAATTGAACAGGGACCAGTGATGCAAACAATGTTCTGATGGAAGGGCTGCCTTTTGGAGGAGATGTAAAAGCAAGGCCCTAACCACCCACTGAAGATCCCAATGGGGTTTTCACAGGGGTAGGACCATTAACGCCAGTGTCCTGGACACGCCCCAGTTCTGGTATTTACATCCTCCCGCCTGGGTTCATTTCAGTTTGAGACAGCATTCTTCCACACTTCCTGTCCTAAATGGCTGGGCAGCATTGCTGTATCTGGTTATTCAGCTGCTGCATCCCACCTCAGACATCACTGCACTTGTGCAGTGGTGATGTGTGAGGGGTGTGTGTATTTATAAGCTCAAAGCATTTTAGCTTGCGATGTAAGGTGCTAGAAGAGGTCTGAATCTTGAGGAAGACTCCTGACATGCCACACAAGGGGCACCCCCATCCTGTGTGCTGGTCTCACTGCGGTTTCCATGGGCTTCAAGTCTAGAAAATAACATTTCTTATCCAACAGCAATTGCCATATGGGAAAAATTCTACCGAGCCTAGAGAACTGCAGCAGCACATGAAGAAGTCTGCTAATACATAGCATCAAAGGGATCCACTTGTCTGCCAGGACCATGAGCACAAACAGTTAGAATGACACCCTATTACACCATAACCACTAATTCTGTATGTAACAAGTTGGAAGGTGCTGGGCTGCTGGGCACAGGGGTGATATTTTGAGACACCTTGGTACAGAAAGTGCTGATATATCTTGATGCAGACATCTCAGGGTTACTCACCCTCATGAGTCAGTCAATACTTAAGATAACAAGACCAAGAAGAACAAGTTACTGATCAGTTATCGGAGAAAGACACATGCTGGAAAGACAAATCCGCTCCCACCTCCACAGACAGGCCCAGCAGCTGGGTCACGGTCTTACCTCTTCCAGCCTGGCTTGGCCCCGGACTTTGATTAACTCCTCCTCTGCCTGACCTCGCTCAGCAAATGCCGCTGCTTTGACTTGGCTCAGCTCCTATCACAAACACACACATTCCAGACATGTTAACATGCAGTTTCAGGCCACAGATGGGACAGGGCTAAAAGTGATGCAGCCACCTACTTTCCCTTAGGGGCAGGGAACAAACAGCTTTCCCCACTCTGCGGCTGTCCAGGTCAGTCATTTGATTCACAGACCAAGCTTCAGGTGCAGGTGGGAATGCACCAGACACATAGTTCCAGGGCCGGGGAGCCACAGCCAGGAGGGGCACGGGGGCTGAAAAACCTGTTCTCCATGGGCCTTAGCCCATAGGCAAATACATCACTGCTGCAGGCAACGTTTAATTCCCCTGACTGCATGCCCAAGCCCTGCTATCTTACCCAGTTTCTGATCCAGGACTGTGTTTGACCTTGCTCCACCACTATCCAGTAGAAAGAGTTTTTGTTTAAATAGGAAACCAAATCAACAGATGCCTCAGTCCCCTTGTCTTCTCATCTCTACCCCAGCCCTCATGCCCCACAACACAGGGAGTCTCACACGCCAGCAGTGGAAAATTTTGTAGAAGTCCCTTGTTAAAATAAACAGCCAATGACTCCCAGACACACAGGCACCCAGATCACTCACTCTCACCTCCTCCAGCCCAATCCGGATGGCTTCCAGCCTCTGGATTCTCTCCTGCATGGAGCGCTCACTTGCCTCCATGTGATGTGTCATGTGATCCACCTGCAAAGCAGCAGGAGCCATTTCAGTGGGTTTCTGGCACCTTATTATTCCTGAGATACAGCAGTCACCCAGCATTGGGAAAAGACGGTTACTCACCTGTAGTAACTGGTGTTCTTCGAGATGTGTTGCTCCTATCCATTCCATGTAGGTGTGTGCGCGCCGCGCGTGCACGGCTCTCCGGAACATTTTTACCCTAGCAACTCCGGCGGGCCGGCTGGCGCCCCCTGGAGTGGCGCCGTCATGGCGCCCCTTATACACCTCAGCCGGCCCGTCCGCTCCTCAGTTCCTTCTTGCCGGCTATTCCGACAGTGGGGAAGGAGGGCGGGTCTGGAATGGATAGGAGCAACACATCTCGAAGAACACCAGTTACTACAGGTGAGTAACCGTCTTTTCTTCTTCGAGTGATTGCTCCTATGCATTCCATGTAGGTGATTCCCAAGCCTTACCTAGGCGGTGGGGTCGGAATGAGACGTGGCGGAGTGTAGCACCGCAGAGCCGAAGGCTGCGTCGTCTCGGGACTGCTGCACCAACGCATAATGGGAAGCGAAGGTGTGGACGGAAGACCAGGTGGCCGCTCGACAGATGTCCTGGATGGGAACGTGGGCCAGGAAGGCGGCTGATGAGGCGTGTGCCCTTGTCGAGTGTGCGGTGAGCCGGCACGGGGGGACGCGAGCAAGTTCGTAGCACGCCCGTATGCAGGATGTCACCCAGGAAGAAATCCGTTGAGATGAAACAGGCTCGCCTTTCATGCGCTCCGCAATTGCGACAAAGAGCTGGGAGGAACGCCGGAAGGACTTAGTTCGGTCAATGTAAAAGGCGAGGGCCCTACGGACGTCGAGGGTGTGGAGCTGCTGCTCACGAGGTGAGGCGTGCGGCTTTGGAAAGAAGACCGGGAGGAAGATCTCCTGATTAAGATGAAAGGCCGACACCACCTTCGGGAGGAAGGCCGGATGTGGCCGAAGCTGCACTTTGTCCGCATGGAAGACGGTATATGGGGGACCCGCCGTCAGGGCGCGGAGTTCGGATACTCGTCTGGCGGATGTGATTGCCACGAGGAAGGCCGTCTTCCAGGTGAGATGGAGGAGGGAGCAGGAGGCCATGGGCTCGAAGGGCGGGCGCATCAGCTGGGTGAGAGCCAGGTTCAGATCCCACGTAGGAGCCGGCGGCCGCACTTGCGGGTAGAGGCGGTCCAACCCCTTGAGGAAGCGGGCAACCATGGGGTTGGAAAACACGGAGCGACCATCTACAGCAGGCCGGAAGGCCGAAAGCGCCGCCAGGTGTACCCTCAGGGACGAGATCGCGAGACCTTGGCCTTTCAGGTACCAGAGGTAGTCAAGGACCGTCTGGAGAGGGGTCGAGAAGGGGTTAAGACCTTGCTGATCGCACCAAAGGGCAAAGCGTTTCCACTTTGCCAGGTAGGTCGAGCGTGTGGACGGTTTTCTGCTTTCAAGGAGAACTTGCTGCACCGCCGCAGAACAGGTCCTCTCCGCGTCGGTCAACCACTCAGGAACCAGGCTGTAAGATGCAGCGACTGCAGGTTCGGGTGACAAAGCCTGCCGAGGTCCTGAGAGATGAGATCCGGCCATAACGGTAGGGGAATGGGATCCCGGATCGATAGCTCGAGGAGCAGGGTATACCAGTGCTGCCTCGGCCAGGCCGGAGCGACGAGTATGACGCGGGCCTTGTCCCTCCGTAGCTTGAGCAGTACTCGGTGGACTAGCGGGAACGGCGGGAAGGCGTATAGAAGGGGACCCGTCCAGGACATGAGGAATGCATCGGAGATGGAGTCCGGAGCCCGACCCTGGTACGAACAGAACCTGTGGCACTTCCTGTTGGTCCTGGAGGCAAACAGGTCTATTTGGGGAAATCCCCACCTTTGGAAGATGGAGTGGGCCACATCGGGGCGAAGGGACCACTCGTGGGCAGCGAAAGACCGGCTCAGACGGTCGGCCAGCGTGTTCTGCACCCCTGGTAGAAAGAACGCTTCGAGGCGAATCGAGTGGGTTACACACAGGTCCCATAGGAGCATCGCCTCCTTGCACAGCGGGGAGGATCGGGCCCCGCCCTGTTTGTTCAGATAGAACATGGCTGCCGTGTTGTCCGTGTATACCGCGACGCAGCGGTCCCGGAGGTGTGCAAGAAAGGCGAGACAAGCCAAGCGGATCGCTCTCAATTCCCTGACGTTGATGTGCAGGGAGAGCTCCTGGGCCGACCAGAGGCCCTGAGTGTGCAGGTCTCCCATGTGAGCCCCCCATCCAAGCGCCGAGGCGTCTGTGGTCAGGGTGACCGACGGGCGAGGGGGGCGAAACGGAACCCCGGCGCAGACCACCTCCTGATGCAGCCACCAGGTGAGCGTCTGGAGAGTGGGGTCCGAGACCGTGACCACCAGATCTAGAGGGTCGCGGTGGGGCCGGTACACCGAAGTCAGCCACATCTGGAACGGACGGAGCCTCAGCCTCGCGTTCGCGGTCACAAATGTGCACGCAGCCATGTGGCCCAGCAGGCGAAGGCAGGACCGGGCCGTCGTGGAAGGGAAGGCTTGTAAGCTGCGAATGAGCGAGACCATTGTCTCGTGTCGAGAACGAGGGAGGCAGGCCCTGGCGAGGGTGGAGTCGAGGACTGCTCCTATGAACTCCAATCGCTGTGTCGGCATTAATTGGGACTTCTCGGCATTGACGAGGAGGCCGAGAGACCGGAACAGGTGCAGTATCTCTGACACCTGGGCTGTCACCAGTTCTTGAGATCGCCCACGGATCAGCCAGTCGTCGAGATAGGGGTATACGTGGATTCTGCGACGACGGAGAGTTGCGGCCACGACCGCCATGCACTTGGTGAACACCCTCGGGGCAGTGGAGAGGCCAAAGGGTAACACCGCAAACTGGTAGTGGGTCGCGTTGACCATGAAGCGCAGGAAGCGTCTGTGGGGGGGGTAAATCGCCACATGAAAGTAAGCGTCTTTCATGTCGAGGGCGGCAAACCAGTCTCCCGGATCCAAGGAAGGGATAATGGACCCCAAGGTTACCATCCGAAACTTGAGCTTGCAGAGGTATCTGTTCAGCTCCCGGAGGTCCAAGATGGGACGAAGACCTCCTTTCGCCTTGGGGATGAGGAAATATCTGGAGTAGAATCCCCTGCCCCGCCTGCAGGGAGGCACCTCCTCGATAGCACCCACGCTCAACAGAGCCTGTACCTCCTGTAAGAGGACTTGCTCGTGAGAGGGGTCCCTGAAGAGGGACGGGGAAGGTGGGTGGGAGGGGGGGGGCGAAAGAAACTGTAGGCGGTAGCCGTGCTGGATGGTGCTGAGGACCCAGCTGTCCGATGTTATAGCAGACCACGCCGGAAGGAAGCGGGCAAGGCGATTGGAAAACAAAAGGGGTGGATCCTGGGGGGAGAGTGATGGGCCGTCCTCGGGTGTCCCGTCAAAAGGCCGGCTTTTGGCCCTGCGGAGCCTTGGACGAGTTCTGCGCCTGGTTGCGCCGCCCCCCTGACGGTCTACGGCGGAAGGGGGCCGTTCGGCGGTTGTTAAACGGCCGAGACCTGGCCTGGTTGAAGGGACGGTAGGGCTGTTGGCGGAACGAACGCCTCTGCGTGGCCGGCGTGTGCATACCCAGAGTTCGTATCGCAACCCTCCCATCCTTTAGGGACTGGATTCTGGCATCCGTTTTCTCAGAAAACAGCCCCTTCGTGTCAAACGGGAGGTCCTGGAGGGTGTACTGGACCTCAGGTGGGAGGGTGGAAGATTGTAGCCACGCAATGCGGCGCATCGTCACCCCGGATGCTACCGTTCGAGCCCCTGAGTCTGCTGCGTCTACGGCCGCTTTGATCAGTGTTCTGGAGGCTAACTTGCCCTCCTCCAGCAGCGCTGAGAATTCAGGGCGGGATTCCGGAGGGGTTAGCTCCGTGAACTTCGCAAGGCACCCCAAGATATTAAAAGTGTATCTGGATAAGAGGGCCATCTGGTTGGCGACACGGAGTTGGAGGCCTCCCGCCGAATAGATTTTACGCCCTAATAAGTCCATGCGCCGGGCGTCCTTCGCCTTCGGCGCAGCGGCAGGTTGACCGTGTCGTTCGCGGTCATTGACCGATTGGACCACCAGCGAGTCCGGGGTGGGGTGGACGTACAAGTATTCGTAGCCCTGGGGCGGGACGGAATACTTCCTTTCGACGCCTCGCGCCGTGGGGGCAACGGAGGAGGGCGACTGCCAGATAGTGGCACTGTTCTTCTGAATGGTGCGAATGAACGGGAGCGCCACTCTGACAGGGGCGTCATCTCCCACAACGTCCGTAATCGGGTCCTCGACTTCTTGCACCTCCTCTATGGGCAAGTTAATGGCCTTTGCCACCCTTCGGAGAAGGTCCTGGTGTGCCCTGAGGTCAATGGGCGGGGGCCCCGATGGCGAGGCCCCCGCTACCGCCTCATCTGGAGAGGACGACGAGGAGTGGCCCGGGAGCACCTCCTCCTGTTGGTGCTCGCCCACCTGGTGATCTGGGCGCCGCGAGTCCTGGCCCAAAGAAGGGTCGTGGGCGGCGGCTTGCGTCGGTGGGGACGGGGGGGCTCGACTAACGGTGGCCACCGGTACCGATGGTGCCGAGCCCGGCTGCCTGGGTGGCAGGGAAGGCCCCTGTTCATATTGCGCCCAGGGCACCCAATGTCCCCAATACTGGGGTCCATGATCCGGGGGAACGGAACCGGCTCTGAAATCCACCGCACTGCCTTGGGGTGAGGCTACAGAGGGTTCCCTGGAGGGCCAGGGTGGAGCCGTGGCGATGCCTGGGCGGGCGTCCAGCGCCGGCGTGAGACGATCCTCCGGTGCCGAGGGTCGGTGCCGGGCGTCTCGGGGGTCCAGTGGCGAGCGGGACCTGTGCTGCGCACGGTGCCGGGAGCCGGATCTCCGGTGCCGGGAGCCAGATCTACGGCGTCGGGAGCTGGATCTCCGGTGCCAAGAAGGGGAGCGGCGGCGGCGGGAGCTCGACCGGCGACGTCGGGAGCTCGACCGGCGGTGCCGGGAACCGGACCTCGAGCGGGATCTGCGGCGCCTCGAACGGCTGCGCGAGTCCCGATGTCCGCGGTGCCTGGACGCGGACCTGCTGCGGTGCCGGTGACTTCGTGACCGGGACCTGGAGCGCCGCCGGGAGTACGACCGGCCCCGCGATGGAGAGCGGTGCCGGGACTGCGACCGGTGCCGGGACGCTGAGCGGCGTCGCGATGGCGATTTACGGCGGGATGGGGAGCGGTGCCTCGGTGACCTTCGCCGGGAGATAGACCGGGATCGAGACCGGATTCTGGAGCCACGGTCGCCACGGTCGCCCGGAGATGAGGGGCGCACCATCGCTGGCTTGCCGAGGGACTTGAATGTCCGCACCAGTGGTGCCGGCGGCTGATATGACGGGGCCGTCGCCTCGATCAGCTCTCTTGCCGTCGCGAACGCCTCCGGCGTCGACGGGATCCTCAGCTCCTCCTCGGTGGGCACCGGGGAGCTGGGCGGAACCGGACTCGACGGGCCAGGCGGCGCCGGAGTCAACGGTGCGGTGCACTTAGCGTGCACTGCCTCAGCCTGCACCGTTTTCGTCGGAGGCGGCTGGGCTGACGGCTTTCGCTGCTGTTTTGCGGCAGCCGTCTTCGGCGCCTTGTGCTTCCTCCCCGGGGAGAGGGAGCGGTGCCGGGTCTTTGGTGCCGGCTCGGTGCCGGAGCGGCTCGGTGCAGTCGGAGCGCTGCTTGTCGAGGCGGTTTTCGGTGCCGCTGGAGCTGGCGCCGGAGGTTGGAGCGCAGACTCCATCAGTAAGTGCTTCAGCCTAGAGTCTCTCTCTTTCCTCGTACGAGGCTTAAAGGCTATGCAGATAGAGCACTTATCTGGCCGATGCGACTCTCCGAGGCAGCGGAGGCAAGAGTCGTGCGGGTCGCTAACCGGCATCGGCCGCTGGCAAGCCGCACAGGGCTTGAAACCCGGTGCTCCGGGCATAAGCCCGCACCGGGGCGGAAGAAGAGGGGCAAACCCTCTAATTCCGTAACTATTGACACTATTAACACTAAATATATATATAACTACAACAAGAACTGAACTAACTACTAAAACTATCTACACTAGAACTATGGAGAAACACTAGGGTTGTGGAGGTAAGGGAGCACTCCACTGTTCCAACTGGCCGTCACGGGCGGGAAGAAGGAACTGAGGAGCGGACGGGCCGGCTGAGGTGTATAAGGGGCGCCATGACGGCGCCACTCCAGGGGGCGCCAGCCGGCCCGCCGGAGTTGCTAGGGTAAAAATGTTCCGGAGAGCCGTGCACGCGCGGCGCGCACACACCTACATGGAATGCATAGGAGCAATCACTCGAAGAAGAATAGCACACTCCTCTCTAGCCAGCTACTGGCAAGAGAAAACAAAGCTTCCTCCTTCCCCAACACAACTCTTCTGTGAGGCTCCAACACAACTGAGCAGCAATGCCTTTAAATAGGAAGCCAGAGCCTTGCATACAAATTCCCCCACATTTTTGAAGAAAGGGGGTTGGAATCAGCTCCCAGGAGCTCAGGCCACCTTGTAGTTTGGTCTTGGACCGGAGTCAAACACTGGGAAAGGCCCAGGCTTTGGGATGTGGTCTTCCTGAAACAGATCTCATGAGATTTCCACACGCACCCAAGAACAGTTTGGGAGGTTTTGGTTTTGACAGTTTTGAGAGACCCAAATCCAATCCAGATCTGATCACAGCCTCCTCATCACTGCCTGTGCCAGTGGAGAATCAGTTCCTAAATCCCAGGGAGGAACTGCTAATAGAGCTGGGACTCGAAGCACCCTGTATTTCCACTATACACACTACTCCAATAATCTTGGTCCAAAATATATTTTGTGAAGCATCATCTGAAAATAAATTCCCCCTTTATGATGTTACTTGTTCAAAACCAGATAGCCCTGCCAGGGCCAAAGTTGTTAAACAGACCTACCCTAAACAAAGCAATGTGTGCTTACCTCGATTTACATATAGGTAGTAAACAGAACCTTCAAGGGGCGGGGTGGGGGGTGGTAAAAATGCAAATTGTTTGGTTTCCTGCAAACAGGAGCAGGGTTTTAAAACAAAACAACAATAAAACATGAGGCCTCCTTCACTACCAGACTACATGCTGCATGTCACATCCTCACCGCTTAAATAAACTTTACTTTGAGGGGTAACCTTCAGAAGAATCCATTTAAAATGTTCACTGGTCTATAAAAGAAAGGGGCAGAAAATTCAAGTTCTCTCTTTCACCCAAGAAGCCAAAGAAATCAGCATCTTTGGGCCTCTGGAAGAGATCTTGACGGAGAAGGTCAGCCACTGTGGAAGACGGTGGGTGAGAAAAGCTTCTTGAACAATGCCTTGAACCAAACCTTGCTAGATTCCATTTTAGACTTGTAGATGTGTATTTTCACTTTTATTTTCTTGTAACCATTTTTAACTTTATCTCTTACACTTGAATTCACTTAAAATCCTATTTTCTTTTGTTAAATAAACTTGTTTTACTATTAATCTAAAGCAACTGTGTTTGTACTACAGTGAATATGAACTTTGGGTAATTTGGCAAGCTGGTGGGTCTGGTCTCCTTAAAGGAGCAAACAGATCTTATTATTCCTCTGAATGTTGCAGAAGAGGGCTGGACATTTCAGAGCACACCGGTCTGGGGAAGTTCAGGACTGAGGGTGGTGTTGGGGTCACCTGCTAACATTAAACAAGTCTGATAACATCAGCCAAGTCTGATAAAGACAAAAGCGTGTCTGTGATAACTGCAGGCAGGCTGTTGGATTCAAAGTGGTTGAATCAGAGCTCCACAGCATATAGAACACCAAGTGCATTCTGGCTGCGTGCATGTCCCAGACAGGGAGCCACAAGTAGCAGAAACATTTTGAGGCACTCAGTTTATATATAATACAACCTCTCGCTGATGTGAACTGCACCCTAGAACGAGACAAGAGCTGAGCCCCAATCACTAGCCCTGAATTGCATAAATGGGTGTTTGAGACATTTTGTTGTTTGCTCAAGCAAAATAGCTTTTTCAGGATAAAAACGATTACACCACCTGTTCAGTTACTGCCCTCTGGGGACAGTAATGTAGCTGGCGGGATTCCGCGGAAGCAGCTGCTTCCCGTCAGGCCGGCAGGCGCAGAAGCGGCGCCTACCGGCCGGCGCTGTTCACCACACAGCCAGAGGAGCCGCGGGGCGGCAGCCCGGCGCAGAAGCAGCGCCTGCCGGATGGCGCTGCCTACCACACGGCCGGAGGAGCTGTGGGGCGGCAGCGGCAGCCCGTCGCGGAAGCGGTGCCTGCCGGCCGGCGCTGCTCACCACACAGCCGGAGAAGCTGGGGGGCGGTAGGCCAGCGTGGAAGCTGCGCCTGCCGGCCGGTGCAGGCACAGCCAAGCACTCGGACAGGAGCCGGGGACAGGCGGCAGCGCAGGAGGGAAGGTGAGCAGGGGGGGGGGGTGGTCCGGTCTGGGGGCGTGGCCAGAGGGGGAGCCAAGCGGGCGTGGCCAGAGGGGAAGCCAAGGGGGGGGGGGGCGCCTTTTTTATTCTTTTTGCTCCCCCTACGCTGAAAACCTGGCTACGCCACTGTCTGGGGACAGGATCAAAGGACAAATATCTCTGACACCCGAGTATGCTCCTGAGGGCTGCAAAACCTTGCTGGATGGCCTAGCAGCAGGGTGCCCTGCAATCTCTCCTGCCAGGCTCAAGCCAGCGGGAAAGAGTTTCTATTTTTATAAATGGCCTTTTGTTCCCATGGATGAGCCAGAGGCTGCTGGATCCTCACCTGACATCAACAAACAGTCCCAGTAACTAAACCAAAGGGGTCAGTAGCCCAGAGGCCAGTGAGGAGACTTGGTTCAGTTGCTGCTGTGGCCCTGTCCTTACCTCTTTCAGTCGAAGGGATTCCACATCTTCCAGGCCCTGTTTAAATCTCTTCTTCTCCATTTCTAGGCGTTCTGGAGGTTAAAAGAGAACGGATTATCAACCAAGGTCTCCCCCTGGTACTCCACACTCTTCACCTCACACTACATGTCTCACCATAAATCTTTATGCTCAGACTTCAGGGTCTGGCTCCCCAATAACTCAATTCTCTGATTCCCCCCAGGCCTGGCTGCACAGCTCCTCCACTCACCCTCTGCCTGCATGGCTCGCAGTTTCAGCTCTGCTGTTGTGTTTGTCAAATCTTGCTTCACCTGGAAGAGCTGGTCCTGCTGGGCTTTGCACCTTCTCTCTAGCTCATCCACCTGAATGGAAATCACCACCATGAAGTGAAGACAAACAGAGCTTCTGCTTCCACTAGCACTGGGATAGGTGGCTGGCTGTGCATGGCCACTAGCCAGTGGGAGCCATAGGAAAGAGTCTGGAAACCTACACACAGTTAGCAAAGTAAAAAGCATGTTGGGAATTCCTCATGTTTCAGTCTAGGCTTGCTCTCCTACCTGGTTTCTTAGAAGCAGGCTTTTCTCATTGGCAGCAGATAGGTCCCGGAGAAGCTTTGTTTCCCGACCAGCAGCTTCCTGCAAACCGAGCCCAGGATTAGGAAAGCCCATCCCTGACCTCCTGAGGCCTCACACCCCCATCCAATACCACTTCAATATTTGATTCTGGGTGGCATTCTGGTTCGGGGTGTCAGGGGATGCTGGATGGGATGAGAAGTCAGTGGTTCCATATATGAACTTCTGTGAACTGTGAAGTACAGAATAGTGACTGTGGAGAATGATCTGTACTGTGGGTGGGAGAAAGTTATGGTGTTGGGGACTTGGGTTATTTTGACCAGCCCCAATCCAGCCCACCTGTTTTTGCTGCCGGAGCTCCTTCAACTGGCACTCGGTCATGCTGGCTTGCTCCTGCTTTGTGGCACTCAGCAGCTCTCCCAGGTTCTGCACTTTCTGCTCAGACAGAGCCAATGCAGCTTCAGTCATCTGCAGTCTACACAGCAGAAGGCACAGCTGAGATTTTAATCTTTGTCCCTCCCAAAAATATATCATACTCCCAATGAATTTTCTACACTGGACAGCACAGGATATGCAGCAAGACAACCTCACAGCAACATAGGAAGAGCCAGAGGATCAGCTTGGGGTCCTCCCAGCTCCATCTCTTGCCTCAGACAATGGTCAGTACCAGCTGCTTCAGAAGAAGGTGCAAGAAACTCTGGAATTTGCAGTTACAGAATAATTTGCTCATTGGGGCAGTTCCTTCCTACCCCTCATCAGTTAGTGGTTAGCTCAGATCTTGAAGCACAAGGACTTGTATCCCCTAATGTATCTGTATCACATCTAATGTTACTGTGGGTGCTCTCATTATCAAGAGATATTGGATCCTTTTTGGAATCCTACTACGCTCCTGGCTGTAATGAAAACTTGTGGCAAGAAATTGAGCAGACTAATTTTACATTGCATAACAAATATTTTTTATCAGTTATAAATTTGTTGCCTTTCAATTTTGCTCTTGTAAAAAAGGCTGAATAGAAGCATCTGATTGTGATCGCTGAGTTGTTTACAGGACACTTACAGAACTTTTCCTTCAGTTGTTACAGTTAATTTTTACACCAATAAGGGGCCTGAGTAGCTCCACTTATTCCTTCAATGTCCTGCCCCTTATATTGCATTTCTCAACAGTGAATTTAATGTGCCCACTCACCTAGGTATTGGGTCCCTCTTCACTGTCTGTGAGAATCACACCTCACCACACCCCTGCTCTGCTGGCAGAAGTCTGTAGTATAGCACTGGCCTTAAACACACACAGCAAATGGGCCAACTCGCTCCCGCTCTGCAAAGAGAGGCTGCTTGTCCCCAACCCCTGGATAGCCAAGCCCATGTCCTCTCCTCCATACCAGCCCTACACAGCCCATCTCTTGCCTTCTGTCGGCTCTGCATGGTCTAGCTTCCCATCTACTTAACCACTCTCCAGTGATACCAGGTCTTGCAGCTCATTTCTCAGCTTCTCCCACAAATGCACAGAATGCCCCTATTGCATCAATCTGTCAGGCCCCAAGCCGCCCTCCCTCAAAACCCCGTACAACATCCACTTCCACAGGGATCAAGGCTAATGGGAAATTGCCAATTGACAGCAGTGAGGCAGGTGGCCAGTGGGGATCACGGACATGATTGTTGGATTCTCCCATCACTTTGACAACTGAGAGTTCAGCTGACATTGACTTAAGTTTTGGGCTTATTTGTTTTTATGGCTTCTCACGTGGGAAGCAAGTCCGGTCCCTGATCTGCAAATGTAGTTGCATGCCTTGCAAGTGTAGTCGTGGTTGGGCGGAGGGTTTCAGGCATTGGCCTTAGGATGTGATCTCTTCTCCTGCAGAGACCTCACACACCACTCCTCAAAAGTGGACACAGCCTCACAGCACAGACCTCTCCATCTAGGTCTGTCCAGTGCAACAAGTTCCCAGGTGCCCTGGAAACTGACATAATTAGTGTCCATTTATCTCTCCAGTCTGCAAATTGCTGGGAGCCCATCCCCACAATGGGCTGCCTTGTCACTGTCCCCCTCAACCTACTCCTAAGCCCACCTGCTTGTCTGTTATTTCTTCTAGCATGCAAGCTCTTTGGGGCAGTCACTGTGTTTACTACATTTGTGCAGCACCCAGTACAATGGGCCCTGATCCTGACTGGGACCTCTAGGTGCTAACAAAATACTGACTGAAATATTGAGCCAGCTACTCCCTCCTCTCTCCACAGCTCTGATCAGTACAGCCTACTTCTCAGACAATGGCATGACTGGGCAGAGTCTTTCCTCCATACTTGGCTTTTAATGAATTCATGACAGACTGCCGCTCATTCAGGGCTTCCTGTAACTGGCCAACTCGTACTGCTGATGTCCTGAATTGGGAAAAGAAAAACATTAACCACCCCAAATGAAGACTTCCATCTCATAGACTCATAGACTTTAAGGTCAGAAGGGACCATTATGATCATCTAGTCTGACCTCCTGCACAATGCAGGCCACAGAATCCCACCCATCCACTTCTATAACAACCCCCTAGCCTATGTCTGAGTTATCGAAGTCCCCAAATTGTGGTTTGAAGACCTCAAGCTGCAGAGAATCCTCCAGAAAGTGACTCATGCCCCATGCTGCAGAGGAAGGCGAAAAACCTCCAGGGCCTCTGCCAATCTGCCCTGGAGGAAAATTCCTTCCCGACCCCAAATATGGCGATCAGTTAAACCCTGAGCATGTGGGCAAGACTCACCAGCCAGCACCCAGGAAAGAATTCTCTGTAGTAACTCAGATCCCAACCCATCTAACATCCCATCACAGACCACTGGGCATACTTACCTGCTGATAATCAAAGATCAATTGCCAAATTAATTGCCAAAATTAGGCTATCCCATCATACCATCCCCTCCATAAATTTATCAAGCTCAGTCTTAAAGCCAGATATGTCTTTTGCCCCCACTACTCCCCTTGGAAGGCTGTTCCAGAACTTCACTCTGAGAACCCAATCTTTCCCCCCTATGCAAGGAGGGAGCCAAGAGATTCACTGACCTGCTGCTCCTGGTTATTTTTTCTCTCTGTTTATCAATAGTATCCATCAAATCCAGGAACTGAGAATGAGACAAACACCAGTGACACTGTGAACTGCAGGAGTTTGTGGCATAGACCTGCCTCTTCCTACCCTTCCTTTGGGGCCGCATGGGGAGCAACACCAGCTGATCTCCTGGAAGAAGCCAAACTGGTGATCTGATGGGTGTCACGACTCAGCTTGACTATGGTCATTGACCAAAGCTAGTGTTCTGTCTCAGAGACTTTGTACCAAAGGGAGGGAGAGGATGTGGAAATCACATGTATTAACTTCATAAACTGGAAAGTACTGAACTGTCCCAGTAAGAGAAAGAACAGGATGAATGAAAATGAAACCACTGAAATCCTTTGGCTCACAGAGTCAAGTGTTTCAGCCTGGGGATGTTTCCAATGCAACATTCCTGCTGGTGGATCTGCTCCCAAGGGCAACCTAGCCTCAATCTGCTGTATAATGCTGTGTGCCTACTGCAAGTACGAACGCAGCATGTCAGCATGTGCAAGGGGCTCCTTGGGCCAGGACTCCTGGTACTGTGCTACTTTACAAAGACAATTCACAGGAAAGCCAGCGTTCATGGCTGCCCCAGTCAAGCTGCTGAAGCATTAGTAGGCCACTCACCTGCTTAGCCTTCTCCTCCTTCAGACTAAACACCTCCTTACTGAGTACGCGTGTCCGGCTGTGGTTCTCAGCAAGAATGGTCTGGCGATCCTGGTTGTGATCCATGGCTTGTTCTGACACAGAGACATATTTCCATAACAATAGAGCAGAGAGCGGTTCTACAGCAGGATGATACCCAGACCCCTGTGGCCTCCCCATGGACCCCTTTTAGGGAGACTGTTCCCACAATATGGATGCAATGGATAGAGTGAAGGAAGTGTTGTTTTAAAGAAATAGCTTCCAAAACCCACAACAGCAATGCAGTTCAGTGCGGGCTGCTTTTGGCAACTTCCAAACTGTACCACAGCCACTACGGGACAATACAAAGCCCCACTGAAGGGGAGTCCTTCCCTGTTTACATGACACTCCAAGATTGCACTCAATCAAACCCAACCATCTCTTCCCTAGCTAGTCTCTGCAGGGAGAAACTGGGAAAATTCCAGCATCTCTCGCCTTAGCACAGTACAGCTCCCTGCAGTACCTGAGTTCAGCACAACTCCTCCCTTACCAGCCGACAGGGCCCTAAATGGCTCCTGTCAGGGAGTGGGAGACATGGGGCTCCTCTGAGATAGCAGCAGCCCCATCACCATCCATGTCCCTGTGGTGAGAAAAAGAATGCACACGGTCTTGCCCACACAACATTGGCCACATACCCACAGCCTTCAGGATGTCACTCGGGACGTTGTTCCCAGCCAGCTCCAGTCTCCTCAAGGTCTTGTTGCTGTGCAGACAGCTCAGTAACGCTCGGCCCCCCAGGAGCCCAATGTTATTCCAACGCAAATCTAGAGGGGCAACAAACCATCACCCTGGCAACAGCACCATCAGGCCATATTGAATATATTCCTCACACAATGGCACTCCTGCACAGTGGGTCAGCTCCCCCCAGGAGCCTCAGCATAAACCATCAGTGGGTGCAGTTCACCATCTGAGAGTGATGGAATGAGAAAGTGACGGAGAGTGCAAACTTATAGCAAATGCAGCTTCATCTACCCTCTCAGCATCCTGCAGAAGGACCTGCAATAAACGCTGCACATACTGCAAAGTCTGCGCAAGGAACCATTCCAGCCAGGTAGGCCTGCAGGATGTTCCCATCACGTCATTATTCAACAAACCCAACTTCCTTAGAGAGGCTGCCCAGCCCAGAAGCTTGCTTCTAGTCTGAAAGAAAATAAACTCCCTGCAAGGAGACAGCACAGCAGCAACCTCTGCCCAGTTAGGGAGGGGAAGGGAAATTCTATCAAGGTTTCTATTTGGGGCAGCAGGGCATCTGTACAAAGAAACCTCTGGGCCTCGAATGAGATGCATGAGTCTCAAACCAACAGGACAGTCATAAGCTGGGGGAATTGCTCTTCTCATCAACCCAAAGGGTGGTGCTTCTGCACCAGATAGCCAGATTTAGACTCTGTGCTTCCGTTCCACAGTTTCTGGTTAGCCCCTGCTTATCTAAGTCATGAAATCTCTAGAGGCTGCCAGGGCTGCCACTGGCATAGAGTCTCTGAGCAGCTCTGGAGTGACTGGAAATGGGAAGGCAGTGCCACAGGCAGTGTTCCCTCTAATTTTTCCCATGCATGTGTGGAATGAATTACACATCACTTCCATATTGGTGCACATAACAAAATTCATGCGGTGAGGCTGAGTGGCTCGGAGTGTGGGAGGTGGATTCTGGGCTAGAGCAGAGAACTGAGGTGTGGGGGAGGTGAGGGCTCGGGCTCGGGGGCAGGGATGAGAGGTTTGGGGTGCATGCTGCCCGGGGGCTACAGCGGGAAGAGAGGACTCCCCCAGCAGCACCTGCGCTGTGGGGGAGAGGCTCCTCTCCCCTGGCCACAGCAGGTCCATGCTGGGGCTGGGTTGGGGCCAGGGGAGGGGCACCTCTCCCAGGCCGCGGCAAGTCCAGGATAGGTGTGTGCTGGAGCCAGCGGGAAAAGACGCCTCTCCCCGGTGTGGTAGGTTCATGCTGCAAGATAGGCATCTCTCCCCGCTGCAGCCCCAAGCCCCTGCACAGGGCTTAATAGGCAGCTGCGCGAGACCACGCAGCTTGGAGGAAACTTAGGCCAAAGGTACCACCTGAGAGTGATAACATCCTGACGAAGGGGAGTTGCTCTTACCCAGCTCCTGTAGGCTGGAATTGCATTTCAGGGCCATGGCCAGCTCTCCTGCTCCCTGGTGGTTAATCTGGTTATTGCGCAGATCCAGCCACTGGAGGAAGCGGTTGGCTCCTAGTCCCTGGCAGAAGAGGGAAAAGCCCTCTTCCCACATGCCCAGGCTGTTCCACTCCAAGGTGAGGCTGAGAGGAAAGTTAAACAGGAGTTGCAGGTTAATCTACATCCCTAGGAACAAGGAACAGCAAGAGGCTGAAGGGGCTGCCTCAGCCTAGCTCCTGTGGGGACCCAATCACAGGCCCACCCTAGCCAACAAAGACCAAACTCCAAAGAAAAGGGAGCTCTCCAGTGTCCACCCCAGCTCTGGTCCAGCAGAGAAACCCCCGACCTTTGCACCCACTCACCCAGCACACAACGGACAGACGGATGGAAGTGACTTTACACCTCACCTTCTGATGGATTTGTTCTGCCTGAGGAGTTTCCCCAAAGCCTCAGCACCCAGAGCTCGCAGGTTATTCCCCTGAAACAAATACCACAGGTGAATGGCTTAAGGTGTCCCATTTCATCCCGCCTGATACACTGGGTGGTGCCAAGGTCGAGTTGTGGTTATGATTTATCACATGTAGATAACACTGGTCCCATGCACATTGCCCTCAAAACCTGGGCTCTCCAGCCCTCGTGTGGAAATGCGCAGCTTCTGCTGGTGACAGTGCCAAATAGAAACATGCTGCCTGGCCTCACTGTGCCAAGAAACACTTTCCACATGGAGGAGCCAAATATCTCCCACATGGAAACAGTAGTGTCATCATTTGCCTGTGATAAGAAGGGAGCCTCAGACTCTTGGCATCTGGTGGGCATTTTGACTTTTCACCAGGAAGGGCTCATCTGACAACAGAGTGAGGCATGATGGATGCGTCTGGGAACTAATTCAGAATGATATTATGTACTAGCAGAAGGCTGTCTTTATGGTTGTTATTATTATTATTTTTTAATAAATAAATCTTTTGTTACACTCTCCCCTGAGGATCTGTGGCAAGTGTGACCTACCCAGGGGCTCCAAATCCCACTGTTCTGCATACACACACCCCCATAACTTGAGCTTGGTTGTCAGTGTTGCAATGCATATTTTTAGGTAGTATTAAATCAGAACCCAGATTCTGCTTTACTAGTATTTTTAAACTTTGCTAGTATTTTTTTAAACACAATTTTGGGCTGTATACATAAAGGCAACATATGACAGACCCGGGGCAGATAGTCCTTTTCACATGCAATTCTGGTGTAATAATGTGTTCAGTTCTCCATACCATGTTAACAGAAAGATACTGATAAATTGGAGGGACTTCACAGAAGAGCAATTCAGATAACCAGGGGACTCCCTCATTGATGTTGAAACATTAAAAGACCTAAATATGTCTAGCTTGACCAAGCAGTAGCTAAGAGGGAGAGACACAGTAATAATTGCCCATGAGTAAGTAAAGATGGACTGATCTATATGAGAAAGTTGAACCAGTTGTAGGCAGTGTCTACACGATGAGCACCAGAGCTGTACTGCCATAGTGCACACACTTCCTACATTGATGGAAGGGTTTCTTCGTCAATGTAGTTAATCCACCTCCCAAGAAGCAGTTGCTAGGTCAACAGAAGAATTTGCATCTACACTGAGGATTAGGTCGATTTAACTACAGCACTGAGGGGTGTGAGAATTTCCACTCCCCTGAGCAACATATCCAGGTGATCTAAATGTTAAGTGTAGATCAGAGTGTAGTTAATGTGTGACTTTAAAGAGATTTAGTTAAACTGGTGCAAAAGGCTATGTGGACACACTTCAGATTAAAACAGATGTAATTCATTATAGCGTCAGTCAATTAGGAACAGTTTTAAACGAAACTGAACCAAGACATTATTAAACCAAAATAAGTGTGTCCACAGGAGTTTGCACCAGTTTAAATGAATCAGTTTAAAAAACAATTTTATATTAAAAGTATGTAGACAAGGCCTTAGCAACGGATAACTAGGAAAATCTTCCCGCCAGCAAGTTCTACCAAGCAGTGAAGCAGTCTCCCTAAGAGAAGGGCTGGGAGTCCCATCAAGTGAGGCAATTACAATGGACAGGACACCGCATTAGGAAGTGTGCGAAAGGGAACAATCCTGCACTGGTCCCTTCAGTTGGTGGCCTGCATGGGACCATCGGGTCTTTCCATCCCCAAGTCCCATGAGAGCTGCACCTCTGAAACCTCCTCAATTGCTTTCTCGGTGTTGAAGGCCAAGGCTTGTGCTCAGAGTTGCTCAAGTCAACTCAAATAAACTCACCTTCAAGTCCAAAGATTTTACTACAGTGTTGGAGCAAAGTCCATTCAGCAGATGTCTGACCCCTGTGAAAGAGAAAAGAAGGATATTTATATTTCACACAGGACTTCAACCCTCTCCTGGACCTGAACATGAGGTGTCAGTAAACACCTCTTCACCTTGACAGGCCCAATCAAGGAGAGGTAGCTACAGGGAGAAACTATTTCATTAGCAAGAAACTTTAGTGCTGCTGGAAAATGGCAACCTGACCTGGAGACCTCTCTGCACACAGACCAGCTAGAGCCTGGGTAGAGGCTTCTCACAAGCCCTGACACTATGATCACAGCCTTGGTCTGGAGAACCCTCTTCTAGCAGTGAGGGAGGACTTCAGACTCTATGGCTTATGCAGCCCTTGCTCTCTGCTGATAAGGTGGTTTGTGTGATGTAGACGCTTCTCCTCTAGGATCTGGACAGAGATTGCACACAACATTTGGCTGCTACTGACTTGGCCCACTCTGAAACTAGTGATCTGTTCATTCCCTCGGGGCACCTGGCATTGGCCACTGTCGGCAGGCAGGACACTGGGCTAGATGGACCTTTGGTCTGACCCAGTGTGGCCGTTCTTATGTATGTTCTTATGTAGAGGGTAAAGGCTCCAAGTCTCATTTCCAGTCCCCTGAGCCGCCAGAAAGTAAATTCAGCAACTGCAGCTGCCAATAATTCCTCTTGCTGCTATAGGGCTAACTTCCAGCTTGGGTAGATGTACACTTGCTAGCTTTGATCAAGCTATACTAAAAGTATTAGCAAAGCTGCAGCAGCACTGGTGGCAGCACAGGCTAGCTGCCTGAGTCCAGTCCTGTCAGAGAACTTAGGTATGAACTCAGGTGGCTAGTCCAAGCCGCTACCCATGCTGCCCCAATTATACTACTATTTTTAGCACACAAACTCCATCAAAACTACCTCATGTATGTCTACATGAGCTGGAAATTACACCACCAGATGCAGTGGAAACATGCCGTATGAGTGGAAATGTACAACAGACAAGTCCTCCCAGGCAGAGGGAATGTGCTTCCGGCATATGCAGCAGGGCACCAAGGGAAGCACCAAAGCACACAATCAGTTTCAAGCAACTCTGTGGCCTCATTAGTCCAGCAGAGCTAGAGTCACACCTCATGTTCTAACTGCAAACAGCTTCCTTCCAACTCCCCCTAGTCCTTCCTCTTACTAATGTGGGCTCCTGAAGATCTCTGATCACTGTACTGTTCTCTCTTATTTTTCTAAAGTAGCTGTGCTCTACAGGGACAATGCAGTGGCAGAAACCCTGTTTTAGACTGTTAAATGGTTGAGGCAGAGTATTCCCCGTGGTGAGTCTCCTTTCTGGAGATACCAGATTGAGACCAAGCCTGACTGTACAGATCTATATTTAAGACAGTTTTCCAATAAAGCCTTTGCCCAACAGCAACACCCATCAAAATTAAAAGCTCTGCATATGCATTCATACACCCTAGAAAGAGGGATTGGAGAGTAAAAATATTGTCCGTTTGAGATTTGAAAGTTTCATCCTAATTGTGTTCAGCATGTCCATCTAACCCTCACTAAGCATGCAAGCAGTGCAAGGAGTTTCTGGGGCTCAGATCTTTTATTCATGCTCACAAAATAGTTTGTATGTGGTCCCAGTAAGCGTTTCAGACCCAGGTCCTGAACAGAACGAGACCCACCACCCACCTTGGCATCACTGGTTGAAACATATGAAGGAGTTTTGCTTTTGTGATAAGATTAGTTAAATAAGAAAATATATCAGCTTTCAAAGCTCAAACAACTTGGTGAGGTAAAAAAGTAAAAAATGAAAACAGAATGGCTGGGTTCATTTGGGCTTAGATAATATTCTCTCTGAGACAGATTAATTTATAGAGTAAATGTAAGGCCAGGAGATTCAAACACACAAATTCCTATTAGCAAGAATCCTGGATCTAATTCCCTGTGCATGGGGCTGCAGTTTTGCTCATAAGCACGCTTTGAAGAGTGAATAAATGTAACTCCCTTAAGATTAAGAATTTGACTTTCAGCGTGAGCCTGACTCCCAGATCTCACAGTTCAGAGGCATAGCACACATGCAAGTGTCTCCCTGTGGGCAAAGAGAGTCCCACCTTCTTCATTCAGCATGCAGTCACTCAGCATGATCTCCGTAAACAGGATCTCATCCTGTAAAAGCTTCCCTAGGACTCTGCATGTATCCACAGAAAGGCTCTGGGTGGCAAAATCCAAGCGGCTTTGTCCTGGCCCCTCCCGGAGCTCATGTAGCTGCTGCAGGACTGTCTCCTGTGGCTGAGCACCACTTTCCTTACATAACTGGACATAGGCCCTTCGAAACTCTTCCATTGCCACAGCAGGTGCTAATGTCTCTCCTTTCCTGTCCTCTGCATGATGAAGGACCAAGCTGGCCTCAGAGAAGAGCAGGGAATGCAGGAAAACCTGGTGGACAGTAAAGGCTGTACTGTGAAAGGCAAGAAGCAATCTCTGGACTATAGTGCATGGTCCTAAGGATAAACAGGACCGATACAAATAGTGCTCAGAGCCACAGCCATCCCCACCCCATAAACACCCACTTGGAGCCCTGCAGGACACCAGTCCCAACTCCACTCTCTCAGGATAGGGAGAAACTCACTTCAGCCTCTTCTCATGTACCCGTTGACTGTTACAAGGATACAGCCCCCACCCCTTACAACAGCCACCCCCTACATCCTGTAACTAGGAAGAGTAGAGCATGCTGGGGATTGTAGTTCTGCTCTTTCCCCCTCCCTCTCCACCCCAGTAACCAGGGGAGGAGGGCATGCTGGGAGCTATAGTACAGAGCCAATTTAGAAATGCTACACGGTGCAGCCCCATCTCAGTAGAGATATTGTCTCCTGCAGCGCAGGCCCTACTGCTCCTCCCATAACATCAGTGTATGGCCAACCTCAAAAGATCAAAAATCATGACAGACTAAAAACATATCAAAAGATTTAAAAAAATATTTAACTCCCCACTACTCCTCTCCAGTGTGTAAATGAGAATTTCAAGTTGAAACGTCAATGTTTAATGCACACAAAAATGCTCACCTCTCCCTGGCTGCTCTGATTGAGAGGCCACTCGCCCTCTCTTCACCCCTAAGACCAGGTAACTCCCCTATCCCCATTGCCTCTTATTCTTGATTCTCCTCAGACTCATTTCCTACCTTCCCCCTACATTTCCCTTTTCAACTTCCCCCTCCTCTGCCCGCCCCCTCACATTTTCCTGCCCTCCTGCAGCAACCTCACCTTCAGACAGAAAGAATTCCCTGGCTGAGATGATTTAGTTGGGGATTGGTCCTGCTTTGAGAAGGGGGTTGGACTAGATGACCTCCTGAGCTCCCTTCCAACCCTGATATTCTATGATTCTATGAATCATTGTTATTTTAGAATATATTGTACGAGAACTATAAAATGGAGCTGAACAAAGACCACCCAAGAAAAACAGAGCACTCTCCCTATGGATCAGGTTTTCAAATTATTTTTCATTGAAGATTTATGTGAACTGCAACGAATGTCTTTACAACATCAACCACTTTGCTAATTGCTGGAAAACCATCACCCAAGCAGAGCTTTCTACATCTCCGTGTAGTTTTTATATTTTGATTCTTAAATATTATTTTTAAATAAGCAATTCATTCACATTCAAAGCATATAAACCATAATTTTAAATAATTCTTTCTTTGTATAATTTTAACTTCGGAAATGTGTTATCCAGTGATTACAATAAATTATTTACCTTTAAAATCCTATAATTGTCCAAATAGCTACAAATGATACATTTTTATTTTAATTACTCTTCCCTCTCACTGATTCAGGACTTCTCCTCTGCTGGGGACCCAGAAGCACTTCCCCCAACTATCTCTATCCCGCCTCCTGCTGCCTCAGGAAGTACAGCTGCTGGTCCCAAGTAAAGTACTCAAAGGGTGGAGAGAGGAGTCATCAGAACAGCTGTGTCTGGGGCAAAGGAGAAGACCACTGCCCCAGAAGTTCTGTTGCAGGCTCCAAGGCCTTGCTCGGGCCAGGTAGCAGCTGTTCCCCAGCTCCCCCCCTCTCACTACCCCAGGACCAATCCATAAAGAAAGGAAGGAAGGGCATGTCTGTGTCTTCTTTCACAACACTCTGTCTGTTTGTCCAGCCCTGAAAATCAAGGGAATGGAGGGGCTTCCTGCTCCATTAGTACAGTTCCTCCCGCTAGCACCACAATCCTGTGATTCACAATTAATTTGCAAGCGTTAGCAATAGTGTTACACCCATGTGGCAACCACAGCAATTGCTCATGTGGTGAAGCCCCAGCAAGAAAGAATTTATATATTAACAACTCTCTGACACGTGTTTTGGTCTTTGGCAGGAAGTTAGTTGCCCTCCCTGTGCAGCTATTCCAATTGCTCAGCTAAAAGCATAAAGAACCAGCACCAAGTGACCAGCAAGTGTTAAAGGAACCACAGCTTGGGAACTTCTGATGCTGAGCATCCATCAAGCCTGAAAATCTCACACAGGAGCAGAACAGCCCAAAACCCCAAAGCAAGGCAGATGCTTAGCAAAACCTCAAGAAAGATGAGCCCAACAAAGCCTATCACCACAGCACCACATATGCCCAACACCTACCTTCTGGACACTTCAGGACAGCTATTTCTCAGAAGCTAACTATCTGATATACAGATACACAGGGCTTGAACTGAGCCAACCTCTCCCAAGATGCCATCTTTACTCTGCAGATTATCAGCTTTTTTTTTTTAAATCTATCAATTCTGACTGAGTGTAAACTGATGCAGCAACATCTACCTCAGGCCTGGTCTACACATACAAATTTCATATAATTGTAACTATGTAAATTTGGTGTGTATGGGTGGGGTGGTGGGTCTTTACTGAAATAGTTAAATTAGTGAAATCCCTAGTGTGGATATAGTCTCAGTTATAAAAGACCTTATACTTTTATCATTTATTCCCCTTCCCATATGGGAATAAAGTACATTTTTATACTGCTATCAATGCACCCACACTAAGGGCATTGTAGCACTGTAACAACACTGGCATAATTAAAGCAGTGTAACTTGAGTGTGTGTAGACAAACCTCTGTTTGCAGAGAGCCTGAAACGATAGCTCTGAAATGAGTTAACTGTCCCTGTTCACCTCAGTGCTGCTGTCTCAGTTACCAGCCATGATGCTTCAAATACCAATGCTGTGGCCACTGCTCTTCGAGGCAGAAGAGAGGCTCATAAAGGCAGGTCCCTGAGCCACCAGGTGCCACCTGCGAGGAGAGAGCGGGAGACACTGTCTCTTGCGTTTGCCCCCGGTCAAGAAAACCAGCGGGGCACAAACGGACCGCGGTATCGCCGCCCACCCGGGGGAGGGGGAGGGGCAGCGCGGCCCGCGGGCGGTATCGCCGCCCACCCGGGGGAGGGGGAGGGGCAGCGCGGCCCGCGGGCGGTATCGCCGCCCACCCGGGAGACGGGAAGGGGCAGCGCGGCCCGCGGGCGGTATCGCCGCCCACCCGGGGGGGGGCAGCGCGGCCCGCGGGCGGTATCGCCGCCCACCCGGGAGACGGGAAGAGGCAGCGCGGCCCGCGGGCGGTATCGCCGCCCACCCGGGGGAGGGGCAGCGCGGCCCGCGGGCGGTATCGCCGCCCACCCGGGGGAGGGGGAGAGGAAGGGGGAGCCCGGCCCGCGCTCCCCGCACCGGGGCGGTTACCGACCTCGGGCTCTTTCGTGGTGTCGCGTGGGCGGGGCTAGGAGGCGCCCGCTGCCGGTTTCGGTCCCGCTAGAGGCGAGCTCGCACCGGCCTCCCCCCATTGGCCGCCCTCCCCGTTCCCGCCCCTGGGGCTCCGCCTGAACCCGGCTACACGCCCAGGGAGAGGAGGCAGCGCGAACTACAGTTCCCAGCATGCACCGCAGAGAGGATTCCCCCCCCTTTTACTGACCCCGGAAACATCAGCGACTCACTTCCGGGTGCAGGTTACTCTACAGAACTACAGTTCCCAGAGTGCCGCGCGCCATTGTAGGCCCGCCCGCCCCTTCCACAGCGTCGTTGCAGGATGGAGAAGCGGGAAGAGAGCGCGAGCGGCTTCAGGAAGGTGCGGGGGGACGGGGGCCGCCTCAGGGCTGTACGAGGTGCCCCGCGCTAACGCCCGGCCCGGCGCCGCCGCTCGCCTCCCTGTGGCGCAGCGGGCCCGCGCTCCGTGAGCCGGCGCGCGCTTCCCGCGCTGTGCGGCAGAGGGCGGCCGCCCCGCCCCGCCTCAAGCCCCGGGCCGGTCTGTCTCCTGGTCCCCAGGCACCCTGGCCCGGCCCGGCCCTGCCTGGGCACGAGTGTCCGCGCTCCCTGCGCCGCTGCCAGCGGACCCCCAGCGCCCGGTGCTTCCCCCAGGCCCTACCGCTCACGGCAGCGGCCATCGCTCCAGACGCCTCGCCTGCCAGCCCTCAGAGCCCGGCCCGGCCTGTAACCAGCTGAGCGTGTGCCAGGATGGCGGCTCAGCGCTTCTGCGGCGCCCCCACGCCTGTTCGCCAAAAGCTTCCCGCGCTCAGCCACTTGTCGCTCCAGACCCACCTGCTTTCACCAGTTACCATCCCATTTCCCCTTTAACAAAACCGTAGGGGGCTGGGAGACCTGACTTCTCTCGCTTAGCCCTGTCTCCCCCTTCGTTGCCTCACAGAAGAGCAGTTTCTAGTCTCACTTCTGGTCAGTGGGCTGCTTTCCCCCACCTCCTTCAACTCACTAACTTTGGTGCTAGCAGCAAGGATGCTCTATTGGCCGGTCAAGGCTGCTAGGTTGTGGCATGCGTGGCAGGCTGGCACCAGGCTCTTGAGCTCTAGGTGTGGCTTCTTGTGCTGCACGTGTAGTGTTGTTTTGACCTACCCACTGACTTTTCACTGGTCATGATAGTCCTCTCTCCTTGCAGCTCCTTCCTTCTTGCTGCCTTTGATCAGTTCATTTCTGAGTTCAATGTTGTTTAATGTGTCTGCAGGTGATATGCAAATCTCTTTCCCCATCTCTGCTCTCTAATTCGTTTCTCTCTGCCTCAGCCTCATCAACTTATTGCTCCCCTTTAACTTTCTGTGCCAAAAACTGGTTATCAGATAGGATTCCCTTCACCCAGAGTTATTGCCTAAGATTTGGTGTCTGGTGTGTTCAGTCCTGGCCTGATCTCCAAAAGCAGGGATAGTTAGAGGGAGATGGATAACTACAGACTAGCCCTAAACTTAGACTTTACAACAACTTTTAGGATTTATCTTAAACCTAACTGAAAAGGTTGCACTGGAGTTTCTAAATCCCCTGCAGTAGGTGCAAACTAACCGTGGTAGCACTGAGAATCTGGCATTGACTTAACTGACTCACTGTGAAGAATAATGCAGAACTGTTTCCATGCAAGCAGCCTAAGGTGCAGATAAAGGGGGAAAGTGTTTAAGGTTTTATCAAGATTAAACCTTTTAGATAGAAACCATAGCTTCGTGTCATTGGAAGTTGAGAATGGCAGCTTTCAGAGACATGAAGCATTCATGTTGATGTAAGTCTTTCTACTCCTAACAGGTGGCAAGATGTAAACACTTGAGGGGATGTGTATGTGTAAGCAAATGTTTCCAACCACTGATTCTCATGCACTGATCAGAAAAGGAAAGTCATTTCCAAAAACATCATGTGCGGGAATAAGGGATTTAAATATCTATTTATTTGTATTGTGGTAACACCTAGCAGCCCAGACAAGGCCTGGGTCCTATCTGCTTGGTACTGTACAGATGCTTAGTGAGAGACAATCCCTGCCCCAAAGAGCTTGCAGCCTAAGTAGTAGACAAGACAAAGGGGTGGGAAGGAAAGCACAGAGAGAGAGAAGTGTTGCCTCAGAAATGGCTGGGGGATTTCCTCCAACTGTGGGCCAGGGGAGGACAGGACTGTTTATACAGTTTTTGGCCAGGAAAGGCAGGAAAAGGAGTTTAATTTGCTTCTCGCTCACCAGTTCTATATCATGTTCCCTTTTTATGCAGGAGACTGTTAACAAAATACTTCATCTCCATTTTAAAGATGACAAAACTCGAGGTAAGTGCTTCTCTTGTACTCTCTCTGTAGAGAGCTAGATTCCTTTTGCAAATTACCTAGCTGCCTATAGTACATAGTGTAGTTGTAGCTGTGTTGGTCCCAGGGCATTAGAGGCACAAGGTGGGTGAGGTAATATCTTTTATTGGAGCATCTTCTGTTGGTGAGAGAGACATGGTTTAAGCCTCACAGAGCTCTTCTGAAATTCAGGAATACCAGAGGTGACCAAGAAGCCACCCTGGCTCTGTGTTGGTTCTCAGTTTAAATGGGCACACATTTGTTCCCTGGATGTACATGCTGTCTAAGGCAGAGGTTCTCAAACTGTGGTCCATGGATAGTTCCTTCTATGGTGCGCACCTGAGCGGCATCACATGAGAGAATGAAGGGCTGCCCACCTAATCAGTGGAGCTGCACAGATGTTGCTCCACTAATTAGGAGCCTGGACCCTGGAGAAGATGCACATGTAAGGTGAGGTGGTGGCCTTGGGAGGAATGGGGGGGGCAGTGGGGTGAGAAGAGGGGGTAGGAAGAATTTGGGATGTGCAAGATTGTGGCGCTGGAGAAAGGCGACTTTCTCCAGCTTCAGGGCTGCATCTGCCAGGGAGAGACACTCCCCTCCTTCCCAGCCCCAGCTTGGGGGTTGCCGTAGTGAGGGAGAGACGCCCCCGCTTCCCAGCCCAGCTCGGTGACTACCACAGCGGGGGAGAGACTACTGATATTAAAATATGAGTTGCATGCTTTTATTTGTAGAACAAAAACATGTTAATTTTTTGTATATAACACTTACAGTAGTTAGCTAACGGTACAAACAACATTTGGAAAGATCATTAAGTGGTCCGCCGAGACCTCAGCAATTTTCAAGTGGTCCATGGGAAAAAAAAAAGTTTGAGAACCACTGGTCGAAGGCACTAGTCTGGCCCCCTTTGCCATAGAATCTGAGAATCTTTAATGTATTTATCCTCCAGGTAGGGAAGTGCTGTTACCCCCCTCTCCCCGTTATGCAGATAAGGAATTAAGACCTAGAGAGACTAAGGGCTTGTCTACACAGGAACACTTTAAGAAAATTAAGACTGATTAATGAAAGGTGTGAATTTAAAGTGGATTAGTTAAACTGGATTAAAGCCATAGAATCACAGGCTTAGAAGGGACATCAAGAGGTCATTTAGTCCAGTCCCCTGAACTCACAGCAGGACTAATGTATTATCTAGACCATCCCTGACAGGTGTTTGTCTAACCTGCTCTTAAAAATCTCCAATGGTAGAAATTCCACATCCTGCCTGGACAATTTATTCCAATGCCACAGGTTAGCCACCCCTGCTCTAGGATGTTTTTAATCAGGCCTTTGTGACTTGAAGACATCTAAGTTGCCTAAGTAATTTGTAACTTGTTCTTTCCCTATTTTAGCCTTTGATTCTACCTTATTTTCACTGACATTCACTATGTTAGACATCCAATCGCTACTAACCTTTTTGGTGAAAACAAAAAGTCATTTAACATTTCTGCCATTTCCACATTCTCTGTTACTGTTTTTCTCCCCTCATTGAGTAACAGGCCTACCCTGTCCTTGATCTTCCTCTTGCTTCCAATGTACTTATAGAATGTTTTCCTGTTATCCTTTGTCTCTAGCTACAGTAGAACCTCAGAGTTACAAACACCTTCGAATTGGAGACTGACCGTAACTCTGAACAAAAGGTTATGGTGGTTCTTTCAAAACTTTAGAACTGAACATTGACTTAATACAACTTTGAAACTTTACTATGCAGAAGAAAAATGCTGCTTTTAGCCATCTTAATTTAAATGAAACAACCAGAGAAATAGTTTCCTTACCTTGTCAAATCTTTTTTTTAAAGTTTGCCTTATTTTTTAGTAGTTTACAGTTAACACAGTACTGTACTTTTATTTTTTTTCCTCTGCTGCTGCCTGATTGCATACTTCCAGTTCCAAATGAGGTGTGTGGTTGACTGGTCAGTTTGTAACTCTGGTGTTTGTAGCTCTGAGGTTCTACTGTAGTTTAATCTTGTTTTTTGCCTTGGCCTTTCTAATTTTGTCCCTACGTGCTTGTGTTGTTTGTTTATATTCATCCTGTGTAATTTGACCTAGTTTCCACTTTTTGTTGGTCTCTTGAGTTTCAGATTATTGAAGATCTGGTTAAGTCAGGGTGGTCTCTTACCATACTCTCTTTCCTACACAGTGGGATAGTTTGCTTTTGTGCCCTTAATAACGTCTCTTTGAAAACTGCCAACTCTCTTGAACTGTTTTTCCCCTTAGATTTGCTTCCCATGAGATCTTACCTACCAACTCCCTGACTTTGCTAAAGTCTGCCTTCCTGAAATCCATTATCTTTATTGAGCTGTTTTCCCTCCTACCATTCCTTAGAATCATGAAGTCTACCATTTTATGATCACTTTCACCTATGCTGCATTGCACTTTCAAATTCTCAACCAGTTCCTCCCTATTCGTCAAAATTAACAGCCTCTCCCCTAGTGGCTTTCTCCATCTTATGTACTAACAATTGTCTCCAATACATTCCAAGAACTTGTTGGATAATCTGTACCCTGCTGAGTTATTTTCCCAATAGATGTCTGGGTAGCTGAAGTCCTGTGCGCTGGATGATTTTATTTGTTTAAAAAAAGCCTCATTCACCTCTTCCTGGTTAGGTGGATAGTAGACCCTTACAATGACATCACCCTTCTTTTTCACCCCCTTAATCCTTACCCAGAGACTTTCAACAAGTCTGTCTCCTATTTCCATCTTAACCTTGGCCCAATGTGTACATTTTTAATATATAAGGCAACATCTCCTCCCTTTTTTTCCCTGCCTGTCCTTCCTGAGCAAGCTGTACCCTTCTATACCCATACTGCATTCCAGCCATGCATATTGTCCCACCACTGTGATGCCAACTATGTCATAGTTCTGTTTATTAACTAGCATTTCAATTTCTTCTTGCTTATTCCCCATACTTGTCGCATTAGTATACAGACATCTAAGATACTGATTTGATTTCCCCCGTGTTCTCTTGTCTCTCCCTTATCCCGGTTATGACAGCCCATGCTCCCCCCCAGATTCTGACCTTTCTCTCAGGTCTCAATGTTTTGGACTTACCTGTGGGCTTTTGTCACCTGCCTCCATCAAACCTAGTTTAAAGCCCTCCTCACAAGGTTAGCAGGTCCATATCCAAAGATGCTTTTCCCCCTCCTTAGATGGCCCCCCTTCTCTGCTTAGCAGTCCTTCCCAGAACAGCATCCAGTGGTCAAGGAAGTCGAAGCCCTCCTGGTGACACCATCTTCGCAGCCAGGCATTCATTTCTAGGATGGATCTCTCTGCCTAGGCCCCTAACCTTGACCAGAAGGATCGAAGTGAACACCACCTGCGCTTCCAACTCCTTTACCCTTACTCCCAGAGCCCTATAGTCACTTCTGATCTGCTGAGGGTCATACCCTGCAGTATCATTAGTGCCCGCATGGGGTAGAAGGCAGAGGGTCGGATGATCCTCAACAATCGCTCAATAATGTCTGATACAGGCCCCTGGCGGGCAGCATGCCTCTCGGGGTGCCATGTCAGGCCAACAGATCGGTGCCTCTGTCCCCCTCACCAACCACTACACAACATTTCTTCCTGGGAGCGGTGGCTGAGATCCTCCTAGGCTTGGAGGTACATGGCTTCTCCTCTTTCACATTGGGGTTGATTCTTCATGGCTCGTTGGCAGAGCAACATAACAGTTCATCACTATGGTGAGTGGGCTGGGAATAGGGGTAGAGTACTGCCTGCTTCCTGAAGTAACTAGCAGCCAGTGTGGTCCCTGTGACAGAGCCATATCCTCCTTCCTTGGTGGCATGACAGCAGTTCTCTCTAGCAGGATAGTTTCCTCAGCCTTTGATGTCTCTGTATGAATACTCTCAATAATTCCTCGTGGGCACGGATGCTTCTCAGCCTAGCCATCTCCTCCTGTAGCTCTCCTACCTGCTTCCTGAAAGATTCCACCAGCAGATACTTTTCACACTGGATAGTCCCCCCAGCCTGGCTTTCTGAGAGTGGGAAATGCAAGCCATAGTGTCTGCAAACCCGCACCATATGTGGATGCTCTGTCAGAATTAAAGTGGGTTAGTTTAATTTACTCAAGGGATTTGCCATGGGGCAGATGGGAAGTTTGTGGTGGAGCAGGGACTTGAACCCAGGCCTTAAGTTCCAGGATAATGCCCTAAGCTTGTGCCCATCCTTCCTCCTGTCGCATGTCTTCTGATAACACCATTTTCCTTTGCCTCTAGTCAGCAGTGATGCTTTGCTGCTAATGGCAGAAATGCTGAACGTGTTTGTTCGAGGTAAGTGCTTAGGAGCTGCCCTTTTATTCTCAGTACTTGTGGTCATAGATTTGGGTCAATTAGAAAAGTTGTGGCAGTTCTGACAAGGCACTTTGCTTGTGATTTGATGGGGCTTTTCTAAAACTTCCCTCCAGGAAAGGCAATCTTCCATAGAGCTGCTCTTCCTTGGGGTAGTCGGATTAGCAAATCCAGGCTGCTGTGGTAGGACAGTGTAAGGAAACGAGCCTGTTCTGTCAAGTTGCAGGTGCCTCACTGCTAGGCAGTTGTACCCACTCTGCCTGTGGAATGGCCTTTCTACCTTGTTAGATGCCACTCCCTGTTGCAACAGCACAAGCCACTGTGAGTGAAGAGGACCAGCTATCTTCTCAGCTGTGGTTGTATAATGCCACAAAAGATTCCATTTTACGCAAGACTGGGATGCTAAAACCAAGAGGGGTCTTGAGAAAGTGCTTCCCTTTTACCCTGTGGTGCTGTAGGTGCACCCCAAAGTCCAGCCCTATTAGCTTAGGACTTCCTTTTCCACACCTACTTGTGATGTTTGTCGTGTCTTGCATGTGTGGTGCAGAAGCTGCAGCACGCAGCGCACGGCAGGCTCAGGCTGAAGACTTGGACAGGGTGGATATTGAACACGTGGAGAAAGTGCTGCCACAGCTGGTATGTAAAGTGTAGTTCAGCTTCCCCTGCTAACAGGATAAGGATGTGGGCAGAGGCATCTTAATCCCCTTCCTTCAGGGGGATGTTTGACTAGTTAGTAATATCCGTACAGGGCTTCTGGGGACCCCACAGATGTGTTAATGACTAGTTTGGAACGGCCTCTTACTGTTATGAGAACTAAAGCAGCTGCTGCTCTCTCCTTACAGCTTCTGGATTTTTAGAGGCCTGATCAAGCAGAATGGGATGCATCAGCTGCTAAGAGGAGAGAGTCCTGATCTGGGAGTTAATCTGATACTGAATGCCTGGACTGGCCTCCTGTTTAGCTACGGGGATGGGCATTGTTGTTGCTTCACTATGCCCTTGCCATCTTGCTACAGTAGCAGCTGCTTCCTCACCCCTATCATCTGAGAAGAGTAAGATGCCATTCTAAAAAGGATGTTGCATAGTTTGATTGTTGTAGACCAAATTACTATAGCAGGGCATCTTGCCCTCAAAAACTGGTTCCCATCCTGCTCCTGCAGTAGCAGTTTGCAGTTCACAGCCCAGAATGAATAGCATGGCCAAAGCACTGCTACTTTCTCTACCAGTGAAAGAAACAGGTGCCACTCTGTGGAAAGAGTGAGTGGCTGGAAACCTTCCTCTAGCTGTGGGCTCTCATCACCTCAGCAGGCTGCTATGGCAGGGGTTTAAAGTCCAATTCCATGGCTGTCTGAGTAGTTTAAACAGGCACTCAGCTGAAGGTCTGTGCCAAAAGCAGGTACCTGATCTTTATTTTATAAATAAACAGTGCCTCTCCCCCAATACTTTCCAGCATTCCTCCAGGGCAGTGACATCAAAGAGTGCTTAGAACCTTTTAACTGTTTGATATTCTTCTCAGAAGCTGCGTCTCTCTGCTATAAATTTGTTCTCACAAAGAAACATCAATAAATCAAAAATAAGTCTCCCTGGCTCAGGCTTTTCACCGCAATTAATCATCGAAAGTCAAGTTGCTTCAAAGACTTGCTCAGCTTCCCCCACCCTCTTCTCTAAATCTTCACAGGCGAAAAGGAAAACTCTTAAAAAGGGACAGAATAACAAACAGCATGTGTGAGAATCCCACATCATGGGACAGCGTGTCCCCTTTGCCAGCAGGGGAGAGGGAAGCTATGAAATAAGAAACCTTACACATGTAGGCAGGACCTACACTGCTGAACCTGGCTTTGTTGGGAAATATTAGGCCTGCTGCTGCAGAAGCAGCTGACACCAACATGTCTGAGAACTAGCTTTCCAGTTGCTTATTGTCTTTTATTTGTGGGGTCCATTGTGAAAAGTGGCAGAGATTTCCCAGCTGCCCCTGATAGCAGGCAAGGAGTGGATGGGCCACTAGCACTGCTCTCCCCCATTCAGGCTATGACCACTGGTGATATGATGGGGGGAGGCTTTTGTTGCCTCCTTTGTATGTTGATCAAGGTCTGCAGATCACAGTTTTATAGGCACCAGGCAGGCTGAGGCTTTATGAAAAGATTACTAGTAGAGGTCAGGTCAAATGATGCTTATCTAAATCATCATATGCTAAGTAATTCATGTATGACTCTGCTACTGAGTACTGGGAACAAAGACTCCTCATTGTAATTGCCCTGCTGGAAAGCCTGCAGTTGTCAGTGTGTAAGATTGTCTCAGGGCCTAGCTGTGTTTTTTCAGAGAGCACTTATTTTTCTCCTTCCATGGAAACAGCATGTTAAAGATCCAGCACATTCTGCGCTGTGATGTCACTTCCATGAGCCATCAAGCAACTGACAGCTGTTCTGTAAGTCTACTTTGTTGTGTGAAACAGGCTAAGGATAACTGCAGAAGTGGAAGTGTGTAACTGGTAAGGCCAATCTTTAATGGTGGCTGCCAGCATTAACCAACCACTCTATGAACAGAGGATTAGTTTGTTTGGTAACTGCTGAAGGGGGCAGCCTTTCACCATCCCACTGACCTTGCACAGGGGGCAGAGTCTGTTAGACAAGCTTGGGCAGAGAATTGGCTGAATGAGGTAATGTGCATAATTAGCACTATGAATGCTGACTCCTAGGCCCCAGAAGCCAAATGCCACCTGCTTACCTGATTGCTTCCCAGTGGCATAGCCCATTAGTCATAATGTAATTGGAGGAGCAGAGTTTTCTTGATTTTAAAATGATCAGAAAGTTTGCTCTAGGAATCCAATTAAACCCAACACTGCTCCTGTGGCTGTTGCTTACCTGAAGTTAAACAGAAATTGTGCCAGGACTTTAATGTCCCTAAACTTGGTAATGCAGCAGTTAAACTTCCTTGCTGAAGCATGCACACTACCCCTAGCTTAGGCTAGCAGCTGTAGCCTCTCATCCCAGTCAGTTATTACCCCAAATGCTGCCCCAAGACCAGCTCATTGTTGCTGGTAGAAGGGACAATGGAGAAACCTTTAAGATTTCAATAGGAAGATACAGGACACTCTTACAGAGCAAATGCCCTATCAAAGCACTTTCTAACTAGCAGTAAGGCATGTCTCAGGGAAGTGCTGCCACTTGCAAGCCCAACAGTAGCATTTGATCATGGCTGTAGTCTCTAGAAGAGATAAAGGAGGATCAGTGGTGATGAGAGCTCGTATCAGCCAAGCTTCTGTTATCCATTCTATGCCTGGATGGGTCAAGCAACATTGGCTCATACATGCTACCCATGCAGAAATAGCATGTTAGCTCCCTGGCCCCAAATGAGTGACATGTGAAGCAGCTCTGTCCCTCAGCTCATCTCACAGTACACCCAGCATATTGATTAAGATCGACTATTCCACAAGATGTGAAAGAGCAACCCCCAGCCATCAGCACAGAATCAGAGGAAACAGCAATGCAGAAGCAGCTCTAAAATAGGGCATAGTTGGAAGGAAACTTACCAAGCACCTGGCCAGAAAGGATGGATTCTGTAATTAAACTCTTCCATCCCAGGGTTAATCCCAAAGTAACAATCTTAGAATTTAGTTAGTTAAATCCTTTTCATCTCAGTGGAATCTTGCTAGTTTGTCTCCCTTGTGCAACTCCTCCTGTGCCTGGGTGTTTTCTATGTGAGAACATTTACTATTTAGAGCAGCAAATAGTCAATTCCCCAGTGCCAGAGGCTGCAGCACACACATCCTGTCTGTTCAAGTTTGGGTATCACATAAGAAATCAATCTTCTCTCCCTTACAGGCTGCTCCCTCAGTTTTGAGTTTCCTTTTTCCTCTTCTACCTTTCTTTCATTGCTCCCCCTCCCTCTGATGTTCATCAAAGCATTTGGGAGCATGTGGAAGTAATTAGACCTGAAGGGAAATGTTGGCCAGTCTGGGAGACAATGACAAGTGCCAGGAACTCCGGGTGCCCCTTTCAGCTACTTTGAAGTTCATTCAGATGGTACAAAACTCAGTTTTGCTTTGTTGAAGGAAAAAAAAAATAGGAAGCAGGTTCCTGTGAACTGATAAAGAAACAGAACAGTGGGGAAGAAATACATTATCAAAGAGCCCGACAAAAAGCCTCCTATGGCCACTCTGCTTTATTACATCTACAAATTGTGGAGACAGACACACACAGTTCAAGGAAAAAACTCTGTACAGGGAAAACAAATGGTGAGAATTATTACCATAACATAGTAACTCTGTCCAACTGGAATTACAGGACTATGAAAAAAACTTCAAATAAAATACAGCAGCCTGGATATTGTGGCACTACAGACCTCATCTCTATAACAGGCACATTTCTAAACCTTAACTCGCATCCCAGCCCTGCATATGCATGAGGCAGAGCAACACTCCTTACAGTACTCATACTGCAAACACACAGCACTTCCATTGCAGGCAATATCAAAGCCAAAGAAATCAGATGGAGAGTCAAATGAGGAGACCTTTCATGGGAGTTTTGCTCTCATTAGAGTAGTAATTATGTTAATTATGTGTAATGGAAATTAAACAGCTCAGTCCAGAGGCATATTCCATGGGCATGCCATTAATAGATACCTACATTCTTTATTAACAAGACTCCACCAGTGGAAAACAGACAAGTACAATGAATCAGGAAGTTCTCAACAAAAGCCACTCAGTAAATTGTGGGTTATCTAAACAGCTCCTGCAGGACAACCAGCAGCAGTAGCCACTGCCACACCACACGGACCAGCCAAGCTCAGGGCAACATGTTACAGCTGTAGGTGAAATTGTGCAGCTGATTTCAGCATTAAGATCTTGTTCCAGGTATCAGAGCAGCCACACTGCTGCAGATAACCTCTGAAGACAAATCAGAAAGAAGGCTTGAGTGTCAAACACCTATAGAAACAAAGTCAGCAGTCAAGGGATGGCTAGGAAGAATTCTCTCTACCTGCTCCTTTCAGATTACATGCATGTAGGACACCTTGAGTTTCTCCTTCTAATCCTGCTTTTATTGCCAGGCAGTGTTACAACACATGGGACTTTGTCTGCTCCCAACAGGATAGAATTAGCAACATGAAATAGCTATTCTATTTTATTTTTCTAAGAAATAAATCATGTTGTTCAGGTCTCCCCAGGACCACCCATGGTTTATTACAAACTTTGTAGCAGTTTATTTGGAAAGAAGTGCAATTGATTCTGCTGCTTCTCAGTCCAGTCAAGTAATCTTGCAGGCTCAGCACCTGGGATGTTTCATCTCTTCCCAGCTGCAAAAAGAAAACATAAGGAGGGGCTTATAGCACTTATCAGAATCCTGTTAGAGAGAAAGGGTAAGGGCTGCTTCTCCAAACCCTACCAGGGTCACAGGGGCCTGTCCTACATACTCACCCAATAATGTGACCTAGCTGAGGCCCTGAACACACTGGGCTCCACTCTCCAGCTGTACCTAGATGGTATATTTATAGCACTTTAGCTCAGAGCTTGGTAAGAACTGAACAGTGGAGCCTACAACAACAACAGTGTGACTTCCAGGGCAGATATGGCTACCCCCCTCCATTGCCAGAGACACTGCTATCCACTCCTACTTGGCTGCTCACAGCCCTCTCAACACTGCCCATCTCAGGCAGGCAGGACAGGTGGTTAACATCTTCACTTCTTGCACTACAGACTTTAACCAAATATTCCCTACAGGGAAGAGAAAGGTTCTTTACCTAGCATGGGAATGCATCATGCATATTGCTTCTGCAGACTCCCATGTACCCTGCATCAACGTCCATGAATCATTCTAAAGGACTTCAGCCATATGGGAGTAAATGGACTAAACCACAGATTTGATATTTCCAGAGTTACTTGATGCCCTACTTTAAGCTTGCTGGAACACCTGCCAGAATCAAATGGTAAAATTTTAATTTCAAAAGCTATCATCAGATCTCAACCAGAGATTTTAGCTCTGCTTTGGGGTTTTTTGGAAGGACATTAGTGGAGGGGGTTGGCTACAGAAATGTTAGATGGTCTTTCTGAACGTTGATGACCCATTGTGTGTGCACATAATTCAAGAACCTCTCTTCCAGTTCACTTCATGTCCCAGATCTAACCTATCATTCTGAGACAGAGTCTGATACTGTGGATTTTTGATTGCAACCGAATTTCTATCTTAATTACAGAGTGATTGCCACCACTCCATAGCAATAAGCACTAACAATGAAGTATTAATGACAGAATTTTAGCAAGACTGCACAATCAAGGCACAGAGGATGGTTCTGAGATAGATGGTGCCAGCACACGGAAACAACCCAAATAGGCCCAAGACCTCTATAAAAGCTTTCTTTATCACAATTGGAACATCAGATCCACATCATACCCATCAGCAATTAAACTGAATAGTTCTGAGATCACAAGTCATGGCAGTTGATTCCTGCAGTGAGGCTCTGCAGAGGCAGCTTCCACAGAGCAGGGAGGAAAAGCTCTCCCTCTGATCCCAGATGATACCTGGCAGCTTCAGCCACTTTGGTACTTTTTCAGGGGGCCTTCTCACTGGCTGTGAAGCTTCAGCAGCTGTTGCTGGTTCTGGGTTCTCGGCAGTTCTTTTCCCATCTGTCTCCTCTGGCCCAACTGGGGGTGGAACAGCTGTTTCTGAAGCTGGTGGAGCAGAAGGGACTAGTGATTTGGACAAGCCTCTGAGAAGAGAAACAAGAAAGCAGAATGAAAGCAAGATTTTCACACTGGTCTCCACATACCCAGCACACAATCCCAGCCCAGTGATTCATCAGGCCCAGGCCTTGAAATGTTAATCTTCACTCCAGAAGCAAAGGCTTTAGGGCACATACCAGTCTGTAAGCAGAAGACTCCAGCTCCTGCCAGATTTAGGAACAGGCATGCCTCCCCATTTGAGCAGGGTTCACCAAGCTGCAAAGTCGTAAATAAGCCTGAGAGCAGGGGAGGTTTTTTCTGGTGCCTGTAGGTTCTGCCCCTCTCCACCAGGAGAGGTGTTGATTCCACCCTTCCCTTCCCACAAATGCCCACTCACATTAAGTAGCTTTGCTCACAGTCCCTACCTAGCTACTAGCAAGTCAGCTGTGGAAGGGGACACTGCGGACTCCAGCAGTTCTGGTGTCAAGTAACAATCTGTGAAACAAACCCAAGCACATACATTTGTTAAGATAGTAACATCAGCCAACCTGCAGACACTTTTACTGTAGTTCCAGCTAATCCCCCTTTGTGTGCTTCAGTGAGTTTCTGCCTTTTCCCAATACAATAGCCAACACTGTTAGCCACTAGGTGGTAGTGACCCTCTCAAGCCATGCTGATTCCCACCTAACTTCTATGTTCTGAATATTGTTTGCCATTTCTAATCCATGCCTGAAAACCACAAGTTTTGAGGGACTTGATCTCTGCATCTCAGAGGTTATGTTCTCTCCCTTTACACCTCTGAGAGACAGACACTAATATTAACAGCACCACAAATATGTCAGAGAATCAGACTGTCCATCTCCACAGGAAGCCACAACAGGTTGGTCCCTTCAGTGCAATTTCTTGTTCTTTGTCTTGTTTAATTTTAAAGCAATGGGATTTCCACGCTTCCCTTCAGAGACCACCACTCCATGTTTGTCTACTGTGCCTACTCTATAGTCTAATAAATCTCATAAGAAATGCTTCCTGATTTACATCTACAATTATGTTAGTTAACTTGCATTAACTGGCAATCCACTTAAGTTGAAATAGAACCAAGCTAGTCTAGATGAGGCCTTAGTGATTCACAGTAGAGGCAGAGGCAATGCAAGGTTCACATAAACCTCATCCCTTCTCCTACCAATGCCCCTCAACCCTGAGCTGGAAGTACCACCTCTGGGGAAGTTCTCTCTCCGGGATATAGGAGTCTCTCTGCTGAGACTGCTAACAAAAGGAGCTAATTAGTGCTAATTGTGGGGAACTGTCTGCTAAGGTTAGGGTTAGAGCTACCACACCCCAGCTCATTTCACCCAGCCAAGGAGATTAATGATTTACCCTCATTTCCAACCTTAGACTGAACACAAACCAGTACTGCCCATGCAAGGCTCCATATTCCACCCCCAAATACCTGAGCCATCTAACCTTCCTGTCCTTCATTCCAGCGTCTCCACTCCTAGCTTTGTTTGGGATCTCTTGTTGGAGCTATTCTGAAGCCACGGACATGATTCATCTGGCTAACACACAGCAGCTGTGGAGCCAGCTGAAGAGATGGCAGTAACTCACCTCTGTGCTCCTCAGATCCAAAGTGAATGACAGATGCTGGGAAGAGGTTAGCCTGAAACAAAGGAAAAAGAGATGGATGAGAAGGGGACAGGGCAAGCTGCAGGGTTTTCACAGGCAGCCAGCCTTGGACATTACATATACCTCTCTAAGGGAAGCCCAATCTCTTCCCCAACCCAGGGCAAAGGCACTGCAGCCATGAAAACAAGGGCATTTGCTCATCAACCCTCTCCACCCCCAAAGCCCCTTAAAATAAATGCAACTGTTTGAGTTGAGGAGGGCTGAAACTGAACATGACAGCAGCTCGGACACTTCTTTGCCAGTTATGTCCTGGCTGCATCTTCTGGAGCCCAGTTTAAAATAAAAGCAAATGCAAGCAGGATGGGCAAGCCAATTTTCAGTGTACTGAGTACCATCTACACAGATATTTGAGGAACCTATGTGGTGTTCAGTGACAGCCCCTGGAATCTGCTACTCTAAGTAATTTTCAGCTTCATTTAGAGAGTTCCTGACTCTCTGTGGGAAGCAGTCTCCCCAGGGGCCGTGCTTCACCCCACATTTATACTGTCTATTTTGTATATGCCAACTGGACACCTTGTGGGCAAGCCTGCATCATGCCTCACTTTTTCTCTCCCAGTCTGCATTACCAGGGTCACCTGTTCTTCCTTCCCCTCCTTGAGAACACTAGAACATCTCTGGCTTCACTGTTGCTAACAGCTGCCCCTTTCCTCTCCTGGAGGGAGCCTGAAATGTTCTTCAGTTCCCTGGTTTGGACAGACCATACTGGCGCTGCCTGCCTGAAGAGGCTGGGGATCAATGTTCCATTAATGCAAGTCAAAGAAGTTGTTTTACAGTCTGCCACAGAGACCAGCAACTAAGAAACTGAGGAAATAGCAGTGCTGATTTGAGCTAGTCAGTGTGGGGGCTCATCGCCACCACAGTGCACCCCAATCCTAACCCTTCAAATCTCCCTGCTATTCTAGTCCTGCTCCAAAAGCCAGGCCTACAGTCCTCTACCCTGCTGTTATAGGTTTGCATCTCACTTGGAGAAGCTGCCCATCATACTAGAGCAGCAAAGAATCCTGTGGCACCTTATAGACTAACAGACGTTTTGCAGCATGAGCTTTCGTGGGTGAATACCCACTTCGTCGGATGCATCCGACGAAGTGAGTATTCACCCACGAAAGCTCATGCTGCAAACATCCGACGAAGTGAGTATTCACCCACGAAAGCTCATGCTGCAGAACGTCTGTTAGTCTATAAGGTGCCACAGGATTCTTTGCTGCTTTTACAGATCCAGACTAACACGGCTACCCCTCTGATACTTGACAATCATACTAGAGAATGCTTAGCCCTTAGTGAATTTTACCTACAGAGTGCTGTACAAACTTTGGCTTTTTTTTTTGCTTTGCTTTTTTTTTTTTTTTTTAAACAAGTTGGGGGTGATGTGGAAATAATGCATCCAGGTCAAGTTGTGGGGAGCAAGTGATTATAGTACCGTCCTATTAGCCACAGACAGACAAGGAGCAATGTTTTCAGTTCACAGATATTAAGGCCAGAAGGGACCTTTGGCTCATCTAGTCTGACATGCTGTATATCATAGGCCAGAGAATTTCACCCAGTTACCCCTATAGCGAACCAAATAACCTGACTAAAATGTATCTTCCAGAAAGGCATCCAATCTTCATTTGAAGACTGCAGGAGAGGAAGAATCCATCACTTCCCTTGGTAGTTTGTTCCAGTAGTTAATCATTCGCTGTTAAAAATCTGTTTTATTTCTAATTTAATCTGGCTTCAGCTTCCAGCCATTGTTCTACCTTTCTTTGGTACATGAAGGAGCTCTTTAGCGCCTGGTATTTTCTCCTGGAGATGGTATTTTTATACTAACCAAGTCACCTCTCAGTCTTCTTTTTGATAAGCTAAAGAGATTGAGCTCTGCAAGTCTCTCCATGTAAGACATTTTCTCCAGCCCTCAAATTATTTGTGGCTCTTTTTTGTACTCTCTCCAGAGTTTCTGTGCCCTTTTAAAAAGTGGACAGTCTCAGCAATGCCATATGTAGAGATAAAATCACTTCTCACTCCCGCTCACTACTCCACAGTTTATACACCCAAGCCTGCATTAGCCCTTTTTGTCACAGCATCACGTTGGGAGTTCATGTTCAGTTTTTAGTTCACTATGACTCCTAAACCTTTTCTGTAGGCATGCCCCGCATACTTTATTCCTAGGATGTCTGACCTTGCATGTAGCTGTATTACAATACATTTTGCTTGAATGGGCCCAGCTTACAAAGTGATCCAGATATATTTGTATGATTGGCCTGTCATTTACCATTCTGTCAATTTTTGTGTCATCCGCAAATTTTAATCAGCAGTGATTTTATAATTATTTTCAGATCATCAATGAAAATGTTGAATAGCATTGGGCAGAGAACTGATCCCTGCAGAACCCCATTAGAACTCCCCCATTCAATGAGCTACTTTTTGATATGTCAGTTAGCTAGTTCTTAATCCATTTAACATGTGCTTTATTGATACTGTATGTTGCTAATTTTTTAACAGGACTGTTGTGCAGTAGTATGTCAAATGCCTAAGTATACCACATCTATGCAGTTACCTTTACCAACCCATCTGTGATCTCATCATATAATGAAATATCTTTGTGTAAAGAGCCATGATGGAAGGACGACACTACTGCAATGCAAAGTCTGGCCACAGGAATGGGGAGATGAGGTAGTCAGAGTCTACCTTACTGAGAATAGCCCAGAGATCTGAGGCTGAATCCCCTCTGCCTTCTCCCGTCCCTTACATCTCAAGTCATTTCTGCTGCAGTGTAAAGACATTCAGTTGAATCCCCTGGAGCTCACAAGACAGGAGACCCTAGAGGGCTCCAGAGAATGAAACCTCAACTCAGCCAGCCAGAAATGCCATAAAGGGTGAACAACTGCCACAACTTAACTAACCAATGCCCAAGCCAACATCCATCCTCAGGCAAAAGACCCTCTGCGGAAGAGAGAAGCAGAAACATTGTCTGGTGATTACAGCACAAGACTGAGCCATGGGTTCTAGCCCTAGCTGTGACTCACAGCTATTTGTACCACAGTTTCCCCATCTTTAAAGTGGAAATTATTGTAACACCACCCAAGGAGCAGAGACAGTTATTAGTGTGTATAAAGCTCTTTGTGATCCTCAGCTGTAAGGTGCTAGAGATCAAGGATTAGTATAACGGCCAGACGGGGTCAGACCAAAGGTTCATGTAGCCCAGTATCCTGTCTCCTGATAGTGGCCAATGCCGGATGCTTCAGAGGGAATGAACAGAACAGGGCACTTATCGAGTGATCCATCCTCTATTGTTCAGTCCCAGCTTCTGGCAGTCAAATGTCTAGGGACACCCACAGCATAGGGTTGCGTCCCTGATCATCTTGGCTAATAGCCACTGATAGACCTATCCTCCATGAATTTACATAATTCTTTAATCCAGTTATACTTTTGACCTTCACAGCATCCCCTGGCAATGAGTTCCACAGGCTGACTGTGTGTTGTGTGAAGAATTTCCTTTTGTTTGTTTTAAGCCCGCCACCTATTAATTTCATTGAGTGACCCCTGGTTTGTGTGTATTGTGAAGGGAAAACAACACTTCCCTATTCACTTTCTCTGCACCATACAGAATTTCATTAATTACTGACCTGTTAGTAATTTACTCATCGCCTCTTCATTTATTTAAAAAAAACAAAACAAAAAAACCTGTATCCCCTGCAAAGTATACATTCAGATATCTTCAACTTTGTCTTCCTCCTCCCCTCCTTCCACTGTCTTTAAATGACATGACACGAGTTGAGCATTAGACAGCAAACTCTTTGGGGCGAGAATTATATTTACTGTATGTTCAACTACCTGGTCAAATGTCGCAGTAGGACAAACTGTAGAGAAGCAATTTCTCTACATCTCAAAGTAAAGCTGCTTGGAACAGCTAGTTCTAAAGCACACAAGAAGAAAAGCTATTCTCAATTTAGGCCTAAGTAACATGCAGCATCTGGTTCAATTAGTAACAGAGGGTGAGGCTCTCAGTAACAGTGACCATGATATAATTACATTCAACATGGGGGGGGGGGAGGTACCAAAAACTAAAACAATGACACTAAATTTCAGAAAGGAAGATCTCAATAAAATCATGGCATTGATAAAAAAGGCCCTAAACGTAAAAGCAAAGGAAGTAAAAATCGTTAAATTTGGCATGGATGTCACTTAAGAAAAAAACGGAGTCTCAGAAGGCATACATGCCACTGAACAAAAAGGGAAGCAGGAAGGCAAGACCATCAGTCAGTCTCGTAAATAGTAAGAGGTTATTCAAGCCAAACAGTGATCCTTCAGAATTTGGAAAACTAATCTTTAGTGAAGCCAATAACAGGGATGTGTGAGAAGTAAATTTGAAGGACTAGACTTGAATTAGAAGAGCAAACAGCTAAAGGAACAAAATAAGCATCAAGAAATTACATGAAGTATATCAGAAGCAGGAAACTTCCAAAAGAAATAATGGGTCTGGTGAATCACCAAGGGTTAAAGAGAGCAATTAAGAAAAACAAAGACATTGGCTGAGAAGCAAAATTATTTATTTGTGTCAGTCTTCACCACAAAGGATATTGAGGAAGTACTTATCCTACCCCTGATTTTTTCTGGTAATATAGATGAAGTGCTCTCAGAGTTGAGATGGCAGAAGAATAGGTGCTGGAGAAAAATTAAAAAGCAATGAATCACCAGGCACAGGTGGTCCATCCAGAAGTTCACAAGGAAGTTTTCAAGTTCAAAAATATTAACTGGTCTATTAAATATAGCTACTATTGCAATATTGTACTTCTTTTTAAAAAAGGCTCTGGGGTCATCTGGGGAATTATAGACCAGTAAAGACTTACCTCTGTTTCTGGCAAATTGGTCAAAATGCTCATTACAAATAGAAACATAAAACACCGGGAAGATCACATAATATGGTCTAACAAGCATGGATTCTTCAAAAGAAAATCCTGTTTTACTAATCTGTTAGAATTCTTTGCTGTGAATAAAGGAGAACTGATTGACATAATTTAGTCAAACTTTCAAAAGACCTGTGACAAAGTCCATCATAAAAGGCTAATAAAGAAACCAAGTTGTTGCAGAGTGAGAGGCAAGGTATTGTCATGGATCAAACCTGGCTAAGAGATGGGAAACAGAGTAGGATTAAATGGTCAGTTTCCATCATGGCAAAAGGTGAACAGCAGGAGCCTGAAGGGTCTGTACTAGGACTGTAGTGTTTAAATATTTAGTGATGATCTGGAAAGAGAAGTGAGCAGGGCAGATTATCCCACATCTGCCTCCTGTGGGATTTCTTGAACCTTCCTTTGAAGCCTCAAATGCTGGCCATTATCAGAGATGAGATGTAGGCTAGATGGACTAGGGATCTAATCCAGTGTGGCAATTCCTGTATTCCTATGCATGTACAACACGGAGCACAAAGGGCCCCCGATCCTGACTGGCACATCTGAATGCTACTTAGTATAAATATTAAATAAAATTATTAACTTCTGGGAAAATGAAACTGCATCACTTATTTTCCTGTCCACAAACTTGAAATGAGAATGTAACCTTACAGCTCTCTGGACTGGGAGACATGAGCACACAGTGATGGTACTGGTGCCAGCATGTAACATCCAGGAAAGAGAGAGACCCATCCACTAAGTCTGAGCTCCCTCCTGGCAGCCAGGAATTTGTACATCCTCAAATTGACATTTTAGCAGCAGGAAACATTATTTATTAGACCTTTTAACATTTCCTTTGCCAATCAGCAAGACCGAAGCTTGCCTGCTCCAGTCACAAAGGCAGCTCTCCGTAAATGTTGTAATTAAAAAGTACCAGACATGGTTAAGAAATCCCAGAGAAAACTCTTGTGAGAGCTTTGATGTCTCCGCTGCATTCATCTGAAGGGATCCCACTATTTGGAAGGGGTGGCTTAGAAAGGAGTCCCCCGTCCGGCCCCTCCTCACACACAAGCCCCTTTACACACAACATCCTTTTCATGGCAACTGTGACTTGGAAAATGAGGTTTTTGTAGCGTGTTAGTGTTGGAATTTTTTAATAACCTCCCCTCTCTCTTTTTCCCCTCCCGCCCAATTATCATGGTGAATAATTAACATTCTGAAGGAGATAACTAAGCACAACATCTCAGAGCTCAAAGCCCTTTTAGTTCAAAGCCCTGCCTTTTTCTCTTCGTTTCCCGTTGCCACCACTAAAACTTCCTTGTCATTCAAGCTCTGGGCACACACATCAAAGCAGCATGTGGGAATGGCCCCAAGGGGTCAGAGAAAATTCATGGCAGGGCCTGTGAGTGAGGCACAAAGAGAGAGGGAGAAACAGACAGACACTCAAACACACAGAGTCAGAGCACACCCCAGTAGGAACCACTACCCTATTTACTCACAAGCTGATAAATAACCCCAGCTCTAGATTTCAGGCTCCACCTCCGCAACCACTTCCCACCACTGACAAAACATCAGTCCAAACCCTTTTTATTGGAAGAGAAAAAGGAACTCGATAGCAGTTCACACGTGCAAAAAATGTAGCCTCCTCCCCATGGGTTATTTTACCCCACACATCTTTTTCCTTCCTATGGCTCAGCCATTACAGATTTCCCTCCCAATTCTTATCCCCAATATATCCCTTTCCCTTCAATCTAGGTACAATATTAGGTCACTGATGTAACCCTTTACTTCGCTTCCTACATGATTCTCAGGTATCAGACCAATTTAATTTGAACCCTCAAGGTTGAGTATGATTCATGGGTTAGAAGAAGGCATCTCACTAGCACATGAATACTCCAGTCATCCACAGGCAGGGCACATTCCATTGGCAGGGACCATGCTCTTTCAGTTATGTAGTAGTCTTTAAGTCAGCCTCAGATTCAACCACAGGAAAAATCAAGGTACTTTGACATTGGCCATGGAATGTTTTAGCATAAAGATGTGGTGGTTTTAGTATTTGCTCAGTCTAGGAAGGTGCAGGAAATCATACTATCCCAAAGTCACAGAACTTGTCAGCAGGTTTCTCACACTGCTAAGTGCTGCACCAATCAACAGTGTCAATACTTGAGTTTCACTCTTATCTCACTGGGCTGAATGTTTTCAATGAACATTCTTGGGTCAACTCTCATTTTTTCATTTGAAAAGATGGAGCAGCTGTTTCCAATGCTTGAATCATTGTCTCCATGACTGGCTCCCTTCAGTGAGTGCTTCGCTCTGCTCTTTCCTGAGTAATGCCTCAAGAGAACAAGAATTCTCCAGACCTGCTGAGATCACATTCTCTTTTAAGTTCTATGTTATATTAATAAGAATAGAGTCTCAATGGATCAGAAAACATTAAAGCTCTTACAGTCACAGGCCAGGCTACATAGCAAGTAGAATCGAAAGCTATTTGAAACAAGATTTTAGAAACCTGCAATGAGTTGAATGCAAGGAGTTATATTATGAGCGAGTCTTCATAGTTCATCCAGGAAATCAGTGCCACAGCTGATTTCCTGGATGTATTCACATTCCCCCACAAGGGCAGGGTTGTTCCCAACAGTCCATTCTCTAAGCTTTACAAGTGTCTTAAAAAAAGATACATCATCAAGTCTCTTGGCATTTTTTTCCATAAAGTTTAAAACCAAAAGGGACCACCAGATCTTCTAGTTTGACCTAATCTATCACTGGCCACTACCCGACACCCACGCAATAAACTCAACAACCAAAGTACTACAGCCCACAGGAGACTAAACAATTATATTCCACAGGCAGAGGAGGTGATCCAATGCCTAAGCTTACATCTAGGAAAGCCTCACATTTTGGGCCATCAGTCTAAGCATCCACTCATTATTGACAGTGCGGCCTTTGACTTTGAGTGATTAGTGATCTGAAGTTCTATTTCACATGTTTAAATGTGAAGGCACTCAGAAGCCATGGTAGTGAGTGTGGTACACAACCAGAAAGCCTTGGAACAGGGAGAGTCGGGTATGACACTGCACCCCGTATTCTTCACAGTGATATGATTATGACATAATTGTAATGTATTTTATGCAAGATAAGTTATGTGAGGTATCATTGGAAAAGTTATGATTTGCTGAATATGATTATCCTATTTGTATGCATGCCTCTTTTGTGTGTCTGAAGTTATGAATATTGACTATAACTTTTTCAAATGTAGTTACACTTGGGTAATGCCCACTAGACAAGATGCTTTCAGTCAAGACAGCTGGTTTGGATGGGCCTATTCAGGGCAATGAGCCATTAGGGAAAACAATAGGCCTTAGGAGCAGCTTATCTCCCAGCTAGTGATCCTTCCTGTGATGGCTACAGACAGCCTCCAAGTAATGGCTGCTGTGACTCTACAAGGACATGTGATCAGACCACATGACTCTAGACTCCATTTTAGGATGTCAGTATTTTTCCACAGACTGGTCTGGGAACCAGGCTTTGAAACAAAGGGTTCCCGCCATATGCAAAAGCTATATAAGACAGGGATTGACATCTTGGGTGCGGAGTAGGGTGACCAGACAGCAAGTATGAAAAATCAGGACAGAAGGTGTGTGTGGGAGGGGTAATAGGAACCTATATAAGAAAGTCCCAATTTTTGGGGTCTGTCGCTATAAAATCAGGACATCTGGTCACCCTAGTGGGGAGTGAAGAACACCAAATAAAGACTCCTGGAAACATGTGAGGAACAAAGACTGAAGTGAGAGAAGTGCTGGACCCAGGCTAAAGGGATCTCTAGCCTATGAATGAAACACCTGGGGATTCCAAGTTGTAAAGCAAGTGCAGCTTGTGCCTTAAGAATCTGCAGCCTGCTTGTATCATCTCTTAGGGTGAGAATCTGCTACTCATATACAATCTATTTAGTATGTTAAGCTTAGTTTGCATTTTTTTGTTTATTTGCTAGGTAATCTGCTTTGATCTGTTTGCTATAATTTAAAATCTATCTTTTGTAGTTAATAACTTGTTTTTGCTTTATTGAAACGAGTGAGTTGGAGTGAAGTGTGTGGGAATCATAACTCAGGGGCAAAGGCTGTTGCATATTCCTCTCCACATTGAGGGAGAGGGCGAATGTTATGACCTTCCGCTGTACAGTTCCCTGTGCAGTGCAAGACAGTACTGGGTTTATATTCCAGAGGGGGTGCACACCTGGGGAGCTGGGAGTTGCCTTAACTGTAGCCTTCCTGTGCAGGGGCTGGTTAGAGAGCCCGCATGTAACTGCAGCTGGGTGTGTCCCTACCTGTATTATGCTGGTGAAAGTGCAGGCTGGAGGGCTTTACAGCTTGTCACAGCAGTACAGTGTGAGAGGGAGCCCAGGCTGATGGGTCAGGGGGCTCAGTGATATCCCAGTTCCAGGTGGTACCCCGGGGGGAACCAGTTACATCAGGGTCTATGGGGCATTGCATATTATGGTATAAATGCCTAAATTAGAGAGATTTTTCCCAGTTAGACCAGCAGCAATGACCCATGAGGACACATTTTTTACTTGGTTTCTATTGCATAATTTAGTAGTTTGTACTCTGGAACACAGAGAGGATTTCAGGCAGTGTTCTCTATCCAGTACTTCTACTGTGCATCCCCACCCTCTTTCCCCACATCTCACACAACCCTGAAATGAATGAATGCTGCAAAAATATGCCCATTATAACTATATTGTTATAAGGTTTACTGCAGAAGTTCTCAAACTGTGGTCCGCAGACCAGCTCCATTCAGGTGGTCCGCAGATAGTTCCTTCTACGGTGCACACCTGGGCGGCCGCACACGAGAGAATGAAGGGCTGCCCACCTAATTAGAAGAGGGGATAGAGGAAATTTTGGACATTCAGGACTGCGGCACCAGAGAATGAGACTACTTTCTCCAGATTCCGGGCTGTGGCTGCCAGGAAGAGAACCCTCTCTTTCCCAGCCCAGCGATATTAAAAATGAGTTGAGTGCTTTTATTTGTAGAACAAAAACATGTTAATTTAGGTTTTTTATATAACACTTCTATCCAAAGTGCTTTACAATAGTTAACTAACAGTATAAACAACATTTGGAAAGATCATTAACGGGTCCACTGAGACACTCAGCAATTTTCAAGTGGTCCGCGGAAAAATAAAAGTTTTGAGAACCATTGGTTTACTGAATGAATTCAGAAGCTCTAGGATCAGTCAGAGACTCCTGTCTAAGGGGGAACTTGCAGCTGCTAGGATGAGAAGCATTCTTTCCATTATATGATCTCAAATTATTAGAGAGCCACAGGTCTGATGGTAGTCTGATGTTAAAAGTTTAATAAGAAAATGAGTGCTTCAAAGGGACACCATATAGATGTAGGAACCAAAGCGACCAGCATGAAATACTGCACAATACACCCCACCCCACCCCCAAACACAGAAACCAGTGCTTGGGGAAGCCAATGGATCAAAAGCTTCTCTCACAAGAGAGCAAAGACCATCTCCAGAACGGAAATAAACAGAGCCACAGCCAAAGGGACATTCTGCCTAAATAGCTCTTTCTTGTTTAATACCCAAGAATAAAGTTTCCCAATTGGAGGGCTGCAACCACTGAGATGATACATGAGACAAATATCAGCTAGCAGAGGGGTCTGAGGCCCATTAAACTTTATCAGATACATGCTATCTTGACAAGGCTGATAACAAAGGGAATCCCAGTAGAAGGAGCATTCAGTGACCTCCACGGAGAAAGACATGGCCCCTAATAATTAAACCATAGCGCTGGACAGAAACGATTTTTAGCAGAATTTCTGTGCTAAATCATCTAGTCTGAGGAAGTCCTTAATGCTGCCCACAATGCCTATTTCCTCATTCCACCTTCTGGGTGCTATCATCAGCTCCACAAAATCAGTGTAAGCCAGGCAGGCACAAAGCTTTATGGGTAAGGCTACGTTTATGTCATGGAGGTCATGGAAGTCACGGAATCTGTGACTTCTAAAGACCTCTGTGACATTCTCTGCTTCATCCCCAGGGTCTGTGGGACTCTGGAGCTGACAGCCATCATGGCCCTGGCAGGGTTCCGGTGACAAACTTCGGGGGGAGCAGCGAGGGGGGGGAGGAGACACCTCGGGTGAGCGGCTGGGGGTGTCCCATTTTCTCTTTGGGAAATATGGTCACCCAGGAGCTGCTGTGGATGGGGGGGGGGGCCTGCAGCTTCCAGCTGTCATGGGCAGAGGAGGAATCCCACAGCTCCCAGCCACCACAGTGGATCCGCATCAGCAAAAGTCACAGACAGGTCACAGCTTCCATGAATTTTAGTTTATTGCCAGTGACGTGTCCATGACTTTTACTAAAAATAACCATGACAAAATCTTACCCTTATTTATGGGTATGATTTGCAGCATCCAACAGGACAAGAAGTAGGTAAGAAGTAAGATTACTACCCAAAATCCTATCTGCCCAGAACATCCTGAACAGACAAGAAATGGGCTAAGACCCCAAACAATGAAGGTGTGCGCCAGGTTCCAGGCTGTACTAAGAAGGCTGAATTCCAGTGTCTGCCTCACCAGACCAGCCGTTGGAAATGCCTCTATGATGGGCTGACCCTGAATGGGGTAGGTTTTCTTCTGAACTTATTTTCAAACTCTTGCCAGAACTTCAAGCCCAACAGCAGAGGTGGCTTCACACAGCCCGGGGACATTGTCAGCATCGCTAAAGAACAGAAATGCAAATGACACTAATGAAGAAATGGAACCAAAACAGAAGGCACAGAAAGGAACAAACAGCAACTCTGGAGTCCCTCCCCAAGGAAATGGCCAGTGGGAGCCTTTCCCGACACTCAGAGAATTCTAAGATCTGATTAGAAAAAATAAGTATTTATATGGAAGTGTGGGGGTTCCTTCAGTTCCTTTGAAGATGGGACCATGGCCATCTGCTCTCTTTACTGCCCTAGCTTTTACAGAGTCTGGGATTCGTACCTTCTGCTCACTGTTTCTCAGCACTAGTTCACAGATCAATGCTGTAGTCTCTGCTAAGCCCAAGACCTGAATCATGCCAGTGTCTGTCCCTGGGATGAGGAGGGAGGGAGAGAATGGTAAAAGCATCTTTGAGAAGTTCAGCTAATCTAGAATAGCACAAACAAGCAGCTGGGGCTGTAAGGACCCCTTGGCTGAGTGCTGCTGCAAAGAAGCCTGCAGATGATCCAGTTCTGCCCTTGAGAAAGCTATGAAGTAATTCAAGGGACATGGGGATAATGCAGCCAGGAAAAACAGCAACAACAAAATATCAAAGCAATGCCTTGAAGTCTTTATAGGTTCCAAAAACTCCATGTTGTTGCCAGTCTGTGCGCTCACTATACTGTAAACACACACACACACACTTCAAGACATTCACTTCAGAAACAATTTCTTCTACCAGGCTTCTTGGCAAATAAGTTGACAACATTTGTTTGCCTGGTTTTGACTTCACACTTGAACGATTTCCCCCTTTACTGTGGCTATCAAATTTAATAAATGATTGTGACTCCAACAGCCTTATCATCTTGGGTGGGCGAAAGAAGTGTCAATAAGACTGTATTCCACCTCTTGCGCTGGCTCCCAATTCAATACCAAATCCATTGCAAGGTTCTGGCTCTGATTTACAACTCTCTCAATAGAATAGGCCCACTCTATCTCAGAAATCACCCCATCAAGGCAGTTCGGTGTAGAGGGAGGATGGTCCAGTGACTAGGGCGCTAGTCCAGGATAAGGGTTCACGTCTCTGCTCTGCTACAGACTTCCTGAGTGACCTTGGGCTAGTCCCTTAATCTCTCTTTTCTTCAGTTCACCATCTGTACAATGAGGATAACAGCCCTGCTGCACAGGGGTGTTGTGAGGATAATATACTAACAAGTGTGCGGTGCTCAGATACTGCAGTAATGGGGACCAGATAGACAGTCAGACGTATTTATCCAGGATATCACATGTTCAAACCAGAGGCAAAGCCTTCTTTACAGCTGACAGAAGGCTCTAGAAACCCCTCTGAAAGCTGATCAGGAAGAGCCTCACCATTTTCAGGTCACACTGTCAGACTCCCCTCTGTAGCAGTGCATTTCTCAAAGAACAGAAGCTGAAGAAACTGAACCAAAAGGGCGTTGGAGGACTGGCTGCTCTTCTGCATCCTCATCCCATTTTCTATAATCCACCTATAGAATTTAGTATCAGAGGGGTAGCCGTGTTAGTCTGGATCTGTAAAAGTTAGACACTATGGTACAAGGTGCTTTAGAAAGAGAGAAGACACAAAAATCTGAAGCTGGTTTGTACATGAGCTAACATGCATCAAACCAGTCCCATCTCCTCTCTCCCTAGAGTTCAGGCACCCTGACTGGGAAGCATACGTCTAATCCCCAGGAGTGAAAGGAGAATAAAACTACTACAAAAAAACCCAGAAGGCCGACAGACTGGCATTTATACAATAGCTTAATCACAGCTGAATGGATGGTCTCATATTTATATACAAGTAGTCCCTAAGGATCGGAAGACTCAAATTAAAGCCCTATAACCAGATCTCAATGCACTCTCCCCCAACAAGTACCTTTGCTTTTGCTAACAGTCATGTTACTCCTGAAATGAACATACAGCCTAGCAAACGTCCTAAGCAAAATCCCTGTTTATTTTGAGATGTTGGCTGCTGCTGCTGCTCTGATGATATTTTTGTAAGACAGAATGAACAGATAATAGAGCTTGAAAATATGACAGTTAAATCTGCAATACCGTATACAATTCTGATCCCCCCCACTTCCAGAAAGCTGAATTCAGACTGGAGCAGGTGCAGAAAAGCGCTACTAGGATGAGCGAAGGAGTGAAGAGCTGAGCTGACCAGAGGAGACTAAAGGAGCTTGGCTTGTTCAGCCTAGCAGAGTGAAGGCTCAGAGGGGATCTGATTGCTCTCTCTAAACACATTGGGGGTAAATCCCAGGGAGGGCGAGAAGCTATTGACACTAAAGGACAATGCTGGCATCAGAACAAATGGAAATAAACTGTCCATGAATACATTTAGGCTGGAAAGTAGAAGACTGTTTCTAATATCAGAGAAGGTAGGTTCTGGAACAGTCTCCCAGTAGGAATAAGGGGGGGAAACAAGCCAACTAGTTTTAAAACAGAGCTTTTTACACTTATGAAGAGGATTATACGATAGGGTTGCCTGTGACAGCAGGGGACTGGAGTCCATGATCTAGGAAGATCCTTCCAGGCTAATGTCCCTAAATGTTAATGAAGAAATACAGCATTACCAGGCGTGAAGATTCTATAGGGCAGGATACGTTTGGGGGTTTTTCAGATGTGGTTTAAACTTCTGCTGGGTTCTAAAACAACATAAGGAACATCCCGTTAAGTGAAATGTCACAAGGACATGCACACATCTAGCCGCCTTGGGTACAAAGCACTCTAAGTGCCTGGTACTAGTGGCCTGGACACAGAACACTGGGAACGAGGGCAGTACATTTTGATGGGGGACAAATATAAAGGACATTTTTATTCACCAAAGCAAGGCAACCCTCCCCCACCACAGAACCACCAAGGAAACCGTTCCTTTGGCCTACTAGCAGCAAGTCAGGCTTAGGCTCCCAGCTGTTTCTAACAAACATTACCCACATTCTAGCTTCTGTTACTGGAGGGAGAGAGGAGAAGTCCCACGTTCTCGGCCCTTCTATTAGCTCACACACCGTGCTTCATGCCAGGACACAGCCTCCCTGCTGGGATAAAGTGTTCCAAGGTCCCCTAAGTGCAGATCTCCATTTCTCCAGTACTGGAGGCCAGAGGCTCTCTGCCGCTTACTCCATCCTACCCAGAAGCCCACCAACCCCAGGGAGCAGGAGCAGCACCACGGTTTTTGCCGCCCTAGGCGGCAGCGCTCCTCCTCTGAGCATTCGGCAGCGGGGGTCCTTCCGCTCCGCGTCTTCGAGGCACTTCAGCGTCGGGTCCCAGAGCGAGTGAAGGACCCGCCACCGAATTTCCGCTGAAGACCTGGAGCAGAAGGACCCCCTGCCGCCAAATTTCTACCAAGGGCGTCAAAATTCCACCCCCCAAATCCTGCCGCCCTAGTGGAAGCACCGGCCCTGCCAGGGAGCAGCCCTGTCCTCCCACCCTTGTATCCTGACATCCAGTTGTGGGAGTGGGAGCAGATTCCAGCATAGAGGCCTCCTCTCCAAACCTCATATACTGGGTAGAGCTGGGGGCAGGAAGCCTCCTCCCTAAGGAAGGCAGAGGCCTAAGCAGAGGCAAAGGCCCCACCGAAACTTCCATCTGGAGCCAAGTCCCATCTAGTGAGGGGCTGGGTGCAGAAACGTCCTCTCTGAGCCCCATCTCTACAGGAACAGACACAAGCAGCACAAACCTGCTCCCAGACTCAGGATTTCACTACTTGGCAAACAATGCTGGAGCATGCCAGCAAGTCAGAGAACGGAGTGAGTGAATCCTCCTCCCCCACACTGCTCCCTGCACTGGTGCCCAGACAGGTCCAATAACAAATACACAACCTCTCCTCCTGTTCTGTGCTGGTGTAATTTTACTGAGAGCAGCAAGGTTTAGGCGAAGCAGCCTGATTAGTAACAGCAGCCCATAAAAAGGGCATCCAACAATAACAGAATTGCCAGGGACATGAAAGCCAGAGCAGCTTCCGCACCCATTTCTCTCCAGAGAAGAAAGCCCCCTTCAGCCCCTGCCAAGCACTCAGATCTCCGGCGGCAGGGAAAGTCTATCCAAGCAGAAGACATTACAGCATGGAGCCTCCGCTGACTCAATGCAAAAATTACAGATGAAAGACGATTTATGCTGGTAGCGGGGAGCAAAGTGTCACCCAGAATCAGCCAACCTAAATTGGGACACGGCACCAGCCTAGTAAGTTAGAATACTGGGGTCTCCGGCAGGCAGTCCGGGTAATTGGAAGGGTATGAACAGGAATCACTCCTTCCCGTTTGATGCTTCTTCTAAATAAAAGTTTTTATAAAACACACAGACTTTTTCCTGTCTCCATCAGACCATGACGCTACAGAGCTGAGGGCCCGAGGCCTGGGACACAGGCAACATGGCCACTGGCATCAAACTCAACCCCTCCACTCTGCAGCCTCATAGGAGGCTGTTTTACACCCAGCTATCAATAAACAGCTTCTAGGTTTTAGTGTATGCTGCCGAGGTGCCCCTCCCCCAGCTCACATTCCCAACAGTAGGGGGGCAGAGGGAAGAACACAGGAGTCTGCTGCCACCAAAGCACTTCAAAGAACTTTAAAAACAGGAGGACCCCAGGCCTCCTGCCCTCTCCTCTCCCCTTCCCCCCTTGCCCACACCTCACCCTTCCCTCTCTCTCCACCTCATTTTAATCCAGTGATATTCAGACCTCAGTGATTCAGGAGCCAAATTAGTGATCAACATTACTCAAGAGACACAGGAGTGAGAATTCATTGTTTCATTTACACAGTCTCTATTCACACACACACACAATTATTCTCACAGCAAAATGAGTGACCAAGTATTATCTTATCAACTACAATTGGTTAGCAGCATAGGAAAAGCATCCTGATTGGTTAATAATTAAATCACAGTGTTTTAATATCATATGCTGCAAAGAGCTGCAAGAGAGATATTAAAGAGCCACTTGCAGCTCTCGAGCCTCAGTCTGAGTGTATTTGCTTTCATCCCTCCACCCATCTCAGGCCTACATTTCCCTTTGCCTTCTCCCACTCCAAGCCTGTACCAACTTCTCTCCCCTTCAAACAAACCAATCTTCCTCCTGCTTCCAGGCAACCTGCCAAAAACTCTCACTCCTCTTCTCAGCCCTATACCTCAGCTTCTGCCACCACCATCTCATAATAGCAGTGTCACCAGTCTCAACCCCTGCAGTTCAGATTGTGAAATCATTTCCATTCTATCTTGTATTCAATCCTCTCCCCACTCCCTGAAACATTCACATTTGGAGATGGAATCTTCCTGAGAAGAATTTAGGAAATATTTGAACAAAATCCCATCAATTGTTTTCAAGTTAAGTGTAACACCAGCTTGTTTTTACAAATAGACTCTGATAAGCCAGGCAGGATTTACTAAGTTTTGGAGAAGACAGGTTTTAAAACAACAATTATGAGCTTTTGGAAATGTCATACTAAGCACATATAGCACAAAATTCCAAGAAGCTGTTAACTGCACAGTTACATACCCATGTCCCACTTCCTGATGTTTCTTCCCCAGCTATCACTGCTAAAAATAAAGGTGGATACATACTGCACTGGGAGTGAACTGGGCAGATACTTAATTCCAGGAGTTAATAACCTCAGCTGCTGAAGCAGTGTGTGTAAAATTAAGTGGCTTCAGAGGAGCAGGTCACAGAATATCAAGGTTGGAAGGGACCTCAGGAGGTCATCTAGTCCAACCCCCTGCTCAAAGCAGGACCAATCCCCAGACAGATTTTTGCCCCATATCTCTAAATGGTCCCCTCAAAGATTGAACTCACAACCCTGGGTTTAGCAGGCTAATGCTCAAACCACTGAGCTATCCCTGAAGCCTGTGAGCATACCAAGCAGCGTAAATCATGTCTACACCTGAATCGTTTGCCACTACAGCTCTAGTGGCAAACCCTCCTACTGTAAACATAGTAACAGCAAAAAATCTTTTGCTAGTATAGCTTATAACTGGATCCCTGAACTAAATAAGTTATTCTAGCAAAAGCACTTTTATGCCAGTAAAACTGACTACACTGGGATTTTTGCTAGTATATAAAGTGTCACCCCCAGACTGACAATGCTATACCAGCAAAAACTTCTGTGTAGACCTACCAGACTAAGGAGTTCACACCATCTTTGTTGGTCCACATACTCACCAGGCTTGATTCCCCCCATGATAAGTCCTCATTTGCACCTGTACAGAGTGTGTACAAAGTGCTCCCACTGGTGTAAGTGTTGGTTTCTGGTTGCTAGCATTTTACACCCTGAGAAAGATTTGGAGGTACATCTCTATCCCAATATAACGTGACTCAATAGAACACAAATTTGAATATAACGCGGTAAAGCAGCACTCCGGAGGGGCGGGGCTGCGCACTCTGGCAGATCAAAGCAAGTTCGATATAACACGGTTTCACCTATAACGCGGTAAGATTTTTTGGCTCTGAGGACAGCGATCGGGGTAGAGATGTTGTCGTGGATAATCAGCTGAACATGCACTTCCAGTGCAATGCTGTGGCCAAAAGAGCTAACGTGATCCTGGGATGCATCAACAGGGGAATCTCAAGTAGGAGCAGAGAGGTTATTTTATCTCTGTATTTGGCACTGGTGTGACCGCTGCTGGAATACTGTGTACAGTTTTGGTGCCCACAATTCAAGAACGATGTTGATAAACATGAGAGGATTCAGAAAAGAGCCACAAGAACTCACGGGCGAAAGCGAGCGATGCCGAGACTTCTTAACCGCTTTCTGCGTCGGCGGTGCCGCGGAGGTGGAGCGGCTCGGTGCCGCCGGTGCGCTCTGCACCGAGGCAGTTCGCGGTGCCGGCGCGGACGGTGCCGGTGGCTGAAGCGACGCCTCCATCAGAATCTGCTTCAGGCGGATATCCCGCTCTTTTCGGGTCCGCGGTTTAAAAGTCGAGCAGATCGCACACTTGTCTGTTCTGTGCCCTTCGCCCAGGCAACGGAGACAGGCGTCGTGCGGGTCTCCGATGGGCATAGGCTTCTGGCACGCCGCGCAGGGCTTAAAGCCCGGTGCCTTGGGCATGAGCCCACACCGGGTGAGGTAAAAAGGGGGACCCCCCCCTTTCACCTTATCTATATACACTAACTAACTATCTAAAACTGTAAAACTAACTACAAAACTAACTATATACAAGAAAGATGTGAACGCTAGGGATCGTGGAGAACGAAGAGTACTCCACAGTTCCAACTGGCCGTCACGGGCGGTAAGAAGGAACTGAGGAGTGGACGGGCCGGATGGGGTATATATTTAGCGCCATAGCGGCGCCACTCCAGGGGGCGCCAGCCGGCCCGCCGGTGTTGCTAGGGTAAAAAAGTTCTGAGATGCCGTGCACGCGCGGCGCGCACACCTAACTGGAATGCATAGGAGCAATCACTCGAAGAAGAACTTTAAGACACTACAAATCATAGACTGAATAGACACACTGAATTTATGACTAATTGCAACAATCTATAACTAAGGCTAAGTTTTAGTCATGGGTATTTTTAGCAGAAGTCATCGACAGGTCACGGGCAATAAACAAAAATTCACAGGCCTGTGACCTGTCCATGACTTTATAAATACCCATGACTAATCCTGGCTGCTTCTGGGGGGCTCACTGTTGCTCAGGGGAGGAGCCCCGCTGTTGCTCGGGAGAGGGGCCAGGGGCCAGCTGCACAGGCTGCTGCCTGGGGCCACTCCAGCAGCAGCCAGTGTGAATGGCCCTGGGGCTGCTGCACCAGCTGCAGAAGTCCCAGAAAGTCACGGTATCCATGACTTCTGTGACCTCTGTGACAGACTCACAGCCTTATCTATAATCCACTATCCACCCAGGAGCTCTTCTCACCAGCCGGTTCCTCCCTATGACTTGCAGGGTGTGACAGGACAATTCACCTTGAATGGTCCCTTGAAATGTGTGTGAACTATTTATGCTAAACAATCTGTTCCACATTGTATTTAGCTGTGACACCACTGAGACTGTCTATACTAGAACTTACTTCAGTATAACTTATGCCGCTCGGCATAGGCACCGACTCCGTGGGTGCTCTGGGGCTGGAGCACCCACGGGAAAAGCCCCCATCAACGCCTCTCCCTCCCCCCAGTGCCTCCTGCCCACCAGCAGGCCCCACCAGTCAGCGCCTCTCCCTCCCTCCCAGCACATCCCACCTGCCACGGATCTGCTGTTTCGAGGCATCAGGAGGTGCTGGGAAGGTGGGGGGAGGAGCGAGAGCGCGGTGCGCTCAGGGAATGGGGTGGAATTGGGCGGGAAAAGGCAGGGAAGAGGCAGGGGTGGAGCAGAGGTGGGAAGAAGCAGGGTGGGAGTGGGGCATTTGGGAAGGGATGGAGTGGGGGTGGGGGGAGCACCGCAGATTAGAAACTCAGCATCTATGTCACTCAGCATGATCCAAGCAACGTAAGTTATACCAACCTAAGTGCCAGTGTAGACAGTGGTGTCCGCAGGAGAGCTTCTCCTGCTGACATAGGTACTGCCTCTTGTGGGAAGTGGAGTTTGAGCATTGGCCTGCTAAACCCAGGGTTGTGAGTTCAATCCTTGAGGGGATTGGGGCAAAAATCACTTAGGGATCTGGGGCAAAAATCAGTACTTGGTCCTGCTAGTGAAGGCAGGGGGCTGGACTTGATGACCTTTCAAGGTCCCTTACAGTTCTAGGAGATTGGTATATCTCCAATTATTACATTACATTACAATTAAGCAGACGGAAGAGATCTCTCCCATCATCTTAGGGCATCTTCATCAGAAGCGCTACAGCAGTGCAGCTGTGCTGCTAGGCCATGTCTACACAATCACTTATGTCAGCAAAATTTGTGTCACTCAAGGGTATGAAAAAACCACCCCTGAGCGACATAAATTCTGCCTGGATAGGTGGTTGTGTGCACACAGCTTCTCCCACCATCCTAGCTACTCCCGCTTGTTGGTGTGGTTTTATTATGTTGATGGGAGAGCTCTCTCCCGTTGGCATAGAGCAGCTACACGAGCGATCTTACAGTGGCGGAGCTGCATTGGTACAGTTGTGCCGCTGTAAGGTCTCTAGTGTAGACATGGCCCCAGTGTAGATGTAGCCTGAGTAAGTTTCCCAGACCTGAAGAAGAGCTCTATGTAACTTCAAAAGCTTGTCTCTCTCGCCAACAGAAGTTGGTCTAATAAAAGATATCACCACACCAACTTTGTCTCTCTAATATCCTGGGACTGACATGGCTACAACATTGCACATGAAGAATTAGAAAAGATTCCTCACAGCGATAGACTCAAGGAGCTCAATATATTTAGCTTAACAAAAAGGAGGCCAAGGGGTGACTTGATTTAATCTGTACGTATCTACATGGGAAAGAATATATAATAGTGAGCTCTTCAGTCTAGCAGAGAAGGTGTAACATGATCCAATGGATAGAAGTCAAAGAAAAGAGTTACTTACCTTTCTGTAACTGTTGTTCTTCGAGATATGTTGCTCATATCTATTCCAGTTAGGTATGTGCTCATGCTGCGTGCACAGATGTCGAAAACTTTTTCCCTAGCAGCTACCCTTCGGGCCGGCTGGGGAGCCCCCTGCAGTGGCACCGAAATGGCGATCCATATAAGCCCCTGCCGGCCCGACCCCCGCTTCAGTTCCTTCTTGCCAGCTATTCCAACAGAGGGGTAGGTGGGGGGAATGGAATAGATTTGAGCTACACATCTCGAAGAACAACAGTTACAGAAAGGTAAGTAACCGTTTTTTCTTCTTCGAGTGATTGCTCTTATCAATTCCAGTTAGGTGACTCCCAAGCCCTACCTCGGAGGTGGAGTCGGAGTCAACCCCAGGCTCCCGAGGTGGGCTCCCCATCCCAGGGCAGATGCGTCTGTGACTAGGGTTAAGGTGGGTTAGGGGGAATGGAACAGGACCCCAGCACTCACCATCTGGGGGTCCAGCCACCACTGCAAGGAGTAGAGTGTGCATTTCAGGACCGTGAGGACTATTTCCAGGCCGTCACGTCCCAGTCGATAGGCAGATGCCAACCACATCTGAAGCGGCTTGAGCCTTAGCCTGGCATGTTGCACCACATATGTACAGGACGCCATGTGTCCCAGCAGCCTGAGGCACTGCCTTGCTGTGGTGGTGGGAAGCTTGCAGAGGCTGGTAATTATGCCTGCTATAGCCAGGCGCCGTGCTTCCGGAAGGAAAGCCCTTGCTTGATTTGCATCCAGGACTGCACCTATAAACTCTATTGTTGAGTAGGGGCGAGGACAGACTTGGTGAGGTTTACCATGATACCCAAACAAGTGAACGTGTCCATGAGCAGGTGTACCCGAGACTGAACGTGATGGTGAGATCAGCCCCGTATAAGCCAGTCGTCTAGGTATGGGAAGAGGTGTACATGGTGTCGACGAAGAAAAGCAGCCATGACTGCCATGCACTTGGTAAAGATGCGAGGGGCTGTGCACAAGCCTAACGAGAGGGCTGTGAATTGATAGTGCATCTTGCCCACCACGAAGCGGAGGAAACGTCTGTGAGGCAGAGTAATCGAAATGTGAAAGTACGCGTCTTTCGTATCAAGGGCAGCATACCAGTCTCCCAGATCCAGTGAAGGGTTAGGGCTAAGGAAACCATACGGAACTTCAGGTTGACAATGTACTTGTTGAGCTCTCTGAGGTCCAGAATAGGTCTTAGGCCTCCCTTTGCCTTGGGGACAAGGAAGTAGCAGGAGTAGAAACCCTTGCCTCTGAGCTCCTGAGGAACTTCTTCCACTGCCCCTAGGGAAAGGAGGGAATGAACCTCCTTGATGAGGCATTGCTCTTGAGAAGGGTCCCTGAAGAGGGACAGGGAAGGAGGGTGGGAGGGAATGGAAATGGATAGAATATCCCCCCTGCACCATGCAAAGGACCCAACGGTCCGAGGTAATATGGGACCAGGCATGGTAGAAACGGGATAGACGATTTAGGAAGGGAAAACCATCCAGGGTAAGAACCGGTAGTCCGTCCTCCAGCGCATCTTCAAAATTGGCGCTTAGGGCCCGGGGGTGGCTTAGACTGTCCTTGACCTTGTCTAGAGGGGGGGTGAGACGGTCTACATCGAAAGTATCGACCTCTGCGACGAGAAGAGTCCTGCCTCGGTATAGGAGGAAAAGGACGTTGCTGGGTGGTCTGTGGCCTAAAGGGCTTTCTTTGGGTAGCCGGGATATGCATACCCAAGGACTTAATGGTGTTTCTCGTGTCCTTTAAGGTATGCAGGCAGGAGTCCGTTTGATCCGCAAACAAGCCCTGAGCCCTTTGAATCCCGCCCGCGGCTCCGATGGCCGGGCTGGGGCCGGGATTTAAAGGGCTCAGAGCTCCCCGCGGCTGCGGGCAGCCCAGACCCCTTTAAATCCCGGCCCCAGCCCAGCAAAGCTCGGGGCTCCCCACAGCGGACAGAGCCCTGGGGCCTTTAATTTGCCCCTGAGGGCTCCCAGCCACCTGTAAGTTACTTTCACCCCTGCCTGTCTCCAGCAGTGGCTAGTACCAGATGCTTCAGAGGAAGGTGCATAAAACACTGCAGCAGGCAGATGTTGAATAATTTGTTCTCCATTAATCCCTAATAGTTAAAGATTGGAGCATGAGATTTTATATCCTTTCCAAATTTTGTTAGCAACAGTTATAACAACTCTGGATATTGCTGTTATCTATATAAGCATCCAATCCCACTTGGAACCTTGCTAAATTCTGAGCCTCAACAACACCCCGTGGCAACAATTTCCACAGATTATTACCCAGTGTTAAAAATAGCATTTCTTTGTTTAAACTCAAGTTTGAATGTGTCACCTTTCAGTTGTGTTGTGTATCCCCCTTTTGGCCTCGTGTTAAGAGTCTAGGAAAACAGAAGCTCCTGCCCTACCTTCTCTAGACCATTAATTCTGCAAGAGAAGGCCAAAATGGGAACTGGAGGAAGAAGCTGTAGGTGCAGAATGTGACCTATACACCAGAGAAGTTGAAAAGGAAAAGGGAGGAGGGCACAGATTGGGAGTTAGGATATGTCTACACTGAATATGCTCCAGTGCTGCAGCTGCACTGCTGCAGTGCTTCAGTGTACACTACGTATGCCAAAGGAAGGGGTTCTCCTGTAGGTACAGGACTCCATCTTCCCGAGAGGCAGTAGCTGAAACACGCAGCGATGCTGATGTAAGTTCCCAATGCAGACCAGCCCCTACAGAGGCAGGTGGGATCAAAAGGAGTTTGTTGGGGGCAGGAATAAAGGGAAGTCAGAAAGCAGAAGGGAAGGTGTCCCTTCTCCCCCGACCCACACCAGTGCAAATCATCTCCCATTACTTCCCATTTTCAGGAATTTACTCCAATCGTGTCATTAGACATTGAATCACAGTTTCGTTTATTTTCCTGGAACTTACCAGAGCTCCAAACAGAAATTCTTTCTCCCATTTCCCACAGCAGCAACTGTGTAGAAATTTGAGACAACGTGTTGGGTGGCAGCTGTGGGCAAGTGGCACAAACTGGGGGGAAGCTGAGAGGAGTTGTCTTCACAATGAGTGGGAAAATTTCCCAGTTCAAAGGCATGAGGAGCTTTCCATTGGCATTTCTGTTATTAATTAAAATGCATGAAGTGGCTTTGAAGAGACAAAACACTAGGCTGGCTGTTTTCCACCAAGACAACATTGTGTGCGTCTCACACAGTGATTGTCCCATTCCTGCCTGGGGCTGGGCTGACAGGCACACCAGCACATTCAGGCAAACGCCAGGCTAAGGTGGAGAGAGCAAGGTCAATACAGATGCAGCAACACTCAGGCAGTGTAGCTGGGTCCAGCACAATTCCTGAGCCACTGACCAGCCAGGGCTGTGATTAGTACCAGGAGACTCAGGAAGTTGAGCACACTTGAAACATTCCTTAGTTGGGGATCCTGGGCAAAGGCGTTGTGACAAGGAGAGGAGCTTGGCCGTTATCAAATGTTGTAGAACCACCGTCTTCGGGGCTAATTGTAGCTTTTGGTCAAGGGGATTCAGCAGGCTCCAGGCCCAGGAAGGGATCAGGCTGGGGGTGTGAACGCAGGTGCTCATACTATTTGTCTCCATGCATATTCAATAGCCTAGCAACAGCTGCACTTGTGTTTCCTCCACATGGCCTGGCTAGGAAGGTGTGGAATTTGGAAAGCTCCATTATAAACAACTTCAGAGGCGCTCTAATCCCTTCCTAATTCAATATGTCGCCAGAAAAGCGCTCTCACATACACTCCAGAAGCAAAATCTCCCATTACATTCTGCCTGACTCCTCACCTTACAAATGATCTTTGGCATATCACTCTACAAATGACCACACTCTAGTCCTGAAGGGAAGCCCTGTCTATACACAGTGAAGTTGCTAGCAAAGTCAATGGTAGAGCTATTTCACTGTCTCTCTAGTAGTTAGTTCTTCACTCCAAAGGAGGCTCTGTACTGAGACTTCAGTTAGACCATGTTACCTGGCAAGTGCAAAAGCCACCAGGCAGAGCCGTCCCTAGGGTACAGCAAATAGGGGCGACACCCTGGGCCCTGTGCTTTGGGGGGCCCTGCACTTTATGAGGAGGCGGGCAGGAGGTGAGGTGGGAGGCAGCAGGGGGCAAGGAGGAGCCCCCACACCAACCCCCCATCCCTCCAGCAGGCCCCGCTGATCAGCGTCTCCCCCTCCCTACCAGCGCCTACCACCAATCAGCTGTTACGCGGCATCTGAAGGTGCTAGGGGGGAAGCGAGGGTGCAGCGCACTCAGGGGAAGGGGTGGAACTAGGCGGGGAGGGGGTCTTGGGGGAAGGGGCAGGGCCTGAGCAGAGCCAGGAGGAGCACCCCCCAGCAGATAGAAACTCGCCGCTTATATCCTGGGACCCGCACCCCTCTAGGGACAGCCCTGCCTCCAGGAATTTCAGCCTGCTGGAAAATTCACAACACGGAAAGCGGATCCTCCACAACACCCAGGTCCACCTAAATCAACCTTCCCTAGCTCTGAAATCAACAGTAAGCCAAGAGAGACTACCTCCAGTGTCAGACCATTAGTCCCTCTATGTCCGGCCTTCAACTTCTTATAGTGGCAGATAAGAAAAATGGTCTGTCTCGTCAAGTATTCCACCTTCTGCCACAATGGGTCAGACAAGTCAGTCTAGCCCAGTAACTTGCCTCTTGCAATTCTTCAAAGGAAGATTCTAGATAATCTCTTTAAGGCAAGGATGATGTCTCACACCTGACTAAAGAACTCAGGCACAACTTTCCATTAAACAGACACTGCATTTGCCGCACACAGAGGACCGCATGCTCTGAAAACCTGAATCCATTGGCCATCGCTGAGCACAAATCTACAGAGGTTATAATATTATCCAGCCTCCCTTTAAAATTAGTACAGTGCCTGGTACAGTGGCGAGAAGGGGAGCAATTCAGACAGAGAAGTAGTACTTACCTGGAAGAGGGTTTCATTCTCATTACTCAAGATGGCTCTGGGAGGTGCAATAACTGAAGTTAAAGAAGAAGTTACAATCAGGAGAGCACATAAACCAGAACAACAAGCAGCTGGTTTGGGGGAGGACTGTTTCCACTCAAGGGAAAGACACACCCTTACTGTCCACACATCCTTCAACTCAAGTCCAGGCAAGAGTACAGTATGGCTACAAAAATTAGTCTGAGGTGAGCAGGTTACAACCCTTTGCACTCCTGAGCCATGTACAGGGGAGACAGTCCTACCTGGGCCAAATATCAGGGTACCACCCCAGGGGATGCAGGGGAGACTGCTTTGTACCAGACCATCACTCCAGGGAAAGGCCTGCAAGGGAAGGAATGGGTACAAGAAACCACTGGACTCACACAGGTAAAATGGCAGCTCTGCATCTGCAAGGTGGCTTCTCACAAAGTCTCTCAAAATGCCAACTGTGAAGTGAAGGAGAAGAGAAGGGTTTGCAGGATGAGTGGGACAGTCCATATCTCTCACAAGCCCACCAACACAGCCCATATGTTGGGCAAGGGACACAGCCTGTTCCTCAAATACTCCCCCCTGCATGACAGCAGAGTCTGTATCTCAGGTACCTCTCTCTGGAACAAATATCACAGTTGTCACCACTATACCCCTCTCTGGAAAGAGGGAGCAGACCCCTTGATAGGAGCACAGGGTCCCAGCAAAGCAGACAGTGAGTAAATCAGTGCATCAGCCCTTGCTTCCAGCAAAAACCCCCCCTCCTCGTCCCATTTCTCCTTTTAGGCCATAAACCCCACTTGGATTTCCAAACACAGCTAGTCCTGATGGAGAGCGCACTCTACCTAGGTCTCGTATAGTCCACCTCACCATAGTACCTGAGCATTACCTGTCCATCAGGTCCTCCATTCACAGTATCACCTTGGCCCTCCATTTTGGGTAAGGGATGGAGGGGAGGTCCTGTTTCTCTGAAAGGGGTCAATGAGCCTTACATTTACTGCTGCAGGCTCACAAGGAATCTTCCCAAACACTCCCAGGGTCACTCATTTACATGGAAAATACAGCTGTGTGCACCAGTCACCTGTGATAGACTGACAATATCCTGAATGAACTTTATTGAACTAAATTAAACTTAACTGAAGTAGGGTTATTACCTTTGGGGTACATTGTTTTGGAAATGCAAATGTTTATGTACAACTGAGATTGTAGCAACCTTCATTAGGAGGAAAACAAGATTAATGCAATCTATGGAAGGTATGTGGAAGTTCAAAGGTCTTTTTAGATCAATGTGTGTGAAGTGGATTTCCTAGGAAATACCTTGAGGTGAGGAGAATGCAAATTCTCCCTTCCAAAGCCACCTTTTGAAGATATGCCCTGGGAAGAGACCCCCATTGTATACTAATTACCTTCTCCTCGAAACTCTAGATCAAAGATCCCTGATCTATATCAACTAGTCACGAGGGTGCTTGTTTGGAGCTGAAGCAATGATGAACTTGTAACCACAAGGAAACCCTAGGGTGGGGTGTTGAAAGTCTGTTCTTGCCAGAGCCGATGCTAGAGTTGGGATCAACTCTGGTAAGCTTTGAGCATGTGTAGGTTCTTTTATTGTTTTTAATGTTTTCTCAGTAACGCTTGTCTTAAGACAAAAGTAGTCTTGTTTAGAAAGAACTGTGTGGTAACTTATGTCCGTAGCAGTCACTCTGTTATCAGTCTCTGAAGAGAAAGCAAGGGGGGTCTGTTTAGGCCGACTGTCTTTGCTGGCAGTAACCCAGTGAAGGCAGGAAACTGCTCAGTCAGGATATACTCTGGTAAGAAGGGAATGAGAAGTTTGGTCTTCACTCAAGAGAGGCAACAGTTGGCAAGCCAGAAGCCTGAGACTGGGTGCCATTGCTGGACCACGGAGTAATATCTCCTGTGGTTACAGACCCCAGTTGCTACCTTCAAATGGAAATGTCACTAGCTACACAAATGACTCAAGCTGCAGCTTCAACTAGATAGGGGATCTCTGGAACCTTTACTTATTCCTTTGGTTCTACTACATGGTATTGACTGGTTACCAAATTAACCCTTCTACCCATCCCACCCCCAATGCCCTGAGAACAGGGTGGACAAAGTCCACACACTCCCTGACAAACAAGCTTTAAAGTCTTGCACCAGATAGCCAGGATTTGCAGAGGGGAACAGACACCTGAGAGTCTCATCACCAATTCTCAGGTCTAATGAGACAGCAGATGTTTCCTGGGGCAACAGCAAGTAGTCTAATTAGCAAGGCCACCTGACTCCACCAAAGGTGAAGAATCTAAATTAGTAGCAAGGAGAGCAATTGGGTGCATACCCTGACATATTCCCTGTGAGAACCTCTAATCTCCCCACTATTCTGGCTCAGCTGAGGACACCTGCTTTTTTGTTTTGGGCTTTGGTAACTTCAGACACAACAGTTGAATCAAGTCTTCTCTCACACTCTGGCTGGACCAAGTCTCAACTCTAATGGGACAACACCATGTAGTATGGCAAGAATAGTGTGACTTCAGTTGGGACACCACAGCTTTTCTGGGCACGGCCCCCATGAAGCAGTCCTGGAAATAAGTCCTCTTCCTTTGCAGGTCTGCGTAAGGTTAATGTCTCCAAGCCTTTCTTTACACAACTCACTGAAGCAACATGAACAGACTGCACTAGCTCCTTATAGAATCATAGAACTGTAGGACTGGAAGGGACCTCAAGAGGCCAACTAATCCAGTGGTTCTCGAATGGGGGTACACAGAGGTCTTCCAGGGGATACATCAACTCATCTAGATATTTGCCTAGTTTTACAACAGATTACGTAAAAAGCACTAGCGAAGTCAGTACATAGTAAAATTTCATACAATGACTTGTTTGTACTGCTCTATATAGAAGGAAATTTTAGTACAATATTTATATTCCAATTGATTTATTTTATAATCACATGGTACAAAAGAGAAAGTAAGCAATTTTTCAGTAATAGTGTGCTGTGACACTTTTGTATTTTTATGTCTGATTTTGGAAGCAAGTAGTTTTTAACGAAGGTGAAACTTGGGGTATGCGAGACAAATCAGACTCCTGAAAGGGGTAGAGTAGTCTGGAAAGGTTGAGAGCCACTGATCTAGTCCAGTCCCCTGCACTCATAGCAGGACTAAGTAATATCTAGACCAGGGGTGGGCAAACTGTGGCCCACAGGCTGCATCCAGCCCATCAGACGTTTTAATCCAGCCCTCGAGCTCCTGCTGGGGAGCAGGGTCTGGGGCTTTCCCCGCTCTGGTGCTCCAGCCAGGGAGCGGGGTCAGGAGCGTGCCCCACTCTGCGTGTGCTGTGGCTCTGCACGGCTCCTGTAAGCAGCGGCATGTTCCCCTCTCTGGCTCCAATAGGAGCTGCAGGGGTGGTGCCTGCCAATGGGGCAGTGCTGCCTAGCCACGCCTCCGCATAGGAGCCGGAGGGGGGACACGCCGCTGCTTCCAGGAGCTGCTTGAGATAAGCGCCACCTGGAGCGGGCACCCCTGACCTCCTCCCGCACTCCAACCCCGACTCAGCCCTTATCCCCCTCCCGCTCTCCGAATCCCTCAGTCCCAGCCTGGAGCACCCTCCTGCACCCCAAATCCCTCATCCCCAGCTGGAGCCTTCCCTGCCCCCACACCCCTGCCCCTGGAGCCCCCAGAACTGGACACAATGTCCAACCTAAACCGCCCTTTCTGCAATTTAAACCCATTGCTTCTTATCCTATCCTCAGAGGTTAAGGACATTTTTTTTCCCTCCTCCTCTGTGTAACAAGCTTTTATGTACTTGAAAACTGTCAAGTATCAGAGGGGTAGCCGTGTTAGTCTGGATCTGTAAAAGCAGCAAAGAGTCCTTATGTCTGTTAGTCTATAAGGTGCCACAGGACTCTCTGCTGCTTGAAAACTGTTGTGTCCCCTCTCAGTCTTTTCTTCTCGAGACTAAACAAACCCTTTTTTTTTTTTTTTTCCCCAATCTGCCCTCAGAGGTCATGTTTTCTACACCTTTAATCATTTTTGCTGCTCTTCTCTGGACTTTCTCCAATTTGTCAACATCTTTTCTGAAATGTGGCACCCAGAACTCGACACAATACTCCAGTTGAGGCCTAATCAGCACAGAGTAAAATGGAAGAATTCCTTCTCGTGTCTGTGTCTTGCTTACAACATTCCTGCTAATACATCTCAGAATGATGTTTGCTTTTTTTGCTACAGTGTTACACTGACGACTCATTTAGCTTGTGATCCACTATGACCCCCAGATCCCGTTCCTCAGTACTCCTTCCTAGGCAGTCGTTTCCCGTTTTGTATGTGTGAAACTGATTGTTCCTTCCTAAGTGGAGCACTTTGCATTTTTTCTTATTGAATGTCATCCTATTTTCTTCAGGCCATTTCTCCAGATCATTCTGAATTTTAATCCTATCCTCCAAAGCACTTGCAGCCCCTCCCAGCTTGATATTGTCTGCATACTTTATAAGTGTGCTCTCTATGCCATTATCTAAATCACTGATGAAGATATTGATCAGAACCGGACCCAGAACTGATCGCTGCAGGACCCCACTTGATATGCCTTTCCAGCTTTGACTGCGAACCACCAATAACTATTCTTTGGGAACAGTTTTCCAACCAGTTATGCACCCACCTTTGAAAGAATGCCCACTCAGGTGGGTGGAGATGTGACAGTGCAAGCAGCTTCTTCAGAGCTGTATCACTCCCTCCAGCAGTGCAGAGATGCCCTGTGCCCCCCTCCTGTAACACTAGTTCACAATTGTAAGTGGCACTGCAGGCTAGATGTCACCAGTGAGACAGAAGCAGGGATGCTCTTACCAGTTTCATTGGGGCGGAAGAACCCTTGCAGAACATGACGGTCTGGGAACTGGACTCGAAGCACGACCTAGTCAGAAACAAAGCTGCATCAGCTGAAACATTCACTCTCAAAGAGTAAGAGCCGCATTTACTAAAGCCAGGGCTCAGGTAGAGGCCAGGTTACCTCCTCCTCACAAGAGGCTCATACAGGATTGACACTCTTCCTGAGAGGCTGCACACAAGAACGTCAACTATTATTTGTATTGTGGTGGCACCTTGAGACCCCAAATGGGATGAGGACCGCACATACACTCAAGAAGTGACAGCCCCTCCCCAAAGACCTTGCCATTTAATTTGGAACAAGATGCTATAGGAGTGTAACAGTCAGCAGAGAGAAGTGCAGGGAGAGGATGAGGGGAACAGAGGGAAGCTCACATGACATCACAGGCTGCTATATGCACCACTTGATGCTTCCAAGCCATTTTAAAATAAAGGAAGACCATAAAAACGGCCATACTGGGTCACACTAATTGTCTGTCTAGCCCAGTATCCTGTCTTCTGAGAGTGGCCAATGCCAGATGCCCCAGAGTGGAAGAACAGATCAGGGCAATTATCTAGTGATCCAGCCCGTCATCCAGTCCCAGCATCTGGCAGTCAAAGGTCTAGGTACACACAGAGCATGAGGCTGCATCCCTGACCATCTTCACTAAATAGCCATTGATGGACCTGTCCTCCATGAACTCACCTAGCTTTTTTTTTTTTTTTAATGCATTTATAGTTTTGGCCTTCACAACATGCTCTGCCTTCACAACAAGTGCCATGGGTTGACTGCGTGTTGTGTGAAGAAGTACTTCCTTTGTTTGTTTTAAACCTGCTGCCTATTAATTTCATTGGGTGACCCCTGATCCTTGTGTTATAGGAAGGGATAAACAACACATCCTTATTCACTTTCTCCACACCAGTCATGAATAGAGCTCTATCATATCCCACCTTAGTCGTCTCTTTTCCAAGCTGAACAGTCCCAGTCTTTTTAATCTCTCCTCATATGGAAACGGTTTCATACCCATAATCATTTTTGTTGTCCTTCTCTGTACCCTTTCAAATTCTAGCATATCTTTTTTGAGATGAAGTGACCAGAACTGCATGCAATATTCATGGCGTGGGTGTACCATGGATTTAATAGTGGGATTATGACATTTTCTGTCTTATCATCTATCCCATTCCTTATGGTTCCCAACATTCTGTTCGCTTTTTTGACTGCCACTGCACATTGAACAGATGTTTTCAGAGAACTGTCTACAGTGACTCCAAGATCTTTGAGTGGTGACAGCTAATTCAGACCCATCATTTTATATGTATAGTTGGGATTATGTTTTCCAACATGCATTACTTCCCATTTATCAACATTGAATTTCATCTGCCATTTTGTTGCCCAGTCACCCTGTTTTGTGAGATCCGTTGGTAACTTTGCAGTCAGCTTTGGATTTAACTGTCTTGTGTAATTTTGTACTGAATAAAATTAATTCTCTCTGCTACTGAATGGAGCCATTATGGGCAGATGATTTCACATGCACATCACTGTAGATGTAAGCCATGTCAGACACTTAGGCCTTGTTTACACTACAGAGTTTTGTCGACGCAAGTTATGCCGATATACAGCCACCACTGTAATTAAACCGCTGTTGTATGTCCACACTATGCTCCTTGTGTCAGTGGAGCACACCCACAATAGCAGCTCTTGTACTGACACAGAGAACAGTGCACTGTGGGTAACTATCCCACTGTATAACTGGCCGCAGGGTGCTTTGGGAAGGGTTTGCAATGCCTTATGGGGTCAGGTACAGCATCACATAATGAAGGTTTTTCAATGCCATCATTCATGGGCATCCTATTAGATTGCCAGCTGCTTTCAACTTCCCTGGTAACTTGCACCCCAGCCATCTGTCAGAAAGCATGGATCCTGCACAGTGTTCAGTATTGTGCTGTGCATTATGAACACATGGCTAAAAAAGGAGCCCAATGGGCTATTTGGGTGGGGGATGCCTTGAAGGAGCATTTTAACACTGAGCCACAGTAATGTGTGTTGCTGTAGCGTGCTGAGCTTGGCATTGTTTGTTTGTGCCGCGCTAGGACCCTTGTTTTGATTGCTGTGTGTGCCCAAAAAATAACACATTGTAAATCACGTTTTAAAGTAGCACTTGGTAATATGAATGAACTGACATTGCTGCACGCTAACACAAGAAGCCCACAGAGGTAGATAGGTAGGTGTGTGAGTGAGAGAGAGGGACAGATGGACAGACAGAGTTGCGGGAGAGTGAGTGTCTCGGCACGCTGTCTCTAAGTTCAGACAGCAGCTGGAAGCAACTAATCCTGAGGCAGAAGCTGGTGGGCAGAGACAGCTGGTGCCCCCCATCCTCTCACCCCAGCTCAGCAGAGACCGGGGAGCAGAGGGGGACACCCCGACACCATCCCCTTCCTCACTCCCTGGCTCTGCACAGCACAAGTCTCACCCCGCCCCCCAGCAGCAGCCCGCCCGCCCTGCCTGCTGATGCATGCCAGGAAGAGCAGGATTCCACGTTAAAGTTTTGATTTGGTGATTCCCTCTGAGTTCTCCCACAGCCTCCTCTGTCCACAGACCCAGGAGACCTACCCCCCACCCCAGTAGTCTAGGCAGGAGTGCATTTGCTGCCAGGAGCCGCATGCTCAGCTGGGCAGTAGCTATGCAAGCTCTCCACGCTGAGCAGTGTCAAAACTACCTGGGGCTTTGAAAGGGGAGGGGTGCGTGTCTGGATGCAGGGCAGCGGAGTTCAAAACGGTAAGCAAAGTGGTCATGGTGGGAGGCCAGTTACAGTGACATAATGAACACAGTGTCTATACTGACACTTTGTTGATCTTTGCCACAAAAATCTCTGCCCTCTTGTCAAGGTGGTTTTATTCTGTCGGCAAAAAAGAAGAGTTTTGTCAGCGGGAGAAGCATTGTAGTGTGTACACCTCCACTGTTTTGCAGACAAAACTGTGTAGTGTACAAGACCTTAGAAACCCTCCCCTAAGAGCAGCTGCAAGTGCTTAGGATCCTGGTGGTCACAGTTTAGGCCCTGAAGCTATTTGACCACTAAATTTACACTCAGCCAGAAAGAGGAGAAGGAATAAAGGCTACCTTTGGGTAGCGCTCTAACTTCTCCTTCATCTGAGCTTCTCTCAAAGATTTTGTCATGAAGGGAGCTTCTTCCAGACGTTTCCTAAATAGGGTGAGAAGGAGACAGACAATCTGTTAGTTCTACCACTAAGATTCATCTTGTTAACGTAAATGTAAGGCCAAAACAGCCAACTGCTGCTCGATGTATCCCCCACTCCCACCTCCATGCCAGCTGTCCTCAGATCCCAGTCCCTTCAGCACACCTTCCTCTCCACCACCAGTAAACCCAGAACTGCACTATCACAGCCACCCTAAAAGCCCAAACCCATGTCCCTCCACATTCTCTCCTTCCCCATAAGGCTCCGCTCCACTCTCTGTGTGTGACCACCACCACTTGGCAACACTATTCTGAATAGAGTGACCAGATAGCAACTGTGAAAAAACAGGACGGGGGTGGGGGATGATAGGTGCCTATATAAGAAAAAGTCCCAAAAAACGGGATTGTCCCTTTAAAAACGGGACATCTGGTAACCCTAATTCTGAACCAACTCCTGAATCTGCCCATAATATTATCTTGTAACTCCTTTTTGCTTCTAGATATACGAGATCTCAGAACATTTTGAATATTTGTGCCAGTACAGGTTTCATCTTAAGCAGACTTCATGGATTCTCTGCCATTTCTCCTTTAAGCAGAACAGGGCTCCAGAGCCTCAGCTTCATTTAAAAAAAAAAAATCTTTCTAGCCCTTATGGTTGTGAAGAAAACCTTGAGAACATAACCCAGCTGACACAATGATGCCTGCCTGATTTTGAAGACAGCCTGAATCAATAACTCAGACAAGTGTAAACGTCCCTCTTCACCTCAATCATGGGGTAAATAACTGTGAAACCTCAAAGTGACAATTTCACCCAAGACTATGAACCATTTCACAGTGTATGACTGTAGCAGAATCATTCTGCTAATGTGCTTATCCCACAATCCCAAATTGCCACCCACACATCCCCAGATGCAAAAGCCCAAATGACCCCTTCCCAGGTCTCCCCCATATTGATGATGCAGTTAATTCCACAACAATACAAAAATATACAACATATTGAAAACTGGAGATGTGGAGGCAGCATAAAATCAGTTGAATTTCTTATCAAATTAATTCTGTACTGATTAAATGGAAAAGAAGCTGCTGCATAATTCTCAGCCTGCCAATGAATCGCAGGATCTCACCACAGAAGTTAGGTACAGCATGCTGCCATCTTCAGTCTATGGCAGCAGGAAGAAGAGCAGCAGGATCACACTATCACACACAAAAAATGAGTTAACATGAAGTTAAGACTGGAGGCACTCAAAATTGCCCTGTGTGCATCCTGCCCTGCCCAAGCAGGAGTTTAGCTCTCAGAATGTAAATCATAGAACAATCATAAAATCATAGAACGGAAGGGATCTCAAGAGGTCATCTAGTCCGGTCCCCTGCACTCGTGGCAAGACTAATCTAGACCATCCCTGACAGGTGTTTGTCCAACCTGCTCTTAAAAATCCCCAATGATGGAGATTCCACAACCTTCCTAGGCAATTTATTCCAGCGCTTAACTACCCCGACAGTTAGGAAGTTTTTCATAATGTCCAACCTAAACCTCCCTTGCTGTAATTTAAGCCCAAACGTCAAACCAAGAAATGCAGCGTTAAGGCGATACTTCCAATACAACAACTATACCACCTGAACTCTGCTCAATGAGTCCCCTCAAGGAGATCAGCGTAGCTTACTTCTGCCAATCAACAGCAAGTACTTCCCAGACCAATGGTGCTGCACAGAGCACAGTAAGGGTCTGTTCAACTGTATGAATAGGAATGCAGGGCACAGAGAAAATGGCACATTTGGTTAGGAAGGGGTAATTGCATTTCCTAATTTCCCAACATTTGAGTTCTGGGAATTAAACTCTCCCATTCTGAAAAAACCACAAAGGGCACACAGTAGTGCTGAGCTCCTGCACTCAACTCCTCAAACAACATTTTTTGCATGTGAATTTTTCTTGGTTTTTGAGAAAGTGGGGGAAGTGAGGAGGTATCATTCAAGGGCAAATGTGAGTAGAACAAAGTGCTGTGTAGAGTTTTCAGGGGCACTTTTCAGGTATCAACCAGAGGTACCACTAGGCAGTAAAGGAAGTCCTACCAGGGCCCAGCAGAAGCATATCTGACATTACATGAACTCCAGGGCATTAAGTGATACAATATTTATGTGGATAACTAGTCATAGTTTTAGTCTGGATCCATAAAAGCCCAGGCTTACAAACTAAATACAGAAGTCAGGCAAGCAGGGAATTCAGAGTCATTAGGACTGCAGATCAGCAACAGACTAAACCACCAGCTGTGTTGGTGGATGGGTTGCTCACATTTCTCATTCACTGAGCTCTTCCTTGCGGAGCCCAAACCGGCCCTCTAGCGCAAGTCTGTTGACCCAGGCTGGGAGTCTCAATTCCATACCCCAAGTGGCATGCCAATTTTCAGGCCAATCCATAGAGCCCTGCACGGATACAAATGTATATCCGCGGATGCGGATATCCGCAGATGTAAATTGGTACCCATGGAACCACAGGGCTCTCCCGGGAACTGCAGCAGCAGAAGGAGCAGAACATGGGGCTGCCACTCCCAGGAGCCAGAATCCCGCATCGGCTGCTCCTCTGGCTGTACCATCCTCAACCCTGCCCACTGGGGCGGGCATCAGGCTCACCAGCAGCTGTCCCTGGTCGCACTCGTGTTCAAACGGCACGCACACCCCCAGACAGGAAACGCAGACAGCTACGTGGAAGGGCTGGGGGTGCTACAGCCACGCCAGAGGAGCTGCTGGCACAGGGAGCTGGATCCTGGGAGTGGTGGCCCCACATTCTGCTCCTTTCGCCACTGCAGTTCCTGGAAAAGCCCTGAGGTTCTGCAGATACCAATTTATATCTGTGGATAGCCGTATCGGTGGATATAAATTTGTATCCACGCAGGGCTCTACCAAGCTGAATATCCATGTGGATTTTAGAGCCCTTTGAGCCATTCTAAGCAGAAAGCTCTGATCAACCCTAACTATGATGTTACATGGGCTGCTCCATATTTAAAGGAAGATTATGACTCACTAAACACTGAATTCAGGGCATTAATTTACCAGGAAGGCAAAGGGTTTATCTTAACTGAATACTTGTTACAAAATAGGATTAAGAGTTCAGAAATTTTCCTATATAGGTCCCCAACTTTTAAGAGAATCTGTTCAGGAGCTGTAATCCCTTTTATCTGTAAAAAGTTCAGTATTTCTTCCTTCCCTTTGGGCATCCCCCAGGTGTGGAGCTATGGGTCATCACATCCTAGTTTGGAGTTTATAGTTTGATTTTCACCTTTTATCACGTCTCAAAATTGATTTATTCCAGCTGGTAACACAAGGCAATTCTGTCATCAAAATTAGAGAGATTTGCTTATTGGCTGCAGTCTGAATCCAACTCCCATTGTAGTCTATGGGAGTCATTTCACTGACGTTAATGGGAGCTGGATCAGGACCTGTGTCAACATGTGACAAACAAATGTACGGACAAGTTGGAACTTTCATGCTTGTTTAGTTACCAGCAATTGATGTAATGTCAGATCAGAGCATATGCACCGGGGCAGCGTGAAATGTTGTTTCAGCTCTCATTGTTTTAGGCATATGAATGCACATCCATCTTTAAAAGCAGCAATTATTTGTAGTGGGGAAGGGGAATCAAGTAGCTTTGGGGTAACTGGCTGAAATGTACTTAATAGATATGACAAGACATGCAATAATTTTAAATCCTGTCCCAATGTGGGCACTGTGTGCCTTCCAGTCAGTTTATTTACTTGAGGTTTTTCTATGATGCTCATCACCACAGTATCTAAACACATCACACGCACTGAAGAATTAATCCTCAACACCCTTGTGAGGTAGGGAAAAATTACTCTCCCTTAAGAGATAGTAGACTGAGGCACAGAGAGACTCTGGACCAGATCCAAAGATGCAATCCATCCCTTATATACTGCTCTGGCAGTGCCAAGGGGCCAGAAGGCAACCAATCTCCCATGCTGGTGATTCCTCCTACATCACACAATGTACCATATAGCCACTGACAATAGGCGTAGGCTGGGGGCTGAGAAGGGGCCATTATCAGGTAGAATACCATGGAGAAGCCACTAGGCCACTCTAAAATAAACCAAGGCCAGCACACAACCAGCTCTAGGATCAGGGAGTCTTCCTAGATGGGAAAAGCAAAGAATCTGGCCCAAGGTCACAGAGCAGATCTGTGACTGAACCAGGAACAGAATCAAAATCTCCTAAATTCCAGTCTAGTCCCAGAACCCCAATCCCATCCCTCCCTCCAGCACTCATTATTGGAGTGTTTTCTGATCTAGTCTGTTGACCAATTCTATTGTGTTGTTCAGTAGCTCAGCTCTTGATCTGAAAATCACAAATGCCCCAGGTCTGGAACCTAGCATGTTCTGTCCTGGACAGGTGCCAAGCTCCCTGCTTAGGCCAAGTGATTAACAACAAGATTAAAGTCTGAGATCTCTCAAATCACCAAGGACAGGAGAGTATTTTATAAGACTGGGGAGATAGAATTCCCAGGTACACAGAGCCCAAGCCATCGATCAGACCAGCACCTTTTCCCAAGAAGCCAGCATAATCTATAGAGCACCAATGCAATACATTCAGAGTGGCGAAAGGAGAGGAGGAACTTCAATTCCTAATGAAAAGAAAGCTTGCCTCTCACTCTGCAGCTGGGCCAAGCGTTTCCGCACATCGTCCACCGTGACTTCGAAGAACTCATCAGGAAGATCCTGTGGACCAGCAGACAGTGGCTCTTCCAGATCTGGATGGCACACGACTGTCTCTCGCTCCAAAAGCTGCAGAGCAAAGAGGGAGCACAGGTTAGACTTGAATGGTACGCCCCAGCTAAAGCCAAAGCATAGCATAAAGAATCAGACCTCAGCATTTGCAAAGTAAGGTCCATTCACAGGCTGCATCTCTCTTCTAGGAAAGACCTGCCCACAGAGATCTTGTCACCTACATAACACACAGACCTTATACTGTACTGCAGCTCTAGCTAACCATTCCCCTGCTATAAGTACCAGAGAGCTGCTCCTCTCCCAGTGTCTGTCCACACCCCCAAATCTTCCCAGTGGTAGAGCACAGCTGCCTTCTCTCCCCTCCCTGGGGCAACGCATGCTACGTACCTGGAAGAAGTCCTGCTACAAGCACCTGGATGTCTGAATCACCACCAGCCAATCAGATTACTCAGTTTTGGAACAACTCTAACCTTTTAGAACCCAGACAGTCTCAGGTAGATGAGAACTTGTATGAGACAGAAGAGGAGAAAGTGCTGCAATCCCCAGAGCCAAGAGGCAGGCCAGTGGGAGAAACGAGCTTTTATGGATAATATACAGTTCTGTAACCAGGAGCCCCTGACAGCCAGTTGCCTGCCTGACATGGCCCAAGACTCCATGATTTAGGATATTCCTATTTAAGCAAACCTTTTGGCCCTCCTCTCTCTCACACATACCCGCCAACCAACCTTCAGCACACCCCTGCACATGGCCTCCTGTCCCATCCATTCTCCCTTCCCCCATGTACGGGGCCCCCTGGGAACACGAAGCGTCTCTCAGAGACAACGCAAATTACAAGGCAAGGTTTGCTATGTTTGTGGGCGCCGAAGGGTAATTTGAGAAATTAAAAGAGCGAGGTTGCGTGGGTGGGACCCTCGGCTACTTTTAGAAAGTCAAGTGGAGTTAGCTCTAACTAAAGGGTGAAGGAGCCTGATTGCAGCTTTCTCTGGGCTGGGAAAGAGGAGTGCCCAGAGCTGCAGCATTCCCTGGACTGCGAGCACAGGAAGAGTTCCTGAGCTGCCAAGATGCCCTCTTGGAAATAGACTCCTGCATATCAATCTTCCAGCACTAGCTGTTTACAGAGTTAGGTAACAGCTGCACTGATGCAGCTGTAGTGCATCTGGTGAAGACACTCTATGCCAATGGGGGAGCACTCTCCCATCAGCATAATTACTCCACTTCCGTGAGAGGTGGAAGCTATGACAGTGGGAGAGCATCTCCTGCCGACATAGCACCAGTATAGACACTGCTTAGGTTGATCTAACTTGCGTACTTGACAGTGGGATGGTGTCTTTTTCACAACCCAGAATGATGTAAATTAAATAACTTAAGCAGTATTAGAGGGGTAGCCATGTTAGTCTGGATCTGTAAAAAGCAACAAAGAGTCCTGTGGCACCTTATAGACTAACAGATGTATTGGAGCGTAAGCTTTCATGGGTGAATACCCACTTCATCAGACTCATGTATTTAAGCAGTACTGTAGACCTGCCCTGGGTCTCCTTCAAGCCAGGCAGAGGAGGCTACCTCTCTTACGTCATTCTGGGCTTCACATGAACAGGACACTTTGCCATCCTCCCAAACAGAGATAATTAGATTTGATCTCGCTGCAATGATCAACTCTAAGCACATCTACAGCCTTGTCAAATAGTTCTGTACCCATCACCTCAGGAAAAGCCTGAGGAAAACATATGGAGCATGCAACATGCCCTGAAGGGTCTCTGGAATCCCCAGGAGAGAATTCCAGAGTCAAGGGAATTCCAGAGTCAAGGCACTCACCAACAGTGCCTCATTTAATATAATTGAGGCTACTAACTCAAGCACCTTGACTAATCATGACAGTGGCAGAATCCCACAAGAAGAGAGACAGGCTGGGCCCAAACCATTTAGGGCTTTGTAGATTAAAGTCTTCAGCCAATGCGCATCAAAGCATAGGTGTAACATGCACCTATAGGGATACTCCACTTCAGAGGAGGGCAGCTACATTCTGGTCCCCCTTGCTCAATTGCTTTTCCTACTTTGTGTTTAACTCCATTGGGCTACAGTCTGCCATAAGAGTCATACAGACACCTCCATTGAGACAGCAGGAGGCCAAGGTCCTTCTTCCCCATATCATTCTCTGTCAGCTAGTCAGAATTACAGATAAGTTGTGCAATAAAACCAGGATCATCCAAAAGATAAATTCTCTTATCTCCATGCCCATGTGCTCCAACACTGCCTCAATACCTGCCAAATACTAGTCCAGCTGCAAAGCTGTGCCCCTGCTGTGGTATGAAATATTCTTTTCAACAGCACTGAATGCTGAATATCTGAAACAAATTCTGAACACATGAGTATAGAAACAAGCCTCTGAGTTAGTGACTGAAATAGCGTAACATTTCTCTGTATAGAATATTCAACCTACACTAGAGATAAGAAATTCCAAACCTGTCCAAGGGGTCTGCAAAAAAACCCAATGCAAACAGAACAAGAATTCCCACCCACTCGACCTTTAAGCCAGACCCCAGTAGGACACTGACAGCTCTCAGCTTTAGAGAGAATTGCCGCGGATGGATCTGTAGGCAGCAGCACACAAGTTAGGAGCCTGTGCCCTTGCAAAGCTCCTGCCATCCAGTCCCTACAGTTGCACCAGTTCCAATGACAGAAACATGGAGAGCAGCACATCTTGTACACACAGGCCTACCACCGAGGTGACCATTTCGCAATAGATGATACAGCCTGAAGAGACACTGCTACTGAATAATACTTCTTCATCTAGGTAGCTTACTCTCAGTGGTATCATCTGTGCCTCCTTCCACTCCATCGCTACCCATCCACACAAAACAGTATTTATGAGCTGGAGGAGCCAATCTGTTTCTGTCACTTCCCCCAGTCTGTTTTACCCAAAGGGCAGCAGCTGCCATTTGCTGCTTCTTGTCCCATTGATATTCATTCCCTATATTCCATGGGCCTTTCTGAGTCCAGTTGCTTCCATCTCAAGTTTGGGTCAGAAATTATCTCAATTGGCAACTAATAATCTTAAGTATAAGCAGAGTCTGAAAGCTACCTTCCAACCCCCACTCCTGTGAGCAGCGTCACCCAACAAGGGGACACAGTAAATGACATACACACGTCCCTCTGTAGGAGGTCCAAAAGCCTGTGATCTCAGAGCACCTGCTGTGGATGAAGTCTCCCCACAGACTCATGCCCCTTAGCTTCTCAGAGCCAGGGGCAGCTATGTGTTCTCACAGGCAACGAGGGGGCTCAGGGAGCAACAAGCTAAGGCTGCCCACACAGAGGAAACTGCTGGCTACATCCTAATCCCATCAACTGTGCCCAACCCTGCTATCCTCACCCCACCTCCACCTCACAGTTTAGTCCAGATTTCTCTGAACAGGAAGTCATGGCAGAGGGAAATACTCGTTAGCTGACACTAGGAAGTTCCGCTCTCTACTGAGATAATTAATGGGAAGGGCACATTGTACCTTTCTCCAGCAGCAGCTCCTTCCGGGAAGCTTAGAGCAAAAGCATTGTAAATCAGGGAGATGATAAACCCTGCAACACCAGTTCTTGGTCATGGTCTCCAATATTTCCTGCCCAAAGTTGAGTTTTCAGGCACTTCTGATCAATATGATGGAGCCATCCATCAGGCCTCAGTATGTCTATACGAGACACCCAATGTCAGCAATAATGCCTATCGGTTTGAGGTCATCACTTTGGCTCTGAAAAAGGGAGCAGTGGAGGGAAGCTCTAAAAGCTCCTTCTGACTTCAAAGCAAAGTGGTAGACAGATCCAGCTCCTCTCCCCACTGCAGTGAGCTCTGATCTCCAGGGGAATTTGGAGTAAAGCTACCTTCTAATAATTGATGTTTTGACATCAAAGCTAGCATGCGGCTGGTCTGTAAACCATCCTTAACCCAGAAATGGAGAGACACCTGCAGAGATTTTATCCAGTCTCTTCATTTCAATCCAAATGCCACACACAGGCACAGCATTAATGGGAAGATTCTTTTACTAAAATGGATTTTTGATGTTTAAAAAAAAAATTGATTTGTTTTGGGTTTTCTCCTCAGGTCTGAAAAGAGACAAAAAGCAGATGCCATGTGGCCGGCCCTACACTCTGTGCTGCTGCTGGGAGTGAGGAGGGCAGAGAAGGGCAGGAGTGGAGGCGGAAGCTCAGTTTAATCAATCAGCAGCAAAGGCACCCGAGATCAAAGGGCATGAAAGCATCAGTCAAAGTCGCATTCTGTTGAACATGAGGGCAGAAACCTCCAGGAGCACCTGCTCCCGAAGCAGCTCTCACAAACTGGGAGTGGGAAGCTGGCTCTAACTGGGTAGAGCAGCACTACAATTCCAGTGGAGATAAGACTTGGGGAGGCTGGAATGTAAACTAGAGTCCTCGGCTGTGTGTGGTCAGAGTCCCAGTCAGCTCTCCAAGCCTATCTGAACCCAGGCTGCAGAACAGTGTCCCATATAGCTACAGGCAAGACATGAAAGGGGAGCTAGGTTTGGCCCTACACCAGCACATAGAGGTGAAGGATGACACCAGCCCTGCTGATTCTTCAGCCATATCTCTACTGAGGAATGAGAGTCCGTTCCCCACTCCTGACTCCCATATAGCGGGAACAACAGCCAGAGGGAGACAAGCTCAGCCTGGGCAAGCAGCAGGCACATTGTCCAGCTCTTCAGGCTCAAACCCCTCTCTCTGAGGGGTTCAATTCCAAGGACCAGCAGTCTGGAGCATACATGAATAGTCATAATTTAACTGGAAAACCACCCATCTGCTACACTATTTGGGGCTCAGGAATCCTTCCAGAGTCTGGCTTCTGTTTCTAGGCAGTGAACCCCTCTCAACAATGGGGAGCACCCACAGAGAAACCTGCCAAGGAGGAGATCATGCACACACGCTCCACCCTGTTGAGCTCTCATGAAGCCGGGCTCTCTGAACCTCACCAGACATTTTTCTTGCTACTTCTAAGATTTTATTTGTTTAATTTCTTGACTGGGTCAGGTCTGAGGACAAAGGTAAAACTCAAACCTCAAGGATTTCATAGCAGGAGGCATTCAAAAGGAAAGAACAAAGAAGGGGATTCTGTAAAGGGTTAAAAAAAGCCAGCCCCTGGGTTTGGGAAATAACCCCTGAGAGACTATCATTCCCAGCTTCTGGAGAGTGGACCCAATGGCAGCAGGGGAAGTCTTTATCAAATTGTGACCTCCATTTTGTCTTGTAATCTCCATTTTCTATTAGGACCTCCATTTTGTATTATGTGCTGAACACATTTAACTTTGCCCAAGGCAAGGTTATTGAATTACATTCCAGCTAGCCTCCCTCCCCAAGAAAGGTTTTTGACACTGATGGAATGTGCCCCTCTTCACACGCTACACACTGTTGTAATCATAGAATCATAGAATATCAAGGTTGAAAGGGACCTCAGGAGGTCATCTAGTCCAACCCCCTGCTCAAAGCAGGACCAATCCCCAGTCAGATTTTTACCCCAGTTCCCTAAATGGACCCCTCAAGGATTGAACTCACAACCTTGGGTTTAGCAGGCCAATGCTCAAACCATTGAGCTATCCGTCCCCTCTTTGTACAAAATATGCCTTGTAAAGTATCATTTGAAAATTAATAACTTGCTGGTTAATAATATCATGGTGAAATGTATGTAGCAACCTTGTGTGTCAAGTTATGAAATCCCCCCATGGTGATGTTAAAGGCACATGTTCAAAATCATGTAGCCCCCATTAGATATAACTGGTCAACCAGGCCTGTCTTAAACAAAGGGAGTATGTTTTACCTCAATCCGCATGTAAGTGGTAAACAGAGTCCTCAGACAGCAAGGGGGTGAAGAAAAAAAGAAAATCTGAATTTCAGCATACACGGGTGAGGAAAAAAACTGCAAGACACCTTCTTACACCCGACTCCATGTTTCCTTGCTCTCAGCTGGAAAGAACTTTATCTAGGGGTCACACTCAGAAACATGCATTTCAAAGGGTGACCTAACTATAAAAGTGAGGGGCAAAAACACCCCATATTCTCTCTCCTTGTCTATCTCTCTCTTTTCACCTACAAAGACAAAAGAAACAGCCATTGGACCTTGGGAGTAGATTCTGACATGAAACTTGATCAGCAATGCTACTGAAAACCTGTGGTAAGAATTTCACCTTGAATCAAGTTTAGTTTGTTAAGTTTAGTATTAGGAAGCATTTTCTCTCTCTTTTTCTTGTAACCATTTCTGACTTTAATGCCTTACTACTTCTACCCACTTAAAACCTCTCTCTTTGTAGTGAAATGAACTTGTTTTATTCTTTTATCAAAACTAATCCAGTGCTGTGAACTATGTGGGTAATTCCATTTAAGGTGGCAAGCTGCTGCACCTCGATCCCCTTAGAGGTGCAATGGACCTCATCTATCTGAACTGTCCAGGAGAGGGCTGGATAGTGCAGAACACACGTTTTGAGGGGAAAGTCTGAGGCCAGGAGTGTGCTGGAGTCACCCTACATGTAGTAACCAAGATTGCTGGAAGCCAGAGGGTGGCTTCTGGCTTCGGAGTTGCTGGACAAGTGCTATGGCTTTACAAAGACACTCTTGGTTTTACCTGCAGGCTGCTTGTGAGTGACCCAAGTTGGAAGCTACAATAGCAAAGCATTGTAAGGCACCCAAGTTTGCAGGGCAGTGATGGCAGCCCCCTCATTTGTGTAGACTGCACCCCAAAATGTCAGACACCTCACTGAAGGACCATCACTGAGAAGCCATCAGCTTTGGTCTCTCAACTGCTGGCCCATGAAACAATGGATTTTCTACACATGGGCACCCGCATGGCCTGTAAATAATGCAGTTTGTTTGTCAATATGGGCACATGGCTAAAGGGAGAGAGACTGTATTTGGGTGGGGGGGAATGCTTTTCTATGCAGGGGGCCAAACACTGCGACATGCAAGCAGGACTGGGTGGAAAGAGAAGGCAGAAAGGATTCTGGCCTGCCTGAAACACACAGAAGCTTGAACTCACAGAAGGGGTGAGATCAGACTTGGGAGGAGGCATCTCAAGACTTCTGTTATTTTTCAAAGATCTGTAACTCTCTAGTTCTTTTTAAGAGTAAAGTGACTGTGGTTAAGAAATTTCTTTGCTAAGCCTGTGTTCCTTGCTCTCTTTGCCACGTTACCCCCGAAGGTGTTAAACTAGAAGCCAGAGTCCTAGCTGCTAAGTGGAAATCTGGGGGAGCATATGTAAGCAACTAAGCAACTTGGAGAGAAAGGCGGTACAAGGCACTGGTTTTGAGGACTAGGACAGCTGGATTGGAGAGTTTCATGTCCTAGGGAAGGCTCAGACAAATGGTTTGATCCAGGGGAGTCCTCTCTAGAATCCCTGAACTAGAAACAGCTACTAGACTCTACTCAGACCCCACTGGGTTAGAAGCACATGCAACCCAGGATCTAGGTCCACTAACAACAGATTGGCGTCCACATAGAGAGGCACTGGGATAAGGCTGCGACAGATTTGATAAGGCCATCCATTCTCCCAGGACACCACCCACAGGGGTATATTTCTAATCATGCAGAAGGTAACGGAGCCTCCACAAGTAACAAGCATATCGGGGGGGGGGGGGGGAGAAGAGTACAAGTCTGGCCAATTAAATCCTATCTTTCCTTTGGCAAAACTACAGACTGAGTAGTGGTGGGAAAGCACTCAGTGCCCCATGCCTGGAGGCAGGCATGGCATCTGGCTACTGCACTTAGTGCTGCAGAGTGTTTGTCATGTACTTGGCATGACTGGCACTATAGAAAACAGTTCTTTTTTTAATGCTTCTAACTCAGCCTTGCTGCCTGCATTTGTCCAGGAGACAACACGTTTCAAAACCTAGTCTAACTCCTCTGTCCATTGGACAGAGTGCAAGTTCCTAAATCCCCACCACTCATCTACCTCTGGAACATCACTCAAGCAATCCAAAAAGCAACAACCCCCCAGCAACACATCATCCTTAATATCAGAAGCCACAAGCCCAGTGGCTCAAGTCCTAGGATTACAGGACAGAAAATACTAAAAACGGACACGTTTTCTCTCTCTTGTTAGAAGCCTAATCTCGGGCAAGGGAGGATGAGAGTAAAGCCCCTCTACCCCAGACACTCAAAGAAAGCAAAGCTCCCCTTACCTGCTCTTGCTCCTTTAGCTGTTCTCGGCTGGTCTTAGACTTCTTTGGCTTAGAAGGGCCTCCAGGACTGGAGAGAGATGTTGGCAGCTTTGAAGATAGCATATCTGACACTGGAAAGTCTGCAGCTACAGGGGTCCCCCCCAGACGCTGTCCATCTCCAAAGAAAGGGACAAATGGGGCAGGCACAGGATCTGAGGGAGGCCACAACTCCCCCAAGCTGGCCTGGGATACTTTAATCAAGTCCTGCTTGTCTGTGCAGTTGTTTAAAGAGAAGGCCACATCTCTGGGGTCCAAGTCCTTTAAGAACATGCTTGTGTGAGGTAATGGCATATCTACTGCTCCTTCAGTAGAGACTGGGCTCACTGGCAGCTTGCTAAATGGGGCCGCCATGCCCACAACCTCCTCCTGGCCAGAGGAGCCACATTTCTTCATGACAACCCTGAAAAGGAGACACCACAGAAAGCAGTAAAAGCAAAATCATTGACTGAAATAATTGTCCTTCCTCCCTCTTCCCCCCGAAATGCCCTGGACACAGGGGAGACTGCTGGTCACAAAAGCACAAACCCCCACATGGTGCCTCCATGGGATGACCACAGAAAATAAGTTTTCGTTACTTTGAAGTCAGTTCTAAAGAACCTGAGAATGACCCACTCCCCGGGCGAAAACCCCCCTCCAAGAAACAGCAATAATCATCTGTACAGCCACCAGTACATTGAGCAGGTGGATTGGCTAGTAGACACAGAATAAGACCTCCCACATTCTAGCCAGCAAGAGGCATGGCAGGCCCTGTGAGTTTAATATGCCTGAAATCCAAAGTAGGGAAGATGCAGTCGCAGGTTTTGTCCTTTCCTTAGTCAGAGGGACTTTAGCTTTGAATTGTTTGTTTCACTCAAGAGAAAAAAACAACTCTGCAAAAGCCCCTTTAATCTGCACATCTGGTCAGTGCCAGGATCTGCAGCTGTGGGAAGCACATCTGGGCAGCAGTTTCAGATAAACAGGCAAATACAATAATTACTGAATGCCACGATGTTCATCTCTTTGAACTTTTTTTTTTCATGCATTTTTTGGTACTTGAAACAAAACAAATTTACCACTACAGTGAAAAATTATGAGGGAAGAAGAGGAAAGTGCCCAAACAGGAAGTGCACTTCGCTCCTCCCAACCTGATGATGGCATTGCCTCCAGTCAGACCAAGTGATTTCAGTGTTGTCCTCTCCAGGGCAGCTTTCCCTGCTATCTGCAACAAGAACAGATGCAGAGACTTAGGGCGTGTACTTACCAGAGGAGGCAGCCAAGGAGACTTTGCCCAGAAACAAATGCATAGCAAGGTCAGCACTGTGCCATCTAGTGGACAGCTCACAGGCGCCCCTTCTGCAGGTGGAGCCAAAGCTTCCCACCACAACACCCACCTTCACAGCTCTTACCAAACTTACTCAAATGCTTTGTAGTATTCTTAAGTGTTCTAGCTGCAAAGTTAACTAGACATACATGGCCATAGCTAAGGAGTTCTTTTCAGGGCCAGTTCCACCCCAGAGGTGGGTTTAAAGGCAACACCTCTACACTCTGAAATCAGATTCCATCCATGTCCCTCCCCTCTGACACACTCCCAGAATAAGAAGGATCTGTCCATAGAGTTCAGAAGGAGATGAAGGGGACAGCTGGGGAAGACAGACTCCAAAATACACTCTCACAAAATATTAAACAAAAATAGTAATGCTTGAGAGATCAAAACATGGAGAAAAGAAAATATTTACTGAAGTGAAACCACTGTTGTGACTCTTGAACTTTAAGAGAAGTTGAAAAAAAAAACCCCACAACAGGTCATTGAGAACATTTTATGGGCTCGGAGGCCTGAATGGCTCAGGGTTATGTTCAATAGGGCTTTTTTTCCATACACACACACATCAGGCTTTGAAAAGACCAAAGCTCTTCCACTTCCCCTCAAGAAAGCTGGGAGAGGGAACATTTTCCAGGCTGGAAAGCAGTGTTGGGTTTTCCTTATTTTCAGAAACAGAGAAAGGGAGACATTTGAGAAGAGTTTGCTGACTTACCTCATCTCGCATGTAAATACAGACTGGAGAGAATTCACCGTGCTGCTCCATACACTCCCTGCAAGAAAAAGAAAAGGAAGTGCAACGGTCTGTACGACAACTCAACCTCTCTGAAACCCATGGAGGGGAACAGCACTAGGTAAGATCAGGGAGCCACTTTCTACTCTACTTACACCAGTGTAAATCCAGAATAACTCCATAAAGGTCAATCAGAGCAGAATTTGGCCCAACATGTCCACTATTCCGTCAAATGCAGATCCATGGAGGGTTTTAAAAAAAACAAAGAAAAGCTAATTCCTCATCTGGATTTTGAGATAAAGACAAAGGAATCAGAAAAGTTGATTTTCTTTGTAACTTTGGGCAAGTCAATCTCCCCATCCACCAGTTCCCCATCTCTGAAACTGGCAACAATAATTTTTCATTTTTCCCCACCTTTGTTTAGCTTAGGATATCTATTACAATTTAGATTGTAGTCTCTTTGGAGCAGGGAATGTTTCTTACTATGTACAGCACCTAGCAGAAAGGAGTCACAAATAATAATCAACCTACGGAGGAAAGTGATGCAGCTGGGTCTTGGTACCAGACATATAACATGGACAACAGCATTATTTCATTCATTCTAGAGAGCAAGGACTTGAGGAGGCCATAGAGAAGGCAGCTGCAATAGCCAAGATGAGAGATGAAGACATGGCTAAGAACTTCAGTGAAGCAGGGCATATATCAGCAATGTTGCAGAGCTGGTCACAGGCAGTTTGCAGGCAGAGGAGATTAGGGAAAATAGGGACTTCAGAATCAAGAAAGGAGCACAAGTTTTGGACAGCAGAAAAGCAGCCACAGAAGGTGCTGCTTCTCCTCTCCTCCCAAAAAGAAGCACTTCTTTCTCAGGCCTGGTCTACACTTAAAATGTAGGTCCACATAACTACATCACTCAGGGATGTGAAGAATCCACCCCACTAAGCACTGTAGCTATGCTTACCTAACCCTCAGCGTAAACGCAGCTAGATTGGTGGCAAAATGTTTCCATCACTCGGGGAAGTGATGTTCCTACAATGACAGAAAATTCCCTTCAATCACTGTAGGCTGCATCTACACTACCGAGCTATGCCGGCATAGTTACAGAACTGTAAACTATGCCACGACAGTCCCCCCTGTAGTGTAGACATGGCCTCAGATATTTAGATCTGAAGGGGCGATTTACTCTCAAGTGTACTTCAAGACAGGGAAAGAAGATTGCCAGGAAGGAGGCAGTAAAGGGGTCCACAGGTTTGTATATTTGATAGTCATCGGCACAAAAACAACAGTTATTTACCTTGCAGAAACTAGTTCTCTGAGAAGTTTGTCCAGGTACTGCTAGAGTGCATGTGTCTCGTGTTCAAGGTCAGAACCTTTTGATCAGCAGTGTCTATGGGGGCCATGCCCTGCATATCCTTGTGCTCCACCTTAATATAAGTGCATATAGGGCAGAGCAGCCCCAAAGAGGGGGCTTACTAATCTATTAGAGTTCTTTGAAGGGGTCAACAAACATGTGGACAAGGGGGATACAGTGGATGTAGTGTACTTAGATTTCCAGAAAGCCTTTGACAAGGTCCCTCACTAAAGGCTCCTACGTAAATTAAGCTGTCATGGGATAAAAGGGAAGGTCCTTTCATGGACTGAGAACTGGTTAAAAGACAGGGAACAAAGGGTAGGAATTAATTGTAAATTCTCAGAATGGAGAGGGGTAACTAGTGGTGTTCCCCAAGGGTCAGTCCTCAGACCAATCCTATTCAACTTATTCATAAATGATCTGGAGAAAGGGGTAAACAGTGAGGTGGCAAAGTTTGCAGGTGATATACTAAACTGCTCAAGATAGTTAAGACCAAAGCAGACTGTGAAGAACTTCAAAAAGATCTCACAAAACTAAGTGATTGGGCAACAAAATGGGAAATGAAATTTAATGTGGATAAATGTAAAGTAATGCACATTGGAAAAAATAACCCCAACTATACATACAATACGATGGGGGCTAATCTAGCTACAACGAGTCAGGAAAAAGATCTTGGAGTCATCGTGGATAGTTCTCTGAAGATGTCCACGCAGTATGCAGAGGCGGTCAAAAAAGCAAACAGGATGTTAGGAATCATTAAAAAGGGGATAGAGAATAAGATGGAGAATATATTATTGCCCTTATACAAATTGATGGTACGCCTACATCTCGAATACTGCGTACAGATGTGGTCTCCTCATCTCAAAAAAGATATACTGGCACTAGAAAAGGTTCAGAAAAGGGCAACTAAAATGATTAGGGGTTTGGAGAGGGTCCCATATGAGGAGAGATTAAAGAGGCTAGGACTCTTCAGCTTGGAAAAGAGGAGACTAAGGGGGGGGATATGACAGAGGTATATAAAATCATGAGTGATGTTGAGAAAGTGGATAAAGAAAAGTTATTTACTGATTCCCATAATACAAGAACTAGGGGTCACCAAAAGAAATTAATAGGCAGCAGGTTTAAAACAAATAAAAGGAAGTTCTTCTTCACGCAGCGCACAGTCAACTTGTGGAACTCCTTACCTGAGGAGGTTGTGAAGGCTAGGACTATCACAGCATTTAAAAGGGAACTGGATAAATTCATGGTGGTTAAGTCCATAAATGGCTATTAGCCAGGATGGGTAAGGAACGGTGTTCCTAGCCTCTGTTTGTCAGAGGATGGAGATGGATGGCAGGAGAGAGATCACTTGATCATTGCCTGTTAGGTTCACTCCCTCTGGGGCACCTGGCATTGGCCACTGTCGGTAGACAGGATACTGAGCTAGTCCGACCTTTGGTCTGACCCGGTATGGCCGTTCTTATGTTCTAAAGAGTTCTCAGTTCCCTCACTAATTCAGCATCCCAGCAGAGAGAGACTCTGAAGGAGTGGGGAAGGAGGGTGAGTCATGGGATCAATATGGATAAAACGTCTCTAAGAACTAGTTATTGCTGCCAGATCTCCATTTGAAAAGGTTTGCTGGTATAGCTATACTGTCAAACCTTCCCAGTGCAGACACATCTTATACAGGAAAAAGCATCGTTGCAAGTATTGTTTATACTAGTTCAGTGAGCAAAATAAGCTATACCTGCTCTGCAGATTTCTGGTATAGGAACATTTCGCAGGCAAGCTGCCATGATCCAATTGAGTGTGATCCAATTCCTGATGAAGGTGTCCACTAGCTAACTCATGCAATACTGTAATGCACTGGGTAATCCAGGAGGATAATCTCAGAGGAGAGACTAGTTGGCCCTGCACAGTTTTTCCCAGTGACACAAACAAACAGGAGGATTATCAAGTGGCTTTGTTTTATCCAAGTACCATAGCAGAGCACTGGGAAAATTTATGGTATGCAGTTTGCCTTCCCTAGGTTCAAGTGGGGTTTGGAGAGGAAAACTGAGAAATTGATGGTTTGGGTTTAAATGACAATCCGACACCACCTTAATGAGGAATTTAAGATGAGGTCTCAACACTACTTTATCCCTGTGGACGTACTACTTTGTAAGGAGGACATGCCATTAATGCTTGGATCTCACCAGCCCTTCTAGCTGATGTGACAGCTACCAGAAAGTGTGTTTTCAGGGTGAAATGGTGAAGAAGCACTTTGATAAAGATTTGAAGGGGAGTGCCAGAAGGCCCACCAGAACTAAATATTAAGATCCCAAGAGGTGGGAGATTCCTGAATGGGGGTGGGGAGGATAGGCATAAACCAGCCCTTTTATAACAATGGAATCAGAACACGATGAGTTTGAACAGGAAGGTGGCAAGTTGAAATGGCATCTAACTGGACCCTGACAGAGCTGACAGTGAAGCCCGATAGCTTAAAATGGAGTATGTAATCTAGCATGGGTTAGGACCTTGTTGTGAAGCCCCGATTGAAAAATCTCTGCTAAATCATTCTACAGATCAAAGTGGAAGAGGGCTCCTACTCAATATCAATATTTCTTGGACTTCTGTGGAATAGTCCCCATCTGCTGTGCTCAGCCAGCTAACTTTCAAGCAGTCAGGTGAAGAGACATGGCGTCTGGGTGGAAAATTGTCCCTGATTCTGGGAATGTAAGGATGGAAGATTGAGGCAAGAGATCTGCAGGAGTCTGGGAGCCAGTACTGTTTAGCCCAATAAAGAGCTATAGGTATCACTGTGGCAACAACCTGGCTGATCTTCATTATGACAAGTGCATGAAGGGATGAGGGAAAAGACCTCTAGAGAGGGATGATGAAGGCTAGTGTCACAATTCTGAATCTGAGTCAATGAATTTGTTTAGTTGCCTCAGGTCCAGGATAGGGCACATTTCCCCTTTTCTTTTGGGAGTAAGGAAGTAGCTGAAATAGAAACCCCATCTCTCTGAACTCCTGAGGTGGTGCTTCTCTGGCTCCTACTTGAAATAAAGAACCCACTTCTTCCTCCAATTATCTCCCTGAGATAGGTCCCTCAGAGGGACAAGAGATAGAGAGGAGGCAAGAACTGGAATTCTATGGAGTGGTCTTTGGCAATAATCTCCAGTAACCAATTCTCTGAAATAATCCCAGTTCGTGCCTGAGAAAAATGGGAAAGGTGTTAACTAAAAATGGCAAAGAGAAAGGCAAGCTGTGGTGGAACTAGTATACAGCTTTCAACATGAGCATCAAACCTGCTGTTTGGGAGCTGATGCAAGGTGGACACTGGTAGAAGAGGGGCTCTCTTATGTGAGAAGCAAGACTTCCTCTTAGAAGTGTAGCCATCAGGTGGAAATTCTGTCTGAACTGGCCCTAGGAACGAAATGGTTTACCGCTGGTAACAGGTGTATAGATACTCAGGGATCTCAGGGTGGTCCTTTAGGGTGTGTAATGACTAATCCATATGGGAACTGACAAGATCTGGTCCTTCAAAGTGAAGATCTTCAATCGTAATTTGGATTTCTCTAGGAATCCCTGAGGACAAGTGCCTCCTATACTGAATTCCTGGTGACCATAGGGGGGTGTAGGTGTTTATTTTCTTAATCAGGGGAATCACTAGGGGAAAGTTGTTGGAAAAGGGAAACAGCTCGACTCTGAGAAAAAAGAAAGAAATATATTTGCTGTAGACGTGTTGCTGTCCTCCCCTTGTTAAGAGGGGAGGGTACTGGTGCCAGGGGCTTCTTAGGATTTCTCATTACTGGGGAAACCAGTACCTGTAGCAATGGTACCAACGGCAGTGTCTGGAACTCTAAATCTGTAGCTAGTAATAGATAATAACGTGGCATCATTAGACTCTGGCATTATTACTAGGTCCAGCGCCATGGATATCAGTACTGTAGCCAAGAAGGAACTGTTGCTGGTTCCACCCTCTGGTACTGTGGTTGATTTGGCTTCAGTCAGTGCTGGAGGAGGCAAAAGGTCCACCACAGTGGCCCACACTGAGTGATAAGGCTTGTGGGCCCAAGATTTAGAAAAGTCTCCAGGTTCATGATTCTTTCCTCCTTCTCTAGGGAAGAAGCATGGTGCTCTGAGTCATCCTTGATACTGTCCTCTACCTGCCCTGCCTTGAGGTGGTACCTGTCTTCAGTGTTCAGGTCTCCACTCACATACAGCTTGATCTGAGGGACTGAAGACAGCATGTCAAAGTAGTAGAACTTTTCTTCTCAGGAGTAGCCAAAGGAGCTTTGGGGTAGAATTCCTACTTACTGGGCTGCTGAAGGAATGGGATTTCTGAGAGACTAGTCCCTTTTTTGAATCAGCGGGCTGTCTTTCTGAATCCAATACATCTCTTGCTCCAACAGAAAGCGTTTTAACAGAGCATCTCTGAAGTGGCAGGTTCTGTGGGAGAAGGACCAGCACACCGAACAATGGTCCAGAATACAGGCCTCACCCAAACAAAAAAAAAGGCAACAGTTATGTTCATCCATTAAGGGACTAAAACCATTGAATATAGGCAGGACTTGAAGCACAAGTTTTGAATTCAGCCATTTAGCACTAAGGCACTGATGCACTAAACTGAAGCAAATTAGTCAAAATTGACTAAAATAAAACAAGGAGCTGCCAAAGGCAAGAAAATGTTCCTACCTAACAAGTTCTGAAGAGAGGTTGCTGCATGGCAGCAGGTGGAAGCCATCAAACTCCATCTTGCTGCCATGGGCAGTAAGACCAAATTCACAGGTTATCCCAACCATTAGAGTTGAATTAATTGTAACTCTTCCTGGCAAAGAGTTTTGTAGCTAGAGTTCCATTACTGAGAATGCTCTGGCCCCAGAACCAAGTAGTTTAAATGTAACTCTCTCCAGCTACTGTGTTCCTGTGACACTGCTGTCTTGGAGATACATGAAGGCTAAGACCGACTCGGGGGTAGCTGTGTCAGTCTGTTAAAGGCTTTGATTTTGAGGCTCAGACCCTTTAATTCAGCTCTCAAATGACAGTGAAGTACATGTAATACAGATGTAATGTGCTCAAATCAGCCTTTGTAGTTTAGAAGGCTCCTGCTGTATGCTGGGTCCAGCTCCAGGCAGTGATTTACAATAACCTCACCTGGAGGCAGGGGTGAGCTGCAGACGGTTCGCAACGGTTCGCGCGAACCGTTTGCTAAAATTAGACGCCGGACAGCGAACCGCTTGCTAAAGTTCTCTGTCCGGCATCTAATTTTAGCAAACAGTTCGCGCGAACAGTTGAAAATTCTGCCTCCACCTCCTGCCATGAAGCTCCTCCTTGCTTCTCCTCCCCCACGGCTTCCCGCGAATCAGCTGTTCGCGCGGGAAGCCTGGGAGGGCTGAGAAGCAGGCAGGCTTCCCCGGCCCAGGAAGATGACCCTAAGGTAGGAAACGGGGGCGTGTGCCCCGGCCGGTCCCTGGCCGCGGCCCGTCCCCGTCTCCCCGGCCGCGACCCTGCCCGGCCCGCGTCCCCCACGCCCCCCCACCCCTCCAAAACCCCTCCCGGCCGCCCGGCTCCGGCCGCACCCCCCCACCCCCCTCCGCCCTGCCGTTGCCCCCACCTACCGTCCCCCGGGTACCCCCCCACCCCCCCGCCCCGAGTCCCCGCCCGACCCTCCCTGGCCGCGTCCTCCTCACCCCCCCCCCCCTGTTCCCGGCCCCGCGTTTCGCGGCTGTTCGCGGCCCCCCCCCGACCCCCCCACCCCCCCCGCCCCGGGTCCCCCGCCCGACCCTCACCGGCCTCCCTGGCCGCGTTCCCCCCCCCGCGTTTCCGGCCGCGGCCCTGCCCGGCCCCCCCCCCGGCCCCGGGTCCCCGCCCCGACCCTCCCTGGCCGCGTCCTCCCACCACCCCCCTGTTCCCGGCCTCCGCGTTCGCGGCTGTTTCGCGGCCCTGCCCGGCCCCCCCCCCGTCCCCGGGTCCCCGCCCGACCCTCCCTGGCCGCGTCCTCCCACCCACCCCCTGTTCCCGGCCCCGCGTTCGCGGCTGTGCGCGGCCCCGCCCGCCCCCCCCACCCCCCGGCCCCGGGGCCCCGCCCGACCCTCCCCGGCCTCCCTGGCCGCGGTCCCCCCCACCCGCGTTCCCGGCCGCGACCCTGCCCGGCCACCCGCCCCCCCCCCGGGTCCCCCCCCGCCCGACCCTCCCTGGCCGCATCCCCCCCCCGCGGCCCTGCCCTGCCCCCCCCGGCCCGGGGTCCCCGCCCGTCCCTCACGGGCCGGGTCCGCCCCCCGCGTTCGGGGCCCTGCCCCCCCCCCCCGTCCCCGGGTCCCCGCCCGACCCTCACCGGCCTGCGGCACGGCCCCCGCGTCCCCGACCCCCCCCAAACCCCTCCCGGCCCCGCCCGCCTCCCCGCGGGCCGCACCCCCCCCCGCCTGCAGTGCCCCCACCTACCGGGATGCTCGGCTCTGGACACGGCCCCACCCACCTCCAGCCCGGCCTGGCCCCGTGGCTCCAGCCGCCCCTGCTGTTTTGCCAGGGGGCCGGGGCTCCGGCAGCGCGTGGCGGGGGCCCCAGGCTGCCCGGCTCCAGCTCTGGCCGCAGCCCTCCCTGGCTCCACCTGGCCAGCCACCTGGCTCCGGCCGCTGGGCTCCCGCCGCATTCTCCGGCCGCGCGACTCCTGTCCTGGCCCGGCCACGTCCAGGCAGCGCGGTAAGGGGGCAGGGAGGGGGGGTGGGAGAGAGGGTAGGGGAGTTTGGGGGTGGGGGGGTCAGAGGGCAGAGAACAGGGGGATTGAATGGGGGCAAGGGTCCCGGGGAGCAGTCAGGAAAGAACAGGGTTGGATGAGGTGGTGGGGGCACTCAGGGACAGAGAGAAGGGGTAGTTGTATGGGGTAGGGGTTCTGGGGGGCCATTGAGAATGAGAGGAGGGGTTGGGTGGGGCGGCAAGGGGTTAGTCAGGGGACAGGGGCGGGGGGGATGGGTCAGGGGTCCCGGGGGGGAGGGGGTCAAGGAACATGAGGGGTTGGATGGGGAACGACCCCCCCCCCCAGAGGGGGGGGGGGAAGGAGGGAACCCGTTGTTAAAATTTTGGAGGGAGGAGGGAACCCGTTGTTAAAAATTTGGCAGCTCATCACTGCCTGGAGGTGAAGACAACATAAGCTCCAAAGGAAAGCCATCAGGCTAGAGGAGGAGGCACAGTTTCCTGATCAAACAAAGATGAAAGAAATCATTCCTCAGCACTGTTGCAATCTGTACATCTAGGAGGAAAGTCCGGCACAACCCCACAGTGCCACACTTCTTTCAATGTGTGAGCTGATTCTGTTTATCACAGGTGAAATCTAAGAAATTTCCAAATACCATGTGCCTCCCCATCCCTACTAGAATCACTCTTCTCTTTCCTGAGCAGAGCTTGTGCCAACCATTCTTCATGTAACTGCAGATCTCTTCCAGGCATGGAATGACCAACAGTGTTGAAGGCCACAGAGAGATCCAGCAGTTTCAGCACAAAGGTTTGTTTCTCATCCAGGACCAGAGGGAAGCCATCCATCAGCGCCAGCAAGACTTTGTCCTGCAGCCTGGTATGAAATCAGTGTTGGGATCCAGGGTGACAGCAGAGGACATATGCTTCTGGAGCTTGGATGCCACCACCTTCCAGATAATCATGCCAGGAAAAGGGAAATTGGAGACTGGACAGTTATTGATGGGTGTGTGCATAGAGCTCCTAGAGCAGGGGTCTCAAACTCAAATGACCCCGAGGGCCGCATGAGGACTAGTGCATTGGCCCGAGGGCCGCATCACTGACACGCCCCCTTGCTGCCCCTGGCCCCACCCCCAATCCACCCCTTCCATGAGGCCCCGCCCCTGCCCTGTCTCTTCTCCACCTCCTCCCCTAAGCGCGCGCAGTTTTAATAAATATATACATCAGTAATGCACCTCACTCAAAGGACAAAACACGCACTTAGATTTACTGCCTAAGGCTCTGGGAAGGGAGTTTGGGTGGGGGAGGGGGTCTGGATGCAGGCTCTGTGCTCGATGCAGGCTCCAGGCTGCGGCATGGGGGGTGGGGGTGCAGGCTTTGGGACGGAGTTTGGGGGATAGGAGGGAGTGCAGGGGTGAGCTGTGGGGCTGAGGGCGAGGGGTACATGATGCAGGAGGGGGCTCAGGGCTAGGGGAAGAGGGTTGGGCTGTGGGGTGAGGGCTGTGGATGAGGGGTTCATGATGCGAGGGGGCTCAGGGCTAGGGAAGAGGGTTGGGCTGTGGGGTGAGGGCTGTGGATGAGGGGTTCATGATGGGAGGGGGGCTCTGGGCTAGGGAAGAGGTTTGGGCTGTGGGGTGGGGGCTTGTGATGAGGGGTTCATGATGCGAGGGGGCTCAGGGCTAGGGAAGAGGGTTGGGCTGTGGGGTGAGGGCTGTGGATGAGGGGTTCATGATGTGAGGGGGCTCAGGGCTAGGGAAGAGGTTTGGAGTGTGGGGTGAGGGCTGTGGATGAGGGGTTCATGAGTTGGGGGCGCTCAGGGCTGGGGCAGAGGATTAGGGTGCGGGGGGATGAGGGGTTCATGATGTGGGGGCGCTCAGGGCTGGGGCAGAGGATTAGGGTGTGGGGGGATGAGGGCTCTGGCTGGGGGGCTGAGGATTAGGGTGCAGGGGGATGAGGGGTTCATGATGTGGGGGGTGCTCAGGGCTGGGGCTGAGGATTAGGTTGCGGTGGGGAATGAGGGCTCTGGCTGGGGCTGAGGGTTTTGGGGTTAGAGGAGGCTCAGGGTAAGGGAAGCCTGCCTTGCCAGTACTGGCGGAGGGCAGGCACTAGGACCCTGCACCCTAATCCTCAGCCCCAGCCAGAGCCCTCATCCCCCCACACCCTAATCCTCTGCCCCAGCCCTGAGCGCCCCCACATCATGAACCCCTCATCCCCCCGCACCCTAATCCTCTGCCCCAGCCCTGAGCGCTTCCCGTCCCCCCCCCCCCCAGCCCGGCCCCGGCGGGTTCCCGCTTCCCTTCCCCGGCCCCCGGCCCGGGCCCGGCCCCGCGGGTCCCGCGGTCCCCCCCCCCCGTACCCGAGCGCGTCTCCGGCGGTCCCGCTCAGCGCCGCGTGGTGAGGGGGCGGGGCGGTGAGCTCCACGCCGAGCGCAGCGCTCAGCCCAGAGCTCCCAGCCCCGCCCCCTCCCCACGCGGCTCTGAGCGGGGCGGGGCTCAGGCGCTCGGACAGAGACTCGGCGCTCTATGCGCCGAGGCTCCAGGAGAGGGGTGGAGGCGGGAGCCTCCACTTTTCTCTTGGGGGCCCCTGCGGAGCTCCCCTGGGGAGCTCCGCGGGCCGCAGGGAAGAGCTCCGCGGGCCGCGCCGCATGTTTGAGACCCCTGTCCTAGAGTAAGATGTGAGCATGTTGCTGGTGCATGGGGACTGAAGTTCCATGATCTGGCAACAAGCTCTCTCCCTCTGCACAGAACTGACCAGATCATGGGTCAACACTGGAGAGAGACCATTTCAGTTTCGAGGAAGATTCAGTTGTGTGTTTCAGGCATTAATAGTAAAATAACTAGAATTCAGTATTTGGATTTGAAGCACCCCTTTTATCACAAAATCACTAGAGTTAGCTGAAAAGCACTGAAGATCTCTGCATCATCCCAGCAAGGCTTCGACATGGGGCAGGTTACAGTCAATTCCTTTAGCATTTCAGTGCAAGAGCTAGGGCTGTAAACTTCCTGTTCTCAGCCCTCAGATTATGAAAAGTGAGGGCTCTTCTGCCAAATCCTTCCTTATCAATCACCAAGCACTAATAAATTATCCAAAATAGGGCTGCCATGGGTTCAACACAGACTTATGGTCCAGCAATCAATTCCCCTCTGCGGGGAGGGAGAGTTGTATGCAGAGATCTGAAGGAATCCAAAGTTAATTTCCTCACTTGGAATCGTGTATAAAGCAGTTACTCTCAAGCATAACTCTCAAGGACACTGGGTGACCAAGAGCCAGTATGACAGGTAAGCTCAAGTCTGAAAGTCCCAGAAAAAAAACAGGTCTGTTTCAGGAGACTGCAATCAAGAAATCACATGGGACAGGGAAGCAGGAATCAAGCAAAGAACAGTAGCTGGGCCCTGCTCACACTCCACCCACGCTGCAAAGCTCCACTCAAATCCCTTGAGGAGCCCAATGTTTCTGCTGAAGGGAGGGGTCCAGCAGTGAGATAGTTACCACGACTGCTATGAACATTCCCACTGCTGGGTATCTGAGTTAGCACAGGTCTCACTTTCAGAGATGTTGTCTCAGGCAGCCTTCTAGGCTTTCAAGATTCAGTCCGTCTCCTGGTTTTCCTTGTCCCTCTCTGCCCATTCTTTTAGCAATTTTTTCAGCAGGTCCATCTCCGATGCTCTGTGGGGGTTTCCCCACGGCTTCATCTTTGGCCCTTTTTTCTTCTCACTTTACACCCTCTCTATAGATCATCTGATCAGTTTACATGGCTTCATCTACCTGCCGCATTCTGATGACTCGCAAACTCTCTCCCCTCCATCATTAAACTGTTTCCTTCTATCCAATCCTGTTTATCAGCCTCTCAACACCACCTCTTAGATGTCATCCTATCTGAAACTGAACATGGGAAAAATCATATTTTTTATCTTCCCGCCAAACCCTTCTCTATTCTCCTTTTTCTTCGCTGTTACCAGCACCATCCTCCACAGGTCTGCAACTTGGGGGCAACCTTTCATTCCTCCCACCTCCTTTACCCAACACATACAGCCCATTCCAAGTCCTGCCACTTCTTCCCTCCAGGGTTCATCCTTCTCTCTCCATTCCCACAGTCAAATCTTTCATTCAGGCTCTCATTATATCCCTCCTTAATTACTACAATAGCCTCCATTCTGGCCTCCCAAACATACATATCACTTCACCTTCAGTCCATACTAAATCCTGCCACTGAACCTATCTTGTCGCCCCGTCCCCTCCACTTCACCAATGCTCCATACTTCTTTCATCCATCAGATTTTCACACAATCTTTTCGATGTCTTCTTCTGCACAGCCCCCTATGCCTGGTACAACCTCCCCAGGCTCACCCACAAGTGCCTAGCCAGTCCACATTTAAGTACAGCTTAAAGACTGTAACAAGGCATTGGTAGTAGGAACATGTGTTACAATTCTTGGGCCCTTAAGAGCAGGCATTCTGGGACCCTACACCATTGTTGTGCCACCTCCGGAAGGGACCATCTAACATCCCTGCTGTAAAGGGAAAAGACTGCCAACCCAAGAGAGGCTAGGGAAAGGACCCCCAGTCCCTAGGAAGCAAGCTGTGGACAACCTGCAGCAAAGGCCAAAGGATACCAAGACTAGGGAGGATAGCAGTGTATGATTTGTGTTTTGAAAGGGCAGATTAAAATGGAGAACTGGCCAGAGGCCACATCGTTCAAACTCCAAATTCCTTAACTACCAGGAGAGATGGCAGACTTCCAGCTGGAAGAGGGGGAAACTGAGGCATGGTGGCACCCCCATCAAAAAGACTTAGTTTATAGTGAACAAGTTTGACTTGTTATTCCCCTTCCCCTGACCTCTGTCTACTTGTTTGTTCTTAGATTGTGAGCTCCTTGGATCAAAGCACATTCTTTTTATAGTGGGTACTACTGCAAATAAACAACAGCACAGGGTCAGAGTGACAGAATGTTCTTCACAAACATCAGGGCAACAAACACTGTTTAAATGAAAGAATTTACAGAAACAGATGAAGCTGCCAGACGGGCAGAAGTGGAAGAGAGAAAAGGGACAGCACCCCCTAATCCTGCTGCCAGAGGTGGGGTGTGCAGGACCGCATGCCTCAATCCAGTCTCTGTAGGACAGACACAAATCAAAGATCCAAGAGATTTGTTTTTGTGTAACTGCTGGAAGCCAGAAGGCTCCTCCTCCAGCGGCTGCTAATCCATTACGTGCATTCACTGAGGCAAGCAGACACATCAAACACACTGCTATTTCTTTGATGTCCTGTTCTTCAGAAGGGGAAAGCAGGCAGATTAGATTCCCTCATGTAGCAATCTGACAGGACCTGTAAACATCTTGTGCAAGGAGTGCAGCACATTGAGAGGAGGAGCAGCCTGCAATAGCTTCCAGACTTTCTTCAGACTCAATTAGCAGAGATGGACACTGGAGACCCCAGGGAAATTCCAGTGGATTTAGAATACTTCCCCTTATGCACTTCAGGCAGCAGAGCTCTCCAGGAAAACATCTCCAAAGGGAAAGCCCAAGGAAGGATGCAGCAAAAGCCAACAAATGGAGAACTGACTTATGGCTACCAGGACCCATGCAGAAGTAGCCATAAGTCAGTGACTTCAGCCAGGAGACCATCAGTCCAAATGTCACATGACCAAGTCACAGATGACATCATTGCTGCTTCGTGCATTTAATGAAAAGTCCATCCAAACAGCTGATCTCACCTCCCAGAGAGCAGGAAATCCCACCTGTGTCTGATGGAGTGAAGTTAATAATTCTTAACACTTCACATCTTCAAAGAGCTGTGTGTACATTAACTATTAAGTTGGTGTTACATTAATAACCCACAGCAAATGAGACCACTCCATGAAACCAAATCACACAAGAAAGAGCTCACATTTCTAACTGAGGAAACACTAGCTGATGTGTGAGTGAGCTGTAGAGAGGTTATTTATCACTGCACACAGATGGCTTCCCCACTAGACAGCAGGTATTTCCTCCATTAAAAGGGGGACTTCCTTATAACATTATTGACACCCTTGGGTCTTAGCTACTTAGCACAAGGATTGAAACGCTCCCGGCTCTATGGGGGGGTGGGGTGTTTAAACCCTTGAGGGCAGTGGCAGTGTGACAGGACATGTGTCCAGCCCCTTCCTGTCTCATATTCCATTCCCTCCAATCATTTTAGTCAGTTCTGACTGACTGCACTGAGGTGGAGCTCTCAAAGACACAGGCAGATCCAAATATGATCAACATGTGATCAAAAGAAATATTCCTTAAAAAACAAAACTAAGAGAAAAACATGTCAAAGAGGTAATCCTCCAGACTTTGATAGGAGTTGAGCAGAGCAGTAAGAGCCCTCCAAGAGCATACTCCCAAAAGCAAGAGTCTCTGTGATACTAGGATGTACAGAGGGGGAAATTTAAACTCAGGAAGGCTTGGTGTGACACTACTGGAAGGGAATCTGGCTCACGCTTTACCCAGGTATCTGCCCTTACAATTTAAAAACAAAAACCGGAGTTCTACAGGAGTTCTCCCAGTCTCGCATGAAGGAGCTAAGACGCAGAAGTGAGAATCCTACATGTATGTTATCTTTAGAAAGGATGTTTTGGGTTACTAGAGCCATTCAATTTGCAGTAGTTTAAATCTTAATAATGCCTCCCCAGTCACCAGCATGCCAGCTTTCTTGACCTTCTGAGAAGGGTCCTCAGGCAGCTGTTTTAGTGTCAAACATCATTGTTTTCTTTTGTCCTTAGTCTGAATTGCCTTAGAGGAACTGGTTTTGGATTGTGCATTCAGCCAACCCAAACAACTTTCTCCCCATGTATCAAATAAGGGAGAGACCTAAAAAGCAATGATTACTTCCCCTCAGAACCTGTGCCAAAGGCAAGCTCTTCAGGACTAGTGTGCGCTATGCAGTTTCTTGGGCCCTAGCAAAGATAGCGTATTCCAATGGTGGAAGAGAAATCAGCAAGCTTCAGCTTTTCAGTAGCCCCCAGCCACTGGCTGGCAAAGGATTGATGCTGCCCTCTAACACTCCCAGATGTGATGCAAAGTTCTGCTCTGAAAAATTACATTGAGCACTGTCTCCGCAGCCCAAGGCCAGCCTGCCTGAGCCACAGAATGTACCACTCTCAGTTCATAACCACATCTGCTCATAGGGGACACTTTATCCTCCATTTGCAGCTTCAGTAAATATACTAATTCAGTAACTCAGTCCATGCCAGGAATTGCCTCAACTTCCACACGTTTGAACTCCTCAATTGGTCCCACTATCAAAGGGACTTTAAAAGCAGTAAGACCAAAAGTATTCAGGACACCTGGATACAAACTCCTCCAACACCCAGCTCTGAGGAATGGGGGGGAAGGAGAGGAGCTTCCTCCCCTCCTGGCCCCCAACTCTTTAGATCACATTCCTGTAGAGACCTTATGCATCAGTTATCACATGACATAAAAAACGTTAATCATACACCGTTGACATGCACTGAGACATTCATCTGCATGCTATTACTCGTAAGATTCTTCCAAGTGGCCTTTTATTTCCTAGAAGTCCTAGTGTCAGAGCTCTGGGAACCTTTGGAGGGTTTGGCATGATACTGAGTCACTTACTTTTTTAGATGAGTATTTAAATTGTTTCAGTACTCAAATCAGTTTCCAGTTACACAACATTGCAGCATAGCATCTGCATTATGGTGCAAGAGCTTCAAATGCAACAGAAACTCCCCCATCAAGTTAGAAAAAGTCCAGAGCACCAGCCAGAAAATGGGAACTGAGCAAATGAAAGAATAAAATAGGCAGACAAGGCCAGAAGAGACACATTAGCAAATGGTAAATTCTGCTAAAAAACAGGAAGCTAAAATCCTCCATACTACTCCTGTCAGAATTTGCAGAACTTGCCTCAGCTTCAAGAGGCTCAGCCTTCCAAAGCCACAAACAAACAACAACAAAATCAAAGAGAAGAATTGTCTTTGGAGCAGAGTTTATTAGTTTGACATTTTAAAAAAATGCTGCTATTGTTCTTGAGTCAACTAAGACAGAAGGAATCACTGAATGTAGATTGCAGCAAAGTGGAAGCAAACTACAGAAGCTTTTTAACCCTTAGAAATATTTATGAAGTTCTTTCTAGCTAGAACAAGACAGCAGAAGCAGGCATGAAACCCTAATCTTTAAACAAGACCTAGTCAATGGTTTGAAAATGCCACTTTAGCCTGTACTTGAGGGCTCCAGGCTTCCCCCCAAAGTGTTCAGAGGAAACCAGCAGTTTGTTCAAGAAAAAACCCGAATTGTCAGAACACATGGAACTGCCAGAGCAGACACACCAGTGGTCCATCTAGTCCAGCCCCCACCTCTGGCAGTAGCAAATACTTCAATGCAAATCCCCATAATGGACACATACAGTAACAGGTCCATAGGGAAGTTTATTCCCAGCCTCAGGGAGGAGTTAGTGGTTGTTTTATATTCTGAAGCAAGAAGTTACATTCCCTTTTTTATCCTGGTCTAACTATGAATCAATGTAATTTAATAAGACATGAGCAGAATGTAAGAGTGGGGAGCACAATAAAAATACATTTAATTTCTAGAAATCTCCAAGTGTCTTTTGACAATGTCTAAAAGTGGTAGCTGTCCATCCTTCTTCAGCTGGCTGTTGGAAGTGTCCCTGGAAACAAGCCCTTTCCCTTCTCCCTCCCTCATTGCTCACCTGGTTTGTGTAAAATGGCTGAGAAGTTCCCACAGCGTCTGGCCAGAGCGAAAGGTGTCCTGTAACCGGGAACCACTGTCCAACTGCAATGCAATCTGAACCTAGAGAGGAAAATCCACTGAATTAGATTAAGGACAGGGAGGAAATTCAATTTCTTCACAAATTTTTTTTTAAAAATGTATTTCATCTCTAGGACCTCCTATCCAAGCAGGGTGACCAGACAGCAAGTGTGAAAAATCGGGACGGGGGTGGAAGGGTAATAGGAGCCTATATAAGAAAAAGACCCAAAAATTGGGAATGTCCCTATAAAAATCGAGACATCTGGTCACCCTATATCCAAGGCTGAATCAGGCATCTTACAAACGTTAGGGAATTAAGCTTCACAAGCCCCAGGAGGTACATGTCAATATCATTTCTAATTTACAGTTAGTGAGAAAAACGGAGAGGCAAGATGACTTGCCCAAGATCATATAGAGTGAGTCAATGGCAGAGCTGTGAATAGAATCTTGGAGTCCTGACTTCTAGTCCTGTGTTTTATTTATGTTCCTGACTGGCAGCCATCAGGATCATTCTGAACTTCAAAACATGAATTCCAAAGAAGTGACTTGAGAATACAGTGACACCATCTCAGAGTCTGTTTTGGTTCCAGGTTCTCTCCCCAGAAACAAGACAGTAATGTACAGTTTGTAACTCCCACCCCAAATGTAATACGGGGGGAGAGGGGGGAGGGAGGCGCGGAGGGAGAGAATGGCTAAAACAGCTATCCCTATGAGCAGAAATGAGTTATGAACGATACTGTGATTCTATGAAGAGGTGGCCACAAGGATGGAATTCTCGATGTTTGCAATGCTCCCACAAGAGCAGCAGAAAGCAGTCTGAAGATGCATGGAGGCTGGGGCACACTTAAGGGTTGTTTTAAAAGCGAATTTTTAGAAACCGTAGCGTGAATAGAAATATTTAACTTTTTTAAAATCCCATGTAAACATCTTTTATTGGGGATTGTTGGGATTTAAACCTTTTCCTGCATTGCTGGAAACCTAATACAACCATATGATTTTAGTTAATAAAATCCACAAAGTGAAACTAACCACTCTGCTTTCAGTCCCCCAGTCAACAGAACACAGTTAGTTTTGATTCTTTCCATTTGAATAGTCTCAGATGGGTCCATTTTTTTAATGTGACACTGACGTGACATGACCTGTACAGCGTCCCCAGGCTGCACAGATACAGTGCATGGTGTTGTCAGATTTTTATTCAAGGGCACACAAGCTAAATTTCCACACACTCATGCATGGGCAGACACAATAAAACTTGACTGATCATCATGGTCCAAATCCTCCTCTCCTATAGAGGAGATCATTTGCAAAGGAAAACTCCACTAGAAAATCCTTGAGAAGAATCCCCTACAACTTCCCACTGAGGGGCACGGTTTGCTTCCTGGAAAAGCTACCCCAAAACCTGGCTGATTCTAGAGCTATTCATCCAAAGGCTCTGCTCCCAGCAGCAATGGTGGCTCCCAACAGTCCCCTGGGTTCCTGCAAGTATAGTTCTAATGGAATCACGTTGGGAGTGATTCCTTCTAGCCATTGCTTCCCCTAGGTCCCTTGGGATGCATTAAATCTTATGATTTTTGTTAATAACTTCTGAGGTCCCTCCTGCCCCTGACCACTTAACCCTGCACTGTGCAGACGCTGGACTGCACAGGATCCAGGGAGAAGGCAGTACCACAGAGGCACCCAAACCCCAATCACAGAGGGCTGACATCTATCTGTGGAGGACCCTCAAGAGGCAGATTTCAGCGGGATGATCTGGGGTAATGACTGTGAGCCAGGCCATAGAAAGATTTCCAAAGCCAAATATAGCGTTCCTATAGTTTGCTTTAAGGGAAGACAGTTTCTAAGCACAAGTCTGGAAGGATAATTATTTATAATAAACAATACTTTGTCTCTAGTGCCTCTTCTCTAAGGTTCTCAAAGTGCTTTATAAAGGAGAGATCAATATTACCATCCTCATTTTACAGACAGACAAACTAAGGCCCGGAGATGTTAAGTGATTTGCCCAAAGCCTCACAGCAAGTGGGTAGCAGAACGGGAATTAGAACCCAAATCTCCACTACGCCTACACCAAAGTATAACATGCAGATTAACTCAGAAGACACACTACCGCGTTCCCAGATATCTATTCAATTCACAACTAAACAAACAAGGCTGCATTTTCAAATGGTCTTGGAAATCAAGAGCTTTCTATACAGGTGGCAACCTCCACAACCTTCTGGTGCCGGCACAGACTGAGCATCAGTTTGGGGAATGGGCTTCCCTCAGGCACAACAAACAGCAATAGAGTACTTCCATGGTCCCATGTGTGAATGTGCAACACACATCACTTCAATCCACTCTTCTAGCACTGGAATAGGTTACCTAGGGAGGGGGTGGAATCTCCTTCCTTAGAGGTTTTTAAGGCCCGGCTTGATAAAGCCCTGCCTGGGATGATTTAGTTGGGGATTGGTCCTGCTTTGAGCAGGGGGTTGGACTAGATGCCCTCTTGAGGTCCCTTCCAACCCTGATATTCTATTATTCTAATTCAAGTCCTTGAAGGCCTGACCAGCCATGACCGAAGTGAAAGAAAGCCCTAAGTCCAGAAGAAAGACAACACCTCTACCCCGATATAACACAGTCCTCAGGAGACAAAAAAAAAATCTCACCACATTATAGGTGAGACCGCATTACATCAAACTTGCTTTGGCCCCCCGTTCCTTGTTCCCTGACCACCTCCCCCAGCCCCCCTGTCCCTAATCACCCCCAGGACTCCACGCCCTACCCAACCCCCCCTGCTCCCTGTCCCCTGATTGCTCTGACCCCTATCCACACCCCACACCCCCGACAGGCACTCACCAGCAGTGGCAGGAAGCAGAGCAACCCAGCCCCAGCCTGCTCCACTCTGCCACCTCCCAGCCGCAGCGCTCCACTTCCTGCCACCAGTGAGTGCGGGGAGGTTGGGGAAAGGACACCCTCTGCACTCACCAGCAGCGGGAAGGGGAGCGACGCAGCCCCAGCCCACTCCGCTTTCGTTGGCCCGGCCCCAGCTGTGTCGCTGGGGGGGGGACCCCGCACTCACCTGTGGCGGGAAGTGGAGTGTCACAGCTGGGAGCTGGCGGAGTGGAGAGAGTTGGGGACGGGCTGCTCCGCTTCCGCCGCTGCCGGTGAGTGCGGAGGAGATCCCTTTCCCCAAGCTCCCTCCCGCAAACGACACGGCTGGGGCCAGAGCGAGGGAAGTGGAGCGGGCTGCTCCCGGCCCCCCGCTAATCCCCTGGGCCACTCTGGGACTGTGGGGCCCTCAAAAGTGCCCCCCCACTGCTCCTGCCTCCCAGACATTGGGGGGGAAAGCCCCTGACCACCCCCAAGACCCTCTGCCCCTTATCCAACTCCTCGGCCCCAGCCCAGCAGCGTGTCAGAGTTTTACCACAGTGTATGTGAACCCGCATTATATTGGGGTAGAGGTGTACATGTACCATGCAACTACTTAAAGCTTCTCAACTAGCTAACTATACTACACTACAAATTAAGGATGTTTGGGTCAAAACCTCAAGAAATTGCTCTGGGCACAGAAATAAGGTCTTTAACACCTGCAGAGGGCTATAGAAAGGAAGGAGCAGAGGCAGTTGTGGCTGCATAGCCCTTTTATAATTTCTGTTCAGTACATTCAGTGCATGAGGGGTGACCATGCAACTCCAACAGGCATTGCTTTATAAAAAGCTTTTCACACCTATGAGGCATCTCCAACAAGTATGACTATGCAGAGGCCAACTTGAAATTCCTGATAATTCCAAAGGAAAAATCTAACAGGAAAAACAGTTTTCCATCACAGACCAGCCCAAGCTATTTCCACATTTAACGCTTCTCCCTACTGGACCTTACTCACTAGATTTATCCCCAAAAATCTGGTAACTTTATAGCAGTATTCTATGAACTCACTCCTGCTGAATTAAAGTAGCTTATGATCACTGGTTCCAAGCTTCCCTTTTGTTCTCAATCAGTTCCCCCCTACCAGTAAGTAGCAGATTGAGACAGGAGGACGGGTTGGTTGCCTCTGGTTGTAGTCACCACTTTTTGGATGGCAAATGGCCTTCTAACATAGGTAGCTTGTTGATGATTAATCTTTTTGGCTGCATTGTTACCGAGAATCCCCCATAGGGTAGTATCCCATGATTTCTAGTGAACCATGGTTTTCACCAGCCCCATAAAAACCAAAATTACCCAAGGATTCAGAGAATGTGAACAACCTCAAAAGGTCATGAGCACAGAACACCAAAAAATGCTTTCTTCCTATATATCTAGGTTTTTATATGGACCTTCCACCATAGTGCCTGAGCAGCTTGAGGGAGACAGAGACAAGAGAGTCAAGCCAAATATTTTAGCATATTTCCCTTTTCAAAAGAGGGTTAAAAAAAAAAAAAGGAGACACTACCAAGTGTAGCAATCTACAACAAATTCCTTTGTGGACTGTGTTTGCTATCTACCTGCCCTTGTAGTACTGCTAAGAAACAAGAACCTTTCTGCACAGAAGAAACAGTGAGCATTACATGGTAGCTAAGTAGTTTCATCCCATTACTAACAGTCTCCTATTTTCTTCTTAGCCGGAGACCAGCCTTAGATTATCCTCAGCTACAGATGTGCGCTGACAGCTGACATCACCATGCTACGAGAATCCTGCCCAGAAATTCAAACTGGCAATTACATCAGTTTTTGGGCAACAGTTCAAAGCCAAAAATGTCACGAAAGTCATATTCAGTCAATTAAAAACTCTTTTAAAAAATCCCAGGCTGCATATAAAATACTACAGAGAACAATGTCAATTAGTTGCTAAGTTTACAAATGTGCATGAAAGATGGATGGTTGTATCACCAGGTTAGCTCTTTGTAATAGTGCCTTCCTTCCCCATCCACATCACAAAAGGAATCTGGTGGGCACTACTCTGCAGATATGTTCTAGAGAGGTCAAGGGGCCTTACAAACATGCTGATGATAAATCCCAGACCAATTACCATTCTACTTCCCAGACATCCAATTTGCTGAACAAATCAGTGATTTATCAAATCCAGGATCCAGTCTCTAGAATCGACTACCCCAGTGCCAAATGTGTCAGGGGAAACCACATCTCCTCACGTTCACAAACCTTCACATTGGCCCCAGCCACCTATACCATGGGGCCCACACAGTGGGAATTCATCCCCAAGCCTGTGGAAATCAGCCCACACCATTAAGCACAAAATTGGATTGCCTCTATTTCAGCACATAATTACTAATGTCGATTCTGCTCATGAAGTTATCCATAGATTTGAAAACCCAAGTGCAGTATTTGACACTGGCAGGGAGTTCTCTTGGCCAACTACATATTGTACAATGTATTTTCTTGTACTGGTTTTATACCATTAAATTCCATACCTTGTTGTTCTTGCGTTATGGGATGGCAACTCAGTTTAAATTCCACACTTCAAGATCTTAAAAACCAAGAGTCTTTAGAATAGCAACTGTCTTTTTTTAATTACTTCTCTGTACAATGCCCAGCCCCAAAAAGGCGTGATCTCTTTAGACTGTACTATAATATAAATAAATAATATCTTAAATCTCCTCTAGCCCACTGTTTCTCAAACTGGGGTCCACTGTCCCTGTGGGTCCCTGAGGGTACTCCAAGGGATCCATGGGCCCCGCTGATCAACTCTTCCCCCTATCTCCTGGAAGTTACTGAAGCCAAACCAAGAGATTTTAGGTGGTAAAAGTTCAGCAGCATAGCAGGGTTACGGCAGGCTCCCTGCCTGCCCTGGTTCTCCACCACTCCCGGAAGCGGTCCGCTCATCCCTGCAGCCCCTGGAAGGGGGGAGAGGGGAAAGTGGGTCTCAAGCTGCCCCCACCCCGAGCGCCAACTCTGCAGCTCCTATTGGCTGGGAACTGCGACCAATGGGAGCTGCGGGGGTGGTGCATGCAGGCAGGGGCAGCATGCGGAGAGCCCTGCGGCCCCCCTGCCTAGAAGTCACTGCCGGAGAGATGTGCCGGTCACTTTCAGGAGCCACCCGAGGTAAGCGCTGCCCAGCCAGAGCCCACACCCCTCACCCCTTTCCACACCCAACCCCCAACCCCAGCCTGGTGAAAGTGAGTGAGAGTGGGAGAGAGTGAGCAATAGAGGAAGGGGGGATGGAGTGAGCAACAGGAGGGTTTGGGGGTCCCCAAAAAAATTTAAATCAAAATGGGGGTCTTCAGGCTACTAAAGTTTGAGAACCGCTGCTCTAGCTCATTTCTTTTCCAGGGGAAGTCCTAGTGGTCAACTTCTTTCACATGTAACCCCTTCCCCTTGGCCCCTAAAACTTACTTGCCCTTCATTTCAACCTCAACTTTTTCTTTAAGATAAGGCAACTTGAACAGGATATATACTCTAGGTGAGGTCCTCACTCCACAGACCTTCCAGCTGCACCACACCTCATCCCTCTCCCCAAACAGCAGTTTGTAGTTAAAAATTACAGCATATGGTGCCCACCTGGATCTATTAAATGGTAAGTCATATGAGGCCAGACGACCACAAACTTCCTTCTTCCACAAAGTGAAAAGTAAAGTCACTGAAGCAATGCATAAAATGGGGGTGGGGGGGTTATGCAGAGGAGAAGTATGGATGTATGATAACATCCCCAAGTCCAACACAGACGGCTAGAGCAAAGGCTCACAAACTTTTTCACAATATGGACCACAAGCCTATAAAGACAATCGCTCATGGATCTCTGCCTTCCATTACCAGGCCTCACCTGCCTTTCTGTTTGAATCATATAACGTTACTGCAACTTCTGCAAATACCTATGCAAAAATATAACATTAGGGATAGTAGTCTTCCAACACAATTTGGCAGGTGAAAATAAAAAGAAACCAGCATCATGTGTTCTGTCACAAAGTTTGAGAACCTCTGTGTTAGACAAAATATTCATAGTGATCACAGTGACAATTTAATATTTCCAGACTCCACTTAAGCAAGATCACACACTATCCATTTCTAATAATAAAATACAGGATAATTCCCATAAATCACTATTGATTGTTTTAAATAATTTACTGCAATTAAGCATTTAGCTGCTACAGCAATACTTTACAAATCTTTAATATAAACAAAGAGAATAAAAGTGGCCATGGGAGTTATTCCAGCATTTTAAAAATTAGGGCTGTCGCTTAATCGTAGTTAACTCACACGATTAATTGTGATTAATTCTTTTAATCACTTAATTGCTTTGAGTTAATCGTAGTTTTAATCACAGTTAAACCATACCAATTGAAATTTATTTAAAATGTTGGATGTTTTTCTACATTTTCAAATATATTGATTTCAATTTCAACGCAGAATATAAAGTATACAGTGTTATAAATATCTGCACTGTAAACATTAAAATAGTATTTTTCAATTCACTTAATACAATTACTGTAGTGCAATCTCTTTATTATGAAAGTTGAACTTACAAATGTAGAATTATGCAGAAAAAAACTGCATTCAAAAATAAAACAAAGTCCACTCAGTCCTACTTCTTATTCAGCCAATTGCTCAGACAAACAAGTTTGTTTACATGTGCAGGAGATAATGCTGCCCGCTTGTTTACAATGTCACCTGAAAGTAAGAACAGGCATCCACACAGCACTGTTGTAGCTGGCACTGCAAGCTATTTACCTGTCTGATGCGCTAAAGATTCATATATCCCTTCATGCTTCAACCACCATTCCAGAAGACATGCATTCATGCTGATGAAGGGTTCTGCTCAATAACCATCCAAAGCAGTGCAGACTAACGCATGTTCATTTTCATCATCTGAGTCAGATGCCTCCAGCAGAAGGCTGTCGTCTTTTTTGATGGTTTGAGTTCTGTAGTTTCTGCATTGGAATGTTTCTCTTTTAAGACTTCTGAAAGCATGCTCCACACCTTGTCCCTCTCAGATTTTGGAAGGCACTTCAGATTCTTAAATCTTGGGTGGAGTGCTGTAGCAATCTTTAGAATCTCACATTAACATCTTCTTTGCATTGTGTCAAATCTGCAGTGAAAGTGTTCTTAAAACAAACCACATGCTGGGTTATCATCCAAGACTGCTATAACATGAAATATCTGGCAGAATGCAAGTAAGGTTGTGGCTACACTTAGCACTTCAAAGCGCTGCCGCGGTAGCGCTGCCGCGGCAGCACTTTGAAGCGCTAAGTGTAGTCAAAGCGCCAGCGCTGGGAGAGAGCTCTCCCAGCGCTGTCCGTACTCCACCTCCCTGTGGGGAATAACGGACCAAGCTGGGGCTTTGACCATACTGGCGTTTTGCAGCGCCGCAATTTGCAGCGCTGGAGAGGGTGTGTTTTCACACCCTGCTGCAGCGCTGCAAATTTGTAAGTGTAGCCAAGCCCTAAAACACAGAGCAGGAGACATACAATTCTCCCCCAAGGAGTTCAATCACAAATTTAATTAAACATTGTTTTTTTAACGAGCGTCGTCATCAGCATGGAAGCATGTCCTCCGGAATGGTGGCCGAAGCATGAAGGGGCATACGAATGTTTAGCATATCTGGCACATAAATATTTACATGTGCAGGAGACAATGCTGCCTGCTTCTTGTTTACAATGTTACCCGAAAGTGAGAACAGGCGTCGCAAGATAAACTTGTTTGTCTGAGAGACTGACTGAACAAGAAGTAAGACTGAGTGGACTTGTAGGCTCTAAAGTTTGACATTTATTTTTCAAAAATTAAAACAATTTTAAAAATAAATATAAAGTGAGCACTGTACACTTTGTATTGTGTTGAAATTGAAATCAATATATTTGAAAAAGTGGAAAACAGCCAAAAATATTTAAGTATTCTATTACTGTTTAACAGCGCATTTTTGTAATCACACGATTAATTACGATTAATTTTTGTAACTGCTTGACAGCCCTACAAATTATATAAACAGGGGCTATTGAACCCACTGCTGAATACAGCCACCTTTGAGATAAAACTCAGAAGTTGTCTGAGTGCACAGTAAAACAACGCAGAATAAAAAGCGAAAGAGAATCTGTAACAATTTGAGATTGCAGGCGGAATTTAGGGAGGCAGAATATAATTCCTGAAACAAAAATTAGGTCAGGAAAATGGCCTCAATTCCTGGACAAAATGATCTGGAATCTTTAATGCTTATAGGTGATCAGAACCTTAGTTTTATATCTCACCTAAAAAATTTTCCCCCCTCCAACAGCATGTCCTACCATAAGACTGGGACACTGATTTAACACTGATTGTAAATGGGGGTGATTCAGTAGTTGACACTCAACACTACCTCCTGCAGCACCTAAGCATTCTTTGGGTGGTTTCCAATCCAAGCAGAGGCCAAACTTGACCATGCTCATTAGTTGTATGTAGTGTTGTTGTAGCCATGTTGGTCCCAGGATATTAGAGAGACAAAGTGGGTGAGGCAATATCTTTTATGGGACCAAATTCTGTTGGTGAGAGAGACAAGCTTTTGAGCTTACACAATGCAATGGGGTTCAAAAAAGAACTAGATACATTCATGAAGGGTATGTCCACCAATGGACATTTGCCAGGATGGGCAGGGATGCAAAACCATGCTCTGAAATGTCCCTAGCCACTGTTTGCCAGGGGCTGGAAATGGGCGACAGGAGATGGATCACTTGATGATTCCCTGTTCTATTCATTCTCTCTGAAGCACCTGGCATTGGTCACTGCAGGAGACAGGATACTAGGCTGGATGAACCTTTAGCCTGACTCAGTATGGCCATTCTTATGTTCAATAAAATATTACCTCAGCCACCTTGTCTCTCATGCTCATTTGATCTGACAAAATCAAACCCAGTATGGCTGCAAACTAAATAAACTTAGGTGATGTTGTAAAATTGACATACTCTGTTTTCAGTTCCCGCTCTGTTACGAGAGATTGGCACCACCTCCAGCTTGGCATTGTTGGGCAATTTGGCAAATCTCCACTGCAGAGAAAGATCTAGCACAGACCTCTGAAACCTGCAAAAGAAACAAGCCCAAGAAGGAGATCAGGTAAAACCACATGCTGCCCCTCAGATCTCTATAGAGATTTCTAGCAATACACTGTCTGGAGCAGGAAAAGAACTCTGCACTTCTCCACATGTTGATGAAGTGCCATGGGCTGGAGTCTATGGTGCAAAACTGTAATTTTAGTAAGCAAACCCACCAAAAACAATTCAGCATACTGAAAGTGTTCAGACTGGCTGTGGAGGTCATAGACCAGGGGTCGACAACCTTTGAGAAGTGGTGTGCCGAGTCTTCATTTATTCACTCTAATTTAAGGTTTCGCGTGCCAGTAATACATTTTAAGAAGGTCTCTTTCTATAAGTCTATAATATATAAGTAAACTATTGTTGTATGTAAAGTAAATAAGGTTTTTAAAATGTTTAAGACGCTTCACTAAAATGCAGAGCCCCCCAGACCGGTGGCCAGGACCCGGGCAGTGTGAGTGCCACTGAAAATCAGCATGCATGCCATAGGTTGCATACCCCATCATAGACTTTGCGAGGACTCAAGGTTCTCATCTCTTCTCCCAAGACTATAAGGAGGTAGTGTTTTGCCTGCTATATTTTCATTCAGGCCTAACAATAGAATACAAGTGAACAGGCCAGGCAACACATGGCATAGAAAGTAATAGGAATGGTGGAATTACCACCTTTATGGAGATCTGGAGATGGAGGTCTAGGGGTTCAAAATATAAACATCCATTTTGAAGTTTTTGAACAAAGCAGTACATCAGCCCTCTAAGCATCTTTACAGCACGGCAGAGCCTGAAACACATTGTGTATGTGCTCCCATAACACAAGCTTGGATAAACTAACAAAACATGAAAGCACCCAAGGCAATTTTGCCTGCTGTTCCAGGGCCTCCTCCCTCCCAATCTCAAAGCTCAGCCACTGATAGCCATGCACCTTCTGATGTGTGATTCAGGCCTGGGGCCTGCAGAGAAGGCTCTAGGCTTTCCCTGTGGAGCTGCCACCTCTCCCCTGTTAGCATAGCAACTGACTGGCACATCACCAGCTAGCTCACTGTTGATGATATCACTTGTATAATGAACGGAATAAAGAGAACTCTATCCCCTGTCTTCGGAGGGGGACCACTTCAATCACACTGCACAGCAATGACACTCAGGTCTCCCATCCACAACGTTCAGTGGGAGTACGCAGGCGGTCTGAGGCCTGCCCAGGCGATAAGACGAGGTGTCCAAAGCAGCCAAGACTCACTTCAAATCGTACTCGTTGGCGCTGAAGTTCTGCATCTCACAAACTTCCTCTAGAATCTGCAGAGAACAGAAGGGACGTTAGCGGGGCTGGGCGCTACAGAGCCGCCTGTCACTCCAGCTCGCTGGGCCCCTACAGCCACAGGCGGGCCCAGGAGCTCGCCGCGCCGCGCCGCGCCGCAAGCGAGAGGCCCGGGGCTGCCCGCAGCGGGGGCAGGGCGGCGGAGTGAGGCGTCGCTCCCAGCGGGTTTCCTTCCACGGGCCGCTCTCAGGGGTCTCCCCCGGGCCCTCCCGCCGCGGCCAGGACCAACCTGGAGCAGGGTGGTGCCGGGGCCCACCCGCACCGTGACCCGCCGCCCATTCGGGGCCAGCACCGAGACCGCGAAGCCCCCCCCGCCGGCGGCCGCCGCCATCTTCCCTCCGCGCCAGTGCCGCGCCCCCTCGACCAGACCGAGCCGCGATGGGCGGAGCCTACGCACGGACCGCACCCGCGCTGGGAGCCCCGCGAGTCTTGGCGCCAACCCCCGGCTCCGTGGCCCCGCCCTCACCGCCCTGCCCGAGCTGTCACCAGCATTCACAGCCCAGTACGCATGCGCTAAGCCCCTCCCCCCTCAGCTCTTCGTCCCTACAGGGCTCCGCGCGCCCCGCTGCTCTTGTCCCTCCCCTCCTCCTGCACCCCCCGCCCCTCCCCCACACAGCTCCCCTCCGCCTCCTGCACCCCCTGCCCCTCCCCCACACAGCTCCCCTCCTCCTGCAGCCCCCGCCCCTCCCCCACACAGCTCCCCTCCGCCTCCTGCACCCCCTGCCCCTCCCCCACACAGCTCCCCTCCTCCTGCACCCCCCGCCCCTCCCCCACACAGCTCCCCTCCGCCTCCTGCACCCCCTGCCCCTCCCCCACACAGCTCCCCTCCTCCTGCTCCCCCCCAGCCCCTCCCCCACACAGCTCCCCTCCGCCTCCTGCACCCCCCACCCCCTGCCCCTCCCCCACACAGCTCCCCTCCTCCTGCACCCCCCGCCCCTCCCCCACACAGCTCCCCCCCTCCTGCAGCCCCCCAGCCCCTCCCCCACACAGATCCCCTCCGCCTTCTGCACCCCCTGCCCCTCCCCCACACAGCTCCCCTCCTCCTCCTGCACCCCCCAGCCCCTCTCCTCCTCCTGTACCCCAGCCCCTCCCCTCACTCAGCCCCCTCCTGCACCTCCTGCCCCTCCCCTCACACAGCACCCCTCCTCCTGCACCCTCCCCTCATGCAGCTCCCCTTGTCCTGCACCCCCTACACAGTTCTCCTCCTCCTGCACCCCCCAGCCCTCCCACCTGCACCTCCAGCCCCTCCACTCACACAGCTCCCCTCCTCCTACACCTCTACCCCTCCCATGCCCCCACAGCTCCTCTCCCCCTGCCCCTCCCCTCTACCCTCTTACACAACTTCCTGCACCCTGCCCCTCCTCTACACAGCTCCCCCTGCTAAACCTTCTTCTCTGCTACACAGCTCACCCCTTGTACCCACACACTACTCCCTCCCCCTTTTCTATACAGCTCATCCCTTCCCTCCTCACCCATCCCCTCCTTTATACAGCTCTCCCCTGGCATCCCTACAGGGGCGGCTCCAGGCCCCAGCATGCCAAGCGCGTGCTTGGGGCGCTCTGCCGGTCGCCGGGAGGGCGGCAGGCGGCTCTGGTGGACCTCCCGCAGGCATGCCTCCCTGCGGAGGGTCCGCTAGTCCCACGGCTTCGGTGGAGCATCTGCAGGCAAGCCTGCGGGAAGTCCACCAGAGCCGCGGGACCAGCGGACCCTCCACAGGCACGTCTGCGGGAGGTCCCTCCACAGGCACGTCTGCAGGAGGTCCACCAGAGCCGCGGGACCGGCGACCGGCAGAGCGCCCCCCGTGGCGTGCTGCCGTGCTTGAGGCGGCGAAATGGCTAGAGCCGCCCCTGCATCCCTACACATTGCTGCTTCCCCCATAGCTCACACCCCCTCCACTCTCACAGCATGCTCTCTCCACAGTTCCCCTTCCCCTGCCCTCCCCCTGCTGCATAGCTCACTTGTCCCTTTATCATCCCATGCATGCAGCTCATTACTTCCTCAAAGTTCACTCCCTGCCCACACTGCTCAGTCCCCCACAGCCTACACCTCCTCACCCACAACTGTCAGGCCATGTATACATTAAAAACTTTGGTTGACACAAGTCACGTCAGCATAAAACCACCATAGTTAGTATATTGCTTGAGCACATGTGTGCTTGGCTGCTTGCATCAGCATTGCACATACTCACCAGCAGTGCTTGTGTCAATGCAGTGTGTGGTGCACCATCAATAGGTATCGTATCCTAGTGTACAACATGCCACCACTCAGCGCACTGGCTTTTGGGAAGCTTTGGCAATCTAGGGTGGGGCAGAAACAAGTCATGCAGGGGTGACTGGGAGCAAAGGATCAATTTCCCAGCATGCAATGGTCTCCATCCCATAATGTCACCTGTATCCTATAATTTTTGCCCCTTTTCTAAAAATCCCTCCCCACTTGTCTGCCATCTCTGACAGAAGCATGGAGCCTGCCCAGCTCTGAACTATTGTCATAAGAGTTGCAAGTTCATAGGACTCATGATCCTCTGGTGTTTGCAGAGCCATGAGAAGAACCAATTCAGCAGGAAACATCATGAATTCTTGGAGGACAGATTGCTGTGGGATCCAGCAAGAACCAATTCAAGGTTATTGGTATTGTTCACAGAGGAGCTCCAGACAGTGGAATGTTGCTTCTGGGACCAACAAACAAGCACTGACTGGAGGGAATCTCATTGTAATGCAGGCTTGGGACGATGAGCAGTACATGTAGGACATTCAGATATGCAAGGCCACGTTCCTGGATCTGTGTGCCAAGCTTGCCCCAGACTTCCAGCACAGGGACACTAGAATGAGAGCTACATTGACAGTGGAGAAGCGAGTGTGATTGCACTGTGAAAACTTGCAACTCCAGATTGCTACCGGTGACTGAGAAATCATTTTGGAGTTGGAAAATCCGCTGCGCGGGCTGCTGCCATGCAAGTGTTCAGGGCTATTGATCATCTCCTGCTACACAGGACTGTGACTCTCGGAACTGTGCAGGGAATAGTGGATGAATTTGCAGCAATGGGATTCCCAAATTCTGGTGGAGTGATAAGATGCCATAAATGTGTTTTCTGGCACCACCTTGCCCCACAGAGTTTGACAGAAAGGGCTACTTTTCTGCGGTTACACAAATATTGGTGGATTATCATGGATGCTTCACCAATATCAGTGTTGGCTGGTCAGGGAAGGTACCTGGTGCTCACATCTTTTAAAAAACAGGACTGTTCAGAAAGCTACAAAAAGGGACTTTCTTTCCTGACCATCGGATTACCATTGGCAATGCTGAAATGTCAGTAGTGATCCTGGGGGACCTAGTCCATCCCCTTGCTCCCCTGGCTCATGAAGCCATACACCAGCCACCTTGACAGCTCCAAGGAAAGATTCAGCTACAGTTCAGCAGGTGCAAAATGACATTTGAATGTACTTTTGGTAGATTAAACAATGCCAGCATTCCTTCACTCACACGACTGGATCTCAGTGAGAAAAATATTTCAATGGTTATAGCTGCATGTTGTGTCCTGTGTAGTATCTGTGAAACAAACAGGGAAAAGTTGCTGCCAGGCAGAGACAAACCATCTGTCTGCTGCATTTGATCAGTCAGACATAAGAGCTATTAAAGAGCTCAATATGGACCTATAAGGCTGAGGAAGGCCTTGAAAGATCACTTTAACAGTCAACTGCAAACATGTGGTGTGGTGGACTCTGGTATACGTGGCCCTGAAGTTTTGGCAGCTACTAGGAATTGTGTCCCTCCAGTTAGAGCATGCTCTGCAGCTGCCGAGGGGTGGGGCCCCTCACTACTGCTCCCCATCTCCCATAGCCTTAGCATAGTGTCAGTACACACCATCACATCTGTATGTTTGTCATTGATCTTATAAGTTCTAATACGCTGTGCAATAACAATAGTGGGCACTTTCAGTAGCAATAGGCATTCTGCAGTATGTATTATGAAGTAATAAAGTTTATTTATCAACAAATAGATTTGTATTTGTTGAGATGAGTTCCTGTCTGCATCCTATAGAACTTGCCCATACCGGTATTGCCCTGGCCTCTTCTTTTGTCATTCAGTGTTGAACGCATTCTAAGACAATATGCATTTCCTCACCTTTTGGGGGCAAAGCCAGACTTTAAGGCACCTGCTCCCCTACATGGTGTTAACTTCGCTTGTGCCAATCAGAAACAAACACAAACAGGTTTTGGGCCCCGTCCCCTATGACACTTCTATGATGTCATAGTGGGTACTTTATGGCCTGCCTGCTATGTGCAGGCAGGGAGAGGAGAAAGAAAAACGAATCCTGTGTATACCCGTGTATCCTGTGTATGCCCGTAACCGAGCCTGATCACCTCGAAGCCTCTCTCTCAGCTCACGTGTTTCAAACAGAGCTTCTACGTTTGCCGGTCGTTATGAGTTGGTTTGTATTTGTAAGTATCAGTTATTACTAAATGCTGCATCTTTGTTTATAAATATTGTTAGTAGATATTTTAGTCATTGTGTGTTTTAAGTTTCATTAACTCTATTAGCTAATCATACGCTGCTCCCTTACCCCTTGTAATTATCCCCAATAAAACTTTTAAATTTATTAAGTTTAGTGTGTGTGTGTGTGTGTGTGTGTCTGCAGTTTGCATCGTGACCCACACTCTCCTTGCATCCCTTACCAATATTGTCTGTTGCCACGTGCAGACTGGTAAATAACAGGCCTGCATTTTCTTTCGCCCCTGCGAGCCCGTGGCAATCCACAGTATTGAATACTAAAACCAGTGCAAAATGTGTAATTAAATACAAGAAACATTTCTGAAATGAACAGAACAGGACTTAACAAGGAGAAAGACTGTTCCCGTCCATTTCAGTTACACATACACTGAGCTGAGAGAGACACGGCTGCAGTACGTAAAGCAGTGATTCTCCTTACTGTCCCCTGGCATGGAGTGGTTTGGATGCCATGTGGAATGTGGGGAGCAGGGAAGGGAGGTGTTGAAATGGAGTACTCCATTGACTATAAAGGGAGGATAACCTGTGGATCAACAAGAATCTGCAGCATTTGTGTTTAGTGCTGGAGAAGCCCCATTATGTCCTAGTGCATCTCCCTCTCCAACTCCTGGGCCCTTCTCCTGTCTGCTCTTTCCATTTCCATACAATCTGAAATATTCACGCTCCAGGCTTTCTGTTCATGGTCTGATGCTGCTCTGGCTTGCAGAATCTCACTGAACATATCCTCCTATGTCCTCTTCTTTTCTCTCCTTATCATGGTCAAGCATTCCACAAATGTGGAGAGGGTACCCCTCAAGGCCACAAAGGCAGCAGTCACACAGAGGTACCATATGTATAGTTACAACAGAAAAGAAAAGTTAAGTTTCAGAACTCTCTTTGCTTGCTCCCCTAATATTTTAAACATAGGGTGACCAGATGCCCCGATTTTATAGGGACAGTCCCGATTTTGGGGTCTTTTTCTTATATAGGCTCCTATTACCCCCCACCCCCTGTCCCGATTTTTCACATTTGCTATCTGGTTACCAGGGCCGCCCCAAGCAAAAAAAAAATAAAGGGGGGGGGGGATCGCCGGAGTGGCAAAGCAGGGGAAAAAACAAAAACAAAACCACAGCGGCAAAGCAGGGTGGGGGGACAAAAAAACAGCGCGACTGGAACGGCAAAGGGGGAGGGGGGGAAACTGCAGCACAGCTGGAGCAGCAAAGCAGGGGGAAAAAAACCCAAAACAACAACATAAAACCACGGTGGGGCTGGAGCGGTAAAGTGGGGGGAACAGGGCGCTGGAGCGGCAAAGCAGGTGAAGAAAAAAAAAGAAAAAGAAAACCACAGCGGGGCCAGAGCGGCAAAGCAGGGTGGGGGGAACAAAAAAACGGCGCAGCTGGAATGGCAAAGCAGGGAAGAAAAAAAACCCTGCAGCACAGCCAGAGCGGCGAAGCAGGGTGGGGGAAAAACAAAAAAAACTGCACGGCTGGAGCAGCAAAGCAGGTGAAAAAAACAACCTGCGGCGTGGCTGGAGTGCCAAAGCGGGGGTGGGGGAACGGCACGGCCGGCAAAGCAGGGGAGAACAAAACAAAAAACCCTACAGGGCGGCCAGAGCCAGGGGACTCCCTGAGCTGCAGAGTGCGCGCCCGGTCTAATGGGGGGAAGGGGAGAGAGCGAGGGGGGAGCAGCCAGGGCTTCAGGGGGGCGCTCACCCCGCGGCCCCGACCTCCGCGCCGCCTGCCGGGAGGGCTCCGAGCTGCTCCGGTCGGTGGGGAGGGAAGGACACGGGCTACCCTGCCAAATTTGCTGCAGGGCGCTCCCCTCCGTTGCCCCCTACAGGGCGGCCAGAGCAGCAAAAAAAAAAAAAAGCGTCAGTGCCGCCCTAGGATTGGGCGGAACACCGCCCCCTAGAATCTGCCGCCCCAACCACCAGCTTGCTCAGCTTGTGCCTGGAGCCAGCCCTGCTGGTTACCCTATTTTAAACAAGACGTTTATTAACACTTCAACTTCAAAGCACCTGTGCTCTTCAGCCCCAGCCATGGTGAGTATGGCCTTCAGGGGTGTGTGTGTGGGCGGGGAGGATAAGGAATTGTATGAAACAAAATTTCAGCCCCTATTTCCCTGGGTACATGTGGAGGGTAATGGCTCTGAGCACTAGCACTATTTTCCACAGGTGATTTTAGCTGATCTCACTCCTGAGTGTAACAAAGGTACAGAGTACAGCTGTTGCTGGTGTTCCGAAGCCAGCTGGGCCTGCATGCCACTAGTCTGTTTAGTGCAATGGTACCTGCCTGCTGAAGTCACTGCAGAGTGGCACAGGAAAGTGTCCTACTGCAGAGGAACAAATAATCCTAAAAACCCTTGGAAGAGGATTGCAGAGTACCCTCATTAAAGGTTAATTGAGATTTCTCAGAAGGATTCAAGGGACATCTCTGTGCACATAATCAAACTGCTCTGCATGCTTCCCTTTTCCTCCCCCACCCCGTTCAAGGTTAACTCTACAAGAGAATGAAAAGAAGCTAACGCTACCTCTGTCTGTTGCACTGCTACCTCTTCTAGTATGAGTAAGTTAATGAAAAGTCAGTACCTGCTACACTGGGGTTGGGTGCACACAGAGCACCCAACCCCTGTACATTGAAACATTGTAATGGGGAATGCATTCACAAACTTGACTGAGGATCCTTCCCCAACATCAGGCTTGCCTGTGCTTGGCTGCTGGGCCAGACTAGACAGCAGTGGAGTCTCCAACAGAACTTGGCTCATGCATATCTGGACCCTTCCCGCAGTCACATGACCCCCATCCTCCTCCTCTTCACTGGTCACATCAGGAATCCGTCTTGGCTCCTCAGAGGTATACATGGTGCTCTGCAAGGTGACAGTGGTATTTCCCAAGTATGGCATGCAACTTGTTTTAAATGTGGCAGGTCTGCAGCTTGGCAGTGGATTGACTGTTAGCCTCCCTGGCCTTCTGATATGCCTGCAACAGTTCTGCTTTCATGTGGCACTGCTACTGATCCCTGTCGTAACCCTTCACCTGCTTTCCCCTTGCAATCTACTTGTAGATGTCCATGTCCACATTTCTACAACTGCTCTGTAGCAGTGCCCGCACAGCCCCTTCTCACCACAGAGGTCCAATACCTCTTAACTATTCCAGGCAGGAGCATGTCTGGAGCGTGTAGCAGCCATGCTTAGCAGGGCAGTTGCACACAATAACTGAGAGCTGGAAGGTATACTTGCTAAGCTGTACAATCAGAAAAAAGCATTTAAAAATATGCAGGGTTTTTAAAGTGGTGGGGGTGGCTTCTGGTCTCTGTGAGCAATGGAGTTCACAGCTGTGAGCAGAGCAGTCAGTGTCAGCCAGTGTGGGACAGATGCTGGAGAACTGCCATGGTAGACATAGGCCACCCAGTGTCTACACTCCCGCTGCATTGACCATGGTAGGGTGACTGGGGCTCAGTGCTGATCAGGGAGGTGATGTTACTGGATTGCCCCTAATGAGGCACTTACATTGTCAGGACACAACTTTGAGTGTAGACACATGCAGAACTATCTCGATGCCAGGCAATTTAAATTAATCTGACTTTGTTGTGTAGACCAGGCCTCAGCTTGTAAGTCTTTTGAAAAGGTACTCTTTAGTATATTGTGGATTTGTAAACGGTCATATTTAAGTGAGGTTTGAACATCTGTCTACTGGACTGGAGAAAGTGTTATGATTTTGCATTGATGCTAATGAATGTTAAGTGGATGGTTAACACCTTAGATTTACCAACAGTGAGAGGGTACTTGTTGATCAAATGTCAGATTTACCTAGAGAGAGATGATTTTAAACTGTTTGGCGTGAGAGACCTCACCATGTGGAATTTGGAGATTTTGTTGCCCCTGCTCTGTGTGCACTGCCAAAAAAGGAGTGATTTCACAGCCAGATTGTTGGCGATCTGTATTGGTGCGGGACTCACCCCTGCAGCGCCTCCTGCTGGCCTCCCAGGGAATTAGCTCACCAGCCTCCGGAGCGCCCTCTTTTGGCCGGTGTCTCACTACTGCTGTGCCCCCGTGTCCCTCCTGGACCCCGGTGCCCCTTTCTACTGGGGTTCTGCCCCTCACAGTACCCCCACAGTCTCAGTGGGTCTCCCCTCCCCAGGGAACCCCCACCCCCTTATCCCCACCTTGCCTCAGTCTTGACTACTGCCAGTCTCCATCTAGCCCCACCCCTCACTGGGGCAGACTGCAGTGTAAAAGCCATTAATCATAGGCAAGGGGGGTTTGGACCGGCTGCCTCTGCCTACCCCTTTGGGCTGCTCTCTGCAACCCCAGTACCTATTTGGCCTTCCACTAGGCCGCAGCCTGGGGGGTTTCCAGGCCGGAGCTCCCCAGCTCCCTTGGCCTTCCCTCAGCCCTGCTCCACCTCAGGTACTTTGGTACGCCCAGCAGCCAGGTCCCTCCCTCTCAACAGGCTAGAGAGAGAGTGCTCCTGCTCCTGGCTTCCCTGGCTTTTATAGGGACAGCTGGGTCTGTTTGGGGCATGACCACAGCTGAGGCTGCCTCCCAATCAGACCAGCTTTTCCCCTGCCCCAGCCCTCTCCAAGGGCTGTTTTAAGCCCTTCCATGCAGGAGGGGGTGACCACCCCACTACATGATCCCTCGAGGCTGAGGATGATCTCTTTTATAGGTTTAATTTTTCATGGGTCCTTTGATGACTGAGGAGTCTGATCCTTGAGCCACAGGCTTGTTGGCAGACATACCAGGTGGTATTGGAAGACAGGGTTGGGCTGCAATTGCTGTGTGACAGTTGTCTGTCCTTTCTTTTCTGGCGTTTTTCTGTGACCAGGGCAAGGCGATTTTCCTCAAAAGTGGACGTTCCCTCTCTGACAAGTCTTTGCCAGTTATCCCTATCCTGGGCTGCTGTCTCCCAGTGTGTGATGTCAATGCCACATCCCTTGATGTTTATCTTGAGGGTGTCTTTAAAACTTTTCTTTTGGCCTCCCCATTTCCTTTCTCCTTTGGTGAGTTGGGCATATAGCAATTGTTTTGATAAGCATACATCAGGCATGTGCACACAGTGCTCGCTCCACCTCAGCTGGTGCTGGATAATCAGGGCTTCAACACTGAAGATGTTGGCCTCTGTGAGGACACTGACATTAATGCAATGATCCTCCCACTTTATGTTGAGAACCTTCCGGAGACAGTCCTGGTGTTGGCGTTCCAGGATTTCAAGTGTTTTCTGTAGGTCACCCAAGTCTCACAGCCGTACAGAAGAGTTGGGATTACCACCACTTTATAAACTAAAAGTCAAATAGGTGTTCTGATGTTGTGATTGTTGAACACCTTGTGAGTCAAAGGCCAAAGGCAAGGCTGGCACAGCAAATTCTGTGCTGAATCTCGACATCTATGTCTGCCCTCTGTGAGAGATGGCTGCCAAGATAGGCAAAGTAGTCTACATCTTCCAGTTCTTCTTTGTCGATATACATCTTCTTTGCTGAGTCTGATGATTGACCGAGGACTGGCTAGTGGAGAACTTTTGTTTTGCCGATGTTCAGAGATAGCCCTAGGCTTTTGTAAGATTCAGAGAAGCAATTAAGGGCTGTTTGAAGATCCTCCTTTGAGTGTGCAATTACAGCACAATCATCTGTGTACTGGAGTTCAGTTATTGTTGCCAATGTTACTTTAGTTCTGGCACGGACACGAGAAATGTTGAAGACGTTGCTGTCAATCCAATATCAGATGCCAATGCCCTGGAGTAGACAGTCTTGGGTTAATGTTTCCATAGCTGCTAAGAAAATGCAGAAAAGGATGGGTGCCAGTACACAACCTTGTTTTATGCCAGTTCAGATGACAAAGGGCTCAGAGGCAGAGCCACTGCACAGGATGGAGGCAGTCATCTGGTCATGAAGGAGTCTTACAATGGTGGTAAATTTGCTTGCATAGCCAAACTTTCACATGATTTTCCACAAAGCCAAACAGTTGACAGAGCTGAAGGCTTTGGTCAGATTGATAAAGGCCATATACAGTTCCTGGTGGTGGTCTTGACATTTTTCCTGGATCTGCCTGGCTGCAAAAATCATGTTGGTTGTGCCTCGTGGTGTCTGAAGCCACACGGGGATTCTGGAAGTATTTCCTCTGCAAGAGGAAGCGGGTGATTCAGTAAAATTCTACCAAGAATCTTCCCAGTGATGGAGAGGACAATGCCTCAATAGTTTCCACAGTCAGCCCTGTCTCCCTTTTTGAAAATGGTGACAATGTTAGCATTACATAAATCAGCAGGGATTTCTTTGATGTGCCAGATTTTGAGTAGCAGCAAGTGAAGCTTGTTAGTCAGTGTTTCTCTCCCCACTTTGAGTACTTCAGCTGATATGCCATCAGGACCTGGTGCTTTATTGTTCTTCATTTGTTTAATTGCTTTGCAGACCTACTCAGATGTTAGTGGGTTGGCAAGAGTTTCCCAGATTGGGTGCTGAGAGATGGAGTCGATGGTGTCATCAATCAAAGTTGATTCTCGATTTAGAAGCTTTTGGTAGTGTTCCTTCCAGTGCTCTTTGATGGATTTGTTATCTTTAAGAAGGGTATTACCATCTTTGGATTTTAGAGGTGTAAGGCCACATGAGCTTGGTCCATACAGAGTCTTTGTCGCACAACAAAAGCTCTGCATGTCATGTCCGTCAGCAAATGTTTGGGGATTTCTTTTGCTTTGTCCTCCTACCATGTGTTTTTGATTTCTCAGATCCTCCTTTGACCTTCAGTGAGCTGATGGAAAGAGCTCTGCTTCTGACTGGACGGTGGTTGGTTTTGCCAGTCACAGAAAGCTTTTCTCTTCTGGTCTAAAAGGGCTGTAATCTCAATGTTGTTGTTGTCAAACCAGTCCTGATGGCAGTGGGTAGCAAGGCCACTAGATTCCTCACAAACTTCATGGATGGTCTGTTTTAGGGCTTCCCATTCTTTGACACTTGTGTTGTCATTTCCAGGTGTGCATATGGCCAGTTTTTCACTGAGGAGTGTTTGGAAGTTCTCTTGGTGAACTGAGGATTGAAGTCTTTGGATGCTGTATTGCCACCCATGTGATTTAGATTGCTTTCTATGTTTCGGTGTAATCCTGATGGACATGACTGACCTCACCAGGTAGTGGTCAGTCCAGCAATCATCGGCTTCTCTCATGACATGGGTGATTTGGACATCTCGTAGATCCGGTGTTCTTACAATGACACTATTTTGAGTGAGGGTGTGGCCAAGTTGTTTTGTACTTGTTGCTTTGTCTGAAGATTGTGTTTGTGGTCACAAGGTCGTGCTCTGCACATTTGCTGAGTAGATTGCTGTTGGAACTGATCTTGACCACTCTTTCCTTCCTAATAATGCTACTTCATATGCTAGAATCTTGGCCAACTCCTGTGTTAAAGTCCCCTAAGAGGATTATCTTATCTGTTTTTGGAATGGATGACAAAATTTGATCAAGGTCAGTGTAGAAGGATTTTTTCTGTTCTTCTGCATCAAGAGTTGGTGCATATACACTGATGATAGTGGCAAATGACTTATTGACCAGTTGGATGCGGAGGGTCATAAGGCACTCAATGTCGAAGGGGAGTTCAGTCAGGCGGTTGACTAGAAGTTTTTGATTGGAAAGCCAACACCGTGTATTTGCCTGTCGCTTGCTGGTTTCCTTTCCACAAGGAAGTGTAACCGCCACCCTCTTCCCTCAAGTGGCCTTCAGCTGCACGTCTTGTTTCGCAGAGAGCAGTGATATCGATGTTGTACCTCGAGAGTTCTCGGGCAACAATTGCTGTTCTGCATTTGGGTCTTTCATTTTTTGATTCGTCTAGTAGGGTATGGACATTCCAAGTTGCAAGAAACATTTTTGTTTTTCGACCGCATTGGGAGTGATCCCTCTGGACATGGTTATCCAGTCAGGTATGGTTGGATAGCCTATGTTTGGGGCACCTTTTCTAGCCACTTCCCCATATGGGGTGAGCAGAGGGGTTCCTAAAAAGGCCTGCTCAGTCATGACCACTGCTGCCGAAAATTACCCCCACCCCAGTCCAGGGGCACATGATGACCATCTTGCGGTCACTACCTGTGTGAGGGTCTGGGACTAGGGACTCCTGGTGATCACTTCACCTATCCACATTGCCACTCACCCATCACCCCAGGACTTTTATGGGTAGGGGTGGGAAAAAAGTTCTTCCTGTGAAAGAAACCTGTGCATGAGTAGTTTAATGTGGGGAAGCTGATGCGCACTCGCAGCCACACAAATCTTGGCGGAAGAGGCATCTGTGTCTGGTGGCAAGGAGGTCCAAGATGATCAGGGGTTTCTCCTCCGTTGCAGCCTTGGTCCGCCTTTGCAGCCATTGAGAGGTGATCCTGCTTCATCCACCTGTTCTGCCGTTGAAGTCTTATACTGGTTGTGTTGTGCTGGGCTGCACTTTGTCTGATACCTCGCCTTCGACCTTACTACCATGGGTGACTCTATTAGGAGTACAGGACTCCGGACGGCATCGCTCTTATGGTCTTAAGTATATGCAAGCTTCTCCTCCCCGTCAAGGTGGCAGCCCAAGGAGAAGTCACAGCAAGATAACTAAGATGAGTTAGCTCTCTTGCTGTAAAATCCTAGTGTTTTTACCTGGAGGAAGATAGGTTAGGTCAACACTATAACCTCCACCTGGGATTAACATATATTGCTTAGCTACATCAAGGTAAAAACTACAGAGCCTTGTCTCCGCTAGGATTTTACAGCAAGAGCACACTCATTGTAACTAGTGCCTGGGCCCACACAGAGCTGTGAGCCACTGTGTTATCTCTCTGCCTTAGCACAAGTGATCCTTGCTAGAGATTAGATTGTGTCAGCTCCCTGCCACATCAGTCTGTCTTCCTCACCAGCAAACACCTCATGGCCTCTCCCAGACCAAGCCTTGCCTAGCAGGTAACAATCAGGGAATTCCAGTCTCTGAGCTCCTCAGAGATGTTTCTCTGTAATGCACAGCCCCTATCACTCTTCGTTCACAGAAGATATTAAGTTCACTGTTGTTTTAAAAAGTCAGTACTTTACAGCTTTTTAACAGCCAAGAACCTAGGCTAGGTTGTACCAAATAGCAGGGATAAAGGGAGAAATGGTTACCAGCAAAATAAAAGTGAAGACTAAAAAAAGTCTTCTAAAAGACTAAAAAAAAACCCAACAACAACAACAAAATCAATCTAGCAAGATACAGTCTTTGTGGGTTGAGAGAAACCATCTTTAACAGTCTTCTTTCCAGATTTTACAGACAAGATCCACCAGAGACCAAATTGCTCGTTTCCTTTCTCTCCTAAGGTAAAGGATAAAGAAGTCTCTCTGTTCCTTATTTCCTGCACCCCCACCCCAAGAGAGATCTTTGCCCTGGTCTACACCAGGAAATGAGATCAGTATAACCATGCCACTCAGGAGTGTGAAAAATCCATACCCCTGAGCCGATGCAGTTAAACCAACGTAACTCCAGTAGATTACCTATACCTATTACCTCATGGAGGTAGATTACCTATGCCAATTGGAGAATCCCTCCCATTGGCGTAGGTAGCTTCAACAGTGAAGCACTACAGCGGCACAACTACAGCAGTAGAGCTGTGTCTCTGCAGCATTTTAAGTATAAGACAAAGGCTTGTCTACAAGTCAGGAAGGCCTCCTGGGGATTCAGTCTCCTGTGTCTCTCTGGAGTCATATTAATTTTCTCTCTCTCAAGTTCAGGATCAGGATAACCGCTGCCATTTTAGCTCAATAGTTTAGTTTACTACTAATATGTAAATCAAGGTAAACCCACATTCCTCTGTCTAGGACAGATCTTACCACCTTTACCTAGGATAGGCTGTCTGGTCTTAAACATGTTCTAGTAACATCATACAGAGGGAATTCATAACTTCACATATAACATTACAATTAATTTTACAATTATATTAATAACCAGCATGTTATTAGTCCTAAAATGATACCTCACAAGGCATATTTTGTACCAGTATAATTGCAGTACTGTGTAGGGTGTGAATACAGGGCTGCCTATGGTCACTAGATTCCAAAGCCAGAAAGGACTATTGTAATCATCTAGTCTGACCTGCTATATAGCAGAGGGCAGAGAACTTCCCTAAAACAATTGCTAAAGTAGATCTCTTAGAAAAACATTAAATCTTGATTTAAAAATGGTCAGTGATGGAGAATCCACCATGGCCCTTGGTACGTTGCGCCAATGGTTAATTACTATCACTGAGAAAAATTTATACCTTATTTCCACTCTGAATGTGTCTAGTTTCAACTTCCAGACACTAGATGATCATATTATACATTTCTCTGCTAGACTGAGGATCCCTTTATTAAATATTTGTCCCCCATCTAGGTACTTACAGATTGAATCAAGTCATCCCTTAGCCTTATCTTTAAGCTAAATACATTGAACTCAGTGAGTATCACTAAAAGGCATGTTTTCTAATCCTTTAATCATTCTCGTAGCTCTTCTCTCAACTTTCTCCAATTTATTGACATCTTTCTGAATTGTGGATACCAGAAATGCATGCAGTATTCCAGCAGCAGCCACACAAGTGCCAAATACAAGGGTAAAATAACTTCTCTACTCCTAAAATTCCCATTTAATCATCCAAGGATTGTATCAGCCCTTTTGACCAGAACGCTAGTTATCTGACTATAAATACCATTTTTGTTAGGCCTTGTCTACACTACCAAGTTGTGTCACCAAAAACTGCCTTTTGTCGACCAAACAGTGCATGCATACACACTGCAAGGCAACTTCTGTTGGGAAAGATGCCCAGTTTTGGCGAGTAAATACATCCACCCCGACAAGAGACTTAAATCTTTTTCCGCTACATTTTTCTCAACAAAGTGACAGTGTAGACACCACGCTTGATTTTATCGCTTTAATTGGCCTCCCAGAGGTGTCCCACTATGCCCATTGTGACCGCTCTGGTCAGCTGTTTTAACTCCACTGCCCTGCAGCCAGCTAAACGACATCTATCCCTCTCGCTTGGAAGCCCCAGAAATTTTAGAAATTCCATTTCCTGCTGGCTTGGCGTAAAGAAGTCTCATCGCATCTTCCCAGGTGACCATGGCGGGTATCGCACCAAACGCTCTCCCGCTTGGACCACTGCGGAGTTTCTGGATCTGATCATTATAGGGGGAGAGGAGATTGTGCAATCCCAGCTGCACTTGAGCCATAGGTATTGGGATACCTACTGACACATTTCTTGAGGCTTGTGACTATGATCAGGACATGCTGCAGTGCAGAGCGAAGATAATGGAGCTGAGGCAGGTGTACCATAATGCGAGAGAGGCAAAGTGTCGCTCTGGTGCTTCACCTAAGCCCTGCCAGTTCAAGAAGGAGCTGGATGCTATCCTCAGTGGAGATCCTACCTCCATCGCCAAGAGCCCTGTGGATACTTCGGAGGGAATGGAGGCAGCAGAAAGAGGACCTAACCCAGAGGACGAAGTTATTGATGAAGAGGTGAAGTTAGATGAGGATGTGCAGCTCCCGGTGGAGGCGCCTGATGGGGCAGGCAGCCAGGAACTGTTCTCCACTCCAGACGTGTCTATCCAGTCTCAGCAGTCACTCCCTGGGGCGCAAGAAGCAGGAGATGAGATGCCTGGTACGTGGCTGTGGCTTGTGTAGTGTGGAGGTGGGTTCAGGGTATAGAAATGTGGGAGGCTGTCTGTGTTTCTGTGAAGTGGACATTTCCCTGTGAATCTAATTGGTAGGGCGGAACAGGGTGTTGATTTACGCCGAGATCTCATGGGGATCCTCCAGAGAGATCTCCAGGAACGTTTCCTGGAGGTACTCAGGCATCCTCTGCCAAAGGTTCTGTGGCAGAGCAGCTTTGTTCCTTCCCCCATTGTAGGGAACTTTCCCGCGCCATTCGGCAATTGCTTGTGCAGGGACCAAAGCGGCATATAGGTGAGCAGCATAGGGAGCAGGGTGTAAGCCACAGACATGGAGTAGATGTACCCTCATTTCGCTGCTTATCCTTAGCAGTGAGATGTCTGCCAGTGGTTTATTCCATCACTGCTACAAGCCTGATCCAAGAACTTTGCAATTACTGTATGCATTTGATTCCTTTAACCAATTTTAACTCACCTTTCTTTCTTTTTATAAATAAACCTTTAGATTTTAGATACTAAAGGATTGGCAACAGCATGATTATTGGGTAAGATCTGAGTTGTATATTGATCTGGGTACGTGGCTGTTCTGTTGGGATCAGAAGAACCCTTTTGTTTGATTAAACTGGTTTTACATAACCACTCATCTTTAAGTCTAGTGTCTGGGTGTTGAATCCAGGACTGGAATGCCTAAGGAGACTGCTTTTCTGACTTCTTGTTAGCCAGTGTGGTGAGACAGAAGTTTACTTTTGTTGCTGATTTAGTATATCTTATGGGAGAATAACCACCAGTTTTTGGGTGTGTCTGCCCTATTTCTCAGCTGTTTGTCCTGAATTTGGTATTTTCAGTTGTGACCCAGGGAGACACGGTAACACCATCCCTTCTCACAAAGATGCCAGGGGCACAGCAGAGAATGGCCATTGCAAAAGTGTCGTGAAAGAAAGCCGGAAGCCCGTGGAGGGCTGGGACACAAAGCAATGCATCACAGGACATTTAGCCAAGTCCCAAGATATGCCACAACCTGCTCTGCTTTCCCACAACACCTAACAACAGAAGGTGTTGAGCTGGACTGGGGGATAGGTAGCCACAGTGCAATGCTCACACTGTTGACAATGATGCCTCCAATGTGTATGCGATCTGCCGACAGAGGGAGCAAGTGTGAACAGGAAAATCTGATTTTTATTATGTTGCCTTTTGGGTGTCATCACTTTTATCAACACAATCTTTAGAGATTAGTGTGGAATGACCCAACTGTAGCCTATTTTGTTGTTTTCAAAGCGCGACAGGCTCTGTGATTTTACCCATTTACAATTCTGAGGCATTAGTTCACTTTCTATCAAGAGGTATTCCAGCACTGATAAACACTGGTATTTACCCTCCATAACTGACATTCTAAATGCTTCCTCTACTTCTTCCATTTCCATCACATGCATGCAGCTGTAGCTGGCAATACCTACTGGGAATTACTGTATGCACTACACCTGCTTTAACTGGTTTAGATGTAGCTGTCTTGAATGGTGGAGGAATAAGTTGGAATAACTTGGAAGAACAGTGATTCTGATATGAGGAGATCTGACTCCCCGCCCCCAAAATGTGTGTTATCAAAGGAAAGAGGTGCATGATTACCTTGAGGAGCCAGTCTGCATCATTTCAATGCAGAATTGGGTACGTTGTGTCAGTAGTAGGGCACTGGGGTCTTCTGGCTATGGGTCTCATCATTGTGAGGTGAGATATGACAACAGGCTGTAGATTTAATGATGGAATAGGGAAGTATAGGTTTAGGTTGTATTCTATGTGCAAGTGTAAAAATTAACAAACAACCTCTTTCACAAGTGTGGTATTCTGGTGGGGGAGTAGGCTCAGTGTTTGAGCACAGGGCGAGTACAGGTAGCACCAGTCCATTACAGTGAAAGGGCAGAGTGAGAGTTTGTATGGGCATTGTGGGCCACTGCTCAAAGAGGGGAGCACTAAGAATGTGTGGGCATTTACCTTAACTCTATTTCCTGGGTTTCAGAAGTTTGAGTTTTGCTGAACACAACGTTCTGGAAGGGCACAAGCTGTCACCAGGCAACCTTAACTCTGTGATAATACTTTTTTTTCCCATTTAATCTCTTTTTTTTTTTTAACAGAATGAGAAATGTTTGTTGGTAGGAGTTAGTGGCCATTCAGGTAGTTATAGTTCTTATGTAGGTTTGCAGTTCATATGCTAGTGCGGCTAGGTAATAATCAAGCAGACCTACCTTTTCTCTAGTGCTTTTCTTCAGTAGATCTCAAAGAACTTTACATAATTATCTACACTGTGCAACTTGGGAAACTGAGGCACAGAATAGCAAAATGACTACCTCAAGGTTAACCAGCAGGACAGCGACAGAGCTAGAAAGAGCCCCAGCCCAGTGGTCTTTTCACTAGGGCATACAATTTCTCTGTGATTCCTCAGTGCTCCTCCCCTCCCCTGTACACTTTGTTATAGTGGAATGGGATAATGGTCATGCTTTGAAATGTTTACAATGGGTAGTTGCTAACAGGGCTGTTGAAAGATCTCATCCATGGTCTATGTCCCAAAACCTTGATGTTTTTATTACATGGCTGTTACCGTAACTTTAAGCATGTGAGAGAAGACTGGTGTCTCTCCTTCTCCAGCCCCTCTCCCACCATTACCTGCAACATGTAGCCCTCCCCAGCCAACATTTCCAGCTCCCCATCCCATTAAGCCATTAGTTGACACCACAGATGCCATTAACACTTCAGAAGTTGCTCCTTGCTGTTTTGTGACCTGTGCTACTGCGCACACATATCACAGGCAGCAGCTTACTGAAGGTCGCACACTTGCTTATGTAGCCTGAGCTGGGCCCCTCACTCCTACTCCAGCTGGGACTCCTGCTGCACCTGCTTCATCCAGGATTCCCCAACCATGCAGTCTGCCCCCTCCTCCAAACCAAGCCCCTCCCCCACACACTCTGGCCAGCCCCCCTTCTCATATGGGGGGCATCTATCTTAACTAATACATTGTCTAGATTTCAGATGTTTAAATTTGTGTTACCTTCAGTCCCACACCCCAAATCCCAGCTCACAAGAGGGGCAGGCAGAGGGGCAGGATCCCCCAGATCCCAGAATAGACTAGGCAGCATCTGTAGAGGCTCAGACCTCTACAGATGGGTTAGGCTCCCCCAGATCCCAGCACACACATGGAAGAGATGCATTCAGGCTGACAGGCCCCCCTTTTATCCCTAACCCCCTGCCAACTTCCTCTGCTACCTCTCCCATCTTTCTCCCTCCAATTCCCCTTAACCCTTCACCTCCCCTTACCTGAGTCCCACAACCCCTTTTCCCTACCCTACCACCCATTCCCATTTAATGCCCCTCCCCATAATATCACTATGACTAGGGTTACCTTGTTTCAGATTCCCAAAAAGAGAACATTGCTGGGGGGGTACAATTAGGGGGTACTGAAAGGGGTACCTGGAACCTCACTCTCAAGGCAAGGGACAGTGTCACTCCCTATCATGGGCAGCTGGCACAGACCCAGGATGCTGTGATAACTGTCAATCAGTGTCTTCCTGTGGGGCTCTCCCCCACCCCAGGACTAGGAGCTGGGGCCTGGGTGGGCGTGATCTGGCAGCTGCGAGGGACCAATCAGATGTGGATGCAGGGCAGGCACCAATTGGGGCTCTTTCTGAGCTGCAATGTCTGCTCCACAAAAAACCCAGACATTGCCTCTTATTTGAAAAGTCCGCCCGGACAGAGGATTAAAAAAAAAGAGGCAGTGTGTGGGAAAACCCAGCCATATGGTAACCCTACCTATCACTCCCAGCAGACCCAAATCCCTCTTACCTATTACCACTCACTCTTGCACCCCTAAACACCCCAACTTCCCAGGGAGCTTTTGAATGTATGATTTATTTTCTTTTAAAAATAGATTGTTCTTTCTGAATATTCTGCTGTACTCAGATTACATGTATCCAAAATAATTAAAAACCTTGACAGAGGCAGCTTTGCGCTAAATGTTCACAGTTCATTCTCAGCCTTCTGCCCAGGGTGGGTTTCAGACTTGAGAGCTGCAGGATAAGAGAGGTGTTAAGTGACCCTGGATGTTCTCAGCTGAGAAAGAATACCACATGGAGATGAATACAGCCTGAAACAATAGCTCTGAGATGTGTGAACAGCCCCCATTCCTGCCATTGCGTGTTCCCTTCCCCCATCCCCAGTACAGGAAGGTTTCTGATGTGTCAAGCATAGATGTGGAGCTGAGTGTCCAGTGTCATCCATGTGTTCCTCCTAGTGCACCCGTTATGCCTGTTCTAAGCACCACACCCAGCTCACACAGGGAAGGGAGAGGGGGCTGCCAGGGGTCAGGAAAACCCAGATCCCGGCGGGTCGTGCATGTGTGTAGGGACAGAGGCTCAGGCACTCCATATTCTGGCACAGAGAGAATTGAAGAATGTGGGTTTGACAGGTGCCCCTACCCCAATTTTCCTCCAGTCCCTATGTTACTCACCCCCATATCCCCTTCCCCCTCACCTGAGCCCCCACAACTCCACTCATCTCCACTTATCCCCCTCCCCTCAATGCAGCTCCAAACCCCTTGCCTCTATTCCCCCACCCCCTAAAATGTCCCTCCCCTGCCAGCAAGTATTTGCATATTTAATTTAAAAAAATACTTTGATCATATTTCCCAAAAATACACCCCTCCTGACAGATTTTAGCAATATGCCTCCTAACCTCTTCCAGATTTCCTGCCTAAAGTGGGACTCAAACTGACAGTAGCTAGGGTGAGGAGGGGGATCAGGTTCAAAGGACTACTGCTTAGCCCCTTGAGCTAGTCAGTTGGTATGAAATTTTAAAGGCTAAACATTCTATTAATGCCTCTGCCAGCATATGTTCAGTATCATTAATTTAGTGCCAGAATTAACGCATGAGGCTTGTGACGAGACAAACTGGAGAAGCAAAATCTTTTTGAAATAACCTTTTAATTATATCTTTCCCATAGGGCTGGTGGGCAGCATGAACAGGTCTGACTACCAAAAGGAGGCTGCCAGACGACTCTCCAATACCAAATTCTACAGGCCACTTTCCTCAGATCCCACTGAGGAATACACTAAGAAACTGCACCATCTACTCAAGACACTCCCTACACTAACACCGGAATAAATAAACATTCCCTTAGAGCCCCGACCAGGGTTATTCTATCTACTACCCAAGATCCACAAGCCCGGAAATCCTGGATGCCCCATCATCTCAGGCATTGGAACTCTCACTGAAGGACTGTCTGGATATGTAGACTCTCTACTCAGACCCTATGTTACCAGCACTCCCAGCTATCTCCGTGACACACCACTGATTTCCTGAGGAAACTACAATGCATTGGTGACCTTCCAGAAAACACCATCCTAGCCACCATGGATGTAGAGGCTCTCTACACAAACATCCCACACACTGATGGAATACAAGCTGTCAGGAACAGTATCCCTGATGATGCCACAGCACAACTGGTTGCTGAGCTCTGTGCCTTTATCCTCACACACAACTATTTCAAATTTAATGACAATATATATCTCCAGATCAGTGGCACCGCTATGGGCACCCGCATGGCCCCACAATATGCCAATATTTTTATGGCCGACCTGGAACAACGCTTCCTCAGCTCCCGTCCACTCACGCCCCTTCTCTACCTACGCTACATTGATGACATCTTCATCATCTGGACCCATGTGAAGGAGACTCTGGAAAAATTCCACCACAATTTCAACAGCTTCCACCCCACCATCAACCTCAGCCTGGACCAATCTACACGGGAGGTCCACTTTCTAGACACCACGGTGCAAATAAGTGATGGTCACATTAACACCACCCTATACCGAAAACCTACCGACCACTATGCCTACCTTCATGCCTCCAGCTTCCATCCCGGGCACACCACACGATTCATCGTCTACAGCCAAGCACTGAGGTACAACCGCATCTGCTCTAACCCCTCAGACAGAGACCAACACCTACAAAATCTCCACCAAGCATTCTCAAAACTACAATACCCACACGAGGAAATAAGGAAACAGATCAACAGAGCCAGACGTGTACCCAGAAGCCTCCTACTGCAAGACAAACCCAAGAAAGAAACCAACAGGACTCCACTGGCCATCACATACAGTCCCCAGCTAAAACCCCTCCAACGCATCATCAGGGATCTACAACCCATCCTGGACAATGATCCCACACTTTCACAGGCCTTGGGTGGCAGGCCAGTCCTCGCTCACAGACAACCTGCCAACCTGAAGCATATTCTCACCAGTAACTGCACACCGCACCATAGTAACTCTAACTCAGGAACCAATCCATGCAACAAACCTCGATGCCAACTCTGCCCACATATCTACACCAGCGACACCATCACAGGACCTAACCAGATCAGCCACACCATCACCGGTTCATTCACCTGCACGTCCACCAATGTAATATACGCCATCATATGCCAGCAATGCCCCTCTGCTATGTACATCGGCCAAACTGGACAGTCTCTACGGAAAAGGATAAATGGATACAAATCAGATATTAGGAATGGCAATATACAAAAACCTGTAGGAGAACACTTCAACCTTCCTGGCCACACCATAGCAGATCTTAAGGTGGCCATCCTGCAGGATCAGACTTCAAAGAGAAACTGCTGAGCTTCAGTTCATCTGCAAATTTGGCACCATCAGCTCAGGATTAAACAAAGACTGTGAATGGCTTGCCAACTACAAAACCAGTTTCTCCTCCCTTGGTTTTCACACCTCAGCTGCTAGAAGAGGGCCTCATCCTCCCTGATTGAACTAACTTCGTTATCTCTAGCCTGCTTCTTGCTTGCATACATATACCTGCCCCTGGAGATTTCCACTACATGCATCCGATGAAGTGGGTATTCACCCACGAAAGCTCATGCTCCAAAACGTCTGTTAGTCTATAAGGTGCCACAGGACTCTTTGCTGCTTTTACAGATCCAGACTAACACGGCTACCCCTCTGATACTTGACAGCATGCATGCTGTGGGGGTAACCTTTGGGTGTTGGACACCATGGTGTGATAATCTGAGCCCTCACTCAAGAACCCCTTGGTCAAATGGCCCCAAATTTGGATCTACATTAGGCAAACTTCATAGCCATATTTGACTACCAATGCAGCTCTGCCAGCATTAGCAGAGGTGAAAAGTTGTAGTGTAGATTAAATTCAGGCATTTTTATCACTATCATCTAACAGTGTGTAAAAACAACAAGAAGTCCGGTGGCACCTTAAAGACTAAACAGATTTATTTGGGCATAAGCTTTCATGGGTAAAAAAAAAAATCACTTCTTCAGATGCATCTGAAGAAGTTATTTTTTTTACCCACGAAAGCTTATGCCCAAATAAATCTTAGTCTTTAAGGTGCCACCGAACTCCTTGTTGTTTTTGTGGATACAGACTAACACAGCTACCTCCTGATACTTAACAGTATGTAGGTTGCTATTACTGTAATTGTTACGGTCAAGGTACATATGGCAATAGCATCTTGAGTATTCATACAGTCATAGATGCTAAGGCCAGAAGGGACCATTATAATAATCTAGTCCATGTGTATACTAGGAGGGCTTTGCCAGCATAGCAGTACTGGTTACTATACTGGCACAGCACTCCTAGTGTGGACTCAGCTATGCTGAGAAAATTGCACTTTTGACAGTATAGTTAACTCCAGCTCCTCTGAGTGAAATAAACAATGCTGAAAAAGAGTAGTCCTGCTGGTATAACTGTGTCTACAGAAGGGGCTTTTGCTGGCACAGCTCTGTTGGTCAGGGATCACACCTCGACCAACAGAGTTGTGCCAGCAGAAGTTTGTAGTGTAGAGCAGACATCGCCCTAAACTAACTTCCTACAAAACAGAGGCCAAAGAACCTTGCCCAGTAACTTCTTCATCAAGCTCATGACTTCTGTTTGAGCCTTCAAGCAGTAAAGAATCCACCACATCCCTAGGTAAGTTGTTCCAATGGTTAATTACCCTTATTGTTAACAAATATATGCCTTATTTCCAGTCTGAATTTGTCTACCTTCAGTTTTCAACCATTGGATCTGGTTATACCTTTCTCTGCAAAATTAAAGAGCCATCTACTATCAGATATCTCTTCCTCATATAGGTACTTATAGTTCACAATCAAGTCATGTCATGTTTTTCAAACCTCAGATCATTCTTGTAGCTCTTTTCCAAACCCTTTCCAATTTGTCAACATCCTTTTTGAAATATGGACAGCAGAACTGGACACAGTATCCCAGAAATAGGATCACTAAAGCTGTATATAAGAGGTTATACCACCTCCCTACTCCTACTTTATATTCTCCTACTTATACATCCAAGGATTGCATTCACCATCTGAGCTATAGCAATTGGAAGCTCATATTCAATTGAGTATCAACCACAGGCACCAACTCCGTGGGTGCTCTGGGGCTGGAGCACTCACGGGTAAAAATTGGTGGGTGCTCTGCACCCACCGGCAGCTCTCCACCCCAGCTCACCTCTGCCTCCTCCCCTGAGCATGCCTTCCCTACTTCTCCTCCCAGTGCTTGTCACCACAAAACCACTGTTTTGCGGTGTAACAAGCTATGGGAGGGCAGGGGGAGGAGCAGGAATGCGGCGCACTCAGGAGAGGAGGCGGGGAAGAGGCGGGGATTTGGGGAAGGAGTCCAATAGGGGCAGGGAGGGGGTGGAGTTGGGGCAGGGACTTTGGGGAAGGGGTTGGAATGGGGGTGGGACAGGGGTGGAGTCGGGGCAGGGGCAGCAGGGCATGAGCACCCACCGGCGCCAGGAGAAGTTAGCGCCTATGGCAGGGGTCGGTAACCTATGGCACGCATGCCAAAGATGGCACGCGAGCCAATTTTTAATGGCACGCCGGGGCCTGCCGGGACCCCAGTGTACCATTAAAAATCCTGCCGACGCAGCAAGCTGCAGGGTCCGCGCTCCTGGGCTGGAGTGCCGAGCCCAGCGCAGCAAGCAGCCGGCCCCTCCCCCGCCTTCCTTGGTATGCATACCCCCAGATGAGAACCACTGCTGTAGACAAACTCATCATACTGTCAGCTCCATAAACTTATCAAGCTCAGTATTGAAACAAGTTAATTTTTTTTGTCCCCATTGCTCCCCCAGAAGTCTGTTCCAGAACTTAATCCCTCTGATGGTTAGAAACCTTCATCTAATTTCAAGCTTAAACTTGTTGATGGCCAGTTTATATCCATTTGTTCTTGTGCAAACATTGGCCCTTAACATAAATAACTCCTCTCCCTCCCTGGAGTTTATCCCTCTGATGTATTTATAGAGAGCAATCATATCTCCCCCTAGCTTTTGGCTGGCTAGGCTAAACAAGTGAAGCTCCTTAAGTCTCCTCTTATAAGGAAAGGTCTCCATTCCTTGAATTAATCTCTCTCAAACACGAGAGACTGGAATTTCACACAGTATTCCATATGAGGTCTCACCAGTGTCTTTTACAATGGTAATAACACTTCCCTATCTCTACTGAAAATACCTAGGATTGCATTAGCCTTTTTCATGGCCCCAACACACTGGCAGCCTGTGATCAATTTCTCTTCCTATGTCACTTCCAGCTGATAAATTCAGCTTATAGCAAAAATTCTTGTTGTTAGTGCAAAGTGCAATGTCTATTCTCTCCAGGGTTGTGAGCTCTCACAGAAAAAAAAAAAGTGGGTACTCAGCACCCACCAATCAGCTCCTCCTCCCCACCCCCAGCGCCTACTGCCCACCACTGATCAGCAGTGGACAGGAGATGCTGGGGGGAGAGAAGCGGGGGCAGGAAGAGGTGAAGAGAGGGTAGGGTGTGCTTGGGGGAAGGGGTGGAATGGGGCAGGGCATTGGGGCAAGGAGTGGAGTGAGGGTGGAGCAGAGCAGGGTTTGAGCACCCCTAGAGAAAAATCAGAAAGTCAGCACCTGTGAGTCTCTCTCTCCCAGGGATTAATGTGGTTCAGCCCTCTGGCTGGGTCATTCTTAGAGTTCACTAGCCTTTCAGGCAGCCGTGAAAGTAAGGCCGTATGGGCTGGTAATGGCCCCTGCCACCTTACTTTAAAGCGCTGCCATGGCAGCGCTTAAAGTACACTGCTGTGGCAGTGGCAGCAGTGTCCAGAGCCCCAGGCCCTTTAAATCCCCACTGGAGCCTTGGGCGGGATGGAGCCTGCCTCATACGGGTAAGTTTTCAATTTTACTTTCACCCCTGCTTTCAGGGTATCCAAGTCCACCTGTAATTGGTCAGGCCCTGAGCTGGCTTTGCCCAGATGGCTTCTTACTCTCACTCAGCACCATCGGGGCCAGCAGCACAGTCTTTCCAAATTAAAGAGAACCTCAAAACAAAAGTCCTCTTCAGCCACACCTTTGCCCCTCCTAGGTTCTTCCCCAGTCACACACTTTCTTTGCAGAGTAACTGGTCCCAGGACTTCACCCTTAAGCCCCTCAGCAGAATTTGAAACTACAAACACAACGAACACTACTGAAGCCTCTTCCTCCCACTCCACTCATATCTCCCCTCTCTTGGACTCTCTTCAGATCCCTATTGCTTTTCAGGAACACTGACTCCAGGGCTGCCTCTCTGGAGCCTAAGGCCTTGGCGACACTTGCACGTTATAGCGCAATAAAACCACCAAGAGCGCTCTACGTTGTTCCCCGTCCACACTGGCAAGGCACGTAGAGCGCTCTGACTCCGCAGCTGGAGCGCTCCTGGTACTCCACCTCCCAGAGAGGAATAACGTTTGTTGTGCTCTCGCTGGAGCGCCGCGGTGCCAGTGTGGACACCTAATACACTCTGATTGGCCTCCGGAAGTGTCCCACAATGCCTATTCTAGCCACTCTGGTCATCACTTTTGAACTCTGCTGCCCTGTCTTCAGGTGACCAAGCATCAGATCCGCCCTTTAAATTCCCTGGGAATTTTGAAAATCCCCTTCCTGTTTGCTCAGCCAGGCGTGGAGTGCTCTCAGCGCATCTTTCCAGGTGGCCATGCCTCCACGTGCCAGGTGATCCCCAGTATGGAGCAATGGCAAGGTGCTGGACCACATCAGTGTTTGGGGGGAGGAAACTGTGCAGTCCCAGCTGTGCTCCAGATGTAGGAATTACGATACCTTTGGGCACATATCAAGGGCCATGATGGACAGGGGCCATGACCGGGATGCTGTGCAGTGTCGGGTTAAAGTAAAGGAGCTGTGGAATGCCTACCACAAAGCCCGTGAGGCAAAAGGCTGCTCCGGTGCTGCCCCCATGATCTGCAAATTCTACAAAGATGGCACCAAATGTGGACAGAAACACAGGGATTGCTGGGATGCAAAGCGATGCATCATGGGGCATTAGGACAGGATCCAGAATGCCCCACACCCCATGCCCCCTTCCCACAAGCCATAGCGCCAGAATAGGAAGAGGTGCTCTGTGGGATAGTTGCCCATAATGCAGCGCTCCAAATGCCGCTTCAAGTGCTGCGAATGTGGCCATGCCAGTGCGCTTACCACTGTCGTGTGGACAGACTGCACCACTTTCCCTGGTGTGCTCTCCGAAGGCTGGTTTAACCCAAAGCGCTCTACATCTGCAAGTGTAGCCATGGTCTAAGCCTTGTTCCGGGACCCACCACAGGCACTAGCTCCTCCTATAGCAATGTTCCTCTTATGCTTCCCCAGGCTTCTCTTATCCACAGTCAGAGACCTGATTTTAGCCACATGACCCATTTGTCACATGACATCACTCATTACTACTCATTCTGTGGAAATGAATTAAGTTTGTCACGGGTGGACTGGGGCTCATCTCCCCTTAAAGGCCCAGCCATTTTATGACAGGATGGATTGGGGACAAATCTCTACAGTTTTCAAATTGTCCTTAATCTTAAGGGTGGAAAAGAGAGAGGTGGTGTAAAGACACATATCTTGTTTCAAAATACAGCAAGTGTCTGGAACACAGTGAGTACTTGCCTTCCCATTAATTAATATCTTAGTGGAAGATAGAGAATGATGAAACAGCTGCTTTTTTGCATTAAGTTGGCCATGTAAACATTAGTGATTATTCAGCTGCGGAAGCAGAGCAATAACCTAATTCAAAAGGACGGTCTTGCTTCTTACAAGGCATGTGGAACTTGGGCTTGTTTCCCCATCCACTATAGATGTGGGATGCTCCCTATTGTCTGTCTGAAGCATGCAGCTGTTTCCTATTTTACATCTGAAAGTGGCATATCCCTAAGACATGTTAGAAAGACACTCTTTGAAGTAACTTGAGCTGAATATTTCCAAGTTACAGGCTTGGTGAGATGCATCTAGTTTCCAAAGGCTGTGATAATCAGAGAAGTTGCAAGGAGGTTAAAGGTCATGTTTCATATCCAGAGCCACTTCTATTTTCAAATACTTGTTTGAAATTAGAAGCATCAGGGCAAAGGGAAGGGGGAAGGGATTACAACCTGGAGCTCATTAAAGCTCTACAGAGGAGGATGAATTAATCAAGGAACAGCTGAAAATACCCCAAACAATTCACATTTCTCCCACTAACAGGATCAATGTGATGCCTCCAAACATCCCCTTCAATTCGCACCAAAATGATGTATCATCTATCCCACCCAAAAACTGTGTCAGCAAACATTCTATTCCTTTTACATTTCACTGGAGACTACAGACAAGAAACTCGAGTGACCTTGAGCTAGAAACACTTTGAAGGCAGTTGTAAACGTTTCACATCACATACGGATATGTATAGTAGGTACATCTGTGTGAACGTGTGTGTGTGTGTGTGTGTGTAATAATGGAATTTGATAAGCTGAAACATTTACTGCTAGTTGTGGGGGATGGGGGAGTTCGGTTACATTAGAATGGACAGAAAATCTACTAAGAGAATTTAAAATATACTGTTATTGATTTCAAGTTACAAAAAATACCACACAGGGAAAGAGTTATTTACCCTAGAGTACCTGCAGCAAAGAGTCCTGTGGCACCTTATAGACTAACAGACGTTTTGCAGCATGAGCTTTCGTGGGTGAATACCCACTTCTTCAGATGCAAGTCAAGAGTACCTGTGACCCTTCAATAAGTATTCCCATTTCCTTCCGTATATTTATACTTGTAGTATAAGCCCCCAGCCCAGCTGCACTTCAGGAACCTTCTGGAACCCAGCACACACCAGGGCCACTTGTAGCACTGAACGTTCAGAGCGAAAGTTATAACAGGGACATGGAGATTCAATTGACACAGCTCCACCCACTGCACCTCACAGTCAATGATACTAGAACTGTGAAGAAGAGGAGTAAGTGGCCGAGTCGTGTGGCTACACAGAGGCAAGACCCTACCTATTGATAAGTTTCCTTCCTCTTGGAGTGGCTTGTGCATATTCCCAGTTGTGAGCAATACAAACCCCACCAAGGAGTTCTAGTTAAATAAGGACTGCAGGTAGGGTTGCCAACTTTCTAATCACATAAAACCAATCCCCCCACCCCACCCCTTCTCCAAGGCTCCACCCACACTCGCTCCATCCCCCTCCCTCCGTCACTTGTTCTCCTCCAGCTTCACTCACTTTCACTGGGCTGGGGCAGGGAGTTGGGGGGGAAAGGGGGTGAGGACTCCGGTACAGGGTGTGGGTTCTGTGGTGGGGCTGGGGATGAGGAGTTTGGGGTGCATGAGGGGGCTCCAGGATGAGGGAGGGGGTTGGGGGGGATATGAGGGCTCTGGCTGGGGGTGTGGGCTCTGGGGTGGGATCAGGGAGGAGGGGTTTGGGGTGCAGGAGGGGACTCACGGCTGGGGCAGGGTGTTGGGATGTTGTGGGGGTGCAGGGTGCAGGCTCCAGGGGGGAGTTTGGGTGCAGAAGGGGACTCTGGGCTGGGGTGGGCAGGTGTGCAGGGTCCTGGTGGCATTTACCATGGCTCCCAGGAAGAGGATGTCAGGTCCCTGCAGTACAGCCCCTAGATGCATGGGCGGACAGGGAGGCTTCGCATGCTGCCCTCATGCCCACAGGCACTGTCCCCACAGGTCCCATTGGTTGCAGGTCCTGGCCAATGGGAGCTGCGGAGCCAGCACTAGGGTGAACTCAAATGCCTGGTATTAAATGAGCATATTGATGTAACAGGCATCACAGACTCAATGGGCCATGGCAATTGCAGGGTACAAAATATATAGGAATGACAGAGTTGGTTGTGCTGATGCAGGAGTGTCATTATACATGAAAGAAAAACAGAGTAAAATATAGTAAAAATCTTAAATGAATCAAACAGTACCATAGAATCTCTACGGATAGAAATTGCATGACTGAACAACAGTATAGCAATAGGACTATACTATTGACTACTTGACTAGGATGATGATGGTAATTGTGAACTGCTCAGGGAGATTAGAGAGGCTACAAAAACAGAAAACCCAATAATAATAGGGGATTTCAACTATCCCCATATTGATGTGGAACATGTCACCACAGGACGGAATGCAGAAATAACATTTCTAGACACTTAATGATTGATTCTTGGAAGAGCTAGTCCTGGAACCCACAAAGGGAGAGGCAATTCTTAATTTACTCCTAAGTGGCACACAGGGTCTGGTCCAAGAGATGAACATAGCTGAATCGCTCAGTAATAGTGACCATAATGTAGTTAAATTTAACAGCCTTGTATGGGGGGAAATACCAAAGAAAAACACCACAGTAGCATTTAACTTCAAAAAGGGGAACTACACAAAAATGAGGAGGCTAGTTAAGTGGAAATTAAAAGGAACGATCACAAGAGTGAAACGCTTGCAAGCTGCATGGAAACTTTTTAAAAACACCATAACAGAGGCTCAAACTATATGCATACCACAATTTAAAAAAAAGAAAGAAAGAAAGAAAAAGGGACCAAAAAAAAGTCATCATGGCTTAACAGAGTAAAAGAGGCAAAGAGACAAAAGACAAAAATTGGAAGTCAACGCTTACTACAGAAAATAGAAAGGAGCATAAATTCTGGCAAGTCAAGTGTAAAAGTATAATTAGGCAGGACAAAAAAAAAGAGCAACTAGCAAAAGACACAAAAACTGACAGTAAATTTTTTTTAAAATATATCAGAAGCAGGAAGCCTGCCAGACAATCAGTGGGGCCACTGGACAACTGAGGTGCTAAAGGAGCACTCAAGGAAGACAAGGGCATTGTGGAGAAGCTCAATGAATTCTTTGCATCTGTCTTCGCTGCAGAGGATGTGAGGGAAATTCCCATATTTGAGCCATTAATTCTTTTTAAGTGACAAATCTGAGGAACAGTCCTAGATTGAGGTGTCAATGGAAGATGTTTTGGAACAAACTGATTAAACAGTAATGAGTCTCGAGGACCAGATGGCATTCACATTCTGAAGGATCTCAGACTACAAACCAGTTAGAAGTTCTGCAATAATTAGCTTCAGTACCAGATGAATAGCAAATATCTAATGCAACAGTGATTTTTAAGCCTAATTTCAGTACCAGGTACATTGGTTTAAACTATAATAAAGAGCAGCATTATCAAACACATAGATGAAAATGATTAGTTGGGAAACAGTCAACACAGCTTTTCTTCTTCTAAGCGCATGCACCACGTGCCTCAGGTGGCACGTGACCAGGATTCATCACCGAATTTGGTCTTGTGGTTGGATCATTAGTTTCCCCGGCCAGGGCACTGATGGGGAGTGCGACGTGAACACTGATCCGTACCCCCCAACACAGCTTTTGTAAAGGGAAATCATGCCTCACTAATCAGCTATGATTCTTTGAGGGGGTCAACAAACATGTGGACAAGGGTGATCCAGTTCCAGTGAATAAAGTGTACTTAGACTTTCAGAAAGCCTTTGACAAAGTCCCTCACCAAAAGCTCTTAAGCAAACTAAGCAGTCATGGGATAAGAAATAAGGTTCTCTCGTGGATCCGTAACTGGTTAAAAGGTAGGAAACAAAGCGTAGGAATAAATGGTCAGTTTTCATAGGGGAGAGAGGTGCATAGTTGGGTCCCCCAAGGATTTATATTGGGACCAGTCCTATTCAACATATTAATAACTGATCTGGAAAAAGGGGTAAACAGTGTGATGGCATGGTTTGCAGATGATACAAAACTACTCAAGATAATGAGCAACAAAATGGCAGATGAAATTCAATGCTGGTAATTAAATGCAAAGTAATGCACATTGGAAAACATAATCCGAACTATACATATAACATGATGGGGTCTGAATTAGCTGCTACCACTCAAGAAAGATCTTGGAGTCATTGTGGATAATTCTCTGAAAACATCTGTTCTATGTGCAGTGGCAGTCAAAAAAATGAACAGAATGTTAGGAACCTTTAAGAAAAGGATAGATGAGACAGAAAATATCATAATGCCACTATATAAAGCCATGGTATAACCACACCCTGAATACTGTGTGCAGTTCTGGCACCCCCATCTTAAATAGATATATTAGAATTGGAAAAGGTACAGAGAGGGCAACAAAAATTATTAAGGCTATGGCACAGCTTCCATATGGAGGAGAGATTTAAAAGACCAGGACTGTTAAGGCTAGAAAAGAGATGACTAAGGGGGAGTGTGACAAGGTGTTCTACTCAAATCTGAGTAGAACACCTTGTCACACCTTGGCACCTCCTCCTGGCTGTTCTGAGTATTTGCTTCACGAGGTCAAACCCCCTACCCACAGTTGCATGCTGTCCCTCCATCCTTCTTTCTCCGTCTACAGCCCCCTCTCTCACTGCAGAAGCTGCCTCTTTGTGACCTGGCCCTCCAGCCAGGTCACTCAGCATTTCCCCCTTACAGGGTAGAGTCCTTCTCTGGCCTGGTCTACACTACGCGTTTATACCGAATTTAGCAGCGTTAAACCGATTTTACGCTGCACCCGTCCACACAACGAAGCCCTTTATATCGATATAAAGGGCTCTTAATACCAATATCTGTACTCCTCCCCGACGAGGGGAGTAGCGCTCAAATCAGTATTGCCATGTCGGATTAGGGTTAGTGTGGCCGCAAATCGACAGTATTGGCCTCCGGGAGCTATCCCACAGTGCACCATTGTGACTGCTCTGGAAAGCCATCTGAACTCAGATGCACTGGCCAGGTAGACAGGAAAAGCCCACAAACTTTTGAATTTCATTTCCTGTTTGGCAAGCGTGGAGAGCTCATCAGCACAGGTGACCACGCAGAGCTCATCAGCACAGGTAACAATGCAGTCTCCTGAGAATCGAAAAAGAGTTCCAGCATGGACCGCACGGGAGGTACTGGATCTGATCGCTGTATGGGGAGAGGATTCCATGCTAACAGAACTCCTTTCCAAAAGACTAAATGAAAAAACATTTGAAAAAATTTCCAAGGCCATGATGCAGAGAGGCCACACCAGGGACTCAGTACAGTGCCGTGTGAAAGTTAAAGAGCTCAGACAAGCCTACCAGAAAACCAAAGAAGCAAACGGAAGGTCCGGGGCAGGGCCGAAAACATGCCGCTTCTACGCTGAGCTGCATGCAATTCTAGGGGGGTCCGCCACCACTACCCCACCCCTGTCCGTGGATTCCGAGGTGGGGGTGGTAATCGCAGCCATGGCTGAGGATTCTGCGGACGGGGAAGATGAGGAGGAAGAGGAGGACGAGCTTGTAGAGAGCACACAGCACTCCGTTCTCCCCAACAGCCAGGAGCTTTTTCTCACCCTGACGGAATTACCCTCCCAGCCCTCCCAAGCAACTATCCCAGACAATGAAGCCATGGAAGGGACCTCTGGTGAGTGTACCTTGTAAATATAAGACATGGATTAAAAGCAAGTGTTTTTTAATGATTAATTTAGCCTGAGGACTTGGGATGCATTCGCGGCCAGTACAGTTACTGGAAAAGTCTGTTAACATGTCTGGGGATGGAGCGGAAATCCTCCAGGGACATCTCCATGAAGCTCTCCTGGAGGTACTCCAAAAGCCTTTGCAGAAGGTTTCTGGGCAGCACTGCTTTATTCCGTCCTCCATGGTAGGACACTTGACCACGCCATGCATGTAGCAAGTAATCTGGTATCATTGCATGACAAAGCCTAGCTGCGTATGGTCCCGGTGATTGCTGGCATTCAAGCAACATCCGTTCTTTATCTCGCTGTGTTATCCTCAGGAGAGTGATATCGTTCATGGTAACCTGGTTGAAATTCAGGAATTTAAGTAAGGGGACAGAGATGGCCATTCCTACTGGGCTGTTTGCCTGTTGCTTAAAAGAAATCCTTCCCTGCAGGTAGCCAAGTGGGGGGAAGCGGGGGGACGCGATTGGCGCTGCACTTTTCCGCGTTTGGCTAGCAGGGATCTTTCCTGCTACCAGCCACGTGGTTGGGGGGTGGTGGAAAAGGGGGTGTTTAGCAGTGATCTTCCATGATACCAGCCATGGGGTGGTTTCTGCTGCTGCACGTTAACAGGAAAGAAGCAGCACTCAATGGGCTTTGCTTGCTATTTGGGAAAGGAGGGTGCTGGATAGATGAAGGCTGCAGAAGATGAAAGACAATGGCTTACCATGGCCGCATGCAAGCAGAATTCTGATGCCCAGACCTGCATCTGTGATCTGTAACACCAAAGCCGCAGACACTCAATATTAAGAAGCAAAATGCGACCTTGTAGTGAAAACACATGTGCTATGTAAGGTGAATAGTGTTGTTCACCGTGAAAGAGTATGACCATTGTTCTCTAAAATGTATCTTTTTAAATACGTCTCTCCCTTTTTTCCCTCCCTCATGCAGCTGCAAATTTTTCAAGCATCCCTACACATCCCGAAGGCTATCTCAGATAAGGCGGCGGGAAAAAAAGACGCAAGAAGAAATGTTTTCAGAAATCATGGAAGTGACCTGCAATGAAAGAGCGCATCTGAATGAGTGGAAGGACATGGTAGCAAAGTACAGGAAAGATGCCAGTGACCGTGAGGACAGGAGGGACCAACGTGAGGATAGGAGGGACGAACGTGAGGACAGGAGAGATGCTTGAGATGAGAGGAGAGATGCTCGAGATGAGAGGTGGCGGCAGGAAGATCAGCGGTGGTGGGATGCAACTCTGGGGCTGCTGCGTGATCAAACTGACATGGTCCGGCGTATGGTGGAGCTTCAGGAACGGCAGCAGGATCACAGAGTGCCGCTGCAGCCCCTGTATAACCACCCTCCCCCCTCACCATGTTCCTTAACCTCCTCACCCGCCAGATGAGTAAGAACTCGTGGGAGTAGGCTCCGTGCACCCGCTCACTCCACCCCAGTGGACAGCCCAACCAAAAGGCTCTCATTATTATGAAATTATGAAATTTTTATAGTGGCCTTTTACTTCCCTACTATTCTCCTCCGAAACCCCACCCAGGCTACCTTGTCAGTTCTCTCCCTCTTTTTATAATTAAGTAATAAAGAATATATTATTTTTAAACGAGAGTGACTTTATTTCCTTAGAAAGCAAGCTGTGATCGAAGGGGGGGTAGGTGGCTTACAGTGAATGAGTCCATCAAGGCGGGGGGAGGGTTTCATCAAGGAGAAAGAAACACAACAGTCAGACTGTACCCTGGCCAGTGATGAAACTGGTTTTCAAAGCTTCTCTGATGCGCACCGCTTCCTGGTGTGCTCTTCTAATCTCCCTAGTGTCTGGCTGTGCATAATCAGCGGCCAGGTGATTTGCCTCAGCTTCCCACCTCGCCATAAAGGTCTCCCCCTTACTCTCACAGAGATTGTGAGCACACAGCAAGTAGCAATAACAATGGGGACACTGGTTTGGCTGAGGTCTGAGCAAGTCAGTAATGTGCGCCAGCGCGCCTTTAAATGACCAAATGCACATTCTACCACCATTCTGCACTTGCTCAGCCTGTAGTTGAACAGCTCCTGACTACTGTCCAGACTGCCTGTGTATGGCTTCAAGAGCCATGGCATCAAGGGGTAGGCTGGGTCCCCCAGGATAACGACAGGCATTTCAACATCCCCAACTGTTATTTTCTGGTCTGGGAAGTAATTCCCTTGCTGCAGCCGTTTAAACAGAGTAGTGTTCCTGAAGACGCGAGCGTCATGAACCCTTCCTGGCCATCCCACGTGGATGTTGGTGAAACGTCCCTTGTGATCCACCAGTGCTTGCAGCTGAGAGCTGAGCAGGGTCCATGCTTGCTGTGCTATGGCGTCTGCACAGTTCACCCAGGAAAAAAGGCGCGAAACGGTTGGCTGCTGCTGCTTTCACGGAGGGAGGGGTGAGGCTGTACCCAGAAGCACCTGCGACAATGTTTTTTGCCCCATCAGGCACTGGGATCTCAACCCAGAATTCCAATGGGCGGGGGAGACTGCGGGAACTATGGGATAGCTATGGGATAGCTACCCACAGTGCAACGCTCCGGAAATCGACGCTAGCCTCGGTACATGGATGCACACCGCCGAATTAATGTGCTTAGTGTGGCCACGTGCACTCGACTTTATACAATCTGTTTTAAAAAACCGGTTTATGTAAAATCGGAATAATCCTGTAGTGTAGACGTACCCAAAGTCTTTTCTGCTTAAGAGGCATCCAGCAGTCCTCATGCCTAGTGCCCTGATCCTGTCACTTCTGCAGTGACCCAGGCAGTCTTCCAGTTCACTGCCCTGCCATTGCTCCTTCCCCAGTGGCAAATAGGGGAACCCTCTACTCTGGGATCCAGCCCAGGGACCCTACAATACGCAGTCAATATCTGTTCAGTCACCAACCTTGCTACTTCCTACCCCACAGGTTCTCTTCTCCACACAGCTCTCTTCAGGATATGCCCTTCCCTTCAGGCCATGTCAGGCCCCCAGGGTCCTACTCTTTCCCTCGGTTTCCTCCTTCTCTCTCTGTTAAACAAAGGGTTGACCACAAACTTCCTCCCAGCAACCTTTGCTGCTGGCAGCTTCCTGAGTTTATGCTAGCCCATCCTTCCTCTACTCAAATGAGATTCCTTCTAATTAGAGCTTTCCTTGCACCCTTAATTCTCCCAGCTTGCAACCTAATTGGCTGATTGGGACCACCTGGCCTACCTCAGCCCTCTCTGAGATAGAGTTGCCAGGTGTCCAGTTTTTGACCGGAACGCCTGGTTGAAAAGGTATCCTGGCGGCTCCGGTCGGCACTGTTAAAAGCCCGGTTGGCGGCATAGCGGAGGCCCGGAGGTAAGGCAGGCTCCCTGCCTGCCCTAGCTCTGCACAGCTCCTGGAAGTGGTCACCAGGTCCCTGCAGCCCCTAGAAGCATGGGCGGCCAGGGTGGCTCCACACACTGCCCCCACCCAAAGGACCGGCTCCGCAGCTCCCATTGGCCAGGAACTGTGAGCAATGGGAGCTGCAGGGGCAGCACCTGTGGGCACAAGAGCAGTGCACACAATGCAGAGCATCCCAGGCCACCCATGTTTCTAGGGGCTGTGGGAACCTGGTAGCCACTTCCCAGGAGCCATGGTAAGCACTGCTGGGACCCCGAACCCTTTCCTGCACCACAACCCCTTGCCCCAGCCCAGAGTCCCCTCCTGCATCCAAACTCCTTCCCTGAGCCCGCACGCCCCCAATACCCCAACCCCCTGCCCCAGCCCCCTTCTGCACCCCAAACCCCTCATCCCCAGTCCCACCCGAGTCCACACCCCCAGCCAGAGCCCGCACCCCCTCCCACACTACAAACCCCTCAGCCCCAGCCCTGAGCTGCCTCCTGCACCCTGAACCCCTCATCCCTGGCCCCATCCCAGAGCCTGCACCCCCAGCTGGAGCCCTCACCCTCCTCCTGCACCCCAACCCCCTGCCCCAGCCCAGTGAAAGTGAATGAGGGTGGGGGAGAATGAGCGATGGAGGGAGGAGAGATGGAGTGAGCAGGGGCAGGGCCTTGGAAGGGTAGGGGCAGGGCCTGGGGACAGGGGCGGGGCATTCAGTTTTGTGCCATAAGAAAGTTGGCAACCCTACTCTGAGCCAGTATGGGGAGTACACCCTGTCACAGGGGAATATGATGGAGATCTATATCATCATGAGTGGTGTGGAGAAAGTGAATAGTGAAGTGTTGTTTACACCTTCATGTAACACAAGAACCAGGGGTCACCCAATTAAATTAATAGGCAGCATGTTTAAAATAAATATAAGGAAGTATTTCTTTGCACAACACAGTCTACCTGGGGAACTCATTGCCTGGGGAAGCTGTGAAGGTCAAAAGTATAACTGAGTTAAAAAAAGAATTAGATAAAATCATGGAGGACAAGTCCATCAATGGCTATTAGCCAAGATTGTCAGGGATGCAACCCCAGTCCTAAACCTCTGACTGCCAGGAACTGAGAATGGATGACAGGGGATGGATCACTCGATAAATTGGCTTGTTCTGTTAATTCCCTATGAAGCCTCTGGCACCAGCAACTGCTAAAAGAGAGGATATAAGGCTAGATGGACCATTGGTCTGACCCAGTATGGTCACTCTTTTGTTCTCATGGTCACTTCAAAGACATCTAAACATGTTAAGGTAAGAAATGCACAGTTAGGCATCCAAACGGCCTTAACTCTGCCCTGCAAATACCATATAATTACATGATTAAGGCATTTTAGTTCTTGTGGTCTCATATTAGAGTAAACTGATTTAAACGTAGATGTTTTTATTTTTCCCCTGATGGTGTCAATATATGGCAGAGTGGAGGTTGTTTGGTTCATTGTGCACTCCCTACCTAAATTAGTTTGTGTTTAAAGTGTATTCCTTTTATAATCCATGGTTTGGGGATACTTACAACAGCCTGTAATATTTTTTATCCTTAAATTATTGTTATGTGCTCTCAGCCCTAACTCCATCTGAACATAGTTTTTTGTCTGGGAATTTTTTTTTAATTATTAAAAATGTCATACATGAACACTAACCCCTCCAAAACACACACATAAAGAAAATGCTATTATGAGATAGTTCTCATGATCTCATACTCAATCATACCAACCTTAAATCACTTTTAAATTTTTAACTTTTAAGAACAATTCACCAGTATACCAGAGCAGTGTAAATCAGCCACAGTACACTGGCTAGTTAGGCTGGGTTTACACGTGCTTTGCATCTCCATAGCATCAAAAAAGTGTACTGGTGGCTCTAATCCTTAATTTGGGGGAGGGATAGCTCAGTGGTTTGAGCATTGGCTTGCTAAACCCAGGGTTGTGAACTCAATCCTTGAGGGTGCCACTTAGGGATCTGGGGCAAAATCAGCACTGGGGCCTGCTTGTGAAGGCAGGGGGCTGGACTTGATCACCTTTCAGGGTCCCTTCCAGCTCTATGAGATAGGTATAATTACTCTATTGGTTTAAAGGGCTAAGTTACAGAGACTGGTGTTATGTAAAAGGAGAGGTTGGAGAGCTCAACATCTGCACTTTGAGGTCCCCCCCACGCTCATGTCTCAATTCTCCCAGACCATGCTTCACTGTGTGCAGTGGAACCACTAGCATGTGGCCATGGAACCTTTAAAGAGCAGCAGCAACAGTTGGACCCATGAGAACTTTGGACATGTATCCACATGTCTTCCTCATACCATTGATTAATTACAATCAACAGAACTGCTGTATGCAAATAATTTGTAGGAGACAAGTGATCAGTGGAGTCAAAATGGACCCATTTAAATTACCTGAGATGTTGACCAGACTTTGCCTGTAGCCTATATAATCATAACAATTACATACAACAGCTATTAATAACTTTAGCTTAATTACACCTACATTTCTTCAAATGTAGCCTAAAATAAGTGAAGTTTAACTATGTGAAAGCTTTGATGAGTCTGTGCCATTCTGTTGTCAAGATAATTTGGGACGAATAAAAGTCTATTACAGATGCTACATATCTTAAAGGACACATTTTAAAATTATTTTTAATAAACTAACAGATTTACTTGTAAATTCTCAAGAATTTTTTTCTGCACTCAGAGTGAACACTGGAAGTTCAGAGAGGATGCACTGTAGTTTTCATACAGAACAATGAGATTGAATCTCTCAAAATGGAACTCTGCCTTCATGATGGAACCATGACTGGCACCTCCATGAAGAAAGTTGCTGATTTGATTTGGGTGTTTTTAATTTCCTTTTGTATGTATATGTACTGTGTTAGATTTTAACTGTATTGTCTGTATCCTGCATCCTTTTCTCACATGAGCAGTCCCACACTGATCTCAGGTCCCCACTCAAGTCACACCCTTCCTGATTGCCTGGCCATGCAGACTCCCCAGCTGGCACTTCCTAGTTTTGGGGGCTATGCTGACCACTTACACTGACTCTTTTCCACAGACGGGCTTGGTTTGCCCTCAGCTAGCTCCTTTGCTTTTGAGTGACTGGGGACTATGTCAAGACTTCAAAGGCAGTAAGAGAGCTACGACTGATATCACAGCTGGAGTGGGGTGCTGATGCTGTGGAGCAGAGAGGATCTAGTAGGCACCAAAACTCAGAGATAACTCAGTGGTGCTCATAGCCCTACACCTTATGTCCAGTGTCACCACTGGCAGGAGCTCAAAGGGCACAAGCACTGGGCAGGCCCCCAGGTGGAAGCACTGGTGTAGGTTCTGGCCCCACAGCAGCTGCAAAAAGGAGCGGCACTGGCTGCCTCACTGCCCATTCAGGTATGGCCCTGCAGCCCCACCCATCAGGGAGGGGCTGCAGGGCCAAACCTGAGTGGTGCTGCATATGCCAGGCTGCAATGCCACTCACTCAATTTTGGCCCCATGACTCCCATCATGGGGGTGTGGAGCCAAACCTGAGTGGGCAGGGGGGTGGCCAGCTCTGCTTCTCCTTGGTGCAGCCATAGGGTCAGCTCCTGCACCCAGAGTTACCCCACCCTAGGGCCCTGCCTGGTCTTGCCCCAATTCCAGTAGCTCTCTGCTTGCAGGACTCGCTCACAGAGTGCATCAAGACCTGCTTACAAGTATGGGGAACTGCAGTTAGTACCCACACAGGGGAGCCAGCCGGGAGAGGGGCAGTGAGGAGCCCTGGGGGGAAGGGGCAGACATGAGGAGGTTCAGTTTTGTGTACCATGTGAAAAAATTCTGGGAGTGCTATTGGGATAACTTCCAGTGAAATAGACAAAGGAGCCACCCTCTCCAATAATTAAAGATGTACTGACCATCCTTGGAGGGGAGATTCCATCTCTAAGAGATAAGCCTGGGTAGCTTTTCCATGCAACAAATGTTTTCCTTTGAAATTCCAAAAGCACTAAAGTACCTTCTCTCCACACCTAAACCCTGGGGAAGAGAAAGTTACTCACCTTGCAGTAACTGAGGTTCTTCGAGATGTGTGTCCCTGTGGGTGCTCCACTGTAGGTGATGGTGCATCCCGGCGCCATTGATCGGAGATTTTCGGTAGCAGTGCCTGGTCGGGACGCATGCACTCAGTTGGTATCTCCCGTCTTGTTGGAATCTTCCTGAGCGCGTGTGTCCCGCACCCTCCTCAGTTCCTTTTCTACCGTGGAGAAATCATACTAATACTCCAAAGCAGAGGGGAGGAGGGTGGGGAGTGGAGCACCCACAGGGACACACATCTCGAAGAACCTCAGTTACTACAAGGTGAGTAACTTTCTCTTCTTCTTCGAGTGCTGTCCCCTGTGAGTGCTCCACTGTAGGTGAATGTAAAGCAGTACCCACTATGGTTGGTGGGATTTTGGAGTTGTGTGAGGAACAAAGGTAGAAAGTACCATATGGCCGACTATGGTGTCTGCTGTAGTATCCCATGCGATAGCATAATGTTTGGCAAAAGTGTGGTCAAATGCCGCCTTGCATACATCTGTAACAGGTACACTGTGGAGGAAGGCAATGGATGTTGACATTGCTCTAGTAAAATGAGTCCTAACACCCTCTGGTGGTTGAACATTCTGGTCTGATAGCAAGATCTGATGCAAGTGGAGATCCACTTGGAGAGTCTTTGCTTAGAGATAGAATCACCCTTTGATCTCTTGGTAGTAGAAACAAAAGCCTAGGGGATTCACGAAATGGTTTAGTTCTGTCAAGATAGAATGCACGAGCCCGTTGGACATCGAGGGTATGTGATGCAGCTTCCTGTGGAGTCATGTGAGGGTTAGGATGGAATACACGTAAGTGTATTGACTGGTTAAGGTGGAAGGTAGACACCACCTTGGAGAGGAATTTGGGGCAGGTTTGTATGGTAAGCTTGTGTTTAGAGAAAATGGTGTAGGGAGGGTAGGCCATCAGGGCGCTTATTTCACCAACCCTTCTTGTTGACGTTATGGCAACCAAGAAAGCCACTTTCCTGGACATGTGGAGCAGGGATGAAGTGGCCAGGGGCTCGAAAAGAGGTTTCATAAGAGCGCAGAGAACTAGGTTGAGACTCCAGGAAGCTACTAGTGAATGAATCTCAGGGTAGAAGTTTTGCAGGCCCGTGAGGAAGCGTTTCATGGTGGGGCGTGTGAAAGTGAATAGCCGTCCAGAGTGTCCTGGAAGGTGGTAAGGGCCGCGAGACGTACTGTGATAAAACTGAGTGAAAACGTGTCCTGTTTTAGTTTGAAAAGATGGTCTAAGATATCAGGGAGGGTTGCAGTCTGGGGTATTAAGCATCAGTGGGAGCACCAGATGGAGAAGCATTTCCACTTTTGCAGGTAAGTCTTAGGAGTGGAGTCCCTTCTACTGTGCAGGAGGACATGTCGGACCTGTTCTGAGCAGGCTAATTTGTGGGATTGAAACCTTGAAAGAACAACACCATCAGATGGAGTTTCCAGAGCTGCAGATGAAGAAGAAGCTGACCGTAGTTCTGGGAGAAGAGATGTGGTCTGTCGGGGAGAGTACGGGGAGGATGGATGGACATGCGTAGCAGGTAAGGATACCATGTCTGCCTACATTGGCCAAGCTGGGGCAAAAAGTATGACCCGGGCCTTGTCCTCTGTGATGTTGCGTAGAACCCTGTTTATGAGTGGAATCAGTGGAAAAGCATACATGAAGGAGATGTTCCAAGGAATGAGGTGTGTTTCCAAGTCCTGTTCTGGAGCAAAATAGATGGCATTTGCAGTTTGAGGTGTGGCAAACAGGTCTATCAATGGAGTGCCCCAGTGGTAGGACAACTGTTGGGGTATTGATGGATGTAATTCCCATTCGTGTTTCTCAGAGAACTGTCTGCTGAGTGTGTCGGTGGTAGTGTTGTGACACATGGGCAGGTAGGAAGCCTCGCAGAGGGTCTGAATCTGCTGGGGGTAGCACGCAGGCTCGGTGCCGTAGGTGGAACTCGTTGTTGGCACTGGGTCCATTGTCGGTGCCGGGGAAACCGGTGCCGAGGAGAGCTTCCCGCTGCGGGAAGTCGGGTTCCTGCTTTAGAGCCCCAGGAGAGTTGCTTGTACAGTGCAGGGGCGGTCAGAGTTGCCTGCTCTCAGCGCTGACAGCACCAAGGGTAAAGACTCTGCAGGTAAAGACTCTTGAGTGTCTCTGAGAGGCGACATTAGGGCTTCCTGCCTCTTCACGGGAGAGGGTGAAGCCGGGCTCCCAGTCGGTTCTGCTTTGGCAGGGGAGCGTGAGGGAGCGGGTTTATTGCCCTGCTCCATAGACAGCTGCAATGCTTCTTGCCTCTGCTCCAGAGAGGGTGAAGCCGGGCTCCCAGTCGGTTCTGCCTTGGCAGGGGAGCGTGAGGGAGCGGGTTTATTGCCCTGCTCCATAGGCAGTTGCAATGCTTCTTGCCTCTGCTCCAGAGAGGGTGAAGCCGGGCTCCCAGTTGGTTCTGCCTTGGCAGGGGAGCGTGAGGGAGCGGGTTTACTGCCCTGCTCCATAGGCAGCTGCAATGCTTCTTGCCTCTGCTCCAGAGAGGGTGAAGCCGGGCTCCCAGTTGGTTCTGCCTTGGCAGGGGAGCGTGAGGGAGCGGGTTTATTGCCCTGCTCCATAGGCATCTGCAGAGCTTCTTGCCTCTGCTCCAGAGAGGTTGAAACCATGCTCCCGGTTGTTCGGACCTGGCCGGGGAGCGTGAGGGAGTGGGTTTGCCATTACCTGTCTCCAGAGGCGGCTGCAGGGATTTCTGCATGAGAAGCAGTTTCAGTGGCAGGTTCCTGTCAGGACGAGCCCTGGTTTTGAGGCTTGTGCAGTGGACACACTTGGCAGGGACATGTGTCTTGCCAAAGCACTTCACACAGCACGAGTGCCCATTGGACATTGTCATAAAGTCCTGACAGAAGCACATTCCTTGAATCCTGAAGCCCCTGGCATTATTGAACTAGTAATGCCAGGGGAGAGAGTCTCAGTGGGAGACAAACCTGAGGAAAAATTTTTTTAAACTAAGTAACTATTCTAAAGAAAGGGAAACAACTAGGATATTACTAACTAACTATTTCTATGTAATTGTTTCATTCAGAGACCAGGGAAGAGGATCAGCACTGCTCCGAGTCCCGTCTTCGGCCGAGGGCGGTTGAGAAGGAACTGAGGAGGGTGCAGGACGCACGCGCTCAGGAAGATCCCAACGAGACGGGAGATACCAACTGAGTGCGTGCATCCTGACCAGGCACTGCTACCGAAAATCTCCGATCAATGGCGCTGGGACGCACCGTCACCTACAGTGGAGCACCCACAGGGACAGCACTCGAAGAAGAATATAACATGCCCTTAGTGAGAGCACTGGAGGGGCAGAATCGGAGCTAACCAAAGGCAGTTCTTTTCTCCTTTGAAAACCAGGAACACCTGTCCTGGGTCCCATCTCAACCTTCACCAAGTTCATTCATTTCTCCTTCTTCACCCAATAGTGCAGGCTCCATCTCATATGAGCAGGGGCGGCTCTAGGAATTGCGCTGCCCCAAGCAGGGCGGCACGCTGTGGGGGGTGCTCTGGCGGTCGCCGGTCCCGCAGCTCCGGTGGACCTCCTGCAGACGTGCCTGCGGATGCTCCACCGAAGCCGCGGGACCAGTGGACCCTCCACAGGATGCCTGCGGGAGGTCCACCGGAGCCGCCTGCTGCCCTCCCGCGGCACGCCGCCCCAAGCGCACGCTTGGCGTGCTGGGGTCTGGTGCCGGCCCTGCATATGAGAGAGACTCCAGGCACAGGGCCTTAAGGGCTCCCACTCCATTAGCCCTCTGGATTGCTCAACTCTAGCACCAGAGACAGAACGGGTCTGGGCCCAGCCTTGGCCTCCGCTCCAGAGCCTGGTGAGTTCTGCGGCTCCAGCTCCAGACCCTACCCCAGAGCCTTGGCAGGGCACGTGAGGCGGGGAGGCCGGGGTTTCCTGGGTCACACGTGGGGATGGGATTTCATTCTGCCCTGCTGTTGCCCAGGCAGGTGCTGGCGAAAAGAGAGGAGCAATGGGAGCGGCCGCTGCACCCCCCGCAGTCCTAAACATTGAGGCCTTTGTTTCAAACTCAAATCAAACAGCCGAGCCGGAGACTCCTTCGGCTCCTGAACAGGGATCGGGCTGCCACACTCATTCGAGCAAGCCCTGCCAGCGTGCAAGAGTGGGAGGAGCAGTTCAGAGCCGCGCAGGGCCGGAGAGCCCCTGAAGCGGGGACGGAACCGAGCCCCGCGGCAGGACGGGGGACAGGGAAGCGCCCTGGCAGGGAGAAGGAGCCATTTGAGAAGCAGCCAGTGGAAATGTCCCAGGCCGAGAGTCTGCTCGCGGGGCTGGGGCGGGAGCGCGCAGCCCCACACAGCGAGCCCAGCCGCGGACGGGAGGTGAGTCGCGGGATGGGCACGTCTCCCGGAGCAAACAAGCCCGCCGGGCCAGAGCGCCGGGCGGCGGGAGCGGGGCACTTCAAAGGCCTGTCCGGCTCCGCCCGCCCTGGAGCCCAGCGCCCCTTGGCTCGGGGAGCCGCCGCTGCCCCCCGCTGCGCATCGCAGCGCCCGGACGGGACAGGACGGGGGAGGCGGGGCGGGAGCCGGCAGAGCAAAGGCCGGAATCTCCTGGCAAGGAAACAGTAAAGCCCCCCCCCCGCGCCTGGATCCCAAGGGGCGGAGGGGAGGGCAGGGCGGGGGCTGGCCGGCTGCTGCCCCACGCGGCGCCCGCGCTGGCGGCGCCCCCGGCGGGCTCCCCGTGCCCCTCTGTCATGCGTCTGCCCTGGGACGAGAAGGCGAGTCCGTGCGCCAAGAAAAGCCGAGCGCCCCCGAGCCCCGCCGCAGAGCCCGGGCACCAGCCGCCGGCCCCCGCTAACTACGCCCAGGCGCTGCCCTCGCCGCTCATTGGAGCGGGACTGAGCGGAGCGACCAGACCCTGCGCTGCTCTGGGAGCAGCAGGAGCAGGCCCGGGACAGAGACCCCAGCTCCGGCCTGCCCGGGGGAGACGGAGCCCGCGAAGCGCTGCCCGCCCCCGGGACTAGTTCCTCCGGGACCCGGAGCCCCCGCCAGTCTGCAGCCGAGCGGAGCAGGGGGCAGAGCTCGTCCGAGCGCCCAACTCCTCAGCTCCTTCCCCCGCAGGTGGCTCCGGGTCGCGATGGGCAGGGGAACCGTGCAAGTGCTGCTGCTCCTGGGACTGCTGCACTGGGGCCCCGGTGGCGAGGGCAGGAAGAACTGGAGGCGGCGAGGGCAGCAGCCGGCGGCTGCGGCTGCAGCCCGGGAGCGGAGCGAAGCGACCGGGCAGCCCGTGGAGAGCTTCCCGCTGGACTTCACCGCCGTGGAAGGCAACATGGACAGTTTCATGGCTCAGATCAAGAGCCTGGCGCAGTCACTGTATCCCTGCTCGGCCCAGAACCTGCACCACGAGCTGCGCCTCCATCTCCTGCTCAACAGCTCGGTCACCTGCAACGACGGCAGCCCGGCCGGGTGAGTGCGGGGCTGGGATCCTGTCCAGCACACAACCAGCTCCAGCCTCCCCTGACCCTGACGTGAGCCTGGTCCTGACCAGCCCCCAGCGCACCCGTCCCGTTACAGCCCTGGCCCCTCAGCTCTCCCGCACCACAGAGGCCCTTTCACCCCCCCACCATTGGCTTCACGATTCCGCCCGCATTATCTCGCGCCCCAAAGCTGCTGTGCGGGCTGGAGCCTGCCCTCGGAGGGCTCCTGCGGGCTGAAAGGGATACCGGAGAACCATCCCCAAAGCTTTCGGGGAATGACCCAGCCCATACGCCTCTGCTTCTCCAATTCCCGGCCCTTTCGTTTACTCCATCTCTTCCATGCTCCTCTCCTATCCTGCTTCATTCACTTGACTAGAACTACTTCATTCACATCCCTCTCTGTGCTTGCGTCCCAACCCTGAGGGGTGGGGAAGGGAGGGTCTATGTCCTTCATTGTAACTTATCAGTAGTTTTCCAAAGTCCATTAGAATCCGAAGCATTTAAGGGCACATCCAAAGGCAGCCAAAGAAGTTCACAGACACAGGGGTGGAGAGGATGACATGGGGGCAGAGTCCCTAAGAAAGAAATCTGCCTGGGGCTATTTTACTTGATCCTGACTCCTCCTGTATTATCACTCACCCTCATCCTCACCCCTCTTTTATTTTTACCCTCACCAGCATGAGGTAGTTAATTCAGGGAGCCAGCACTCTCCTCTGTTCTTCATCTGAGTGTGTATAAGTGGGGATAATAATGCTTACCCACCTTGTAAAGTGCCTTGAGATCCTGTAATGGAAGAAGCCAGAGAAGTGCCAATTATTATTATTATTATTTATTATGATTGCTGGCCCTCTCCTATTCCTGCTTTATGTATATTTAAACAAAGTATGAACATTCTTGTCTAGCACTCAATCTCTGCTTCCACCTCGTGGTCATTACTAAAAACACAGCAAGCAACAGGTGGAATAACTCTTTCCTGCCTGGAAATTCTTAAGAATTCTAGGAATTTGTTTAATGCATTTATTTTGGAGAGAGATAAAAGCCAATCTGCCTGGCTCAGGATCTCCGGGAAGGCCCTTTGATCAGATGGTTTGGAGCTCTTCTGACAGCCTTCCTGTTTCTTTCTCTTGTTCTTTTACCAAATATTTTATGTAACCCTCTTGATATTATAATGAGTTTGTGATTCAAAGAGCTTGTGGTTAAGCTAGTCAGTCTGCCTAATGAATTTAATGCTGCTTTCTGCTTGTTTTTTTTTTTTTTAAGCTACTATCTCAAAGAATCGAAAGGCAGTAGAAGGTGGCTGCTGTTCCTGGAAGGTGAGCCTGGATTATTTTTTATTTAAGCACAGGTCAAGCTTTTTAGCCTCTTTTGTAAATGAAGAGGTGGGGGTAGGGGGAGAGCTACCCAACTGCTTTCTTCAAAGGCTGTGCAAAATGTGTGTGCTGGCTGCCTTCTGCATAACCAGTGTCTCCATCCTTCCACCCGACACACTCACTTTGTCATACACCTCTGCTGCCTGACAATTTAGTGTATTTCTTGGCATCCTAACTACCCACCTGACCCTAATTAAAGCTTCTTAATCCAGCTACTTCTTTCTGCCATTGCCTTTACCCACTGCTTGCATCATTCATCTGAGCCTGGGAATCCCATGTTCTATTGTACACATTCATCTCTCTCTCTCTGTGATACTTTGCCACTTCTTCCCTGAACAAAATGACAGCAAGGAACTGACTTGATTTTTTTTTTTCATGACCCAGGGGGATGGTATTGCTTTAATAGAGAAAATTGTGATACCCGCTATGATACAATGAGGAGGCTGATGAGCTCCAAAGAGTGGCCCATTACCAAAACTGGTAAGTCTTTCTGTGCAGGGGGTGGAAACACCATTACACATTACATCTACCCTCTATAACAAAAGGGAAAAAAAAGTGAGGGGGGGAATACACAGATTTTGTAGTGTAGCAGAATTCCTCACAATATACAATGTCACTTCCCCATAATTGCTCCTGTTTAGATATTAACATAATGTAAGTCACATGCATTTGCCTGTACATGCATACACACTTCCATTAATTAGTATGCACATGCCCTCGCAAAAACATGAAAACATACATACACATGTATGCATGTACACTTGCAGGGATGTCATCCTTCTTTGAACCCCCTCTAATTCTGCAATATAATTTTACAGATGGGATGACCAGTACTGCACACAGCCCAGATAAAGGAGTATCATTGATTTATATATTGCCACATGGGAGACAAGAGTCTTTCAAAGTGTAGTCCAAGGTCTACACTGGGTGGGTAGGTTGCGGGGCACACATCACCTCCCTCCTCCAGCCCTATGTAAATTAATCAAATATATAATATTCTAGGGGGGTCCCTCCCTTTCCCCTCCCTCTGAGGTCCCAGAGGGAGCTGTGGCAGGGGGACCACCATGGTAACATGGCTCTAATGTGCCAAGGAGCTAGAGTCAGTGGAGACAGACAGTGCCACCATGTGGATGGCCCTGACTTCCTGCAGATCCCCAGGCACCAGTGAAAAACACTGTCCTGACTCCTCATCACCAATGGGATGAGGTGGGAGGGATCTCTGCAAGGAGATGCTCACACAGATTTTCTTCCCCTGAGACCGTTACCCTCATGCTGAAAGATCTGAGCCTTAGTCAGCAATTCTGCCCATAATGGATGAGCCACTCAAAGCCAGCAGCAGAATCTGTTTTGAAAATTTACATTTAATGGTACATACTCTTATTTAGTGAATCTAGGCTCAATTTTTCTCTGTGCCCAAACTCCGCTCAGTGCAGGATAGGGGCTGATCCATAACTGACTCCCTGATTCTGCTCCAGTATTAGAGCAGCTGATGGCCCACTTTAACCTATGGCACTGGCATAAGAGAAAGATAGGTATCCTCCATCTCCTAACATGTTGCCCAAACCTGGTGTAGGCCCTGCCTCAGCTGGCTTTATGCAAACTGGAATTTCCCTCCACAAGGGAAATTTTCTGTTAGCCACTTTCAGCCAGAATCTATCTACTTTGTGACTCTGGGTAGTGGAAAGTAGATCATACCAGAAGATATGGGTTCTTGTGCTTAGCTTCCTGTAGTACTGGAAGCAATTACAGCAGTTTATATTTAAATGTTTTCCTATTTTTATTGTTTGGTGACTTCCCTGTATCTTATTTTTATTTTCATTCCACCCCCTCTGTATAATGGGGTGAATGATGCTTGATGCTCAGAGCTTCAGATAAATGCCTAGAAATACAGATTACCAGCCTTCCTTCCTCTCTTTCCTCTTCTGGCTGCTGAGCTTCATACCCCACTGCTCCCTGATTGTGGGCCAAATTCAATGCTGCACCTTTCGGGAGGCACAGCATAGAAGGCGCAGCACAGGAGGTGGCTATATACATCACATATTCACTTCCCTAATTCTGAGCTTCTCTAAGAGGTGGCTTAACTCCCAGCGTAAATTACAGTAGTCCTAGGGGGTGCTTCAATTTATGGTGGCTTTGTATAGCTGACACAGCTGAAAATGGAAATAACTGGACTACTTTGCACTTGGGCCACTCCCCATCCAGCCCTCAATACACCAACCACGGCTCTCTCCCTGGCATGGCTCTACTTTTGGGGACTGCACAGGAGAATGATGAATGGCTGTCCACATCAGCTCTACACTGCTCCTGTGTTGGAGGAATTCCCCTCAGGGCCATTGAGGTCCCATTACATCACTAGAATGGTATAAATGGGTCATAGTGGAGGCCAGAATCTGACTCTGTGTCTCCTACTTCTTTGGCCAGCCTCATTGGAACCTTTGGACTTCAGTATTTCATCTGTTGTTCTTAAAGGGGTAATCATCGTAACAGGCTCTTATATAATTCTTGTATAATAGTCTTGGCGTGTCAAACTTCCAGAAGAAATTCATTCACTGTATGTCACGGAGTGTGCGGGAGTCCAGCCCTGCACCCCTTTTCCTGAGACTCACAGTGACTCTCAGCCAGCCAGTAAAACAGAAGGTTTATTGGACAACAGGAACGCAGGCTACAGCAGAGCTTGTAGACACAACCAGGACCCCTCAATCAAGTCCTTCTGGGGGTTCAGGAAGCTTAGATCCCAGCTTGGGATTCCCTGAATTCCAACCACCCAACCCAAAACTGAAACTAAACTAAACTAACTCCCTCCAGCCGGCCCCTTCCTTTGTCCAGCTTCCCGGGCAAAGGTGCTGACACACCTCCCTCCTACTTGGCTCAGGTTACAGGCTTAGGTCCTGTCCCTCACCTAAAGTCACCTCCTGCTCTCCCATCCCCCATGCAGACAGTCCCTACTCCATCACACTGTAGTTTGGGGGAGAGGCCTTCACAGAGGGACACACACACACACCAGTGAATGTATTTGCAAAGACACACACACGCTATTATGTAATTCACTTGGATCAGTTTATCTATCTCAGATAGGCCTGGTCCTATGACTTGGAGGCCCCAAACTGCTGCAGATGGGAAACCAGATTGTGAGTTTCTGGGCCTCACCTGCCCTCCCATATGGCCTTGTGAAAGCACTACCTTCCTTCCCATTTAGGGTGACCAGACAGCAAGTGTGAAAAATTGGGACGGGGGTGGGGGTAATAGGAGCCAATATAAGAAAAAGACCCAAAAATCGGGACTGTCCCTATAAAATCAGGACATTTGGTCACCCTTTTCCCATTCATAACTGCGTAATATTCCTTTGTCATGTACAGTAGAACATTAGAGTTATGAACACCTTGGGAATGGTGGGTATTCATAAAATGTTCATAACTGAACAAAATGTTATGGTTGTTCTTTCAAAAGTTTACACCTGAACATTGACTTAATACAGCTTTGAAATTTTACTGTACAGAAGACAAATGTTGCTTTCCCCTTATTTTTTTGGTAGTTTATGTTTAACACTGCACTGTATTTGCTATTATTTTTTGTCTCTGCTGCTGCCTCATTGCATACTTCCGGTTCCAAATGAGGTGTGTGGTTGACTCAGGGCCATCCTTACCCATATGCAAAGTACGCAGCTGCACAGGGCACCAGGAAATTTGGTGCCCCAAATTTCCTGGTGCCCTGTGCAGCTGCGTGCTGCTCCAGCCCCTGCTCCGGCTCTTCCCCAGGGCCCCCACCCTGCTCTGCCCCTGCCTCCCTTTTCCCACCCCAGCCCCGCCTCTTCCTGCCCCTGGTCCACCCCAGCCCTGCCCCCACTTCCGAGCTCTGCAGCATGGCTGGGCCTTCACTCACTGGCGGCAGGAAGCTCAGCCCCAGCCGCGCTGCCGGTGAGTGCTGGGGGGTGGTTCTCCCCTGCCCCCCAAGCCAGCCCTGCCCCCCTCCGCAGAGGCCTGGGGACAACCCCCCCATTCCCTCCCACAGAGGCCTGGGGCCCCACACACACATCCCTGTGGGGGGGCTGCATAGGGCCCCAGAATAGCTAGGGATGGCCCTGGGTTGACTGGTCAGTTTGTAACTCTGGTGTTCACAACTCTGAGGTTCTACTGTACTACAATTGCCTTTGTGAAGATTAGGGAAGCATTTAATAAATTTTTATTTTCTTTTAATACTGCTTAGAAGGTGCAGGTAACACCATGGATCCCCACATGTCTGTAAACCACACAGTTACTGAGTCAGCACAGGATTATGGGATCTCTACCTTTCCTTGCACTGTTTATGCCAAGGGCTGATTGTACATGTAGGTTCTTTCTCTCATTCACACAAATCCTATAATTGCTAGTATTGGAATTCACCTTACAGAATTTAGGAAGAATGTACTTTTATGTAGGTATCACAGCGCCTCTTCATCATGAAAGGTAATAAGGCTTCTTGAAGTGCTGGGGTTCACCTCTGATGTGAATCAAGGGCTGAAAATCATATCCACCAAGATGTAGGCACAGACACATTTCTGTTTTTCCCTCCCACTTCACCAATGGCTATTACAGTGTAAGTTTCCCTTCTGTACGGCCAGAGCCCCCACACCAGCCTCATTCTTATTGCTTTAAAATCTGAGAACAGCCTTTGTATATTTCTTTTCATCCACCTGCAGGAACTGGGATCCTGTCATCACAACCAGAAGAAAATCCGCACTGGTGGAACGCAAACATGGTGTAAGGAGGGGCACCAAGGGGAACAAGTTTATATTCCAAAAATTATGTACAAAGAGGCACCATGAGAGGAAAAGGGAAGGGGATTATACCCCAGATGTGGTATAAGAATGGGGAGTGGACCATGCAAACATGATCTATTGCTTCCTAGGACAGCAGATAACATAATTAATCCTTGGTAAAAGGGAAAATCCTACATTGTTCTCTCTGTCTACTACTTCAGCTTTCCCAGGAGCGGTGTTGACAAGGTCCAGAGTGACCTGTGTCCAGTTCAGCTGAAGGCATGGGTTGGTCTAATGATGCACCTCAAGAAAAACTGGGGAGATCCCAGAGGATATCCTCCAAAGGAATAAATTGGGAAATACCATATCAGGCCCTGTGGCTGGTGACGTGCCTGACAGTTCTCAGTGAGCTTCGGATGGCTACTTCTGTTCAGAGGGGAGACCTAGGAGGGGGAGGTTGGCTTGCTTGTGCTTCTACATAGACCCTCTGGACTGCAGTGCTGCAAGAAGGGAAGAGAAGTGGATATAGGTGACAATTTCTATTGCAGCAGCTGGGGACAAAAAACTAAGAGATGGAAAGATAGTTCCATTCCTGCAGAGACATTTAATAACAATACTTAGCAATTACATAGGGTAGGTGAGTTTTCCCCATTTTATACAGAGGGAAACTAAAGCACAAAGAAAGGAGTGACTTGCCCAACACAGCCCAAGTCAATGGAAAAGCCAGGATTAGAATTTAGATTTGTGCTCTAGAGCAGGGGTCCCCAACCCCCGGTCCGCGGCCCGGTACCAGTCCGCGGCCTCTTAGAAACCGGGCCGCGAACCGACCCAGTGGAGCTTCCGCAGGCATGCCTGCGGGAGGTCCAGCTGAGCCGCGGGACGAGCGCTCCCTCCGCAGTCGTGCCTGCGGGAGGTCCGCTGCTCCCGGGGCTCAGCTGGAGCTTCCGCAGGCGAGCCGGTGGACATCCCGCAGGCGTGCCTGCGGAAGCTCCAGCTGAGTCCCGGGAGCAGCGGACCTCCCGCAGGCACGACTGCGGAGGGAGCGCTCGTCCCGCGGCTCAGCTGGACCTCCCGCAGGCACGCCTGCGGAGGGTCCGGCAAACGAAACCGGTCCCTGGACCTAAAAAGGTGGGGACCCCTGCTCTAGAGCACGATGCCTCATAATTAGGGCTCCGTGTTTGTCATGGAGGTCATGGAAGTCACTGATTCCATGACTTCCTGCAACCTCCATGACTTCTGCAGCGGCCAGTGTGGATGATCCCAGGGCTGCTCAGGAGGCCCTGGGGACAGCCACAGTGGCCGCTGATTGAGCGGCTCTGCAGCCAGCTGCTTGGGCGACCCCGGAGCCAGCCACCGCTGGAGCGGCCCCGGCCCCGAAGCCAGCCGCACTGACGGTTGCTCTGGGACCGTCTGAGCAGGACCAATGCAGCTGGCCCTGGGACCATCTGAGCAGCGGTCTCAGAGGGGCAGGAGCAGCCGCCGCTCCTGGAAGTGGTCCCAGGACTCCCTCCCTCCCCCTGCCATGGCCGGAGCAGTTGCTGGCCCCCTGGAGCTCCCGCTCTGGCAGTAGCCAGAGCAGCCACTGACTGGCCCCTCAGGGTTCCCCCTCAGCAGCACCCCCCATAAGATTCAGTCAGGTATTTATGGTATAAGTTATTGACAGGTCATGGGCAGTAATTTTTTTGTTTCTTGCCTGTGTCCTGTCTGTGACTTTTACTAAGAATACCCATGATTAAATCGTAGCCTTACTTAATTAGATCAATAAAAAGGCTAACATCCAGAAGGAAAAAAAAAAGCAACAGTAACTGACTGCCACGGGAGGTAATCAAGGGGGTGGTAGAAGCATCTCACTGAAAAAAAAAAAAACCAGTCTCTTCCCTTCTCTGCAGGATTTCCTTCCAGCTCCTTGACCCCAGCCTCACCCCTCTGTATGTAAAGGGAAAATGAGTGCTCACAAACTTCTCATCTCTTGCAGTTTCATCCCCTATTGCTCAAGTGATGTTTGGAGTGGTGCCTCTTCCAAATCTGAAAAAAGTGAGTGCTGCCGATGGGCTGGCTGCCAGACAATCATCACACATAAGAGGATATGGCCTGATTTCTCTGAAATTATGTGAATGAGAGACAAGCTTTTTCCTGCTGAGGAGCAGGAAAGAATAACAAGTAACCTCCAGATAAAACATCCCTCTTCCCTCATCACATCCTGCAGGGACATGGTTCAGAGTCCCTGCATGCAGGGATGTCACAGATGCACATCTAGTCCCTGCAAGTTGCACCTGGAGTTCCTGAAGCAGCCTTTCCTTTTAGATAAGCCTCTCCTACCCTGCATACACTGCAAATTAAATGGAATGGTTGAGGCACCATGGCTTGTAATGTCTTCTCATATTGCTGACCTGAGTGATAAGTGTAATTAATTGTCACATTCTTGTCCCAAATGGATATTCAGCCCACTCATTGTTGGGCAGGAGCTGCTTGCAATTTGGCCTGCAAGACAAAACTTGTGCATTATAATATGATGCTGTTGCCTGATGATATTTGTTTTGGATCAACACAATATCACCACTTGCATCTGAAGAAGTGGGTATTCACCCATGAAAGCTCATGCTGCAAAACGTCTGTTAGTCTATAAGGTGCCACAGGATTCTTTGCTGCTTCTACAGAACCAGACTAACACGGCTACCCCTCTGATACTTGACAATATCACTGTGACAACAGTGCAAAATTGTGATGTCTCCTTGGCACACACAGATGGACATTTCCTTATGCAGATAAAATTAAAGATCTTTAACATCCTGCAGATGAATCATGCCACCTCAGGATATGATGAGTCTTAAAAGATAACCAGGATTAGTACTTGGATGTGAGACCGCTACAGAAAACTCAAGGGGGCTTATTCTCTCACTTACACTGGATGAAACTCCACTGACTTTAGTCAAGTTATTCCTGATACAGCCTGGTGTAACTAAGAAGCATCAGCCCGAAGGTGCTACATGAAGTAGTACTAGTAATTCAGCAGGACATATGCTTCCCTCTGGATCAAGCCAGTGAAAGCCTGTGCTAGGAAAGGCCCTCAGTACCTATCTGCCTTGCTCTTACTTTCATGTGGACTAACATTCTTCAAGGTTACAATTTGTAAATTTCAGTGTATAAAGGCTTCAAATGGTAGAATTTGTTCACTGCAAACAGTTTCTCTGCCTTCAGGGTCCTGAGCAACTGTGGGATGGGGATGTGTGAGGGAAGCCTCTTCAACAAAGTTTTAGCCTACACATCACAGTCCTATTGATGATTAACTCTTTCTTTTGCAGATGAATATGCCTTCATGGGAGCCCTCATAATAGAAGAGGTAGTAAAGGAGCTGGTGGGAAAAGGCCTTAGTAATGCAAAGGTACTACTCCTGGCAGGAAGCAGGTAAGTGTCTGCATAAGATTGTCCTACAATGAAGAGAGAAATAATAGGAAAGAGCAACTGCAATGGAGCACTGTCTTTAGATTAGTCATGGGAGATTAGTTCCCAGACACGGCCTGCAGGTGGTGCTACGAGGAGTGAGGCAGAAGCACTGGTAGCGGAAAGCTCGCACAAATACTCCTCTCAGCCTCTTCTTGTAGGAGCTGCAATAGGGAATGATGTAGAAATACTGGCTATAGGAGAATCTCAGCTTTTGATTCAGAGGAATTTATTTATGGGGAAAGAATATTAGACAATAGAAACATGGAAAATTTTGTCTCCAAATTTCAGGGTCTTTCTATTTTGAGCTGCCAAAGCTCTTGCTAATAACAGGAAAGAGCTATGCCAGAAAGAAGCAAATAAAATGAATAGCCTTTGGTTGCTGAACTAGTTAGCAATGCTTTTATTTCTGAGAATTTATGAAGTGAGGAAATAACTTGCTGACTAGATTATGCCCTTACAGACTGGTCAAATTGCTCAATGCATCAAAACGGTGAAAGCAGTATGTATCGTAGCTGTCTTGCAGGTCTGTGACTGAATTACTGATCTTGTCATTGCAGTGCTGGGGGAACTGGGGTGCTTCTGAATGTGGATCGAGTAGCAGAGCAGCTGGAGGAGATGGGTTATCAAGGGATTCAGGTTCGAGGGCTGGCAGACTCTGGCTGGTTCCTGGATAATAAACAGTACCGCAGAACTGACTGTATTGATACCATAACCTGTGCCCCAACAGAAGCTATTAGGAGAGGAATCAGGTACAATAAAATATTCTAAACTACCCTTACCCAAGAGCTAAGGATGAGGAGAAATCCTGAGGCAGGGCTCTGACACTCTTCCTGTCTTCCTTGCGTCCTTTTTGTATTTATAAGATACCTATCACGTGCCTCACACTTTGTTGATGAGCTTCTACTTCTAAAGAAAAGAACCATAATTTCAAAGGCATATTCATGAGACTGTGTGACATTGCAGACACTGTACTGAGTTAACACAATACATTGATGTGACCAGACAGACACAGGGAAGAATGTTGCTGTTAGTAAACTGAAATTGCCATCTCTCTAATCCTCCCATCTCTGAGTGATTGTTATCTAGGGGAAGGTTCCATACCCTAGGATCATAAAAGCAAGTGACAGGAAAAGTCCTATCAGAGCAGCCAGTCCACCTCCAGAACAAAGAGTATCATGGGCTAATGAAATCCTAGTTCTCCTCCTTCTTATTTATGTCATGTTTGATTAAATAGTACTGTTCATACCTGCTTGCCTTCCAGCTGAATCAAGAAAGGTTAGCTCTGTTCTTCTGTGCAGGGTTTTTTGTGCTCACTGCTTCATTCGTGCACAGAGGACTCTCCAGCTGCAACCAGCAAATGCCCCAGTGTCCTAGTGAATAGGAGATATTCCAAGCGGAATGAGACTGCATGGCATCATGGCACTAACCCCACCATTGCTATGTCTTTCAGATATTGGAATGGCATTGTTCCTGAACGCTGCAAACTGCAGTTTAAAGAGGGGGAGGAATGGAATTGCTTTTTTGGCTATAAAATTTATCCCACTCTTCGATGTAAGTGCAAAAAGAAAGGCCTACCTGCCTGAGAGTCTGAAATTGGTCCTAGGCAATTCCTTCATTTACTGCTGCTAACTTGATGAAGACTCTCCAATTCTTTTTCCCTCTAGGTCCAGTCTTTGTGGTGCAGTGGCTCTTTGATGAGGCCCAGCTCACTGTAGATAATGTGCACCTAACTGGACAGCCTGTCCAGGAGGGGCAGTGGCTCTACATCCAGAATCTGGGCCGGGAGCTAAGAAATACCCTGAAGGATGTGACGTGAGTATTGCAGTAGGAAAAGCTGGGGTGTTTTTTTCCTTAAGAGAAGTCCTGCATAAGCTGGTTTGTGGGAGGGTCACAATGGCTCTCTTGATACCAATGCGATTTATTTGGTATCTGTACCTAATCTGCATCAGGAAACATGCTCTTAACATATCTGGAAAAAAAAATGAGGCGGGAACAGAGTTTTTTGGAATGTTTTAAGAGACACTGATCATAAAACACCCCAGCAACAGATGAAAGGATGACATGAAACCTCTCGTATGTCTTAGATGCTTCATGCTAGATCAGCTATTCATGGGAGTCATTGTAGCGCCTATGAGCCCCTATAAATGCACACAACCAATAAGCTATGGAAATGTGCCATTTTCTGAAAATTCCACCCTGTTCTAGACAATTCAGATTCTTATATCATGTCCAGCACTGTGGTATTCAAGCATCATGCCAGGGACAGCAGAACTTCTAGCCAATTCCAGGACGGGGGAGAGCGGGGAATTATCTGTGAGACAAGTCACCTTTTTGCCTTCTCACCATACCTGATCTGTGTTTCTTTCCTTTCAGTGCTAGCTTTGCTCCAGCCTGTTTGTCTCATGAGATCATTACGCGCAAGTAAGTGTCTCTCTTCAGAGTTTATGAAATGTCATGAGTTAGCAAGAAAGGGAATATAGTAATACTGATACCCTAACCCCGCTGATACAATCTGTATGGTTTGATTTTTGCAGTCACTGGACAGACATCCAGGTGAAAGGGACTTCACTACCCCGTGCCCTGCATTGCTGGGACCGCAGCCTGCATGACAGCAACAAAAATGGGAAAGCCCCTTTGAAGGGTTGCCCAATCCATCTGATTGACAGCTGTCCCTGGCCCCACTGTAACCCCTCATGTCCTACCATCCGGGACCAGTTCACGGGGCAGGAGATGAATGTGATCCAGTTCCTCATGCACATGGGTTTTGATGTTCAGAAGATGGCACAGCAACAGGGCCTGGAGCCCAGTAAACTTCTGGGGATGCTGAGTAGTGGTAGCTAGAAAGGGTTCTCCATGAAGGGGCAGAATGATCAGATAAGGAGGAGGAGCCTCTAAGCTTCTCTCCCAAACTCTTTAACCTTCTCCATTCTCATGCAGATATGCACACTTACACACATGCACACTCACAAGTACACGTGCACACTTAGTGTGTGTCAAGAAAAAAAAGAACAGATTCTTGCTTACACCATTTGACTGAAACTCATTACCTCTAAACTTCAGGGCCCAATCCTGGCTGTTCAGAATCTCTTTCTTTGTTACACAAGGTGGCCTGAAGCAGGGAGCAGCAATGTCATAAACACCAGCATTGAGAACCCTTCCCAAGAGCTAAAAGGACTCTTACCCTTGCTGAGAATGTTTCACATCATAGACTTACAACATATGGTGAAAAAAGCACTGGATTTTTTTTGTCTAATTAGAAGTGAAGGATTACATGACTTCCTAGAGGTCAGCATCTCATGATGTATCATAATGTACAAACCAAGGACATGTGCTAGGAATGGACATGCTTATACTCAATTTACTTTTGTATTATTTTATAAATTGACTTTTTTATTACTTATTTTTTAAAAAATTAAGCAAGAAATATAAAATTAATGATATTGTTTTGTAACATATTTTTTTTTAAATAATGAAAAAACCTCCTGCTACTATGGCAATGTGGGCATATTTATTTTAATATGTAAATGCTATTTATAAGGGCTGCCCAGAGAACTGCTCAAATGTCTTTGTAAAGTTGTAAATACCGCTCTTGGGGATGGGGTTTTCTTCTGATCACGTGTGTGGGAAAGGGCAGTATTGGCATTATTATTATTATTATTATTAGATTCCAGTGTTCCCTTTGTAGTATGTTTGTTGTTATTTCTGGAATGGAAAGGATGTAATGCACAGTCTAGTTACAGAACTTGGTAGTCAGAATCCACCATCCCATGGCAGTGATTAATACAGGATCACAGTTCCAGACTATGTGCAGACCTGAAACTCAAGTAAATAGTTTCAAATATTAAGTGTTTAAAAATCTTTGCATTCATAGATTCTAAGGCCAGAAAGGAGCACTCTGATCATCTAGTCTGACCTCCTGTAGAACACAGGCCTCCACAAAATCATTCCTAGAGCAGATCTTTTAGAAAAACATTCAATCTTGATTTTAAAATTGTCAGTGATAGAGAATCCACCTTGATGCTGGGTAAGTTGTTCCAAGGGTTAACTACTCTCACTGTTAACATTTTACACCTTATTTCACTCAGTATTTGTCTAGCTTCAACTTCCAGTCACTGGCTCATGTTATACCTTTCTCTGGTGGACTGAAAAACCCATTATTAAATATTGATATTTATAGACTGTAATCAAGTCATCCCTTAACTCTCTCTGTTAAGATAACTCCAATTGCAGTCCTTGAGTCTACCGCTATAAGGCATGTTTTCTAATCCTTTAATCATTCTTCTGGCTCTTCTCTGAACCTCTCCAATTTACTAATATCCTCCTTGAACAGTAGACACCAGAAAGTGGACACAGTATTCCAGCAGTGGTCATACCAGTGCCAAATTCAGAGGTAAAATATCCTGTCTACTCCTACTCCTGTTAGAAAACAGACATGTCTACCAGTTTGACTTAGACAATGAAAAATGTATAAGCTCAAGGGCCAATTCTGGCCCCCTATATGCTGCTCTGATAGCACAGAAGGGATTTAAAGAAATCACAACAGGCTGGGGAAGAATTTCTCTGGCACAAGAGCAGCATGCAGCCACCCTACACTGATCCCATAGCATAATGTGTATGGAGAGATGTCCTGGGAAGGGAGGCTCCAAGGTGCTGAGTGCTATGAAGATTCTGAACTTCAGAGCAGACTGCATAGGGCTCCCATAAATTTGAATACCTGTGGGGGCTGCACTTGCTCCCAACCAAGCCAAGAGTCCAGGCAATGAAAATGTGGTTCAGAGTCACCTTTGCTTCTCCTGGCCCTAGCCTGTCCCTCCTGTGACACACAGATGTCCCCTGATCTTCAAAAGGAGAGTAGACTCTGTCCCCACTCTACTTACACTAGATTCCAGCTCAGAGAGACAGCTGGAGCCAGAAATACAGAAATATAAGTGTAACAAATAAAACAAGAGGTGATCTTAACAGTTTTGAAAAATTCTATGCAGGGAGACACAAAATCTTTATAATGTAAGAAATGTGATACAGAATAACAATGATACACAACATACATGTCTGGAATCAAAATAAATTTATAAACTGGCTTCAGAAGCAGCCCCATCCAATGAATAACACCAAGAACTCTTGAAAACAAGAAGAGATGGAATAGAGTGCTTCCTCTGAACTCATGCCATACAAAACTTGAGTAACCATTCAATGGTACCAGCATACGACAACCAGTAACAGTACTCTGAAGGGGCATGACTCCAGTGTTGGGCTTCACCCCATAGATGGAACCTGGAGACCTATCAGCCATGAGTCTAATAAAACAAAGCATAGTCCAATGGGCTGAAAAGAACAAAAAACAGAAAATGAACAGCCAGGAAGAATGACAATCTGCTCCAGTGAAATTTAAAGAATGTTGTGATCAATGGTATAAAAAAATCTGAATTATAGGACACAAGACTGGAGTCCAGAGAAAGGACTCAGGGGAATCTTCATAGGATAGAAAGGAATTAGGGAGCCCCTCAAGGAAAATAATTCATTATTATTTATTTATACTGCTGTAGTGCCTAAAGTAAAAAGGCCCAATCAGAATTGACTCTGCACAGACACCTAGTAAGAGACAATCTCAGGATCTCTCACCTTTCTGTATGACTTTATCTGGTGGTAGTTTAGGCTGCATTCCAAGAAGCCAGGGCTTCTGCTCCTGTGTGCAGCATTTCATCTATTGCTTAAACAAAAAACAATGTTTTCTCTGTGGCTGGTAGGGTTTTCTTTAGATTTGTAATGTTTTCTATCTGTGAATCACCTTATAAAGGTACTAAATATCACAGAGTGTGATCTGACACACAGTCATGTGTATGTGCCTCACACATCATTTGTTTTACCTGCACAATTTCTTTTTGCAGTTCACAAACACTGGCCTGTGGTTCTGCATCTTCCTTCAGGGCCTATTAGCCAAGCAGGACTGTCCTGTCCTGTGCAGCAGTGTTTGAAATAGCTAATCTGCCAGAGTTTAGGAGACAGAGTCCTGTAGGAGAAGCTGGGGACTGCCACCTCAGAACAGTATAGCGGCCATTTGCTGTAATCTGCTACCTTCTAAGTGCAACAACCACAAAACTGCTCAGCGAAACCAGTCATTTGTGATGATTTATTAATATCCAGAGCAGGGCCAAGGCTCCAGCAAAGGCAGTGAATGCCAACTTTCAACCCAAATGCTCTTAAGCAGCAAGCTGAAACCCTCCAGTATCTTGCAGCATGTTTATTTCCAGTGTATCTATCCTCTTGTTCGTGAATTGTCCAATTACTGATACTATCGCCCTCTGCTGGCAGAACCTTCTATCACTGGCTTCTCTTTCTGGAGTATTATTTTATGCAGTAAATCTAAGGCCCAGTTGAACAGGTAAAATATAGTTCTCAGCCTTTTCTTTTAATAAGTAGATGAATGAGTTCATGTTTGCAAATCACACTACAAATGCTGAGTATTAGTGATAATTGCTGTTTGTAAAAAAGTCCCTTCAAATAGTTTTTCAATATAAGAATAGAGACTGACCTGTTCTTAGGTATTACTGGGACTAGTAAATGACTTGTGCTGCCTTGGGCCTTATTCCAATAGTCACATTAACTTTTCCTTGTAGCACAACCTGTGTGTTTTATGGGACATGTCACAATGCAGGTAGTAATACACTACACTAGCCATTATATCTGAAAAACACGTGGTTCATCCAGTGATAAAGCTGCACAGTTAACAACATGAAAAGTCAGGAAATGCAGAAGTTAACATTTCAATAGAATGTTCATGTGGCTGAATGCTACATACCAGTGGAATCTTCACTTTTGCATTTCCTGACTTTTTGTGATGTTAACAGAACAGCTTTAACATTAAATGAACTAAAGGTTCTAGGGTATTTTTAAGGAAGGGAAGGGGTGAAAAAGCAGAAGGAAAAATCCAGAGCTTAGTTTCTGGAGCTTCATGCTCTACATAAGCACTTCCCAAACTGATCCACGGAGCATTTGCTAGTAGTCTGTAGAGAGATGACTGGCCACCACATGCTGACCATCCTTATTTCCAGCTACTAAATTGCATTAAAAGAAGATGCAAGTAGAATAAGTACTTTTCTGATAATTGTTTTTCATGTAAGCAACTACTATAGTTGCCACAGAGAGTAATTTTACTGCCAAAGGAAAGGGAGATGGTCACAGGCCACTCTTGTCATGATAAAATGTGGAAACTCCTGCTCTTACAAGAGTTCTGCTTTGTGAGTTCACAGGCTTCACCAGGACAGCTTGTAAGTTCTTTCAACCTATCAGTGCATCTTTACTGACTAGAGCCCTGAACCTTAGTCAGATGGACTCTTGCAAGTGAACAGAGTCCCCCTGAAGCACGCACACCAGGGCCTAGTTGTGCATACCTATTTAGTTCATGTTCAGTACATGCTAGCTCTTACTGAGGACTATGTCCAGGCCAAACTTCACTCTTCAGGTATTAATTTTTTGGCTGTGGCAGGGTCTAAAAAAGTTGGGTGAGGATTTTTTTGTATATTTTTTCTCTCTTCCATTATTAAAATTTTCAAAAATTAAAATAAAAATATAATCCACCTTTGGGTAAAGACCAACCCTGGGGAAAAACATTTTTGGAAATGAGCCTTTGAGAATGGGGAATAAGAATATTACCATAATTACTGTGGGCATTTCAAGAACCTGGTCAGTAGGTAAGACAAGGGGAGTCTGCAAAGGTAGGAGAACAAAAGTTAGTGCTATTTTGCCAATTGCAGTCCTTCCTGTCACTCAAAGCTCTAGGAACCTGCACTTTACTGTTAAAGTAAGAGAGAAAGGAAGGAGCAGGACAGGACACAGCAAGAGAGAGAGCAGCCAACCCATTTCTAAAGGTGTTCCCATACTAAAGGCTGACACTGGTGTCCAGGACAGAACAACAGCAATACCTTATAGTGACAAATACCCCAATATTGCTGTAGGGTTAACCCTTTCTGATTTTCTGAGCTAAGACTAAAAATGCAGCTTATCTACCACTATGTTTCACTTTAAGGAAGGAAATAAAATACATATTCCTCCACTCCCTTGCATACAGGGCACAAACAAAACTTCAGTGAGACAAGAACTGGGCATGAAATTCCACAGATCAGAAAACTTCCATCCCAAGCCAAGAGGGCACACTAGGTTCAGTATCCCAGTGATCAGTGAACCCCATCCTAGGGGGTCACAGACCTGCATGTAGTAGTAGGAGCCATTGAATATAATGTTGCAGAGATCAGAGAGCTGCTAGAGCCAAGCACAAAACAAAGGGATAGCTCAGTGGTTTGAGCACTGGCATGCTAAACCCAGGGTTGTGAATTCAATCCTTGAGGAGGCCACTTATGGATCTGGGGCAAAAATTGGTCCTGCTAGTGAAGGCAGGGGGCTGGACTCAATGACCTTTCAAGGTCCCTTCCAGTTCTAGGAGATTGGTATATCTCCAATTATTACCTTTACCTTTAGAATCAGATCATAATGGTGTGACGTTATTGATATAAAATGGGACCATATAGAATATGGTTTGCAACCAAGGTCCTGTAGTGGCACCAAATCTTATGTAAAGGGGTCATATAAGGTGTCTAAGACCAGGTTATGGGTTGCTGGTTATGATTATGGTATCTATATGTATTTATCATTTTGTAGTTGAAGTTATGAATATTGGCTCTATCCTGTCTGTATTTCAAATTTGTGCTGTACTTCTGGGAGACACCCCAGACAAGTTGGTGTTAGCTCTGCCTAGCCTGCTTGATGGCCCATTAAGGACCATCAGCTACACAATTGACCCATTGAGAGGAGGCAGATATGCCTTGTAACTCAGCAGGGTGTGCAGGAACTTGCCCATGTGACTGCAGACTCCATTTTGCTGTAATTTTCCACAGTAAGAACAAAGAAAAGATGGTTACTCACCTTTGTAATTGTTGTTCTTCGAGATGTGTTGCTCATATCCATTCCAATTAGGTGTGCGCGCGCCGCGTGCACGTTCGTTGGAAGATTTTACCCTAGCAACACTCGGTGGGCCGGCTGGGTCGCCCCCTGGAGTGGCGCCGTTATGGCGCCGGATATATACCCCTGCCGACCTAACGGCCCTTCAGTTCCTTCTTGCCGGCTACTCCGACAGAGGGGAAGGAGGACGGGTTTGGAATGGACATGAGCAACACATCTCGAAGAACAACAGTTACAAAGGTGAGTAACTGTCTTTTCTTCTTCGAGTGCTTGCTCATATCCATTCCAATTAGGTGATTCCCAAGCCTTACCTAGGCGGTTGGGTCGGAGTGAGATGTCGCAGAATGTAGAACTGCTGAGCCAAATGCCGCATCATCTCTGGACTGTTGTACCAATGCATAATGCGACGCAAAGGTGTGGACTGAGGACCAGGTAGCTGCATGACATATCTCTTGGATGGGTACATGAGCCAGGAAGGCGGCAGATGAAGCCTGAGCCCTGGTAGAATGTGCGGTAAGGTGGCTCATCGGAACATGAGCCAAGTCATAGCAGGTGCGGATGCACGATGTCACCCAAGATGAAATCCTCTGGGAGGAGACCGGTAGGCCCTTCATTCGATCTGCCACCGCGACGAAGAGTTGGGGTGTTTTACGAAAGGGCTTTGTTCGCTCGATATAAAATGCGAGCGCCCTACGGACGTCTAGGGAGTGCAGTTGCTGCTCCCGGCGTGATGAGTGTGGCTTTGGGAAGAAGACCGGAAGGAAGATATCTTGATTGATATGAAAGGCCGTTAGGGAGGAAGGCCAGATGTGGTCGCAGCTGTACCTTGTCCTTGTGAAACACTGTATACGGGGGGTCCACCGTGAGAGCCCGAAGCTCGGAGACTCGTCTTGCCGATGTAATGGCTACGAGGAATGCTGTCTTCCAGTACAGGTACAGCAGTGAGCAGGTTGCTAGTGGCTTGAAGGGAGCAGCCATAAGTTTGGCTAGAACTAGATTGAGGTCCCAAGTTGGGGCGGGGCGGCGCACCTGTGGGTATAAACGCTCCAAGCCCTTGAGGAACCTTGAAACCATGGGGTACGAGAACACCGAGCGGCCGCTCTCCCCTGGGTGGAAGGTAGAGATGGCCGCCAAGTGCACCTTTATTGATGATACCGCTAGGCCATGCGGTTTTAGAGACCAGAGGTAGTCCAAAATGATAGGAACTGGTACCTCAGTGGGAACAACATTACGTTGGTCGCACCAGCAGGAGAAACACTTCCACTTGGCCAGATATGTTAACCTAGTGGAAGGTTTCCTACTACCCAGGAGTATTTGTTGTACCGAGGCAGAGCAACGTAACTCGGACTGGCTTAACCACGCAGCAACCATGCTGTGAGGTGAAGAGACTGCAGGTCTGGGTGGTGAAGTCTGCCGTGGTCCTGAGTTATGAGATCCGGGCAAAGAGGTAGGGTGATTGGGTTGGCCACCGACAGGTCGAGCAACATGGTGTACCAGTGTTGCCTCGGCCACGTTGGAGCGATCATGATCAGGTGGGCTCTGTCTCTGCGGAGCTTGAGCAGGACCCTGTGAACCAGCGGGAATGGTGGGAAGGTGTAAAGCAGATGGCTCGTCCAGAGTATTAGAAATGCATCCAAGATGGAGCCTGGGGAGAGACCTTGGAAGGAGCAGAACGCCTGGCATTTCCTGTTCTCGCGGGAGGCGAAGAGGTCTATGCGGGGAGAACCCCACTTCCGGAAAACAGAATGGATAACGTCCGGACGAATCGACCACTCATGAGACAGGAAGGATCTGCTGAGGTGATCCGCCAGAGTGTTCCGAACCCCTGGGAGAAAAGACACTACCAGGTCGATAGAGTGGGCTATGCAAAAGTCCCAGAGCTGAATAGCTTCTTGACAAAGGAGGGAGGAACGTGATCCGCCCTGCTTGTTTATGTAAAACATGGCCGTTGTGTTGTCTGTGAACACTGAGACACAACGGCCTTGTATATGTTCTCGAAATGCCTGGCATGCAAGGCAGACTGCTCTCAGCTCCCGCACATTGATGTGCAAGGCCAGTTCCTGAGCTGACCAAAGGCCTTGAGTGCGGAGATCCTCGAAGTGGACACCCCAACCCAGAGATGACATGTCCGTTGTCAGGGCCATTGAAGGTTGAGGCGGGTGGAATGGCATCTTTGCACAGACCAGGTAGGGCGTCAGCCACCAGGCCAGGGAGCCTAGGATGCTCGGGGGGATTGTGAGGATCGTGTCTATGCTGTCTCTGCCCGGCTGGTATACCGAGGTGAGCCAAGTTTGAAGGGGACGGAGATGTAGTCTGGCATGTTTGGTCACGAACGTGCAGGCAGCCACGTGACCCAGGAGGCCGAGACAAGTGCGAGCCGAAGTTGTCAGGAAGTGTTGTAGGCTTTGGATAATTGATACCATTGCCTGAAACCGAGGCTGTGGTAAGCAGGCTCTGGCGAGATTGGAGTCCAGGATGGCCCCAATGAAGTCTATTCTCTGTGTGGGAACCAGAGTGGATTTCTCTATATTGATCATCAGGCCTAATCGCCTGAATAGGTCCTTGACGATGCCCACATGACGGGTGGCTTGGGTCTCGGAAGTCCCTCGAATGAGCCAATCGTCGAGATACGGGAAGACGTGTATCTGACGACGACGGAGGGAGGCGGCGACTACAGCCATGCATTTTGTGAATACTTGTGGGGCTGTAGAGAGGCCAAACAGAAGGACCGTAAATTGGAAATGTTGACGGTTGACCACAAAACGGAGGTACCGCCTGTGTGGTGGGTAAATAGCAATGTGAAAATATGCGTCCTTCATATCGAGGGCGGCATACCAGTCTGCGGGATCCAAGGACGGGATGATGGTCCCCAGGGATACCATGCGGAACTTCAACTTTATCATGAATTTGTTGAGTCCTCACAGGTCGGATAGTCTCAGACCTCCCTTCGCCTTGGGGATTAGGAAACAACGGGAATAAAACCCCTTGCCCCTCGAGTCCTTCAGTACCTCCTCTATAGCTCCCATGGCAAGGAGCGTCCGTACCTCTTGCAAGAGGAATTGCTCGTGAGAGGGGTCCCTGAAGAGGGACGAGGATGGGGGATTGGAGGGGGGGACGAAATAAACTGGAGGTGGTATCCGAATTCTACCGTGCATAGGACCCAACGATCCGAAGTTAGTTGGGTCCATGCAGGGAGGAAATAGGAGAGGTGGTTGTAAAAAGGAGGAAAAGGATCCTGGGAAACAACTGGTACGCCGTCCTCGGGCGTGCCTTCAAAAGTTTGGTTTGGGGCTCGCGGGTGGTTTGGGGGGCCCCTGATTTTGACCACCGTGGGGTCCAGACTGCCGTCTGCGATTGCCTTGGCTGTGCCTTCTGCCAAAGTCCTGTCGTGGCCTAGGTGGGCGGTAAGCGCGGTGAGGCTGAGGACGGAAGGACCTGCGCTGAGTCACCGGTGTGTGCATCCCCCGCGAGCGCATGATCACCCTGTTGTCCTTTAGGCTTTGCAGCCTAGGGTCAGTCTTTTCAGAAAATAGGCCTTGGCCGTCAAAGGGCAAGTCCTGTATAGTCTGTTGTAACTCAGGTGGAAGGCCTGACACCTGAAGCCATGATATTCTCCTCATGGCGACTCCTGAAGCCAGAGTCCTGGCTGCAGAGTTGGCTGTGTCCAGCGAGGCTTGGAGAGAGGTTCTCGCCACCTTCTTCCCTTCCTCCAAAAGGGCAGCAAACTCCTGTTAGGAGTCTTGGGGAACTAGTTCCGTGAATTTCCCAACCGTCGCCCAGGTGTTATAGTTGTATCTACTAAGCAGGGCTTGCTGGTTTGCCACCCTGAGTTGGAGGCCTCCAGCAGAGTATACTTTGCAGCCCAATAAGTCCATGCGCCTAGCCTCCTTTGACTTTGGAGCAGGAGCTTGCTGGCCATGGTGCTCCCTTTCGTTGACCAATTGCACGACAAGGGAGCAGGGAGGAGGATGCACGTACAGCTACTCGTACCCCTTAGAGGTTACCATGTATTTCCGCTCAACTCCCCTGGCCGTGGGCGGAATAGAGGCTGGAGATTGCCAGATGGTATCGGCGTTTGCCTGAATAGTACGAATAAATGGCAAGGCCACTCTTGTGGGGGTGTCAGCTGACAAAATATCCACCACAGGGTCTTCTATCTCCGGGATCTCCTCCACCTGAAGATTCATATTCTGGGCCACCCGCCTCAGAAGGTCCTGATGGGCCCTCAGGTCAATTGGGGGAGGGCCAGAGGAGGATGTCCCCGCCACCGCTTCATCTGGAGAGGAGGAAGAGGAAAGGCCAGAGACAAGCGGGTCCTGCATGGGCTCTTGTTCTTGGGCGGCATCAGGCTCAGGTGGGACCTGAGAGTCTGTTGGCGGAATGGGAGCTTCATCCATACCCGCAGGAGGGGGGCAGCTTACAGTCGCCTCCGGCACCCGGTGTTCCAATGGCACGGAGCGTGATGCCGCTGGGGGTGCACCTTGGGCTTGGTGATACGCCCAAGGTGTCCAGAACGACCACTGATGGGGCCCTTGTTCTTGGGCCTGGATCTCCTGGAAGACTCGGCTGGGCACGTCTGAGTCACGGTCCTGTGCATAGGAAGCACTGTCCGTGTGAGATGACACTGAAGTGTGTCGAGACGGCCAAGGAGAAGCTGAGAAACCCTGGGAAGGGTCCACGTCTCTAGACGATCTCTCTCTGTGCGGCATCGGAGAGCGGTACCGGGTGCCATAACGGTATCATGAACGAGACTGGGACCTGTGACCGTAATGGCGCCGGGAGGTCGACTGGGATCTCGAAGCTCGATGCCTGGAGCAGCTGCGAGAGGCGCGGTGCCGGGAACTGGATCGGTGCCGGGAGCTAGATCGGTGCTGGGAGTACCGGGCCAGCGAACGGGATGCTGATCGGTGCCACGAGTGCGACCGGTACCGAGATGGAGAGTGGTGCCGGGACTGCGAGCGGCGTCGGGACCGGGATCGGCGACGGGACCGAGAACGCCGGTGGGACCGAGATCGTGATCGGTGCCTCTCAGCGGTGCCGACAGAGGGTGGCCTCAGCAGGGCAGGGTTGCCAATTGACTGTATGACCCGCACCGGCGGTGCCGGGGGTTGAGGCAGTGCAGACTCCGTCAGCGCGATTAGCTCCCTCGCCATGGAAAAGGTCTCCGGCGTGGAGGGAATAGTGAGCTCGACCACGGCGTGTGCCGGGGAGCTTTCAGGCACTGGACTCGACGGCCCTTGCGGGACTGGAATCGACGGTGCCGAAGCTGGCGGTGCCGCGGCAGGCGTCGGTGCCGGGCGGTCCGACATAGGCAGGTGCTCTGACTGTGGTGCAGGCGGCACCGAAGCAGCAGGAGTCTTATGTTTCTTGACCCTCGGGGAGAGGGAATGGTGCCGAGCAGACATTGGTGCCGGTGACAGTCGGTGCTGAGGGGCCTTAGCAGTACCGGGGCGATCCGGAGCCGAAAGAGCGCTTCTCCCTGATGTGGACTGTCCTGCGCTCGGTGCCGAGGGCGGTGGAGTAAGAGCTGCCTCCATCAGGACCTGTTTGAGACGAAAGTCTCGCTCCTTCTTCATCCTCGGCTTAAGGGCCTTAAAGATCCGGCACTTATCTGAGAGGTGGGATTCCCTGAGGCACTTAAGGCAGGAGTCGTGGGGATCTCCCATTGGCATCGGCTTGTGGCGGCAGGCCGAGCACGGTTTGAAGCCCGGTGATCCGGGCATGAGCGCCGGTACCGGGTGCGGGGAAGGGGCTAATCCCCGAACCCCTCATAACTATATATACTAACTATGTTATAGAACTACAAAAACTAACTACAACTATAGAGATTATAACTATATACACAACAATTAGTAAGAAAACTACGAGTAGCTAGGGAAGTGGAGATCAGCTAAGCCGCACTCCACTGTTCCAACGACCGACACGGGCGGTAAGAAGGAACTGAAGGGCGTTGGGTCGGCAGGGGTATATATCCGGCGCCATAACGGCGCCACTCCACGGGGCGTCCCAGCCGACCCACCGAGTGTTGCTAGGGTAAAAATCTTCCAACAAATGTGCACGCAACGCGCGCACACCTAATTGGAATCGATATGAGCAAGCACACAAAGAAGAAGTTTTCTTACAACTGGAAGAGCCTATATAAGGCTAATGCCTCATCTCCATCTTGTCTTCAATCCTGCTTCTTACCTCTGGAGGGACTTTGCTACAAACTGAAGCTCTGCACAAGGACTGAATGACCCATCCCAGCGGGGGATGTACTCCAGAGACTTGATTTGAACCTGCAGTTTACTCCATCACTGCTACAAGCCTGAACTAAGAACTTTGCCATTACTGTATGTAATTGATTCCATTTAACCAATTCTAGCTCTCATCTCTACCTTTTTCCCTTTATGAATAAACCTTTAGATTTTAGATTCTAAAGGATTGGCAACAGCGTGATTTGTGGGTAAGATCTGATGTGTATATTGACCTGGGTCTGGGGCTTGATTCTTTGGGATTGAGAGAACCGTCTTCTTTTATGGGGGGGTGTTGGTTTTCATAACCATTCATCTCCAGGACGAGTGGCACTGGTGGTGATACTGGGAGACTGGAGTGTCTAAGGAAATTGCTTGTGTGACTTGTGGTTAGCCAGTGGGGTGAAACCGAAGTCCTTTTTGTCTGGCTGGTTTGGTTTGCCTTAGAGCTGGAAAAACCCCAGCCTAGGGCTGTAACTGCCCTGTTTAAGCAATTGGTCCTGAATTGGCACTCTCAGTTGGGTCCCGCCAGAACCACATTGTCATAAATGATAATGGAAATATTTATCTCGGCCCCAAGATGCTGCCCCTCAGGACCCTGGCCTACATCTAACTACTGTGATGCAGCAAGAGACTGCTCGATGGGAGGTATATAAGCCCCAGGATGATCAGAGCCTTATTCCCTGTGGACTAAGGAGAGGGGACTACAGTCTAATTAGAGCCCCGGAGCCAATTAAGGCCCCACCGGAGACCTAATAAAAAACCCTACCCCAGTCAGCCAGGAGAAGGGAAGGAGAGTTGACTGTAGTTTGGAGGTGACTGATGTTGACTAGAGGATCAGAGTACCGGGGCAGGGAGATCCTGCCCGGGCACGACAGAGAGACTTCCCCAGCACGGAGGCTTGAGAGAAACCCTGCCCAAGGGGAAAGGGAGGGTAAGAAGCCTGCAAAGCTGAAGTGGCTGGGACTGGAGTAGGAGGTGGACCTGGATCCCTTCTCTGCTCCCCTTTTCTCCCCCTCCAGGGCACTAGCAGAGCTCAAGAACAGGGGCAGGGATGGGGCAGCACCCTGACCCCACACCAAGGAAAAGCATGGGACCCACCACAATTGCATTGGCCATTTGCCAAACTACTCTACTACCCAATATCAAATGAAGCAAAATGAATCAGTCTCTGTTGTGCCATTGAGTCCACACCCCTCCATCCCACAGCTTCTGTGATCCCACCAGATCCATATATCCATCTGGTGCCATTGAATCTGCAACACCATATTCCAGGTTCTGTGGTGTGGTAGGATCTGATCCTTCTCTCCAAGAGGATCTGAGACCTCTGCAGGGTCTGGGAATGCTGACAATCAGTGCTTAAATGACAAAACAGGCGGTAGAGGAAATACAGGCTGTTAATCAGGAACTCCTGATGGAGTCCACAGTTTGAGTGTAACTAACACCAGCTCATCATAATTTCAGGGGACAGAGTTCATTCCATTCCAGGACTATTAATATAGCCAACTATTTATATTGCTGCATTCCTACAGCACTAAAGCAGAGAGCTACAGCTGCAGAGCTAAAACGGAATAAAATGTCAACCACCAAGGAGAAAGTGATCATGCTAGAGACTGAAAGAAGAGACAGTGAAAAGGCAGAATAAGAGACAATCTTCACAGATCCTGCCTGGTACTGCTGGGTTAACTGATCTTCATAGCTCTTTGATACCTGCAACCTGAAAACAGAACCAGTCAATAATCTTACTACAGAAAATGAAGCTATTCTGAGAGGTTGCCAGAAATGCACACTCAGCGAAGATTCTGGTAGAGGGATAGAGAACTGAGCTAACCTGAAAGGAAGCTTTGCGGTCTCCAACTCCCTTGTTACCTGCTCTGATCAGATGATGGAGAGCTCAGGAGGGCCGTATCTGAACACAGCAGCAGTGGCATCCCCGGTGGGAGTAGCCCGTTTGCTGCAGGTGGCATTTGGATGTACTACGTTCAGCCTGGTGGCCCATCAGGGGGGATTCAGTGCAGCCTATGGCACCTTCTGCATGTTCGTCTGGTGTTTCTGTTTTGCTGTCACCATCTTTATAATAACCTGTGAGTTCACTCGTCTCCACAGCTGCCTGAGCATCTCCTGGGGAAATTTCACAGCTGCCTTTGCCATGCTGGCCACACTCATGTCCATCACTGCGGCTGTGATCTACCCGCTCTATTTTGCCCAGTTTGGCTGTTATTCCATCAGTTGCAAGGTGAGAGATTTCCGCATAGCAGCCAGTGTCTTTGCAGGGCTCCTGTTCATTGCTTATGCTGTGGAGGTGATTCTAACCAGAGCCAAGCCAGGACAGGTGACCAGCTACATGGCCACAGTATCTGGTCTCTTGAAAATTGTCCAGGCCTTCGTGGCCTGCATCATATTTGGGGCACTGGTAAATGACAGTCAGTACAGCAATTATGTGGCTACACAATGGTGTGTGGCTGTCTATAGCTTCTGCTTTGTGGTGACAGTGGTGGTAGTGGCCTTCAATGTCACAGGAAGGACAGCAATGCTGTGGTGCCCCTTTGAGCGCTTCGTGGTCATTTACACATTCGTGGCCATCCTCATGTATGTGAGTGCAGCAGTGATCTGGCCGGTGTTCTGCTTTGATAGTAAGTATGGGTCCCCATGGCGCCCCTACCAGTGCTCTCAGGGCAAATGCCCCTGGGACAGCCAACTGGTGATTGCTATATTTACTTATGTGAACCTGGTGCTTTACATTGTGGACTTGGCATACTCCCAACGCATCCGCTTTGTCTCACATCCTTAAATTCCAATGCTGCCCCTGCAAAGCCATAGGGCTCAAGCAACAACAGAGCTGGGAATCAGTTGGAGACAGGGGTCATAAAAAGTAGCTGCTGAGCCAGACACACCAATAAATGAAACAAACTTCAAGGTTAATACTAGACTAGTAAATGAACACTCTGTAATGGGTGGGCAGCAGATGAGTCAGGAAAGAAGACAACAACCTTTCTTACCCCTCAACATTTGCTTCATCCCTTCTGTATAAGGGAAAGGAATAGCACAGCAAACTGGATAGTATCCTTGCATCTCCACCAAACATGAACATCTGCTGCAAGAGTGGCTCTGTATGCCACTGGATTATCAGGCCAAATATTAAGCAGGGATCAGTGAGGTCTTGGGACTGTTACCAACACTGAACTCTAACCTAGAAGTGACTGTATCCAGGGAAGACTGAGGAGTTCAGAGACAGCACCAGCTCTAGAACAGAATGAGGATCCTTCAAAATCCCAGACATTTGATGTTATTTCTGTTATGGTGAGAAATTCATTGCTTGTAAATATGGGAGGTTCTAGCCAAAATGGGTCTGAAGGAGAAAAATATTACAGCAGTTATGCTGATTTGAAGACTAGGAGGCCCCTCACTCGCCCACACATAGTGTGGAATAAGCATAGCCTTGTGTATGTGCCAGGTTGGAAAGGTTAGGAATATTCTTGTTAAAGATACTCTGAGCCATTACAGAACTGAAAGTTGCTGAGTCATAGCTCTACTACCCAGAACTGGAGTGTGTGGTGGATCCAAGGCCTCAAAATAACCATTTTTAGTTTGAGCTCCTCACTGTTCACTCAAGCTGGGTCTGGAGATACAGTAGCTCCATGCTCATATAAAAGTTGCTTAATAGGCCATTATATATTTGAACTGATGGAAATTAAAGGTGTGTTCTGTGGGGGGAAAAAAAGAATGGGGACAGAAATGGACTGGTCCCATCCTACTGCTCCAAGCCTCTGCAGATTACAGATGAGATGATCAGCCTCATGGGGGAGAGGGGGAAATGCTTAAATTGTTAATGGATCCAGCCAATCTTCTCAGACCAGATTAAATTTCAGGACCCCCTAACTCTCTGTGCCCACCTAACTGTCCTTTGCTTTACCTGCCAGCTGCACAGCCACTTCCCTAATCCTTCTTCAGCAAACACCCTCTCTGGTCTCCTATAGCATGGCTCAGGATTTCAGGTTTACTCCCAATGGAAATTGCTGTTCATCCAAGGAAATTCCCAATCCAGCAAGAAACCAAAGCAGTTTGTTTTTATTCAGATACTTGTACAGAATGTGTGTGAATCTAATAGGTCAGATTAGAAAACACAAATAAAAATGACACATTGTCAAAAGTAACTGTGTTTAATTTGAAATAAAGCCACATAGTAACCTTACAATGCACACACCCACTCAGATCCATACACTCCCACCTTCCCCTCCCTAGATACAGCCTCTCCAACTTCACCTTTCCCACCAAAAATACACCAGCAGACGCTCCTCTTCTATCCCCCCCCCTCAAAAAAATCCCACCTTATCTTCCCCAGACAGACCCCACTAAACACAGATTTCCACACATACCTCCCCCCTGGAAAAGCACAGCCTATGGTTTATTTTTAATGTATAAAGTGTGTGCTGTCTAACATGACTCAGGATGGGAGTACAAAATCTAATAGTTAAGTCCACTGAGCACCATGTTCTGCACCAGGGTCTCTAAAGATCCCAGCTGTTCTCTCTCTCAGAAGAAGGTGCAATCTGGAAGGAAGGAACCATTTCACAGTATCTCAATATAGATCATGAAGTTTGGGCAGCTAAAGAAAAACTATATGGAAGATATTGGGTGATTCTGCAGCTCTCTCTCCAGGTTAGAAGCAACCATTTTGGCTACGAACACCAGGAACAAGCTTTATCAAGCCCAAGACAGAGAGCTGCTCCCACAGTCAAACAAGAAAATGCATGAAAGACCTTTCCCAAGAGGGTTTTCACCACACTAGGGAGCAGTAGACAAAAGCCTTACAGAGGATTTTCCTCCTGCACGGATTCCCAGCTTGGACAGGAGCTCTAAAAGGGAGTGAGTGGCTCTATTGGAAGGCATCCAACTACATGGAGCCAGCCAGCTCAATGGGACAGTAGTAATAGAAAGAGATCAAAACTATGTAGTGTGGTACTCGATAACTAGGGGTGTTTTATGGATTGCATTAATAAACACTGACTGTGGAAGTGCATTTATCTCTCTTAATCAAAAGTGGACAAAAGTAGTCATGGTACATAACTATTCAAAGAAATATTCAATTGGTATTATTATATTTTTAACTCCACACCCAACAAATAAAAAACAGTTGTCCACACCCCATCTAGTCTAGGTTTTACTGAAAGTATTTATTTTTGTTTTATTATTTATTATTGTAAGTATTTTTGTTGTAATTTATTGGATGGACTTGGCCCAGATGCTGGGAAAGGTGTGGAGCTCTCTATACAGGAATTATTGGCTTGCTTTGTAAAAAGTGCAAGTGGAAAAAGAGACTGTCTCTTTAAGACACTATGTCTTTGAGGAATCTGCAGTGGATATAAAAGGCCTGGCAGGAGCCGGTGACAGGTGTCCAGCAAGCAGGCGCTGTTTATTGCTGGAGATGACATTGCTAAGTGCTGTGTGCAGTGAGGGCTGAGTGCAGAGGCACCGACTTCCCCCGTTCCCTTGGGGTACTCAACCCCTGCTTCACCCCAGGCCCTGCCCCCACTCCAGCTCTTCCCCCCCTCACGTTCCCATCCCTACCTCACCTCTTCCTGGCCACTCCTTCACCTCTTCTTGCTCCTGCTCCTCCTCCCAAGCCTCCTGAATGCTGCTGATCAGCAGCGGGTGGGAGGTGCTGGGGGTGGAGAGGAGGAGCTGATCTGTGGGTCTGCCAGTGGATGCTGAGCACCCACTTTTTTTTTCTGTGGGTGCTCCAGAACAGGAGCGCCCATAGAGTCAGCACCAATGCCTGACTGGAGTCTCCCTCCACTCTGAACTAATTACCTGGGACTTGGAAAAATCTGCCAATGATACAAAATGATGTGTATTATAGGAGACTAAGGTCTTGTCTACGCTACAAATGTTTTGCCAGTATAGCTACTGTATATTGGCAGAGCCCCCAGTGTAGACATAGTGACAAGCATTTTTCTGTCGGCACAGTAACACCGCCTTCCTGAACAACATTAGTTATGCTAACAGAAGCTCTCTTCTGTCAGCATAGCTGTGTCTACATTGGGGGTTTTGCTGGGATCACTATGTCCGCTATGGAGTGTGTGTTTTCACACCCCTGATTGATATAGCTATGTTGACAAAAATTTGCAATGTAGATATGGCCTAAGGAGAGTAAGGAACTGCAGATGGGTCCAGCAGAATATGGTATCTGAGCAGCAGGAAGGCAGATGAAATTCAGTGTCTTGTATAGACACAGAAAGATACAACTTCAACTCAGACATAATGCTGGGGCCTAAATAAGGTCACGTCTTAGGAACAATCTAGGTATTGTGCACTGATCAGTGACAATGTCTGCTCAGCTGTGCCCATGAAAAGAGCAAATAAGATGTTAAGAAGGAGTGTGATTGATGTGAGTATGCTTGGTGGTGAATATGGATCTGGATGCTAACGTATTTTTCTGTATAGGGTTTCTGAGGTGGTGTGTTGGAATGCTGGGCAGAAAACTTTTAGCACATGTCTAGTCAAGACTGTAGAAAGTTCTCTCAATGTCCAAAAGTCCCAGCTTTGGCTGCTTCTGCTCCTACCAGCTGGAGTCTCCAGCTGGCTCCCCTCTCCAGTTTTCTACCAAGGCAACAGAGAAAGAGAACATAAGAACATAAGAATGGCCATACGGGTCAGACCAAAGGTCCATCAAGCCAGTGTCCTGTCCTCTGACAGTGGCCAGTGGCAGGTGCCCCAAAGGGAATGAACAGACAGGTAATCATCAAGTGATCCATGCCCTGTCACCCAATCCCAGCTTCTGGCAAACAGAGGCTAGGGACACCATCCCTACCCATCCCTGGGTAATAGCCATTGTTGGACCTATCTTCCATTAATCTATCTAGCTCCCTTTTGAACCCCATTATAGTACTGGCCTTCACAACACCCTCTGGCAAGGATTTCCAGAGGTTGACAGTGTGTTGTGTGAAAAAATACTTTCTTGTGTTTGTTTTAAACCTGCTACCTATTAATTTCATTTGGTGGTCCCTTGTTCTTGTATTATGAGGAGTAAATAACACTTCCTTATTTACTTTCTCTATACCACTCATGATTTTATAGACCTCTATCATATCCCCCCTGAGTCGCCTCTTTTCCAAGCTGAAAAGTCCCAGTCTTATTAATCTCTCCTCATACGGAAGCAGTTCCATACCCCTAATCATTTTTGTTGCCCTTTTCTGAACCTTTTCCAATTCCAATATATCTTTTTTGAGATGGGGTGACCACATCTGCATGCAGTATTCAAGGTGTGGGCATACCATGGATTTATATAGAGGCAATATGATATTTTCTGTCTTATTATCTATACCTTTCTTGACGATTTCCAACATTCTGTTCACTTTTTTGACTGCCACTGCACATTGAGAGGATGATTTCAGAGAACTATCCACAATGACTGCAAGATCTCTTGCGTGAAAGAGCTAATTTAGACCCCATCATTGTATATGTATAGTTAGGATTATGTTTTCCAATGCTCATTACTTTGCATTTATCAACATTAAATTTCATCTGCCATTTTGTTACCCAGTCACCCAGTTTTGTGAGATCCTTTTGTAGCTCTTCACAGTCTGCCTGGGACTTAACTATCTTGAGTAGTTTTCTCCTCCAGGGCAGATTAGCAGAGGCTCTGGGGTTTTTCACCTTCCTCTGTAGCGTGGGACATGGGTCACTTGCTGGAGGATTCTCTGCACCTTGAAGTCTTTAAACTATGATTTGAGGACTTCAATGGCTCAGACATAGGTTAGGGGTTTGTTGCGGGAGTGGGTGGGTGAGATTCTGCGGCCTGCATTGTGCAGACTAGACAATCATGATGGTCCCTTCTGACCTTAAAGTCTGTGACTCTGTATCATCTGCAAATGTTGCCACCTCACTGTTTACCCCCTTTTCCAGATCATTTATGAATATGTTGAATAGGACTGGACCAGTACAGACCCCTGGGGGACACCACTATTTACCTCTCTCCATTCTGAAAACTGACCATTTATTTCTACCCTTTGTTTCCTATCTTTTAACCAGTTACCAGAGGAGAGGCACCACCTGGGTGCTAGTGTCCCCAGAGTGAAAGGGGGGTCGCCCTGCACAGTTCTGGTTCCAGGGCATGCTGAGGTGGCAGGAGGGGAGACATGGCTCAGCCTGGGGTCCACTTTATTCCCTCCCCCCACACTGCAGCACATTGTGCCCAGACCTCAGTCCAATAGTGGGAGAATTGTGAAATTACCCCAAGACCGTAAGAGCAAAATCCCTAATGCCTGATGGTGTGTGCTCAGAAACCCTAGAAAAGGGACGGAGGTACAAGTAGACCCATAGCCTTGACAAGAAAGGAGACTAATCTGGAACCCAGGCACCCATTCGATTAATCGAAGGGAAATTCTCATCAGGGACCGTACATTCAGATTTAGTTGCCTCATTTGCCAGCCAGAAAAGGGGAACAAAAATAATTAGATGCATCAATGTAGAAGGGGGGGGGGGGAGAATCTATACAGAAACTGGACATTTATATTAATAAGTATATCCAGTTATTAACTGTAACATTTTGGCAGAGATATTAACTTTCACCCTTCAGGGTTTGAAACAATCTCTGAATACAATTGTAAGGCCTCTCTTTAAACAAGGGTGTAGTTCTGATTTTTTTAAGTGCAGGTACTCTGCCCTCAATGATGTGACCCAACCCTGACAGCCCCTCACAGCATATTTCTGTATAAAGGCCTCGCACTGGAGGAGGCAGACTATCCCACATCTGCCAAATGTGACAGAGGTTATCAAACTGTGGGGAAGGCCTCACTGGAAGGGGGATGCAGAATGTATTCTGTGAGGTTGTGAGACGCTTTAGGGAAAAAAAACAAACTTTACTGGTCAGATTTTACCCACACTAATAAATAACTAGCAAAGCTGATTGTGACAGACCCAGAGCAGTGAAGTACAGGAGTCTGGTCGAAGGCAAATATACTAGTCACTGGAGGAGTAGTTTTCTGTTCCCTGAGTGACCAGAGCAGGGGCTGCACTAAAGTAATCAGGAACCTGCTAGAACCAATTAAGGCAGACAGGCTGATTAGAACACCTGCAGCCAATCAAGGCAGGCTAATCAGGGCACCTGGGTTTAAAAAGGAGCTCACGTCAGTTTGTGGTGGGTGTGTGAGGAGCTGGGAGCAAGAGGTGCGAGGAGCTGAGAGGGTGTGGTACTGGAGGACTAAGGAGTACAAGCATTATCAGACACCAGGAGGAAGGTCCTGTGGTGAGGATAAAGAAGGTGTTTGGAGGAGGCTATGGGGAAGTAGCCCAGGGAGTTGTAGCTGTCATGCAGCTGTTACAGGAGGCACTATAGACAGCTGCAAATCCACAGGGCCCTGGGCTGGAACCCGGAGTAGAGGGTGGGCCTGGGTTCCCCCCAAACCTCCCAACTCCTGATCCAACACAGGAGGAGTTGACCCAGACTGTGGGCCCCACCGGAGGGGAAGATCACTGAGGTGTGCAAATCTGCCAATAAGCCCAGGACCCACCAAGGTAGAGGAGGAACTTTGTCACATGATTTATCCAGACATATCAGATCCTTAGATGGCACTGTGCATTTAAGGCACTGTGTATTTTGACAGATTTCTGTTAAACTTGCATAACATTATACAAAGTTGTTGCCATGTGTATGTTAATCCATTTGCACATTTAATTCTAAGCATTGACCACAATTTCAGCTTTGCTTTTGCTCTTATGACAATGGAATGTTGGCTCTGTTTGAATCAATGCCTCACTGTTTTTAATATTGAGTGAAAGTTGCATGTTTTTTTCTTTAATCGGTATATGTACCTGTGTGGCAGGGATATGTATTACGTAAACTACTATGGTCACAAAGAAGGTGGGTCATGATCAAATAAGTTTGAGAACCACTGCTCTAAAGCATCTTTTGTTGCCACTGTTGGGGATGGAATACTGGACTAGATGGGCTGCAGTCTGATCCACTATGGCAATTTCTATACAGTTCCATCCAAAGCTAAATTAAAAACACCAGGGATCAAATTCAGTCCTGGGGGGCTTCACCTATTTTTGCCATGACTGAATTTGGTCTAAAGACTCTTTAATTTGTTAAGAAGTGTATCTATTGGGTTTCCAGGAAATGGGGCGGGCGAGCCCGCCCCATGCTAACGGAACCCCCCCCAGCCTAAGGGGAGGTGCCACAGAGCCTCAGAAACCCACTAATTGCGGGGGACAACTAATAAAAGAACAGGGACAGGAGTGCGGTCAAAGGGTCATAAGAAGGGAGCCTGACGGTGACACCGAGCAGAGAACCCCGGACAGCGCCCACTGCTCCTCGAAGGCGTCAAGGGAGCCAGCGGACGCCGCCCAGAGGAACTCCGCCCGGAGACGTGAGCGGACTAAGGATCGGAAACAAGCCCCACAGTCGCAGGAGTCTCCATTGGCCAACCGCCTCTCCCTGGTCGCGTAGATGGCCATTTTTGCCAGGGCGAGGAGGAGGTTGACCAGGAGGTCCCGCGACTTCGTGGGGCCACGGATAGGGAGTGCATGGAGAAGGAGGGGTGGGGAAAAGTGCAGCCAGAAACGCAATAGGAGATTAGTGAGGAGCCGGTAGAGGGGCTGCAGCCTGGCGCACTCTATGTAAATGTGCACCAGGGTCTCCCTCACGCCGCAGAAGGGGCAGGTGTCTGGGACAGGGGTAAACCGCGCCAAGTACACGCCCGTACTCACGGCCCCGTGGAGGAGCCGCCAACTGATATCCCCGACGGGCCTCGGGACCAGGGTGGAGTACAGGCTGGCCCACCGGGGCTCCTCACCCTCCAGAGGTGGCAGGAGGTCCCGCCACTTGGTGTCGGGGCGGGACACGAGGGTGAGGAAGTGAAGGGTGTGGAGCACGAGCGCGTAGAGCTGCTTCCTTGGCGCGGTTTGGAAACGGACCGGCTGCAGATCGTGCAGCCGGCTGGCGGAGAAGGGGCGGGGGGGGCGGTCGGGTCCACGGGGCAGGGGCCCGATGAAAAGGTCTGGAGGGCTCGGGGCGGGGGGGGGCGGGGCGTGCCCTCACGCAGGACCCGGTCGAGGTAGGCCCGAGCAGCGGGCGGCAAAGCGGCCTTCACCTCCTGTAGTACGAGCCGGGGAGTACAAGGTCTGGAGAGCCCCATACGCCGAGCGAGCGTCGGGGGATCCAGCCAGTCTCCCCGGTCGTAGTCCAGGAGGTCTCCGACCCTGGTAGCTTCCGCCAGGACCAACCTCTGGCGCACCGCGGGGGACTCCGCCACCTGCACACGGAGCTGGGGGTTGTGTAGCAGGGGCTCCGCGAGGAGATCTGCCCCTTCGGTGGCCGCCACGGACCTGGTCGCAGAGAACAGCTTCCAGGTCCGGAGGAGGTCCTGGTAGAAGACCGGCAGCCCGGAGAGGTCTCGCGGAAGGCCCCTCGGGTTGAGATAAAGGAGCTGCCGGTCGTATCGGAGCCCTCGGAAGCGGCGTAGGAAGGCATGTGCCAGAGCTCTCCATGCCGGACTACCCGCACCATAAAGGAGCCTCTGCAGTGCCTGGAGGCGGAAGACGTGGACCTGAGTGCGCAGGCACTTCAGGCCCTGCCCTCCCTCCTCCAGGGGCAGGTGGAGCACCCCTGCAGGGACCCAGTGCAGTCCTGGCCAAAAGAACTCCAGAACCACCGTCCGGAGTTCGGTCAGGAACCCCGGGGCCGGGACCAGGGTGTTGAGCCGGTACCAGAGCATGGACAGGACCAGTTGATTGAGCACCAGTGCCCTCCCTCGGAGGGAAAGGCACCGGAGGAGTCCTGTCCATTTCCGGAGCCGCTCCGCCACCCTGCCCTGCAAACCTTGCCAGTTCTCCGGCGGAGAGGGATGCGTGGCAGAAAGGTAAACGCCGAGATAGAGCAGTGGACCCGCGCTCCACCGGATGGCCTGAAGCGCGGTTGGGAGGGAGCTCGCCTGCCACCCGTCCCCGACCACCAGGCCAGAGCTCTTGACCCAGTTGACCCGGGCGGAGGAGGCTGCCGAGTACACAGCCTGGCAGGCCTCCACCCGCGCCAAGTCGCCCGGGTCCTGGACCACGAGGAGCACATCGTCGGCGTACGCCGACAGGACCAGCCGCAGCTCCGGCTCCCGAAGCACCAACCCCGTCAACCTCCTGCGGAGGAGACAGAGGAAGGGCTCGATTGCCAGGGCGTACAGCTGGCCCGAGAGGGGGCACCCCTGCCGCACTCCCCGCCCGAAGCTGACCGGCTCGGTCAGGGTCCAGTTGAGCCTGACCAGACACTCTGCGGAAGCGTACAGCACCTGGAGAAAACCCACAAACTGGGACCCGAAGCCTAACGCCTGCAGAGTGCCCAGGAGATACCCATGGTCCACCCTGTCGAACGCCTTCTCCTGATCCAGGGACAGGAGGGCGAACGACAGACCATCCCTGCACCCAAGCTCCAAGAGATCCCGGACCAGATACAGGTTGTCGAAGATGCTACGGCCCGGGACGGTGTAGGTCTGGTCTGGGTGGATCACGTCCTCCAGCACGGCCCCCAGCCGCAGCGAGATGGCCTTGGCTACGATCTTGTAGTCCGTGCTGAGGAGCGAGACGGGACGCCAATTCCGTAAGTCGCGGAGGTCCCCCTTCTTCGGCAGTAAGGCGAGCACGGCTCGCCTGCACGAGAGAGGGAGGACCCCGCTCCGCAAGGACTCGGCCCAGACGCTGACCAGGTCCGGGCCGAGGACGTCCCAGAACACGCGGTAGAACTCCACGGTCAGCCCGTCCATGCCCGGAGATTGTTGGTGGGCATGCGACGGAGGGCTTCTGAGAACTCGGCCAGAGTGAGAGGCAGCTCTAGCCGGTCTCGGTCGCCCGCGCTGACCGTCGGGAGCCCGTCCCAGAGCACTCTGCAAGCGGCAGGATCGGTCGGATCCGGGGAGAAAAGGCGCGCGTAGAAGGTCCGGGCCCTCTCGCACATCTCCGCCGGATCCGTGAGGGGAGAGCCGTCCTCCGCCAGAAGGCAGGTGACGTGCTTCTTGGCCCCCCTCCTTTTCTCCAGGGCGTAGAAGAAGCGGGAGCCGCGATCCATCTCCCGAAGGAGGCGGATGCGGGATCGAACAAAGGCGCCCCGGGCCCGATAGTCTTCGAGGACCCGGAGCTCCTCCCGCTTCTCCCGGCACGCCCCGCAAAGGGATGGATCCTCGGGGCTGGCGGCCAGACGCCTCTCCAGCTCTAAGACCTCCCGCTCCAACTGCCCTATCGCCGCATCCCTCCGTCGGCTGGCGCCCCGGGTGTAGTCGCGGCAGAAGAGCCGGGCGCGCACCTTCCCCACATCCCACCACCGCCGCGCCGAGGGAAAGGCATGCCGCTGCCCTCGCCAGGCCAGCCAGAACTCCCGGAAGGACGCTACGAAGCCCTCATCCTCCAGCAAGCTGTTGTTAAAGTGCCAATAGGCCGGCCCCGGCCTCTCCGCACAGAGAGAGGCCGTCACGGTGGCGAGGTGGTGGTCCGAAAAAGGGGCCGGCCGGACGCTGGAGGACTGGGCCCGTGAGAGATGGAACCGTGACAAGTAGATGCGGTCCAACCGGGAGCGGCACGACCGATGGGCTTCCACCCGGACATAGGTGAACGTGGAGGCATCGTCCGGGTGGTGGTCGCGCCAGACGTCCACCAGGGAGTGATGGGTGACAATCTCCCGGAGGACGTCCGCGGCGGCTGGGCTCTGCTCGGTCCCCGAGCGGTCCCGCTCCTCTAGGACGGTGTTGAAGTCCCCGCCCAGGACCAGGCACTCACGAGGATCCAAGGAGCCGAGGAAGGCGGACGCCTGCTGATAGAACTGCAGCCGCTCCGGGGGCAATGTCGGGGCATAGACATTGACGAGGTTGACCACGAGCCCCTCCATGCGGACCCGGAGGTGCAGCAGGCGGCCCGGCACAGCCTCGGCGACCCCCAGCACCTCAGGCCGTAGGTCGGGGGAGAACAGGGTAGCCACTCCAGCCCGACGGGTTGTGAGATGGCTGAAGTAGACCTCGTCCCCCCACTCCAGCCGCCAGCTAGCTTCGGCGGCCGGATCCGTGTGGGTCTCCTGCAGGAAAACCACAGAGTACCCCCCTCCCGAAGGAAGGAGAGCACCTGGCTCCTGCGGAAGCCCACCCTACAGCCCCGGGTGTTCAGTGTGGCAAAGGTGACGAGTGCCATGAGGAGGGCTGGGGGGATCCTCGTCGGCAGGGGCGCTCACGGCCCCCGTTGGGCCGCGCAACAAACCGTGGCCCATCCCGAAGGTGAGCAAGGAGTCACGGAATTTGCGCACCCGATGGTAAGCCGCGGCACCCTGCTTCCCGGTCCTCTTTCCCTCCCCCATGAGGGCCCTCGTGGCCAGGAGGATCTTGTGAAAGTCCCCCCAGCGCTGGAGAGCAAGCGGGATCTTGTTGCGGGAGCCCCGGACGTCCTCCAGGAACTCCTGCAACTCCTCTCGCAGCGTATGGGGGGGCGGGGTCACTGGCCTCCGGGGGTACACCGGTGGGACCTCTGGCGCAGCCCCGTGGCCCACCGGGACGGGCAAGCAAGGGGCGGGCCCTGGCTCAGTGGGGGGCGGCGGAGGGAAGAGTACAGCCCCGAGTGGGTCGGGACTGTGAAATTCAAAGGCCGCTCCCTGGGAGTCATCCTCTGGGAAAGGGAAGGAGACAGCCCCAGGGGCGGCAATGACATCATGGGAGGTGGAGGGGGCAGGGCTGGGGTCAGGAGCAGGGGTGGGGGGAGGGAGAGAGACGGAACCCTGGGCCGCAGGAGCTGAACCATCAGTAAGTGGCTCCTCGCGGCCAGGTACGGGAGTTGGAGGGGTAGGGAGGGGGTCCCCAGTGACACCGGGCTCAGGCTCAATGGCAGGTAGAGCAGCCTCGGCGCAGAGAGATGCAGAACCCTCAGAGGGGCCCCCACCCGGGAAGGAACCCGATTGCTCCGCACCACCGAGGGACACCCCCGGTAGCCCATCTCCCTGCCACGAGGCACCGGCCGTTGCCACAGCAGGCTCGGCAGCCAGCAGCAGGGTGCCGTCTGCAGCCGGGCAGGCTGAGGGGTCCAGGGGACCCTCAGAGGCGGGAGCGGACGCAGCGGGAGGGTCGGTGGAGCACGGGGAAGGGGAAGCTGGGGTGAGGTCGGCTAAGTCGAGGCCCGTGGGCAGAGGGTCGTCCTCCCCCGGGGTGACCGGGGTCAGACCCAGGGCCTCGATCTCCGCGAAGATGGAGGGGAGCTCACCTCCCACCACCCCGGGGTCCTCCCCACTCGCACCCGAGGCAACGCTCACCTCGGGTATTGCGGGGGGCAAGGGAACAGGAGGGGCTTCATCGGAGGCCTCCGCAAGAAGGGACTGCGGAGGAGGGATGGTGGTACCTTCCGGTGCTGCCACGTCTGCCCTAGCCGTCATCGGCAGATGGGTCAACCCCTGGGGCACGGCGGAAGGCTCCGTGTCTGCGGCCCCCTTTCTGGTCTTACGGGGGGCTTCCGCCTCAGGTGGCACGGGCGGAGCTCGAGCCTTCCGCTTGCCCCGCTTACCCTCTACCCGGGTCCAGCCCTCCATGGCATCATCGTTGGGCCGGTCGACAGGGGTTGGGTCAGGGGGCAAGGATGCCAGTTCAGGGGCTCGGAGAGGCACTGGGGGGACAGCAGGAGAGAGGGAAGAGTCCCCCTGGGGAGAGCCCTCTCCCACGCCCGGCAGTACCCCTGCCGCACCCTCCTCCACAGGCCCCGCCAGAGTGCAGGCAGCAGAGGCAGGGCACTCCCGCTCGTCTGGGCGCACGGGAGGACGGCCCCCTGAGGCCCGAGCGGGAGCAGTGATGGGCTGGGGAGGAGGAGGGGCGGCTCTGGGCACCGGGCGGCCGGGGGCGCCGGCGATGACAGGGCCAGCGCTCTGCCGGGGCTCGGGGGTCCCGGACGCTCCCCCGTGCCGGGCCAAGGGGCAGTCCCTCCGAACGTGCCCCGTCGCCTGGCAGAGGTAACACCGGGCCTCCCCCGTGGAGTAGTGCACCCGGTACTGGGCCCCCTGATAGGGGACCAGGAAAGACCCCTCGAGCGCCTCTCCGCCACGCGCCGCCGGCGGCAGTTGAAGCTGCACCTGCCGGCGGAACGAGAGGACGTGACGGAGGGCGGGGTCTTTGCAGCCCAAGGGGAGAGGGCTCACCACGGAGATGGGCTTCCCCAGAGTAGAGAGGGCGGGCAACAGGGCGACATTAGGCAGGAAGGGAGGGACGGAGGTCAGGACCACACGGACCCCCAGGTCCTCCAGCGGCTCCAGGGGGACAAACACGCCCCCCACCGCCAGGCCCTTCTCCACCGCCTCCTGGGCGGCGGCCTCCGAGGCAAGGAAGAAGACCGCCTTGCCGTACATTTTGGAGGCCGCCACGATGGCCGTGGGCCCCACCACCCTCGCCAACGCCCGCACGTAGGTCTCCACGTGGGGCGAGGCGGGCACCAGGAGGCAACGGACGCCGTGCTTCCGGGTCAAGGTGGGGAAGGGGCCCCGGCCGCTGTAGATGGCACCGGAGGCGGCGGTCGGGGGAGATGACGTAGCGGCAGGCGGGGGGGCCGCCGCCACCTGGGCGTACGCTCTGGGGGCCAAGGGAGGGGCACCCGCAGAGCTGGGGGAGGGGACAGCGGGGAGGGACGCCGCGGCCGGTGGCAGGGCCGCGGTGGCAGGCTCCGCCATGGAGGGCTTTGTCTTCCTAGCGGGGCCCTTTCCCTTCTTTTTGCCCTGGCCCTTTCCACCGGCTGGGGGGGCTCCCCCAGAGGCGGAAGGGGCGAGGGACGTGGCAGCAGCAGAGGGCACCCCATCGGTCGCCGCTGCCGGCGCCTCAGCGGGAGCGGTGGCAGGAGGTCCGGCAGCGGCGGTTGAGGTCGAGACTGGGGGGTTTTCGGGGGGAGCAGGCGGGGGAGGGGGGACAGGCGTTGTCCCAGGGGTCCCACCCACCGCATCTCCCGCCATGCTGAGTAGGGAGGGAGGGAGAACACCGGAGAAAGGGGCGGGGGGGGGGGGAAGGACAGGTCAACCACTCCTCCCTGCTAGGCTGTGGGCAGGGGAGGAGGGTGCCAAAACGGGTGGGGCAGATAGGGGGACTACCAAGGACTCGGGGGGGGGGCGGTGTCAGGTACCAACACAGGATCGAATTCCAGCTCCTCTAGCTGCACTAGGGGAGGGGAGGGGGGAACAAGAGCAATGGGGGGTGCAGTGCAAGAGGGGCAACTTGAACAGGGGAGAGGCACAAGCGCACTGATAGAGCTATGGGCGCACGAGGGGAGGGGCTAATCAGGGTGAGGGGCCGCGGAGGGAAGGTAGCAACCAGGCTGGGAGTGGGGCAGAGGGACCAAGGGGCTGGCTTTAGGGCTGGGGCAGGACAAACAAAGCTGCAAAGGGAGGTGGGCGGGGCAGGCAAACAAACTGAAGCGGGGGGTGGGGCAGGGAGGCTACGAGGGGCAAATGGGGCAGGCAACAAGGGGCAAAGCGAGGGGGCCTGTTGCTGAGGGGAAGGGGTCAGTCCGGGGAAGGGGGGGTGCGTGCACCCACAAGCACTTGTGCAAAGTCAATGGCTGGCTGGCTGCTGCTGGAAGCCCAAATGGTGGCAATAGGGCGTGGCAAGCCAGGCGAGCAGCTGGGTCCCAGAGGCAGGAGCAGAGGCAGATGGTAAGCAGCCTGCGGGGGTGGTGGAGGGGGCAGCGGTGGTGGTGGGGGTAGGGGGGGGGACACAGATGGACCAGGGGGCAGGCTCCACACCCCCTGTGTCCCCACAAACACAGTCTAAACCCCCACCACTAGAGCACAGTTAAAGGGTTACTCAGTCTTTGGGAGCCCCCTCCACAGTGGTCTTCGGTGTTCTGTGCGCTCCCCAGCAGCCGGTGGTCTTTTCAGTCCTCTTCTCCCTCCTCCTCCAGGCTCCAGCAGCTCCCCAGGACAAACACAGCTCCAGCAGCAGTAGCAGCAGCAGCTCCTTCTCTAGCAGCCCCAGTGGCTAGGCAGGAAGGACCCCCCACAGGTGGCAGCTGTAGTGGTGGTGGTGGTGGGGTCCTGGCTTCTCCCTCCAGAGGTAGGGGAGTGGGGGCTGGCCAGCAAGGCCCCCCCCACCCCTCACTCACCCACTCAGCAGCAGTTGCAGCAGCAGCAGTCCTGGGAAGAAGCACTCCAGCCAGCAGCAGCAGCCCAGGAAAGGAAGAAGGAGCTCCAGCCAGCAAGGCAGCCAGAGAAGGGGGAGCCCTCCAGCCAGCAGGGCAGCCCAGGCAGGCAGAGCACTCCCTGTACTATTGGGTTATCCGGGAGAGGGGGCGGGCGGAAGCCCGCCCCATGCTAACGGATCCTCCCCCCAGCCCAAGGGGAGGATCTACAGGGCCACGGAAACCCACTAAGTGCGGGGGACAACTAATAAAAGAACAGGGACAGGAGTGAGGTCAAAGGGTCATAAGGAGGGAGCCTGATGGGGACACCGAGCAGAGAACTCCGGACAGCGCCCACTGCTCCTCGAAGGCGTCAAGGGAGCCAGCGGACGCCGCCCAGAGGAACTCTGCCCGGAGACGTGAGCGGACGAGGGACCGGAAACAAGCCCCACAGTCGCAGGAGTCTCCGTCGGCCAACCTCCTCTCCCTGGTCGCGTGGATGGCTTTTTTTGCCAGGGCGAGGAGGAGGTTGACCAGGAGGTCCCGCGACTTTGTGGGGCCACGGATAGGGAGTGCATGGATAAGGAGGTGAGGGGAAAAGTGCAGCCAGAAACGTAACAGAATGTCGGTGAGGAGCCGGTATAGGGGCTGCAACCTGGCGCACTCTAGGTAAGCATGCGCCAGGGTCTCCCTCACGCCGCAGAAGGGGCAGGTGTCCGGGACAGGGGTGAACCGCGCCAAGTACACGCCCGTGCTCACGGCCCCGTGAAGGAGCCGCCAGCTGATATCCCCGGCGGGCCTCGGGACCAGGGTGGAGTACAGGCTGGCCCACCGGGGCTCCTCACCCTCCACAGGTGGCAAGAGGTCCCGCCACTTGGTGTCGGGGCGGGACACGAGGGCGAGGAAGTGGACGGTATGGAGCACGAGCGCGTAGAGTTGTTTCCTTGGCGCGGTTTGGAAATGGACCGGCTGCAGATCGTGCAGCCGGCTGGCGGAGAAGGGGCGGGGGGGCCGGTCGGGTCCACGGGGCAGGGGCCCGATGAAGAGGTCCGGAGGGCTCGGGGTGGAGGGTGGGCGGGGCGTGCCCTCGCGCAGGACCCGGTCGAGGTAAGCCCGAGCAGCGGGCGGCAAAGCGGCCTTCACCTCCTGTAGTACGAGCCGGGGAGTACAAGGTCTGGAGAGCCCCATCCGCCGAGCGAGCGTCAGGGGATCCAGCCAGTCTCCCCGGTCGTAGTCCAGGAGGTCTCCGACCCTGGTGGCTTCTGCCAGGACCAACCTCTGGCGCACCGCGGGGGACTCCGCCACCTGCACACAGAGCTGGGGGTTGTGTAGCAGGGGCTCCGCGAGGAGATCTGCCCCTTCGGTGGCCGCCACGGACCTGGTCGCAGAGAACAGCTTCCAGGTCCGGAGGAGGTCCTGGTAGAAGACCGGCAGCCCGGAGAGGTCTCGCGGAAGGCCCCTCGGATCGAGATAAAGGAGCTGCCGGTCGTATCGGAGCCCTCGGAAGCGGCGCAGGAAGGCGTGCGCCAGGGCTCTCCATGCCGGACTACCCGCACCATAAAGGAGCCTCTGCAGTGCCTGGAGGCGGAAGACGTGGACCTGAGTGCGGAGGCACTTCAGGCCCTGCCCTCCCTCCTCCAGGGGCAGGTGGAGTACCCCTGCAGGGACCCAGTGCAGTCCTGGCCAAAAGAACTCCAGCACCACCCGCCGGAGGTCGGTCAGGAACACCGGGGCCGGGACCAGGGTGTTGAGCCGGTACCAGAGCATGGACAGGACCAGTTGATTGAGCACCAGTGCCCTCCCTCGGAGGGAAAGGCACCGGAGGAGTCCTGTCCATTTCCGGAGCCGCTCCGCCACCCTGCCCTGCAAACCGTGCCAGTTCTCCGGCGGAGAGGGATGCGTGGCAGAAAGGTAAACGCCGAGATAGAGCAGCGGACCCGCGCTCCACCGGATGGCCTGAAGCGCGGGTGGGAGGGAGCTCGCCTGCCACCCGTCCCCTACCACCAAGCCAGAGCTCTTGACCCAGTTGACCCGGGCGGAGGAGGCCGCCGAGTACACGGCCTGGCAGGCCTCCACCCGCGCCAAGTCGCCCGGGTCCTGGACCACGAGGAGCACATCGTCGGCGTACGCCGACAGGACCAGCCGCAGCTCCGGCTCCCGAAGCACCAACCCCGTCAACCTCCTGCGGAGGAGACAGAGGAAGGGCTCGATCGCCAGGGCGTACAGCTGGCCCGAGAGGGGGCACCCCTGCCGCACTCCCCGCCCGAAGCTGACCGGCTCGGTCAGGGTCCAGTTGAGCCTGACCAGACACTCTGCGGAGGCGTACAGCACCTGGAGAAAACCCACAAACTGGGACCCGAAGCCTAACGCCTGCAGAGTGCCCAGGAGATACCCGTGGTCCACCCTGTCGAACGCCTTCTCCTGATCCAGGGACAGGAGGCGAACGACAGACCATCCCTGCACCCAAGCTCCAAGAGATCCCGGACCAGATACAGGTTATCGAAGATGGTACGGCCCGGGACGGTGTAGGTCTGGTCTGGGTGGATCACGTCCTCCAGCACGGACCCTAGCCGAATCGAAATGGCCTTCGCGACAATTTTATAGTCCGTACTGAGGAGCGAGATGGGACGCCAATTCCGTAAATCGCGGAGGTCCCCCCACTTCGGCAATAAAGCGAGCACGGCTCGCCTGCACGAGAGAGGGAGGACCCCGCTCCGCAAGGACTCGGCCCAGACGGTGACTAGGTCCGGGCCGAGGACGTCCCAGAACACGCGGTAGAACTCCACGGTCAGCCCGTCCATGCCCGGGGATTTATTGGTGGGCATGCGACGGAGGGCTTCCGAGAACTCGGCCAGAGTGAGAGGCAGCTCTAGCCGGTCCCGGTCGCCCGCGCTGACCGTCGGGAGTCCGTCCCAGAGCACTTTGCAAGCGGCAGGATCGGTCGGATCCGGGGAGAAAAGGCGCGCGTAGAAGGTCCGGGCCCTCTCGCACATCTCCGCCGGATCCGTGAGGGGGGAGCCGTCCTCCGCCAGGAGGCAGGTGACGTGCTTCTTGGCCCCCCTCCGTTTCTCCAGGGCGTAGAAGAAGCGGGAGCCGCGATCCATCTCCCGAAGGAGGCGGATGCGGGATCGAACAAAGGCGCCCCGGGCCCGATGGTCTTCGAGGACCCGGAGCTCCTCCCGCTTCTCCCGGCACGCTCCGCAAAGGGATGGATCCTCGGGGATGGCGGCCAGACGCCTCTCCAGCTCTAAGACCTCCCGCTCCAACTGCCCTATCGCCGCATCCCTCCGTCGGCTGGCGCCCCGGGTGTAGTCACGGCAGAAGAGCCGGGCGCGCACCTTCCCCACGTCCCACCACCGCCGCGCCGAGGGAAAGGCGTGCCGCTGCCCTCGCCAGGCCAGCCAGAACTCCCGGAAGGACGCCACGAAGCCCCCATCCTCCAGCAAGCTGTTGTTGAAGTGCCAATAGGCCGGCCCCGGCCTCTCCGCGCAGAGAGAGGCCGTCACAGTGACGAGGTGGTGGTCCGAAAAAGGGGCCGGCCGGATGCTGGAGGACTGGGCCCGTGAGAGATGGAACCGGGACAGATAGATGCGGTCCAACCGGGAGTGGCACGACCGATGGGCTTCCACCCGGACATAGGTGTACGTGGAGGCGTCGTCCGGGTGGTGGTCGCGCCAGACGTCCACCAGGGAGTGATGGGCGACTATCTCCCTGAGGACGTCCGCGGCGGCCGGGCTCTGCTCGGTTCCCGACCGGTCCCGCTCCTCGAGGACGGTGTTAAAGTCCCCGCCCAGGACCAGGCACTCGCGAGGATCCAGGGAGCCGAGGAAGGCGGACGCCTGCCGATAGAACTGCAGCCGCTCCGGGGCAAATGCCGGGGCATAGATGTTGATGAGGTTAACCACAAGCCCCGCCATGCGGACCCGGAGGTGCAGCAGGCGGCCCGGCACAGCCTCGGCGACCCCCAGCACCTCTGGCCGTAGGTCGGGGGAGAACAGGGTAGCCACTCCAGCCTGATGGGTGGTGAGATGGCTGAAGTAGACCCCGTCCCCCCACTCCAGCCGCCAGTTAGCTTCGGCGGCCGGATCCGTGTGGGTCTCCTGCAGGAAAACCACGGAGTACCCCCCCTCCCGAAGGAAGGAGAGCACCTGGCTCCTGCGGAAACCCACCCTACAGCTCCGGGTGTTTAGTGTGGCAAAGGTGATGACTGCCATGAGGAGGGCTGGGGGGGATCTACGTCAGCAGGGGCGCTCACGGCTCCCGTTGGGCCGCGCAGCAAACTGTGGCCCACCCCGAAGGCGAGCAGGGAGTCACGGAAGCCGCGCGCCCGGTGGTAAGCCGCGACATTCCGCTTCCCGGTCCCCTTGCCCTCCCCTATGAGGGCCCGCGTGGCCAGGAGGAGCTGGTGGAAATCCCCCCAGCGCTGGAGAGCAAGCACGACCTTGTTGCGGGAGCCCCGGACGTCCTCCAGGAACTCCTGCAACTCCTCTCTCAGCACATGGGGGGGTGGGGCCTCTGGCGCAGCCCCGTGGTCGACTGGGACGGGCAAGCAAGGGGCGGACCCCGGCTCAGTGGGGGGCGGCGGAGGGAAGATTGCAGCCCCTAGTGGGTCGGGACTGTGAAATTCAAAGGCCGCTCCCTGGGAGTCATCCTCTGGGAAAGGGAAGGAGACAGCCCCAGGGGCGGCAATAATATCATGGGAGGTGGAGGGGGCAGGGTTGGGGTCAGGAACAGGGGTGGGGGGAGGGAGAGAGACGGGACCCTGGGCCTCAGGAGCTGAGCCATTAGTAAGAGGCTCCTCGCGGCCAGGTAGGGGAGTTGGAGGGGAAGGGAGGGGGTCCCCAACGACACCGGGCTCAGGCTCAACGGCAGGCAGAGCAGCCTCGGCACGGGGAGATGTGGAACCCTCAGGGGGGCCCCCACCCGGGAAGGAACTCGATTGCTCCGCACCACCGAGGGACACCCCCGGTAGCCCATCACCCTGCCACGAGGCACCGGCCGTCATCTCAACAGGCTCGGCGGCCAGCAGCGGGGTGCTATCCGCAGCCGGGCAGGTCAAGGAGTCCAGGGGACCCGCGGAGGCGGGAGCGGACGTAGCAGGAGGGATGGTGGAGCAAGGGGAAGGGGGAGCTGGGGTGAGGTCGGCTAAGTCGAGGCCCGTTGGCAGAGGGTCGTCTTCCCCCGGGGTGACCGGGGTCAGACCCAGGGCCTCGATCTCCGCGAAGATGGAGGGGAGCTCACCTCCCACCACCCCGGGGTCCTCCCCACACGCACCCGAGGCGACGCTCGCCTCGGGTATTGCGGGGGGCGCTGGTGGCAAGGGGACAGGAGGGGCTGCATCGGAGGCCTCCGCAAGAAGGGACTGCGGAGGAGGGATGGTGGTACCCTCCGGCGCTGCCACGTCTGCCCTAGCCGTCATCGGCGGATGGGTTGTCCCCGTGGGCATGGCGGAAGGCTCGGTGCCTGCGGCCCCCCGTCTGGTCTTACAGGGGGCTTCCGCCTCAGGTGGCACGGGCGGAGCCCGAGCCTTCCGCTTACCCCGCTTACCCTCCACCCGGGTCCAGCCCTCCATGGCATCGCCTGCGGGCTGGTCAACAGGGATCGGGTCGGGGGGTAGGGAAGACAGTTTGGGGGCTGGGAGAGGCACTGGTGGAACAACAGGAGGGAGGGAGGAGTCCCCCTGGGGAGAGCCCCCTCCCATGCCCGGCAGTACCCCTGCCGCACCCTCCTCCACAGGCCCCGCCAGAGTGCAGGCAGCGGAGGCGGGGCTCTCCCGCTCATCTGGGCGCTCCGGAGAATGCACCCCTGAGGCCCGAGCGGGAGCAGTGACGGACCGAGGGGGAGGAGGGGCGGCTCTGGGTACCGGGCGGTCAGGGGCACCGGCGATGGCGGGGCCGGCACCCTGCCGGGGCTCGGGGGTCCCGAGAACTCCTCCGAGCCGGGCCAAGGGGCAGTCCCTCCGGACGTGCCCCGTCGCCCGGCAGAGGAAGCACCGGGCCTCCCCCGTCGAATAGTGCACCCGGTAATGGGCCCCCTGGTAGGGGACCAGGAAAGACCCCTCAAGCGCCTCTCCGCCACGCGCCGCCGGCGGCAGTTGAATCTGCACCTGCCGGCGGAACGAGAGAACGTGACGGAGGGCGGGGTCTTTGCAGCCCAAGGGGAGAGGGCTCACAATGGAAATGGGCTTCCCCAGGGTCGAGAGGGCGGGTAACAGGGCGGCATTGGGCAGGAAGGGAGGGACGGAGGTCAGGACGACACGGACCCCCAGGTCCTCCAGCGGCTCCAGGGGGACGAACACGCCCCCCACCGCCAGGCCCTTCTCCACCGCCTCCTGTGCGGCGGCCTCCGAGGCAAGGAAGAAGACCACCTTGCCGTACATTTTGGAGGCCGCCACGATGGCCGTGGGCCCCACCACCCTCGCCAACGCCCGCACGTAGGTCTCCACGTGGGGCGAGGCGGGCACCAGGAGGCAACGGACGCCGTGCTTCCGGGTCAAGGTGGGGAAGGGGCCCCGGCCGCTGTAGATGGTAGCGGAGGCGGCGGTCGGGGGAGATGACGTAGCGGCGGGCGGGGGGGCCGCCGCCACCTGGGCGTACGCTCTGGGGGCCGAGGAAGGGACACCCGCAGAGCTGGTGGAGGGAACAGCGGGGAGGGACGCCGCGGCCGGTGGCGGGCCGCGGCAGCGGGGGCAGGCTCCGCCATGGAGGGCTTCGTCTTCCTAGCGGGGCCCTTTCCCTTCTTTTTGCCCTGGCCCTTTCCGCCGGCTGGGGGGGCTCCCCCAGAGGCGGAAGGGGCGAGGGACGTGGCAGCAGCAGAGGGCACCCCGTCGGTCGCCGCTGCCGGCGCCTCAGCGGGAGCGGTGGCAGGTGGTCCGGCAGCGGCGGGTGAGGTCGAGACCGGGAGGCGTTTGGGGGGAGCAGGCGAGGGAGGGGGGGCAGACGTCGTCCCGGGAATCCCACCCGCCGCCCCCCTGCCATGCTGAACGGGGAGGGAGGGCAAACACAGGAGAAAGGGGGGTGGGGGTAAGGGACAGGTCACCTACTCCTCCCTGCTAGGCTGTGGGCAGGGAGGATGGTGCCAACAATAGAGAGGGGGGGGGCAGATACGGGGACTATCAAGGACTTCGGGGGGGGGGGGGTAGTCACCGACAGAAGATCGAAAACCGGCTCCTCTAGCTGCACTAGGGGAGGGGAGGGGAAACAAGAGCAATGGGGGTGCAGTGCAAGAGGGGCAACTTAAACAAGGGAGAGGCACAAGCGCACTGATGGGGCTATGGGCGCACGAGGGGAGGGGCTAATCAGGGCGAGGGGCCGCGGAGGGAGGGGAGCAACCAGGCTGGGAGTGGGGCAGAGGGACTAAGGGGCTGGCTTCAGGGCTGGGGCAGGACAAACAAAGCTGCAAAGGGAGACGGGCAGGGCAGGCAAACAAACTGAAGCTGGGCGGGGCGGGGGAGGGGGGGCCACAAGGGGCAAACGGGGCAGGCAACAAGGGGCAAAGCTAGGGGGCCTGTTGCAGAGGGGCAGGGGGGAGTCCGGGGAAGGGGGGGGGTGCGTGCACCCACAAGCGCTTGTGCAAAGTCAATGGCTGGCTGGCTGCTGCTGGAGGCCCAAACGGTGGCAATAGGGCGTGGCAGGCCAGGCAAGCAGCTGAGTCCCAGAGGCAGGAACCGAGGCAGATGGTAAGGGGCCTGCAGGGGTGGTGGAGGGGGCAGCGGTGGTGGTGGGGGTTGGCGGGGGGACACAGATGGACCAGGGGGCAGGCTCCACACCACACCCCCGTGTCCCCACAAACACAGTCTAAACCCCCACCACTAGAGCACAGTCAAAAAGTTACTCAGTTTTTAAGGCCCCCTCCACAGTGGTCTTCAGATTCCTGTACACTTCCCAGCAGCCGGTGGTCTTCTCAGTCCTCCTCCAGGCTCCAGCAGCTCCCCAGGACAAACACAGCTCCAGCAGCAGCAGCAGCCTCTCCTCCTCCAGCAGCCCTGGTGGCCAGGCAGGAAGGACCCCCCCAGGTGGTAGCTGTAGTGGTGGTGGTGGGGTCCTGGCTTCTCCCTCCAGAGGTGGGGGAGTGGGGGCTGGCCAGCAAGGCCCCCCCCACCCCTCACTCACCCACTCAGCAGCAGTTGCAGCAGGAGCAGCAGTCCTGGGAAGAAGCACTCCAGCCAGCAGCAGCAGCCCAGGAAGGGTGAAGGGGCTCCAGCCAGCAAGGCAGCCAGAGAAGGGGGAATGCTCCAGCCAGCAGGGCAGCCCAAGCAGGCAGAGCGCTCCCTGTAGCAGGGTGGACCCTGCTCCTGCCCGAAGGGGCTTGAAAAGTGGCCTGGCAGGGCTTGAGAGCTGCTGCTCTAGGCTGGGCTGATTGGGAAAGTGGCTGCAGCTGGGGGCCACGCCCCAAACTGAGGAACAGAGCCTTATAAGAAGGCAGGGAAGCGAGAAGCCAGACAGTCTCTCTCTGGCTACAGAGAGAGATGGGCCTGGGTGCTTAGGAGCTGACATAGAGTACCTGAGTGGAGCAGGGCTGGGGACAGGCTGAGGAGCTGGGGAGCTCTAGCCTAGAAAGCCCCAGGCTGTGGCCTAGCAGTGGGCCAACAGGTACTGGGGGTTGCAGAGGGCAGCCCAGAGGTAGGCCAAGGCAGCAGGTCCAAACCCTCCTTGCCTGTGATGAGTAGGCTGATACTGCAGTCTGCCCCAGGATGTGGGGCTAGACAATGACTGACAGTAGCCATATACTGAGGCAAGGTGGAGATAGAGGGTGGGGGTTCCGTAAGGAGGGGAGACCCTAAGAGAAAGGGGTTACTGCCAGGGGGCAGCACCCCATGTGAAAGGGCACCGGGTCCAGGGAGGGACACGGGGGCCAGAAGACAGGTGGATCACCAGCCTGCAGAAGGCGCTCCGAATGCTGGAACAGAGCTAATTCCCGGAGTCACCAGCAGGAGGCGCCACGGGGGTGAGTCCAACCTGTTACAAGAAGAGTAAGAGGGAGTAGCAGAAAAACTGCACTTGCGTCTTACTGACCTAAAAGAAATAACCTGATGTCTCTCTTGGGTTTGATTTGGGCCTGTGTAACAGGTTACCAAGTTTTAGGACCCTTTAGAGAGATCCAGGGCTATTATAGATTCATATATTTCTAAAGCCAGACAGGACCATTATGACAGGGTAACAAGCCTTGTGTAGCAAGCAGCAATAATGATGGGAATGTTGGTTGCGCTGAGGTCTGACCTAGTCAGCAAACAGCGCCAGCAAGCTTTTTTAGAGTGCGTGATGGTGAGCTGAGTGGGCTCTATGCTTGCTGTGGTATGGCGTCTGCATGGGTAACCCAGGAAAAAAGGCGCAAAACAATTGACAGCCGTTGCTTTCATGGAGGGAGGGGTGACTGACTACATGTACCCAAAACCACCCGCGACAATGTTTTTGCCCCATCAGGCATTGGGCACTTAACCCAGAATTCCAATGGGCGGCAGAGACTGCGGGAACTGTGGGATAGCTACCCACTGTGCACCGCTCCATAAGTCGATGCTAGCCACGGTAGCAAGGACGCACTCCACTGACTTAATGTGCTTAGTGGGGACATACACAATCGACTGTAAAATTGATTTCTAAAAATCAACTTCTATAAAATTGATTTAATTTCATAGTGTAGACATACCCTCAAGGAGCAAAGACAATATTCATTCAGTTCTTAGTTTCTCCCCACCACTGAGGCACCAGGGCAAACCCTGGAACTGGGACTGAGCGGGATGGACATACATATCTAAAAAATTGATTTTAATGTAACTTTATGGCTCAAAATCAAAAGAGACTAAAACCAGGAAATTCAGATACATTTATTCAACAATCTGAATACTATCCCTTTCATTTAGAATTTGGTGCACTTTGTACTGTGTGTGTTTAATTTAGGCATAAATGTATCCAGTAGCAACTGGAGTCCTTGTAGACTCCTGGAGTGGTTTCAACTCCAAATCAATTGTCTTGAGTATGTTCTGCAAGAACTACAATGAAAAGTTGGACCCTTCTATGTGAAGTCATCATCACAATGTTCCTCTGTAGCGCACACGTACTGATAATGAGATGTGTCCCTCAGATTGTCTGAGTACAAATAGCAGCCCTCATCACTTTGATTCACGCAGCTGGAATTCTATGGAAGGGCCTAATGTGTTATGAAGCTCCAACACTGGCTGTGCTGCAGCCCCTGAGGCAAGAGATTGAGATTCCTGCACCAAAAGTTTCAATTCAACCAATTAAGGGGTTAGTGGTCTCAAAGTACTCCAACTGCAAACACTCAGGCCCTGGCTACACTCAAAACTTCAAAGCGCTGCCACAGGACTGCTCCCGCAGCAGCGCTTTGAAGTGTGAGTGTGGTCGTGGCGCCAGCGCTGGGAGAGCTGCAGGTACTCCACCTCCACCAGGGGATTAGCTTACAGCGCTGGAAGCAGGGACACTGTTTACACTGGTGCTTTACAGCGCTGTAACTTGCTGTGCTCAGGGGGGTGTTTTTTCACACCCCTGAGCGAGGAAGTTGCAGCGCTGTAAAGCACCAGTGTAGCCATAGCCTGACACTCTCCTGCTGATGCAGAGGAAGAGGAATGCCTCAAAGCTAGGCCCTGCAGCCGAACTCCACTGAGGAGACATAGGCACGTCTATACTTGCAAAGTTTTTGTGCTGTCAGTTTCACCAGTGATAGGGAACTAGTAAAAGAAAAGCGCTGGTTTGTGTTCTCACTTACTTCCACAGGTGTCAGATTGTTTTCATGTTTGCAGCACTTCCATCCGATGAGAACAGCGCACTGAGGGCAGCTATCCCACAGTGCTGCTCTCTGCACTTTGAGGATAGGCCTTGTGGGAAGGGCAGAGGGGTGATTGTGGGACATTCTGGGTCCCTGCACAGCCTCCTCTCCCCAAACACTGATCAGCTCCAGTACCTCAGCATTGCTCCCTGGAGCAGCCATTGTCACCTGGCCAGATAAGTGAGCACTTGCCAAGAAAACAGGAAGGGGGAGTTTCAAATTTCCCAGGACTTTACAGGGGGAGGGCTGGACATTGGTTTACCTGGCATCAAAGCAGCAGAGCTGCTGGCCAGAGTGGTCACCTAGGCACTATGGGATATCTGCTGGAGGCTAAAAGCTGTGTAAACAGGAAGAATGTGTGTTCATTGCACATCACCACAAAAGTATCACTGGTAAGAACTGTATGCCGCTCGTGAAGGTGGTTTTCTGTTTGCGTTGAGACTTCTGAGTTTTACCACAAAAAGTCATTGACAAGTGTAGATGCTCCCATGTTTTTTGCGCAAAAAGGACTTTTTGTGCTTTGAAGGGCAAGTGTAGACATGCCCATAGCCTCTCTCTCTTTCTCCTGCCTTTGTCTTTTGTGCAGAGGCTCAGTGGTGGAAACAATTTCCTTAGTACGTTTATTAAGGTTTACCATGACTCAGTTTCCACACAAGAATTTCTTTTAGTCCAAAGACCATTTGATGTTGGTTATGTCCAAAATATCAATACAAACACACACACATTCAATATCCTACCAACAATACAATTACAAGCATTGGCCAAATACTCTGAACAGAATCAAGCTCAAAAAATACCTTCCCTTCATGGTGAAACTCCAGAGGAGTAAGGAAAAAGTTCTGACAAAGAATATCCCTAAACAATTTGCCTTTTTACACGATATAATAAACAAATGATGGTTGTTAGACCTTAGCCAAAACCAGAGAAGGCAGTTTTAGGGCTGCGCACTAGGGATGTAAAATATTAAATGGTTAACTGATAATAGCTCAGTGGTTTGAGCATTAGCCTGCTAAACCCAAGGTTGTGAGTTCAATCCTTGAGGGGGGCCATTTAGGGAACTGGGGTAAAAATCTGTCTGGGGATTGGTCCTGCTTTGAGCAGGTGGTTGGACTAGATGACCTCCTGAGGTCCCTTCCAACCTTGATATTCTATAATCTAAGTATTAGTCTTACCATTAATATATTGAAGTTAATGTTTAAAACAGATTTGCAGCCTGGACCCCTGTTGTATTGAACTGGATGGCAACCCTGACCCCAGACCTTCACCATGCAGCAGACTCGGACCCCTAGCCCTACCATGTGGCAGTTCCAACCCCATCGTGTTAACCATTAAACCTCTGACCAACATAATTTTAATAGTTTAAACAGGTACTTTTAAAAATGGTATTTACACCCCTACTGCTCACGTTGTCCTTTTCCCCAGTCCAGGCAATATTAATGGCAGGCCACCTTCTTCTGATCTAATTTTGCCATATTTTTCCCCAACCACTGGACTAAGCATTTCTTTTTAAACAAGCCATATATAAGCAATTATTTACTGCACCTCGTTCCCAGTTAACCATGTTTTCTTTATTCTGATTACCTCAACCCAAACCGTAAATAAGATAACACTGGTATTTAAAGAATCACTACAATTTTAACAAACTCCTCTTCTATCTCATGATTTCATTCTTTTTGGTCACATGGTTTGGATCTATTCCTCATGCTAATATACAAACAATTTTAAAAAAAAGTTCACTGAGGCCCAATATAGGCCTATATTCCTACACTCTGTCTCAGGTTATCTAAGATCAGTGCCACTGACTTCCAGGGATGGCCTCAATTGTGCTGAGAAGCTGTCACTTGTCACAGCCCTCTATTTCAATGGTGAATTTGCCCAGCTGAGCTGACTAGCTGGAGGATGGGTCTGCATGAAGATAGGCAGCATTGACAGAGTCCAAATCTCAGTTGTCTTGGATGACTCAAGCTCTTCCCCGCCAAAGCATTCCATGGCAGATTTGTGCCAGATTTACAGGAGTCCTAAAACTATTAATTTGTTTAATTTCCAGGAGGTCCCAAAACTGTTTTGTGGATATTCAGTTCCAGCAGATCCAACCCCAAAGTAGTTATTCCTCTTAGTACTATATACACTGCAAGATCTCCCCAGAATAGATATGACAGATCTATACATGTATTTAAAGATTTCAGGTTAGATCTGTGTCATATTTGATCTGTCATGGGGAGAGCTTTTGTAAATAAAGTCAAATTAAGATTAAAAACATGATTTTTCTCTCCAAATTCTTTCCTGAAATTTGTGTTGGACTGACAGACAGGATGGTTTGTACAAAGAGTTAAAAGGTTTTCCAACACATGCAATTTTTTCATCTGTTTCCTTTATAAAGGTCTCACCTTTCTACATGCAGCCACATTCTAAAGAACTGACAGTTGAGTAAAAAGATACCACTAGATTAAAATATTCCCAGAATGTGGAGCATGAACACATGGCAGGCTGACTCCTAAATTGCCTCTGTGGCTTCCCAACTCAGAAAACCAACACAATGTGCTGAGACATTCCTAGCTGTTTTCAGCCCTGTGCTGAGTAACTGCAAATCTCTACAGCTGTTTTCTATTCATCCTGAAGAAACTCCCATAGATGAAGCAAATTTAAGGGGAGACTTTCAAAAGAGCTCACATTATCTGGGTGCCTCTATGGGTGCTGAGTTCTTTTGAAAATCTGACCCTTTGTTTCTGTGAAATAAAATCCTGATCCCACTGTGATGCTCTGTACCTTGGGGGAACACGCAGCACCTCCATGTTCATTCTTATAATATGATTGTGTATCTGATGCAAAGTTTGTCATGTCAGGTGTCTTCAGAAGGCTCATGAAGTACTGAGCATTGTTACAGTGATGTTATAGTAATGTTATAGGTTATAATTTCATGTATATAGTTATGAGGCTGAAAATGAATCCTCATGGCTTAAAGCAAGCCCAGACAAAAACTCTCCAGAAGCAGAGGGGCAGTTTACACCTTCTCAGGGCATATATGGGACAAACCAGCACAGCCTCACAGGAGCAAAGGATGCTGGCCTAGGCAACAACAAAAGGATCTGTTGGTCTCTGGAGTGAGTTACCCCCCCCTTCCTTTGGTCAGCTTGGGACTGCGATGAGATAATGCTAACCTGACTCTGAAGTGGGTGGGCAAAGCCAAGAGGGAAGAAAGGACATGGTAAAAGGGAGAGACTTTGCCATACTCTTCCTCTCTCTTCCACCACATCTACAGACACCACACCAAGTGGAGAGAGAGAGAGAGAGAGAGAACTGGATAAATTCATGGTGGTTACGTCCATTAATGACTATTAGCCAGGATGGGTAAGGAATGGTGTCCCTAGCCTCTGTTTGTCAGAGGGTGGAGATGGATGGCAGGAGTGAGATCACTTGATCATTGCCTGTTAGGTTCACTCCCTCTAGGGCACCTGGCATTGGCCACTGTTGGTAGACAGATACTGGGCTAGATGGACCTTTGGTCTGACCCAGTACGGCTGTTCTTATGTAAGTGACTGAAGTGCTGATCAAATGGGAGAGTCTGGCTGAAGAGCAACCAAGCAGCCAGCCTGTGGTGAGAAGCATCTATGTTTGTAAGGGCACTGAACGTGTTAAGATTAGCTTAGAATGCGTTTTGCTTTTATTTAATTTGACCAAATCTGACTTATGTTTTGACTTATAATCAGTTAGGGGGAAGGGATAGCTCAGTGGTTTGAGCATTGGCCTGCTAAACCCAGGGTTGTGAGTTCAATCCCTGAGGGGGCCACTTAGGGATTTGGGGGCAAAATCAGTACTTGGTCCTGCTAGTGAAGGCAGGGGGCTGGAGTCAATGACCTTTCAAGGTCCTTTCCAGTTCTAGGAGATAGATTAAATTAATGGAGATATCCTATCTTTATAGTTAATAAATGTTTCTTTATTCAAACCAAATGTGCTGCTTCAGGTAGAAGCATGTCAGAGACTCCCCTAGGGATAACAAGCCTGGTACATATCAATTTCTTTGTTACACTTGCAGCATCCAGTGGGCATAACTGGACACTGCAAGACAGAGGTTCCTAGGGTTGTCTGACGCTAGCCAATATCTCTGGTCCCATTCGGTTGCACAATCCAAGGAGCAGCTTACATGCTAGAGGCTGTGCGTGAACAGCCCAGGAGTGGGCATTCTCACAGCAGAGCAGGGTAAGGCTGGCTCCCAGAGTCAAGGACTGGAGTGACCTAGGAGATCACTGGTCCAGATAACACCAGAGGGGAACGTCACACCCACCCCTACACTTCCCTCCTATTTCAACATATGCACAATCTAGTCACAGGCCAAGAAGTGACAGAGTCCTGGACCAAGAGGTACAGTATTCATGCAGTTTTATAAAATGCTGTAATTAACAAGACTTTATTTCCACAATCTGGCAACTGTCCAGATTTGTCAGTCTAAAGGAGCAACTGCAACAACAGCTTAATCTCGATAGCCCTCTTCATCCCAGTGAGCTCAAGGTGATGTTATGGACCAAACACTCTTCCATTTCAGATATGTTTATTCTATTTTCACTTAACATGACGCATCATCCTACTCACCTCCAGGCTAATACAGAATCCCCTCCTCTCCCAACTTTTTCCTCTAAGGAATGGACAGCAGGAGGCTCAAGAACTTGGTGTGTGGGTAGGTGGGAAGGCAAATGGAAGTTGTAGTCAGCTGAGCTTTACAAGGGGTAATTAGTTAAGAATGCAAAAATCATTGTATTTTAAATAATCCACATAGTTCAATCTGATATCCTGCCTCTGACAGTGGCCAATGCTGGATGCTTCAAAAAAGGAACAAACCATTTATGATGACAATACTATCCTTTTTTAGGGGGTATGGGGAGGTTCTCCTTCTCTTGACTCTAACCAAGCTGGTGATCAGCTCATTCCCTGGTGCACGGGATTTGAAAGCCACTGAATTATCATCCTCAATTGTGAGACACTTGTATGTGTAATGGCCTCCCTGAACTGCTCTCTAAGGACCCAACCTCTACCTTCTTCAAATCCCTCAAGACCCACCTATGATATGAGACCAATATACCTCTTCCTGTATGCTAGTAGAGGATGCTGCAATACATATAACAAATAATAATATTGTGCCATCCTAACTGGGCTCACTGCAGGTGTTATACTTAGCCATATACCTGTCTAATCGTATTTTGTAAACTTACCCTGCTCTTTGCTCATCAGTGCTGGGAGCTGCATTCTCTGATCTGGTGCCTCATCAGATGTGCCCCATGCCACTCTAATCCTGTTAAATATAAATCATGTTAATGTCAGCACTGTAACTTCTATTTTACATAAACACAGAGAGCATATAGAGGGCACTGCATATAAGTGACAGGAGCGGGGTGGATGATGAGCAGGTTCTTTCTCCTCAGGTGTGGTCAGAACAAATTTCAGGATCAGGTAAAAGCCACCCCATTGGTATAGTAAATCCCTGGATTTCAGCAGGTGATGGGGGTATCCTTGGTGATGATACCGGTGGATGCACTGAGGATGCTTCTGGCACCAGCTCCCTACCAACCAAAGTTGCCAAAGTGCTCCCAAGAAAGGTAATGGCCAAATAGGGTGGCAACAACATCCTTTCAAAACTGGCTAATCACACTGAATTCTCCAGTGCCCCTATATGAGATGGCATGAGTCCTGCTACGGGCCCTTCCCCTTGTCATAGTAAGAGGCTGATCTACTGCTCTGACAGTTTGTAGCTACCCTATATTTACACTCACCTGATCCTGGGTCTGCCTAATTGCTGACCTTGTGGCTGGCATATATTACTGCATCATCTGCATATCTGCATTCAACTGACCATCTAGACCCGAGGGGCTCTGAGCCAGGCCCTCCCAATGTCCATCCGTACCCGAGGGGCTCTGAGCCAGGCCCTCCCTATGTCCATCCAGACCCGAGGGGCTCTGAGCCAGGCCCTCCCTATGTCCGTCTGGATCCGAGGGGCTCTGAGCCAGGCCCTCCCTATGTCCGTCTGGATCCGAGGGGCTCTGAGCCAGGCCCTCCCTATGTCCATCTGTCCGTCCGGACCCGAGGGGCTCTGAGCCAGGTCCTCCCTATGTCCGTCTGGACCCGAGGGGCTCTGAGCCAGGCCCTCCCTACGTCCGTCCGTCCATCCAGACCCGAGGGGCTCTGAGCCAGGCCCTCCCTACGTCCATCCATCCATCCAGACCCGAGGGGCTCTGAGCCAGGCCCTCCCTACGTCTGTCCGTCCATCCAGACCCGAGGGGCTCTGAGCCAGGCCCTCCCTATGTCCATCTGTCCGTACCCGAGGGGCTCTGAGCCAGGCCCTCCCTATGTCCGTCTGGACCCGAGGGGCTCTGAGCCAGGCCCTCCCTATGTCCATCCGTCCATCCAGACCCGAGGGGCTCTGAGCCAGGCCCTCCCTATGTCCATCCGTCCGTACCCGAGGGGCTCTGAGCCAGGCCCTCCCTACGTCCGTCTGGACCCGAGGGGCTCTGAGCCAGGCCCTCCCTATGTCCATCCGTCCATCCAGACCCGAGGGGCTCTGAGCCAGGCCCTCCCTATGTCCATCCGTCCGGACCCGAGGGGCTCTGAGCCAGGCCCTCCCTACGTCCGTCCGTCCATCCAGACCCGAGGGGCTCTGAGCCAGGCCCTCCCTACGTCCGTCCGTCCATCCAGACCCGAGGGGCTCTGAGCCAGGCCCTCCCTATGTCCATCCGTCCGGACCCGAGGGGCTCTGAGCCAGGCCCTCCCTACGTCCGTCCGTACCCGAGGGGCTCTGAGCCAGGCCCTCCCTATGTCCATCCGTCCATCCAGACCCGAGGGGCTCTGAGCCAGGCCCTCCCTACGTCCGTCCGTCCATCCAGACCCGAGGGGCTCTGAGCCAGGCCCTCCCTATGTCCATCCGTCCATCCAGACCCGAGGGGCTCTGAGCCAGGCCCTCCCTACGTCCGTCCGTCCATCCAGACCCGAGGGGCTCTGAGCCAGGCCCTCCCTATGTCCATCCGTCCGTACCCGAGGGGCTCTGAGCCAGGCCCTCCCTACGTCCGTCTGGACCCGAGGGGCTCTGAGCCAGGCCCTCCCTATGTCCATCCGTCCATCCAGACCCGAGGGGCTCTGAGCCAGGCCCTCCCTATGTCCATCCGTCCGGACCCGAGGGGCTCTGAGCCAGGCCCTCCCTATGTCCATCCGTCCATCCAGACCCGAGGGGCTCTGAGCCAGGCCCTCCCTATGTCCATCCGTCCATCCAGAGCTGAGGGGCTCTGAGCCAGGCCCTCCCTATGTCCATCCGTCCGGACCCGAGGGGCTCTGAGCCAGGCCCTCCCTATGTCCATCCGTCCATCCAGACCCGAGGGGCTCTGAGCCAGGCCCTCCCTATGTCCATCCATCCATCCAGAGCTGAGGGGCTCTGAGCCAGGCCCTCCCTATGTCCGTCTGTCCGGACCCGAGGGGCTCTGAGCCAGGCCCTCCCTATGTCCATCCGTCCATCCAGACCCGAGGGGCTCTGAGCCAGGCCCTCCCTATGTCCATCCGTCCATCCAGACCCGAGGGGCTCTGAGCCAGGCCCTCCCTATGTCCATCCGTCCATCCGGACCCGAGGGGCTCTGAGCCAGGCCCTCCCTGTGTCCGTCTGGACCCGGCCTGGGTCCCCCTGCGCCTATGACTGGATGTGGACCCCTCATGACTAGTCTGCTGAGGCGGGAAGCGGGCACTGACCCGCCCCGCGCGCTCTGCGATGCGCTAGCGAGGGCGGAAGGCCAATCTAGAACGTTCCAGAACCTGTTGCCACTATTAAAACTGAGCAGGGCCCCTCTGCTCCCCCGAGACTACAATTCCCAGAAGGCAACGTGCGCCCAGACTACCGCGCCCGATAGGCAGATCGGGCCCTACGTCAGTATAGCTAGAGCATTGCATGCCGGGATACAATAGCCGTCTGGAGCGTTGACCCCTTGCAGCCCTGTAGGCAGCGAATGATGCAATTGCAAACACAGGTTGCCCCAATGGCTGGCGAGGGCTGAGAGGTGATCCCGCCTCGTCTTTCTGATTGGCTGAAGGTCCGGCGAGGCCCCACCCCCTCGCCCATGGATTGGCGGGGCTCTATCGCGCTGTCCCAGTGCCACGCGTGGTGGAGGAGGGGCCGCCACTCTCCCTTCGCCGGAGCGGCCACGTGGGCAGCGGGTTGGGGCTCCGGGAGCGGGTCTGGCCCCGTGCGCGTAACCGCGGCTCCCCTCGTGTGTCCCGCCGGGTCCGGCCGCCTGCCAGACGGACCATGAGCGTGGGCTTCATAGGAGCCGGGCAGCTCGCCTTCGCCCTGGCCAGGGGCTTCACCGCCGCAGGTGGGTGCTGGGCTCCCCGCCAGCGCCCGGGACTGGGCTTCTCCCAGGGGGGTCGCGCTGGAAATCCCTCCCTCGGCCCAGGGCGTCCCGGCCTCCTGCCTTGCTCCGCAGCACAGGGGTGGGGGCAGTGGGTTTTCTGGAGGAAACTTGGCTCAGGAGGGTGGCAACCCACCGTCTTTTCTGTGAGCTCATGGAGTGTAACAGGAGTTCGTGCAGCAGAGTTTAGGATCCAGGAAAGTTCATGGCTGGTTAAATGGAGTCTGCAGATTTGTAGAAGGAAAATGGTTCTTTCCCACGGATCTGGGGGAGAGACAGTTGAGAGATGGAAATAATGGAGGTGAGCCCGCTGGGGAGTGTAAAGAAAATTTAAAAAAGCTGCAAGCAAAACTTAAATATGACACTTGTATATCAAAATACGTGTCCACACGTAGACTTGCACTGACATAACGAAAGATGTGAATTAAAACTGCCCCATTTATTTGATGCAAATTTGTGTATTTCATCCCTAAGGCACAGGATTGTTGAGAATTTGAGAATGGGAGAGGTTTTTTTAGTAGAGAGCCATTAGGATCAGTATTTACATCAGTGAGCCAGAAGAAGAGAGGTGTTGTGAGGGGACAACATAAGGGTGGGGGAATGACCAAGTTCAGAATAACCTGGATAAATAACAGTGAAGACACTCTGGGATAAGCAGGACACATGGAACCCAAACTGAATTTACCTGCCCCTTTCCTAGGGATTTTGGCTGCTCATAAGATCACAGCAAGTTCCCCAGACACTGACCTCCCAACTGTATCTGGACTGAGGGTAAGTTCTAGTGTTTGTAAGAGCTAAAATCCTACCTACAGAAATCCCATAAAGATCTCAATATGTTTGCAGTGGCCACAAGTAGGACTCCTATGTTTAATATTGCATGTTGTTTTCTCTGCTTGGCTCAGTAAGACTCTTGGGTCTGAATCGTATCGCATCGAACTTCCTGCCATTGGCAGTTGGGTTCACTTATTGCCAGCAGTTGACACAGAGCCAGGCAAGGTGAGTGATTCCCATCTTTGGAGCAAAGAATTTTTCTTGCCCAGAGAAGCCAGTTGAGAACCACTCTGGGAATCTGAAGGTACAAATAGAGTTAATAGTCACATGTTCAAAGTGCATGACTGCACTACAGTGAAAGTGCAATGTGGAACTGATCATGAGCTATAAAGCTGGGGATGTAACTTTGGTTTTCCCCCTATGGTAACTAAAAAAAAAAAACACCTGTCCTCTTCTCACTGGGTTACTGCTGTACTCTCTCCTGATCAAATATGACTCCTAGTGAACAAGATTATTCTCTGCTGGTGGCTGACCCAGCTTGGCTGAATCCTGATCTCAAATGCCATTTCTAAGAGCTGAGAATGCAAGGAAGTTCTAGGGATGAGGTGCTACTGCTATGTAACTTTCAAATTATTTCAGAAAATAGGTGTAAACTTCACTATAAGTAACAAGGAAACAGTTAAAAACAGCGATGTTCTGTTCCTGGCTGTGAAACCTCCCATCATTCCCTTCATTCTGGACGAGATTGGCTCAGACATAGAGAATCGCCACATCGTGGTCTCATGTGCTGCTGGTGTCACTATCAGCTCCATCGAGAAGGTGAGGGACAGTGTGCTGCACAGCTCTGATGGGGTCAGAGGGCCTGGAGATAGGACTACATGCATCTGCACCTGAAGCTTCTTGAAGTCAGGGCACTGAGGACTTGTCTACACTTACATTTTATAGTGCTCTAACTTACTGGCTCAGGGGAGTGATTTAAATCGCTAGTGTAGACAGGCTCCAAACACTTGGAGCCAATTCCCTCGTGGAGGTGGATTACCAGGAGTGCTGGGAGAGCTACTTCCAGTGCTCGCGTGACCACACTCGCACCTCAAAGCGCTGCTGTTGGAGGCGTTCCCACAGCAGCGCTTTGACGTTTCCAGTGTAGACATACCCTAAAACTCTAGAAAGCTTTTCTCAGAGGGTTGGAGCTCTGGGTATCTGACTTTGAGACTGACCTGTTCTCCCAGCTGCCAGAAGTTGAGTACAATGTTCATTTCTGGCACTGAGACCACTACAGCTCATGAGTTGAGCACCATGAGACTCTGGCGTATTTCTGGACTGCAGCCAATTTTTGGTGGAGCAAAGGTTGCACTAGGTCCTGTTTGCACCTCCTAATCATACCCAGGATAAGCTAAAACAGTCACTAACGTACTCCCTGGCTGCAGTGGTCCGTAAGGGGCAGTCTGGAAGCCCGCAATAATCAGAGTGCTATGCATTCCAGCGACACAGATGGAATGTCCCTGTCCTACAAAGGATGTAGGTCTATTCTGGCCCAAGACCACCAGGGAATCCTTCTTATGCCAGTAGGGAGGTCCATATGTTTTCCAGCCCCTCTGCTGCAAGATTGTCATGCAATGTCTGGGAAGCATCCCAGAATTGGGGCCTATGTTAATGGGACCTCTGCATCGTCCCTGTCCGTTCCCCATAATCATATGAAACTTTAATAGGTCTTGTCTTTCCCTGCTGAGGGCTGCCAGTCCCTCTGCATTCATGGAAACTCATTATGTTAGATGTCTGCAGGAGCTGTCCCCAGGGAAACTACAGGGGCCATGCTAGAATGATAATGCTTCTGCTACCAAGGGATGGGCTGGGTCTGCCCAGCACTCTGTAACTGAGTTTCAACTACATTCCCAGGGACATTGCATTAAAGGCTTGTCCCCTTTGGCCAAGGCTTAACAGAGGGACCCTTGAGGACCATCCTGCAGAGGTGCCTGGGGTTGGGGTGAGGTAGAGGTCCTTTACCCTGCTGGATTCCCTCTGACCTTTGGGAGTTCCCTAGAGGGGGGGTTACTCCAGATGTAGAAGGTGTATTAAATCTGGTTCTCTGTCTCTCTCTCCTTCCTGTTCTGTCTCCAACTCTTTCCCATCCCAAGAAACTCTCTGCCTTCTCTCCCACCCCAAAAGTGATCAGGTGCATGACTAACACACCTGTGATCGTGCGGGAAGGTGCTACCGTCTATGCCACGGGGACTCATGCAGAGGTGGAAGATGGGAAGCTCCTGGAACAGCTGATGGCCAGTGTGGGCTTCTGCACTGAAGTAGAAGAGGACCTAATAGATGCTGTTACAGGGCTCAGCGGCAGCGGCCCTGCTTATGTAGGTGCCACTTCCTTGGCTTATGCAAGTCAAGTGGAGAACATTGGGGTTGAAATGCTGAGAACACACCTGCATCTTAAAATGGTATCAGATTAGGCTGCAGACAATAACTCAGACATAGGTTAGGGGTTTGTTACAGGAGTGGGTGGGTGAGATTTTGTGGCCTGCATTGTGCAGGAGGTCAGACTAGATGATCATAATGGTCCCTTCTGACCTTAAAGTCTCTGAGTCTATTTGACCAAGGGGATATATTTGAATTTCTAATCACCTGTAGTGTGTAATCTATAACCCGTAGGTGTCTCATTCAAAGCCAGACCAGCTCAACAATGAGAGCCTGTTAACAGCTAGACTATGCTTGGCCTCTGAGTAATGAGTGTGGGTTTCTATTCAGTGCCTAGTGGACAAGAGTCCACATTACAAAAACTGGGTGCTAATTGGGCCACTTGTCAGCAATTTCATCTGAGGCCAAGGATGGAATGGCCTCAGAGTCTGAATCGCCCTGCTCAAGACCGAGGCCCTCTGGGTGGATGTGAGGCTTGGTTAGCAGCACATGCTGGGGAGCCTAAGGATTGAGTTCCTGTCTGCCCAGTCTGTCATCTTCATTTTCTTAAGAGATTGTCCCCAACAAAGAGTGATTTTTATCAAGTCCCTTTAAGTGGTGGAGGTCCACAGTGACCCCAGAGCCTTGGGCACTGTCCCTCTGCCTGAGAATGTCACAGCCTTGAGAGCACACATTAGTCTCCAAACTTCAGAATCACTGTCATGCTGTTTCTGGTCTCTCAGGCATTCACAGCCCTGGATGCTCTGGCAGATGGAGGTGTGAAAATGGGGCTTCCCCGCAGGCTAGCTGTCCGACTTGGAGCCCAGGCCTTACTGGTCAGTATCTTCTCTTCCAGACTTCATTCAGTTCACATCTGTCACATCCAGATCAGTCTGCAAACTGGATCAAATCAGGCCCACACTGAAATTTTTTTTTTCACATAAAGATCGCCCTGGATGGATTTCCCAGAGATTATTGGAGTTGCTGATGGCTCTGAGGGAGGCTGGGATGGAAAGAGCGAGGCCGTTACTCCTCTACAGACTTGCAATTCTGAGCTGGGTTTCCAGTAGCTCTGCAAATGTGAGAAAGGGGCCTATTGCCTACTGCAGCCATCTAGCAGCAGGGAACTGGAACTCGCAGCTGTTAGGAATCCTCTTGGTCCTATTTCTGACACGTTTCCCCTCCCTGTCCTGCTGCAGGGTGCTGCCAAAATGCTGTTGGAATCTGAGCAGCATCCTGGGCAGCTGAAGGACAATGTCTGCTCACCTGGGGGAGCCACCATCCATGCCCTGCACTTCCTGGAAAGTGGAGGCTTTCGCTCACTGCTCATCAATGCCGTGGAGGCTTCCTGCATTCGCACAAGGTGAGCAGGCGTAAGGCCTCCCTGACACTTGGCAGCTGTTGCCTTAAAGGGAAGGCTGCAGAGTTCTGCTGCTCCTTTCTCTCTAGATGCCTTCTTCTCCTTTGTGGTTCTGCTCTTCCCACTGACTTGACAGGCTCTTCCTGCAGGGAGCTGCAGCACCTAGCGGATCAGGAGAAGGTCTCCCCAGCTGCCATTAAGAAGACCCTTCTGGATAAGGTGAAGCTGGAGTCTCCCTCTGTTTCCATGGCCTCTGCCAGCAAAGTCAGTCTGTTCAGCAGCAGCTGGGCACCCAACAGCAAGAAGAACTGAAGGGATGAGGCTCCTCCAGGCGCCAGCCCCCGCCCCCCCTGCATGCACTTTCTTCTCACTCTGTAAAGGAAAAGCTGTAGTCCTAGGCGTTCCCAGCCCCTTGCCTGGCTCTTGGCCTGCAGCAACTTTGGGGGCGGTGCAAAGCTGTAGAGAAGGGACCTTAACTTCCAGCTGAGGGTGGGAACACAGTCACTAGCACTTTCTGCCCTTTGGGGGAGGGTGGTTGCTCCATCACTGGCACAGCTGGTTGTCAGGGACACAAAGCGTCTCCTCTGGCCAGAGGGCTGGCTTCTCTGTAAAGTTACAACCCACTCCCTAATAATCTCCTGGGCAGTAGTATATTGTGATGGGTTTATTTTAAGGAGTATCCTGCTGCTACTTGGCTCTGAAGGTTAGAGCGGGGCCCTCATGGCCCCATGGCTCCTATCCCCATTTCTTTTTCTTCACCACCCAGAATTCACATTTCAGTAGCTGCCTGGTGCAGACCACGTATCTTTCTGTGCAGATCTCAGAGCATGTATCTCTGGTGTGCCTGGTGTGATTTGCAGGCCAGGCCATCTGAACATCCCCCTCCTGAACACACTGTTGGGGCCCCAGCCACTTCTCCTCCTTCAGCACCCTTCCTGGATGAACAGCTTAAAAAGCCTCAACTCAAGTGAGTGTTCCCTTTCCCTTCTGCCTGACCAGGGTCCCGTCCCAGCCTTACCACCACTGAATACTTCAGGTTTCATCCCATGTCTGAAACGCTTTCTCCGCTCCTTAGCATGTCCTCTACCTGCTGCCCTGGGGGCAGAGAGGGGAAGGGGAACCCACATTACGTCACACCTGGTTCCAGGCCCCAGCAGGATTTGCTCATTTCCCAGTGTCTTGTCCAGTTGTGTATGCAGAGGCTGTCAGACCTTCCCTTAGAGCTGATTTCACAGGATTCCTCCATATGCATGTGGTTCCTTTCTAATTTCATCTCATTCCCCAATGTTTACATCAGTCCTTGATGGTTTCCAGCTTCACCACCTTTTGTGCTCCAGCTCAAACTGCAAATTTTCTCCACTCTGTACTGCAGCCCCTGTCAGTTCCTCCTCTGGCCCTGCTGCATTCCTTCTCTCTTTTCCTGCCTCTCCTCTTATCGGTCACATGGCCTCCCATCTCCAGCTCCCTGGAAGGTGGTGCACTAAAGGGAGAGAGGAGAAATGCCTGGGCTGGCAGACACTAGCCCTGGAGGTGGGTGTTGAATCTCTGTCCAGTTACATTAGGAGCTACTCCAGGACCAGCAGCACAGGCAGATGCCTATCAATATTTCACTCACTGCTTTGTGTGACTCGTTTACAGCAAGGGGCTAAGCTGATCTATGTTTACGTAGCTTCCCTGCCCCTGCTGACACCCCTCGCTTTCCGTGCAAACCCTGTCACGCACCAAAGAATTGCATGGGGGTAGACAACAGCCTCCTGCCCTCCCTTGGGTGCAGTGGAAGCCAGCAGGCATGGCAATGATATATTGTTCTAGACCATTTCCTACCTCTATTCCAACAGGGTGGTGGGGAGAAGAAAGGCAGGAGCTGGAAGGAAAGTCTGTCTGCAGGTGCTAGCATTGTTCTTGATCTGTCAGCACCCTGGCTGCTGCTGGACCCAGAAGGGAGGTGGCAGCAGCACTGCACTTGCTGGGTAGTCTCGCCCCAGCCCCAGCCCATGGCTTCTGTCTCAGAGCTGAGGTTTTCAGTCTGGTGGTGTTGGAGCCTCGTGGGCCAGGCCTCTGTGCACGGAGCCTTGGGGCTGAGCCCCAGCGCAGGTAGCATGTAGGGTGTGTCCTGCGGCGGCTGGGAAAGAGCCTCCCACCCCAGACAGGCAGATAGGGCTCGGCTCGGCTCCGCTCAGACTGACCCACCCTCCTGCAACTGAGGGAAGGGGGCTAGTCAGACTCTGCACACGTGTTTGTAGTGCACTCTCTCAAGCCTGGCTAGCACATCTGGCCTGGGCTGGGAGGCTCACTCCCCGCTGCAGTGGAGACACACGGTCGGTGGCACAAAGGTAAAAGCTTTCTCGCTGTCCCGGCTCCTGCTTAGCAGAGGCAGCGTGGGACACTATTGCTGAATTAGACACACTTGCTTCCCCTCCCTCTTTCCAGAATAAACGTTGTTTCTCAGCCTGTGGCTAGTGTGATCTGTGTGGTCGTGAAGTGTGTCCCTTCACTGGCAGGGTGCCCAGCTGTCACCAGTGTCTCTCTGCACTCATTTTGAGTCACGTGGGAGGGTTTGTTTTCATTGGAGGCTAATTCCTAAAGGTGGGAGATGAAGGTCCAACCCTGCTGTTCACCCTGGCTCCTGGGGGCAAGAGCACAGAGGCTGCACTCACAGGTTCATTAGCTCTGACTTTTAGTGGTCTAAAACATGGAGGGAAAAACCTTTCTGGCTGAATTGTGCCAGTTAAGGGTCTTGAAATTGTAATCCCCTGAGATCCTGGCCTGGGCTTCTGCCCCTCTTAACAAAAAGTCACTGTGCCTGTAGCTAGCTGTGCCTGTGATGGTGATCTCAGCACCATGGGGCAGAAGCAGAGCGCACCTAGGGCTGACCTGCAATCACTGGCCTTCACTGGAGAAAGGAATGTTCTAAACAGTGGCTCTGGCAGCGTGCAATAAAGAACAACAAGCAGAGCTAAAAGGTTTCTGTCCTCCGGAGAAGGCACATCAGGATATGCCAGTGCCCTTACCATCACTCATGGGAGGGTGCCCTGGAAGGAAAGCCCTGCTCTAGCACTCACTTTACAAGCTGGGCTTCAGAGAGTTCTAGGTCAGCTGGTCTTCTGGTCCCTCAGAGAAGGGCCCACCAACCCCCATTCAAAACATATACAGGGTTTGGCTTCATTTCCCCCCCTCCATGTGTTACATGGGAGTGTACTGAATATCCTGCTGAATATCCTAGATTGAGAGCATATCCCTCCCAGGACATAGTACCTTTAGCCAGCATGTCACCCTAATTCCTGTGTGTTGCTGTACATCTGATACCATGAATATGCACATATCCCTCTCTTACCCTTCTGCTGACATTTTTTTAGACTGGAAGCTCTGGGCCAGAAACCATGTCCTCATGTTTATGCAGCACCCACTCCCCCAATGCTTGGAGCACAGGTGGCTGCTGGGCCTGGCCTGGGGAGAGTAGCACTTCTCACGCAGGAAGTAAGCCTCCCCTCCAGGCTTAATACATTTTGGCTGTGACTTGCTTTAGCACCATCACAGGCACCTAAACAAGAAGCAGCTGCAAAACCTTCTTTCCTGTGTCAGCATTTCCAGTAGCGACCCTGCTGCTCCCTGCCGTTTCAGTTGCATTGAGAAAATGTAGATACAGCAAAGAGGAGCTGCTGAAGAGCTGTTGGGGTGAGGGAATTGCTAGGGGAGAGGTGGGTAGCACAGCATGGTGATGGTCTGATCTCTTGTATAAGGTATTTATATCTGCAGGGCCCAATTGGCAACAAAAAGTTCTGATGCCAAGAGTGTGACATTTGGTCAGTTTGTCAGCCCCTGTCTATCTCCCAAGTTCCCCATCCAGATGGATCTCATTCATAATACCGCACACACCCCAAGGGGTGGGTAGGAGCTGACTTATACCTGCACAAGACAAGATGTTTTCTACTCAGGCAGTTCTGCATCACATACCCTTTTATCACCAACCCATCCCTTCAAGTGAGCAGTTCCACAGAGCTGGGCTTTTGTCTCCAAATAAGCACCTTTACTTGTTTAGACTGACATAATTCACCCACGCTGCCCAGGGGCAAGGCACTAGCCCTCTAATCTAAGAGCCGTCTGTTACCACAACACCTGTACTGTCTATTAGCAGGACCCACAGCACAGCAGATGCTGGGAAAGGGGCTAGAAGAGACAAGCTCTGAGCTTCCTTGGTTTAACATAGAGTTCATTTCCTCTGAGGAGACTCCTGAATATTGGAACAAAGGGCCCAGCATGGGTGACTATGAGTTTCTGGGGACATTCCTAAGGTTGGGAAGTCACGGGCCCTGCAGAAAGACTAACAATGGAGAAGGGGGGTGAGGTTCAATAGGCAGAGGTAGTGCTTCCCCTCAGGACTGCCCTGGCTGAGGCATTGATATGAATTCTGAGAGTCCAACCCAGGTCTGTTAGCTACTGGGACTCCAGGTGGGAGGGAAGGATTTGACCATGATCCCAGGGGAATCCTGGCTGGTGAGCAGGAGGTTAAACTGTTGCAAAGTTGAATGTAGTGTTTGCACACTGCATTTGTTCCTGTGCAGAGCACTGTCTAGCTCAAAGGTAATGTGTTCCAGGAAAAGGATGTGCTAAGTGGGGTAAATAGGGTGAGTGATCTGATGGCGAGGGACGTGTTTGGTGGAATATTATGACGGGCAGACTCGGGGGTGGGGGGTTGTTTCCCTAAGATACATTAAACAGAAAAGTGCTGGGCCAGGCAGATTCTTGGAGACAGGGATGTGAGCTGCTGACTAGAGAAGGGTTGGTAAATGTGACTGGGTGCAGTGCAGTGATTAGTCCAAGGCATCTAGCAACAAGATGAGGACCTGCTAATCATCTGAGAAGGTGCCCAGGTGACAGCTGTAAGCCCCGCAGAGCTGAACAGAGGCAGTGAAAAATGCAGCCTCTGTTTTATCTGCACATATAGACAAGTCCTATTGGGACCTTCATTTCCAAGTGAAATCTCCCTGAATAATTGTTCCCCACTGCTGGCTGTGATCCACATAGTGACTTTGCAGTTTTCCTGCTCTGGTCCGTCTGTGACCTACTTAGAGGAGAAGCAGTTTGAAGATAGGACTTTCCACAGCAGGACGGTTGCCCCCAGCTGTGTGGGTTGGATTATCCTGGAGAAGGGGGAATTCCACCATTCTGTAATTACCCACAAAATCTGCTTTAATTTAAAAGTCTTTGTTAGTGAGTGTGCTGAAGGTGCAGCTTTTACAATGTGTTGAGCTGCTTAGCTGCTGCACTGTCAACATGACATGCAGAAAACTCTCTAACCTGCAACAAGTGCTTGCCTCTCCCCTCCCACTAACATGACGATAACACCCCCCACTCCTTGATAGATTAATATCACTAGACAATGCAGCATCAGAAACAAACTCAACTCACCCACTTTTTACCTCAGGGGCACAAGGGGACCTTTGCACATCCCAGCAGAAGCTTTCTGACAGCTGCCTTGGGAAGGAGACTGGGATTCTCTCTGCTCCTAGGAGGCTGAAGGCTCAATTTGTACAACTAGCCACTCTCTGGATCTAGGGTTGGAGCAAGGGACCTGTCCTGATGGTGTACCCTCCGCGGGAGACGAGGGTATTACCAGCAGGTCACTCTCAGTGCACTCTATGACTATCTTTTGTTGATGGAGCCCCTTCCCCAGACCCATCTTCAGGGGACATTCCGGCTTACCGATGACACAAGTCAGGTGGAGGTGGGATGACTGTTACAGTGCTTGTAGCAGAAGTCTTGTCTCAAACATGTAGTGAATTCTTATGCTGTGGCTGTGTGGGAGAAAAGCAAAAAGTGGGGTTCCTAGGGGCAAATCTAAGCTCTATTAGTTGCCTTTGATACTGTACTTAAGGGATGGGCAACTTTAAGGAACTAGAGGGCCACAAAATCCACTAAAGCCCACTGGCGGGCCAGGGGTGTGTGATGGGGCAGTTAAGTCCTGGCCTCAGGGGTCTGACATGGGGGTCAGAGGATTGAGTCCTGCCCCTTGTAGGGGATGATATGAGGGGCTGGTCAGTGCCAGGACCTCAGAAGTCCCAGGGTGTGTGAGTGGAGAGTGAGCCTGCCCCACACCCATCCTGGACCAGTTCCTGTCCCACAGGGCTGGGCCCTACTCCCTGCTTTGGCCCATTGCCTCTTGCCCTAGCATCCCATGGGAGGGATAGCTCAGTGGTTTGAGCATTGGCCTGCTAAACCCAGGGTTGTGAGTTCAATCCTTGAGGGGGCCATTTAGGGACCTGGGTCAAAAATCTGTCTGGGGATTGGTCCTGCTTTGAGCAGGGGGTGGGACTAGATGACCTCCTGAGGTCCCTTCCAACCCTGATTTTCTATGATTATTATCCTCTATGTGTCTGTGAACAGGTGGGGCCCTCCCCTCACAACACTGCCTCCTTCCTGGCCCTGGTGACCAGATTGGCTGCCCCAAGCTGGGCTACAGTGGGCCAAGTGAAAGGATTGGCTGCCCCTTGCCTATCGCTGCTGGTGGTGATGTAATTGGGATCCCTGGAGAGTGGAGTGGGGCTGCTCTGCAGGGCTGGATGATCCCCAGCCTGCCCGGGGCTTTCACGGTGCAGGGTAAGACCTGCTCTGTGACTGCCTGCATGCAAGCAAGGACAATGGGCAGCTGGGCCCATGAGTTGCCCAGGCCAGAGAGCGCAGCCCAAGGTGGCTGTGATGCCTACGCCGGGCTGGGGTCCACTTGATGGGCATGGGCTCAGCTCCTCCCGCATCCCTATCAGGCAAAACCCTGGTGATTGGCTGCCCACTTCCCTACCTTCTGTGGGAAGCAAGAATCCCCTCATCCCCTCCCTCAGGCAGTGAAAGCTGTTCTCAAAGGGATGGGGCCTGGGGGGAACGAACGAGACCAGCAGTTCAGGGCAGCTTTGCAACCTCCCCTCCTTACCAATGGGAGGGCTCCTCTGCCCCACCCTGTCCCTCCATGGCCTGGGAAAGGGCAGGGGTCAAGGCCCAGAGGAACTGAAGCAGGGGGAGAGGGCAGAAGCAATGGGGCTGAGGGATTAGACTCCATCCACTTTTTCAATTCTTTAAGACCTGGATTCAGCCATCACTTAACCAAAGTTTGCAGCATGAGAGTCTGAGCAGATTCTCTGATGCCTTTAGATAAATTGGTCCTGGGGGAATTCTGCACCAAAAAATTAAAAATTCTGTGCAGAATATTTTAAAATTCTGCATATTTTGTCAAAATAACACAGTATAATTACACCAGTTTCAATTATTTTTGGTAATTTATTTCAAAATACCTGTCATCAGGTATATCTGTAACAATACAGACAACCAAAAAGATTCAGGATGTTTTTTTTTGCAAATAGATTCCTTACTAGGCATATTAATACAGAACTCTCAGTAATAATTAATTTAAACTACAATACAGAACTGTATTTTCCGCACCCCTCAGAAGCAGTGCAAAGGTTTGGGGGAGTCGGGTAACAGAGGAGCTGAAGGAGAGGAAAGTAAATTGCTGGGAAGGAGCCTGGGTGTGAACTTGGAGGGTTGTTGGGGATGGGTGGGAAAAGTATGGAACAGTTTTTTTGGGGGGTGAGGAGGGATTATTAGGAAGATTCCCCATGCAGACCCTGGCTGACCCTTAGCCTCTCACATTCAGTCAGGCACATCTGCTCCTGTCCCCATGTGTTTCTGCAGCCCCGGGTGTCCTTGCACTCTCTGTCCACGTGTGTCCCTCCACCCCCACTCAGATACCCACATCCCCACGTGGCCCTGCACCCCTCCCCCTGCTCTCATGTGGCTCTATACCCTGCCCCTATCTCTCTGTGCCCCACCCAGACACTCCCCTCCCCCTGTCCCCATGTGTTTCTGTGCCCCACCCAGCCACTCCCCTGTCCCTATGTAGCTCTGCACCCCTCCACCATCACTCTGCACTTCCCTGCCCCGTGGCCCTGTGCCTCCACTCTCATTCAGCCCCTACCCCAGTCTGTCCTCCCCCACTGGCCCTTATGAGCCCCTGTCTGACCCCCCTGCAGCACCCCACACTGTCTCCCCGTAGTCCCTGTTTCCTGACCTGGCCTGACAGGAGGTGTGAAGAAGGCAGGCTCTTTCTCTTCCCTAGCTGATTGGGAGTGACTGCTGTGTTCTATCGCCACACACCCTCTGGTGGGCAAAAGCTGGAACTGCAGAAGTTATTTTCCGCTGGGAGCCGCTGCTGTTCTTGGGCCACAGCGCCCTCTATTGGGCAAAAGGAGAAACTGCAGTAACATTTCAGCAGAAGCTTTTTACTGCGCAAAAATTTAAAACTATCTGTGGCTTATTACCTCAGACCAAGGTACCTCAAAACACTCACATTCAGGAGTGCAAGTGGGCTGGTACTTGCCAGTATGCAGTACCGGAAAGACTTGGGGCTAGCCCTACCTCCCCCACTCCAGGAGGGCTGGGGCTGTGCTCTGCTCCTTAAAGGAGCAGAATGCGCTAGGGAGGACATTCATTCTTTAAATGGCTTTAACAGAGGAATACATATGCTAACAAACAAAGGCTTTGTTTAAATTTGTTATATGTTTTGTGCTGTTACATTGTTCAGAAGTCCTCAAGAGGGGATGGGTGCAGGGTACAGAAGGTGTTTAAACACTGATTTTTATTCTGTTTCTCCCCATTGGTCTGAATTATCCATGACATCCATACTGTATCACATCAAGTCCAAATAATTAGAGGAATGCCTCTGCTTGCAGAGGATGCTTGAATTCTGGTGTCAGCCCAGTTCTGCAGCCTGATGGGAATCTGGGGTTATCCCCAGTGTACCTAGAATTATTCTTTGCAGCCAAACTAATCTAACATGCATTTTGTTAACTGGAACAGGGGCAGCAAAAGAAAGAAAACAAATGCCTAATTTTCCAGCTTTGTGGGTGAGAGAGTGATGAGTGAAAATTATAATGTCGGACACTGATGGTCTTTAACCATCTGCCTCAGGAATCTGCCAAGAACTTTGCTGAAAATATGTTCCTCATTTTAGCAAGTAACCAAGACTTATCACACATCTGCCCACCTTTATTCGAATGAAGCTCCTTCTGATCTGACAGCTCAGGCATTGTCAGTTTAATCCAGAACAATTTACAAACTTGAAACCTAATCCTGTAAACCCTTAATCATTTTATCAGTCCCACTGAAGACAATGGGACTATTTGCATGACTATGGACCACTTTTGTGGACTGGTAAGAGTTTTAGCAGTCTGTTCTGTTGAATTCCCCATTGAAATTGAATGTTTGGGCACAATACCATAAAGCAGTTTAGGATACAGTTCTAGTTAAAATTTGTCTTTTAATAAATCCTACATATTCTGAAATGGCTCCTCACCCAACTCCCATATAAACAGACTGAATACTACATACGTGGGGGGGAAAGTGAGTAGTTAAGCATGTTGATGTTTGTATATACAAAGGTGGCTGTCGGAGGGGATGGGGTGAGCATGGGGCCCCTGGCTGGGGGCAGGGAGGAGTCACATGGAGGGTCATATGGGGAGGTCACATGCCCCCCCCTTGTGTCCCTCCCATGAGTGCAGTACCAGCACCACTGTTCACATTCCATGTATTGTTACCACCAGAGCTCTTGATCTTCGATATAGCACCTCTCTCATCTCCATTTCTTGACATCCCCCCAATCTCAATATTCCAAACACCAGCTCCATGGAACCAAGTCACACCCTTTCTCAAGATCCAGAAATACTACACAGAACTATTGCATCCAGAGGATTGCTTCCCTTCCAGAAGCCAGGGTGCACCTCTCCTTTATTTTCCTCCATCTTGTATCCAATCTTACCCGTGTCTCCTAGGGTGGCCAGACAGCAAGTGTGAAAAATTGGGTTGGGGAGGGGGGTAATAGGAGCCTATATAAGAAGAAGCCCCCAAAATAGGGACTCTCCCTATAAAATCAGGACATCTGGTCACCCTAGTGTCTCCCCAGCTCTCAGGAGGCCTTTGTGGGGTGACCTAGTGGGGGATCATTTGCACAGCCCGCACCACACGGGTATTCATTGGCAGCACGGCACTGAACCCGAATGCAGGTGCCATGCAGGGCGGATAACGCAGCAGCCCCGGCGCCGGCTGACCTGGCCTGGGGGACGGGGCGAACGCTGCAGCACTCGGCTCCCAGCCCAGCTGCTCACCCCTGCCTGGGCACCATGGGGCGTGGGAGACCTGGGTGCCCCGGCCAGGCCGGCCCCTGGGGCAGAGGCCCCATCTCTAGGCCCCTAAGCAGTGCCTGCACCCTCGGGCGCGCCCCACCCCACACGTGTGCGCGCTCGCCCGCCTGCCCTTTAAGGTCCAGGCCCACCTGCGCGATGTCTTTTTTTGCCCCGACACTAATGACCGCGGCCACCTCCCCTTTAAGGCTCGGGGCGGTTGCGCCGGGCCCCCGCTTCATGAATGGAGCCATGTGACCCAAACATCACGTGACGCGTCCGTGAGCAGCGGCGGCGGCGGATCCCGGAATCTCGGTCCCTCCCAGCGCCACCCCGGCCCCGGCCCCCCCGGCGGCACCGTGAGGAGGGTGAGGGAGCGAGCGAGGGCGGGGCCCCCACCTTTCCTGGGGGGAGCAGGGAGCCCCCCCCGCCTTCCCCGGGGTATTGGGGGGAGAGAGAGAACAGGGAGGTGCCCCCCCCCGCCTTCCCCGGGGTATTGGGGGGAGAGAGAGAACAGGGAGGTGTCCCCCCCCCGCCTTCCCCCGGGGTATTGGGGGGAGAGAGAGAACAGGGAGGTGTCCCCCCCCCGCCTTCCCCCGGGGTATTGGGGGGAGAGAGAGAACAGGGAGGTGTCCCCCCCCCACCTTCCCCCGGGGTATTGGGGGGAGAGAGAGAACAGGGAGGTGTTCCCCCCCCGCCTTCCCCCGGGGTATTGGGGGGAGAGAGAGAACAGGGAGGTGTTCCCCCCCCCGCCTTCCCCCGGGGTATTGGGGGGAGAGAGAGAACAGGGAGGTGCCCCCCCCGCCTTCCCCGGGGTATTGGGGGGAGAGAGAGAATAGGGAGGTGCCCCCCCCCCCCCCTTCCCCGGGGTATTGGGGGGAGAGAGAGAACAGGGAGGTGCCCCCCCCCCCGCCTTCCCCGGGGTATTGGGGGGAGAGAGAGAACAGGGAGGTGTCCCCCCCCCGCCTTCCCCGGGGTATTGGGGGGAGAGAGAGAACAGGGAGGTGTCCCCCCCCCGCCTTCCCCCGGGGTATTGGGGGGAGAGAGAGAACAGGGCGGGGTCCCACCCCCACCGTCCCCCGGGGTATTGGGGGGAGAGAGAGAACAGGGAGGTGTCCCCCCCCCCGCCTTCCCCCGGGGTATTGGGGGGAGAGAGAGAACAGGGAGGTGTCCCCCCCCCGCCTTCCCCCGGGGTATTGGGGGAGAGAGAGAACATGGAGGTGTCCCCCCCCGGCCTTCCCCGGGGTATTGGGGGGAGAGAGAGAACAGGGAGGTGTCCCCCCCCCACCTTCCCCCGGGGTATTGGGGGGAGAGAGAGAACAGGGAGGTGTTCCCCCCCCCCGCCTTCCCCCGGGGTATTGGGGGGAGAGAGAGAACAGGGAGGTGTCCCCCCCCCGCCTTCCCCCGGGGTATTGGGGGGAGAGAGAGAACAGGGAGGTGTCCCCCCCCGCCTTCCCCCGGGGTATTGGGGGGAGAGAGAGAACAGGGAGGTGTCCCCCCCACCTTCCCCCGGGGTATCGGGGGGAGAGAGAGAACAGGGAGGTGTCCCCCCCCCCTGCCTTCCCCGGGGTTTGTGGGGGTGAGAGAGAACAGGGAGGTGTCCCCCCCGCCTTCCCCGGGGTATCGGGGGGAGAGAGAGAACAGGGAGGTGTCCCCCCCGCCTTCCCCGGGGTATTGGGGGGAGAGAGAACAGGGAGGTGTCCCCCCCCGCCTTCCCCGGGGTATTGGGGGGAGAGAGAGAACAGGGAGGTGTCCCCCCCCGCCTTCCCCGGGATATTGGGGGGAGAGAGAGAACAGGGAGGTGTCCCCCCCCGCCTTCCCCGGGGTATTGGGGGGAGAGAGAGAACAGGGAGGTGACCCCCCCCTGCCTTCCCCAGGGTATTGGGGGGAGAGAGAGAACAGGGAGGTGTCCCCCCCCTGCCTTCCCCCGGGGTATTGGGGGGAGAGAGAGAACAGGGAGGCCCCCTCCACCTTCCCCCAGGGCACTTGGGGGGGAGAGAGAGTAGGGAGCCCCCCCCCCTGCCTTCCCCGGGGGGGGGGGGGGATGGGGGAGGATGTGTGTTGCTCTCTCCCTGCTGTTTGCCCCTTGCAATGTGCAGATCTGCTTGAGGGTGTTAAAGGTGAGCGCTGCTGATTCATCAGGTGTCTGGGGCTGTGGTGGGAAGCGTCTTAGAGCTGCTGTGGGTCACACTAGAGATGGTGTTTCCGAGGAGCTGGTGCCTGCACCCCCACCCCCATTCTACATGCACCTTGTGAATGTTGAACAGAGACACTGCTGACTCATCAGCATGAGCTCACTGGGTAGACAGCGCCAAGGGGGAACGGGGCACTGAGGGGGGAGTGAGGTGGGGGGCGGGGGGGCTTAATGACAGGGGCACAATGTGCTGGTCAGTCTGTGTCTGCAAACAGATGTTTAGGGGTCAGAGCTTGACATGCTGACTCACTTGCTGAGAAAGTGACATGGTAGCGCTATCATGAGGGGCAGCAGGTCTCCCCCTCGTGTGCCTGGCTGCTGTGGGATGGAACTGCAGGTGCAGCCAGTGGGATGAATGGTGGAGTTAAAATCCTGACCAGAATGTGTGAGCACACAGAGTTGGGTGGCATCCATATATTGGGTCTCTGCGTTGACCACTCGGTCAGCTGAGGGACAAGATGTAGGGAGGAAACAGAAATGCTTGTTGTGGGAGGTGGATCTACGTGGTGGGGTGCGAACAAGGATTCTGAAAACACTTCCTGTTCGGAACTAGCTTCCTGGGCCTGGGCTCAGTGTGAGACCATCAGACTGTCTGCTCTGTGTACTTCTCACACAAGTGTTTGGGCTCTGTGCGATATGTCTCTGCATGCTTGTGCACCTCTCCTGCCTCAGCTAGTGCTAAGCTGATTGATCTGCTAGGGTGATAGTCTTACAGTACAGTCCCCAGCAGGTCCCCTGAGAGACACATGGTCTTTGTAACAATAAACACAACTCTTTCAAGGGCTTGGTTGAGGAGGCTGGAATACCCTAAACATAAGCAGAATGAATAGATCTGTAGCGCTACTCTCCTCTAAGTGCCCAAAGATCAGCTAAACCCAACTGTTGTGAGACACCAAAGAACCCTGGGTAACAGTGAACACCTGTGTGCAACCGTGCAACAGTGCACCATCTTCCCTTCCGTAGCAAGATTTCTGCTAAACCCAAATGCATTGTCACAAGGCAGAGTGAACCAAAACAAGTGGGGTCAGGCCTAACCCTGCTGGTAAATATGCTGAAGACCTCTGCCTTTGAGGGCAACCCAGCTCTGTCAAGGGTGCATATGAGTTTAACAGTAACAGCAGTATTTATGAATTAATTGCTACGGAATGGGTAATTAAGAATGTTTTGTGTTTCTCAAGGATGTCTCACCAAAAGATTTAAAGCTCTTTGCTGATACTTGCCTACTTCTAGATTTATGTGCTGTACCTGTAAGAACACAGGAATTGCCAGATTGGCTCAGACCAGTGGTCCATCTAGTCCAATCTTTGACAGTATCCAGAACCAGCTGCTTTAGAGGAAGGTGCAAGAAACACACTAATGAACAATTATGGAATAACCAGCCCATGGGGGTAGTTTCTCCTGTCCCTGACTACTTGTTATTGAATGGCTTAGACCCCGAAGCAGGAGGGTTTATATGCCTTATACATTTCTAGCCTGGCTAGTGTAAGGTCTGCTCTACACTAGGAAATTAGGTTGGTATAACTACATCACTCAGGGATATGACAAATCCACCCCCCCCCCCGCAAGTGACCCAGTTAAACTGACCTAACCCCTGGTGTAGACAGTGCTAGGTCGACAAGAGAATTCTCCCATCAACCTAGCTGCTGCCTCTTGGGGAGGTGGATTAACTTCGCTGACTGGTGAATATTTCCTGTCCGTTTAGATAGCGTCTTCACTCCAACACTACAGCTGCAGAGGTGCAGCATTTTAAGTGTAGACAAGCCCTAACTCTAGTTGCTCGATCTTTTAAAAACACATTGCCATAGAAACACAGTTGACACAATGTCAGCCATTGTGTTACGTTTCCCCAGCCCACACACAACTTTTTCTAAAGATCCTATCAAATCAAAATGTTTAGTAGTGGCAAGGCATTTATTCATAATGTCATTTAGTACAAAATGTTAATGAATTAAGCTCCCAGCTGTGAGGCAAGCAGGGCAATATTATCCCCACACTGCAGAAGTGGAAACTTAGGCAGGGAGAGACTGACTTCCCCAAAGCCACACAGTAAGTGCAGAGCCAAGAGTAGGATTTGGGTGTCTTGCATCCCAGTCCTGTGTTTAAAACACTAGGTCACACTCTCCAGTATCCATGTGAATCCTCATCTTTGTTTGGTTTTGAGTGCAGTAGCTCCTAAAATGTACCAGGCACTTGCCAAGCACAACAGAAGATCTGTTTCCTGACCTGAAGTGCTCCCACTCTGAGAGAGATCTACAGATGGGTGTAGTGGGAAGGAAGGGTCCAGACGAGCATGTTCTGTATTTATTTTGGTTGGTTTGCTTTATTACATGGATGGCCTCTTGCCCTACATTCTGGGAATTACTGTAATGTCAGGGAGCAGATGTGCTGCAGAGACTCTTATCTGGGTGATCCACAGAGGTACAGGTTTCTATCTGCTCTCCCAGCTCCTCTGGATGGAGTAGAGGTATATGAAGAGCAGCAGGTGCAACTCCCTTTGGATGTGAAGATGTACACTGCAGGAGAAGACTCTGATAGAGCCAATGCACCTGCTGTGTTCCACAGTCTGCTGTTCAGTAACCTCATTGGCCGTGATCTGGGGCTCTGAGCTGAGGGGTGCTGGTTGCTGTTTTGTATGAGGTGGCAGGTGAGGGTTGACAGAAGACTTTCTTCAGCCATCTGTGTTGTCAGTCACCCCAGAGGCTGGACTATTTCTTTCATCTTTGGTCTCCCCATGAAGGAAAAAGCTGGAGAAAAGGACAAGCCAAGAAGCTGCCATCCCTCCTACCTGTAGACCTGAGTGTTTGCTTGTCTCTGTACCCCAGAGACAGGGCCGCCCAGAAGATTCAGGGGGCAAAACAATTTCAGGGGCCCCTTCCATTAAAAAAAAAAAAGTTGCAATATTATAGAATACTATATTCTCGTGGGGGCACCTGCACCTCCCCCCCGCAGGGCGGCCCTGCCCAGAGACCTGACTCGGGGGTGTGCAGGGCTCCTCTGTTTTGTCTATACAGTGTCACTTGGAATGAAAGCTTCTGAGTTGGGGCAGGTGTTGGACATTGTACCATTGGGAGAGAGGGAGGTTTTGTTCTGCGTTGCTGTTAACATATTTTTGTAGGGGAAAGGGGTTTAGAGGTGCAGAGGCTCATTGCATCCTCTAGAAAAGATTGAGAATTGCACTCTGGGCTCTCCTGAGCCCAACCAGTATCCAGCTTTGAGGGAGAAGTGTGAGGTGAGTTGCAGCTCATTGAAAGACATGCTGCTGGTTGACACTTAATTGTAGTCTCCTGCCCAGAGCTGACAAGGTTTGGAAGGGTTTAGAAAGTTTGAGCTGCATGCAGTGGGGAGCAGCAGATGCCACTGGAACCTTTCCCTCCCTGGTTTCAGGGTGGGCTGCAGGTCCTGCTCAACAGTAGAATTATTCTCCTTTCTTGTGTTCTGGCATTTCCTGCTCCTGAGAGACAGGATTCTCAGATGACAGCTTATTGCATGAAGGTTTGCTGCTCAGAGCTGGGAAGGCCTCTGCTTTACACCATCTTAGGCCACTTCCCATCTCCTATGTAAGTGATGCACCTTGCCCAGCAGAGCTATGCATATAGAAAGGGGTTAACGTGCTGAGGGAAAGAGTATCTGAGAATCAGCTAGTCCCATTCTCTGTCTGAATTCAGCTAAACTGTGCACATGGAGACAGGTATTTTAGCTACACCGCAGAGATGCTCTGGGCACTAGTTCGACTCGGGGCCCATCTGCTGCAGTGTGAATCAGTGGGTGATCTGAAGAGATGAGTTTCAGAGGAAGTGCTGTCTCCACTTCCACATGTACAGTCAGGAGAATATTTAAGCGGTGTCCTTACTGTCTGTGTAAGCACCACTGTTTGGCCTGCCATCCCCCCTGCAAAACCCTTACTTTGCAGTTCCTTCCTCTGGCTGCTACATCCCTTGAGGATGGGCCTCCCTTAGTGGAGCTGTCTCCAGGCTGGCTGTGCTGCTGGAAGGAGTGACGTCAGCGTGTTTACACTAGTTTGATGGCACAGTTCTGTGAATCGGGAATGTTGAGAATGGAGCCTGTGTTGAATCATGCGTTTTGCTGTCAGCTCTGTTGTGCCCTTTTTTTAGCTGAGGAGAGAGTTGGCTGTGCTTGTGCTGAGTTCAGGCCTTTTGAGTTCTGGTTAAATGTGTTGAGGCTGCATTTTTCCCCTTGGAGCCATTGCACTTGGCACTTTTCAGTGTGATCTTTCTTCATGAAGCCATTGAAAAGCTGAGAAATCAGCAGTCTGGGGAGTTAGACCAAGTGTGTGTCTGCCTTGATGACGGTTCTGCATGTCCTTTGTGTAGGCTCCTGAATAGCCCTACCTTTGGCCTTCCTGTCAGGGCTGGAAAATGACCAGCAAGCCTTTTCCTTGTCCTCCCCTCAGTGATGGAAACTCAGGCACTGGTACCTTCCGAGTGATGCTTCTCCACCTTTGATCTCTTCTTGGGGGGCGGGGGATGGAATCATCAGATGCTTTCGACTGGAATCTTCTTACAGCTGCAGAGGTGCTGGGGGGGCTAGGTTTGGATAGAGAACAAGGCCTGACAAATTGAATTCCTTCTGTTCAATCCTTTTAACCCTTAAAACACATGGAAGAGTTTACTTGTTGTCAGCTTCTCCCACTCCTTGGCTCCCTTCCAAGCTGTTGATCTTTCTCCTACCCTCATCCCATCCCAGCTTTCTGACCACCTGCAGTGGCTTGGAAGCACCCAGCCATTGCCTCTCCACCACTGGTTCCTTTCGGCTCCCACCTGTCCCTGACTCTTCTCAGATCTCTTCTTGTTCCCAGAGTGACTCTCAGATCTGGAAGCAGTTTGCATGGGGGGTCTGATTTTTGGGAGCTTGAGGAATGGGGAGGATGATAGCACCTATTCCTGACAGCCCAGTGCATTCAAACACCCAGTTTGCAGGAATTCAATGTTTTAGCAGTAAAGGGGCATGTGTAAATACTGCACAGTGCATGGGATGAAGGGCAGAGTGAGGCAGTGTTCTCTGGGCAGCTCCTGTGACATGCTTAATGGAGATCTGGAATTTTCATGCTGAGGAACATTGCTGAGCAGCTTAGGCTCTAAATTTGAGTGAATCTGCCTCTGTCCCCCTCCCCCATATTAATACTTTGCTTGGGACTATATTCTGGATATTAAATGTTTATATAGTCTAAAATGTCAGTGCCAAGGCTAAATTTGTAGGGTCTACAAATGTGAAAGTCTTTCCCTCCCCCTGCAGCTCCTGCCAGTAAGAGTCCATTTTTCCATGAATGAGGAAGTAAACAGACTATTTCAACTCCATTGTAGTGGGGTGTGGGGAAGATTCAGTGAGCGGGAATGAAATGACCAGAGGGAAGGATACATTTTCGAAGCATGGTGTCACGTCAAGCTGTCCTGCTCATGGCCTATGCTAGCCTGCTCTTTGTGCAGCAGCTTCCTGTGGAGGCTGGCTGGCAGAAATGACCTTTTATAGCAGCACTGTCTGAGCATAGTTAGCATCTTGTGAGTGGCTAAGGCTGTGTCCTCTGGGCATAAATTACTTGCCTCCCAGTAGCCTCTGGCACTTTAGAAGCATTTGAATCCTGCCTGTTTGTTGGGAATCTTGGAAAGTGCTGAAGCCTTTCTTCTCTGGTGAGTGGTGGTAGATGCATTGCATGACACCTGAGCCGCAGTTGCTGGAGCACCGTAACTTGGCATTTACTGACTTTTGTGTCAGATTCTCAGCATTGTGTCAATGTTTCTTGCATCTTTTATTATGAAAGTGTTAACTTGCTTGTGTCTGGATAGGACACGAATATAAAGGCATTCTCTATCTGGATTTGGATGGGAGTGCTCATCCCAGACTTGGCAGTGGCAGATCTCTAGGGGGGGCTCACAGTCTCTTCTTGTTGGGGGCACAGCTGGGGTTATATCAAGTGAGATTTTAGGAGGCTTCACAGTAGCAAACCCTAGACAGGGCAGTGGTTTATTACTGTCTTTTTAGAACTGCAGACCTAGAGGAGGAAGGACCTAGGAGCATGAGTCTCCATTACAGCTGTCAGTGTTTCTGTGTCTGAATCCCAGGTGGCTGCTGTGTGAAGGGAAGAGCTCAAATCTTCCCACTGATGATAGCAAAGGGATCCACTCTCTTCTTTCTGTGGCCTCTTCATCTTTAATTTATCACCCCTGGTCTCTGAACTCACTACCCTGAATGAGGTGGGGAAAGTGGTGGCAGGGATGATCAATTTTTTTTTTGTCAAGGTCCATATTTCTTGGTCAAGGTCCAGACTCCAGAAAAAATAATAATAATAAAAAAACCCAATCCCAACAATAATGATGATGATACGATTTCAGAGTCTGTTCAAAAGCATCTAGCGGTCTGGCTTTGGCCCACAGTCTACCTATTGACTACCCCTGGTGGTGGGCCTTCGGCCTGGCATTTTAACAGGAGGAGGAGCTTGTCAGGTGGAAAGTGCCCAGCCCCTGCAGAAAGGCTGGGTTGCCAGAAGCTGGCTAGGTTAGGGGTTGAGGAAATACTTAGGCACGAAGTGGGGCTTGTGTGGTACCAGTCCAAACAGACAATGGGATTATTTTATGGTGGCTGGCAGGGCGAATACTTTTCTAGTGCTGCAGGGTCCCTTTACCCTCTCACACTTCTGAGTGGGCCATGGAGCTTTGCTAAGTAGACATGCACCCCTGGACTGTGAGGTGAGAGGGACAGTGCAGGTCAGGTGGCAGTCTCCACTCTCAGCTCCTATCTGCTTCCTGGCGCTGCCAAACAGGATTCTAGCAGAGCCAGTGGCTTTCTACCTGCGCAGCTGCTTCTGGAATCACCATTCCTTGGACTTCACTGGTCTGGGTCCTCTGGACTCTTAGGCTGGGGTTAAAATTCACACTGGGGGCCAGAAAGGGTCACAGGTAACGGTGGCTGTTTTCAGGCCCCCTATGGAGGGAGGACACTTAAATGACTCCACCTGGTTGGTTGTGCTTGGGGATTCTGAGAGAGGCTGAGAGAGGCTCAGAGGCTGCCAATGTGCTGAGTCAGCATGACAGGCTTGGAGCAGCCATGCTCTGGACCCAGCCTGCTAGGCTATTTTTAAAGATGTGGCTTCCTTGTACTCTGACTCCTCCCAGTGTTTCTAATCTTCCTTCTGCGTGCCCCCCCCCTTCCCTCCCCAGCCACTGCCAGCACTTGGCTTAAGTCTTCACAGGCGCTCGGGTGAGGAGGGAGAGAGATGAGCAGCAGCTTCTGCTGAGAGGCAGGATCAGTTGCTTGTGAGTCTGTTTGGTTCAGACTGGGAGACAGGTGCTTGCTAAGCATAGCATGTGGGAGAGACTGGCACTGGCAGCAGACTTTGCCCCAGCCTTCCCTGTTGGAGCCCCTGGGTGCTGTGCAGGGTTAGGTTGCCCCTGGGGAGTTGATCCCACAGGCCAACCTCTGACCTTCCCTTCCTTTCTTTCAGATCCTGACTGACAAGGCTCTCGTGTTATGACGACCCCCAACAAAGGAAACAAAGCCTTAAAGGTAAGAGGCGGGGGGGGGGCCTGGGAGCATGGGTGACTAGCAGCTGGCACTCTGCAGGCGATCGCAATAATGCATGTGTTCCTCTTCCCCCCAGGTGAAGCGGGAGCCGGGCGAGAATGGGACCAGCTTGACAGATGAGGAGCTGGTGACCATGTCTGTGCGTGAGCTGAACCAGCATCTACGGGGCCTGTCCAAAGAGGAGATCATCCAGTTGAAGCAGCGTCGGCGCACGCTGAAGAACCGAGGCTACGCGGCTAGCTGTCGTGTCAAGCGTGTCACCCAGAAGGAGGAACTGGAGAAGCAGAAGGCAGAGCTGCAGCAAGAGGTGGAGAAGTTGGCCTCTGAGAACGCCAGCATGAAAATGGAACTTGATGCCCTCCGCTCCAAGTATGAGGCGCTCCAGAACTTCGCCAGAACCGTGGCCCGGAGCCCTGTGGCCCCAGCTCGGGGCCCTATCACCTCCAGCATGGGGCCCCTCGTCCCTGGAAAAGTCGCCACCACCAGTGTCATCACGATAGTGAAATCCAAAACGGACGCCCGGTCTTAGTAAAGCAATGCTGCCTGGGCTTGTCTGTGCAGGGCAGTTAGGTGCAAAGCTAACCTGGAATCCCCAAAGCACAAACCCCTTTCCTGGTGGGTCAGGACTCCCTCCTCTCTGCTCGGGACTGGCCTGCTGATCACTCCAGTTTTGTGTTTTGTCTTGTTCAGATTGATATGACCAGTGGTGACACCCCCCATCCTGTGCAAACAGAGCCTCCCACCTATGGGTCTACAGCCCTCTGGGGCATCCTTGGGATAGAGACTGTGAAAGACCTTGGTGTTCTAGCCAAAGAAATTCTGCACAGCATGGAGGAAGGTGTGTGCTTGAGGCCCATGACGCTCCTCAGTGGGTTGGGAATGGGAGGGCAGAGGAGGCTGTGTGGCAGGGAGTTGGGATCCCTGGTTTCAGTCACTTCCGAAGGATTTATTCCATTATACTTCCAAGTGGCATATCTCGGTGCCTGTTAGCCAGGTGTCCAAATCTGCTGCTTCTGTCTCACTTGGTATCAGTGATTGCTGTGGGGGGTAGTTTGTGTAACTGAGTTTGTGTTAACTTCTAGACACGCCGCCTGTGTCCCAAAGGCAGGTTTTCTTGTGACTTTCACTGCACCAGCCACACACATGCAGTAATGGAAGGGAGGAAACTGCAGTCCCTTGGTGTCTTTGCTCTAGAGGGGTGTGTGGGGGAGATGATGGGGACACTGTGGGGGCCAGCAATGGGGGGAGGAGGAGGTACCATAGTGACTGAAGGCCAGTTTTGTACCTAACATGTTGCACTGAACAAGACCAAAATCACTAGTTTTTTCCCATCTATTGAGGGTATCAAGTGTCTCTAGTGTGATGGTTTACACAACCAGTTTGTGGTTATAGTCCTTTTATTTAAAGAGAGCAACATTCATTTTAAGAGTTATTAAATTATCTAAGTTTAAAATCAGACAGAGGAGAGAGCATATTTATAGTCGGCTTTTTTTACCGGAGCGGGCGGGAATATTTGACCATATAAATGGAGAAATATTCTCAGACTCTGCTAGCTGAAAAGTAAATAAAGAAAAATAATTTTAAAGTTTCTCATGACCTCCTGCAAACTCTCTGTGGCTCCGAGGTTAGTTTTTATAAAGAGTTATCAGACTTTATTTATAAAATTTAGAAAAAGACAAAAAAGAGGCAAGTCCTGTTTGATATCTTTTTTGCAATTGTACCAAAAGTGACTTATTCTTGAACTCACTGGCTTCCTTCGTGTTCCCACTGTGTTGCGCTGTCCGTGCTCTCTGAGCTCTTGTGTGGCGCTGTGATGTGATGGTGCCAATAGCTGCCTTTGCTGTCTGGATGTCCTGTCTTCACGCTGCCTTTGCTTTCCCAGGGATTGACATGGGCACTGTCCTAGGCCTGCAGTGGGTCCTTGGCACATAGGCAAGGTTGCTCCTCAACCAGTGAGGGCCAAGATCCACCCTGACCTTTCTAAACTGAAGTCAGAACAACTTGATGGATGTGAAAAGATGGTGCCACATCTTCAGGAGCCTCTCCTTCTGCACCGTCCTTTTGTATAGCCCAACAGCCTGTTTCCCTAGCTGACAGCCACCTGCCTCAGAGGTACAGCTGCTGCTGGAGGCTGTTGCTAACCAGGTTGTTCTTGGTAGCTGTTACCTGAACATGGCAGATTGTTGTAAGACTGCTTCCCACTACTCTTCAAGCAGGAAAGATGGCAGGGGAAGTGAAGCAATGAAGACTGTTCCAAGAGGTCATGTTTAGGAGGAGACTAATGGGAAATAGCTCTGGGCTTTGGTTTCCTTTTAGATCCTGCAGTAGGAACTTTAAGTGCTCATTAGATGCTGGCCATGAGCCTCATACATTTGAGCAGGGCAGGAAGTTGCTTCAGTCCTGGTGATGGACTCCCTTGCTGTTGAGTGTCTGCATAGTACTGAAAGGGAAGCCAGGGCATAGTTGCTTTCTTTCCTCTCCATCCAACCTCCCCAACTTCCTGGTGCAGCTTCTTCTAGGTGTGACATGTATGTTAGGCTGGCATGTAGTTTGCAAGGCTGTGCGACGGAGCTAAGATGGTATCTAAGGTCTTGATCCCTTCCCACAAACTGTTCCCCTGGAAGCTAAAGCTCATTGTTGTTACCCCCAGGTGGCAGGACAGTGGGAGGAGACCATATGGTGATCTCTGGGCTGCTGGATGAAGGCTGAGTGTAGGGAACAGAGTACATTGGTGCTGGGCTAGGCTGCAGCACCAGTTTAGGAGCCTGTTTTGTATTGCTGACCTTATCTGGCTGGGCACAGATTTCATGCCCACCCCGCTCATGGTCAGAGATTTTTGCTTTTTATTGAGAAGCAGGTATGCCTGCCAAAAGCCAAGCATTCAGTAAGAAGAGGGAGGGCCAAGGACAGGTTGGAATGTACGGGCTCAGGGCAAAGTAGTAGTCCATTGTGGAGGATTTCCCATTAAGTCCCACCCTTACTCTGGAGCTTGAGGGGTTTTTCTGCTTTGCTTCGATCTGGGATCCAGGAAGAAGCTTTTGGGGTCGAACTTCCCAGTGAGTTGCATTGGACAGAGGAGAGGATTGGGATGTCTTCCCACCTTCCCGTGTTCCCCCGCCAAGTCATGGGGTTTTCTCTAGTCTCCATTATGAAAAGTAGATGTCCTCAATCTCTGGTCTTAGTCCCCAGGAACCTGCTGAGACTGTAACTCTCCAGAAGGGTTTGTGACCACGCAGCATGCAGTGCGGCTCCTTGGGATTTAACTCCCCAGTCTTCTGGGTCTTTTGTCTTCCCATTGTTCAGAAGATGCCAACCGCTAGGTGTTCTTCAACTGCAGACCCTTGAAATGAGCCCAGAATAACAAGTCCAGACTCCCCTCAGAACCAGCTTGAAATTGGGTACCCCACATGATGCTGAGTGCAGAAGGCAGTTCTGAGGCAGCCTAGTGTATCTGCCCTGCCTGGGATGCAGGGGACACGGTTGCCAGGGGTGTATTTATATAGCGAGCTGGGTGCTGGGCTCTTGCTCCAAAGGGTTTGGTTTTAGGAGGCCTCATCAGCTTTTGTGCAACAGAAGGAGCAGGTGGCGACCATCTTCCTGAGAAGATATACATGGCCAGAGAGACCCCTGTTAGTGGCTGCCAATCCTTTTCAGTCCTACTCCAACCCTGATCTAACAGCCTGGAACTTCTCTCCCTGACTGACAACATCTCACCCATCATCCATCTTCAGAGGAGTCCTGGTCCATGCCTTTACTGGGAGAGGATGCTTTAGGGCTGGGTGCCATGAGTACTGGAGGACAGAGAGAACAGGCAGCAGACACTGACTCAGACAGAATCTTTTCCACTTCTTGACGTTTTTGTTTATTGTGCTTGTTAGTCTGTTATCCCAAACAGCTCTCTGATTGACTGAGCATATTCAGTAACATCACATCTCAACATAGAGGATTTAGGTGCAAAGACAGCAAAGCTGTGGTTGTGTGATGTGGAGTAATGAACTCAGCACTGGGGGCCAGGACTCCTGGGTTCCACTCTTGGCTCAGCCACTGGCTCCATGTGTGACCTTGGGCAAGTTGCTTCCCTTCTCTGTGCTTGGTGCTCTGCCCCATGTCAGTGTCAGGTGTGCTGGAGGGGCTCCGGGCAGCTCCCTGTGGTCTGTGCCCCACGTCAGTGACCGGTGTGTTGGAGGGGCTCCAGGCAGCTCCCTGTGGTCTGTGCCCCACGTCAGTGGTTTTGGTTCTTTGATTTTAGTGAAGTGTCAAATCTGAATACCTTCTTGCCCCTGTGTTCAGGGAATCCCTGTTTATGCTAAAGGGGGCACTCCCCCACTCACCCCAGCACCAGTCAGCTTCTTGTGTTTATGGATTGTCCCAGTGTGAGTCAGGCCCCCAACCCTTCACTTGATTTCTCTCTCTCATATATAGCGTTTCAGAGTGTGACAGTTCTTGTTTTCGAGGTGCTTGTTCATTTGGTTTCCTGCTGTGAAGGGTGTTGTATTTTCTTTGGTACCTTTTTGACGCAGCGGGTGGGGTTTTTGCTCCTGGCCTGGCTGCAAAGCGAACCCGTGAAGTGTATCCACCCTCGCACAGCTGGGTGTAGGCGTGGCTGTCGCACCCAGGACGTGCACAGGGACTTATGTATGTTGTGGTGAATTGTGTAAAGTGATCTCTTGGCTTAGGCAACGTGATGGATATTGCTCTTTAGGAAGAGGCAGACTGCAGTGTGCAGGCAAGAGCTAGGACTGCTCTGTGAGGGTTCGTGCAGGTAGGGAGGGGCATGCAGAGCACTCTCCCCTTGGGTCGGCTGGTGTGTGTGTGTGTGTGTGTGTGAGATCCTGGATGGTCACCACCATCCCTGTATCTCTGGTATGAAATGCATGGGGGGGGAGGGGATTTACGAAGAGCTGGGGGTGGCATATCTTTTCCAACCTTTTATGAGCAGAGTCCTCCCTTGCCCTCCCCCCACCACAACCCTAGTGGCCAGAGGGTAATGGCTAGATGGGGACTGTGTCCTGTCCTTTCACCAGCCCACAGGGAGGGGACTGCTCCTTTTGCTTGCAGACGCCTTCCTGAATGAAGCGCCGTGCTTCAAGCTGTGGTTTTTCTGGCAGGAACAAACACTAACGCTCTCATCTCAGAGGAAGGTTCCCTTCCTGCCGGGGTACATTGCTGCCTCCCACCATAGTAAAGGGAAGGGTGGGGACCTGTGAGTACACTGACTCCCCTCCTCACTCAGATATGAGGAGGTAGTGCTGGGCCTCTTTCAGCTGCAGGGCTGGCAGGTGCTAAGGGGCAGCCTGGCTGGGGCAACACTCTCTCTTCTCAGTAGCTGGCTTTGCTCCCTTTGGGAGCAGGGAGCAGTCAGGTTGGGTGCATGAGTGAGCTTTGGATGCTTGTGTATGATACCTCTGGGTACAGCCAGTGTTAATGATTCTGCAGCCCCGGTTCCTCACTTGGGCAGCCACGTGAACCGCTCCCTAGTGGAGGACAGTATTGTGCTGCCATGAATTCCCAGAGTGCAATGGTGGAGCAGTGGGAGTAGAGTCACTGCCCTATTCCAAGGGGAGAAGGAGCTACCAAACTGCTGAGCCCTGCCTGAAGTGTGACCTCACTGCAGTCTGCCTGGAGTTTATTACACCCTTGGCCAAATTGGAATGTTATTGGAGAAATAACATCCTGAGCACAAAGTGACAGGACAAGGGCGCCTTGGCTGCTGCCCAGGCTATGCTGCCCTGCAGTGTCGATATTGGCTTGTGTCAAACATGAGGACCGGGCCTGGAAGGCTCAGTTCTGAATCATGTATTTGCTTCTTTTCCGTTTTAAACGGACTCTAAAATGGAAAAAAATATATTTTATTAAACAGAATCTAATTTGTAAATATAAAAAATGATTAGAAATGGGGGCAAGATCTCTGTGACAGGGGTGTAATAAAATGTTCAGTCCAAGGCTTTTCTATAACAAAGCCAAGTCCAGCTAATAATCAGTATTTATTACTAAATTATTGTCCTCTTACAATCTGTAGATAGGTATCTGTTGATAACTGTCGGGGATTTGCTGTTGCGGCCCCGTTGGCGATGTTGTTAATTTATTTCTGTATATAGTGTATGTTTGTTGATATGAGGCTTTCTTTATTTTGTATATGACAAATAAACTTCTTTTAAAGAGACCCATTCCAGAGCATCTTCCCTGGAGATTTGGTGGGCAGCCTTGCGGTAAGGTTTGTTTCAGGCTCTTCTGTTGCTCCATTGGGGGCGCTCTTCTGAACTGAGAAACTCTTCCATTTTGCAGACACTGATTTTTTTTGTTCCAGGCCTGGTTTATGCAGCTTTTTTTTTTACCAATTTCACTGTTTGGTTAGGTGGTGACTACAATTTAAATTTCCTGTAAAGAATAGTCCCCTCCTGGGGATGCCGTTCTTGGTATAAAGGTCCCTTATCTGAGCCTGGGAACTTAAATTCATAGCTCTGCTGGACACTTAAAAAACATGGCCTTAACAGAGACACTGGTTTGATGACTCACTACAGTTTGTAACACACCCTACTGCTTGATAACCCTTAGTTGTCCACTTAAAATTAAATGGTCTCCTACAGCAGGGGTTCTCAAACTGGGGGTCAGGATCCCTCAGAGGGTCACGAGATTATTATATGGGGGGTTGCAAGCTGTCAGCTTCCATCCTAAACCCCGCTTTGCCTCCAGCATTTATAATGGTGTTAAATATATTAAAAGGTGTTTTAATTTATAAAGGGAGGTCACACTCAGAGGCTTTCCATGTGAAAGGGGTCACCAGTACAGAAGTTTGAGAACCACTGTCCTACAGCATGTGTGAAGTACTTATGCTTAACAGTTTCTCCCATGATGTATTTAGCTTGGATGATCTGTTTACCTTCTCCAGACCTGAAGAAGAGCTCTGTGAACTTAACAGCTTGTCCTTTCCACCAACATCACACACAACCATCAACCAATAAGATACTACCTTACAATATCTCACCTCTCCCTTATAGTGGTATTGTTTGTTTCTGGCCACTTATGGGAATAAGCTATGCTGGTATAACTGTATCCACATTAGAGGGTTGTACAGCTTTAACTGAGTTTCAAACCAGTATAGTTAAAGCAATACAAAAGCTGCATGTAGACAAGACTCCAATGTGTTGAACAGAAGACACAATTGATTCCAGGTGTGTCCCCTGTCATCCTGTGTCTCAGGAGAAAGATGCAGTACTTTGGACTGGAGTGCAAGGGGCACTCACACCTCACTTCATGGACACTGTTGGGTGATGGAATGGCTTCTTTATGGAGGAGATGCTGTCCTAGACTAGAACTGAAGTTTGCGGTAGGAGGGAGAACCTAGCCATGTCTTTCCCCAGGTGGAGGCATTCTTTAAAGGGTTTTACAAGCACTGAGTAGAGAGGGATCCATTGACCTGATGCTGAGACTTGGCCTCATGGAAAAACACACAAACCAGCCTTGGCTGAAATCCCCTCCGTCAGCAGGAGGAAGAGGAGAGAATGAAGTTAGAGGTTGGCAGTGGAGCAATAAAGGAAGAGAAAAGCCTAGAGCACAGGCTCCAAGATGCAAAGAATCAGAGTCCAGAGGTTCACAGTATCCCCTTGCACACTTCTCATTGTGAACACCGGAGAGCCCCAGGGATGTGATACCCCTGGGGGTTGGGGGGGGTAGTGGACACACATCAGTGTGGCGAGGGCAAACTGACCAAAGACACCAGGGCAAACTCTACCCAACTTAAAGCCCATACGAGTCATGAGCCTCTCCACAGAGAAGGCAGGCTTTGGCTCTAAGGCCTCTTCCAAGCTGCAACTACACCATGATGTGCCTGCAACTCATTGTGTTGCCTTTGGCAGGATAAGAACATAAGGAGAGCATAAGAATGGCCACACCGGATCAGACCAATGATCCCTAGCCAAGTATCTTGTCTTCTGACAGTGGTTTGTACCACATGCTCCAGAGGGAATGAATAGAAGAGGGCAATTTATCGAGTGATCCATCTACTATAGGACAGTCCCAGCTTCTGGCAGTCAGAGCATGGGGTTGGATCCCTGCCATGAACTTATCTAATTCTTTTTTTAACCCTGCTATCCTTTTGGCCTTCACAACATCCCCTGGTAATGAGTTCCACAGGTTGACAGTATGTTATGTGAAGAAATACTTCCTGTTTGTTTGTTTTAAATCTACTGCCTATTAATGTCATTGGGTGACCCTGGTTCTTGTGTTGTATGAAGGGGTAAATAGCACTTACTTTCTCCACACTATTCATGAACCTTGTATATACATACAGAGAGAGAGAGACCTCTGTCATATTCCCACAATAGTCATCTTTTCCAAGCTGAACAGTACCAGTTTAATCTCTCCTCACATGGAAACCGTTCCATACCCCTAATCACTTTTTTGCCTTTCTCTATACATTAGAATTGGAAAAAGTATCTTTTTTTTTAGATGGAGTGACCAGAACTGCATGCAGTATTCAAGGTGTGGGTGTACCATGTATTTATATAGTGGCATTATGGTATTTTCTGTCTTATCTATCCTTTTCTTTATGGTTCCTAACATTCTGTTGGCTTTTTTTTTGACTACCACTGCATATTGAGCAGATGTTTTCAGAGAACTATCCACTATGACGCCAAGATCTTTCCAATTTAGACTCCATTTTGAATGTATAATTGGGATTGTTTTCCAATTTGCATTACTTTGCATTTATCAACAATTAATTTAATCTGCCATTTTGTTGCCCAATTACCCAGTGTAGTGAAATCCCTTTAACTCTTCACAAACAGTTTTGGACTGAGCTATCTTGTGGAATTTTGTATCGTATGCAAACTTTGCCACCTCAGTGTTTACCCCTTTTTCCATATTTATGATTATGGTGAACAGAACTGGTCCCAGTACAGATTTTGGGGGGACATCATTGTTTACCTCTCTCCACTATGAAAACTGACTCTTTATTCTACCCTTTGTTTCCTATCTTTTAACCAGGTAGTAATCCCTGAGAGGACCTTCCCTCTTATCCCATGACTCCCTACTTTGCTTAAGAGCCTTTGGTGAGGGACCTCGTCAAGGGTTTCTGAAAGTCCAAATACACTATATCCACTGGATCACCCTTGTTCATAGTTTTTTTTTTTAACCCCCTCAAAGAATTCTGATAGATTAGTGAGGCATGATTTGCCTTTACAAAAGCTATATTGACTCTTCCCAATTGTATCGTGTTCCGCTATGTCTGATCATTCCGCTCTTTACTATAGTTTCAGCCAATCTAACTGGTACTGAGATTAGGTTTACTGGCCTGTAATTGCCAGGATTGCCTCTGGAGGCTTTTTTAAAAATTGGCATTACTTTAGCTATCCTCCAGTTATCTGGTACAGAGGCTGATTTAAGCGATAGGTTACATACCACAGTAGTTCTGTAATTTCGTATTTGGGTGATACCATCTGGTCCTGGTGACTTATTACTGTTCAGTGTGTTCCAAACTTCCATTATTGACGCCTCAATCTGGGACAGTTCCTCAGATTTGTCACCTATAAAGAATGGCTCAGGTGTGGGAATCTCCCTCATATCCTCTGCAGTGGAGACTGATGCAAAGAATTCATTTTGTTTCTCTGCAATGGCCTTGTCTTCCTTGGGTGCCTCTTTAGCACCTCAGTCATCTAGTGGCCCCAGCGACTGTTTGGCAGGCTTTCTGCTTCCCATATAATTAAAAAAAAAAATGTTGTTGGTCAGTTTTTGTGTCTTTTGCTAGTTGCTGTTCAAATTCTTTTTTGGCCTCCCTTATATTTTTACACTTGACTTGCCAGAGGTTATGTTCCTTTCTATTTTCCTCAGCAGGATTTGACTTCCACTGTTTAAAATGTCTTTTTGAACTCTACCTGCCTCTTTTACGCTATTTAGCCATGGTGACTTTTTTTTGGTCCTTGGTTGTTTTTAATTTTGGGTATACATTTTGTTTGAGCCTCTATTATGGTGTTTTTTAAAAATTCCATGCAGTTGCAGGCATTTCACTCTTAACTGTTCCTCTTAATTTCCATATAACTAGCTGCCTTGTTTTTGTATAGTTCCTCTTTTTGAACTTAAATGGTACTATGGTGGGTTTCTTTGGTATTTTCCTTCCTACAATGATGTTACATTTAATTATGTTATGGTTGCTGTTACCAAGTGGTTCAGCTACACTCACATCTTAGAGTAGATCCTGTGCGCTCCTTAGGACTAAATCAAGAATTATCTCTTCCCCTTGTGCGTTCCAGGACAAACTGCTCCAAGAAGCAGTCAATAGTGTCTAGAAACTTTTACTGTATTGTCTTTGCATCCCATCCTGAGGGGGACGGGTACCAATTTATATGGGGATAGTTGCAATCTCTCACTATTGTTGGGTTTTCTGTTTTTGTGGCCTCTTTAATCTCTCAGCATTTCACAATCACCATCACCCTCCTTGTCATGTACTCCTACTGCTATGCCTTTATTTTTCAAGCACAGAACTTCCATTCATAGAGATTTTACGGTACTATTTCATTCATTTAAGATTTTTTCCCCATATTTGACTCTTCCGTGTTCCGTTGATTATCATTCCACTAAGTTTCTATGGTGCCTATTATATCAGTATTCTCATTTACTAGGCACTCAAGTCCATCCATCTTCGTATTTAGGTTTCTTGCATTTTTATACAAGTGCTTCTAACATTTGTCAATGTTTAGTTGTCTGCCTTCCTGTGATGTAAGTGAATGGGACTGGTGGTGGTTTCTCTTCAGTTCCTACCTGTACTTCATCAGCTTCTGTCCTCTCCTCTTTGCAGCTGAGCCCTAGCTCGTGCCATCTCCGCCTTCTGCTGCTAGCTCAGGGGGCTGGAGGGGAAGTGTCACTTTACGCCTCTCTCCTCCAGGAGCCGCGGCGTGGGGCAGGGGCCTACCTCCTGGAACAGCCACCGCCGACCCCCCACCCCTCTAGGAGCCTGGACGGGCTCGAGGCTGAGGCGCGGGCTCCTGGCCACAGGCTGAGTGAGGTGCTAGGGCCTGGCAGGGCTGCCCAGCGCGCGGGGGGTGGGGGAGGGGCTGCCCAGCGCGCGGGGGGTGGGGGAGGGGCTGCCCAGCCCGCGGGGAAGGTACAAACTGCTGGGCTGGGGGGGGCGTCCCGGCGAAGGGCCTCGCTCGCTCCGCGGCCGGCGCCGAGCCCAAGCGCTTCACAGCGCAGGCGCCATTAGCGCATCGCTCCGCCCCCTGGGCTTTGCCGGCTGGCTGCTAGGCGCCCGCTCTGTCCTGTAACCCAAGGTACTCTCTTTACCCGGAAATAGCCGCTCTGGCCCGGAAGTGAACATCCCCCCGCGACTCTGTAGCCGGAAGCGGAAGTACAAGCTCTGTCTGCTCTTGGCTCTGTACCCGGAAGCGGCCGGCGTCCTGCGGCCGTTATGGCGGCTGGTGGGAGCCTGAGCCGGACGGAGCGGAAAGCGGCAGCACGAGCCGAGATTCTGCAGCAGGAGGAGCAGCGGGACCGGCGCAGACAGGTACCGCCCCCTCCCTTTAGCCCCGGGTCCCTCATCGGACTCATCCGCCGCAGCGCGGTCCTACCCCGCCCCGGGTCCCGCCCGCCTAGCTGCGCCTAGTCCCCCGCGGGCGGGCGGGCGCGGTGGGTGACCCGTGTCTTTGCTCTCCGGATGCCAGGTGTCCCGGCTCCTGAAGAAGCCGGTGGCGGAGCGGAACCCTGAGGAGAGCCTGCTCCTGGGCGAGTGTGAGGATATCGTGCGGGAGCTGGAGCGGCGGCGCAAGAAGCGCGAAGGGCTGCGCAGGAGGCAGGAGGAGGTGGGTGCTCGCTCGTGCTGGGACGTTGAATGCCCCTCTTGCGGACCCCGCTATAATCATTGTTATCCAATGACTCGCTAAGCCACGTGAGCACATCAGACCTCCGTCCTCCCTTGGATCTCTGTCCACTTGCCCTGCCACTTCAAAGGCATAGTCCTAATCTTCAAAGCTGCTAAGGATCAGGACCCTGCACGCCTCTGGGACCATGAGGATCACACTACCTAGAGCAAAGCATGTGAGAGCTGGAAAATTCTCAGTTGAGAGGAGTCAGGTATGGAATGAAATTCCAGACTAGACTAGTGAGTCTCAGGTCTAACCTTTGGTAAAAGTTTCCACCATAACTAGAATGACACTTGCAACAAATATTTTTTCCATTAAAAGAATAAAGTCAGCCGCAAACAGAGCTTCCTCTAACCAAAAAAGGGAAAAGAGGCAGACTCTGGTAAGGACTTCCATGTTGCTTACCTAACTCTTGTTGCATGAGCTCCAATAGCATAATGATGAGTGGCAGTAAAAAAAAAAAAATGGAGGATAAGAAAGGCCGTACTGGGTCAGACCAAAGGTCCATCTAGCCCAGTATCTGTCTACCGACAGTGGCCAATGCCAGGTGCCCCTGAGGGAGTGAACCTAACAGGCAATGATCAAGTGATCTCTCTCCTGCCATCCATCTCCATCCTCTGACGAACAGAGGCTAGGGACACCCTTCTTACCCATCCTGGCTAATAGCCATTTATGGACTTAGCCACCATGAATTTATCCAGTCCCCTTTTAAACATTGTTATAGTCCTAGCCTTCACAACCTCCTCAGGTAAGGAGTTCCACAAGTTGACTGTGCGCTGCGTGAAGAAGAACTTCCTTTTTTTTGTTTTAAACCTGCTGCCTATTAATTTCATTTGGTGACCCCTAGTTCTTGTATTATGGGAATAAGTAAATAACTTTTCCTCATCCACTTTCTCAACATCACTCATGATTTTATATACCTCTATCATGTCCCCCCTTAGTCTTCTCTTTTCCAAACTGAAGAGTCCTAGCCTCTTTAATCTTTCCTCATATGGGACCCTCTCTAAACCCCTAATCATTTTAGTTGCTCTTTTCTGAACCTTTTCCAGTGCTAGAATATCTTTATTGAGGTGAGGAGACCACATCTGTACACAGTATTCGAGATGTGGGCGTACCATGGATTTATATAAGGGCAATAATATATTCTCAGTCTTATTTTCTATCCCCTTTTTAATGATTCCTAAGATCCTGTTTGCTTTTTTGACCGCCTCTGCACACTGCGTGGACATCTTCAGAGAACTATCCACGATAACTCCAAGATCTTTTTCCTGACTCGTTGTAGCTAAATTAGCCCCCATCATGTTGTATGTATAGTTGGGGTTATTTTTTCCAATGTGCATTACTTTACATTTATCCACATTAAATTTCATTTGCCATTTTGTTGCCCAATCACTTAGTTTTGTGAGATCTTTTTGAAGTTCTTCACAATCTGCTTTGGTCTTAACTATCTTGAGTAGTTTAGTATCATCTGCAAACTTTGCCACCTCACTGTTTACCCCTTTCTCCAGATCATTTATGAATAAATTGAATAGGATTGGTCCTAGGACTGACCCTTGGGGAACACCACTAGTTACCCCTCTCCATTCGGAGAATTTACCATTAATTCCTACCCTTTGTTCCCTGTCCTTTAACCAGTTCTCAATCCATGAAAGGACCTTTCCTTTTATCCCATGACAGCTTAATTTACATAAGAGCCTTTGGTGAGGAACCTTGTCAAAGGCTTTCTGGAAATCTAAGTACACTATGTCCACCGGATCCCCCTTGTCCACATGTTTGTTGACCCCTTCAAAGAACTCTAATAGATTAGTAAAACACGATTTCCCTTTACAGAAACCATGTTGACTATTGCTCAAGAGTTTATGTTTTTGTATGTGTCTGACAATTTTATTCTTTACTATTGTTTCAACTAATTTGCCCGGTACCGACGTTAGACTTACCGGTCTCATGTGCATACCTTGATCCTAGATATCAATTAGTTTCTGTAATCTGTAGAATTAGTCTGACGGGGAAACTGTCAGAAAATGGATCAAATTCAGTGGAGAAATTGTCCTTTTGGGAAAGGACATGTAAAGGTGTCAGTGTCCTAGGAGATTTCTAACCCACCATCAAGGTTTAATAGTCCATGTCAATTATTTTCTATTCAGAGAAGAAATTGCTCCTGGCTGGCTTTGTATGCCAGCTCTCTCCGCCCCTCCCTAGGATGAGACACTGCAGCTTCCAGGTATGCAGAATGAGAACCAGGGAGTCAAACTGGTATTTATTTTGGTTTGGTTCGGTTCAGGTTTGAGTTCAGTTGTATTAAATGTGTTTGGGTTCTTTTCTGGTTCAAGGCATCAAAAAATCCCAAAAAACTTCAGTTACAGATTCAAACTAGTTCAAATCAAATTTCAATCTGATTTAAATTAAAAAAAAAGACCTGAAACTGTTTTGATTAACTTTTACATGAGTTTTCCTAGTGTTCTTGTGCTGTCAAATAGAAATATTTTTTATGAACAACATGTTTGAGCAAACTAAAATAACATCTTTTAAGATTTTCTGTGTTGTATTGGACCTGTGCGGTGAAAAGATACTTTTGAGGCCTGAAAATGTTCTTTCACCACTCACTTGTATTTCTGGAACTGTAAATTGATTCATCTTGGGCATGACATTCTTATGATGTTTCCAGTAGTTTAATATGATTTATTTCTTAATGAGATGTGGCTCATCTGCAAATGAATCAAGAATTGTCCCAATCCTTTTTTTGAGCTTTTCTTCACCCAGATATCTCTTTATTTTTGGAGATTTCATGAGCTTTAAGAAGAAGTTGCAGTTCATCATCCAGTCTTTCAATTTCAGATGTGTCTGATATTCTATTACAAAATTATTTTCTATTTCTGACTGAAACATTTCCATTTTCATTCACGTTTTGCTTAAATTAAATTTTACCTTGACTTTGTCGTCTTGTGACAGTAGGCATTGATATCTAGGATCAAGGTATGCACATGAGAAAATGATATCCTTTTCAAACAATTTTTTTTTCTAATTTTTTTAATTGAAGCCAGTAAGGATTCAGTAAAAAGAGAAGAGACTAGAAGGGAGTTAACCAGCAATTTGCATAGAGTGACACACTGCGCCTTAGAGAAATTGCTCTAACTTCCTTGTCTTCTCTTTAGGTTTGTGATGAACCAGAGGAATTAAAGAGAAAGGTTATTGAGCTGGCTGCAGCTGTCCGAAGTGCGAAACACCTGGTCATCTATACAGGAGCTGGGATCAGCACGGTAGGGTTGAATGGGATGAGTGTTTAAGGCTGCTGGAGCTCCTTCAGCAGTGTTTCTATGCCCTAAATTCTAGAGAGAGCTTTCTTGGCTAGTGAGTGGATTGCATGAGGCCAGGAAGGTGTGTAAGCAAAGTATTAGGAGTCCTAGGATCCTGACTGAGATTGGCCCACGGTTAGCGTCTGGACTATGGGCAGGACACCTTCATGTTTGTGTCTCAGGAAGGCAGTTGTTGGTCAGGAGAGGCTGAGGCTCTGACGCGTACAAAGCTATTTGTCAGAGCCCTTCTGGGATAGTGTGAAGTGCTAGGCAGCAGCCAAGATCACTGTACAAAGAATGTCCTCCTTGATCGTATTCACCCACAAAAGCTCATGCTCCAAAACGTCTGTTAGTCTATAAGGTGCCACAAGACTCTTTGCTCTTTTTGATCTGATCAGTAAGGCCACTCCTTCAGATTTCTCTTCAAGACCGACTTCTGTCCTATAGCCAATAAGAAATTGGCCAGTTGATGGCTAGGTTGAAGGGAAGATAGGTCTAGCAGGCACTTCATAAATTTTAAGTTATAAATTTGTATAAAAATGGTCTGCCTTTATGGTCCCTTCTGGGAGAAGTGGGCATTGAAGTCAGGCACTCTCCGCCTGTGTATGTCACTTATCACTTTTGATTGTGAAGTTTTTGAAGCAGGAACCATATTTTCTTCTCTTTTTCTACAGCCCCTATCAGAATGGGGGCATGGTTCAGACTGAGGTGTCAGGGTGCTACTGTGCTATAGACATTGGTGCTGGAGAATGGCCAGCATAGGCCAGCAAAGATGCCACCATATCTGGAGGAACTATAGAAAGATTTAGGAATTGAGTTCTTTGTGGGGAAATAGGAAATACTGAGTGGGGAAAAAGTAGCAGAAATTATATCAATTATGTGAGGGAGGAGAATACTAGGGATGTAATATAAAAATGCAGAAACTGAACGAATGGGGCAGATGGACAGAATATTGCCCTGTGAAGGATGATGATTCTGGATGAATTGTCAGAGTGAGTTCAAACAAGTGAGACAGACCTGTATGAGAGAGGGCTGATGAATTTGTGGGGAATGTAGGAAGTGAGAGTCAGATAAACTAACAAGGCTGGACTGGTGGTGTGGGGAGCATTCTCAGCAGGTCTAATTTTCCTTTTTTTTTCTCCTGTAATGCAGGCAGCTTCAATCCCTGACTACAGGGGTCCTAATGGAGTTTGGACATTACTGCAGAAAGGGAGGAGTATCAGGTAAGCAGATGACATTCCTAAGTTTTTTCCTTCTGCTCTAATGGGGTGACAGTCTTTGCAAACCTCCCAAGAGTATCTTTCTGGGCTGCACAGCAGAAAGTGAAATCTGAATGTGGGATTAACGGATCCTCTTCTGTTCCTTTCCTTTCCGTTTGCAAGGGCTACAGATCTGAGTGAAGCGGAGCCCACACTCACCCATATGAGCATTGCCTGCTTACATAAGCACAACCTGGTAAGGTCCTAAGATCACTAGTGCTCTGGTACCTGGATCTGAAGGGAGAGACTGGAAAATCAATAGAGACTAGTTGCTGGGGGTGTTCCTTGGGTTACTGAACATAGTTACTGTTGCTTACGGAAGGAGGCCAGATGTCCACATGGAAACAGCAGAGTTTGTGCTCCTGTAATAACCTAGTGTCTTATTGGTGTAACCAGGGTGAAAGTAATATAAAATTCTTACTGGTATGGGGGCCCGGAGTGGGCCCCCAGAAGGGGCGGGGCTGGAGGGGGTCAGCCTCCTCCAGCCAGCCCATTCTCACTGCATGGCCCACGCTGCCCGGGGCTCCGGTGGTGATTTAAAAGCGCCCAGGGCTTCAGCCGCTGCCCTGGTAGTGGCAGCGGCCTGGAGCCCTGGGCCCTTTTAAATTGCTGGCACTAGGGCAGTTGGCCCTTTTGCCCCACACCCCATCAGCCCAGAGTGGGACAATTTTATGCGCTTTAAGGTCGTTGCCCCTCTCTCCCCCACCCCACATCACTGCTGCTGACTTGGGGGAGAGGGGGCAGCAATATTAACGTGCTGCCGTGGCAAAGAACCCTCTGGCAGCGCTTTAATGTCTCTGCATACGAGCTGGTACCAGCTTCTTACTGGTACGCTGTACCAGCCCACTTGCACCCCTGGATGTAACTCCCACCCTTTGCAGCAGCACCTTTTCCATAGCTCCCCCCTCCTCCCACACTTTTTTATAAACCTGTTACTGTGGGTGGGTGATAGTGATAACTCCTAGCAGAGCTTTATTTAGCAGTGGGAGCCATTTAACTTCTGTCATAAATGTGTGCTAGTTTCTGTGTCTTCAGTCATTTCTTTCCCACCCTGCTTGGTCTCTGCCAACTGTGCTCAAATTCTGGGGTTGTACTGAGATCAGTCTGTTTGCATCCAGAGTTCCCTGCCATGTCAGCTCTGCTTCCTTCCTTCCAAGGTACAGCATGTGGTGTCTCAGAACTGTGATGGGCTCCACCTACGGAGTGGGTTACCCCAAGCAGCAATATCTGAGCTTCATGGAAACATGTACATAGAGGTGAGTAGCCAGGGCACAGGCTTGCTATTCTGTGGGCTCATATGGGTTGTAGGTTGCTGGCCTGTCTTCCCAGTCCATGAAGGATTAAACTCCGCACCCGGGGTCTGTTCAGGCCCTTGCTTCAGGGCACCATTTATTGGTTGCACTGACAGTCTTTAGAAAACCCCCAAATGAAACAGTTTAGCATAAATCCAGCAGCTCTTCCTCAGTCCTCCTATAGACAGTCTGCCTAGGCATACCCCTGCAACGGGAACTACCCTACTTTCTGTAGCTCCCACCTAAAAAGCAAGCTCATTCAGCCTTATAGGAATCAGGTGCTCATCAGGCAGTCACCTGACCCCCTAACCAACTGGGTCTGAATTCCCTACCAGGGCAAAACACCTATTGTTAAAGGGGCTCTGCCTCAAACCAAGGCTAACTGATACAAGGCCCATGGCAAACCTCCCTGTTACATAACTGCATTTCCTTGCTTCCTTCTTGCACAAGGTCTGTACTTCCTGCACACCCAATAGAGAATATGTGCGAGTGTTTGATGTGACGGAGCGCACAGCCCTCCACAGACATCATACAGGCAGGATGTGCCATAAGTGTGGGGCACAGCTGAGAGACACAATCGTCCATTTCGGGGAGAAAGGGACCTTGAGGGAACCTCTGAACTGGGAAGCAGCAACAGAGGCTGCGAGCAAAGCAGATGTGATTCTATGTCTGGGTTCCAGCTTAAAGGTAACTGTAGACGCTCAGTGAAGATTGTTAGCAGCATTCTCCTTTGGTGATGCACCCTGGCGCGGAGCAGTCTCCTCCCAAACATCCTGGTGTCAGGCCTCGCCCACCACATGTGATAAATCCTGGTGCCGGGTAGTCTCTCTTCTGACTCCTCCCTCATCCCCTTCCTGGTAATAAATTCCACCTGCTCTCACCGATATATTCCAGCATTCACATCTGCCTTTAGCTATACTGACAGTCTCTATTTTATGCCAGGTTTTGAAAAAGTATCCACATCTTTGGTGCATGAGCAAACCCCCCAGTCGCCGTCCAAAACTCTACATTGTGAACCTGCAGGTGAGATGTTAAAAAATGGGAAAAGCCTCATGTGAAATGATTCTGCGCCTACATCCTGCTGTACAGGGGAAGCTGGAATTCATACCCACAAAGAGTCTGGGAGCTAGTGTGAATTTGAGCAGGGGACAGACTGGGACGTGGGTCCCCTGCCACAATACAAGGCTGTTAGGTCTGGATAGGGTGCTGTGCAGGGATCATACAAGGGTTGCTCATTCAACCTGTCTGGATTTTTATCTTCACTTCCTTGGCCTCCCACAGTGGACTCCAAAGGATGATCTTGCTGCCCTGAAACTACATGGGAAATGTGATGATGTTATGAGATTATTGATGGAAGAACTTGGTCTGGAGATCACATGCTATGACAGGTGAGGAGCCTCAGTCCTGGTGGCTGCCTCATGTTTACCGACAATAATATTAATCTATTTTATAGAGAACTCACCTCCCCCTTCACTTCCCTCCTACAAAGCAAGTCACTTCTGCCATCCTCATTTTACAGATGGGGAAACTAAGGCACAGGGAAGGGAAGTGATTTGGTGACACGGGGATTATAATGGGGAAGTTCCACATTCCCAGGCCTGTGCTGAGACTGCACCCTCCTGTGCCTGTTTACTACAGAACATTCCTCTGCCTGTTCAATATATTTTAATATTTGTAGTTTAATAGTGATTTTCATCTGGGTAGATATGGACCCAGAAGGCACTGTCAACAACTACTGGCAGAGGTGGGGCAGTGAGATGTTTGCAATGGCAGAGCAGTCCAAAAGCCTGCCTTCCAGGGGAGGGCACAAGAGTTGATTTTAGTCACATAGCCGCTTCTCTGGACTGAGTGAATAGTAGCTGCTCACTGGCTACATCCAGGATGGAGGAGTGTAATTTTCAGCAATGGGTTCATTCCTCTGTGTGGTAGTGCTGAATTCCCTAGCAGCAGGCTGAGGAGCCTTTCTTACACATCTGTCTTGTTTTGGTAGAACAAAGGATCCTATCTTCTCTCTGGCTATTCCCCTTAGCCCTGATGAAGAAGGCAGTCACAGTCGGAGACCCGTGGCACCACCATGGAGCCTGGAGGAGGCACAGATGCAAGAGCAGCAGCAAGAGCCAGCTTCTCAGCTCAGCCTCTCTCTCTCGGGTGGCTGGTTTGGCAGGGGTTGTGCAAAAGGCTGCAAGAGGAAAAAAGTAAATTGACTTTGTAAATTTTTATGGAAATACATCAGCTGCTGCCATTCAGGATGGCTTTTCCCTACTGTCCTAGACTCAGCTGGGTTTGCCATGGACTCCACACACAGACTCTGCTGGTCTGAGGTGGGGGCAACTGGAAAAAACTGCAGGAGCCATATTTTCATGCAACTCTTTACTATGCGATGACAAAGCTCAGAGGACAGCTGGCTATTGGGCAACGGGGCTTGCAGTCTGAAACCTTTCCCTTAACCTCAGCACTTACACTCTGCTCTCTAGCAGCACTGGCAGGCTGGTGCACCTGCTGTTTCTCTGCCTTGTGGGGTTTTTTTTGCTAAGTAAAGAGAGCCTGGACTCTCCTGCGGGTCTGAGACTGGCTGGTGGGGGTGACCCCGGGGCTGGCTGCAGGAGCCCGATTGTGTCCTGCCCTGGGCTGGGTGCGGGTCTCAGGTAGCCCTGCGCGGCATGGGGGGAGGGATGCCTGCTGGGGGGCCTGTGGCCGCGGCCTTGGCATTAAAGCCCCTCTGCCAGGGCTGGCCCCGCCCCGGGGAGGGAGGGGCGGGCGGGACAGGCTGGGAGTGTGGTCACGTGATCTCGCCATGATGGCGGCGCCCTGGGCCGGCCTATCCCCGCCCCCGGTCAGGTGACTGAGGCGGCTCCGGCCCGTGGCGGCTCCGGGCGTCGGGTCCAGGACTCGTCCGAGATGCTGAGGAACGGAGCGGCCGAGGCTTCCTCCAGCCCCGCGAGGGGCAGCGCCACCGCCGCACACAGGCCCGTCCGCGTGTGGTGCGATGGATGGTGAGCGAGGCCCCGTTACCTGGGAGACGGCGCCGCGGCCCGGGCTCCCTCTGCCTGGCCCTGGCCCTGGCCCCGCCGCCGCCGCCTCCTCCTCAGCGGGGCTGCCCAGCGGCCTGGAGCTCCTGAGGGCCCGGCTACACGAGCCCTTGGGGCCGGGGGTGCCTGTGAGACAGGCTGGGGAGAAGCGACCCGCGCTGTGGCAAGGTTTGGTACCCTGCCCTGGGGAGAAGGGAATCAGCCCTGTCTCAAGGCGGCAGGTTGGCCGGTGCTTCCCTCAGGGAGCTGAAACTTCCTTCTGCGCAAGCTGGCCAGTGGTGTCCGTGGGAATCCAATTTCTGGTGTGACCAGGGACCCAGGGATGTGCCGTGACTTGAATGTCCTGTATCAGAGGGGGAGCCGTGTTAGTCTGGATCTGTAAAAAGCAACACACAGTCCTGTGGCACCTGAGAGACTCACAGACGTATTTGGAGCGTAAGCTTTTGTGGGTGAATACACATGCATCTGACGAAGTGGGTATTCACCCACGAAAGCTTATGCTCCAAATACGTCTGTTAGTCTATAAGGTGCCACAGGACTCTTTGTTGCTTTTTGAATGTCCTGGACAAAAGATGCAACTGGTTGGGGGGTGGCTATTGTCTCTGTAATACATGGTCTCAGAGGAAGAGATGGCATCAGGTGGGTAGGTGCAGACTTGCAGTCATCTGAACTCTTGGTTGGACTGTTTTTGCTGGCTTGTCAAGCAGAGGTGCCCCTTTGGGGTGATATCAGGTGAGACCAAGACTAGTCTTTTTCAGAATCCTGTCTCTGACAAGTAGCTCTACTAGGTGCTCGAAAAGGAGGTGCAGAAATCCATCTAGCAGACAATTCTGGAATAATCTGTCCATAAGTTAGGAAGGAACTTCCCCTATCAGATGATTTATACCCCAAAGCAGGAGAGTTTGTCCTTTCTATATGTGTATATAAAGAAAGAGAGAACATAAAACAAGTTATCCCGAGTAATATAACTGGGTGTTTAGTCTGTTGCACTCCCTGTCCTGCGTCATTCAGAAGGACTTTGGAACTTAAACTCTTCTGTCAACATCCATCTTCTTGTCAAGGCCATCGTGCAAAGGTTTGGCATGTTCACCTGAATTACTCCTTGAATTTCAGGTGTGTGTGTGTGTTTAATGGCCCTTATTTTCAAATGGGCAGGTTGAGCATAGGCAGTTGTTGGATGCAGCACAAATGCATTCCTGTAAGCAGTGACATGAATGTGTGAGCTGGCTAGAATGACCTGGGTTCTGCATGCCAGTCTTATCTTTTCTCTTACCTTCCTTAGTTGTGGAGTTTGATCAGTCCTCTGTGCAGCATTCCTGGGTTTGTGGGTTACTGTGTTCTGGAGCCTTCACTTGAGAATTGCCTCTCTATATCCCCATTTATCCTGTGCTGTAGAGTTTCAGGAGTCATCCGCCAAGATGTGCTCATAAGCACGTGTCTTCCCATGCATCCAAACAGTTGGGTCTGACCATAGAAATGGAATACCATCCCAAAATTCTTCTCTTCTGCAGGGAGCTGTTGATGAAGCTTTGTGCTGGTCTGGAGAACTTTGTTTAGCTTTTTGGCCAGACTTTTAGTAGTTGATTTTACTAGTTGTTTCGATAAGCGGTAGCAACCAACGGCCCTACTCAGGAATGTAAGACATGGTCTCTACTTTAAAGAGGTCATTTATCTAAAATGGCAATTCACCTTCACAGGAGAGGGATACAGCTTTTAAACATGGTTATAATAATGAATTAATAAATAAATTCTCATTAACTAAACGTGCCTTCCTTTCAACTTGTCTTTAATTTGGCTAATTACTTGTAGAGACCATAGAAGCAATGGACCTGGAGGAGGGATTTGAAAGAGAAGAGAGATGAGGTCTTGCAGATGAATTTGGGAAGGGTTTCTCCTGGGTGGAGGGGGCAGCATGGACTTCAAGTGTGGGAGAAGCAGACATTGGCAGGTTGAAGGATGGGTGGGGGGTGACTTGGTGTGAGGTGAGAAGAGTCATGAAAGGTCTTGAAGGCTAGTTGTGGTATGATCCTAGGCCATTAAAGCATTCCTGGGCAGGATGGATGATTTAAATTAAAGCAATTTAAATCATGATTTAAACAAGCAGAAAACCTTGATTTAAATCACCAATTGTAATTGTTTGCATTTGTACTACTTAGTTATTTTCCTAAACAAGGTTGATTATCATTGGTTGATAACCATTAAAACATGTTGATTTGTGCTAACCCAGAAGATACATTGTGTGTATATACATTATTTATATCAGCAGTTTTCAACCCTTTTTTTGTTTGTGGACCCTCAAAAAATGTCAAATGGAGGAGTGGACCTCTTTGGAAATCTTAACATAGTCTGCGGACCCCAGGTTGAAAATCATTGACATAGATCAATTATATAGCTTAACTTCTTTGCTTGCAATTTGTGTGAAGTTGTATTTGGATAGAAACTCAAACTCAATAAAAAATGCACAAAAACATCACTTTTAAAAAAAATACAACCACCTTAAATGTGCTGGATGCATAAACTTTCTTCTTATCTAAACAACTTTTACATTTAAAACTAGCTAGTTCAGTAATTAGAAGTATTTATCATTCATGAATTGAACTGAATGTTTCCGATCACCTTTGTCCTTCAAGATTTTAGAACTAGTAGTCTTTGTCCTCTTTCACCTAATTTTTATTCATAGCTTTCCTGCTTTTTCAACTCCAGTTAGTTTTTTAACTTTGAACTAGTAATTGAATTAATATAGTTGAAGAAATTGTAATGACGCAGATATTCCCTCTGCACTGGCAGAAGAGGCTACTGCTGTCAGAAGTTTGGTTTAGCACTTCAATAAAGTGAGGTTCCAGATACTTAGCCAGTGACTTCCAGCAGTTAAGTTTTTTGACATTCTTTAAAACTTGGTCGCAAACATGTACTGCCTAATATTTTTTGTATTTAATTGAAATTATTTTAATATTATAAGTTTAGAGATACAAGGTGGATGAGGTAATATCTTTTATGGGACCAACTTCTGTTGGTGAGAGACAAGCTTTTGAGGTGACACAGAGCTCTTCTTCAGGTCTGGGAAACTTACTGAGGGTATGTCTTCACTACCCACTGGATTGGCGGGCAGCGATCGATCCAGCGGGGATCGATTTATTGTGTCTAGTCTAGATGTGATAAATCGACCCCCGAGCACTCTCCCTTCGACTCCTGTACTCCAGCTCAGCGAGAGGCGCAGGCAGAGTCGACGGGGGAGCGGCAGTAGTTAACGCACCGCGGTGAAGACACCACGGTAAGCCGATCTAAGTATGTCGACTTCATCTACGTTATTCATGTAGCTGAAGTTGCGTAACTTAGATTCTTCCACCCCTGGCCCAGTGTAGATCAGGGCTCAGTGTCACAGCTAAATACAAGTGGGACAGATTGTTTAGCATAAACAGTTAACATGTATTTCAAGGGACTGTTCATGGTGAAGAGGCCTATTAACACCCCTCTGGATTTATGGCTTATTACAACAATCTTTAACCCACTTAGAGCTAGTCTACCTTGACAATGCTAAGGCTTGTGTTGTCATGGCACCAGTGCTGGGAGAGCGCTCGTCCAGCACTGTTTTTAAAAAAACAAAAAAAAAAACCCACCTCCATGAGGGGCGCAGCTACCAGCTCTGGAGCTGAAACTTGCTGCGCTCAGGGGGGTGTTTTTTCACCCACCTGAGTGAGAAAGTTGCAGCGCTGTAAATCGCCAGCGTAAACAAGCCCTAAGAAACCCTGTCCACACTGCCTCCCCGCCTCCTTTCTTTCCTCCTACAACTAGACCTAGAAGTAGAAGAGCTCTATGTAAGCTCGAAAGCTTCTCACAAACAGAGGTTGGTGCAATAAAAGATATGACCTCATCCACCTGGGACCAACCCAGCTACAATAATACTGCATGTAATAAGTTTAGGCATTAGTCAATTTCAATTTTATTTGTAAAGGTTTCTTTTGAAAAACAGAACATAAGAACAGCCATACTAGGTCAGACCAAAGGTCCATCTAGCCCAGTGTCCTGTCTTCCGACAGTGGCCAATGCCAGGTGCCCCAGAGGGAATGAACAGAACAGGTAATCATCAAGTGATTCATCCCCTGTTGCCCATTCCCAACTTCTGGCAAACAGAGGCTAGGGACACCATCCCTGCCCATCCTGGCTAATAGCCATTGATGGACCTATCCTCCATGAACTTACCTAGTTCTTTTTTGAACTCTTATAGTCTTGGCCTTCACAACATCCTCTGGCACAGAGTTCCACAGGTTGACTGTATGTTGTGTGTAGAAATAGTTCCTTTTTTTTCTTTTAAACCTGCTGCCTATTAATTTCATTTGGTGACCTCTAGTTCTTGTTATGAGAAGGAATAAATAACCCTTCTTTATTTACTTTCTCCACACCAGTCATGTTTTTATAGATCTCTATCGTACCCCCCCCCAATCATCTCTTTCCAAGCTGAAAAGACCCAGTCTTATTAATCTCTCCTCATATGGAAGCTCTTCCATACCCTTAATCATTTTGTTGCCCTCTTCTGTACCTTTTCCAATTCCAGTATATCTTTCTGGAGATGGGGCAACCACATCTGAATGCAGTATTCAAGATGTGGGAGTACTGTGCATTTGTATAGAGGCAATATGATATTTTCTATTTTCTTATCTATCGTTTTCCTAATGATTCCCAACATTCTGTTCACTTTTTTGACTGCCACTGCACATTGAGTGGATGTTTTCAGAGAACTATCCACAATGACTCCAAGATCTCTTTCTTGAGTGGTAACAGCTAATTTAGACCCCATCGTTTTATATGTATAGTTCGGATTATGTTTTCCAATGTGCCTTACTTTGCATTTATCAGCATTGAATTTCATCTGCCACTTTGTTACCCAGTCACTCAGTCTTGTGAGATCCCTTTGTAACTTTTTTCAATCTGCTTTGGACTTAACTATCTTGAGTTTTTGCATCATCTGCAAATTTTACCACCACTGTTTGCCCCTTTTACCAGATTGTTTATGAATATATTGATCAGTACTGGTCCCAGTACAGATACCTGGGGACACCATTATTTACCTCTCTCTCCATTCTGAAAAATAACCATTTATTCCTACCCTTTGTTTCCTATCTTTTAACCAGTTGCTGATCCATGAGAGGACCCTCCCTCTTATCCCATGACTGCTTACTTTGCTTAAGTAAAATAATAAAATAAACATGTATTTAATTTTTAAAATTTGTATTTAAATAAAATCCAATTTTTAAAATCATTTTTATCCACCCTGGTGTGTGCACACATGAACACCTGAGCTCTGGAGCCAGCCCTGCAGGGTGAATTCCACTGAGGAACAGTGAGTTCTTGGAGAAGATGCTCCAGGACTGTCCCTGCTATTTCTGTCTCTTAGGTGTTTATAGGGCATTGGTCTTTGTCTTTGTCCAGTACTGGGAACTGAATGGGGCTTCCTTGAGGCTTCAGTGTACCGCCAGCTCCTATGAAATTCCTTTTAGTTGTGAGACATGATAAAACCAGGGAAGGGTTTAAGTTCTCCCTGTCTTGCTTGGATCTTTGGGCACCCAAGTTCTTTATAGAAATACCTTCTTTTGCCACAGAGAGTGTGAGGGAGAGGAAATTACTTCTGGATCTCCTCCGAGTTGTCACCAGGATAACAGGCTTCTTCAATCATGTGAGGAGCAGAGCTGGCTGATGGAACGTAGCCTCTGGTAACATTGGCACTGATTTGCCCTTTGTGTGGATGACACACTGTGGGCTCCCTTAATAGCCCTGTTCCTCCAGCCAATTTATTGCAGAGTGATAATACAGCTTTCTGGTCTAGGTTAGCTGCATAAAAGTGACTACCAGAGATTCAGCTGCTTGGAGACTTTAACCTTTTGAATCTTTTTTGTGGGGAAGGAGTGAGTGGAAGAGGGTCTTTGACTGCACTGCAGGAGGATGATCAAATCACATAGTTATGCAGCTGAGCTCTCTTAATTGTACACTAGGCCTAACACTGACCCTTTGTCTTTCTAGCTATGATATGGTGCATTATGGCCACTCGAATCAGCTGCGCCAGGCTCGGGCCATGGGAGACTATCTCATTGTGGGAGTCCACACGGATGGTAAGAGGCTTTCTCAGTCCTTCATCTCCTGCTGCTGCTAGTGTCAGCCAACAAAATCAGCACTGAGGATGGTGAGCCTGAGGCACAACAAATTGCCAGTTACAGCTCCTCTAGCAGCAACAGAGCCATCAAAGGAGGGGTATCTCTGGCTAGTATCCGAGTGGGATTGCTATCATCTTAGTTACCCTTTTGCTTACTGGTAGATAATGTATATAAACATGGGAGATAATTGTCACACTCTACTCAGCACAGGAGAGGCCTCAGCTGGAGTACTGTGTCCAGTTCTGAATGCCACGCTATAGGAAAGATGTGGACAAATTGGAGAGAGTCCAGAGGAGGGCAACAGCAGTGCTCTCCTAACCTATGAGGAAAGCTTAACAAAAAAACCCTCAGTATGTTTAGTCTTGAGAAAAGATGATTGAAGGGGGGCCTGATAAGTCTTCAAATATGTTAACGTCTGTCCTAAAGAGAACTGTAATCAACTGTGTTCTCTGTGTCCAGTGAAGGTAGAGCAAGAAGTAATGGACTTAATCTGCAGCAAGGGAGATTTAGGCTAATATTAGGAGAAACGTTCTAACTATAAGGATAGTTAAGCTCTGGAATAGGCTCCCAAGGGAGATTGTGGAATCGCCATCATTGTAGGTTTTTAAGAACAGGTTGGACAGACATTTGTCAGGGATGGGCTAGGTTTACTTGGTCCTGCCTACATGCAGGGGTCTGCACTCGTTGACTTCTTGAAGTCCCTTCCAGCCTTATATTGCTATGATTCTATGAAAGACTTCAGAGTCCAGAGCATATGGGACTGTTTCTACGGTCTGGCCTATATTAGAAAACTTGCACCAGTGTAGCTTATAATAATACCTATCTCTTATGTAGTGCTTTTTTTCTTTAGATCTCAAAGCACTTTACAAAGGAGGGCAGTATCCTTACCCCCACTTTACAGATAGGAAAACTGAGGCACGGGAAGGGGAAGGGACTTGCCCAAGGTCACCATGAGGCCAGTGACCGAGCAGGGATAGAGCCTAAGTCTCCTGAGTCCCAATGCTGGGTCTAACCATTGGTCATACTGCCCCCCTTAAACAATTAAGTCTACTAGTCACACAGGTGCAAACCCCCAGCAGAGATACCCTTAAACCAATTTACTGTACTCAGACTGTGCTTAAAATAACTTATCTAACTGGTGTACATGTGTCTATTTGGGATTTGCACTCGTGTGTTCAGATAGATTTTTAAATTGATTTCATTACAGTGGCACTCGTTTTCCACCATAGACCAGGCCTTGTCTGGGAATGAGGATCATTCCTGACCCTCTGTTACTGGCATTTGGATTCCCCCAATGCCTTGGTAACTGTCTGCAGGGTGTCTGCCATCCCTAGACTCTAGAGAAATCCATGTGCACTGACTTGGTGCCCAAGCCACATCTCCGAGTGAAACTAATGGGTACAAAGGGAATTCCCTTCTATGGGCTGCCAGGGAGCCAGACCCACTCACTTTCTAGCTGCTGAGAACTTCAGGGTAAGAGCAGGTAGCATTTGAGGCATGGACCACCCCTCCCTCAGATTGGATTTTGGGATAGGCTCTTGTTACACACCTACAAAATGGGTCTAAGGTAAAATATGTTCAGGCCTGTTATGGAGTCAGTTAGACCTCACTCCTGCCCTCTATTCCTTTCTGGGCTGGGCTCCCATACACCAAGCTATGGTTTTGTGGGCTATCCCCATAATGAGGTCGCCCCGGGAACTGGGGCTCCTGAGGGGACACTTGGGGAATTGGTGGAATTGCCTCTATAGCGGGTGTGTGTGTGTGTAACTGGCTTTGCTTTCTTTGTTATCCAGAGGAGATTGCCAAGCACAAGGGACCACCTGTCTTTACCCAGGAGGAGAGGTACAAAATGGTGCAAGCTATCAAGTGGGTGGATGAGATTGCTGCACAAGCTCCCTACGTCACCACACTGGAAACCCTGGACAAGTATAATTGTGACTTCTGTGTGCACGGCAGTAAGTGTTCTGGGTGCTCTGTATAGCTAAGGGGCCAAATGCAGGAAAGGCCAGGTGGGTTCTGCTGTGCTCATCCCCTCTGTCAGATCATTCACTGCCTCTGTGTGAACAGAAAAGTTCCTTCCCCACCCTCGATGGTATAGCTTCTCCAAGGCACAGTGATGTCAAAGGGGAATATGAAATAAACTAGTTTAACTGGAAATGTGACAGAACAGCAGCAACTCCAGTGTTTCTGCCAGAGATTCAGGGCTTTTCCCTGGCACTAGGGGTCTTTGTTCCTTGCAGTACAGCCTTGTATTCCACCATGTAATACGGGGAGGGTATGGAACTGCTTCATACTAGGGCAAGGGGAGATTTTCAGACATTCAGCTACACAGGCTCTCCCAGCTCACAGGTCTGTCTGGGACATAGGCAAGAGCACTATTGCTGCAGGGAGTTGTAATCACTGCTCCCAGAGCCATGATCAAAAACTACAGAACCCCAGGGTTGGAACCCATTCATTTCCCTGTGCTGTGGGACCTGCACTTTCTGGGTGGGGTGCCCTTTTTGGCTGGAGGGCTCAGAAAGAAGCGGGATGGGAATGCTGAGATGAAGAACATCAAAAAGATCTCACAAAACTAAGAGATTGGGCAACAAAATGGCAAATGAAATTTAATGTAGATAAATGTAAAGTAATGCACATTGGAAAAAATAACCCCAACTATACATAGAATATGATGGGGGCTAATTTAGCTACAACGAGTCAGGAAAAAGATCTTGGAGTCATCGTGGATAGTTCTCTGAAGATGTCCACGCAGTGGGCAGAGGCGGTCAAAAAAGCAAACAGGATGTTAGGAATCATTAAAAAGGGGATAGAGAATAAGACTGAGAATATTTTATTACCCTTATATAAATCCATGGTACGCCCACATCTCGAATACTGTGTACAGATGTGGTCTCCTCACCTCAAAAAAGATATACTGGCACTAGAAAAGGTTCAGAAAAGGGCAACTAAAATGATTAGGGGTTTGGAGAGGGTCCCATACGAGGAAAGATTAAAGAGGCTAGGACTCTTCAGCTTGGAAAAGAGAAGACTAAGGGGGGGATATGATAAGAGGTATATAAAATCATGAGTGATGTTGAGAAAGTGGATAAGGAAAAGTTATTTACTTATTCCCATAATACAAGAACTAGGGGTCACCAAATGAAATTAATAGGCAGCAGGTTTAAAACAAATAAAAGGAAGTTCTTCTTCACGCAGCGCACAGTCAACTTGTGGAACTCCTTACCTGAGGAGGTTGTGAAGACTAGGACTATAACAGTGTTTAAAAGAGAACTGGATAAATTCATAGTGGTTAAGTCCATAAATGGCTATTAGCCAGGATGGATAAGGAATGGTGTCCCTAGCCTCTGTTTGTCAGAGGATGGAGATGGATGGCAGGAGAGAGATCACTTGATCATTGCCTGTTAGGTTCACTCCCTCTGGGGCACCTGGCATTGGCCACTGTTGGTAGACAGATACTGGGCTAGATGGACCTTTGGTCTGACCCGGTATGGCCGTTCTTATGTTCTTATTGAGAGGAACCTCCCCAGGAATTTACCTCTGTATATGGTATTGGGGAGACTGCTACTGGAATACTGCATAGCGACTTGCTGTGCACATTGAAAAAATGGAGAGGGTGCAGCAAAAAGCCACAGAGAGGATTTGAAGACTGTAACAATGCCTTAAGGAATATTTTTGCTGCAGAGGGTAATTTTAGGTGACTGGCACCTAGGTTAGATTAGCCTATGTGTGACTTGTCTGTGCTTCTAGGCGCATGGGAGAGTTTAGGAAGCAATGCCTGAGTTAACTCTGCAGTGAAGACTCCTTACAGGCAGAGACTTACGGAGCTCAATCTGTTCAGCTTATCAAAAAGAAGATCAAGAGGTGACTTGATCTCAGTGTGTCAGTAACTTAATGGGGAGAAAATACTAGGTACCAAAGAACTTTTTAATCTAACAGAAACAGGCAGAACAAGAACCAGTGGCTGGCAGCTGAACCCAGACAAATTAAAATTAGAGAGAAGGCACACATTTTTGACAGTGAGGGTGATTTAACCATTGGAACAAACTACCCAGGGATGTGGATTTGCGATCTGTTGATGACTTCAGATCAAGACTGGATCCCTTTCTGGAAGAGATGCTTTAGTTAGACATAAGTTATTGGTCTCAGTATGGGGTAACTGGATGAAATTCCATGGACTGTGTTATACAGAAGGTCAGACTAAATGATTTTTAGAATCTATTAATCTGCTTTCCTCCCAGGTCAGGAAAGAGTGGCAAATTCCCAACTGTTCCATGGCATGGAAGAGGCTGGCTGTGTGTACACCATGATTTAGAGCAGAAGTATGAAGCTTTTGCTCCTGTTCTGACTTGTGTGCTGGTCACACTCAGCCATTTAGTTCCCCACTTCCCCACCAGCTCATTCAGTTTGCACAGGGCATAGAAGGGGATGGTGCTCTAATGTTTCTGTCTCTCTGTAGATGACATAACACTAACTGTAGATGGCAAGGACACCTATGAAGAGGTGAAGGCAGCTGGAAGATACAGGTAACCCATTGCCACTCCTGTTCTAATCAGACCTGCTGGGAATTCCTGTTTAAATCAGAGGGGGTGGAGCTCAGCTGAGATGCTGGTATCTTCCAGTTGCATCTTCACCTTGTCTTTATTAGCTGTGGTGTGTCCCTGCTGCTTTAGTTGCCCTTACTTGTGTGGCCTCCAGGAGGCATTGCAGGCAACAGCTGGCTGGCCTCCCATCCTATAGATAGCATGGGGCTGTTCCTGTCCCCAGTGAGCTGTAAGGCATGTGGCACTGAAGTCACGGACTGCAGACAGCAGTGCTGGGGAGTTGAACAAGGTGAGTCTTCCCAGGAGCTGCACACACTGAGTGGTGAGCAAAGGGAGCAGGAAAGGTGCAGAGACTCAGATAGCATGTCACATGGAAAAGAACATTTGCCTATGTGGGGGAAAGGGCCTCTCCCAGCCTCAGCCCCTGGTTTGGCAAGTTTCATGAATGTTCCTGCAGATTGAGGGGACCACTGCTTCTACATCCTCTACTTATTCATTGCTTGTTTTCTTGCAGGGAATGTAATCGCACCCAGGGAGTGTCCACTACTGATCTGGTTGGTCGCATGTTGCTCATGACCAAGGCTCACCACAGCAACATAGTGAGTCAGACAGCTGTGGGTGGTAACCCTGGGGCTGGGGCATTTCCCAGTGCCTTTGCTTAGCCATTTCCTCATCAGTCACCTTCATCCTGAATGGCAGAGCTGAGCTCCACACTGGAACTCCTGGGTCTATTGCACACAATGTTGATGGGTTTTGCAAGCCAGATGTGGGCAGGGCTGGCTGAATCCTCTGCTTGTCTTTGCTCAGACCTCTGTGAAGTAGGGCCCCCTGAGAGGATAGTGGCTGACACTCTGCGTTGCTGTGCAGGGGACTCAAGCCTTGGTCCCCCTGGCACCAAGAGGCAGCATTGAGGGGAACACACGCCTCTTTCCAGTGACCTCTCTGAGTGAATGACAATCTCTACAGAGACACCGTCCTATTCTTGGATGTAGAACAGGATGCCCTGGAGATTCCAGGGAGGAAGCTGCCCCTCTGGGGCCTATGGTTATTGCTGGGTGTTGCCACGTATGGGCAAGATCAGGATCAGATGCTGAGCCATGCTCTCTCTGGCTTTTGGGCCAGGTCACAAGGTTTGGGTATTAAATGCTGATAAATCAGTTGATGCAGGATTGGTATCTGGTGCCATCTGGTGCCTAGGCTCCCCTATGCTTTTGCTAGCAGGAGCTTGTTTTGGGCTGAGAGATCCACCTCAGAATCAGCATTCTGATTCTCCATTTCCTCTGTGCAGGATGAAGACCTGGATTACCGGAAGCACAAGGATAACTTTGGGAAGGTGAGTGTGTGGGTTCCAAGCAGTGGGGAGCCAGGTGGTGCACACGTGAACTAGTTGAGAAGGATTCCACATGTGCTTTACAGTCTGCAGTATAAGGTGGTCTTCCTGCCCAGTGACAACCAAAGCAAACCCCCTTCCAGGCCTATAAAATCTCTGCAGTAGCCACGGAAGTGAACAGGTGAGTCTGGAGTGGGCCTGGGAAGCTGGGTGGACTGAGCTGTGTTGTAAACACAGCAGAGGTTTGCAGTGCTCATTGAGCATCTTGCTGTGTCTCTTTCTTGCTCATAAGTTCCATTTTTCAACACTTTTCCCTGGTTCCCAGGACCTTTCTCTTGAGCTGTGTTCCCACCAAGGGGAGACGATGCTCCTTTTAAACTAAGTGTGCTCAGAGGAGATTGGGCATGAGGCATGCTGTACTTAAGTGCACAAATTCAATTTCATCCCTTATTGGTGCCCCCAGATTACATGTACAATCATAGTGATTTCGTGCTCAGTTCAGAAAAATTGGGACCTGCAGGTCCAACCTTTAACCAGGAAAATGCTCCTGACGCTACAGCAACATTCAGCCTGTCACACTGACATTTCTGTGGCTATTTCTGACGAACAAACTGGTCCAGCCCCCTGGGTTTGTGAAAATGTAGGGTATGTTATCAGACCCCCACACTCCTAATTCTGCAGCTGGAACGTTGCCCAGAAGAACTTGCTCCCATGCTCTGGATTTTACCTTGTCCATCTTCTGGATAGACTGGGTCATTCTTTGTTTTTTGTTGTTTTAAACTTTGTGCTCTTCCAGATGGTCTCTAAGGTATCCCCTTCATCGCAGCTGGTCACGGGCTGTAGGATTTGGGGGGCTCCACACTCCCTGAAAGCATCTTGAGACATGCAGGCATCCTATTGATTCATTACATAGCATCCCTTCTGGGGGGAATGTTGTCCCTGGGGAACGTCCCTGTTCTTAGATGAGTTCTCGTCATACTTTTTTAAGTCTTTAGAACTGTTGGCATTGGGTTTCCAAAGTAAATGAAAATGAGCTGGTGATTAAATCTACTGCTGTTTCACAATCCTGCCACACAGTGGGGCTAAAACTCTGTCCTCCTGAATTGTGCTCACATTGGACTTGGACATTTTGGTTTATTGGTTTTGGATGCTCTCATTTTAATAATTGGTTTAAAATCCTGTCTTGCCTGATGAAAGGGTGGGTGAGTGGGGGGCTTTGTGGTAGGTGGGGCTAGGGCAAACCCCGTTCCGTTTCATAGAATCCTAGGACTGGAAGGGACCTTGAGAGGTCATCTGGTCCTGTCCCCTGCCTCATGGCAGGACCAAGTATTATTTAGATCATCCCTGACCAGGTGTTTGTCTAACCTGCTATTAAAAATCTCCAATGATGGAGATCCCTCAACCTCCCTAGGCAATTTATTCCAGTGCTTAACCATCCTGACAGGAAGTTTTCCCTAATGTCCAACCTAAACCTCCCTTGTTGCAGTTTAAGCCCATTGCTTCTTGTCCTATCCTCAGAGGTTAAGAAAAACAATTTTTCTCCTTCCTCCTTGTAACAACCTTTACATATTTGAAAACTGTTATCATGTCCCCCCTCAGTCTTCTCTTTTCCAGACTGAACAAATCCAGTGTTTTCAATCTTCCCTTATAGGTCATGTTTTCTAGACCTTTAATCATTTTTGTCGCTCTTCTCTGGACTTTCTCCTATTTGTCCATGTCCTTCCTGAAATGTGGTGCCCAGAACTGTACACAATACTCCAGCTGAGGCCAAATCAGTGCAGAGCAGAACGGAAGAATTACTTCTCGTTTCTTGCTTACAACATTCCTGCTAATACATCCCAGAATGATGTTCGCTTTTTTTTTTTTTGCAACAGTGTTACACTGCTGACTCTCATTTAACTTGTGATCCACTATGACCCCCAGATCCCTTTTTGCAGTATTCTTTCCTAGCCAGTCATTTCCCATTTTATATGTGTGTAACTGATTGTTCCTTCCTAAGTGGAGTACTTTGCATTTTTTCTTATTGAATTTCATCCTGTTTTCTTCAGACCATTTCTCCAGTTTGTCTAGATCATTTTGAATTTTAATTCTATCCTCCAAGGCACTTGCAACCCCTCCCAGTTTGGTAAATCTAATCCCATCTTGGTTTATCTTTGCCTGCTAAATTAATATACCAGGCCTAGGCTGCCCTGTTGCTCATCCTCCTTCCCATTTTCTTTCCAGCATCTCCTTATGAGGTTCTTGGTGGAGCTCAGAGACTAGCTAGCAGAGATGGGTCAGAAGGAGCTGTTGTGTGAGTCAGGGGAGGTGGTCATGCCTGAATACTGAATCCCAGGAAGGAATGCAAGCTGCTGCTAGCCAGGTTTCCTGCTTGGTTTTTTGCCAGCATCCTCCTCCTACAGCCCTGTCTCTCAGGCTACTTATGTGATACCCATATCCCATTTGAACCTGCTTTGTGCTATTGGGACTGAAACATTGTTCTCCTTTGCTTAGGGCCCTAAAGGTCACAGCCCCTGGACTGGAGTCTCTCAGTTCCTGCAGACATCCCAAAAGATCATCCAATTTGCTTCTGGGAAGGAGCCGCAGCCAGGAGACACCATCATCTATGTGGCTGGAGCCTTTGACCTGTTCCGTATCCTTAGACTCTGTGCTGCCTAGACAGGGATGGGTAGGGAAGGCTGTGGTCTTTGTCTGTCCTGCACTTGTCCACTGGAGCAGAGGATTAGGACTGTGCACTGCCTCTTCCTTTTCTCTCTGGAGAGAGAAAGGGGAAGGAACAGGGCTCTTCAACTGGTGGCTTTTTGGCCTGTCACAGGGAAATGGGCTTGAGAAAACAGCTGCAGCTCCATTTTAGTGATGGATTTACAGCTAACAGGGTTTGGGGAGTGAAGATGGTTGGACCTTCCAAGATCTCCTTTATTCCCTTCTTAAAAGCCACCTGTCACAGTGACCTAAGTGACAGCTGTTCAGGGAGTGCTGAACATAGCATGCAGTACGGTCAGCCAGTGCTGTGGATCAGCCTGTGAGAATATTTTTCTTTCCCTGTTTGTCCCAGTCTCCAGGGCTGGGCCAGTTTCCACAGAGCTTCTAAAGCCATTAGAAAATTTTGGAAGAGGCTGAATAAAATCAGATTAACACAATGTCTGGGAAGGTGTGTGGGTAGGTGCCCAGAGTTCATGGGAAGAGGGCAGATGCCCAGAGCACAAGGGCAGCAAGTGACAAAAATTCCTCAGGTTCCCCATCTCATACTGCAGCTTCTTAGCATCGCTCTCCTCCTCGTCCTGCCCCAGCTGTGATGCTGGTCCCACATCCTTAACAGAAGCCATAGACATTGGGCACGTGGATTTCTTGGAGAAAGTGCACCTGCTGGCTGAGAGACCCTACATCATTGCTGGGCTGCACTTTGATCAGGTCAGTATGAAATGCTGCTTAAAGTCCTGGCAGAGAGCTGTCCTGGCGGCCAGGTCCTCTATGTGGGCTCAGAGCAGTAAGGATGCCTGTTTCATCCTCGTTGCGGGGCCATGTTCTCTGAGCCAGACAGATTCTCCTGAAGGCTTCCAGAGAACAGAGTCACAGTCTTGCACAGTGACAGAATGAGTTTCATGTAGGGAGGGAGAGAGGGGAGGGTGGAGGGCTCATCTCTTACCCTAATGGTGACTGCTATGTTTTGCCCATAGGAAGTGAATCGCTACAAAGGGAAGAACTATCCCATCATGAACATCCACGAGAGAACTCTTAGCGTCCTGGCATGCAGGGTGAGTGTCTGGCTACAGTTCTGCTTCTTGAATTAGACACTGCTGTCCTGTTCTGCAGCCAAAGTGCCTTGGGCTAGGGTTGGTAAATTGACTAGTCAAATATTGTCGATGTCAAACATGGTCAGATGTTTTAAAGCACTGATTTATTAGAACAATAACAAAAGAGTAAGACTTTATGGCCTCCAGTAGGCTTAGCTTTAGACAGATGCATATGCCTAATTACAAAAATCAAGTTACCTGAGTTATTTTAACTCAGAAAAACGTGAAACACAATGATATGAAGCTGTAAAAAATGAAAGCATGGCACCATGATGCAATCAAAACAGTAGGGCTTTGCCCCCATCAGGGTATTCCTGCTGGAATATTTGCCACTATTGAAATATGGTCAAATAGGTAGTAATTGACCAGTCAGGTGACTTTAACTGACTGGCTTGCCAAGCCACGATGGGCTACGTTCTCATAAGATGCCTGAGCTAAGTAAGGGCAGGCTTGGTCAGTGCCAGACCACTTGAACATCCAAGTGTTGTGGGAGCCAGTGTTGGCATTCAAGTAGTTGGCACAACTTCTGTCAAGGCATATTGAATCCATGCCTCAGCTTAACGCTATAAAGGTAAAACCAAGGCTATGATCACTTGTCATTAAAGATCCCAAGGCGTTCTTATGAAGAGTTGGGATGTTAACCACAGTGTCCTGGATAAGCGTCATTGAGCACTGTAGAAGGGTTGCTGTATTCTTCCGAAGAAGTGGCTGCACTTTGCACTGGTTGAAAGGATTCTTGTAGCACTCTAGGAATCTCTGATTAAAGGAGCGCCAGAAATACTTTCCCTGGGTCATTCATCTGTGGGTATGCTGTGTGCATACAACCAGAATTAATGTAGGAAACATGTATGTTTGCTCTTACTTTAGATCCTTTTACACTTAATTCACATAGCACAAGCACGGCTGCAGTTCTCCAGCAGCAAGATGCTGAAGTTCTTTACTCTTATCAGGTTCCTGGTGTCTGCCACTGTGGTGTAAACTCACTGCATATTGGCTCCACCACTAGCCTGTTGCTACCTGGAGAACCATAATGAGGCCTAGGCTCTTTAGAGGAGAGAAAGCGCTTGTATTATGTTCACTGGCTGTAGAGACCCCTTTCCAAATACTGCAGTTCCCCTATTAAAATCTCCAAACACACACAACTGAGCAGCTGGCCCACTATTGAGGGATGGGCCAGACTCTGCGTTCTTGGGTCTGGAATCATGCTTGGCTTCTCCTTCTTCAGTATGTGTCCGAGGTGGTGATTGGCGCCCCGTATGCAGTTACTGCCGATCTGCTGGATCATTTCAAGGCGAGTGCCAGCTCCTTTCATTCTTGGCTGCGTGCGTGTGTGTGTGTGTGTGCGCGTGCGTGAGAGTGTGTGTGTACACGTACACGTGAGGTGCTGCTTGCTGGACTGTATGTCTGTGCATACTGAGGGTGGGCAGAGCTAAGGACTCTGTTGGCTAAGGTACACTGTGGCATTGGGAAGCACTTAGGTGTGGGGGAGTTGGCACAACACCAGCTAATTTGTGAATGTCTCATCTCATGACTCTGTGGTGCTTTTGTCAACCTTTATGGGGTGAGCTGTTGGCTTTGGTGTTTCGCCAGGCTGCCCCTGCAGTAGGCATAGAATTTGGGGCAGGTCCCCATCTGGTTCCAGTGGTACCGACATGGAGAAGTGGCACTTTCAGAAAGGAATTTATAATAGTGACCATGTGCTCATCTCTCCAGGTGGAACTTGTGTGTCATGGGCTGACTGAGGTGGTGCCAGATAAGGATGGCTCCGATCCATACCAGGTAAGCCTCCAGCAGCCGCCACTGACCCCCTTTATGCTGAATGTGGCATGGCTCCGGTGATACTCACAGCTCAGTGTGCATGTCAGGTTGTGTGTTGCCCAAACAAGTTCCTGGCAGGCGGCTTTGGCTTCCATCCTCCCTTGATGTAGCTGCAGCATCAGAACCGACAGAACACCTAGAATGGTTCCTTTCCATTAGTCATTGTTTTGTTTTGTTGCCTTTATGGTAGAGTGGAAAATCCTCTAATCTCAGCTCTGCTACGCCAGCCTTGGGCAGCCAATCTGTGGCGCACCCAGCTCACTTTCTGCCTTGGCACCCATGCAGCTTGTGGGCTTTCAGCAGAGATTTTCTTTGCTTCCTAAGAGAGGATTCTACATCTTGTGCCAGGCTGGGGGCCCTCAGGACCTGCCTTGGATTCTGCTCATTGTTCACTCACTGGGCTTTAAATCCAAAGACCTTGATGTTCTTCCCATCTTAGCCTGCTGTGTTTGTTTTCAGGAGCCCAAGAGACGTGGCATTTTCCGGCTGGTGGACAGTGGCAGCAACCTCACTACAGACCTGATTGTGCAAAGAATCATTAAGAACAGGTTGGCTTTCCTGACCTTCAGGTGGTTCTTCTCACATTTAGCCCCGGATTGATCTCATAACCAGCATCAGGACAAACCATAGTGAACAGACAAGAGGAGGAAGGTTTTGTGATTAAAGCACAGAATTGGGAGTTAGGAGACCTGGCTTCTGTTCCCAGCTCTGCCACAGATTTATTTTGTAACTTGGGGAAAGTCACTTAGGGCCCAATTTCTAAAACTGTACATGAAAATGAGTAGCTAGACTGTCCATTTACATACATGCCCACGTATGTAACTCTGCAGCTGAGCACACACACGTACATACCTTACCTCAGCTCTAAAATTAATGTAGTTCCTACCTCCCAGTGAGGCTTTCACTCATTCAGTCTTAAAGCACTTTCGTGCCCTCTTTGAGTTTCTCACAGAAGCTTGTGTTTTATTTATTTACTATTCTTATTAAATGTGGAGGAGTAGGAATTCCCCTGCTGTGGGGAACCCGTTATGCTGTCACCTCTGGCCAGCTGTTGGCATTTTGCCCTTTCAAGCCTAAGCCTTTCATTTCCAAGGACATTGGCTAGGGCCATTAGTAAATCCTAGTTTGGTAGTTTTGGCAGAGTGAGCCACCTGTTTTAGGAGGGGCTAAGACTGGAATAGGGCTGGGCAGGACTGAGGCATTGGCAGAGCTGTGTATGGATTTCAGGATCATCTTTGTGATCAGTATAGTAGATTATTTTACCACTTCATTAGGTGTGTGTCCTGGATCTGCCCCTTTCCTTTGTACTGCACATGAGCAGTTTCTTGCATTTGGTGTATGCTGCACGTCATAGAATCCCTCAGCTTTCACAACTGGGCAGGTGACAGAGGCTGGGGAGAAGGGCAAACAGCCCTTCTTGCAATCTAAATTGTGGTGCCTTTGCCTGCACTACATAATGCTAACTACTTGCTAGGCTGAGTTAAGGCTGTGGCTGTTCTGGAGGCTGTGACTCCACAGAGGGCTTACATTAAAGCTTCTGAAGTGCCAGCTGGTCAAGAGAAGGGCTATGGGCCCCCTTATTCCAGGCTGGGCAAAGGCTGCTGAGAATATTGGTGAATGGGAGAGTGGGAATTTCATGGAATCTCCTGCTTGTTGCAGGTTGGAGTTTGAAGCCAGGAACCAGAAGAAAGAAGCAAAAGAGCTGGCTGTGCTGGAGGTCATGAAGAAAATGGAGGAAGAGGAGCATGAGAAAGGCCTGCAGAGCTAGGATGATTGAGAACAAGTGTGTGGAGGAGAGAGCACAGCAGTGTTCTCTTCTGGAGAAGTAAGCCAAGCCTGCCTACCCTAGGCAAGGACAGTGCTGCTGGCTCCAACAAGACATCTTCTCACACATTCTTCCCTCTTCATATCCTACTGCAGATTGTGTAGAGATAACAAGCTGGGATGCTGCTTCCTAGTTTTCTCTTAATCAGCCACCTCCTTTCCTAGGGGGAGATCTGCTTTACCCCTTTAAAGGAAGTTTTAATTCTAATTAATGTTTTAACATGGTGTGGTTTTACCTTCTGCCAGTTTTGGCTTCTGACATGTGGGAAGTGCTGTGCCCTCTGCAGGACTCTGCTCCACTTGGTGTGGGATTTTGGTTGGTTATGCTGTTAGGAGTCCGTCTGCTTCAGACCATCCTTCCTGTTTTTGTTTTTTTTTGCTATCAACAAGAATTTTACAAACTGAAGAGTCTGCTCCTGCCCAAGCCCTTGATTTTGACTTCTGAGCACCTAGAATTTGTAGTGAGAGCTTGTGGGTGCTTAGCACCTGTGAGAATCATTCAGGCCCTTAACCTGTAGCAGTGGCCCTCACAGTTGATACAGAGCATCAGCTGCTGTCTGTGGGAGACAACCTCCAGCTACTGTGTGCTGAGCTACTTGCTCTGTGCATGGGCAGGTGCTGGGAACAGGCCACACCCTTCTGCAGTGCTCAGAGCTGCTTCAGCTCTGTTGGTACTGGGTCAAACAGCTGGGGGAAAGGCTCTGTGGTGCCTGTGGCTGGTGCTAATATATTGCCAGCTTCCATACTGAGAAACAGGACTGGTGTGGTGGACAGTGCAGCGAGCAGGAGCATGGGGGGAGGGCTCAGTGCCAACAGTTTCCCAAGGGGAATCAGGGAGGCCATTAGCTGCACGCGTGTGCTTTCCCTGGGCCCTTCTTCCTACAGCAGCAAGGCTGTGGACTTTGGCCCTCAGTACACACCACAGCGGGCTTTCTCTTTGCCTTTGCTGCCCATTCCTGCTTGTGGGCTGCTGTCTCACCTGTTCTAACTAGGGAGTGGACAGTCTGCCTGCCCATCCCGCGCATGGGCTGCTGTCTCACCTGTTCTAAGCAGGGAGCGGGCAGTCCGCCTGCCTGTGGACTGCTGCTTTGCCTGTATTCTAACCAGGGAGCGGGCAGTCCGCCTGCCCATCCCACGCATAGGCTGCTGTCTCACCTGTTCTAACCAGGGAGCGGGTAGTCCGCCTGCCTGTGGGCTGCTGCCTCGCCTGTATTCTAACCAGGGAGTGGGCAGTCTGCCTGCCGGTCTGTCCTGCGAGTGGGCTGCTGCCTTGCCTGTTCTAACCAGGGAGCGGGCAGTCCGCCTGCCCGGTCCACGCGGGGGAGCGCAGCACTGTGGCAGGGGAGTAGCAGGCGCTGGGTCCTCCCTGGGCGGATGTTGGGCGGCTCCAGCCTGACCGTTTTCTGTCTGTTGCTATTGTACGTTTGTTGGAAATTAATAAACGTGTTGAGCCGTTTGAGTGCTGCGAGTGGCCCCGCACGGGGGCGGGGCAGTGGAGGAGCCCCCAGGCCTGGGGGCAGCACTGCACATTTCCTGAGTGAGCGGGCCAGGGGACGGCTGGAGCAGCGAGCCCGTGCCTGACCGGCGCTGCCCCGGCCCCAGCGGTCCGGAGAGCTGGTGCCGGGCTGGGGCTGCGTGGTGCTTTCAGCTGGGCGGCAGCTGCCACCTTCCTTGCTCCGCAGCCGGCAGGGCAGGCCCTGCAGCCATAGGTGGCAGGTTATATACATTTGCGGTGCTCAGGCTCCAGGAATATTCAGGGCCGGGTGCCCTGCTCCAGCAATATTTGGAACTGGGTCTCTCCCCCTCCCCCTGCGTGTCTCTTCCCCCCCCACCCCCCGCCTGACAAAAAGCAGCCTGTACCGAGCTGCAGGAGTAGAGCGGCTCCCGGCAGAAATGCTGTCTGCTGCCCCAGGGCCCTAGCGCCTGCCCTCCACTAATGGCAAGGCAGGCTGCCCTTACCCTGCCCTTCCCCCCTAGCCCTGAGTCTCCCCAATGCCCCAAACCCTCATCCTCAGCCAGAGCCTTCATCCCCCCGCACCCTAATCCTCATCATCAACCCTCATCCCTCTGCACCCTGAGCCCCCCTGCATCATGAACCCCTCATCATCAACCCTCATCCCTCTGCACCCTGATCCCCCCTGCATCATGAACCCCTCATCCTCAGCCCCACAGCCCTCACTCCTGCACTCCCTCCTATCCCCAAACTCCATCCAAAAGCCTGCACCCCTCACCCCCTCCTGCACACCCACCCCCTGCCCCAGCCCAGAGCCTGCACCCAAACTCCATCCCAAAGCCTGCATCCCTCCTGCACCCTAATCCCCAGCCCAGGATCTGCACCCCAGACCGCCCCCCCAAGCCCCCTCCCAGAGCCTTAGGCACGTGGGGGTGGAGTTGGGGGGCAGGTTCTGGGCACCACCAACATTTCTACAAAGTTGCCACCCATACCTACAGCTGCTGGTCTGCGGCGGCAAAGTTTGAAAAGTCCCCGGGCCTGGGTCCGTGGGGCTCTGCTGCCTCATCCAGCAGGAGCTGGGCGCGGTGTGGATCCTGCTGCTGGGTGGGGACATGGGAGGCCCCAGGGCCCTGCTCCCCAGCTCGAGGGGCCACTCCCGCATGCCCCCCCCCAGGGCCCTGCTCCCCAGCTCGGGGGGCCATTCCTCCCCACTCCCCAGCTCTTGGGGCCGCTCCTGCCTCCCTCCTTCCCAGCCCCTGCTCCCCAGCTCTCAGGCTGCTCCTGCCCCCCATCCTCCAGGGCCAGTCTCCCCAGGGCCTGGCTACATTCCAGTCTGTCTGTCTCTTTCCCCCAACCCTCCTGGCTCACTGTGGGTGCTCGCCTCCCCTCTCTTTTCTCCCCCCAGCACCTGCCCAGGTATGTTCCTGTTCTCCTCCTCCTCTCCTGCCCCCTGTACATCCCTGGGTCCCCTCCCCACATTGGTTCAGTCACACTGGGTTCCTGCCTGGCCCCTGCCGGTGGTGCAGAAAGTGGCAAGAGTACACTGGTGAAGCAGATGAAAATCATCCACAGCCAGGGCTTCAGCCTGAGGAACTAGCCAACTTTAAGGTGATTGTAGACAGCGGGTCCCCTCTGCCCCCTGTGTCCAGGTCTGGCTTTCCCAGCCTCTCTCCTGGGAAGTGGGATCCTGGCCAGGATCTGGGTCTTTTCTTGCCCTCAGCAGAGTGGGTCTTCTGGTGAGTGAGTGGGAATGGTGCTGCTGGCCTGGGCTTGTCTCTGCCTGGGATGTGCTCAGACATCAGCCTGGCTGCTGTCAGGGTTGGGGCTTGAATTGGGCAGGCCCCGGGGGACCCCTCCCAAAAGCCCAGCCTCCCTGCGGATGCTAGTGCAGCCATCTGGAAATCCCACGGGGGCTGATGGCCTGGAGAGCGCTTTCACCTCAGTGCTGGATGGGGGCAGGAATTTCCCCCTTTGCGCAGGGAGGTGGGACTTTCCTCACTGGTTTTGTGCTCTCCTCCCTCCAGAAGAGCCCTGTTCTGGTGTTAGCATCTCAGCCTCCTGCCATTCAGGGACCACCTGAGCCTCTCAAGATGTAAGATGGCAGCAACCAAGGCTGATGCAATTGTGGGCAGTGTAGATGTGCAGACTCACCCCTGGAGGCACCTCCTGCTGGTCTCTCAGGGAATTAGCTCTTTTACCAGCCAGGAGCACCCTCTGCAGGCCAGTGATCCACCTGTCCTCTAGCCTCCCCTGTCCCTTCCTGGATCCCGGTGCCCCTTTAACTGGGGTGCTGCCCCCTGGCAGTAACCCCACAGTTCTGGGTCTCCCCCTCCCAGAACCCACTATCTCCACCTCACCTCAGTATCAGGCTACTGCCAGTCATCGTCTAACCCCCATGCCTTGGGGCAGGCTGCAGTATCAGCCTACTCATCACCAGCAAGGAGGGTTTGGAGCTGCTGCCTTGGCCTACCCCTGGGCTGCCCTCTGCAACCCCCAGGACTTCTTGGCCTTCTGCTAGGCCACAGCCTGGGACTTTCCAGGCTGGAGCTCCTCAGCCTGTCCCTAGCCCTGCTCCACTCAGGTACCCTGTCTCTAGTTCCCTGCAACCAGGCCCTTCTCCCCCTACAGGCAGAGGAAGACTGCTGCTTCTGGCTGCCTTATAAGGCCCTGTTGCTGAGTTTGAGGCATGGCCCCAGCTGCAGCCACTTCTCCCAATCAGCCAGGGTTTTACCTTGCCCAGCCCCAGCCCTCTGCAGGGCTTTTCCAACCCCTTCCAGGCTGGAGCGGGTGGTCACCTCGCTACAGGCAGTATAAGCATCACGCCCCGGAGCAGGGGGGACACTCCAGTTCAACCCCAAGTCAGTGGGTGTGTTATTGTTATATACATAGTAGGGAAGAATAGTTCCCTCCATGCAAGGGTCACTGACTGGTTCTCTGCCCTGTGCTGTATGGGAGATCGGACGATGGTCACAATGGTCCCTTCTGCCTTCAACATCTAGGGCCAACTGATCTGGGCCCTTCTCTCCCTCTCCTAGGTGCATGCCCGCTCCATGCTGTCCTGCAGCCACTGTTTGGATGAGACCCAGATGGTGCTTCCCTGGGTGTCAGATGCTCTGTGCTGCCTCTGGGCTGATGCTGGAGTATAAGCAGCAACCAGGAGAGGCTACGAATATGGGCTGAATGACACTGTACTCTAGTGGGTCCTGCAGCCCCATCAGTGCACTGCACCATGGCTGTCCTGTGTGGCTGATCTTGTGGGGGAGGATGTGAGCTCAGCACACTCAGGCCTGTTGAATTCCTTTGCTGCTGGGAGTTGGCAGTGACAGTCCCATGTGCAGTGGCCTCAGCTCCGGGAGCCTGTATGTGCCCCATGTGCAGCCAGCTGTGTGTGCATGGTCACTGTGTGGGTGCTGCACCTGGAGCTCAGCCTGGCCCCGCTGTGGTGGACGACCCACGTGGCTGGTTCTGAATGCTTTCAGAGCTGCTGGCCCCTCCTGCCCATTAATCATCCTCTGCAGTAGGAGTGTTATCCTGGTGGCCTGGCTCCATTCCCCTGCCACCTCAGCTATGTGTGTTCCCAGCAAAACATCCTCTTTCCCTTCCTGTGCTACGCAGATTACCCCGGGCAGCTGCATTTTGGTAGGGAGAGTGGTCCCTGTCAGTGGAGGGTTGGGTGTGGTTTGGGACCCGCTATAACAACTGTAAAGTGGCTAGAGCTGGATCAATGGCCAGGGAGAACAGACTCTGTGGTCTCTGCTGAGCCTGCCAGGCAGAAGTGGGGTGGGTGGGATCCCTCCTGGTCCATGATGTTCTCTGCAGCCTCCCAGCCCGGAGTGGGGCTTTCTCTCCTGATGGGTGTTGGTTTCTGCTGTCTCTAGCTCTCCCTGAGTTCAGCTTGTGCTTCCCTCACCCAGTTAGTCAACGCTGAGCAGAGCAGAGCCCTGGGCCTGGGAGAAAGGGGCCCCTCATTGCACTGTGCTTGGCCCACTGCCTAGCCTCCCCTGGGGGGGGAGGTTGTGGAGGGGCCCCACCCCGCTGCTAACTGAGATAATGAGGCCCTTGGGGCTGTGATCAGCTGTTGGGGGCTAGGCAGGAGCATCCTGCTGGTTCCATCCATCGAGGAGGACTTTGGGCTTGTTTGTGCTGGGGGCGAATGTGCCTGCTGGAGAGGGGTTAAGGGCACAGAGCAGTGGTTCTGGGGCTGCTCCTTTGCACATCTGTGGTGGGGGAGGAGGGGTGGCACTGGGAGAGAGAAGCAGACTGGAGAGCCCCAAGCAGAACGGCAGCTGCATTGGCCTCAGCAGATGGCTGTGGTCAGGGGGCAGTTACTGGAGGGTTGGCTAAACGTGGCTGATGCTTTATTCTGGACTTTTATTTTCTCATTGTTGGTGTCTGACCCCACCACACCTAGCTACGTCTGGGTGCCTCTGCAGATCCATTAGCTGCTGACTTGTGCCTGCTCTTGCCTCAAGCTGCCAAAAGGGCAAGTTGTGTCTCCTGAGCCACTCTGGGCCTTCCTAGAGCTCAGCTTTTGTCTTGGGGTGGAAGCGTTCCCATTTCCACATTCATTCCCTGGACCTGTCAGTTCTCGGCTCCCTCTGTAAAGTCAGACTCAAGAAGCGTTTGTCATTAAATACAAACAACCCAACAAAAGTGGCAATTCTACCCCCGGCTGAATGTTTCCATAGAAAGATGCTGCCTCTGGGCCCAAACAGTTGCAATGGTTATTAAAAATGTCAATGTTATTTAATTTTTGCTCTCCCCAGTGCTTCGGTGCCTGACTGCTTGTATCACTCGTTTGCTCAGGAACTTCAGCTTCTCTTGATGAGATGGAATAGACAGCGCCTGGCAGAGCTGCAGTTCCTCGCGGCCTGAGCAGAAATCTTTTTGCATTTTATATTCTTCAGTCTCCTAGTGCCTCCGGGCCCCTGTGCTTGTGTTTGCTTGTGGCCTGCAAGTCCTGGGGGGAGGAAGAAAACTTGGAGTTAGATTGGGGGAAAGACTCATGAATTTCAAGTTTGGGCTTTGATTGTTTTCTGTTTCAGAGATGTTATTGGAAGTTGTAGTTACTGTATGGCTCCCATGGGGCCCTGGCTTCCAGAATGCATGCAGGTCCGTGCACCTGCTCTCAGAATAACCGGGCGCCCCTGGAAGCGACCAGAATAGCTGTGTTCTCTCCAGCTCCCATTAATGCTCCAGCACCTCCTGCTGTGGGGTCAGAGACAGGCCATGATATAAACTGCCCCCAATTCTGCAGTCAGGGCTCTGTGCCATTCCTACAGTGCCACCTGCTTGAGAGAGCCTGGGACTGGGGTAGCTTTGGGTGGGGAAAGATGGGGCTGCATAGCAGCTGTGGAGAGATCTGAGTGTTTGTTGACAGGCTCTTCTCTCCTAGGGCTTGGGACTGGTTTTGCCCTCCAGCCAAAGCTGCCAGACCAGAGAAGTAGAATTAAAGGGCAGATTTTGCTGCATCCTTCTGCCGGTGCTGCTGGGGAAGAGGAGAGTCTCAGCCTGAGACGGCAGCTCCTGGGTCTCTGCCTTGGCATCGCGGAAGCAATTACAGCTCCTGATCTAAAGGATAATTTTTACTGGCTAGCCAGGCCCATTGGGGAGAGCGGCCTGAGCTGAGTAAAGTTGGGAGAAGGAAGCATGAACTGTTCACCAGTCAGTGCTCTGGGGGTGCTGTCTGCAGCCAGTGCCAAGGACACAGGGTTGGGGAGCTGCCACATCTGTGCTGAAGCCTGGGACGCACGGGGGGCAGCAGCAGTACTACCGTGTCCCCCCAAAGATGTTGGAGGGACATGGGAGGACGGGGGATTGACAGCCACTTGTCATCCCCCCCCAAGGGCGGAGGATCAGGATGGGGCTCTTATTCAGAGGAGTGTTTGGAAAGCCTGTCTGTGGTGTGGGATGGCTCCTCCTAGCTGAGGACATTAGTATGGAAATTGCAAGCACATTATTGCTGCTGGAGGGAAGCGTTTTGTGCACTTGTCAGCCCCAGGAGAGCAGAGATTGGGAGAGTCAATAAAGTGTCACCACTGCCCGACGGGGAATTGACTGGGAGCTGCCGAGTCGTTTGTGGCGCGTGTGAAATTATGGAAATGCGCCTGCAGCAGCTTGTGTAGTGCTGCTTCCGAGACGGGCTGGGGGAGGAGGGGGTGGCGGAGCCCTGGGCTGCACCAGCAGCTTTAGTGACTCTCCTGTCGAGGAGCTGCCACTGACACTGCCAGGCTTTGAGCTGCTCTTCCAGCCCCATCCTGGGGCTTTGCTCATCCATGTCCTCAGGCGCAGTGTGAGCCCCCGTCTGGGGGTGACCCCTGCTGGGCTGGGGTGGGTGGATGGGTTGGCTTCTGAAGCTGCCACAGCTTGGCCCTGTGAAGTTCCATTTCCCTGGTCCCAGGCCCCTCTTCTGGCCAGTGAGCTCCAGGCTTGTGGGGGCCCCTAAGTTCTCAGCTGGACAGTTCTGCAATGCCTCCCTGCTTCAGGATCCCTAAGGGCAACCGGCATCTTCCAGTTTGGGGGTGTATGCAGGGCTGGGCAGCAGAAGGGGCTCTGCTGAGGGACCCCAGCATCTGCTGGATGTTTGCTTTTGGTTAAAGCTGCGGAGGCCTGGAGTCGGTGCAGGGCCTAGGGTGGGCCAGGGCATGGGGCCAAGAGTGCTCTTGGGGGGGGGGTGCTGTTTTGCTTTGGAAGAAGCTGCCTGTTACCGCTGAGGGACCTGGACCATTGGCTGGGGGCTTGAAAAGGATTCGACTTGGTTTCTTTCCTGGAGGGTTCAGGGGCCCAGCCCTGGGTCAGAAACTGCCTCAAACACCTGTACTGAGAGCTTGTGATGTCATTTCAAGGCCTTGAGAGATGCCTGGGGAGGGGGAGAATGTGGGGTTGAAAGGAGGGCTGGGCAGTCTGGTTGGGTGAAGGAGGGGAACTGGTCAGGCTCTGTGGTGGGGGAGCTGGCTAGGGAGGAGTGGATGGACTCCGGCGGGATGCTGTGTAGATGAAAGAGGTTATAAGGATCTCCCCCCGCTCTCCCCAGTTTCTTTGAGAACATGGAGTGGCTTGTCCACCCCGAGTTCTGGCCCACACCAAACAACATGCTTCGTGTCCGACTGTGCACAAGTGGCACCGTTGAGACCCACTTCGGGATCAAGGACCTGGTGTTCTGGTGAGATGTGTGGCCAGCGGATGAGACGCACAGGTGTAGGGAGTGGCCGGATGAGTTGTGAGGAGACTATGGGGCCAGGCCTGGCTTGGCAGCACCCAGAGCCTTGGGGAGGTGGGGCGGGAGGAAATCAGCCTGCTAAGCAGACACTTTCCCAATAGTGACTTGACTGTGCTAATCGGGAGACTGGTCCTGACCAGCAAAGCCCCATCCATTTCCCATTAATCCCCCCGTGTGGGCTTATCTGGCATGTGGCTCTCCCTCCTCCCCCCCCCCGCCCAAGCAGCCCTGTCCTCCCACACAGGTGGCTTCTGAGTCCTGCTTGGTTTGATAAAGACCTAAAATGTCTCTAGTAGCTGAGGTGGCTGGGGAGGGGAATACCTGACAAGGTCGATGTGTTTGGCACTGGGATCTGGGGGTTGGCAGTGGGATCCAGACCCAATTCCATGTGGGCAGGTTTCTGCCTGTCTCTCCACCCCACGCAGCACTAACTGCCCCCTCACTGGCCGCCTCAGCAGAAGCAGCAAGAGGGGCTGGCATGGTGCTGGTGAGGGCTGTGCGGGCAGGCTAGTGTTCTCAAATGCAGCCCGAGGCATCTGCTCATCGGGGCAGGCTGCAGAGCGCTGGGGCTGGTGGGTTGCTGTGGGGGCCCCTCAGGCTGGGGGCCATTCCCTCTGCTCTCATGTGGCATAGCTGAGCGCCAGATGCGTTAGACTCCTCTGGCTGTTGGGGCTCCTGCAGATGGACGGGCTCTGGGCAGGCACAGGAGTGGTTGTGGTTGTTTTGATGAGCTGATTGGATTCGCTGGTTTGAATCTGATCATCCAGAGACCCTGCCCTGAGGGCACAGTCCCTATTTCTACGCTGCTGCCTGGAGTGAGGCGTGGTTGCTTAGGCACCAACCCAACAACTGGAGGGGGAAGATGCTGCTACATCTGACACGGCCTGGGCCACACATGGGAGGGTCTGGGCCACAGTGCCTCCCCCATAGGGCTGGGAGTTTCTTCTTGTTTTGAGTAGCTGCCTGTGATTACTTTTGGCATGAGCCTGACTCTCAGCTCTGCCCCCCTTTCCCACAGCCCTGGGCATGGCTGCTGCCAGGAGCCCTCCAGGACCTTGGGAAATGCGGCAGATGCCAGTTTCAAGCTCTCCCTGCTTTCTCATCCCTGTTGTCCCCAGCTGGGAGGTGCCAGGCCGAGGTGCTGGCATCCCTGTTGGTGCTGGTCTCTGTAACAGAGGAGAGCTGGGCAGAGCCTGAGCCTGTGCCGCCAGTGACTCTGAGCATAATTGCTAGCCAGGGAATGGCGCCAGGTTTATGAGCTGCAGACCGGGCTGTAATTTGCCAGTTGCATTCTGGCAGTAATTTTCCACTGGCTCATTTGAGCATCAACTGCCACCTAGAGGGAGCTGATCACTCGTGTTTGTCACCCACTGGAGCACCAGGGCTGCAGAGCCAGTTCAATGTAAATGGAGGGGGTGCAGAGAGCCTGCCATCTGGCAGCCTGTGCTTTCCACGTAAACTCTCCTGAGCAGCGATCAGGTTGGGTAGGACTGGGGGCTGAGGGCTGCTGTTGAGGGCCTGGGCTGGGGCTCCAGTGGGGACTGATGGTTCTTCTGGGGCTGTTACTGGGGGTAGGCAGTAGGTCTGATGGGTTTGAGAACGTCCCCAATGGCACATCACTCACTAGGTGCTTGCAGGGTTCTCAACCATTTTCTTTCTGACGCCCACCCAATATGCTATAAAATCTCCACAGCCCACTTGTACCACAATAACTGGTTTTCTGCATATAAAAGCCAGGGCTGGCACTGGGGGATAGCAAGCAGGGCATTTGCCAAGGGGCCCTGCAAAGCTACATTGCTCAGGCTTTGGCTTCAGCCCCAGGTGGTGGGGCTTTGGCTTTCTGCCCTGGGCCCCAGCGAGTCTGATGCTGGCCCTGCTTGGCGGACCCCCTGAAACCTGCTCGCAGCCCCCTAGAGGACCCCAGACCCCTGGTTGAGAACCACTGCACTAAAGATCAGTGAGGAAGCATTTCTGGTGAGCAGGACTCCTAGGTTCCACTCCTGGCAGTGTGACCTGGCTGCAGCCCCTTCCCAAATGCCTCCTTTCTGTATCTCCTCCACGGGGATAGTGATGCTGAGCAGCCTGGTGGCGCTGGGAGGGTTAACCCTTCACTGACCTACTGCTCATCCCCTTCCTGGGGAAGCTGTTTGCCCCTCGCTGGGCAGACCCTCTACGGTACTCTGCCCTGTGTCTTGCAGGCTCTACGATGTGGGTGGGCAGCACACTGAGTGCTGGAAGGGGCTTGGCTGCTTTGAGGACATGCAAGCCGTGCTGTTTGTGGCATCTCTCAGTGCGTACGATGAGGCCCTCTCAGAGGAGCCAGTGCTGGTAAGGCCAGGCTCAGCGAGTGGGGGGCCCATGGGCTTTCTCATGCTCAAGGCGCTAGTGTTCTGCCTGCTGCGCAATCTGTGCCTGAGCTGCTCCTCTCCCGGGGCGTGAACACTCATCCCTGCTGCATGGCAGCAGCCTGCCAATCTCACCTGTGTTCTCCCCGTGGCCTCCCCTGGGTTGTACTGTACCAGCCGGTCTGCCCATGCCCAGAACCCCCCGCCCTTTTTTTTTCCTCCCCTGCACCCTCCCGTAAAGCCAGTGGTCCAGCTGCAGCCCTGGGCTGCTGGCTTCTCATGCCCTGGCCCACAGCCCTTCATTACCCATCTGTAGATCTCTTCTCACGCCCCTGGCCTGTGCAGTTTGCCCCCTTCCATGTTCCTAGGGCATAGTTCTGGGCCCTTCCTAATGAGAGAATGCAGCTAGCATGCCCCCTTGCTGCTGAGTGCTGAGCAGAGCACAAGAGGTCAGGACCCAGGTTGGGGGGAAGAAAGCGGAGGGGTGCTCCCTGCCCCAGGGGGCTGGCTGGCCTTGGCCACTGGCGCTGCTGGCGATCCACTGCAGTTCCATGGTGTTCAAGATCATTTTCCTTCTTCCTCAGAATCAGCTTCAGGAAAGCATGAAGCTTTTCTCCTCTGTCTGCAACACCATGTTCTTCCAAAGCACTTCCCTGGTGAGTCCCAGCAAGAGGCACCATAAGGGAGAGTGCAGAAGCACCAGCTGCATAGATTCCGGTCCCAGCCTCTCCCAGCAGGAGGAGCTGTAAGGAACGGGGCAGCGAGCTCAGAGCTCTCCCCACCCTGCACTGTCCAACATCAGGTGGCATACAGGCAAGCTGCAGCATGCGGCAGGGATGGGATGGTCCTGCTAGCCCATTGCTCCCCTCACCTGAGCACAGCAGGCTCTTGCTCTGGGGATCCTGGCACTGTGATGAGACACTGGGGCCATTTCTGGCAGCCTCGGCTCCAGCTCCTTCTCTGAGTGGTGCTGCCACTTGTAATTAAGAAGCAGCTGCTGCTGTCTCTGTGGAGGAGGGGCTGGTTCTGCTTGACAGTGTTAGTTAGTGCTGGGCCCTGTAACTTATCTCACTCACTAATTGGTTCATTTATTTCTGCTAATGATATGATTAAACAGTGGCATCTGCCTTATGAGCACTGAGTTCCTGCAGCTCAAGCCAGGGGTGGTCAATCAATCCAGTTCCTGACAGGATAACAGGATAACAGGGCCCAGAACTGGGCCCTCCAGCCGCCTCCTCTATTCCCCACAAGGGCCCTCTGGCTGCCTCAGGTGGATTTGGCATAGGCAGGAGCCTAGGCTAGTGATTTAAAGCAGGAGACTGGGAATCTCGACTCCCGGCTCTGCCACTGACCATATGACCTTGGTGAGTCGCTTTCCTCTCCCTGTACCCCATTTATACAATGGGGTGAACTCTCCCCTGTCTCCAGGGGACTGTGAGGATTAAGGGCCCATTGTCAGGGCCCTCAGGAGTCCTGGGTTCTGCTCCTGGTTCTGCCACTAGTTTGCTGGGTGACCCTGTGCACAGCGATGGGAGGGGAACCTTTGCCTGTCTCTTCAGACTGGGAGCCCTCTCTCACTGTCTGTGCAGCACTCTCAGCATGAGGGGCTCTGATCTGGGCAGGGGCGTCTAGGTGCCACTGTCAGACGACCAGCTTTACTAATATGCCTTAGTGCTGGACCCCAGGCGATGGGAGAGGTGGCTTCATGGTGCCTGTGGGGCTGCACTGTATTGGCACCAGCCTCAGCATTTGCCCTACCTTGCACCCGGCTGCCTTCTGGCAGTAGCTGGAGCACAGCAACATACGAGGGAGCAGCACTTTGCCCAGTGCAGGGGGATTCCTTGGCTGGCTAACTCCCGGAGTCTGGCTCTGGCAGAGTAAAGGAGCCATGGGACTACCATGAACCAAGCCCTAAATCACTGCTTTTTGCCACTGGCCTGCAGTGTGGGCTGGAAGATGGTGTGGGAGGGAGAGATGTTAAATCTCCTCCCCCTACAAAGTGAGGATTCTCAGCGGAGACTAGGCAAAGCTGCCCATTAACCATCCCAGCAGATAAGACCTTGAGGGTGGGTGGAGTCTATGCTGCAGTGCCATGGTCGGGAGGGGAGGAGGTGACTTGGGGAACAGGAGTGTAGGGCCAGGGCAGGTTCTGATCATCCTGCTTTTTTCACAGATCTTGTTTCTGAATAAAATCAACCTTCTCCAAGAGAAGATCCTGCACCTGGGAAGGCACCTGCGTCTCTCCTTTCCTCAGTACACAAGTAGGCTCCCTCCACCCCGCTCTGTCCCTGGGCGCTCACCAAGCAGGATGCTTTGCAGCTGAGGTGGCGTGGTGCTGCTCTTTCTCCTGGGTTTGCACAAGGGGCAGAAGCAGCACATAAACAGACTGCCAGATGTGACCCAGTGGGTGTTGCGAGCAGTAGGGAGCCAGGTGCAGGATGGGAAATGGTTTAGATGACTTCCCTGCCTCTCCAGATTTGTCTTTATAAAATAAATGTCTGCAAGTGGATTTTGTCTCTAAGTTCCTGCTCCTCTGCCTGAGCTAAGATTAGCAAACCAGAGCCTCAGCGTAGGGAAGATCCTCTCCAGCTGCTGAATTTTACAGGAGATCTTGGCATGGCAGGAGTGGTCAGTGTTAGGAAGTTTGGTTTGTTGCAGCCTCCCTGTTCTGTGGTCTGAGAGGGCAGCGTGTGCACTCATGACACACTAATTAGCCTCCAGCATGGGGGCTGGGGTCCCATGTGTTCACGTAGCAGAGCAGTTACAAGGCAGGGGGCAGTTTACCTGGCACTCTGAGCTCTGGGGCCTATTAATCGTTAGCTTTACTCTAACACCCTCATCCCCTCTGCTGGAGCAAACCAGCGGGGAATGGTTTCCTTAGGGCCAAGTCCTACAGCCTATTGAGCAGCCGTAGCCCCCGGGAGCCTCACCTTGCAGAGCTTGGTCTTGCTCAGCTCAGGGAGAGGAAACCACAAGATGGCGAGGAGCTGAGGCTTTTGTGTCCTGTGGAGCGTCACAGCCCACACCTGTGCCTTGAACATCTGCACTGAGGGCCCCTTTGGCTTTTCTCAGGGTCTGTAGTTGGTGCCATGTGGTCCCAAGGAACAGAACCATTCCTAGGGGTGCTTCTTGCTGGGACTGAAATCCACGTGTTGCAACCCAGCTTAGTCCTCTCTCCTGGACAGTCACTAATCTGTTGTACCTGGGCCCAATCCACTTGGCTTTAAGCCCGAGACTCTGGGTCTCTAGAGCAGATGCCTCATCCCTCTCGAGCCCCTAGTCATTCTCACATTATGCCCAGAGTTCCACCTAGCTGTGGATGCTCTGGCTTCTAGTTTAAGCCCTTCAGGGGCAACATGGAGGGAAGGCAGGGAACACAAGCTTAGCAAGGGGATTTCTTATCCACAGTCACTTTACTCTTATAAGGGCTAGAGAGTTATGGATCTTTGCAAACTGACAAACAGTCCTCAGATGCCCCCTCCCCTACTCTGAGCTCATCCCTTCTGGGAGTCTGAAGGTGGCATGTCAGGCCAGGCAGAATCCCTCTTGCCTTCTGTCTCTCCCTCCAGCCCAGACTTCTGGCGTGTGATGACCCCACTTCTCTGAGAGCACCCTCTCTAAAATAGTCTTACTCCCTTTAACCCTCTGCCCAGACTGAGAAACTCCAGTCAGGCATCTGTAGAGAGTTACTTGTGAGATGGGTAGGACCAGCAGTGAGAGACAATCCACGCTGATGGTCCTAGATTGCTCTGATGGCTCCTCGGTCATTGTCATTCAGCCAGGTGTCCGGCACCGGGCCTGAGCCAGGCTTCTGGCTGGACTGCACCATAATAGACTGGACCTTGTCAAGGCCAGCTGGTTCTTCAACACAGAATGCAAAATGGCAGTCAGCACCCACGAGGGAAGCTGGGGATGTTACAGTCTTGGTGGAGAGGCTGAATGAGCATGAGACAAGGAGAAGGTGTGTAAGGTGCTGGCTGAGCCCAGCTGAAATAAATAGCTAGGAGCAGAGAGCAGGGTTTGCTGGGGAGTCAAGGGATGGTCTCAAAACACTGCCAGACTCCATTCTCTTCCTTGGGAGAGCTGTGTGGGTGGCAAGTGCAGCTCCCTCCCAGATTGGAGCCAGTTCTCCCCTGAAGAAAGAACCTTGTGTCCCTCCTGGAGCTGCGGAGCAGGCAGTGGGAGACCCGGCCCTGAGCTCAGCCAGGATTAAGCTTTGCGCTGATACCTGGCCTTTTGCCAGTTTCCTGCTATCTTCCTTAAGTTCCTTTCCTAGCATTGCCCGGGGTTAGACATCTCTATTCTAATTAGTGATGTCACAGACTGACATGACACCAGGAGTGTCCATGGCAGTAAATTGTGTCACACTTGAGTACTGGGCGGCTGGTTTATAAAGGCAGACCTGCCCCTCCCTCCAACTCTGCCTAAAGCCCTGCCTGCATCCCAGCCGTTCTGCACCCGCTCAGGGACTACCCTGCCTGAGCCTCTCCCCTGTCTCATGCCTGCTGCTGCCCCAAGACCTGGAACAGCCTCACTCTCCTCTTTCCAGCCTCCCCTTAAACTGCACTTTCCCCAGTGCTGATAGCTGCCCCGCCACAGCCTCCTTGTGCCCCTCTGGAGGGTGAGCTCCTGGGCCTGTGTCCTGTGCTGGCCCATTTGGGCTCGGTGAGCCACATAGGCTTGTCCATTAGGGATAGGCCAGGACCGTCAGTAGATTGCTCCTAGAAGTGGATTCCCTCTGTACCAGATGGGGCAGGAGGGCTGCCATTCAGTTAAAAGCAGCAGCACAGGCACTGTCCACCCCACCCCTACTAGGGATGGCCCTCTCCTGTTATCCTGTCCTGGGAGAGCGCTGTGGGGATGGGAGTTTGCATGGTGGGTGTACTGCACATGGGCAAATGGTGGAGATTTTCCATCTCACTTGCCCTCATCTGCTCCCCTGCAGGTGCAGACTGTGATGTGGGTGCTGCAGCCCAACTTATCGCCAGCCTCTTCCTGTTGTGCAATGAGACACCCCCCCCCCCGAAACTGATCTACCACCACTTCACCACCTCCAGACACATACAGTGTGCAGGGCATATTCCACATGGTGATGGACACCATCATCCAGGAAAACCTGGAGGCAGCAGCTCTGCTGCGAAGCGCAGGCAGGGGAGCTGCAGTGCCAGGGGCTGCTTTCTGTGGGGAGACTTGCTGCTAGAGTTCAAGTGAGATGCTGTATGCTACAGATGGAGCTGCTGAGTGGGCAGAAGAGGGGCATACGATGGCGTCAAAGGGCCTGCCTGGCTCCTGGCACCATCATCCCTAAGCCTTTTGTTCTTCTGGGACTAACTCCTTCCGCTTGGCTCCATCTGGGATAAGGACCTCTTCCCCCACATCTTGCCCAGGTTGAGGTGGCACTACCCCCATGCATGGTGACTCTAATCTCTAAGGGGCAGGACTGAGGTGGGGTGTCTGGGGTTGTACATGTGCTTTGAATCTCCCATTTTCCTCTGCACTGGGCTTTGCCCCATAACAGCAGCTCCTGCCCCCAGCCTGGGCTGTGTCCTGACAGCGCTCAGATTAAAGACAGAGGGGAGGTGGGTGCTACCCGAGTGGCTGGCTTGTTGCCTGTCAACAGCCCCGCACTGAACTGGTTGGGGCTAAGCAGCACTGGGGGCAGGCTCTCTGCAGGAGCAATTGGAGCCCCCAGCTTGAAACCAAGGGCTGGCCTCGCCCTGAGCCCCTGCTGCAGCTCAAGCTAGGGATGGTCAGTAGGCCTGGCCGAGGCTTAGTCCCACACTCCTCACGCTGTCTCAGTTAATTGGGCTGGAAGCCCCCCTTGCTCACAGGAGCCTGCTGCCATCTCCCAGCCTTCGGGGGGGGGGGGAGGAGACCTGAATCCAGACTTAGCCCCGATCCCTCCTGAGTGACTGAGCTCCCTGCCACTGCAGTGAGCAATGTAAATAAATGATGTTTCCACTCCATATCTGTGCATTAAAGGCGGGGAGGGTGGCAAGAGCTGGCTGAATGGATGCATTTGGGCCAGGGCAGGGAGGTAAGATAACTGGGGAAGGGCTTGATGCTGTGAATGGGAGCAGGGCCGCCTTTAGGAAGTGCAGGGCCCAATTTGAACAGTTTTGACAGGGCCCTGGCAGGGATGACTTTAAAAAAAACAAAAAAAAAAACCCCACACACAAAAAAACCACGTGAGGCTTGTACTCACCGGGTGGTGCTCTGAGTCTTCGGCGGCGCTTCGGCCGCGGGTCCTTCACTCGCTCCGGTGGCACTGAAGGACCCGCCGCCGAAGTCCCGGAGTGAGCGAAGGACCCGCCGCCGAAGTGCCGCTGAAGACCCGAAGCGCCGCCAGGTAGGAAAAGGCGCCTCTAGCCAGGGAAAGGATTCTCACGGGGTGCGGGGCCCGATTTGGGGGAATTGGTGGACTAGGCCTAAAGCCAGCCCTGAATGGGAGGCTGCTGGGGCCTAAGTCCTGCATCTCCCTGGCTGGCCAGAGTGATTGGTCCCAGGCTGAGGGGTGGTGTTTGGGGCTGGGGCCATGCTCAGCCCAGGGCCGGCTCCAGAGCCCAGCGGGGCAAGCACCCGCCTGGGGCGGCCCTTTCCCGGGGGGGCGGCAGGCTGGGCCGGCGGACCTGCCGCAGTCATGCCTGCGGGAGGTCCACCGGAGCCCCGGGAGCAGCGGACCTGCCACAGGCATGACTGCGGACGGTTCGCTGGTCCCGCGGCTCGGCTGGACCTCTCGCAGGCATGACTGCGGCAGCTCAACCGGAGCCGCCGGACCAGCGAACCACCCGCAGCTGCGGGAGGTCCAGCCGAGCCGCGCGACCAGCGGACCCTCTGCAGTCATGCCCGCGGGAGGTCCGCGGCTCGGGGGCGCCTCCCGGGCATGACTGCTTGGGGCGGCCAAAAAGGTAGAGCCGCCCCTGGCTCAGCCTGCCCTGGCTGGTGGGGTGGGGGGCAAGTTCCTAGCTGGGGCCCCTCCCTCCTAGCACAGCCCCTCAGGGATCCCCCAGGGGTGAGCAGGGGTGGAAGGCAGGTCCCTCCAGGGGGAAGCAGGTGTGCACAGAACCGTGGGGCAGAGCGATCCTGGGGCTGGCACCTCCCCCCCCCCCAGGCAGGAGACAGAGGAGATGGTTTAAAGGTGCCTTTATTGTCAGATGCAGATGATAGGGTGCTGCTCCCCATGGTGGGGGGATTAGGTGCTGTTGCAGGCTGAGGGGTCCAGGGAGATGGTGACATCAGCCTTGCACTGGATGGTGCTGGGGGCTCCGGTCAGCAGCTGGCAGTTGGGCAGCTCCAGGGCAAGGTCCTTCACACACAGAGCCTGGAGGCGGAGAAGCGGGTGGTTACAGCCTACAAAGAACCGTCGGGGACCCGCTACCCCCAGCCGCCCCAGCACCCGCTGCATCTTCAGCGGTGAGAGGGACCCGGTTCCCCCCGGGCCAGGGGCTGCTGCTGGCCCCGCGGAGTGGGTCCTGCAGGTGCAGGCTGGGGGTGCTGCTGGCCCGGCCCCAGAGGAGCGCGGGGGGCGCTGAGCTGCCGGAGGCGGCAGAGACAGGCCCCGGCCCCCCACTCACCGTGCTCCGGAGCGCGGGGCCCGGCGGCTCGGGGGGCAGCGGCGCGGCGCGGCGCTCGGCGCTGTCTGTCCAGCTCTCGGCGCGGCGGACGTGGGGCGCGCGGCGGATCCCGGACAGGAGTCCCGAGGCTCTGCCCACCGAGTAGGCGCTGGGTCCGGCCGCCTGCTTGTACCACGCCTGGGCGGGCGGGCCGAGCAGCGCGGCCAGAGCGAGGCAGAGCAGGGCGCGGGTGCGGGCTCGCTGCATGGTGCCGGCGGGCTCCGGCGACGGCTCCGACTACGGCGCTGCCATCGCTCGGCCGCCCCTTATAGCGCCGGGCGGGCGAGCGGGCGGGGGAGGCGCCTGGCGCTGCGCGGGGCTCCGCGGGGGCGGAGGCGGCGCCCGGGCGGGGCTCAGCTGGGCCGGCGGCCAGTCCGCGGGCGGGCGCGGGCGCGGGGGGGTCCCCGGGACCCGGCCGGTGTGTGGGGTGCCGCCTGCCCTGCACCCCCGGACTCGCCCGGGACCCCGCTCCGCTCCCGTGGGTACCAGCGGTGCGGGGCGCGAACGCGCGGGTGAGAAAAGCCTGCGAGCTGCCCGGGCTGGCTCCTGCCCCAGGTGCCGCCGGCCTGGCTGGAAACGGACAGTCCCGGCCCCACAAGCGGCAGCTCAGAGCCCCAGACCAGCCCCCTTTGCTGAACTGCCCCCGGCCCCTGCAGGGCGCCGCAGGGCCCCCGAGCCAGGTACGGGCTGTCCGGGCCGCCGGGCTGAAGGGCGGCTGGGTGGGGGTCGGTAAACCCAGCCTCGCACCCGCCTCTCCCTGGGGGTGTCCCGTCCCTGGGGCTGTGCCCCCCCTTTCATTCCTTTAGCTGGGCTGCCGCCAGCCGGGGGCGCTGGAAGAGACCCACTGAACCACACTGTAAACCCTGCATCTCATGGAAACCGCGTCAGGCCGGCACAAGCCCCGGGCCTCCCCCTCCCCATCTTTCCCCGGCTGCCCCTGCACACGGAAGTAGCCCCCTTGCAGCAGGGGCGGCGCTAGACATTTCGCGGCCCCAAGCAGGCGGCATGGCGGGGGGGGGGCGCTCTGCCGGTCGCTGGTCCCGCGGCTTCCAGCGGACCCTCCGCAGGCAGCCTGCTCGCCCCCCCCCCCTCCGGAGCCGCCCCTGCCTTGCAGACCCGTCAGGGGTGGGCCCCTGCACTGGGGCTGCTTGTGGCAACGGTGCAAGCGGTTTCTGGCGCGTACTGAGCCCCCGCGTGCTCTGTGCCCCCTAGTGCCCCGTTTGCACGAAGTGAAGGGCAGGCGAGGCGAACAGCCCGCGGGCTCTCCCTGGTGGGCACCGTTGGCTGGGTTCTGGTGCCCTCTGGCGGATCAGAGAGAGCCTGTGTGTGTGCATGCAGCTGGCCGCCTGAGCGAGTGCACAGCATTAAACTAGGGCAGGGGTGGGGACATTGCATGTAGGGCTGGGGCAAAGGTGTGGGAGGGGTGCAGTGTGCCCGAAGGGGCTCAGGGCAAGGGCTTGGGGCACAGGAGGGGTGTATGGGGGCTCAGGGCAGGGGTGCAGGAGGGGGTGCGGAGTGAAGCAGGGGGCTCAGGGCAGGGGGTTGGAGTGCATGAGGGTGCAGGGTGTGGCAGGGGGTGCAGGAGGGGAGTGGGGTGCAGGAGGGGGGTGGGGTGCAGGCTCCAGCCTGGTACCGCTTACCTGGAGCGGCTCTGGGGTGGCAGTGGCACAAAGACATGCTCTCTGCCTGCCCTAGCCCCACACCACTCCCGGAAGCGATCGGCACCACATCCCTGCGGCCCCTGCCCTCGCTTGCGGTTACCTCCCCCGAAGCTCCCATTGGCCGTGGTTCCCCATTCCCAGGGACACAGGGACATGGTGCCAGCTGCTTTTGGGAGTGGTGCAGGGCCTGTGGTGCCATGGGGGTGGCATTCCTGTGGGGTGCAGTTTGCCCACCCTTGAACTAGGGGCTTGGAACTGAATAGGTGAGATTTACAAGGTGCACTCTGGCTGACTCAGGTACCAGGCCGAAATGAGAAGCCACCCCATAGACTCTTGGTCCCACTAATTGATTCCCATTGTGTATCGTTCTCTCCTCCAGAACCCCACAAAGGGATCCTTGTTACATCTTGTGTCTTTGGTTCAACCATCAGGAAATATACCAATCTCCTAGAACTGGAAGGGACCTTGAAAGGTCATTGAGTCCAGCCCCCTGCCTTCACTAGCAGGACCAATTTTTGCCCCAGATCCCTAAGTGGCCTCCTCAAGGATTGAACTCACAACCCTGGGTTTAGGAGGCCAAAGCTCAAACCACTGAGCTATCCATCCCTCCCCCCCTTAAGGGGACACTGTACTCTCTGCCCCCACCCACTGCCCATTTAATAAAGGATCTCCTCATGTCACATTTCCAGGAGAAGTCCTTGTTCTAGGCTGATAAGCATCCATCACATGCCAGGTTCCACATTAAGAGGCTCCCACTATACATTCCACCTGGGGGTGGCCTACATGGCAGAGAAGACTGACAAACCGGGGAGGGATTTTGCCAAGGATGAAGCATCTAGCACAGTTGGTCTGTAGGACATGAGCAATGTGCCAGGCTAGTGCAAAGACAGCCAGAATGGCTAAGTTAAAGCCACGGGTCACATTCTGCCACCTTGCTGCACACCTAGGGAAAGTCTTTGTTGATGGCATGGCAACAACCTTTCTCTGCTGTTTGTGGTGTGCTTGTGGGTATCTGACCAGCTCTGGAGACTCCCCCCGTAGCTCAAAAGCAAAAAGCATGAAGAGAAATTAATCACAGCCATGAGTTTATTGAAACCAGTCCAGGGATTGGCACATTACAGCTAGGAACTGATTTATACTGTTGGCAAGGGGTCTAGTCCCAAAGCAACTTGGGTTAAAAGAATTTACATGATTCTGCTACAGAACTGCACACCTGACCTGTGGCCATATCTCTGGTTGTGGTGGGAGGCAGGCCCCTTATCCTACTGGCGACACAACAGCCTTCATTTCTCTACTGCTGTATTTGCAGGTATCAGTTCAGGGCCCAGCCTGCCTGGATGGAGAGCTGCATATGGCCCTAAGAATCCCATTTCAACTAAAGAAAGCTTTGAGATGACGTGACTCTCTCTCACCAGTAACGTACAGAATACCCACATCACTGGACAGTGGTGATTTCTCAGGGAATAGAGGGAGGCAGGGTCAGGACAGGCCTGAGAGGTCTCTTCAGAGAAGAAGGATGGGAAGGTTCCCATGATGCAAGAGCTGGGAGAGGTTTTGTTTAAACAGGAAGGTCCCTTTTAGTTAAGGAAAAGCTGCCATAAGAAGCCAGCTTTTCAAAGGTTCTGAACTCCTGCCTTTGGGTGGAGTTGCAAAGGATAAGCACCTCTTTAAAAAATCAGGTCCAGGGTGTTTTAAAGAAGGCACCCATGTCTGCATGGCAAAAGGAGCCATTATCATAAAAGAGACAACATGAGATGTACCCAGGCCAACCCCTGGCTTTTTACTGAGGCCCACATGTGCTGTGTAGAACTTAAGGGGACAGAGAAAGTTGAAATACTGACTGTGCCCAGTATGAATCAATTAATAATGCTGAAAACTTTGACAGCATGTGGAACCAGAATCATGGTGGGAAAGGTTAACATGCATCATACAGATGGTTAACATGCACCACCAGTCATGTCTCCACTGCTCCATCTGCCCCAGGCTTCCTTTTTACCTATGATGAGTCAATTATTTGGGGGCAAGAATTATCTGCTAAAGTTCTCTATAAGGGCCAGGTATGTATATGATGCTGTATAAATAATTCGCTGTTCCAGGGTGTGAACAGAGGGGCTGAATCCCAACAAAACACTTTAACAACAGTCCATTAAATCCAAGTAGATCTGCTGGCTGCGGGGGGCTCTGTCACTCCTTGAATTTCCACTCTTGCCGGCACATAGGACAGTGCTGCTGGACTTGCTGTGAATTCAGCCACTTGAGAATGCAGTGCATGTGGAAGCAGTGGGAGCACTGGCCCCACACCAGAGGGCAGTCATCTCCAGGCACCTTACCTACAAAGGGACAAAATTTATGAGGAGAGAAGGGAGCACCTAGGCTGAAATACTGCAGGGGGCAAGGGGCCGGGGTTACTCACAGTCTGGGCAGCAGCCATTAAAGGCCATCCGGCAGATGCCACAGTTCTCATCATTGGCCACCCAGAGCCAAGAGGCTACACCATTCCAGCTCTTTATCTTCACCTTCATCCTGGCCGGGCTGTGTGCGTCAGAGTCAAGTCAGCACCTGGCAGGAGAAGCAGTTGCTCAGACTGAGTTTAATTTCTAAGCCTCTGGTTTCCCAGCTGAAACAGCTCATCTCCCCTGGGACAATGCAGCCTCCTTTGGCTACCAGCATTGCTTCCTCCCCATGGCAGTTCAAAGTGGGATGTGGATGAGCTGTTCCCTTCCCCACAGCTCAGTGGTTACTAGTGAACTATCCTCAGGAGCCTCTCATCCCAGATCCTCTATCCTAGTTCACAAACACCCATTTAGTGACCTTGCCCCATCACTGGGCATATCAGGGTCAGCACCCTCCACTTTACAGATGAGGAAACTGAGTAATCAGTGAGAGGAAGGGATTTGGTCAAGGTCACCCAATTGGTCTGACTGCCAGTTCCATGGCAGGAGAAGTAGGTGCCTAAGAGGCCTGAGCTCCCTGCCCTTATACTCCAGGCTTCCTCACTGCACTGCTGGGAGGACGTGGGCACCTTAGTGTTTCTATGGGACAGAATGAAAATTGATCTCAGCAGCGCCTATTAGCATGTCACGTGATTGCTTCTTGCCAGGACCAGGGCTGAGGGGGGAAGGCCTCCCCACACCCCCAGGGAAAGGTGCTGACACGCGCCTAACAGGGGGTCCGCAGCCCCCAGAGCTCAGCACGACCTGGAACCACTGCAAGCCGAGGCGAGTCTGACACCCGGCCCCGGGAGCGCCCTCCCCCTCGGGATCTCTCCGGCCCCGCCACCGGGGGACCCCTCCCCCTCGGGATCTCTCCGCCCCCGCCGGACCCCTCCCCCTCGGGATCTCTCCGGCCCCGCCCCCCGCAGGACCCTCCCCCTCGGGATCTCTCCGGCCCCGCCCCCCGCGGGACCCCTCCCCCTCGGGATCTCTCCGGCCCCGCCCCCCGCGGGACCCCTCCCCCTCGGGATCCCTCCGGCCCCGCCCCCCGCGGGACCCCTCCCCCTCGGGATCTCTCCGGCCCCGCCCCTCGCGGGACCCTCCCCCTCGGGATCTCTCCGGCCCCGCCCCCTGGGGGACCCCTCCCCCTCGGGATCTCTCCGGCCCCGCCCCCGGGGGCCCCTCCCCCTCGGGATCTCTCCGGCTCCGCCCCCGGGGGCCCCTTGCCCCAGGATCCCGGCAGCCCCACCCCCGAGACGACACAACGGACTGCAGCTCACACGGTCGGGCCGGCGGGAATCTCAATGGCCGCGTGCCGGAAGTCCCGCCCCCGGCAAGACGTGCGCACCCCCCCCAGGCCTGGGCTCTATGAAGCAGGGCGTACGGCACCTGCGCCCTCATTTGAAGCCCTGGCCCGCCCCTTCCGGTTCCGGCGTCGGCGCAGCGCGGCCGGAAGTGCAGGCCCCGGAGCGGAGCCGCCATCATGGCCGACAAGATGGACATGTCCCTGGACGATATCATCAAGCTGAACCGCAGCCAGCGGGGGGCCGGTCGCGCCGGGGGCGGCCGCGGAGGCCGGGGCCGAGGAGGCGCCGCCCGCGGAGGGGGGCCCGGCCGGGGCAGTGTTGGAGCCGGGCGCGCAGGAGGCGGCGGCCCCCTGCGGAACAGGCCGGTCATGGCCCGAGGCGGTGGCAGGAACCGGCCCGCGCCCTACAGCCGGGTACGGAGCGAGGCGGGTGGGGGCGGCCGGGCGAGGCCCCGTAGCCGGGGGCGGGGCGCCGAGTTTGGACCGAGGGGCTGGGCCGCAGGAGCCGCAAACTGAATTATGGGAGCAGCAGGCGCGAGGGGGCTGGGGCTTGATCCTGGGGGCAGAGGGGGGCAGCTGGCTTGGAGCCGGCCGCGGCAGGAAGGAGGCGGGCCCGGCCGGAGGCCCTTTGTTCCCTCCCAGCAGCAGGCAGTCGTCTCATGGCTGAGCAATGAGGTGGGGCGAGCGGGCTGAGGGTCCTTCCCGCAGCGGAGCCAGAGGAGAGCCGAGGACCCCTGTGGGGTGGCGGGATCCCGGGCAGGGGGCTTGGACAGAGGTGGTTAATGTTTGTTCTGTTTCAGCCAAAGCAACTCCCCGAAAAATGGCAGCATGACCTGTTCGACAGCGGCTTTGGGGCTGGGGCTGGCGTGGAAACCGGGGGGAAGCTCCTGGTTTCTAATCTGGACTTTGGTGTGTCGGATGCAGATATCCAGGTAAGAAAGCCCTCTCTCCCCCCCCAACAAAAAAAAGTGTTGGACAAGCCACAAAGGAAACGCTTGGGCATTTTGGATTAATGTTGCATTTTCTGAGGTCTGTGGGCCCTTCCTCATGGAATGACATAGTGATCTCTAAGGCAGTTAACTTTGGACTATTGTTATTGTTGCAGTCACCACTTTTGACTGACTGTTTTAGTACTGTCTGATGTGACTGGAGTGCAAAAAAATGTGTTTTGTTCCTCTCTAGTTCGTTTAATGTATGCTAAATGACTGAGCAAAGATGCCTATGTGGGAAGGCTATGATGTTTGGGTCTGAAAATTTAATGTAACTTGCCCAAAATCTGAGACATGCAGATACCAGTAAATGCATTAGTAGAATGCTTTACAAGGTTGCATTTTTATTCTCTCCTAACTGTGACAGAAAGATCTTTCTCTCTCCCCACCCCCACCCCTGCTTTTCTCCTAGTTCTGAACTCATATGCTGCTAGACAAAATGTACTGGCTTGTTGGGGAGTCCCGAATCAACTGAGGTGGGAACATGCTTTTGGGGGAAGGGATATAGCAAAAAGCATATGACTTAAGCACTGTTTTACTATAGCATCTGTAACTCCCATGATATTGTAAAGGAGCCAAGATCTCTCAGCTGAAATGTGGCAGCCCCTGTGTTTGTCATTTGCTCTACCTATCTTCCTCAAGGCATATGGAAAGACTCTTAAGGCTAGTCTTCACTGACCATTGAAAAATACATCCTCAGTATTTTGAGTTAGCCTAATACAACTAAAATGCAGGCTCACGGGTTTGAAGGCTAGCTTCCCCCTAGTTATCTAGGCCCAGATTTTCGAATGTACTTAGGCCACTAAATTTCATTGACTTCAGTGGAAATTAGGAGCGGAAATAGCTTTGAGGATCTGGGCCCTAGTTGTTAAAGTGACATCAGATATGCTAACCTAGATTTTAGGAGCATTAAGAGTTTTTTTCAAACATGATAAACAAGTTAGAAGGCTTGAGGTTGGCAGGCCCTGATGAAATATATCCTCGAATACGTGAGGAACTGGCAGAAGAGATCTCTGAGCCATTAGTGATTATCTCTGAGAACTTGGGGAGGATAGGAGACATCCCAGAGGACTGGAAAAAGGCAAATGCAGGTCCTAGCTATAAAAAGGGGCATAAGGACAATCCAGGGAAGTATAGACCAGTCAGCTTAATTTGGGAACCCAGAAAGACAATGGAGTAACAGGCAACATGGGTTTGTCAACAAATCATGTCAAACCAACTTAATTTCCTTTGACAGAGTAACAAGCCTTGTGGATAGGGCTGAAGCAGTAGGTGTGATATATATCAACTTTTTAGTAAGACTTTTGATACTGTCTCATGTGACCTTGTCATAAGCAAACAAGGGAAACATAGCTTAGATGAACCTACTATAAGGTGGGTGCACAATTGGTTGGTAAACCATACTCAGAGTAGTTAGCACTGGTTCACAGTCAAGCTGGAAGAGCATTGAGTGGGGTCCTACAAGGATCCATCATGGATCTGGTTCTAGTCAGTATCTTCATAAATGAATTGGATAATGGCATAGAGAGTACTCTTATAAAGTTTGCGGATGATACCAGGCTGGGAGGGGTTGCAAGTGCTTTGGAGGACAGGATTAGAATACAAAATGATCTTGACAAACTGGAGAAATGCTCTGAAATAAATAGGATGAAATTCAAAAAGGACAAATGCAAAATACTACACTTAGGAATGAATAATCAGTTGCACACATACAAAATGAGAAATGGCTGCCTAGGAAGGAGTACTACAGAAAAAGATCTGGGGGTTATAATGGATCACAAACTAAATGAGTCAACAGTGTAATACTGTTGCAAAAAAAAACAACAACAACCCATCACTTGAGTATGTGGTAGGAGTGTTGTAAGCAAGACATGAGCCAGTTCTTCCACGCAACACTGATAAGGCCTCAACTGGAGTACTGTGTCCACTTCTGGGCACCACACTTTGGGAAAGATGTTGTTCACAACAAAAATAATTAAAGGCCTAGAAAACATGACCTAGGAGGAAAGATTGAAAAAACAATTTGGATAAGAGAAGACACGGGAGCAGGGCATGATAAATGTTCAAGTATGTAAAAAGGTTGTTATAAAGAGGAGGGTGATAAATTGTTCTGCTTATCCCCAGAGGACAGGACAACAAGTAATCGGCTTAAATTGCAGCAAAGAAGATTTAGGTTAGACATTGGGAAAAAATTCATAACTATAAGGGAAGTTAAGCACTGGAACAAGCAATAGAGCAAGCAGTTTTCGAGTGATCCAACCCCTGTTGCTCACTCCCATCTTCTGGCAGTCAGAGGCTAGGGACACCCAGAGTATGGGCTCGCATCCCTGAGCATCTTGGCTAATAGCCATTGACGGACCTCTGCTCCATGAACTTACCAGGGTTGTGTGGTGTGGTTTGTTTTTTTTGTTTTTAAGCCTATTATAGTTTTGGCCTTCGCAGCATCCCCAACAATGAGTTCCACAGGTTGACTGCGCTTTGCGTGAATAAGAACTTTGTTTTGTTTGTTTTTAAACCTGTTGTCTATTAATTTCAGTGGGTGACCTCTGGTTCTTATGTTATGTGAAGGAGTAAATAACACTTCTTTATTTACGTTCTCCACACCAGTCATGATTTTATAGACCTCAATCGTATCCCTCCTCAGTCTTCTCTTACAGAAGCTGTTCCATACCCCTAATCATTTTTGTTGCCCTTCTCTATACCTTTTCAAATTCCAATATATCTATTTTGAGATGGGGTGACCAGATCTGCTTGCAGTATTCAAGGAGTGGGTGTACCATGACTTTATATAGAGGCATTATGATATTATCTATCCCTTTCCTAACGGTTCCTAACATTCTCATAGCTTTTTTTGACTGCCACTGCACATTCAGTGGATGTTTTCAGAGAATTGTCCACAATGAATCCAAGATCTCTTTCTTGAGTGGTAAGAGCTAATTTAGACCCCATCATTTTGAATGTGTAGTTGGGATTGTTTTCCAATGCTCGTTACTTTGCATTTATCAAAATTGAATTTCATCTGCTATTTTGTTGCCCAGTCACCCAGTTTTGAGAGATCTCTTGGTAACTCTTCGCAGTTGGACTTAACTATCTTGAGTAATTTTGTATTGTCTTCAGATTTTGCCATCTCACTGTTTACCCCTTTTTCCAAATCATTTCTGAATACGTTGAACAGCACTGGTACGTTGAACAGTGTCACCCAGCACTTACAGACCCCTGGGTGACACTGCTATTTCTCTCTCTCCATTCTGAAAACTGACCATTTATTTCTACCCTTGGTTTCTATCTTTTAACCAGTTACTGATCCATGAGAGGACTTTCCCTCTTATCCCATGACTGCTTACTCTGCTTAAGAGCCTTTGCTGAAGGACCTTGTCAAAGACTTTCTGAAAGTTTTAAGTACACTGTATCCACTGGATCACCCTTGTCCACATGTATGTTAACCCCTTCAAAGAATTTACCTTCAGTCCAGGGCCATTAAGTTTTCTTCTGGAGCAACTTCATGTATGACTTTGAGTTCCCTCTTTCATAGATGGTTTTTCCTGGGCTGCTCATGTTTACAGTTTTGACAGCTGTAAACCTCTGAGAGATGCAGCTTGTTTTAGAGAAGCTGCCAACCCTTGTTCTTTCCTGCCTGGTGATGCTGTAAGATAGATGTTCTGGTGGCAGTTTGGTTAGTGTTAACAGCGCCCCTCTCTGTTGCACAGGAGCTTTTTGCAGAGTTTGGGACTTTGAAGAAGGCAGCGGTGCACTATGATCGGTCTGGACGCAGTTTAGGGACAGCAGATGTGCATTTTGAAAGAAAGGCAGATGCACTGAAAGCTATGAAGCAGTACAATGGAGTCCCCCTGGATGGTGAGTCTGTTTGGCTGTTTTCACAGGACGTTTTTCTCACTGGGTGGAGGACTCTAGATACAAGTGGCATGTGTATACAGATTATTTATTACTTTCTTCTAGGGCGCCCTATGAACATTCAGCTGGTTACATCACAGATAGACACACAGCGGAGACCAGCACAGAGGTGAGAAGCTTTTGTTTGATATGGGCTTATGAAATTGGCCTGTTGCACCTGATTAGCCTGGGCACTGAATTTGCATTTCTTTGTGGCTGTTGGGGTTGACTAGACTGTACTGTGCCTGTAATACAGCTTTTTCTCTGCTTCATAGTGTAAACAGAGGAGGCATGACCAGAAACCGTGGTGGTTCAGGAGGATTTGGTGGTGGAGGTGGCAACAGGCGAGGTAACCGTGGTGGGAACCGAGGGAGAGGCAGAGGGGCTGGAAGAAGTTCCAAACAGCAGCTCTCTGCAGAAGAACTAGATGCACAGTTGGATGCTTATAATGCCAGGGTAAGTGTGGGTGCTCAATCAGTCCTTATCTGGAAATGGAAGGGTTAGCTCTCAATGGCTGCACAGAAAAGAGTGGAGTATTTATCATAACACAGAACCAAAAAAGCCTCCTTGAGGCTAAGCAGTTCTTGTAGTTAACTTCATTCCCCGAAATGCTCCACCAGCTGCTCTTTCTTATGATTGAGAAACAGCCATCTCTGGGGTGGGGACATTCTGCAACATCCAGGACCAGTTTTTCAAACAGGCTAGGTGTCCACTTGTGCTAGACTCTCACATGTAATTGCACACTGCATTTTGCACATCCTGGGAACACATGAATGAACGCAAAACTGCACATCTAACTTACTTTAAATATGTATTTAACATCTTATGGGTGAGTGAAGGGCTGGGAAAACTAACAAGCCTGAGTTGGTGTTGCTCTTGTGATGAGGGGTGATGGGGAATGGTTGTATTTATAGGTGGTACCTCCATTGCCCTGTACACCAGTAATAAAGAATCAGTAATAGAAACAGAGAGGCAAACCAACCAGACTAGTCTGTTGAGACTGCTAGGGAAAGTGGGAGCAGGATATGGCTGTTGTCAAGGGAGGAAGCAGGACCCATGTATAAACCATCTGATGTAATTAATAAATCCAAAGGCTGCATAGCTTAAATTTGCTAAAGAGCAGGTGATGAAGTGTGTTGGGGGGGATTCCCATTGGCTGAGCCATATGAAATACCTCCTGGCCTAAGGCTGTTGGGTGACAAACTTACTGTACCATTGACCATCTAAAAAACCAGTCATGGATAACTGGGGTGTACCTGAAGATTGAAGGGAGCAGGTTTGGCCGTTTAGCATAATCAGAAAGTATTCCTGTCAGCTACTGTCAGTAAGATTCACTCACCACTGGTAAAATAATAAGAACATTAGAGAGGCCGTACCGGGTCAGACCAAAGGTCCATCTAGCCCAGTATCTGTCTACCGACAGTGGCCAATGCCAGGTGCCCCTGAGGGAGTGAACCTAACAGGCAATGATCAAGTGATCTCTCTCCTGCCATCCATCTCCATCCTCTGACGAACAGAGGCTAGGGACACCCTTCTTACCCATCCTGGCTAATAGCCATTTATGGACTTAGCCACCATGAATTTATCCAGTCCCCTTTTAAACATTGTTATAGTCCTAGCCTTCACAACCTCCTCAGGTAAGGAGTTCCACAAGTTGACTGTGCGCTGCGTGAAGAAGAACTTCCTTTTATTTGTTTTAAACCTGCTGCCTATTAATTTCATTTGGTGACCCCTAGTTCTTGTATTATGAGAATAAGTAAATAACTTTTCCTTATCCACTTTCTCAACATCACTCATGATTTTATATACCTCTATCATGTCCCCCCTTAGTCTTCTCTTTTCCAAACTGAAGAGTCCTAGCCTCTTTAATCTTTCCTCATATTTTTTCCAATGTGCATTACTTTACATTTATCCACATTAAATTTCATTTGCCATTTTGTTGCCCAAAACAAATGTTGCCCAAAACATATGTTCTTATGTTCTTATCCTGCGGGGCGGGAGGCGGAGGGACCCCGGCCCCATAGCCCAAAAACAAATGGAAGAAATGTGCTTAGAAAATCACTCAGTATCTAGAAGATGAAGCAGCAATAAGCAGTATTATGGGCTTATAAAGGGCAAATCTCGATAGACAAACCTGATTGCTTTCTCTGATAGAACTACAAAAATAGCATTGGGGGAAATGCAGTAGGCATGGTCTCATGGGATTTTAATAAAGAATTGAAAAAACTCATAAATCTCAGTTGGAAAACTTGGCTTGGAAACTGGCTCAAACCAAAACACAGGATCACAAGCAACAGAGTAGGTAGTTGAGAGGGCATTTCTGGTGATTGATCCAGGTTGGGACCAGTGTTGCTGAAACTCTCCCAGTGATACTGAAATAAGACGAGGGAAAATGATACAAAGGGACCTAGAGATTAGAATCATGGCTGCAAGAGACTGAATGGTGGATGGGCAGGAGTCTGACAACATGACCAATACAATTTTGGGCTTGCCTATGCAAAACTGTCAGGTTAAAGGCCAGGTTTATGCTCCAAAGCAGTAGTTTTCAACCTATATACCATTGTGGGCCACATATGCATCTCTGTGTTATGTGGGCCACATTCACACAATATATATATACACTATTGGTATGGCCCTGAGGATGTCCCATGGGCCACAATTGTGTGCTGATTGAGCCACAAGCAGCCCACATGTTGAGAACCACTGCGCCAAAGTTGTCAGTCAGGTATGATGATGTGTGATCCCTGACAGTTATACCAGCAGCACTTTTGCCAACATAGCTTATTTTGCTCAGGGGCAAGAATCAGCTAAATCATCAAAAGTGCCATTTTGCCAATGTAAGCTGCAGCCTAGTAGGCGCGTATTGCCAGTACAGAACAGACCTGGCCAAAGTGGGGAGGTGATAGGTGGGATCCAGCGTGTCCCATAGAATATCCTGAATGGAATGAATTTGTTTCAGCATTGTGCTTTAGAATCAGTTATTTTACAGAAATAATTATTTCTCATCCTGGTTGCAAAGAGAATATTAAATTGTGAACTGAATGCTCATTGATGCGGTGATGTCTACTTGAGTCTGCAGATGGTCTGAAAAAATAACATTGAGAGGCACGAACTGTCCTAGTCATCTCAAACTATCTGTGAACCCTAACCACTGTTTAAATGTCAACTTTGTACTGCTGATCACTGCAGCAAAAACATGTGCCTATCATATGCTGATCTCACAGTTCCTCTCAGGCATCCTCGGGATGTTAAGAGTTCCACCTGAACCTTACCCAGCTGCCAAAACAAGATTCTCCTTGCAATTTCAGTAGGCTGTTATGTGAGGTCACTACAAAAATCTGCAGCACATTGAAAACTGGTAACATTAACATGAATTTAATATCAACATACAGCACAGGACCTACCATATTGACTATTCATTTTTCATAATTTAAGATCCTACATTTGAGAGTATATCCCACAGCTTACCAATTTAAACTATAAGGAACAGAATGAAATTAGAGGTGATTGGGGAGAAGGAGAGACTTAAGCAGAACAGGAAAAAAAAAATGGAGTGAGACATACTAAGCTGTAGAAAATATACAGTGGAGAGCAACTATGTATGTGCAGGAAAACAAAGGTCTGTAATAGAAATGGACACAGATTTAATATAATTAATTTTAAAATGTACCATGTTAAACTGGTACAAATCTCTAATACATTTAAACCAGTTTGACCCTTTCTTATCTAGTAGCTTGCTATGTTCCACTGGCTTAACGAGAGTATTAAATCGATCTAGTTAAAATGGTGCACTTTTCTAGTGTAGAAACGCCTAACTCCATCTGATAGACCTATATTTTAACAGTAAAGTTTCCTTGAGACCCACTGGAAAGCTTTTTCTTCCTGTTCTGTCTTGCAGCACTGTCAATAACAGAGCTTCTCTCTTCTTTTAGATGGACACCAGTTAAAACAGTGAGCACATCCCCTGCATGGAAAGGACTCCAGACATCTCATTCCATGCTCTCCGGAGGGAGGGGTGTATGACTGTGGCCACTAATATCAAGGATGGAATTTGTTTTACTTTATGTTTTGGAATAGGTTTTAAACTCATGTAAAGGTTTTTTTTTAATTCTGAAACAGATCTGTTTTGTACCGAGTTATTTTTGGGATAAATTTTACTGGTTGCCTGTTGGGCTGAGGTGGTTTTTTCACCTTTGCCGTAATAAAATAGAAATGTGTCTAGAGCTGTAAATGTCTGCTTCATGTTGCAGCTGGAATCAAGGGATGGAGCCTGGCCTGGGGCTGCAGGAATGTGAATGTGGTGGGTAAGGGTCAGGGGAATTGGTATGCAGGCCCATTTCTAAATGTTGGTGTCAACTCACTCTCCTCTGAGGAAGGGGGGGGGGGTTGCTGTTCTGCCTCAGATCTTCGCTGTCCCCACAGTGTGAGTGGTGGCCTGTAAACTGTGCACACCAACTTCCCTGTGCTGAGTACATCTTCTGGGTAGCTGCACAATCAAATATTGCTCTATTTACACATCTGCCTGAAAAGAAATGAAGAGTCACTCCAGTGTAACGAGTTAATAAAAGGTGCACAAACCTCCTTGCTGGTTTCTGGGAGGAGGTGAAATTCTTGTTGAAGTTGTTTTGTATTTAACACTTGGTTCCAAAGTTCAGTGCTTGTCCCACCTCTTCAGTATTTTTACTGTAAACAGTTGCTGTGCAAATTCAGTGACTCCAAAATGCCAAGTAAAGATTTAGTCTTTCAACTATCAATTCCCTATTGAATTATTTCTATAAATGGCTTTGGTGTCTGATTAACAAACTTCTAGCAAAATCTACTGGTAGCTGGGCCTGGGAAAGAGCTACTTTCAAGTTCTTTTGGGAGATGCAGTGAAGGAAACCTCAGCTTGTATGTGTCTAAAAGCAAACCTGGCTGATAAGTTACAGGACACCTTCTACCTTCCCAGTAGTGTTCATATTGGAGAATGCTAAACCTAGAAATCAGAAGAAAGCAAATCATACACATGGCCCTTGTGCCAATGCAACCATGAGCACTTCGTTTGGACTTAAATCTTCGTGCCTCTAGGCCCAACATGTGATCATTAAGTGACAAACTATGAGGCCTTTTCTAGACTTGCAAGGTTAGAGATGAGAACTTCTGCATCATTGGGGGGAAGTCAGGTATGGGAAGTGGTATCACTATTGTTCATGTACTCCACAGCTAAAATAAGCAATGAGAGTTAAGTACAGGTTTCAGAGTATCAGCCGTATTAGTCTGTATCTGCAAAAAGAACAAGAGTACTTGTGGCACCTTAGAGACTAACATTTATTTGAGCATAAGCTTTCGTGGGCTACAGCCCACTTCATCGGATATATCTTCCTACTGTATTTTCCACTGCATGCATCTAAGGTGCCACAAGTACTCCTGTTCTTTTTTTGAGAGTTAAGTAGACAGTTTTCAGCATGGACAAGTTGAGTGTGTGCCCTAGGCATGAGATTGAGATCCCCACCCCAAATGACATTTTTTTTTAAAGACAGCTCAATCTATGTTACAGATACAGCACTGAGCTAAGAGGTGAAAACATTATCTAAAAGTTGTATCTGTACTGAGACATAGGCACCCAGGTTTGCCAAGCCTGCCTCTGAGCATCCACACTGCAGAATTGCATGACTCATACCTGTGCAGCTGCATCCATACTGGTGCCTCAGTTACCTGGATTTGGCACTAGGATTTCTGCAAATGTATTCCTAGAGTGGGTCAACAGACACTAAGTACCCTAGAATTGTTTTGCAATGTATTGTTGGAAAACTTGGACCTGTCTTTTGGGCCTCTGCAGAAGTGTTCTTAGCCTACCACCATACTTAATGGAGGCACTTCCAGCTCTGCATGCTCTTTAGTTGTTTGTTCCAGCTAGTGCTAAGGGATGTATGCAGCACAGAGATGAGCTGTTCCTGATTGTGGCTGTGCTGTTAGTGCAGCAGGATGTAGGTAGAGGCTATGGGACACAAAGGATGGCATTTTATCAGGGGTTGCTGAGCTGTGGAAAGTAGTGGTGCATCTTGGAGAGGTCATGCATATTGGATGACAGAGTGCAGACAGCTGATGCTTGCTTGATCATTGTGGATTCCCCAAATACACAGCATGCTGCAGGACAACTAGCACAGTGAGGTAGGATATCATCATGGAGACCTGAGATGAGCAACAGTGACTCTAGATTAACTTCTACATGAGGAAGATCTTCATGGAGCTGGGTACCTATATCCCCACCCAGGTAAGCAAGCCTAGGTTCAAAACACACAAGACCAGCTATAAGGGTTGTGTAAGGACAGTAGGGAAGCAGGGCTAAAACCTGGGTAAGAGCTTGGGTGAGCCTGCATGTAAGACACCCTGAGACAAGGATGGGGAAGTGGGAACTGGCCGGGCTCACTGCATGGGACAGACACTCCCTCAGACAAAGGGAGCTGAAAAGGGGTAGACTCAGTGCATCCGCACAGGCATATAATGCTGGCAAAGGGGGAACATCCCACCAAGCTGAGCCTCCTGAGATTTCCAGCAGGGGACAAAGGTATTTGGGAGCTTCCCTATGCCTGAAGAGCACAGGGGAATACTGACCCCTGCTTCCCCTCAGAAAAGGGGCTTTGGGATCCCCTTGCACCCTCTCAAGGGGACTATGGAAATTCACTGTGCACTAATCCCCACTGTGAGCAGGGGCTACTCTCTCCCCCCAGGATGGAACATAGATGTGCTCACAGGCCCTTAGCTACCAACTTCCCTTCAACTATACTGGGGCAATGGGGAGGCTGGGAGCAGGATGAGCTGCCTCTCAGCTGTGCCCCCTCACTGACCCTTTCTAAAACAGCAGGGGGAAAAAAATCAACAAAACAACATTAAAGGGGAATTTTAACTCATTTCCTTCTAGAAGGTGAAAGGCAGCCAGGGCCACCCAGAGGATTCAGGGGGCCTGGGGCAAAGCGGGGGAGCTGTGGTGCTTGTACTCACCCAGTGGCGGTCCGGGTCTTCGGCAGCACTGAAGTGCACCCCGCCGCCAAAATGCCACTGAAGAGCTGGACTGGGGCCGGGCCAGGGCTCGTGGGGCCTATTGCCCCACTTGCCTAGGGTGACCAGATGTCCCAATTTTATAGGGACAGTCCCTATTTTTGGGTCTTTTTCTTATAGAGGCTCCTATTACCCCCCACCCATCCCGATTTTTCACATTTGCTGTCTGATCACCCTACACTTTCCCCCTTAGGCAGCAGCTGAAAACGAACCCGAACAAGGAATGGAGCAACCAAAGCAGGGTCCGCAGAGAACCAGGGAGGGCGGAGTTAAGGGACCCCCCCCAGGGCCGCCCAGAGGGGGGGGGGCAAAGGGGGCAATTTGCCCCGGGCCCCAGGCTCCGCAGGGGCCCCCAAGAGAACAGCGGAGGCTCCCGCCTCCGCCCCTCTCCTGGAGCCTCAGCGCTTGATGTCTCCGGGGAGCCCCTGAGCCCCGCCCTGCTCAGAGCCGCGTGGGGAGGGGGCGGGGCTGGGAGCTCCGCTCCCTCCGCTCGGTGTGGAGCTCCCAGCCCCGCCCCCTCCCCACGCGGCTCGGAGCGGGACGGAGCTCAGGCCCCGCCAGCCACACGCTGCCGCTGTTCCGGCGAGGCGCTGAGACTCCGGGCGAGGAGGGAGCCGGGGGTAAGAGGCTGGGGCTGGGGCTGGGGCCGGGGCGGGGGGGAAGCGGGACTGGCCGCCGAAGCGCAGCCCGGTCTTCGGCGGCGGGGGGCCCCTTCCGTTCCGGGACCCGCCGCCGAAGTGCACCGAAGACCCGTGGCGGGGACCCACCCCCGCCGCCGCACTTCGGCGGCGGGTCCCGCTTCGGCGGTAATTCGGCGGCGGGTCCCGGAACGGAAGGGCCCCCCGCCGCCGAAGACCCCGGAATCCTCTGGGCGGCCCGGCCCCCCCCCGAACTGTGTCCTGGCGGCGAGGGAAGAGGCTCTAGGCCCTTGGTGCGCGTGAGGGGCTGCCCCGTCCGCCACGTGCCCCCAGGCGCGGTCAGCAGCAGGGACCAGCCCCAGCTAAACTCCCGCCCAGCGGTCTCCGTCTTCCCGCCGGGGGTGATGTCATCCTCGTCAGAGGGCGGGGGTTCTATGCTCCCGGTCCCGCCCATCAGCCCTAGGGCTTCCGCTAACAAGCCGGAAGTCCCGCGCTCGCTAGTCAGGAGGGTAACGGCGCCTCTGGAGACGCTCTATCCAGGATCCGAACTCTATCATTGTTACCGTCGGTCGCGCGCCCCTCACGCTCTTCTCTGGCCAATCAGCGCGGCGAGGCCTGCTCGGAAGTGAGGCACTGGGCTCTGTCCTGTTATAACGGGAAGTGACGGCAGAGTCCCGGAAGTGCGGGGGCGCGCGCGGAGGTGGCTGGGCGGATCCGGGTGGCGTTGTCACAGCAGCGCGAGGAGGCGAACGGGCCGGGTAGGGTGGGGCTGGGATGCGCGGGCGGGGCGGGCCCGAGCTGCGGTGCTTCTCGGCCCCCGGGTCGGAGGGGGCGCGGCGGTGGAGGGCCCCCTTGTCGGGCACGGGCCGGGCGTCCCCGCCGCTGCCGCGTTCCCGGCTGGGCCGCCCCGCTGGTGCCGCGCCCTCGTCACGAGCCTGGCGTGACACGTGCTCGGCCTGCTGCCCGCGCGGTGCGAGGCCCCTGTCCGGCCCGCAGGGAGCAGCAGCCGGAGGGAGGCCCTGGAGCGGCTAGTTCGGGATCCCGGTGACAGCCAGGAGCGCGCGGGGCGGTGAGCAGCCCCGGCAGTGGCCTTTGTGGGCTGGTGCTTGGGAACAGCGGGTACTTCCTTGTCTCTGGTAGCTGCCCTAGTTGGCGTCATAGCTAGAGTTCAAAGGAGGGCGAGGGAGGGGCGCCTGGACTTTGACTGTCTCAAAAAAAAATCCTTTTGGCTGCCTTGAAACATCAGGAATATAAAGTTATCTTGGCCGTTTTGCTGGAAACTTCTTTTGACAGCCTCGATACATGAAGTGGGTGCATCCAAAAGCCTTCCTTGAAGGAGTTGGGTTGCTCATTAATCTCATTTTCCAGCTGTTTCTTGGCTGTGAATTAAATACCCTTTAACCGTTTCCCTTCTCAGTTAATCAGGTTTGTTTTTAGGGAATGTGTAGTTCTGCAATCATCCAGAGTGTTCAGAGACAGAATATCAAACAGAATTCTTAATATAAGATCTGTAGAAGCTTTTTACACGATTTTTATGTACCATAAAGGACACTAACTCAGTGCGTCCGACGAAGTGGGTATTCACCCACAAAAGCTCATGCTCCAATACGTCTGTTAGTCTATAAGGTGCCACAGGACTCTCTGCTGCTTTTATAGATCCAGACTAACACGGCCGCCCCTCTGATACTAACTTGGTGTTTTCCCTTTGTAGCTTATCTTTAGTACCTGGAGCGGAGAGAGGCCATACACATGAGTATGAATTCCCCCCACTTTACAGCACAGTCTTTAGAGTACTGATGGTGGAGTCTTTTAAAAACTGGTGCAATGGTGTGGGAGGAGCAAATTAAAACTTGTTGCTAGACTTCAATGGGAGGAGGTCTCTGGACTGCTAGGGTGTTAGACTCAGAGCATTTGTGTATGGGAAACTGCTTTATGATGGCTCATTACTGCTGTGTGCTGCTGTTCTTAGATTCAGAATTGATCTTAGTGGCAACCTGCTTTTCTGAGCATCATTTAATAAGTGCAGTGAATGTTCATATCCTTGTACTTCCCAACCAGCTAGGTGCTCTCCTAGCCTCCCTCAAATGTGGGGTATTTTCACTGCTTGCTTTTGGATTGCGCTGGTTATGGGAAATCTGGAAGTGGTTTCCCTTTGTTGCCTTCCTGCTTTGTTAGAATGGTTAAAGTAAGTCCCACTGTTTCTTCTGTAATGCCAGACACAGTGCATTTCAAAGCAGATATGCATGAAGAGTATGCAGTTTGGTTGTTAAGATACCTGATGTACCTGCTTCCAGTGTGTGAAAGCCCCATCAGAAGATTGTGGGGGAGGGAGAGGATGATGGCTTCCATGGTTTTCCCGACTCTTTCCTAACAGCTCTGAAAATGGCAGCTTCCCTTTTTTTAAACTAAATATATGAAATTGCGGTAGTGCTGGCCACAGCTCAGCATAGTATAGGAAGTGCTGTGTAAGCATTCTCTACACAGTTCTGTTGATGTTTTTCAAGCTTCACCTGCAGCACACCCTCCTAATACAGCCGTATGGCTCTCAGCAACCTGAAGCACCTATATTCTGGCTTAAACTTCAATTATAGTCCAGAATGCTCTGTTGTTTCAGTCCTGTTTCCCAGAATTCTTGCAGTGCACCTCAGTCCTAATATTCAGAACCCCAATTATTCTAGCCCTGTACTAGTTGTACCACCTATGGAACAATAAGGCCATCAAAATAAGCAATAAGCTGCCTATTGGCAGTTGCACTTACAACAGTTTTACATGGTTGTGAGATATTGGCAACATATTGCTGCTACCTTAGGAAACTTCCATATGGGCCGTATTTGTTCCAGTTGACCCTGCAAATGGTGTGACAAAATTCCCAGTTTCAAAATCCTTAATCATTTTTGGATGTCAGGCATTCAAAGCATGCTCATTAAAACTCAGCTGCATTGGTTTTGGAATCTCACTTGTATGGGCCAACTCATGAGTACCCAAGACCATGTTTTATGGTCAAATAATGCAAGGCATCTGTTCTCATGGTGGCCTGTACAAACAGTATAAAAACCCAATAAAGTCAAACTTGAAAGCATATCAGGTTGACCCCCATCAGTTGGGAAGCTAGAGCCCATGACAGAGCAAGGTGGTAGCAGATTTGTCATGATGTTGTTAACCTTTTTGACGCAAGGTGTGTTAACACTGTATGTGAAAAATGTGAACAGTGCACAGCAAAGATACAAGAATCTGCAATGGTCATGGACAATCTTGTCTGTTCCACATGTAACCAGGTTTCTGTTTTTTGCATTGGTCTGACCTTGCGTATATCATTCACCTATAGGGTTTGTAGAATCCCCTTATGTCGACATGAGACTCCATCATCATCAGTTGTACCACACTGTGGGGTGGCATTGTAATGTTTCCAATAGGGAAATAAGCAAAGACCCTCCACACTTCTTGATTTTATTCTTGTCAATATGTGCAGCTGTCTCTCATGATGAAAAGCTTGTGCACTAACTGGTGTCACTAACCAGACTGCAGCATGCACAGAATTCAGACAGTTACCACTACTCAGTACAGGACTACAAGAACTCTTAATGGGGAGCACAGCTAATAGTCATCTTCCATTGAGTGCTAAGGGTCTTGACATGACTGACTGACTGCTCCCCACTTGCTGAGTGTTATCGAGTGTACTTACTGCAGCCCCAAGCTGGGTCATAAAGAGATCATAAGAATGGCCATACTGGGTCAGACCAATGGTCCATTTACCTTAATATCCTGTCTTCCAACAGTGGCTAGTCCCAGATGCTTCAGAGAGAGTAAAGAGAGTAAGGCAATTTAGTGAGTGATCCAAACCGTGTAGTCCAGTCCAACTTCTGGCGGTCAGAAGCTTCTTGGACACTTGGATCCAAACTGCAGCATGCCTGAGGAGATGCAGGGCATTTGTGGAGTCCTTTCATTATTCCTGATGACTGGGCAGTGGGTGGACCTGAAGCCTCCAGATAAGCTGGGAATCCTGACAGTTGGAATTCTGCAGTAACTTTGTGCCAGGGCATAAGAGGGGCTTTCCCTGTGGGATGATCAGCCTCTAACTTTCCCTTTCTTCTGAATTCTTGTGGGTATGGGCTTGGGAGCAATTTATGTGAAATATCCTGTCAACCTGCCTGCTGGTGTTATTAGTCAGTCCTCATTTGCTCTCTTTGCCAGGTGACGCACCCATCCACGCTGCTGCCACCATGGGATAGCATGGTGATGAGCCCAAACTCACCTCTGACCCCCAGTCTCCCTCACTGAGCATAACACATTTACCCCCCAGGCCAACCAGAATTGTAGCTTGCTTGAAGGGACCTTCTGTCAAACTCAGTTATTACTTATTTGTATTCTAGTAGTGTCTAAGGGCTTTGACTGGGGATGCGGCCACAGAGCTTCTAATGTAGAGCATATAGTGTTAGTTGCTCTGTAGGGGTCTCTGTTCTGGGGATTGTTCGTGTAAAAGGCAGAAATTGGGGCATGTCTTTTCACCAGCAGATTTCTTGGGTAGCAGGGGCTGATGTCCTTCCTTGCAATACTGCTAGCTTCTTGGTTGCTACATCATTAATCAGGCTGTAACTAGTCAGGTTGCAGTTTCTTAGGAGCCTGGGTCTCTTTCTAGTGCTCATGTCCTGCCTGCTTAACCCTGGAGGAACTAACAGTTTGTAAGTTTTGAAACAGCAGGGCTCTTGGATAGACGGATAAAGACAGTAAGAGTTCCCTCTGCTGGGAAGTGATTCAGCCTGCTCCAATTTCTCACAAGCATTGTTCCTCTTTTGTGATCTCCAAGGTTCTGGATAGCATGAGGTGCATCTGGAGCCTTATGCAGCTGCATCATTGCTTGGAGCAAGACAGTCTAGAACCTGACTTTTCCAGAAGCAGTAGAGTCTGGGAGTTCTCTTCCCACTCAGAAGTGGCTTTAGCCAGCAACAGGCACGTATTATCCTGTTGTAGATAGTCGGACTCTCTCAGGAGCCTGGAGGCTCTTTAGCTGTGTTACAGATCAAGTTTGGTGACAGACTCTGGAAGATCCTGCCAAAACTGGCTTGAGGTTCTTCCCTACTGTAGACTCTTGGGTGTCATAAGGTGCCACAAGTACTCCTCATTCTTTTTGCTGAGACAGACTAACACGGCTACCACTCAGAAACCTATCGTCATGGTAAATGGTGATCTGTCTGTAGTTAAATATCTTTCTGGTTTGAACTTGCGGTTGAAAACTGCAACTTGGGGAAGTCCAAAGGAAGGTGATCAGAGATGGGATGCTAGGCTAGTGGGAGGTAATCCAGTGTTCAGGACAATGACAACGATCAGAAGGATTCTAAGACCAGGAAGAAAATGACAGTCCATGTTAGGCAATGGTTATGTTTTAGGTCCATTACAGCATCTGTAGGACAGAACCTTCTAACGGTGAGCATTTCCTAGGCAGCTAGGATCTGGAGGTGCCTGAGAAGGGAGTTTCCCTGCAATGCCTGTGGTTTGACCTGTGATCTGTCACACACTATCAATTATCACATCAGGACATTAGCGCCACTTAGCCAATAAAACGACTAATGTCCTTAGAAGAAGGAATTAAGATGTGGCGGGGGGGAGGCGCTGCCTCTCTTCTGCAGGAGGTCATGTGCCTGCTACACACGTTAGGCCTGTGCTCCTGATGGTATGGGACTCGTGAGCACAGGCCATAGGGTGGCTCTGGGAAGTTCAGTTGCAATTGATTCCTTGATTTTGGTTTGTCTAGCAATGTCACCCAGCAGGGGGCACCTGGAAATGAACAGCAAAGTGCCTGTTACCCTAAGGCCCCCACTATCCTCCTAACCCTGAACTGTGGTAAATGGCTTCTCTCTGAAGCCCAAAGGAAGAGGTCAGGGGCCTTGGGAAAAGCTTTGTGTGCCTGGAAGCCTCCTTCCTTTCTGGCTTGGTGCCTTTCCTGAAGAAGCAGTGGAGGAACTGTGACCTCAGGCATGTGCTTTTCAGTGTAGGTAGGAGTGCCTTGCTCCCCCCTCCCCCCCCCAGTACTTTGCAATGTACCTCTGCACCCCTCTACCCACACAAGGGTCTCACAGGCCTCCCCTCCCAAGAGCTCTGCTGCATTGTGTGGCTTCTGATTTATGATGTTACTGTTCTTAGCTCTGCCTGGGGGCCTTGCTGAAGAAACTGCAGCAGCATTACTCTTGTCCATTTCTTCTGAGGAGAGATGAGCCCTGTCCTGAGCTGCTGGGCGTTAACAGCCCTGACCTCCCAGGTGACTGGCGGGCTGGGGTTTGCTTTTCCCAGCTGTTATCTGCAGCAGCTTTTCCTGGCCTTAGAAATTCTCTAGTTTGTCAGTGTGAGAGGCAGGGAAAGGGCTGGTTCCTGTGTGGCTAATGGGATACTTCAATGGTCCTTAAAGTATTAATCCAGGCTCTCTGGTGTTCCCGTCCATCCATGCCAATGGGTCTAATTCTATAATGAGGGCAATTACAGGTGATGATTAGCAGAGCAGCACCTCTGTCCCCCTTGAGGCAGAATGCTTATTCAAAATGTGTCTGTTTTGGGGGCTGGGAGGTCTGGATGCTTGGGAAGATGGGGCCAGCTCCAGGCACCAGCAAAGTGCCTGGGACAGCCAGTAGAAAGGGGCGGCATGTCCGGGTCTTCGGTGGCAGCTCAAGCGCTCCGCTTTAGTCTTCGGCGGTGAGTCCTTCACTCAGTCTCTTCCTCTTCGGCAGCTCTTCAGGGGCTGCTCAATCAGGGTTTTTTTTTTGTTTTGTTTTTTCCCCCCAGCTGCTTGGGGAGGCAAAAAAGCTGGAGCCGGCCCTGCTGATGGAGACTAGGTGCTGCTAGGGGAGGGGAAAACACAGATACCCCAGCTGCTTTGTTGTGGGGTGAGCAAATGGGACACAGCTCCATGCTTGGGGTTCAGACAGAGGCTTGTCGAACTGGTTTCCTGCTCTGACCAATGCAAGACTGCTGCTGCTGGTGGCGGCAGCAGCTCTTCGGTAATGTCCAAAGCATGTGGACACACCCATGCAGAGCCAAGCCAGCTTCCGGAGTGGAGTGCAGGACTGGGAGGAGCTGCATTAGCACTGTGCTGGTCTGCTGTGTTTTGCGTTGAAATTCTGACAACTTTCAAGTGTCCAGCACTGGCCAGAGTGCAGATAGTGACCTTAGAGAGGCACTCTAACTGGGCCTCTTTAACAAGTGTCTGCAGGGGAGGTCACTTCTGGATTCGAGTTCTGCCTTTGGATAGCTTGGCCTCCTCCAGGTTCCCTTTGCTCTGACTTGAGGTTTAATTAGTGATTAATTATGACAACTCAAAGTGGAGGCTTCCCTTCCTCTGGTGTGAGGGGAATAGTTGGAGTTTGGGAGCAAATGGCTGCATCATCCACCCAGGAGAAACAGGAGACTCTCCCCCTGCAGTTCCGCAGTGCGTCTCAATGGCAGCTAATGGGAGACTATCTGCCTCTCCCTAGTCTCTTGTGAATAGCTCTTGTCAAACCTGATTTAGTTGTTGATGAAACTAAAGGTTGGTTGATAAAGGTAACTTTGTAGGTGTAATAGACTTTTGTAAAGTGTGAGAACTAGACAGCATGAGTGAAGCACATGTTAAATTAACTGGCTAACAGAGATCATGAAGTAGCTGTCAGTGGGGAATCATTAAGTGAGAGTATTTCTAGTGGACTTCAGCAGGGATCAGTTCTAGGTCTGATGCTCTTCAATATTTTTATAAAGGATCCCGAAATAAGTATAAAATCATTGTTGATAAAAACTTGTGGTGGAATGGTAATTGGGGAAAGGGCAGTCCTACGGAGTGATCTAGATCAGTGGTTCTCAACCGGGGGTACGCACAGGTCTTCCAGGGGGTACTAAACTCATCTAGATAGTTGCCTAGTTTTATAGCAGGCTACATAAAAAGCCCTAGCGAAGTCATCACAAACCACAATTTCATACAATGACTTGTTTATACTGTTCTATATACTACACACTGAAGTGCAAGTACAATATTTATGTTCCAATTAATTTATAATTCTATGGTAAACATCAAAAAGAAAACAATTTTTCAGTAGTAGTGGGCTATGACACTTCTGTGTATTTGACTGATTTTGTAAGCAGTAGTTTTTAAGTGAGGTGAAACTTGGGGGTTATGTAAGACAAATCAGACTCCTGAAAGGATTACAGTAGTCTGAAAGGTTGAGAGCCACTGATGTGGATCACTTGATAAGCTGGGCCCATTCAAAGAAAATTCATCAATACACCAAGTAAAAGGTCAGACATCTAGAAATAAAAAATGTAGGTCATACTTTTAAAATTGGTTACTGTATCTTGGAAAGCACTGACCCCGAAAAGGATTTAGGGGTCAGAGTGGACAAGCTCTCAGTGTGATGCTGCAGCAAAGAGCTAATGTAACCCTTGTTTGTCTAAACCAGGAGTAGTGAGTCGGAATGAGGAGGTGGTTTTTACCTCTGAGACTGATTCTAGTGTGTGTGGTTCTGGGGTCAACATTTTTTAAAAGGATGTTGAAAAACTGCAGAGGGTGCAGAAAGGAGCCACAAACAATGTGAGGGGTGGAGAAAATGCCTTAGAGTGAGACCAATCTTCTTATCTAATCCAGGAAAATGTGGTGTGTAAATATCTCGATGGAGAGAAAATACCAGCTACTAAAAGTCTCTTTAATCTAGCAGAGAAAGGCAGAACAAGAACCAATTGCTGGAAACTGAAGCCAGACAAACTTAGAATTAGAAATAAGGCAGCTTTTTAACAATGAGGTTGATTAACTATTGGAAGGTTAACCAATGGAAGTGGTGGATTTCATCTCTGGTCTTCAAATCCAGACTTAGATGGATGCCTTTTTAAAAGATGCATTAGCCAAACATATTATTGGGCTCAATACAGGGGAAACAGGTGAAAGGTGATATACCAGAGATCAGACATCTTCCCACCGAATTTGTAGATTAAGGCCAGAAGGGACCAGTAGATCATCTAGTCTGAAGAAGCCCTCTACAATGGAGCTGTGGCAGCAGAAGCATCTGCTCAGAGGCTGGGTCAATGCTGCCGATTGTGGAATATTAAGTGCAGACTGGCCATGGAAAGTTTTCTTGTTCATGCCCAAGAGCCACCTGCTTTCCATCCATCCCTGAGTTAGAAAACCTGTGTAAGAATAATCCTGAATGCTTTGGCTGTTCTCTCCTTGCCTTGTGATGTGATCCTGAGGCTTTTTTGTTGGGCTTTCTCAATACCAAATGCATCATGGACACCCTGTCAAGACGCTAGCTAAGCAACTCCATCCTCACTAGAGGAAGCTGCTCCATTCTTGATTGATTGCTTTCCTGTGGCTAGCCGGAGCAGGCAGAAAATCTCTACCTCAAGTCTGGAAGTGTTGAGTGAGCACCCTAGAGTGCTGTCTGAGAGTACACTGAAACTGCCACCCCAAAAAGCTAGTTCCTGGGAGCTTTGGCCAGCTTATCAGAAATGCACAGTTCTGTTCCCAGGTGGAGATTCTGTGCTTGTGCCATGCTTGGGTTTCTAGGCTCTTTGGTTGATTTTCAGGCCATGTAGGCAGCCGTATTTGGACCTGAGAGCCCTGGCAGCTGGAACTTTCTCTTGTCTATTTTGATGGTCCTGCTAGGGCTGCTTCTCATGTAGCAGAGATATTCAGGAGGTGGCGGAGAACATCACAAATGGAGCAGAACTTTATGTAAGTCCCAAACAAGACTTACATAAAATAAGTGCAGTTAACATCCTGGTTGAATGTTTCACTGGAGTCCATCTAGCACCCCCACACGCTTCCCTTACCAAAACCTCCTCCCAAAGGAGTCGGGAAATGAATGGGTCCGGCTGAGCCCCCACTCTCCACCTGACTCACACCTGACATTGACATGTCTTTCTAGAATGCAATATATGCTGTTGTCACTCTCGTGTATCAGATGTGTAGTAGAAGAAACTAACTGATGTATAATCGCAGGGTGTCTCATGTCTGAGTTCTGGGAGCTTTTTCCTTGAGGTGATCTATTGGGGGAGTAGAAATGGAATAATTGATCTTTGGTTATGAAATATGTTGATTAGAAGGTTCATAGATTTTTAAGATCTGAAGGGACCATTATGATGATCGGGCCTGACACAGGCCAGAGAATCTCATAATTTCTGCATCAAACCCAGAACTTGTTTGAGCTATAGCATATCTTTCAAAAAATTAAAATAAAATATTGATTTTAAGACTTCAAATGAGTAAGAATCTTCATCTCTAGCTGAGTTTTCCCAGTGGCTAATTCCTTCACTGTTACATTGTGATCTGTGTCTCACCTGCATTTGTCTAGCTTCAACCTCCAGCCACTGGGTATCTGTGTAGAGGTGTTGTAGGTTTATGTAAGTCTATGTAGTCCTTACAAGGTTGTATTTAACTTGATTGAGCCTGGAGTATTTTTGTAGTAGATATGATGCAGTATATTGGAAATGGCTCCCTTGAATCGTGAACAGGATTTTATAATTGTCTTACCCATTTTGACATCTGCATCTATATATGCAAAATTTTAGGAGGCAAAATGAATGGATGGCAAGTCATGTAGGATGATAGGGAGTAATGAAGAATTTAGGGCAGGGGTTCTCAAACTTGGGGTTGGGACCCCTCAGGGGGTCACAAGGTGTCAGCTTCCGCCCCAAGCCCCTCTTTGCATCCAGCGTTTATAATGGTGTTAAATATATTAAGTGTTTAATTTATAAGGGGGGGGATCTCACTTAGAGGCTTGCTGTGTGAAAGGGGTCACCAGTACAAAAGTTTGAGAACCACTGATTTAGGGTATGTCTGCACCACAGCAGTACAGCTATGGTGCTGCAGTAGTCCTGTAATATAGACGCTTCCTACATTGACAGAAGGGGTTTTTCCATTGATGTATTTAACCAACCTCTCCAAGAGGTGGTGGCTAGGTTGACCTAGCTGAGTCTACACTGAGGGTTAAGTTGATCTTAACCACATTGCACAGGGAACAGCATTTTTCACAGCCTGAATAATGTAGCTAGGCTGATCTAATTTTTAAGTGTAGACCAGGCTAAAAGGTGGGGAAATGTCTGGATCCCTTCACTGCTTGTTTGTAAAATGTGATACTTCTGGAGTGTTTGTAGTTGGGGTGCCCACTACAGGGAAGCTTCAGACAGTCATGGGTTTTCAAAATCTTCACCATTAACTTTAAACTCTTCTGATATTTTTCTGAGGAAAACCTCGTCTTGGATGATGTGGCCCGTGAAGCTTGAGCGGGGGATTGTGGGGTGGGAGTTGAGAATGGCTTTTATAATGGGAATGGTGCTTCACCCTTAACGATGGCTACTTCACACACTGCTTCCTACTGCCTGTTCAGAAAGTGGCTGGAGACATGCACCATTGAGCCAAGTTAGTACAAATGCTGTTAATCCGATAGCTGCTGCTTTTCACTGGCCTTGCCTTGGCTCAGGCCTTTGGAAAGGACTGAATGTGAGATTGGCCAAGGCAGGTGCCTTTCCCTGCAATTTGGGGACAGCCAGTGCCCCTTTTTAGAACAGACTGATCCAGTTGCATTTTGAGCTACAGGCCTGTTGATCATCGCTGAGGCCTCTGGGACTTGGGCCAACAATGGAGCAGACATCTCTTCTTAGATAGACTTGAGTGCTGTAGGGAAGCAGAATGTAACACAGGCCCAGATCTACTCTTTGGGTTTCTCCACTCAGCTGTTCCTGTGGGTAGAAGGCTTATCTAATCACACTTCTCAAAAGGCTATCTGTTGTCCTAGCAATTTAACAAACAACATGCAGAGATTGACGTCTCCCCACCCCCTGGTGCAGTTGGGACTCCAGGGGTTAACCAAAGATTCTGCACTTGCTTGCCAAACTCTGACTCAGGTGCTCGTAAGAGGGCACATGCTGCAGAGAGCTAGGTGTTCTGGGAATGTCCTCCCCAATTCATTCCCCTGAGACAGCTAGCAAAACCTCCCACAGGCATTTGGGAACAAGAGTGCATTGAACTGAGCCCTCCGAAAGCTGGAGTTACTGGCCAGCTATCTGTGGGGAGCCCTGCTTTGGCTGAAGAAGGAATGAGGTGTCTATTGAAGAGCCCTGAGGACTTCTCAGCAGAAGGGCCTCTTGTGCAGGAAGCAGCTACATCAGGCCACTGATCCCATTTCCCACTCTCCCCTCCTAGGTGTAACTCACGTGTGTAAAGATGGCAGAGCAGGAGCCGACCACAGAGCAGCTGGCCCAGATTGCAGCAGAGAATGAGGAAGATGAACACTCAGTCAACTACAAACCACCTGCCCAGAAAAGCATCCAAGAGATCCAGGAGCTGGACAAGGATGATGAGAGTCTACGGAAATACAAGGAGGCTCTGCTGGGATCTGTCAGCGTAGCTACTGGTGAGTCCTGGTGTCATCTCAGAGCATGTGGTTCTATCTGCTACAACTTCAATGTCTGCACAAACAGCTATAACAGCCAAGACCTCTTTACACCTCTAACTGCTTCAGGCAGACACTAAGAACCCTCCCATCCTCCTCCTAGATCTCTCTTCATACATGCTGCAGAAAGCCCAGCTTTAACTCGAGGATGCAAATGACCAGTTGTGAGTAACCCTCCAACGAGGGCACTGCTAGCTGTCTGGTCTGCCAGTCTTTACCTGGCTAGCTTAAGTCAGTCATTGGTTCTTTGACTAAAGCTTGTGAGTCAATATCTTCTGGGATGTTACTTCTGAATGAAAGGTTCTGAGACATCTTTCCTCCCTGGGTATAAAACAAGGGGAACCCTGGATCTCTGCTCCAGGCAGGCCCATTCTTTCTAGTTCTTACCTGCTTCTTTGTGTTTCCAGGAACTGAGTGAAAGGAGAGAGAAGGATGTATATGGGTTGGGACCTGGGGCGGGGATGTCATTAGCACTTTTAGGACTTGTCTAACAGCCTCTTCTTCGTCTTAGATCCCAGTACTCCTAATGTGGTGGTGACCAAACTGACACTGGTCTGTGCCACTGCCCCTGGTCCTCTGGAGCTGGACCTGACAGGTAAGCAGGAGATGGGCACTGCGGTGTATCTTCCACGGGAGACAGACCTAGGCTTGCTCAGTGCAGACAATCAGGAGCTCTGGTGGGGGGCCAGGCCAGGTCCACTGTCCATTCTGACCTGGAGCCCAGAGGTGGAAGTGACCTGATGAAATGTGTATTTCCAAATATAACTTGCAGGGGGCCAGGCTCCTCCTGTGAGTTTGGGGCTTCCAGCCTGGTGGACAGTACTGCAGCCTCTCTGCTCCCTGTACCTGAACTGCAGTGTGAAGGGCCCCTAGCACAGTACCTTTCGGACTCCTGTTGGTTGTGCACATTCAGTCCTGCAAGCGCTACTTAGATGTTACCAGCTGGAGGAGCCCAGGAGCCACTTGGAAAGCACAGGCTAAAAGTGGCAATTCTTCAACAAAAAAACTTCATAAACAGATTCCAACGTGAAGCTGAAGAACTGGAATTAATTTGCAAACTGGACACCATCAGATTAGGCCTGAATAAAGACTGGGAGTGATTGGGTCATTACAAAACCTAAACCTAATTTCCCCAATACTAATTTCTCCCTACTGTTACTCACACCTTCTTGTCAACTTTCTGTAATGGGCCACTCTCTTACCACTTCAAAAGTTATTTTTCCTCCCTTGGTATCCTGCTGTAAATGATTTATCTCATTAGACTGACCTCATACTTGGTAAAGCAACTCCCATGCTTTCATGTATTCATACCTGCTCCTGTATTTTTCACTTCATGCATCTGATGAAATGGGTTCTAGCCCACGAAAGCTTATGCCCAAATAAATTTGTTAGTCTCTACGTTGCCACAAGGACTCCTTGTTGTTTTTGCTGATACAGACTAACACAGCTACCCCTCTGAAACCTGCTTTCCTAAAGTTAGGAAACCCATGGCCCTAATCCTGCCATAACTCCTCATTCCTCCTACCAAACTCTGCTCAGGCCAGGGGGGTGCAGGACTGAGCCCCAGGCTAAATGAAGTATTCCAAATTGCTCCACAAACAAGTTACTGTTGCCAGAACTCTCTTAAAAATACTGCCCCAAAATAAGCTGTTGAATGAAAGGCTTCCCTGGGTTCTAATCCATGGGGAATGTTGCACCAGCCTCCTCTAATGGCAAGAGGCTGGAATTACAGCATAACCAGTAGCTTCCTGATAATGGGACTGGCGGGCCCACTGGGATACCAGATTTTTAGTGTCAGAGCCAGGTCTCCAGGTTTCTCTGTTTGAGGATCACATTTCTTCCTGCTGATTCTGGGAAGAGGAGCTTGGTGTTGAGTCTCATTAGGAGAGCGAGTCATTCTGAAACTGAGCCATATCCTCTGGTGTGAATAGGTGGATTCCTTAGGGCTTGCATGGCCCAACTTAGAAATGGTGGTAGCTTCCAGTGTGGGTGGGTGCGAGGTGGTGAGATCCCTAAACGGGGACACCCATGAGTAAATCACATTCTCTTCCTTCCTGGGAGAAGAGCGGCTGGGATGCTCTCCCCTGTTGGGCTTTGCAGTCTTCTGTGGAAACCAAAGGCGTTAATGCAGGAGCTGGGGCAAGGGAGGACCCTGACATGAAGGAAGGGACACTTCCCCTGCCTGTAACCTCACACTTGTTTATATTCCAATAGCTACAGTTTCCGGTACAGGGCCCACCCCAAATGCATCCCACAGCACAGTCCCTAGGGAGTCTGAGCAAACTTCTCCCTTCTCTGTAGGTAACCTGGAAAGCTACAAGAAACAGTCATTTGTGCTGAAGGAGGGTGTGGAGTATCGGATAAAAATCTCCTTCCGGGTAAGAACTTTTGAGCGTCACTGACCCAAGCCTGTCTGAAAGAGGGAGGTCACCAATCCCAAGGGATGCATTGAGACACAGGCCCCTGCCCTTCCCCAGATATGGGGAGGGCGGTGGCCGCTCTGCTGTGAAGTCTTGTTTATCTCTACAGGTGAACAAGGAGATCGTGTCGGGGCTGAAGTACATTCAGCACACGTTCAGGAAAGGAGTGAAAAGTAAGTGCTTCCATTGTCCCAGACATTGCTTTGCAAGGGTGGGGTCTCCCAGCCAGGCCCACTGCAGTGAGATGTATGTGCCACCCCCACACTCCAGCTGGCTCTGGCATGGTGGGAGGAGACTCTTTACTTTTAGAACAGAGGAGTCGCAACCTTTTTCTTGCTGAGGCCCCCCTCAATATGCTATAAAAACGTCAGGGCCTTGGGGGGGGAGTGTGGGGGTCTGGGCCGGTGGTGGACCCTTGGGCATAGGCATAGTTTTACTTCTATTTGGGAGGTGGGGGGCAAGGGCTGGCGGGGCTCAAGCCAGCTCCGCACAGCAGGGTCCAGGGAGGCAGCACCACCTCCACCCCTTGACTCACTCAGGAGGCCACCCAGCCTGTCTGGGCTGTGGGGGGATGCAACTAAAAATATAACTCAAAGGGGGGACTCAGTTCAAAAAGTTTGAAAACTGCCCAGGATGCAGGTAGGGGGTAGCTAGGGGCTGTGCTAAGTGAGGCGAGTAGCTCAGGGTGCCAGGACGGGGTGGCTAGGGGCTGTGCTAAGTGAGGCGAGTAGCTCAGGGTGCCAGGACGGGGTAGCTAGGGGCTGTGCTAAGTGAGGCGAGTAGCTCAGGGTGCCAGGACGGGGTAGCTAGGGGCTGTGCTAAGTGAGGCGAGTAGCTCAGGGTGCCAGGACGGGGTAGCTAGGGGCTGTGCTAAGTGAGGCGAGTAGCTCAGGGTGCCAGGACGGGGTAGGACGGGGTGGCTAGGGGCTGTGCTAAGTGAGGCGAGTAGCTCAGGGTGCCAGGACGGGGTAGCTAGGGGCTGTGCTAAGTGAGGCGAGTAGCTCAGGGTGCCAGGACGGGGTAGCTAGGGGCTGTGCTAAGTGAGGCGAGTAGCTCAGGGTGCCAGGACGGGGTAGCTAGGGGCTGTGCTAAGTGAGGCGAGTAGCTCAGGGTGCCAGGACGGGGTAGCTAGGGGCTGTGCTAAGTGAGGCGAGTAGCTCAGGGTGCCAGGACGGGGTAGCTAGGGGCTGTGCTAAGTGAGGCGAGTAGCTCAGGGTGCCAGGACGGGGTAGCTAGGGGCTGTGCTAAGTGAGGCGAGTAGCTCAGGGTGCCAGGACGGGGTGGCTAGGGGCTGTGCTAAGTGAGGCGAGTAGCTCAGGGTGCCAGGACGGGGTGGCTAGGGGCTGTGCTAAGTGAGGCGAGTAGCTCAGGGTGCCAGGACGGGGTAGCTAGGGGCTGTGCTAAGTGAGGCGAGTAGCTCAGGGTGCCAGGACGGGGTAGCTAGGGGCTGTGCTAAGTGAGGCGAGTAGCTCAGGGTGCCAGGACGGGGTAGCTAGGGGCTGTGCTAAGTGAGGCGAGTAGCTCAGGGTGCCAGGACGGGGTAGCTAGGGGCTGTGCTAAGTGAGGCGAGTAGCTCAGGGTGCCAGGACGGGGTAGCTAGGGGCTGTGCTAAGTGAGGTGAGTAGCTCAGGGTGCCAGGACGGGGTAGCTAGGGGCTGTGCTAAGTGAGGTGAGTAGCTCAGGGTGCCAGGACGGGGTAGCTAGGGGCTGTGCTAAGTGAGGCGAGTAGCTCAGCGTGCGGGTTGGGAGGGTCCCAGTGTGGCTCCCAGCTTCAGCCCCATGCCACGCCTGGCTTCAGCGCTGGGGATCAGGGCACCGGGTTTCACCGGGGGGCTCCGCGGCCCCCCTGAAAGGGTTTGGGGACCCCCAGTTGAGAACCGCTGCTCATGTGCACCTTTGGCTCAGCACTGGCGGTGGGAAACTTCCTTCAGGCTCTGCTGCAGTGCAAGGGTCTGGATGATGTCAGTGGCTCCGGCTGCATTTGAGCTGATCGGCCTCGAATGAAGCAAAACTTAGTGCTGAACAAATAGCGGGTTCTTCCCCTCCTGTTGCTTGGCCTGCCGCACTGGGTGGGCGGGTGTCCCTCTCCATGTGGAAGGAGCTCAGCTAGCATGGAGTGTCTGAATTCTCTAGCTCTGAGCCCAGCTGTGTGCCTTCTGTGGGGAGGTGGCACGGTAGTCGGGAGGGGCTAGAATCTGTTCATGCAGTTCAGCATGAGTTCTGGGGAGGCTCATTCTTTTCCACCCCCACTCCTGTCTCTTTCCAGTTGACAAGACTGACTATATGGTTGGGAGCTATGGGCCCCGAGCAGAGGAGTACGAGTTCCTGACCCCCATGGAGGAAGCCCCAAAGGGTATGCTGGCCCGGGGCAGCTACAACATCAAATCCAAATTCACAGATGATGATAAGACTGACCATCTGTCCTGGGAGTGGAACCTGACCATCAAGAAGGAGTGGAAGGAGTAGCCCCTCCACAGGCCAGTCCCCAGAGAGAGAGTTAGCCAGGCAGTGGCTACAGTAGAAATCCCACCCTGTATCAAAGTGCTGACATTGGAACCTCACCTTCCCCTCCCATTTCTTAAGAAGAGCTCTCAGCTCAGTAACTCTCCCCCTCCCTCCCCCAGAGAATCACTGAACGGAGCTGACCAAACCATGCTGTCTGCATCTGACCTCCAGCCGCCTGCCTCGGGCATCTGTCCCCTAGGCCTCTCCACCACACACAGAAGTGGGAGTGCTTCCTGCCCTCCCAGGGCCCTGATCAGGGTCTTCTCCCGTTGCTGCATCTGACCTTTCTTCATTGGAATAAACCACAGGCAGGTGCTGAAGGAGAGGGACTCTCCAAGCTGCTCCCCACACATAGGGGGCTTTTCCTAGTGCTCCTGCTCTTAGGGTGGTGCCTCATTTTGGGTGGCTGAGGAATTGTGATGCCAGGCAGTCGCTGAACCTTTCTGTAGGCTAAAATCATGTCTGTGGCCTGCCCCGCCCCGCCCGTCCCCTCCAGGCAGTGTCTTGAATGCTGGCTGACAGCTTCATTTGTGGCTGTTTCCTGTAACCATGATGCCTTAATGTGTGTAACATGCATCCTCTAGGAAGGGGCCCTGACCTTGTTAGCTCCCACCCCATTGGTTTGTTAGCATGCTGCCCTCTCATCTCAGTCACTCTCATTGAATTGGTTTATTAGAAATGAGTCACAACTAACTTTGCTGCTGGCCTATTCTCCTGAGCCTACTGACCTGAGAGGAGGAGGGCTTGTGGCATCCTGTGCTGCTCCCAGTCCACACAGAGCCATCCTTGGGGATGTCCAGAAAAAGCCGTACTGGCAGAACTCTCCCACTTTCTGCTACGGAGGTGTTGGCCCTGTTAGTGTAGATCTCTCAACAGCCCAGTGCCTTCCTGTGTCTGCCCCAGCATCTTTCCTGTGGTGGGTACGGGAGTCATGAGTGCTGCTGTCACCGCCGAATTATTTCATTGGAGCCATTTTTTGGCTGTAAAGCACTGAAATGCCAGGGCAGCTCCTGCCCCATCTCTTGGTTTGGTTTTCGGCTGGGGGATAAATCAGTCCAGTTCTGCAGCTGCTTTCACAACCTGGTCAGAACAAAGAGCTTGCAATGGACAAATATTCAAGAGCAGTTAATGCCTTATGTATCAGTTCTGCCTTTGAAATCTCGTGCCTGGCCTGTCAGTATTTATTGCCTTGACAAGTAGACTCCATGTCTCCAGAGCAGTTCCTCTTCCCCTTGCATCCTCACAGCACTGCAGCCTGGCATCCCTAACACCCACACTGGCATGGTAGGCGGAGGGCAGGAACTCTCCAGGACCCTCTGGCTACTGGACAAGCATGTTCCAGCTCTGCAGCCATCTTCTCTGGTTGCTTTGATAACACTGATGTTGTACCAAACTGGGACCAAGTGTGTGTGGTTTTCCTGTAGCTACATCTTCTGCCCCAACTCTTCCTCTCCCCCTGCCCTTTAGAGAGAGATTTTTGTTAATTTGATTTGGTGCATTTTGTCTGTAAATCTTAGACCCAGATTAACAGATTTGGAATCATCTGCTTCCCCTTTTATGACAGTTAAATAAAATCTTCAAACTGACCCTGCGCTGTCCCTTTGAATCTTCTTACCTTCTGGAGACCTGGAAGAAGAGTAAGTGGCCTGTGAGAGAGGGACAGGCCTAGGACCCCAAGTTCACTAATTCCTTGTACACCAGCAGGTGCTGGGAAGGGCTTTCCCTGCAATGATCTTTGGAGGTGGTGGGAACAAAGATGGGGAAGGTGCTTCCCTAGGACTGTGCAGCTTCTCCCTTAACACTGTCCCCTTCACTGCTATTGCAAAGGTTTGTATGTAAAGAAAACCTGTCCCTTGCAATCAGCTCCTGCCTTTCCTGTGGCCTCCACTAAGGCAGCAGTGTTGGGGAGCAATGGTGTGTTTATATGGGACTATGCTCATACACGGTGCTTTCCAGGCAACCAAGAGGAGGAAGCCTGTGCACCAAGGAATTAGATATCTAAGAACCGAATGCAAGTGTCAGAGCAAAGTGCATTGCGGCAAGGAACAGTGAAGAAGTGAGCTCGTGGGAGGCGTGAAGAAATCTGGTGGGACTCGAGTGCCTGGGATGCAGGAGGACACGTACTGACTCGCCAGAGTGAAGTGCACAGCACCTTGAAGGTGAGGGCCAGGAGCTTGGAGCGATGCAATGGGAGTTGGTTGGGATTTGTGGAGCAGCACAGCTACCTTAGTCAAAAGATTGTGATGGGGGGAAGATGCAGGGGGAATTAATTTACCTGTGACAGAGCCACCCCCTTTTCTGCCCTTCATCTTAAGTGCTGCATGGTGTTCATGTGACAACTCTGAGCACCAAGGATGTGTCTCCATGAGCTCTTACTGTGTGGCAAGCTGGGGTGCAGGTCCAGTTCTATTGCTCTGGCTGTCTTAGTTTCCTCTGCTCACTCAGGCTGCTTCCTGGTCCTGCTGGATGAGGTGCCATCCCTGCTAGGTGGTGAACCTTGACTAATCTGCCAGTAGTGCAAAGGGTTACTGCAGTACTGAAATAGGCCTGATGTCAGTTATGGTAGCCAGCACCAGTGCAATAAACCCACCCATAGCTGGTTCTTACAGAACAAACTGCCTATAGGCAGTTGGTGGTAGGGTGAAATCCTGTCTGAGGCAATCTTAGTGTCTCCTGTGACAGTCTGTCCAAACTCTGGGCACAGAGAGTTCTGCTAGATTTTTTTTTGAGGGGAGGGCATGTTGGCTGTGACACTAAGGTGAAGGTACCCATCAGTTTAGACAAGAGAATTCTATTTCTATTCCATGTAGGTCTTTGTATCACCACCCCTGCGATAGCTGAGTGCCTGCGAGTTGTGCATTTTTATGTGACTGATGTGTCTGGGGAGAGCTGTATATGCACACCATGGAGAGGTTTGGTGGGGTTCTGTTTTTGTGAGTATTGCACCCTGCAGACCTTTTCCTGTGATCACTCCGGGGCATTGTGCAAATGGTTCTGCTGAACTTTCCACAGTGATGCCCAGAGGCCCTTCCTGAGAGCACAGAGCAGGTGAGGTCCCTAGTCAGAATTGGGATGCTGTTACCCCTCAGAGGGATCAGCTATTGAGGGGGGACCAACCAACCAACCTCCCTTCCTCACCCAGGAAGCCTCCATCTTGGCAAGTAGAGACTGTTCATGGCTGGTTAATACATCTGCTTAACTATTCCCTGTCCCTTTCATGAAGCAGAAGGCCTGAGGCAGAACTGTCCTGCTGCTCACTAGAGAGCCACCAGGGGGTGCTATTCCCCTGCCTGGCTCAGGACTGCTGCTGGCCCAAGGAGCGAGTGGCTGAGTCTTTCCTGACCATTTTGAACTGGAGTAAGTGGGTCCCTCGGTCAGCTGCTGGGTGCTGGTCTGAGCCCAGTCCCCTGGGCATGTGATTTCTATGCAGCGGAGATTCCAGTCTCCCAGGAGCCTGGCTTTTCAAACTCTGCTGTGGCTGAGTGTGCAAACCAGTGTAATATGGGTGTCTGCTGGCTTGGCTGTTTGCATCACAATGAGCCATGGTGCAGCTGAATGACTGCTCGGTCTCTGTGAAGGAACAGTTGCAGGCCTAAAGAAGAGATCTGTGTAAGCTCAAATGCTTGTCTCTGTCCAACAGAAGTTGGTCCATTAAAAGATACAACCTCACACCCCCCCCCCCGTCTGCTCAGCCTCAGGAAAGCAAAACTGCACCCCCTGCCACAAGCTAGGGGTGAGTGCGTATCTGCTGGAGTGGCAGCCTCGGAGGGTCAGTAGGCTGCAGGTGGGGGATGGGGGGGTTAAAACACTCAAGGGGGAGAGAACCAGCTTCTGGGAGCAGGGTGGGTCTCTTGAGGTGCTGGGTTGTAGAAGCCAGTCGGCATAGTGCAGTGCCTGTGGCACTGAGCTGGCAGTCAGGGTCCCTGCATTCTCATCCCAGCTCTGCCACTGACTTCCTCTGTTGATGGAAGTGAGCTGGTAGGTGCCCTCTTCTCTGAACCTTCTCTGAATGGCCATACTAGGTCAGACCAAAGGTCCCTCTAGCCCAGTGTCCTGTCTTCCAACAGTGGCCAATGCCAGGTGCCCCAGAGGGAATGAACAGAACAGAGAATCATAAAGTGATCCATCCCCTGTCGCCCATTCCCAGCTTCTGGCAAACCGAGGCTAGAGACACCATCCCTGCCCATTGTGGCCAATAGCCATTGATGGACCTTCCCTCATGAATTTATCTAGTTCTTTTTTTGAACCCTGTTATAGTCTTGGCCTTACAACATCCTCTGGCAAAGTTTTCCACAGGTTGACTGTGCGTTGTGTGAAGAAATACTTCTATTTGTTTTCAATTTGCTGCCTATTAATTTCATTCGGTGACCACTAGTTCTTGTGTTATGAGAAGGAGTAAATAACACTTACTTATTTACTTTCTCCACACCAGTCATGATTGTATAGACCAGCAGTAGGCAACCTATGGCATGCGTGCCGAAGGCGGCATGTGAGCTGATTTTCAGTGGCACTCGCACTGCCTGGGTCCTGGCCACCGGTCCAGGGGGCTCTGCATCTTTATTTAATTTTAAAGGAAGTTTCTTAAATGTTTTTAAAACCTTATTTACTTTACAACAATAGTTTAGTTATATATTATAGACTTATGGAAAGAGACCTAAAAATGTTAAAATGTATTACTGGCACGTGAAACCTTAAATTAGAGTGAATAAATAAACACTCCGCACACCACTTCTGAAAGGTTGCCGACCCCTGGTATAGACCACTTTCATATCCCCCTTAGTCATCTGTTTTCCAAGCTGAAAAGTCCCAGTTTTATTAATCTCTCCTCATATGGAAACTGTTCCATACCCCTAATCATTTTTGTTGTCCATTTCTGAACCTTTTCCAATTCCAATATTTCTTTTTTGAGATGGGGCAACCAGATCTGCATGCAGTATTCAAGATGTGGCTGTACCATGGATTTATATAGAAGCAATATATTTTGTCTTATTATCTATCCCTTTCTTAATGATTCCCAACATTCTGTTAGCTTTTTTGACCTCTGCTGCTCATTGAGTGGATGTTTTCAGAGAACTATGCACAATAACTCTGAGATCTTTCTTGAGTGTTAACAGCTAATTTAGACCCCATCCTTTTATATGTATAGTTGGGATTATGGAGATAAACCTATCATCTCATAGAGCTGGAAGGGACCCTGAAAGGTCATTGAGTCCAGCCCCCTGCCTTCACTAGCAGGACCAAGTACTGATTTTCTCCCAGATCCCTAAGTGGCCCCCTCAAGGATTGAACTCACAACCCTGGGTTTAGCAGGCCAATGCTCAAACCACTTAGCTATCCCTCCCTCCAACCTGCAGTATGTTGGATTTATCAACATTGAATTTCATCTGCCATTTTGTTGCCCAGTCACCTGGTTTTGAGAGATCCCTTTGTATCTCTTCACAGTCTGCTTTGGACTTTTATCTTGAGTAGTTTTGTATCATCTGCAAATTTTGCTATCTCAGTGTTTAACTCTTTTTCCAGATCATTTATGAATATATGAACTACTGCTGGTCCAAGTACAGATCCCTGGGGACACCACTATTTACCCCTCTCTGTTCTGAAAACTGACCATTTATTCCTACCCTTTGTTCGCTATTTTTTTATCCTGTTACTGATCCATGAGAGGACCTTCCCTCTTATCCCATGGCAGCTTACTTTGCTTAAGAGCCTTCGGTGAGGGACCTTGTCAAAGACTTTCTGAAAATCTAAATACACTATAAACACTGTATCCCCCATGTCCACATGCTTGTTGACCCCCTCAAAGAATTCTAGTAGATTGGTGAGGCATGATTTCGCTTTACAAAAACCATGTTGACTCTTCCCCAACAAATCATGTTCATCTATATTTCTGATAATTCTGTTTCAACCGGTTTGCCTGGTACTGAAGTTAGGCTTACAGGCCTATAATTGCCGGGATGACCTCTGGAACCTTTTTAAAAAATTGGCATCGCATTAGCTATCCTCCAGTCATGTGGTACAGAAGCTGACTTAAGTGATAGGTGTTATACCACAGTTAGTAGTTCTGCAGTTTCACATTTGAGTTCCTTCAGAACTCTTGGGTGATGCCATCTGGTCCTGGTGATTTATTACTGTTTAATTTATCAATTTGTTCCAACACCTCTTAATGACACCTCAATCTGGGACAGTTCCATCACCTAAAAAGAATGGCTCAGGTTTGGGAGTCCTCCCTCACATCCTTAGCCCGTGAAGACCAATGCAAAGAATTCATTTAGTTTCTCTGCAATGGCTTTATTGTCCTTGAGTGCTCCTTTAGCATCTTGTTGGTCCAGTGGCTCCATTGGTTGTTTACCTTTAGCAGGAAGCCAGCTTCTGATGTACTTAAAATTTGTTTTGCTATTTTTGAGTCTTTGGTTATCTGTTCTTCAAATTCTTTTGGTCCTTCCTAACTATATTTTTACACTTCAGTTGCCAGAGTTTATGCTCCTATTTTCTTCACTAGGATTTAACTTCCACTTTTTAAAGGGTGCTTTTTTGCCTCTCCCAGCTTCTTTTACTTTGTCGTTTAGCCATGGTGGCACTTTTTTGGTTCTTATTATGTTTTGTAATTTGAGCTATACATTTAAGTTGAACCTCTATTGTGGTGTCTTTAAAAAGTTTCCATGCAGCTAGCAGGGATTTCACTTTTGGCACTGTACCTTTTAATTTCTGTTTAACTAACTTCCTCATTTTTGTGTAGTTCCCCTTTCTGAAATTAAATGCTACTGTGGTGGGCTGCTGTGGTGTTTTCCCCACCACAGGGATGTTAAACTTAATTATATTGTGCTCACTATTACCAAGCGGTTCAGCTATATTTACCTCTTGGACCAGATCTTGTGTGCCACTTAGGACTAAATCAAGACTTGCCTTTCCTCTTGTGGCTTGTTCTGGTCAGTTACTTGGTTTCACAGATGGTTGAAAATGGATGGAGAGCTGATGCTAGAGGTCTTGAGTTGGAGCAGTTCCCCATAGCACATGCAACATCTTGAGCAGCAGATCTGTTCCCTCTAGCACAGTGGTTCTCAGCCAGGGGTACGCAGAGGTCTTCCGGGGCTACATCAACTCATCTAGATATTTGCCTAGTTTTACAACAGGCTACAAAAACACTAGCGAAGTCAGTACAAACTAAAATTTCATACAGACAATAACATGTGCTGCTATATATACTATACACTGAAATGCAAGTACAATATTTATATTCCAGTTGATTTGTAACTATATTATAAACAGGAGAAAGTAAGCAATTTTTCAATAATAGTGTGCTGTGACACTTTGTATTTTTATGTCTGAATTTTGTAAGCAAGTAGTTCTGAAGTGAGGTGAAACTTGGGGGTACACAAGACAAATCAGACTTCTGGAAGGAGTACAGTAGCCTGGAAAGATTGAGAGCCACTGCTGTAGCGGACAGTCTGCTTAGGGTGGGATGGTTCCCTTCCAGACTGGAAAGTTCTTGGGGCTTGTTTGGTTTGTTTCTCTTCCCCTCCCCAAGTGAAAATACTCAGATTCAAACTGACCAGTCTGTGTTCAGTGTGGCAGAGCATGGACAGAAGCTAAGTCTCTTGCTTGTATTTAGGCTGGTGGTGGAAGAACCCTGATTTGCAACCAGGGTTTGAGATCGCTGTCCTTCCTGCTTAATGGGAGAAGCACCAGGTCCTTTGGAGAGTGTCCATGACTCTTATAGTGAGGGTAGAGGGCAGCACGGTGTGGCCGTTGCTTAGCTATTGACACTGACCTGTTCTCAGTCTTCTAGTCTGGTTAAGGCTGGGCTGAGAGAAATCTTGAGTCTCCCTAAAAGGCTGTGATGAACCCTAGAGGGACATATCTAAGCTAGGTGTATGGGCAACAAGAAGGGAGATGAAATTCTATGTTGACAAATGTAAGGTGATGCTCTTTGGAGGAATGGTGTGAATTACTCCAACCCATTGCTGGATTCTAAATTAACTCTAGAAACCTCAGCTCACTGTGCAGCATGGTCAAAGATGGCAAACCAAGCATGAGGATGGATAAGGCATGGGATGGAAAAATACTGCAAATGCTGCCCAATAAATTGATGATACACCCTCCCTGAGGATATTGCATTAGACCAGGGGTCGGCAACCTTTCAGAAGTCTTAATTTATTCACTCTGATTTAAGGTTTCGCATGCCAGTAATACATTTTAACATTTTAGAAGGTCTCTTTCTATAAATCTATAATATATAATTAAACTATTGTATGTAAGGTAAATAAGGTTTTTAATGTTTAAGAAGCTTCATTTAAAATTAAATTAAAATGCAGAGCCCCCGGACTGGTGGCTAGGACCCAGGCAGTGTGAGTGCCACTGAAAATCAGCTTGCGTGCTGCCTTCGGCACGCGTGCCATAGGTTGCCTACCCCTGGATTAGATAGTGGGGGAGGCCAGAGATGCTGACCCTACTGATTAGCAGCCTGGAGCCACTGGAAAGATTGGGACTGACTAGAGCGTGTGTGATGCTGAATGGCACAGAGGTGGCCAACTTGCCCTTTTTCGGAAGCCTGAGGAGGGGAGTGTGAGAAGAGGATCCCAACAGGACCAGGGAAAGGCACAACATATGGATGATTCAGCAAAGCACCACACAAATCAGCCAGGAAGCGTTACACTCCCTTCGTAATTGGTCTTTCTGTGGCTGGCCTAGTTGTGAAAGGCTGGTGCCTTGCTCCTCTGTCTCTAGCTTGGGGACTGGCCTCTGTTGAACCGGTCCCAGTAAATGCACTCGACTCTTGGTGTATGTGACGAACTGGGAATGTTCTTGATGTTTTCTCTGAGTACGGTCTTGGTGCCTCAGGTTCCCCTATGCAGTTCTTAAGTATCTAGGTGGTGGGATAGGGGTGTAAGGGGCTGCAGAGCAAAGGGCCAGTGCACCTAAATGCCTGACACTGTCTCCTAGCAACTGATGGCCTGGGCCCCTCCTCTGCAAAGGTGCCAACTGAAGGTGTTGGAGACAGAGATAGGTGACCTCCTGGCCCGGGGAAAGAGACAAAGCCCAGAGAAGGAGGGGCTGGAGGGGGTTTTGAGTTTTGGAAGCTGGCTAGAAAGAGAGGGGGATGCCCCAGATGAACCTAGCTAAAGGGGGTCCTGCTATCTGTGCCTGCAAGACATGTCTTGGACTGTGTTCCTGTCGTCCAAATAAACCTTCTGCTTTACTGGCTGGCTGAGAGTCCTGGTGAATCGCAGGAAGCCAGGGGTGCAGGGCCTTGTGTTCCCCCACACTCTGACAGTGTACAAAGCAAGAGGAGTTTCTCTGCTCCTAGTGCTGCTGTTGTGATGTCCCATGGACTGGGTCAGAGCCAGTGCTGAGTCAGATGGAGAGAGCAGCTCCTAGATGCACAGTCTGTCCATGCATGAAAGGAGGCCTTTGTCCTGTGGGAGCTTCCTTGGCTGTGCTTAGCCCTACGTGCACCCTAGCTGGTGGTGAGGATGCTCTTCAAGGGCCTAATTTATCTTCAGCTGTTTGTTTTATGATGTGCCCTAGGGTTTCTGGTGCCCCCAGTGTAGTGAGACAGGTGGTTGCTCCTAGCTAGGTCACAGGGCCTCTCGACCTCTAATCTCTCTCCAGCTGTACCATTCTCACCACCCTTCCTGTGCTAGGCACAGCCCAAACCCTTGTCTCTGCTTTGTCCTGTTCACATGACTTTAATAAAGTCCTAAACCTGTTAGCTGTGGTAAACCAAGCTCCTGCCCTAGGCAGCGAGTGTGCCCTGATAGTAGGGCCTTCCCCATGTGCTCCGTTTCCAGCCTGCAGAACCAGTAATTCTTGCTTGTAGATTTCCTCTTAAGCTGCTCAAAAGGAGCAAATTTAGCTGACTAAGCTAAAGCAGTAGCAGCTGCACTCATAAGAATGGCAGTACTGGGTCAGACCAAAGGTCCATCTAGCCCAGTATCTGTCTACCGACAGTGGCCAATGCCAGGTGCCCAGAGGGAATGAACCTAACAGGCAATGATCAAGTGATCTCTCTCCTGCCATCCATCTCCATCCTCTGACGAACAGAGGCTAGGGACACCATTCTTACCCATCCTAGCTAATAGCCATTTATGGACTTAGCCACCATGAATTTATCCAGTCCCCTTTTAAACATCATTATAGTCCTAGCCTTCACAACCTCCTCAGGTAAGGAGTTCCACAAGTTGACTGTGCGCTGCGTGAAGAAGAACTTCCTTTTATTTGTTTTAAACCTGCTGCCTATTAATTTCATTTGGTGACTCCTAGTTCTTGTATTATGGGAATAAGTAAATAACTTTTCCATATCCACTTTCTCAACATCACTCATGATTTTATATACCTCTATCATATCCCCCCTTAGTCTTCTCTTTTCCAAGCTGAAGAGTCCTAGCCTCCTTAATCTTTCCTCATATGGGACCCTCTCCAAACCCCTAATCATTTTAGTTGCCCTTTTCTGAACCTTTTCTAGTGCTAGAATATCTTTTTTGAGGTGAGGAGACCACATCTGTATACAGTATTCGAGATGTGGGCGTACCATGGATTTATATAAGGGCAATAATATATTCTCAGTCTTATTCTCTATCCCCTTTTTAATGATTCCTAACATCCTGTTTGCTTTTTTGACCGCCTCTGCCCACTGTGTGGACATCTTCAGAGAACTATCCATGATGACACCAAGATCTTTTTCCTGACTCATTATAGCTAAATTAGCCCCCATCATGTTGTATGTATAGTTGGGGTTATTTTTTCCAATGTGCATTACTTTACATTTATCCACATTACATTTCATTTGCCATTTTGTTGCCCAATCACTTAGTTTTCAAGAGTGAGGCTGACACATTGCCCCACAACTCAGCAGTCCTTTGGCAGCAGGAAAATACACATACCTTTTGCTTCTGCCTGAGACCTCCTGACTCTCACAAGAGGCTTCAGCCAGGTCTTGTGCCCGGTGAGGATTTTTCCATTAGGCATAATCCTGGTTCAGTCAGTGTCTGTCCCTATCTGCGGTAAGTGCAGCTTCCTGAGATCTAGCAGGACCCAAGGCAGAGCCCCTACCCTCTCTGGGAAAGGAGAGTGGTTCTCAGGGCTTGGCCCATAGCTCCCAACCACTGTCCTGCATCTTGGAGCCCAGACAGGTTTGGATTTACAAAGGTATTAATTCATCATCTCCTCACACCTGCTCTAATCATTACCCTGTGCCCGTTTGGCTGTGCCTGAGCAGACACGCACACTGGTGCACACTGTGTTAGTCGTGGAGTGGTGGCAGTGTGCTGGGTGCTTTGCTGATAAGGAGAAAGACAAGGGTGGAAATCTGGCAAAACTCCCCTTAAAGTCAGTGGAGGCTGGATTCCACCAAAGCTCCTGACCCCAAGAAGCTTATCACACTACTCTATTTGCCTGACTCTCCCTGCATTTAAAGAATCTATGGAGTCCTTCCTCTGATACCAGGCAGGTCAGAATGAGGAATGCTGGGCTCACACCTGATTCCAAGCTTCCTAATGCACAGCAGCTCCCTCAGCTACCTGTGGAAGTAGTTTAATTATCCATAGAGTAACAGCTTAATAATTTGTGAGTCTTTAGAATCAGGGCTGGTAGGATGGGATCTCAGCAAGGAAGAAATGGGAGGAAAGTTGTATAGTAAGAAAGTGGTTTAGTTGCTTATCAGCCACTCAGCAGGGCATGGCCCTGGAGCTGTTGCAATGGGTGCTCCAGTGATGCTGTGTGGACTGGTGATATCCTCTGGATCCAGCCATTGCAATGGAAGGGAGATCTCATGCTCATTCAAGCAGGGGTGCCTCTCATCGGACTGGGGTGTTAATATAATCTCAAGCCCTCAAACTCTCCATCAGAGAGGCCCCTGAACACATGACCTGAGCCTGACCCTGCAGAGAGGACACCTGTGGAAACGGAACCAGGAAGGGATGGGGGTGCAGACTAGAAACTGCCCCTCCATTACCTCTCCTGGGGTCCAGGTGTGCCGAGATGACTACTCTGCCTTGTAGCTCGTTGTCAGAGAGGGGTTTCCAGGTGGGATGTAGGTTCTTGCTCAGATTGGCTCGGTGTATAACCACACTGCTCTGAGCTATAAGCCATGTGTGCAGACTTCCTGCTGAATACCAGACATAGCAATGGGCAGGCACAAAGTGCAGTGGGGCTTATATGCATGTCATTTTGCACTGTGGTTTTGCATGATTGATTCTGGTCTATAATTAAAAGAACCTTCTTTGACTCCTGTGAGATTTGCTGCAAGGGAGTGCCAGGGGCCTTCATTGCTGCATTAACTTCATTTGGGTTCTGTAATGTCTTTTGGGATTAAGGAATTTTGTACAATTTAATTCCTGGCTCTGTCTATACTCCACTGATGATTTCCAAAGTGCTGTAATTTACTGGGGGCTTTAAACAAATAAGGCAATGGCCTTGCCAGATGTATCGTGAGTTGAGATGTGAGAAGTGTCTGTGGCTGGAGTGAAGGCCTGGGTAAAGCCCACAGGAGTGCTGCACTCCTGGGGACCAGAACAAGCAGTTGCTGAAGAGGTTGATGCTTGGCACCATAAGTGTTGATTTGTTTTTGTGACTTGATTTAACTTCCCTTCCCCTTTAAGCCTGCTGGGCCTGGAGGTGGCAGGGAGTCGTCTCGCCCTCAGGAGCAAGACTGCCAATTGACCCAGGTTGTGCCTGTCTCCAGCTGAAGAATAGGGATAGTAGCAAGTCTGCAACTACATGCACTAAAGCAATTGGAAGCTTGAAACAATCAAGACTAGCTGCTGGGGCTCACTCTGGTAGCAAACCAAGGGGCTGCTTGTAAATCAGCTGTGCCTTAATTAAATAAAAGAGAACACAAAGCAAACCAGGGAAGATCAACTCCTCCTGCTGAACAATAGCGCTGGTGTTTGTTGGCAGCATCTTCTGCATTGGTTGTACAGATAAGTGGCCCTTATCTGTGCTTGTGTTCTCCTGAGAATTGGCTTTGCTGCACCTAGGAGTGAGGTGGCAATAAAACCCCTCTCATTCTGTTCCATTGTGTCTACAGCAGTGGCAAAGCAGAGGCCTGGGCAATTCCACCAATTGCAGCCAGCCAGCTCGCTCATGAGTGCTGGCTGATGTCTCAGGCTCTGAGCTTTGGGGCTGCCTAACAGCTAGGGCCACGTCCACCCAGAGCAAAGGAAGCAGTGCTGTGTTGAAATGGTGCAGGTTTGCACAATCAGGAAACAAACTGCTGATGCTTCCACCCTCCCAGAAACTGGTTTTTCCCAAAGTGAATGTGGTAATTGCAAGGCCTGGGTGCCAGGTGTGGGGCTTGCTAAGCTCTCAGGGGACCTGTGCCCACCCTAGTCGCCGTTGCTAGGGGATGGTAGCTGTGCCATGGGGCTTCCTCAATGGGGTGTGAAGGAGGTGTTGGGCTCTGCCTGGTTTGTTTGGGTTACATAGCATCATATCAGTAAAGATGTTGCTGCAGCAGGGCTGCTCCTCAGTGACTGCCCGTCCTGGCCCACTTATCAGTGCTGCCAGCATTGACCCCTCCAGGAAGCAGCTATTACTCGTGCCACATGCAAGGGGCTTGGCTTCTGAATGGAGTGAAACTATAAAGGGGTTGCAGTCCTGCTATGGTGATTAGTTCAGTTCCCTGCCTCCAGGGCTGGCTCCAGGGTTTTTCCGCCACAAGCAGGGAGCCGCAGTTCTGATTAGCAGCAGCTCCACCGCACCGCTTTCTTCTTCGGCAGCAGGTCCCTCTCGAGGGGAAGGACCTGCTGCCAAAGAGCCTGACATGCCGCCCCTTCCCTTTGGCTGCCCCAAGCACCTGCTTGCTGAGCTGGTGCCTGCAGCTGTCCCTGCCTGCCTCTCCCACTTCCCTTTTGTTGGCTGAGGAACAAGAGGTCCTATCTTCAACTTGTTGGCATTTGTCTGTAACATGATAGCTTTTGGATACTGCAGCAGATCCCCTCAAAAACTCCACAAAATGTTCTAGGCATCAGTATGTAAAACTCCACCCTTTGGTGACAGCTGGAAGGGGAAATGGGAGAGAACCAGACTCTCTGGCATCTGGTTAGCAAACTCAGCACCTTCAACCACCTCTCTGAGGGCAGTAGATTAAAAAACAGGTTGATGATAGGCCCTGACACCTTCCAGCATCACAACCCCCAAGACCCAGTTTAAAATGCTGATGCCTTGAATGACTTACCTTGCCCCCCTTGTCTGGGAGATAATAGATTTATTGGACCAACTTCTCCCAGACAGAAAGAAAAGAAATAATGATCATAGAACTGGAAGGGACCTTGAGGGCTCATTTAGTCCAGTCCCCTGCACTCAAGGCAGGACTAAGTATTATCTAGACCACCCCTGACAGGTGTTTGTCTAACCTGCTCTTAAAAATCCCCAATGATGGAGATTCCACAGCCTCCCTAGGCAATTTATTCCAGTGCTTAACTACCCTGACAGTTAAGAAGTGTTTCCTAATGTCCAACCTAAACCTCCCTTGCTGCAATTTAAGCCCATTGCTGCTTGTCCTATCCTCAGAGGTTAAGGTGGAGAGGGCATGAAGGGAGAATGGAGAACCCTGACCTGGGGCCTATCCCTGGCAAGGATGAAGAATGGAGTACTTGGTGTCAGAGGAATTGGGAGCACATGGTGCCCCTGGCAGCAGGGTGAAGTTGCAGGAAGTCCCTGAAATAGAGGGGGCTGTGAAGACACAGAGGAGCTTGTGGGGAAAATGGAGAGCTGCAAAGCGCTCAACCAACAGATGCTATACTGCGTGTTCTTCTGACAGGATGCTTTCATCACTATCAAAATGTTTTGTTCCCATCCACATCTTGGTGCTTTCCTCTCCCTGCTGATTTACTTCCTGCCAACTGGGGGAGGGGCCCCTGTCAATGGGCTGAGGAGTGGCTGTTTCTGTGGAGTTGGGGGCTGGGATAGCCTGACCATTCTGTTCCACTGGGGCCTTAATGCCTGTCACAATTCTTCCCCCTCAGCTTCCAAATGAGTCTGCCCTCTACACCCCTCCTCACGTGTCCTTAAACCTGACAAGCCCTGTGCACTTAAGGTTGGCTAACATGCACCCCTTGGCCTACATGAGAATCCTGGGTGCCACTGCTAGTTTAAAAGAAAACAATGAAAAACCTACATTTCAAAATGCCAAAGCTAGTAGGTGGGCCTGGGTCCCCTTGCTCCCATAGGAAGGCCCTGTCTCCTCTTGGAAGGGTGGCACCAGGTCTGGCTGTCTGCAAGTGTTGGCTCACTGCCCCCTCAAAAGTTGGGCAGGACTTTGACCTAAACTTTTCAGCTGGTTTAGAATGAGGTGGCATTTGGTGAGCGTCTGTGACGTGTCCCAGTGGTACCAAGTCTAACCCACGCCTCCTCTCCCACAGACACACCCTGCATATTAAGAGAAACCTGTTTGCACAGCTAGACAGGCCAGGTTTGTGAATGCCACAGGCATAACACCCTAAATAAGTATTCAGAAGGAAAGTGTAGCTGAGACCTGGAGAAATACTGAGCTTTGTGCCCAAACCAGGCTATGTTGCCCCCTCTCCTCCTCCAGGCTTCTCTCACCTCATTCTGCCTTCCTCCTGGGGATAGAACAGACCTGTTTGTTCTTGTCCTTCCTCCTTGAATGTTCATTCTATTAATGCACCACTTAGACCAGCGTCTAGTCTACATGGTAACCTCATTGTATGAAAGTGCTGAGCCTAGGCTGAAGAATTGAATCTGAAGAAGTGGGATTTTTACCCACAAAATCTTATGCCCAAATAAATGTTAGTCTTTAAGGTGCCACCAGACTCCTTGTTTTTGTGGATACAGACTAACACAGCTACCCCCTGATATTTGAGCCTAGGCTGGTTACTAGCAACTCCTTGGGGCACTTGACCTGAGAGATGCTGGGCAAAAAAGAATCCCTTTGCTCTGTTTGTTTCCTTTGTGCGTCTCACAGCACCTCAGGGAGAGTCAGCTCAGCCATGACCACTGGACTCAATCCTAGAGACATCAACCCTACCAGCAGGGAGCAAAGACAAATGATTCCCAGCTACATGAGTAAGGGAGGAGGGGTTCTGTGGCTCTCAGAAACTGGAATTTTTAAAAATTAGTCAATTTAAAAGTGACAGGGTGCCTTTAAAAGGCCTGGGGCTGTCACAGAAGAACTTGTTGTGGCCTGCAGAGGTCCACTGCAGTTCTGAGATAAAGCTCCTGCTCATGCCATTCCCTCAGCATTGCCAAGCCATTAGGAGTTGGAATTCAATCCATCAGCCCAGGGTGCAGTCCAACCCCACTTTGCAGCACTACAGGGGATAACTCACCATTTCACTGCATGACATCTAGGCATCTCAGTTAGCAGTAAACATGACACAGTGCAAGGCAGTGTGGGGGTGAGGAGCAGCATTGCTGTGCATGCAAACTCCTTCCCTCCTCACCCTTATGGGACTCATATTCACACCTCACCAATGTTGCATGAACACCGTTCCATCAAGGCAGCCTGTATTGCTACAGAAAACCCTTCCTGTTCTGCCCCATAGTTCAACTGAATTTCTGTTATTGCACTCAACGGTGTCATATGGAGAAATTCACTTCTTAGAAGTGGTCTAGATGCTACTTAAGAAAACAATCTGAGAGAGCAGCATGCTGCTGAACAAAAAGGGAAGCAGGAAGGCAAGAAGCCGGGCAGCCTGGTGAAGGGCAAGGTTCAAAAGGTTACTTGAGCCAGAGATCCTTACACATTTGGAAATCTGACCCCAGTGAAGCCAAAAACAGGAGGAAAACTACAGCAGGGGATGTATGAGAGGAAAATTTGGAGGGTGACAATGGAATTCCAAGAGCAAACAGCTGAAAGTATCAAAACTAACCACAAAAAATTCTTGATGTATCTCTGAAGTAGGAAGGCTGTAAAAGGGCCATTATGTAAATCAGTGCTATGTTCTCATCTGGAATGTGTGCAGCACTAAATTAAATTTTAAGGCCAAGTGGCTCTGGCCCCGGCTGAGCACCCTGGCCCAGCGGCTTCAGCCTAGCCCCAGCTAAGCACCCCGGGCCCGGCCCGGCCTCCAGCACTGTAAAGGGGCAGGGAGTTGGAAGAGGGCAGGGGAGTTTGGGGGGAGTGGATAGGGGTTGGGGCAGTCAGAGGGCAGGGAACGGGGATTGAATGGGGGCGAGGGTTCCAGGGGGGGGCAGTTAGGAAGGAGCTGGGGTTGGATGGGGTGGTAGGGGGCAGTCAGGGGTCCCAGGGGCAGTCAGGGGACAGGGAAGAGAGGTGGATGGGGCAGGGGTCCGAGGGGGCCATCAAGGAATGTGGGGGATTGAATGGGGCAGGAGTCCTGGGGGGAGGCACGACCCCCTCTTGGGGAGAGGAGGAGAGAACTGGTTGTTGTTTTTTTAGCAGCTCATCACTGGGAATAGGGGAGCAGGCCCCATTGTATCTATCTATGGGGCTGGGTGAACACTCAGGGATAGCCGAGTTGCTTTTTTATTCCTGTCGGGATTCTGGCCACGACACTATGGGGCATTTTCAGCATCAACGCTGAGGCTGCAGAAGCCGGGGGCGGGAATTACTGGTATTTCTGCTTGACGCTCGGGCTGGCGGCTCTGAAGAAGCTCCAAGTCCGCGGGCGGGCGGGCGAGGGAGGGGAATGACTCGCGCGGGGCAGCCTTGCTGGGAACGAAGTGACCAGCGCCCAGGCTGGGCCGTGAGGCCCCGGAGCGGGCTGCGGCAGCGCCGGGAAACCGGGGGGGACACGCGGCCAGTTGTCAGGCTCGGAAACCTGCAGCCGCCGCGGGCGAGGCGCTTCCCGCTGCAAATCGAGCTCGCGCTGCTCGTCCCCGGAGCGGGGCCCGGACTAGGGACCCCCCGGCACCTCTGGCTACAGGAGCCGGGCCCAGCCTCCCGCCCTAAGGCCGGACAGCGGCGAGGCCTCGGCCGCCTCCCTCACCAGCCCGCGCTGCGCCCTGCGCAGGAACAACTATCGGCGAGCCCCTCGCCCTCGCCCTGCCCCGGAAGAGATTCCCCGTCCTTCCGGGTCAGAAGGCGGCACTTGCAAACGCGGCCCAGTCAGAATCCAACACGAACGAGTTCCCCTGCCCTCATAGCGCATGCGCACAACCGCCCTAGGCGGGGAGGGGCTGCCCAAGTGCCACGTTCAAGAGGAGAACGGTGGGGGCGGGTATGGTCTGGCCACCAATCAGATCCGGCCGCTGAGGGCCTGAGGCGGTAGCGTTGACCAATCACAGGTGACAGAGCGGGCGAAGCGACCAATTACAGGATGCTAAGAAAAAGTGAGGCAGTAGCCATTCAGAGATGGTCGGAAAGGGGCGTGGCTACCGGATCAGCAAATAGAAAACGAAGAGAGTCCCGGGCGCTCGGCCAAGCCAATGGGAGAGGCAGGCGAGGGCGACGGGCTCAGCCAATAAGGAGCGGCAGCGGCGGGCACGGGGCGGGTTTATAAGAGGGAGGCGGGGGTAAGGGCCTTTTCTCCCGCCGCGGTTCCGACTCGTAGCTGCTGCCGCCTGTTCCCGGCCTGTCTCTGCCACCGCCATGAAGCTGCTGAGCGCGCTGCTGCCGCCGCTGCTGGGCCTGGCGCTGCTGGGCCTGGCCCGGCCGGGCCGCGCGGAGGCGGAGGCGGACGCGGCGGCGGAGGCGGAGGAGGAGGACGGGGTGTTGGTGCTGCGCGCGGCCTCCTTCGAGCGCGCGCTGGCGGCCCACAAGCACCTGCTGGTGGAGTTCTGTGAGTGAGGGGCTCCGGGGGGGGGGCGGCGGCTGCGCGTCACGCCCGGCTCCGGGGGGGCTGCTCCCCCCCCCCCCCCGCGGCCGCGGGCGCCCCTGGACATGGCGCCTCCCGCAGCAGCCTGACCCCTCCCTTGTCTTGCAGATGCCCCGTGGTGCGGCCACTGCAAAGCGCTGGCCCCCGAGTACGCCAAGGCTGCGGCCACGCTGAAGGCTGATGGCTCCGAGATCCGGCTGGCCAAGGTGGACGCCACAGAGGAGTCGGAGCTGGCCCAGCAGTTCGGGGTTCGGGGCTACCCCACTATTAAATTCTTCAAAAATGGAGACAAATCTGCCCCCCGAGAGTACACAGGTGAGCTCAGGCCCTGCCGGGGCGGTACTGCCGGGGCCTGGCGCGTTGAGGCGTCGCTGAGCGGTCCTGAGATGCGTTAGGTTGGACTTCATTTTGTTGTAAATACTCTGAATCGAAACTGAAACCCCAAAGTCCCCTGGGTCTCTGACACCCAGTGGGCAGGTTGGGCTGAGCATCCCATAGTCTCGTTGGACATAACTTAGATCTGTTCTTAGTCTGTTTTATGCACAGGTTCGGCAGTAAAGAGATGTGGATTGTCAGAATGGATTGAGCTGATGTTTCTTGTCTTGCGTGCTAGTTGTGGTATGCGTCTCCATGGTCAGGAGGAGTGAGACTGTAACTAGCCTGTATTAAGTGTGTCCAGAATATGTAGATGAGGAGTAGTAGATCTCTTCCAAAAGAGAAGGTTACAAAACTTGTGTATTGGGGGCAGGGTGTATTATTGCTGGTGGAATACGTAGGCAGCATCAGCATCTGGTAACAAAGCAGGGCTGACATGAGGGGTTATCTGAAAACAGAATTGTAGGCTTCATTGTCTAGTCATTCATTATTTCTTCCATATACAAATACAGTCTTGCATCTGAAGAAGTGGGTATTCACCCACGAAAGCTCATGCTGCAAAACGTCTGTTAGTCTATAAGGTGCCACAGGATTCTTTGCTGCTTTTTCCATATACAGAGGAGTTCTTTGGTGTCATTCTGGGGGGAAATATTAGAGGAATATGTTTGGAGACGCCCTATAGCAAGTTCCCTACTTTTTTAAAATAAAAGATAAAGAAGCCGTAAATTCTCCAGTGCTAGAGAGTAGAAGTCCCAGTGCAGGTTTTGTCACTTAAGGATGTGCATTTCTCATCCCTGACAAGCAGAAAATGCTGAATCTGTACTTGAGCAGTGCATCCAAGCCAGGGTATATGATCATATGTAATGTGGTTCCTTCATCTATGCACTCCTAGTGTTTAGTGATAGGAAAGCAGTATGATTAAAGCTCCGTTTGTACTTATTATGTAGTGATGCACAAGGCTGGAATCAAACTAGTTGGAGCAGTTGCTGTGAATGCTAAATGTAAAAGTCCATCTTGGTGAGGGAATGTTTGATCAACCTGATTAAAATAAAGGCTGTAGTAAGTTCTAAAACATTTAGATTCTCTTTAGGGCAAAAACCCCTCAGGGTGCTAAAACAAAGGATGAGAAATACTGATATTTTTTTTCTGTATGAAAATCCCAGAATCCTCCAGGAGGTCTGCAGTGCTGATAACACTGGTCAAAGTCTAAATGTGCTTGGGCCAGCCTGGTGACTGAAACAGTGTGTGAAAGGAATCCTTGTACCTTGGTTCAGGGTGGTACGCGTGGGTTTTAGTGCTATGCAGAATGCCTTGGACTTCATAGTACCTCTAGGGAGGTGCAGGGCTTTGCTCACTCCAGGAATCTGCTCTGATGGAAGGTGAAAAGAAAAGTAGAGACTATTGGGGCTGGGCGGTGAATAGACCACTTCCTCACACCCCAGATTAGGTGCTCTGTAATGTCCCTAGAGTCAGGATGCATGCTCATGCCTTGGTCTGCAAAAGTAAGGATGAACACTGAACTTGCTCATCTTTCTGATATAGCTGGCAGAGAAGCTGATGATATTGTAAACTGGCTGAAGAAACGCACTGGTCCAGCTGCCACTACCCTGGCAGATGTTGCTGCAGCTGAGGCACTAGTGGATTCCAGTGACGTCACTGTGATTGGGCTCTTCAAGGTAGTGTTTGGGTTTAGATCTCAGAAGTGTACTGTAAGTGTGCAGATTCACCCCTGCAGCGCCTCCTGCTGGTCTCTGTCTGGAATTAGCTCGTCCAGCTTCCAGAGTGCCCTCTGCAAGCCAGTGATTTGCCTTACTACTGGCCCGTGTCCCTCCCAGTGCCCCTTTCTCTGGGGTGCTGCCCCTCTGGCAGTAACCCCTCAGTCTCCAGGTCTCCCCACCCCCTATTTCCCAACTTGCCTCAGTGTAAGGCTACTGCCAGTCACCAACTAACCCCTGTTCCCTGGGGCAGACAGCAGTGTATGCCACTCATCACTGGCAAGGGGAGTTTGGGCCTGCTGCCTCTGTCTAGCCTTGGGCTGTCCCCGACAACCCCAGTACTCATTGGCCTTATGCTAGGCCACAGCCTGGGGGGTTTCCAGGCTGGAGCTCCCCAGATCCCTTGGCCTTTCCTCAGCCCTGCTCCACTCCTGGTACCTTCTGTAGCTCCCCAGCAGCCAGGCTCATCTCCCTCCACAGCTAGAGGAGACTGTGTGCCTTTACTCCTGGCTCAAGCCTTTATAGAGCCAGCTGGGCGCTGATTGGGGCGTGGCCCCCAGCTGAGGCTGTTTCCCCAATCAGCCAAGGCTTGCTCCTTTCCTAGTAGCAGCCCTCTCTGTCTCAGCCCTCTCCCAGGGCTGATTTCAAGCCCTTCCAGGCAGGAGTGGGGTGATAACCCCACTACAGGCACACTGCATGTCTGCTGCAGATTTTCTGCCTGCTGCAACTCTGGGAGCTTATGAAATCAAGCACAGATGTTGCCCAACATTCCCTGTCCTGCTTTGCTGCATAGTCTCTGGATGCCTCAAACTGACGTGCAGTGTAAAACACCTTTTTTTCTTCTCTCCCAGGATGTGGAGTCAGAGGCTGCCAAGCAATTCTTTCTGGCAGCTGAGTCCATTGATGACATTCCTTTTGGGATCTCTTCCAGCAGTGATGTCTTCTCCAAATACCAGCTCAGCAAAGATGGTGTTGTCCTTTTTAAGAAGGTAAGGAGTGGTTCAAAGAACACATGCCATGCTTAATCTGAATTTCTCTACCTATTAATGTTCCAGGTGACCATTTAAGGAGTGTCTGAACTTGGAGCATTTAACAGTACTCTTGGTAGAGTAACTTTCACTCTTTCCCCTGTATAGTTAATATCCCTGTTCATGGATCTTCCACGGCAGTTGGGAGGAAAACCTTTTTTAAAAATTTAGAAAATGTTGTAAAACTCCAGACTCTCCGGAGGACTCAGTATGGGTGTAGAACTTGAAACTAATTATAAACTGCCTAGATTTCAGATTTGAAATTGTAGCTCCCTTGTTCAGCAGGGGGAAGCATTGTCAATCATCTGGACAGGGTGTCTTTTAGTGGTATTTTGCGTATATTCCTGGAACTCCCTGGACGTGAGCCCTGAGTTACCTTTAGTTTCTGCCTTTTCCTTGTTTCAGGTTTCTGGCTGCTGTGAAGTTAATGTTCGCTGTGAACTGAAGTATTTATGGAGTTCATTACTGTTGCCTCCTTCTGCCTCTAAGAGCTGTTGTACAACAGCATCCAGGATCCTACTGCCATGCCATTCTCGGCTTGCTCTTGTTTTAGCTGAAACATCGTTTAATATGCTCATCCTTGTCCTCCTAGTGGGCTCAGCTGTCTGATGTGTTACAGCAGGGTTGATTAGGAGGAGGGTTTGCAAGTTCTTGTGGCAGAGGCAGGGTGCACTAAAGAGTCATGGTTTTGGCAAGAGCTGCAGAATTGGAAGGTGTGATGTGGCTGATGCCTCCAGTCAATTAAAATATCTTGTTACCCTTCAGCCTACATGGGGAACAGAGCTGAGGAGTAGGGTTGGGGAGATGGGAAGCTGAAGCTCCCTGGGAGAAGAGCTGGTGATGCTAGTGCATCATGACATGCAGTGAGAGGCAGGGCAGAAAGCTGCTTTGGGTTAATTCCGTTTAACCAGGCTGTACTCTCATCCACTATTCTTTCTGTAAATTAAAAGGCTCCAAAGTTGTTGGAATAGTTGAACTGTAGCTCCTAAAGCTGTTATACTTAAACCAGACTTGTGAGTCTAGGGGTTCACGTTAGAATTGTTGAAGATGCAGCACCTGTCTGCGGAAAGCAAATAGCTGTTCCAGCGGCTGTTTCTTTTAAAGCTTGTAGGATCCCCCTCTGGTTGTCTGAGGCTATTCCAGTTGTACCTTGCCCTTAGGGAATGCTGCTTTCGCTGCATGCCAGAGGGTGTCTGTGATGGCTGGCTGTTTATATGGAATCTTCACACTGTTTATTTCCACTGCTGCTAGCTGGTTGAAATATCTTTGAAGAGGATTTTACAGCTTATCTGACAAGGGTGTCAGGAGCGAAGACTTGCACTCAAGTGAGCAGGTCCCTCTGAGTGAAGGACTTCTTCTTTTCACCACTGTCACTATTGACCCTGGTTTATAAACTCCAGAGTTGTCTGTGTAGGAAGTGTTCCAGCTTTAGAGGCTGGTGGAACAGAAAGGCATTTGTTCCTTGTGCAACTCTTAATCAGCATGTCTTGAGTGACCTGCTCCTCCCTGACTTTCCTTTGCTCTCTTTGTGAGCACAATAGTCCCTGCTGGAGTCAGGACAACTAAATGTAACATTACTTAAAGGAGCAGAATTTTCAGTGGCTGTCTTACATTGATTCCCAAGAGCTTTGTTTCCTCACACTGCTGTTCCTCTGGCAGATCTCAAAGGCTTTGCAGGCTCATATGGGTGCTACGGAGACCAGGTCATGAGACTTGCCTTGATCAGTTTAATTATTCAGTAAAGTCAGAGGGCCTAAGATCTTAATTTGACTGGAGCTCCTGAAAGGGATCCAATTTTGGTGGCTCCTGCCATTAGTGTCAGTGGGGAAAATGCCTTCCAAAGGCAGTTCTGGTCTAGTTTGGGAAAGGGGCTTACCAGCTGGTCACCCTTCACTCTCCTTGGTGTGGCTTGTCTGGGTGTGAATGTTGCATTTTAAACAAGCCTTTTGAGGATATTAAGGAGCTGGACTAGTTACCCATAGAGAAGTCATCCAGCTTGCTTTTAATCTTAAACACCAGCATTCTCTTCTTCAGCTTCTCAGCTGAAGAGTCTCTGTTCAGTACTGCCATTTGGGTTACTTTATTCCACCATCTTGCTGCTGCACCCCACATTTTTATATATAGGAATTGGAAAAGGTTCAGAAAAGGGCAACAAAAATGACTAGGGGTATGGAACAGCTTCCATAGGAGGAGAGATTAATAAGATAGGGACTTTTCAGCTTGTGGAAGAGAACTAAGGGGGAACATGATTGAGGCCTATAAAATTGTGTCTGGTGTGGAGAAAGTAAATAAGGAAACAGTTACTCCTCATAACACAAAACTAGAGGTTATCAAATGAAATTAATAGGCAGCAGATTTAAAAAAACAAAATAAAACATTTCTTCACACAGTGCACAGTCAACCTGTGGAACTCTTTGCCAGAGGATCTTGTGAACCCCAAGAATATAATGGGGTTCAAAAAGGAACTAGATAAATTCATGGCAGATAAGTCCATCAATGACTATTAGCCAGCCTGGGCAGGGGTAGTGTCCCTAGCCTCTGTTTGCCAGAAGCTGGGAGTGGGCGACAGGATGGATCACTTGATGATCACCTGTTCGTTCCCTCTGGGGTGCCACTGTCAGAAGACCAAATGCTGGGCTACATGGACCTTTGGTCTGACCTAGTATGGCCGTTCTTGTGTTCTGCTCGCACAGCCTGTGTTTTAACCTTGATGCTCCTCTGCTGTTCCCCTCTTTTGGGCTGCCTGGGAAAGTTCTGAGAATCAAGGACAATAATAGGTGGTGGTCTAGTAGAAAATGGGACTTGGCACCTGTGCTGCATCTTCTCCTCCAATCTGTGTTCTTGTGTCACTAACAATAGAGGGTGACACATCCTCAGTGGGTTGAGTAAACTGCTGTTTATTAGCAGCTGCGTAGTGGGCTTTGCTGCCTGACACCAGCTCATTTCTAACAGCTGTTTGTTGGCTAATGTATGTGCTTCAACTCAGACCTGCGTGCTGACTTCTGTTGTGCAGAGTGCTGCTCTTGCCCAGTCACTGTGACTCTGGGGTTTGCTGTAGCTTCTCACTGGTTTGTCTAATATTGTCTAGAATGCTGCGGAGCAGCTGTTAAATTAGAAGGCCCCCTCCAAGGCATGTCTTCCGAATCCTTTTGTATTCTTGCAGAATTGCACCAAGAGCCAGGTTCAGTGTCCTCTCCATTGCTGCTCTGCTTACTGTCCGGGGAACTTTAGGTCTCCCTTCTCAGCAGAATGAGTGCTTTGGTTTAGATTACATCATGGATTAAATCTGAGTATTTTGTTTCTTGCTTGCAGTGTTAGCTGGAAATCTGCTTCCTCACCAGTAGGTGGCAGAACCATGCAGTTGGGCTGGCCCCTCCCAGGCCTTGGTTCTGTATGAAGTTTGTTACTTGGAATGTGCTGTACTTGCTCATCTCTCTGCATGCCAAGGCAGTAAGTGTCTCTGTGCACGTAAGCATTAACTTTAACCCTTAAGAAAATAACCCCTTTGTCTCCCCAGTTTGATGAAGGTCGCAACAACTTTGAAGGTGATCTTACAAAAGAGAACTTGCTGAACTTCATCAAGTCTAACCAGCTGCCTCTGGTCATCGAGTTCACTGAACAGGTAAGGCCTTCCAGGACATAATCAGCTCTTTGGTCACACATGTTCTGAGCCCCTGGGACTATGGGATAGGAAGCTATGCTGCTCTTTCCTCCTGGCCTGGAATCTACTGTGCCTAGATGAAGCAGGAGATGCAAGAGGGAGCCAGGGATAAGTTTGCACCTCAGAGTGGCACTTGTATTCTTGGTGACTCCCTTGGCACCATCAGTGCAGAAAAGCCCATGGGCTCTGGCACTGGGTTTTTGTCCTCCTAATGTGGAGTTGTATTTCTCCTAGACTGCTCCTAAGATCTTTGGAGGAGAGATCAAGACTCACATCCTGCTGTTCCTGCCAAAGAGTGTTGCTGACTATCAAGGGAAACTAGACAACTTCAAGACAGCAGCTGGAAACTTCAAAGGAAAGGTGAGGAGCTGGAGAAGGGCAGTCACTCCTAGCCTGTGCAGGGCATTGATTTCTTACAGCTCCCTCAGTCTCTTTGTTTCTGTATATGGATCTCCCAATAGCCAGGTGCCTTAGTCACTTGCTGCTTTGTATAGACCTCATTGAGGAGGGTGTAGATTAGAGTGGCAGCTTGACTCCTGATTTTTCCTTCTGACTGGTGTAAGCCAGCCCTGTAATGTAACTTGTGGCACACTAAGGTGTTTGTCTTCATGCACATTGCTTCAGTCACTGCAGCCCCAGTATTTGTACTAGAATAAAGTGGCCCATGTTCTGCCATGGGCTCAAGAGGGTAGGGAAGCCAGCTGTCTAGCTGGCTTAGTGACTTTATAGCAGAGTCGCTACTGTAGGATTTCATTCATGTCTTTAATATCTACATTTGACTTTCCTCCAAAGATCCTGTTCATCTTCATAGACAGTGACCATAGCGACAACCAGAGGATCCTGGAGTTCTTTGGCCTAAAGAAGGAGGAGTGCCCAGCTGTGCGCCTCATCACTTTGGAGGAGGAAATGACTAAATACAAACCTGACTCAGATGAACTGACAGCAGAGAAGATCAAGGAGTTCTGCGACCAGTTCCTGGAGGGCAAAGTCAAGGTAACAGGGACGAGTGCAGTTCTTTGGACCCTGACATAAGCAGAGATGTGGGAGTGATCCCTGCTCTAAGAGCTTGTGTGAAACCTTATACCGGTCATGTGGGGTGAGTCCTTTCAAATTAGCTTTGTAGCATGTTTAATGGCATAGTATCTAGTGAGCCGCATGCTGAGACATCCAAAGGGCAGAACCAGTGGGCATGGTGCCAGCACAGAAATAACTACTTTATCAGCATCTGAAGGCACCCACAGTAAAGCAGGGGGTTCCTGTCTCTGCACTTCACATGCCCTTGTGGTGCATATCCAGCTGCTACTCCTGTTTTCTCAGCCAGCTGAGAATTTTGTAGCCTCTTGCTCATGGTGGGAATTCTCAGCCTTAATCTGAAGATGGAGGTAGCTATGCATAGCCTAGCACAATGGCAATTTCAAATGGAGCTCTGTTCCAATGTCACATTGGGAATGACTTCCTCAGTAATTGACACTTAAAGTGAACAAACTTCCTCTCTGAAGTACTCAGCTGCAGCCTTTCCCATGCAGGGGCACCAGCAGTTCAGAAATGCCCAGGTTAGAGGATGGGGGATTCTCCATGAGAGGAGGAGGAAGTGACTGACTCAGCTGACCTCTTATAGCCCATGGCTGATCTGTTCCACATTTTGCAAGAAGTGGGGTTTTCCTGGGAGCATGATTTTGCCTGCACATTCCACATTGCTATATGCATGCTGGTTCTCAGTCCCTGTTCTTCAATTCCAGCCCCACCTAATGAGCCAGGATTTGCCTGATGACTGGGACAAACAGCCTGTCAGAGTTCTGGTTGGAAAGAACTTCGAAGACATTGCTTTTGATGAGACCAAGAATGTGTTTGTGGAGTTTTGTGAGTACTTTGCGCATGCTGAATAACAAATGGCAGGAAAGCAGCCCAGTTAGGAATAGTATATGGGGAGGAACCACCTTAATGTAAGAATGGCCATACTGGGTCAGACCAAAGGTCCATCCAGCCCAGTATCCTGTCTACTGACAGTAACCAATGCCAGGTGCCCCAGAGGGAGTGAACCTAACAGATAATGATTGAGTGATCTCTCACCTGCCATCGATCACCACCCTCTGACAGAGGCTAGGGACACCCTTCCTTACCCATCATGGCTAATAGCCATTAATGGACTTAACCTCCATGAATTTATCCAATTCTCTTTTAAACTCTGTTATAGTCCTAGCCTTCACAACCTCCTCAGGCAAGGAGTTCCACAGGTTGGTTGTGCGCTGTGTGAAGAACATCTTCCTTTTATTTGTTTTAAACCTGCTGCCCATATTTTCATTTGGTGGCCCCTAGTTCTTATAGGAACAAGTAAATAACTTTTCCTTATTCACTTTCTCCACATCACTCATGATTTTATATACCTCTATCAAATCCCCCCTTAGTCTCCTCTTTTCCAAGCTGAAAATTCCCAGCCTCTTTAATCTCTCCTCATATGGGACCTGTTCCAAACCCTTAATCATTTTAGTTGCCCTTCTCTGAACCTAATGCCAGTATCTTTTTTTTGAGATGAGAAGACCACATCTGTATGCAGTATTCAAGATATAGGCGTACCATGGATTTATATAAGGGCAATAGGATATTCTCAGTCTTATTCTCCATTTTTGAATGATTCCTTTTTGATGACACCTTCCCCCAGGAGCTGGATGACCTGGAAGAGGAACGTGTGAAGGGGAGATTCTCCTTTACTGCAGGGGTTGGACTAGGCTAGCAAGCATCAGAGTAGAGGGCCCAGCCCTTTCTGTTGGGTGGCCTTCAAGCTTCATGTTGCCTTTTAATTTACAGATGCTCCCTGGTGTGGTCACTGCAAACAATTGGCTCCTATCTGGGACAAACTGGGAGAGACTTACAAGGACCATGAGAACATTGTCATTGCCAAGATGGACTCAACAGCTAACGAAGTGGAGGCAGTGAAAGTCCACAGTTTTCCCACACTCAAGTTCTTCCCTGCAGGCCCTGGCAAAAACGTACGCAGACTGCTGAATTCCAGGGACTTGTGTGTGGATCATCTCTAGCAAGGGAGAGCTAGAAGCTTAGAGCCTTTCTGCTCTCTTGTGTGCCTGGGGCTCTAGCACCCATTTGAGAGATGGGCTTTTAGATTGAGAAGGTTGGTTTGGCACCTTCCAAATTGCCTTTGGGGGATGGGCTGAGTTGCAGGAGGGTGAGGGAGACAGCCTGGGAGGATATGGGGGCAGTGCTAGATGGGGCTGGGTGAAGTGCAGCAGAGGACAATGTGCTCATCTGCGGGCTGTCTTCTCGCAGCAATCTCAGCGGTCTAGTGGCTGAACTGCTCCTTCATTTCGTGTGGGTGAAGGTGAATTTTACATTTCCTCTTGCTTGGCATTTTTGAAAACTGTTGTTCAGAAAGAGCATTGTTCCCACCAAGGGCTTGACTCTGTTTGGGTTAACCAGCATCTCTCTGGCTTTTCCCCTGCAGGTCATAGACTACAATGGGGAGAGGACGCTAGAAGGCTTCCAGAAGTTCCTGGAAAGTGGAGGCCAGGATGGTGCTGGGGATGAAGAGGTGAGTAGCCCATTCATCGGGGAGCCTTGGTTTGCAGTGCTTGCAAAGAGTGTGGAGTCAGTAGCAGCATTAGGATTTAACCCCTACAATAGGTCCTGGCTTCTAGAGCCACTTCTAGTTCTTCCCAGCAGGCTAGATGCTTTGTGGGCATGGCAACACTGAACGCTGATCTCTGAGAAGCTGGAAGTCTGGCTGGCCATTGCAGTCTGATGGGCTGCTGCTGGCTGGGACTGTCAGGCTGTGAGGCATAAACACGGGAATGTGAACTGAGGGATCACTCCTCTGTTAAATCCATGTAGGCCCTGCCTTTCCCACCTCTGGTCACCACTGTGAGGCTGCTTGAATGCTCAAGGCCTGTGCTTGGTTCAAAATCTTTTCCTCCCCATAGAAATCCCTCTCTGTCTTGGCCAGCTATGTCCGTGGTTCTAGACCCATGTGAAATTGCTGCCTTTGCTGTTAGGCCCACCATGCTGGCAGGACAGCCCATCACCAGGTGGCAGTGCCCTTTCTGCTTCTGGAGCAAAGCTGCTCCCCTTCCTGCCAGCCTGTGCACTATTTCTAAATTCAGTTTCTTTGTTCACTTTCATGGGCTCATGTTGTGAAGGGAGAGATGCTAGTCTCTTGTAATTAGCTGTGGTCACTGCATTCATATTCTCCTATCCAATCCCTATAACATGAGCAGTCTGTACTGTATATGCAGTGTCAGGATTCACCGCTTCCTTCTGCCTTTCAGCCCCCCTCTCCATTGTTCTCTAACTACTGGCTTTTATATGATTGAGATTATTAACACTGATCTCAAATGGGTTTGTGAGTTCCCTGAATGGCCAGAGTAATGAGTGTTGCCATTAACATGCCAGGTGGAGCAGAGCATGGATTGGACTGGAGTGAGTGGGGTAGGAGATGGTGCTTCAGCTGCCTCATTGCTATGCCTAAATCTGCTGGGGCTCCAGGGTCCTGTCTGCATTGTGCCAGATCAGAACCAGTAGCTGTTGACAAATGTTGTATTTAAACGCAGGATCTGGAAGACTTGGAGGCTGATGAGATTGATCTTGAGGAAGGTGAAGAGGACCAGAAGATCCACAAAGATGAACTGTAAAGAAGAGACTCAAATCTGCATATCCCAAAGAGCAGACACTACACTGGCTGCCCTGTCACAGGGCCTAGCGAGTCCAGAAACCCATTCAGATTTAAACTAGAAGGAGTGTTGGCTGGAAATGCAGGGATTGGTTTAAAGTAACACTTCATCCTAACTTGTCTGTGCACTTGACTGTCTCCTCTTATTTTTCAGTTCTGAAAAGGGATCTGTCGCTAGGTAGCTGCCCAGGCACCTGGGCCTCTTATTTTTTTTATTGTGATGTACTTTTTTGTACATGGATTTGTTCCAAGTGTTCTGTTCTTTTGGGTAGAAGTGGGCTGTGAAATGGCAGGAAGTCTCCTTGCCTGACATTTCAGAGCCTCACCAGTAATGCCTCCTAGGAAAGCTTAGTTTTCTCTTCTAAATCTAAAGGCCATAACTACTCTCCACCTGGCAGTGCCCTAACCATTGTCTCAGCTGTTCTTCCTTGGAATTGCCATCTTTCAGTGTGTGGGGGGAGGAAAAACCACTAACCTGACTTCAGGGGTCCTGGGGCGGGGGAGTGGGCAGATGTTTCCCCTTTAACAGATCATTGTGTGGCTGAAGGGCTCATTTGCCTTTTGCTTTGAAAGATGAATGGAGATGACTGTTCCAAAGATCAGGAAGGGTGGAACATTCTGCCAGCATTGGCTGTGGCGGGCTCTGGGGAGGGAAGCCCCAACTGCTGGCTCACCCATGTAGACAGGACCTAGTGGCATTGCCACATCTCCCTGATCAAACAAGGCTCTGTTCCTCAATCATTTTCTGTGCATTTTTTTGTGAATGGGTTTCCTGGGCAGACAAGGTGCATGGGGGCCTGATAGAATGCAGCAAACAGGACACTTCTGATTACTGGGTTGTAGGGATGGGGGCTTGGGAATGGGAGTGCTGTGAAAGTCTGAGCGAAATCAGGCTTGTTCTATGCATTCCACCACAATGTTGGAGCTGAACTTGTTGGCCAAATAAAGTTGAGATTTTAATACTATCCTGTGTCTTTGACTCTAAATGTCACCTAGAGCTCATTTTAATTTGCCTGTTTCCTGACCCCCCAGCTGGATTTCTGCAAGACTCTGGGAGGTCTGAATGTGGGGGAAGGAGCCAGGAACTGCAAAGGGAACCATAGGAGTCTTATTACAGCTCTGCAACCCCTCTGTTTACCAGGCAGCATCTGTGCCCAGAGGAAAGCTGGTCACTGATACCTTTTCCCTTTAGAAGCAGCTGCTCTGAACATTCTGGCAGGGGGAGAGAGGGGGAAGAGTCTTTTAAGATGGTTACTTTGCAAAGGCTTTTGGGCTGGTTACCACCTCCAGAAAATCCATTTTGCAGCTGGGTACATGGACTGAGCCCTTTACACCTGGGTTTGTCCGACACAAACAAGACTGAGCTCTTAATGGTTGCCCTCTGAGCACAGGCATGAGCCTGGAGAACTGATCCAGCAGTGTGAGCTGTCTCTCTCCAGCCCCCTCCCCAAATCTGTGATCTGAGGGGATCACTCCTAAGCCTGAGTGTCTGCCCTAAAGAGCCTAGAGTCTAACAAACAAATGGGGGTGGGTCTGGGGGAGAAGGGAAGTAAATAGTGTGTGATGCTCAGCTGAGCACTAGCAGTGATGACAATTTGCTGCCTGCCCAGCTGTTGTCTTGAGTTTACAGGAATTGCTGCATGGCTGACTGTGCTGAACCTCTGCTGGCAGCTCCCAAAGGAACATTAAGTTTTTGTTGGCTCTTGCCCTCTGGCAGGGCTCTCCAGCCAATCTGGGGCATGGATGACCCTGGGCATTGAGATTAACATGATGAAAGTTTTGGCATAGTTCTAGCTGAACCAATCACCCTTGTAAAGGGGGGGAGAACTGGGAGAACAGATGTTGCTGGAACCCCTGCTGCTCTAGTCAGCATAATTAGGGCTCCGTGTCTGTTGTGGATTCTGTGATTCTTCCATGACCTCAGCGCAGGGGTGGGCAAACTATGGCTCGGGGGCCACATCCAGCCTTTGAAATGTTTTTTAATCTGGCCCTTAAGCTCCTACCAGGAAGCAGGGTCTGGGGCTTGTCCTACTTTAGTGCTCCAGCCTGGGAGCAGGGGTAGGGTCTTGCCCCACTCCACATGACTCCCAGAAGCAGCAGCATATACCCCCCTCTGGCTCCTACACATAAGGGCAGCCAGGGGGCTCCGCATGCTGCTGCTGCCCCTGCCCCAAGCACTGCCCTTGCAGCTCCCATTGGCTGGGAACTACAGCCAATGGGAGCTGTAGGGGTGGCACCTGCAGACAAGGCAGTATGCAGAGCCTCTGGGCTGCACCTCTGAAAGAGCCGGAGGTGGGACATGCTGCTGTTTCTGGGAACTGCTTGAGGTAAGTGCTGCCCAGAGCCTGACCCTCTCCTGTGCCCCAGCCCTCATCCTCCTCCCACCCTCTGAACCCCTCGGTCCCAGCCCAGAGCACCCTCCTGCACTCCCAACCCCTCATCTGCAGCCCCCACCCCCAGCTGGAGTCCTCCCACACCCAAACCCCCAATTTTGTGAGCATTCATGGCCCACCATACAATTTCCATACCCAGATGTGTCCCTCAGGCCAAAAAGTTTGCCCACCCCGCCTCTGAGTTCTGCAGCAGCCAGTGTGGCTAATCCCAGGGCTACCCCAGCAGCTGGCCTCAGGGACAGCCACACCAGCCACTGCTTGGGTGGCCCCCGGCAGCAATCTTAGGGTGGGAGAAGCAGCCACAGTCTGTGGCCCCAAGCAGTGATCCCCAGGTGGCTGGCCAGAACAGTTGGTGGTGCTGCTGGGCCCCTGAGCACATGCCCCCACCCCGATTTAGTCACAGGTATGAGTCATGGACAGGTCAGGGACAGTAAAGTTTTGTTTATTGCCCATGACCTGTCCATGACTTACTAAAAATACCTCTGGCTAAACGGTAGCCTTAATCATAACTGATCTGTGAGGATCCTCACCCAGCAGATGCCCAGTTCAGACAGGTGCTGGGGGAGCAGAGAATGCAGCAGGTGTTCCCTGAGTCTCTGCTCTGGGTGCTATTCTGCTTGGCCCTGCTAAGGGCCACAGGAGCAGCCCTGTGCCAGCAGTTCCAGGGGGGCTGGGGTGAGCTGCACTCCAAGAGGTGCTGCTGGAGCTTGTTTTTCCAGGACCAGCCCTCCTGCCCTATGAACTGCAGCACCAGCCTCGCCTGTGTGGGGATCTACCACGGTCACCGGAGCGTGAATGACCTTGGCATTAACTTGGCGTCTGTGGCTTTGACAAATCACTGTTTCATGCCTCTGCAGGTTGCTGCATGCATCAGTCCCTGGCTTCCCAGGCCTGTTCCTAATGGACTCTTGGTGGGCCTGGTTTCCATGCCACAGGGAGCCTGCAGCGGGGCCAGGTACCAGGGGCTGCACCCACATAGGCAGCAGATGGCTTGACCCTTTAGATGGGCACATCAACAAGTCGGCTGTAAGATGAGACTCTAACTTGTGCCCAAAGTGGGAGGCTGGAGGGCAGGGCATCTCTATTACAGCACCTCATGGCAAACAGCATGAGCTGAATGTCCCCAAAATAGCCAGCAGGAGGCTATATAATGGGAGCTGCCGGTGGAGCCCGTCAGCCCCAAGAAGGGAGTCTGGCACTGAGCTCGGTGGGGGCTGGGAACACTCATAGCTGTCTCGCTGTTCTAGAGGGTGGCTGTTTGCGGCTGCCAGGAGAGGCCCCTGCAGGACTAGCGGCTCCGGTGCTCTTTGGCCTAAGGAGGAAGTGACCAGAACAGGGGAGAAGAGTGCGCAGTGCTCTGACACTGAGTTGGGGGGTCAGTGCTGCCTCCTGCACCTGCTCACCCAGGCTGTCGCAGCCTCACTGTGTCTCTGCCCTTGTGCCTTCTCGCCGGCTTCACAAGGTGCCCACCAGTATGAAATACTATGACCCGGCCTCGCTGTCCCGGTACCGCGGCTGCTCCCAGCGCCTCAAGCCAGCACGGACAGTGCGCTTCCCCAATGACATCGTCTTCCAGGACAACATCAGGCAGGGGGACCTGGAGCAGGTGGGCAGGTTTATCCGAGCCAGGAAGGTCACCTTGAGCACCCTGTATCCCTCTGGTGAGTAACACCTCCTGTGGCGCTGGCAGAGCTAATGGGTGGTCAGCAGCGGGGGGTTCCCGGGTGGGTGGGCCTACCCTCTGCAGGGGATGTGCAGGCACAACCTTACCCCATGCAGAGCAGGGTGTTAGAGTTTCACCCCCTTGTAATTAAGTCACTTCATGCCCCGCTAGTGGTGGCGGAGGGGGGTCTTGGGTCCCATCAATGCTAGTTGGGGGATGGGAGCAAGTGTTTCAATCCCTCTGAGAGGAGCTAGCCCAGCACCGGATGCTGATGGGCACCCAGTAATGTGGGACTGCATCCCCCTAGCAGACATGGACAGAGCCAGCCCTTCAGTGCAGAGGGGTTAAAGCCCAGGACCTTGCCCCTTGATGTATCCAGCACCATGTACAGTGACTACAACATGCAAATGGCCAATCAGAGAGGGGAACGGCAAGGGAGAGGCCTGAAGTAGCATGAACTGGTGGCTAGAGCACTGGACTAGGAGCCTGGACTCTTGGGTTCCCAGCTCTGGGAAGGGAATGGGGCCTAGTGGTTTGGGGGGGGGGGCAAGCCAGGACTCCTGGGTTCAGTTACCAGCCCTGCTGCTGACTCACTGAGTGACTTTCCCCGTACGTATGACTCTGCTGCCTGCGTGTAGGCCTGGAGCTGGTCCGATGAATGCGTTGGTGCGGGCGGGGGCGGTGTGACGGCCTGTGTCGTTATTACATGGTTGCCCCTTGTGGCTCTGCCTCAGCCTCTGTCAGAAAAGGCCCTGGAGACCCCCCTCTAAAATATCCCTGGCTTGGGTGCCAGGCTCCCACCCAGCCACACCCAGAGGTGGGGGACTCGTGACTCAAGGCTGAGGCCTGGAGGAGACATGCAGGCTATTGGTGGGCGAGCTCGGGGGTGGGTTGGCATGTCACTGACCAGCCCTGGCTCAGCAGGGGAGGGAAGGGGCTACAGAGCCTGAGCCACTCAAGGAGCCATTTACCCCAGTAAGGGGGAAAAATGACCTGGCGCCAGCTCCTTTCTGGGGTGCAGAGGAGGGGAGCTAGGTGTTTCCAAGCTGGGGCCCTTTCCCCTCCCTGCCCCCCAAAGCCCCTGCCTCGTGTCACGTCCCAGAACCCCTGGAGCAGCTCCCTGGCCCAGTGAGGGCCGGTCCCTCTGCCTCCCCATGGCCAGGCAGGTCTGGCCCTGCAGCTGACGGGTCCCCTCTCTAGGCTTGGCAGCCCTCCATGAAGCCGTGCTGGCCGGGAACCTCGACTGTGTCAAACTGCTGGTGCAATACGGCGCGGACATTCACCAGAAGGACGAGAATGGCTGGACCCCCCTGCACATGGCCTGCAGCAATGGCTACACCCACATAGCCAGGTCAGCAGTCACCATGTGCTTGGCTTAGCCCTGCTGACAGTTACCCGCCCAGACTGGGCTCTGGGGGAGCGGGGTGTGCTGGCTTGGGGCTCTGGGAGGAGGGGGGGAGCAGGGTGTGCTGGCTTGGGGCTCTGGGAGGAGGGGGGGAGCAGGGTGTGCTGGCTTGGGGCTCCGGGAGGAGGGGGGGAGCAGGGTGTGCTGGCTTGGGGCTCTGGGAGGAGTGGGGGAGCGGGGTGTGCTGGCTTGGGGCTCCGGGAGGAGGGGAAGGGTGTGCTGGCTTGGGGCTGTGGAGCAGCCTGCCCACACCCTGTATATCTAGGGTTGCTAACTGTGACTGAAGCTATTCTGAGAGATTTTTTTCCCCAAACATGATAGGATATTTTAAGAAAATGACATTATATCAAAATCTCCTGGATTACTTTCAACAGTCACTGGGTGATAGATGCCAATTCCAGGAGACTCCAGGCCAATCCTGAAGGGTTGGCAACCCTATGTGTACCTGGTAGTTGCTAAGGCCTAGTATTTCCTGCTGAGGCCCAGAACCCCCTTAATCCTGCAGGGACTGGGGCTGTCTCCAGGAAGTAGTGTTGGAAGCACGTCTGCTCTCCCCTGCTAGGCTGCCTTGCCCACCGCCAGCGTGGGTGCTGGAACTAGGGGTGCTGCTGTGTCCCCTGGCTGGAAGTGGATTCCATTACACCACAGGGTTTGCAGTTTGGGTCAGCTGCCCCCCCACCTCCCCTTTACATTGTTCCAGCACACCTGCCTGCCAGTGCAGCCCCTCCCTCTGTCTCCTGCAGGTACCTCATCTCTTTAGGAGCCAGGCTTGATGCCACCAATGACGAAGGGGAGAAACCATCTGACCTCATTGACGCTGACTCCAGGGACCTTGTGGAGCTCTTTAAAGCTGCCAGGATGGACTGAGGTGTCTCTCCTTGGCGTAGGGCTCCTGTCACTCGGACTCTCCAGCAGCAGAGGTGGGGCAGTGCAGTTGTCAGTCCTGGGGGTGCTGATCAGGGCAGTTTAGGGGAAGCAGAGAGTTCACCCAATAACTGCACTGCAGAGCTGCGAACTACCTCAGCTCCCCAGAGCCCCCGGATCGCCGGGGCACCACGAGGAGAAACTGACCCTTCTCCACTGCTCTCACCCCCACCGCAGAGCCAGTGTCCATCTTCAGCTACAACTGGATTGGCCAAAAGAGCAGTGGCTGGAACGCGCTGGTTCTGGCTGGCACTGGTGTGTGGACAGTGAAGCAGCGGGGGTCTGAGTTGGCACTGGCTCTGCTGTGTGGAAGCACATGCTGATAGGCCCCAGCTGGTGCTGACAGTGGCACTGTCTAACTGGAAGCATTAAAGCTGTTTCTTGGAGCTGCAGCTCCCCAGAATAACCCTTGTCCGTCCAGGGGCAGAGAGAGAGAGAATGGTAGCCCAGCTCTCATGGTAGCATGCAGTGCTGTACAGATTAGATATCTTGTCGTAATGTCACAGTGTTAAAAGTCCTATTTTGGATTGAGCCGACTATAGATTTGCTTTTTACTATAATGTCCAATAGGTTGACCTGGTGGCCAGGTTCTTTTTGTTACTTTGAAAATACTTTTTACTTTTTCAATAAAACTGATTTCTGGAGAGTCTGGTGCTGCCACCATTGATTTGTTTCTCAGGTGTAGAGGGTAACTCTTCCTGCCCTGCAGCACAGTTGTCCCAAAATCACCTCTCCCAACCTGCTTCAGGATCCTATTAGCAGAAGCAACCATGACACAGGAGCCACATGCTCAATGAAAAGAAAGATCCAAGAATCAACAAACTCACTGCAGCTGTCAAGGAAAAATAGAATGGCCGACATGTGACGGCAGAGCTTGGAAACAAGCCCCAGTCATGCCTAGGCTGTTCCCCATCATGGGCACTCGCTGTCCACCTAGCCAGGCTTGCTGAAGACAGATGCTCTGGTGAGAGGGAGTGGGTATAACACAGCAGCACTTGGGCATGTCCCCTTGCATTGGGCCCTATGCACCAGTACAAATGAAGCAGAGCTGCCCAAAGTGGGCAATGCACTTGCAGACCAAACGGCAAGTCCTGGGAACCCCCACTCCTCAGCAAAGGGCACGCAGGGCAGCCCCGCTCTGGCAGCGGCACTGCTGGGTGGCTCCAGTATTATCCTCCCCTGTGGGCATCAGGGAGGGACAGAGCTGGGGGCTGAATGAGGAGAGAGTGGCTTGGCATGGACCTCAGCAGCTGGTGAACAGAGCCTGGTTAGCAGGTGGGGGCATGTGAGGGAGGGGCCTTTGACAAGGGGGCAGGGCTAAATCAGGTTGAACAGGGGGTTAAAAAAGCCAGCTCCCAGGTGAGCAGCAAAGCGGGGGAGTTTAGAGCAGCATCCCTGCCAGGTCCTGCACCAAGCAGAGCCTTGACAGCGAGAGAGCACTAGACAGAGTGAGCTGCCCAGGTGAGGAGCGTTTGGCTGAAGGGCAGGAGACTGAGGGTCTATAACCTGCCATAAAAAGCCACCCATAAAAGAAACATGGGGGAGGATGCCTCTCACAAACATCCTCTAACCCTCAATAAATAACACCCCAAACCCGCTAGTCTGAAACTAAATCCATGCGTGAAGAGTGCGAGTCTAGCAGTAGCAATATACTACTGACCACCTGGCCAGGATGGCGACGGTGATTGTGAAATGCTCAGGTTGATTAGGGAAACTACAAAGGAAGAAAACAATAATAATGGGGGATTACAACTAGCCTCGTATTGACTTGGTATGTGCCACCTCAGGAAAGGATCCAGAGAGAACATTTCTAGACACCAAAAATGGCAGATTTCGGAGCAGCATGTGCTAGAACCCACAAGGGGAGAGATCATTCTTGATTTAGTCCTAAGTGGAGGGCAGGCTCTGCTCCAAGAGGTGAATATAGCTGAACTGCTCGGTAATAGTGACCAGCCACAAGGGTGAAACGCCTGCGTATTGAAGGGAGACCTTTTCAAAACACCATAATAGAGGCTCAAACAAAATGTATCCCCCAAATAAAAGAAAAAAAGTAAGAGGCCCAACAAAATGCCACCATAGCTAAACAACAGAGTAAAAGAGGAAGTTAGAGGCAAAAAGAAGCATCCTTTAAACATTGGACATCAAATCCTAGTGAGGCAAATAGGAAGGAGCATGAACTGTGGCAAATCAAGTGTAAAAGTATAAATGGGCAGCCCAGAAAGAAGCTGAAGAGCAACTAGCAAAAGACACAAAAACTAACAGCACCAACTGTTCAAGCACATCAGACGCAGGAAGCCGCCAATCAGTGGGGCACTGGTGGAGGAGGCACTAAAGCAGCACTCCAGGCAGACAAGGCCATTGCAGAGAAGCTAAATTAATTTTTGGCATCAGTCTTCCTGCAGATGATGTGAGGGAGATTCCCATACCGTAGCCATTCTTTATAGTGACAAATCTGAGGAACTGTCCCAGATTGAGGAGTCAATAGTGGAGGTTTTGGAACAAACCGATAGATAAAAGTCACCAGAACCAGATGGCATTCACCTAAGCGTTCGAAAGAAACGCAGATACGAACTTGCAGAACTAACTGTGGTATGTAACCTACTACTTAAATCAACCTCTATACTAGATGACTAGAGGGTAGCTAATGTAATGCCGATTAAAAAAAATATTAATAAAAGGCTCCAGAGGCAATCCTGGCAATTACAGGCTGGTAAACCTAACTTCAGTATCAGGCTAACTGGTTGGAAGTAACAGAATTATCAGATTCACAGATGAACAGGATATGCTGGGGAAAAGCAACATGGTTTATGTACAGGGAAATCATGCTTCACCAATGTATTAGAATTCTCTGAGGGGTCAATAAACATATGGACAAGGGTGATCCAGGCAGTATCCTGTATTTGGGCTTTCAGAAAACCTTTGGCGAGGTTCCCTCACAAAAGGCTCTTCAGCAAAGTAAGCAGCCATGGGATAAGAGGTAAGGTCCTCGCGTGAATCAGAATTGCTTAAAAAATAGGAAACAAAGGGTAAGAATAAATGACCAGATTTCACAAGGGAGAGCTGGGACCAGTGCTGTTCAACATATTCATAAATGATCTGGAGAAAGGAGTAAAGACTGAGGTAGCAAAGTTTGCAGGTGATACAAAATCACTTAAGCTAGTAAAATCCAAAGCTGACTGGAAAGAGTTACAAAGGGATCTCACTAAATTGTGTGACTGGACAACAAATATGGCAGATGAAATTCAATGCTGATAAATGCAAAGTAATACACACTGGAAAACATCATCCTAAATATACATACAAAATGATGGTCCTCTGAAAACAGCCACTCAATGTGCAGCTGCAATCAAAAAAGCTAACATTAGGAAAGGGTTAGATAATAAACCAGAAAATATCATGCTGCCACTATATAAATCCATGGTGTGCCTCTGTTTTGAATACTGTGTGCAGGTCTGGTCTCCCCATCTCAAAATAGATCTATTAGAATTGGAAAAGGTACAGAAAAGGGCAACAAAAAGTATCAGGGTATGGAAGAGCTTCCATACGGGGACTGTTCATTTTAGAAAAGAAAAAACTCGGAGGGTATGTGGTAGAGGTCTGTACACTCATGAATGGCGGGGAGAAAGTGAATAGGGAAGTCTTATTTAACCCTTTCCCATAAGACAAGAACCAGGGGTCACCCCATTAAATTAACAGGCAGCTTTAAAATGAACAAACGGAAGCACTCCTTCACACAACGCACAGTCAACCCATGGAATTCATTGCCAGGGCATGTTCTGAAGGCCAAAGTATAACCGGGTTCAAAAAGGAACTAGATAAGTTCATGGAGGACAGGTCCATCAACGGCTATTAGCCAAGACGGTCAGGGATGCATCCCCACACTCTGGGTGTCCCTAAACCTCCAAGTCCCAGATGCTGGGAAATGGGTGACAGGAGGGATCACTAGATAGATGTCCTGTTCTGTTCATTCCCCCTGGGGCACCTGGCATTGGCCCCTGTCGGAGGCAGGACACTGGGCTAGACGAACCATTGGGGGGGGCTCTGGGCCCGGGGGGGTTGTCGCTGGGGGGCTGTCGGGGGCTCTGGGCCCAGCATTGGGGAGCTGTTGGGGGTGGGCTCTGGGCCCGGGGGGGGGTCGTCGCTGGGGGGCTGTCAGGGGAGCTCTGGGCCTGGTGCAGGGGGGCTCTGGGCCTGGGGAAGGGGTCAGCGCTGGGAGGCTCTCTGGGGGGGGCCTCTGGGCCCCAGGGGGAAGGTCGTTGCTAGGGGGCTATCAGAGGGGCTTTCGGGGGGGCTCTGGGCCCGGGGAAGGGGTCTGCGCTGGGGGACTCTCGGTGGGGCACTGGGCCCCAAAGGGGGCTTTTGGGGGGGCTCTGGGCCAGGGGAAGGGGTCGGCGCTGGGGGGCTCTCAGGGGGCTCTGGGCCCCGGGGGGGCTGTGGGGGGGTCTGGGTCCGGCGCTGGGGGGCTGTCGGGGGGCTCTGGTCCCCGGGGGGGCAGCGCTGGGGGGCTGTCGGGGGGTCTCTGGGCCCGGCGCTGGGGGGCTGTCGGGGGGCTCTGGGCGCTGGGGGTCTCGGGGGGGCTCTGGGCCCCACGGGCTGCACTGCATCCATCACGCCCCGCCGCGCGGCGCCTGCGCGGGCCCGGCCTATGCGCTCACTTCCGTCCCGGCCTGGCAGCGGCGAGAGGAGCCGGGAGCGGCCCGGGCCCAGGTGAGCGGAGCCGCGCGAGGCCGGGACCCCACGACCAGGGGCGGCCCAAGCGCCGCGTCTCCATGGGAACGGCCCGCCGAGGCCTGGCGCCACGGAGTGACCCCCGGCCCCCAAACGCCGGCCGGGGCCAGGGGAGCAGCAGCGACAGCCCCGCCCCCCCGCCCCCCCCCCGGGCCATGCACTGACACCCCCGCCCCCGACACCCACGGGCCATCCACTGACACCCCCGCCCCTGCCCCCCCCCGGGCCATGCACTGACACCCCCTCCCCCGACACCCCCCGACCATGCACTGACACCCCCCGACCCTGCCCCCCCCCGGGCCATGCACTGACACCCCCAACACCCCTGGGCCATGCACTGACACCCCTCACCCCTGCCCCCCCCGGGCCATGCACTGACACCCCCCGCCTCCCCTGGGCCATGCACTGACACCCCCGGGCCATGCACTGACACCCCCTGACACCCCCGGCACTGCCCCCCCCCGACACCCCCGGGCCATGCACTGACACCCCCCGACCCTGCCCCCCCCGGGCCATGCACTGACACCCCCCGCCCCCCCTGGCCATGCACTGAACCCCCACCCCCCTGGCACTGCCCCCCCTGACACCCCCGGGCCATGCACTGACACCCCCCGTAATACCCCTGGGCCATGCACTGAACCCCCACCCCCCCAGCACTGCCCCCCCGACACCCTCCCCGAGCCATGCACTGACACCCCCCCCCGAGCCATGCACTGACTTCTCCCCATGCTGGGCCCCTGGGGCCCTGGCAGCAACAGTCCACTATAATAGTCTCCCCACGCACCGCCCCTGCCAACCCCCCCCAATAGCCCCTCTGTGCCAGCCCCCCCGGGCTCCTAGCACTGAGAGCCCCCCTATGATAGCCCTCCCCCCATGCCAGCCACCCTGAGCCCCTGGCAGTGACAGCCTTCCCGCAATTGGCCTGTGCTGAGCACTCTTGCCTAGATCCTGGGGAAGGTGGGGGGCACAAATGCAGGGCCCTCATGGGATTAGGAGAGCCCCTTCCTAGAGCCACTCTCCCTGCCACAGGCTGCTGTGTCTCTGCAAGGCCCATGCCCTGGGTGTTGCCGTGGCGATGGGTCTGACACATCCCTGCATATCTGCCTACATCCAGCACGAGGGAGTCCCCTTTAATCCTAAAATAGCAGGCACCTCCTCTGGCCCCCCTACCCCCACCCGCCTACAGCTCCTTGGCTACAGCTGAGAAGGATGCAGGACAACAGCAGCACTGGTACTCCCACCCCTGGAGGTGTTACTGCTCTCAGCCCCTCTGCCTTCTTCAGAAATACCCTTAGGAGAGCCCAGGTTGGGGATGTGCATGCTAGGAGTAATGCCAGCCAAACCTGGTTCACGGGCACATCTGTGCGCAGCTCTGCAGGAGTCCCCACCCTTCCCACAGTCCCACTGCAGCCAGAGGGTTTGTTCTGCCCATTCCCCGCATTTCCCAGTGCATTGGCCAGTATGGTTTGAAATGTCCCAAGCAATGGCCATCCCCCCCAGCAGTCTGGCGGGTCTTGGAGCCAGGAAGTTGATCCAGCTCTTCAGACTAACCTGTCCTTTGTTCATTCTCCTTGGCAGACTTCAGCATCACCCTGGATGTGTCTCCCCTCTCTTTCAGGGTGACACCAAATTTGCTGCTGTTTTGCACCTGAAGGCCTGCTGCATGCACAGCATCTGTGCCAGGAGAACTGTCAGTCAAGGGCTGAGTGTTTTACCAATATAGTTATACCAGTATAATCTGTAGTGTGGATGCAGTTACGTTGGGACAGAGATGCCTTGTCCGGCTATGGCTTGTTCCCTTTGCTGTGTGGGAATAGCTATCCTGGTTATAAGCACTTTTATACCAGTATAACTGTGCCCACATTAGGGAAGTTGTACAACTGCATCTGTACTGGCATTGCCCTGATCACTGATGGCATCGAGCCCCCCTGGCATTGCCAACAATGGGGTTAAAGTGGTAAGACCCGCATCTGAAATCCTTCTCATTTATTTCTTGAGGAGCGCTGCAGCAGCTGGGGTCAGAATGCAGCCCCCCAGACCTAAGCTAAGAAGCTGACTCCCTGGGTCTCTCTGTGACCTCTCTAGGCTTTGATGCTATGCTCTTAGCTGCAGTATGGGAGCACATGAAGCCTCAGCTAGGGGTGGCTGCATAGAGAAGGTGCTGGTATTCTGGAGACACTTAGCTCCGTTTCACTTTGTTTCAGCATCCATCTCCTATCTGCCAAGGTCTGCGCTGGCAAGGGCAGGATTAGAGAGGTCTGAGTGTGGAGGCAGCCATGACCAGGTGAGACACTTTCAAACAAAGTAGAGAGCCTGTGGATGAGGGCAAGGCAGGGGGTGGGGGCATGGAGTCCTTTTGGGGGGAACACCATGGGGTTAGGCAGGGCATGAACAGTAATGGCTTTACTTTTCCTGAGCTTGGGCCATGCTGCTGGTTTAAGGGTCGGGGAGGTGCCAGCTTGCATGACTGCTTGCGCCAGGCCCTTTGCTGCAGGATTTCCTGCATTCCCTCTCTGAGGTTCATTCCAGAGTTTTTCACTTCTCCCCATCTGCCCATGGGCTCTCATCAGGACTTGTTCTTTGGTTTCAGCTCCCCTGTCTCCAGGGTCGTTTACAATGGCAAGAGGAACAGCAGCCCTCGCTCCCCAAGCAACAGCAGTGAGATTTTCACCCCTGCTCACGAGGAGAATGTGCGCTTCATTTATGAAGGTGGGTGAGTGGGCATCTCCTGGGCAGGGCTGGAGTGATCTGGGATCTGCAACTCCCCCAGGCCATGTTTTCTCCCCAGGCTCCCTTCCTCTCTGGTGCCACTTGCCTTTCAGCCTTGGAATTACACAAGAGGCTTCCTGCCACGGTGCCTCATCAGAGCAGTGGGCAAGGAGGAGTCAGAGAACAGTGTGGCTGCTGCTCCCTCCCCGAGCTGAGGACGTATGGAGCTTTGCTCATCCCATCATGTGCTCCTGAGCTCTTCTTTCCGCGTTGATAGCCTAGGGCCCATTAGTTTCCATTCCCTATGGGGTGATGATGAGAAGAGGGATGCGACTACTTAATATGCCTTGCAATGCAAGTCTACGTTGCTGTGGGACTCTGTTACCCACCAATTGCTATGGCAGAAATACGACACTGGAATGAGCCCAGAGCAGGCACTGGGTGGTGGCCTCTGCTGTGTGGCAGATGTGGCTTTGCTCATTCACAGGTTCTAAACAGACATCTCAGTCTCAGCCAGAAGAGTGAGGCCTTACTGCGCACATGAAGCAAATCAAACCAGGCCCAGGTAAAACTCCCTTGTGGGACAGTCTCTGTCTCAGCAGCTGTTGTGCTGTCTCATGTCTCCTGAGCCTGCTGTGCTGAGACAAGGATAGAGGAATCAAACTGATTTTGAACTGACCAAGTTAAGAGGACCCAGTGTGTGTGGAAGCCCCTTCCATAGCCTGGCTGAGGCTGGAACAACCCTTAGGAGACTCTTCTAAGGGCTTCTCATCCCCTGCCAGTGTCTGGGAAGGTCTTTCCAACAACATCCCATTGCCCAAGAGCAACGCCCTCCGACTGAATGAAGCCATTGCTGCTCAGAGTGCTGTGAGTGCACAGGAAACAGACAGTCTTTGTGTTGCTGAGTCCCCTGGGGTCACGTGGTGCTATGGAGGGGAGGCAAGGCCTGGCAAAATAGGATTTTCAGGTGCGTGGTGTTTGTCTCTGGCGTGCCTTTGGCCCTGGCCATTTCTGGAGAATTTAGTCCTTCAATTAAAAAGTAAAATGAAGCTTCGATCCCTGAGGTTTGCAAAGAAACCCTTTGAATGTAACTGTGCTCTCTGTCTGTCTGTGAGCTGCCACCCATAGGGAGCTGCTGGCGAGTGGCCTCTGGAGTGGGGTGCAGTCCGGCTGGGGGGAGGTGCCAGCCTGCAAGTGCATACGTGCCATTTTAAGCAGGAGCCTGGGTGACTGTGCATGAGGTACTCAGCACCCAGGCCAGACATGAGCCAGTTCTCCTGTGCTCTTGCAGGTATCTGCCCTCCCCATCCTCCTAGTGCAGTCTTTCCTCTTTACCAAACCCACAGTGAAGGCACTTTCATGTATGTGATCCCACTGTGAAGTTGGAGGGAGACACATTAGACTTGGGAGCAGGGTGATAAGGAAATGGGGACTGGAAGGTGGGGTTGGACCTCATTCTGATGGACAAATAATTGTTACTTGGTGACGTAAAAATTACCAGTAGCCTAGAGTACCCGTGATCATGATCTCTTTACGTTTATGTTGTGCAAACAGAACATGGTACCAAACACTAATGTATATTTAAAATTTTTAAAGGGTTCATTTTCCAAAGCTAAAAGCAATTGTTGCCATAACTGTCTGGGAACATTAAATTTAAAGTATGAAGTGTCAGTGGAAACTGGGACTTGTTCAAGGATATCCCTTTGGATGCCCAAACAGCCATGATTCCACAGACATGAAAGTTATGCTGGCCAAGAAGCCAGATGGGTTAGAAGGAGTTGGGGAAGAAGCAATAAAACAAAATTTATATATAAAGAATGGAAGTAAATGGCAATTTATATAAGTTAAAGGTTAAAAAATGTGGGTGATTGGTAAGAGAAGCCAAAGGAATCAGTGAAATATCAATGGGCAATAGAGTTAAAGATAAGGCATTTTTAAAACATATTCAGAACAAGAAGCAGGGCCGGCGCTTCCATTAGGTGACCCTAGGTGGTCGCCTAGGGCGCTGGGATTCGGGGGGCGGCATTTTGTGCACTCCCCACGGGGCGCACGGTAGCTTCCGGTTCCGCTCCCGTCGCACCGCCGAAGAAGGACCTTCTGCCGACGTGCCGCGGAAAACAGCGGCAGCCAATTGAGCAGCTCAGTGACTGCCGCTGTTGCCTGCGGCATTTCGGGGGAGGGTCCTTCTTCGGCAGCGCGATGGGAGTGGAACTGGAAGCTCCCGCACGCCCCGTGGGGAGCGCACAAAATGCCGCCCCCCGAATTCTGCCTAGGGCGCCAGAAACCCTGGCGTCGCTCCTGACAAGAAGTACCCCATGACGGATGATAAAATTGTAAACAGAGATGCAGAAATGTTAAATAAATATTTATGTACAGTATTTGGAATGAAACAGGAGGATGTATAGTATAGTCAAATATAGTAAAAATCTTAAAATCAATCAAACTATACTATAGAATCTCTGTGGGTAGAAATTCCATGCTTGAATAATAAGATTATAGCAGTAGGAATATACTACCAACCACCTGGCCAGGATGGTGACCATGATTGTGAAATGTTATGGGAGATTAGAGAGGCTACAAGAACACAAAACCCAATAAGAATGGGGAATTCAGCTATACCCATATTGACTGGATATATGTCACCTCAGGATGGGATGCAGAGATAAAATTTCTAGACACCATTAATGACTGATTCTTGGAGCAACTAGTCCTGGAACCCCAAAGGGAGAAGCAATTATTGATTTAGTCCTAAATGGTGCACCGGATCTGATCCAATAGGTGAATATAGCTGAACTGCTTGGTAATGGTGACCATAATGTAATTAAATTTAACATCCTTGTAAGAGGGAAAATCCACCACATTTAACTTAAAGGGGAACTCCACAAAAATGAGTAAGGTAGTTAAATGGAAGTTAAAAGGAACAGTCACAAATGCCTGCAAATTATAGGGACAGTAGTTAAAAACACCATAGTAGAGACTTAAACAAAATGTATACCCACAAATTAAAAAAAATAAACCAGTAAGAGGACCAAAAAAATGCACCATGGCTAAACAACAGAGTATAAGAGGTGGTTAGAGACAAAAAGGCATCCTTTTACAAATTGGCAGTCCTCTCCTAGTGAGGAATATAGAAAGGGAGATAAACTCTGGCAGATCAAGTGTCAAAGTATAATTGGGCACAAAAAATTTGAAGAGCAATTAGCAAAAACAACATTTTTTTAAAATACATCAGAAGCAAGAAGCCTGCCAAACAATCATTGGGGCCACTGGATGATTGAGGTGCTAAAGGACTATATGAGGAAGAAAAGGCCATAACGGAAAAGCTAAATTAATTCTTTGCATCTTTTTTCACTACAGAGGATGTGAGGGAGATTGCCATACCTGAACTGTTCTTTTTAGGTGGCAGATCTGAGGAACTGTCCCAGGTTGACGTGTCATTAGAGGCAGTTTTGGAAAAAATTGATAAACTAAACAGTAATAAATCACCAGGACCAGATGGCATCACCCAAGAGTTCTGAAGGAACTCAAATGTGAAATTTCAGAACTACTAACTGTGGTATATAACCTATAATTTAAATCTGCTTCTGTACCAGATGACTGGAAGATAGCTAATATAATGCCATTTTTAAAAAAAAGGCTCCAGAGGCAATCCTGGCAATTAATTTCAGTACCAGGCAAATTGGTTGAAACTATAATAAAGAACAGAATTATCAAACACATAGATGAACACAATTTGTTGTGAAAGAATTGATGCAGCTTTTGTAAAGGGACATCATGCTTCACCAGTCTATTAGAAGTCTTTGAGGGTGTCAGCAAACATGTGGACAAGGGTGACCCAGTGGATATACTTGGACTTTCAGAAAGCCTGTGAGAAAATCCCTCATCAAAGGCTCTTAAGCAAACTAAGCAGTTATAGAATCAGAGGGAAGGTTCTCTCATGGATCAGTAACTGGTTAAAAGATAGGAAACAAAGAGTAGGAATAAATGGTCAGTTTTCAGAACGGAGAGAGGTAAATAGCAGTGCTCCTAGGGGTCTGCACTGGGACCAGTGCTGTTCAACGTATTCATAAATGGTCTGGAAAAAGGGGTGAACATTGAGGTGGCAAAGTTTACAGACAATACAAAATTACTCAAGCTAGTTAAATCCAAAACTGACTGCGAAGAGTTACAAACAGATCTCACAAAACTGGGTGACTGGGCAACAAAATGGCAGATGAACTTCAGTGTTGATAAATGCAAAGTAATGCACATTGGAAAACATCATCCCAACTACACATTCAAAATTATGGAGTCTGAATTAGCTGTCATCGTGGATAGTTCTAAAAACATCTGCTCAATGTGCAGCAACAGTAAAAAAAGCTAACAGTGTTGGGAACCATTAGCAAAGGGATAGCTAATACAACCAAAAATATCATAATGCGACTATATAAATCCTTGGCACCCACCCACCCGAACACTGTGTGGGGTTCTGATTGTTCCCAGCTCAAAATAATATATTAGAATTGGAAAAAGAAAAGGTCAACAAAAATGATTAGGGATATGGAAGAGCTTCCATATGAGGAAAGATTAAAAAGGCTGCAGTTCATCTTAGAAAAGTGATGACTAAAGGGGGATATGATAGAGATCTCTAAAATCATGAATAGTGAGGAGAAAGTGATTAAGGAAGTGTGATTTACCCATCCACATAACACAGGAACCAGGGGTCACCCAATTAAATTAATAGGCAGCAGGTTTAAAACAAACATAAGGAAGTACTTCTTCACATTGTGCATAGTGCCTTGAGTGCAGGGGACTGGACTAGATGACCTCTCGAGGTCTCTTCTAGTTCTACGATTCTATGATTTCTATACTGCAGTCAACCTGGGGAACTCATTGCCAGGGGATGTTGTGAAGGCCAAAAGTATAACTGGGTTCAAAAAAGAATTAGATAAGTTAATGGAGGATAGATCCATCAATGGCTATTAGCCAAGATGGTCAGGGATGCAACCCCATGCTCTGGGTGTCCTTAAACCTCTGACTGCCAGAAGCTGGGACTGGATGACAGGGATGGATCACTCGATAAATTTCCCTGTTCTGTTCATTCCCTCTGAAGCATCTGGCACCAGCCACTACTGGAAGACAGGATGCTGGGCTAGCTGGACCATTGGTCTGACCCAATATGACTGTTCTTATGTGTCCAACTTGTACGATGTGGATGGAATAGAAAGTTTACTATCTGTAACAAGATAGGAGAGTGTGAGGCAGCATCTGCTAAAATTAAACGTTTTCATATCAGCACGCCCAGATAACTTACACCCAAAGGTCTTAAAGGAACTGCTGAGGATCTTGCTGAACCACTAATATTAATGTTTAACAAATCTTGGAAAACTGGGAAATTCCAAAGGACAGGAGGACTGCAAATGTAATTCCAGTATTTAAAAAGGAGAAAGGGGATGACCCAGCAAGATTTAGACTGGGAGCCTGACATTGATCCTGGGTAAAATAATGGAATGGTTAGTTCAGGACTCAGTCAACAAAGAATTAGAGGCTAAAAATATAATTAATGCGAAGGCAAATCTTGTCAAACAAACTTGCTGTCTTTTGACAGGATTAGAGGTTTGGTTGATAAAGGCAGCTGTGTTGATATAGTAAACTTAGATTTCTCCAAGGCAATTGTACCACATACAATTTTGATTAAAAACTTGCATTATATAGAACTAACAGGACATACACGTTCAATGGATTAAAAACTGTCTCACTGACAGATCTCAAAGTAGTTGTTAATGGGTGATACCGATGAGTGAGGTCATTTCTAGTGGATTTTCCCCCGTTTTCCATGATTTATTAAAAATCAACATTAACGGTCCAGCAAGTTCCTCAGACAGCTCTTTTCAAACTCTTGGATGCAAGTTGTCTGGACCTGCTGATTTAAAAATGTCCAACTTAAGTAGCTTTTGTTTAACATACATTTGAATTACAGTTGGAACAGAAAGTGTTTCTTCATGATCATCATCATCATCTATGACTGCATCATGTGGCTTTTTCCCAACTATGCAACAGAAATATTATTCTTTGGTTTCTGCATCTTTATTGATAATTCTGCCATTTCCATTGAGTAATGGACCAGTGCCATTGTTTGGATTCAGTTTAATGCCCTGTGACATACAGGAGCTCAGACTAGATGATCTAATGGTCTCTTCTGGCCTTAAACTCTATGAAACTGTGAAGTTCCCTGGTGTGTGCAGGGAACGGGGTTCTTGAGGGCTGGGATGAGAGCGTGGGAGCAGCTGGAGGGAGACCTAGGCATGTCCTGTAGCAGGCACAGCACCCTCCCCTCCCTCTCTCGCTGTGCTCCTTCCCCAGCCTGGCAGTGTGTGGAGCGAGACCTTCGCAACCAGATGTCGGGCAATGAGAGGGGCCTGGTGGAAGAGTATGTGGAGAAGATACCAAACCCCAGCCTAAAGGGTGAGTTTGCCTGTGGGGTCTTTGGCCCATCCAGGGGACCAAGTGCCATAGTGTTCAAGTAAGTGGAGCAGAGCACTGGCTGCTGAGAGGGGAGGAACCCCCTCAGGACACCAGTGACCTGTCCTAACTGAATGTACAGCTCTAACCACTCCATCCAACTACAGGAGGGTGAATGGGGGCGACCAGGTTGGGAGCCTTCAAGCCAGTGGGACAAATAGCATTTAATGATGAGGGGTAGAGGAGACCTGTGGCTTTTGAGCCTGGACTCCTGCAGAGTGTGTGTTGGGCGTGGTGGGTGCTGGCAACGTGGAGGGGTGATGCAGTGCTGAGCGCAGCCCCTGAATTGAGTCTTGGGGGCGGGTAGGGTGATGCTGGCAGTGCTGAGCTCAGACCCCATACTGAGTTCTCCTCTCTTCCTCCTCACAGCATTTAAACCTGTTGACTTGAGTGATCTGAAGAGGAGAAACACACAGGATGCTAAGAAATCCTAAGCCAGGTTCTGCCTGCTGATTGGCTGGTGTCCTGAGGTCCTCAAGCAAATTTAATTTGACGATTTTGTGTTGATTTCCTCCTCTGATCTGTGTTCTGCCCGTGGAAGAGCTGGGCGGCTTTGGGGCTGGCTCTGAAGCTGCCCAAGTTTGAACTCCATTGCGGATGCCTAGAGCGTGTTGTACTGGATTCCTGCCCCTTCCCTGTAGCCTCGCCTCGGGCCGCCTTTCTCTACCGTGTGTTGGGCCCACGAAGTCAGCTTACTCTTCCTCCCAGCTCTGTCCTCAGTCAGCCATGGGCTGCTCTATTGGCTGCCGACTGGTTGGTGTGGTCCCTGGGGCTCTGTTGCTAGGGAGGACAGAGCTGAGTGGCTGCGTTTGGGCCAGTGGAGGCCAAGCCTAGTTCACCCCTTCCCCCAGGTATCGAGGAGCAGCTGTGGACAGGCTGCAAGGAAAAGGTGGGGCACGTTCAGAGGCTGGAGGAGGAGCATGCATTATTGGTCCCTGCTTTGTGCCCCATGCCCATGGCGACTCAGTGCCAGCGGGCTTGCCGGCCTTCCTCACAGCCGTGCTGCTGGGCAGGTGACCCTTCCCCCTCCCCTTGCTTGTCAAGTAGGTGGGGTTAGTTTGCAGCTGAGCCCCTAGCACTTGGTTGCTAACAGCTTCTGGGATTGTGGGACTCCAAGATATTGTCCATATTAAAGAGCTGACTGGCTCTCTTCTCCATAACAGGGCTGGGGCAGGTCCCATGGCTCAGGGGGCAGAGCTGTTTCCTGCCAGGCCTTGCCCTGCTGGAGCTAGGAGGGGTGCACCCTTGGTCCTGAGCCCCAGAGACCAAGGTGCATTTACAGCTGGAGTCGTGGACTATTCTCTGCTCCCTGCCAGGTGCCCTGGCAGCTCCGTCCAGGCAGGAAGGATGGGGTGGGGCAGCACTTGCTGTGGGAGGCTTGACTATGGGAAGTTGTTTCTATCTGCATCCTTGCCTGGCCGACATCTCCCAACGTTAGTACTAGAGGGATTCCCCAGCCCTCCTGCCCCCTTCCCTCCAGCTGTCTGGGCCCCCCTGTGCAGTAACCCCCTTCCTGGCCAGGCCTGTTCTGTGGGGTGGGCCTGGAGGGGGGAGATAGTTACACAGCCCCTAGTGGAGCCCAGCTCACTTCCTAAAGACATCCCTTAGCTAGGGCAGTTTACAGCAAGCTGCTGCTGCAGTGCCAGGCTGAATGCCGTCTCCCCACCCCCGGGCTCGGAAAGCACTTCAGAAGGTGGCCCTCTTGGGACCCTAGTACCTGACAAGGCTGGGAGGTCTCAGCATGGCCCCACTCTGAGTGGTTCTGCCATCACTATTGCCCTGTGAAGCACAACCCCACCAGTCAAGCGGCTGTCACCAGCACTGCAGGAGCACTGTGGTCCCAGAGACCAGCATCCTGTCCCTGCAGTGCTGCAGGAGCAGCCCCCTGCCTGGGAGCTCACAGGGAGGGGAGCTGCCAAGTGCTCTGCCCAGCACAGATGGTGGCAGGCACTGGCAGCCAGGCACTGCAGGGCTAAGAGCGGTGCAGGCAGGATTTGTGGTCACTGTTACCTTCCCTTTGTTGTTAAGTCAATGACCTACGTTGTTCTTGCGCTCTGTCTGTCACTTGAGGAGTGTTGTAAATAAAAGCTGGTTAGTCCTTTTGAGCTTGTCTCTGTGCACATCTGTCCATTGCTCCCAGGCTGCTCCATGGCTGGCTGTGCTGGATATGGGGCTGATTTACCACCCATGCTCCCACTTCTTCTTCAGCCACTGGTCTGCTGTCCAGTGCATGCAGAGCTGGGGAATGGCGAGAGGACACCCTGCCCCAGGGGAATGGCGGGATGGGCCTTGCAGTACTGGTGGCTGAACTCCCCCATGGAGGCCCAGCTAAGGAGCAAGGAGTGCAGCCAGGCATGCACAATCCCTTGTCCCTCTGCAGATTCCACATCCCTTTGCTCTCAACCCTCAAGATGTTTCCGGGCCCCAGTCAGTTGTAGCTGTACACAGCTCAGGCAGAGGCTTAGCCATGCACACCCACAGCTCTTGCTCACTCAGATGCTTTTCCAATTACTTCCTAATTTTCCCACTTTTGATGTTTAAAGTCTCTCCATTACCTGTTTGAGGCTGCAGTTCTGAAAGGAGAGTCAGGGCCCAGGTCTCTGGGGTGGAAGTGGGTGCAGCCTCAGCCAGTGCAGGGTCTTTTTGCAGCTTAGCCAGCCCAGCAACGGTGAAAGCTGATGCAAATGGAGGCTGTGGACAGCTTTAATGTTGCTATCAGCCTGAAACCGCAGCTGCAGCTCCCCCAATCACGCAGTGTGTAGCAAATGCAGCCCCTCTTTCCCACACTCCAGGCTGCGGCTATGCACCAACTGCGTAAAGCACCTCTGAGTTGGGAGGTGTATTAATTTAGATGGAATCAATGGGCCCAGAGTCAAAGCTCTTAACATGACCCTGAAGATGTTCAAAATTAAACAGTGTCAAACAAGGTTGTGTTCTCTTCCATCCTCCTGGTTGAAGACGGGCCCAGGCAGGGGGACACATGTCCTGAAGATGAATGCATGGTCACAGAGATGGTGTCTGTGGGAGGGCTTTGGCTTCCTCCACTCTAGGATGCTGTTCCAGGAAGAAGGCCTGCTGGGAAGAGTTGGGGGCCACCTGACCAAGAAGAGGAAGAGCATCTTCATTCACCAGCTCGCTAACCTAGTGAGGAGGGATTTAAACTAGGTTCAAAGGGGATAGGTGATAACAAAATTTTATTATCAGAGGTGTCAAAGTTAGACTCAGGACTCACAGTTTGTCAGACCACTCTGTTTTATTAGCACAGTGCTCTGCTAATAACACCCAGATAATGTGAGCTCCATGCAAGACCAAACAGTCTTATTTATACAGATACAAGGGCGCGAACTAAACAAAGGGACAAAGAGAACAAAATTGTAAAATTTACCTGGGGCACAGCATGCAAATCCTGCTTCCTTACTAACTCTTATCGATCTAAGGCTAATACTTCACCAATCGCCTTTAAGTGGAGCAATTGTTCTACCTTAATGTCTGCTTTCCTGACACCTGGATCGCAGCATTCTTTTCATTTCTACTTAAAGGCACATACAGCATTCTTTAATTCATTCTATTTCTTTAATATAATTCATTTCACTTTCACAGAGGGGTAGCTGTGTTAGTCTGGATCTGTAAAAAGCGACAGAGAGTCCTGTGGCACATTATAGACTAACAGAAATAAGTCTTCTGTTAGTAAGTCTTCTGTTAGTCTAAGGTGCCACAGAATGCTCTGTCGCTTTTTAATGATTTTTTATTATCTCTTTCCCCAAATTGCCTTCCACCTTCAGCTTGACCACCAATTCCTCCCTCTTACATAAGAATGACCACACTGAATCAGACCAAAGATCCATCTAGACCAGTGTCCTGTCTTCCAACAGTGGCCAATGCCAGATGCCCCAGAGGGAATGAACAGAACAGGTAATCATCAAGTGATCCATTCCCTGTTGCCCGTTCCCAGCTTCTGGCAAACAGAGGCTAGGGACACCATCCCTGCCCATCCCGGCTAATAGCCATGGATGGACTGATCCTGTTATTTTTTTAACCCTTTTATATTCTTGGCCTTCACAACATCCTCTGGCAAGGAGTTCCAGAGGTTTCCTGTGCGTTGTGTGAAGAAATACTTCCTTTTGTTTGTTTTAAACCCGTTGACTATTAATTTCTTTTGGTGTCCCTTAGTTCTTGTGTTATGAGAAGGCTTAAATAACGCTTCCTTATTTACTTTCTCCACACCCATCATGATTTTATAGACCTCTCTCATATCCCCCTCCCCCTTTAGGTGTCTCTTTTCCAAGCTGAAACATCAATTTGTAAGCACCTACAGGATAACAGAGTTATAAGGAATAGCCAGCATGGTTCTATCAAGAACAAATCATGCAAAACTCAACCTAATTTTGTTCTTTGACCAGGTTACATGCCTAGGGCATAGTGGGGAAGCACCAGATGTGATAGATCTTGATTTTAGTAAGGCTTTAGACACAGTCCCACATGACATTCTCATAAGCAAACTAGATAAATGTGGTCTAAATGAAATTATTACAACGTGGGTGCACTACTGGTTGAAAGACCGTACTCTTTATCTGTGGTTTGCTGTCAGGGAGGGCATATCTAGTGGGGTCCGCATGGGGCAGTCCTCGGTCTGGCATTAGTCAATATTTTCATTTATGACTTGGATAATGGAGCAGAGAATGTGCTTATAAAATCTGCAGATGACACCAAGCTGGGAGCAGATGCATGCAAACATGTTGGAGGACAGGATTAGAATTCAAAATGACCTTGACAAATTAGTGAATTGGTCTGAACTTAACAAGATGAAATTAAATATAGACAAGAACAAAGTATTACATTCAGGAAGGAAAATCAAAGGCGCAACTACACAATGGGGAATAACTGGCTAGGTGGTAAGACTGTTGAAAAGGATCTGGGGGTTGTAGTGGATCACAAATTTAATATGAGCTAACAATGTGATGCTATTGCATAAAAGACTACTATTCTGGGCTGTATTAACAGGATTGTCCCAGGTAAGCCCTGGGCGGTCACTGTACCGGGCACTGGGGAAGCCTCATCTGGAGTGCTGTGGCCAATTCTGAGCGCCACACTTTGGGAAAGATGTGGACAAATTGGAGAGAGACCAGAGGGCAGCAACCACAATTATCAAAGGTTTCGAAAACCTGACTTTGAGGGAAGGTTTAAAAACTGGGCCTGTTTAGTCTTGAGAAAAGATGACTGAGGGGGAACCTGATGATAGCCTTCGAATACATGAAGAACTGATATAAAGAGGACTGATCAGTTGTTCTCCATGTCCACTGAAGGTAGACAAGATGCAGCAAGAGAGATTCAGGTTAGCTACCAGGAAACACTTTCTAAGTCTCAGGATAGCTAAGGCTTGGGACAGGCTCCCAAGGGGGGGTTGTGGAATCCCTGTAATTGGAGGTTTTTAAGAACAGGTTAGACAAGTCCCTGTCAGGGACGGTCTAGGTTTGCTTGGTCTTGCCTCAGTGCAGGGGGCTGGACTTGAGAACCTCGCAAAGTGCCGTCCAGCCCAATGTTTCTAAGATGTCTTTGGGGTTTAGTGTACAGAGACTTCAGCCTGCGTAGTACCATGGTGCAAACACCATTCAAAAGCCTCTTATGAAAGATACAGGGGTGGGGGAGGAAAAACAGTTATAGCAGTGGTCCCCAACATGGTGCCCGTGGGTGCCATGGCGCCCGCCGGGGCATCTATGTGCGCCCGCGTACTGGCCAGCAGACGAGCAGCCGCCGAAATGCCACCGACAAGCAGAGTCATCCAGAGGCGTCGCCGCCGAAATGCCGCTGATTTTCGGTGGCATTTCGGCAGTGATGCCGCTGTTTGTCCGCAGCATTTCGACAGCAACGCCTATTGATGTTGCCACTTCTCAGCAGCATTTCAGCAGATGCTCATCCGCTGGCTACAGTCCGCGGTGGCTCATCATCTGGCGCCCGCCAGACGAAAAAGGTTGGGGACCACTGAGTTAAAGTATTTGAAATGTAAAATATTAAGTCAGGCTTTCACTTTAACAACATCTTTTGTGCCCTTTGCCTTTAGCTGGAGAGTATTTACATATGGAGGGGAGTGCTCCCCCAGATCAAAAGTGTCTGTTTGAGGGAAAAGAGCAGTTAGTTGAGATGGGCTGGAGCTGGCGTTGCTGCTGTTAACGTCTGTTAATGTCTGATCCCATTTCCTAGAAACCCAAAGCCACACACACACAAGAGGAAAGAGACGGGCAGCAAAGATGGAAAATGCAGTATCTGTCTCTGGTGTGACACTCACTTGTAACCTCACTGCTGGAAAAACACAGGCATGGCACATGCTCTTATCAGCCACTCTGAGGCCTGGCAAACTTGCACCAGCATCGGGCTGTTCAGGGCTGTGCATTTAGCTGCCTTTCTGATCACAGGCTCGCAGCAGTGTTGTAAAATGTGCCATCTTGGCTGGCTAAGCCAGCTTCTTATTAAACAGAGGGCAAAAGGAGAGGGCTAGGAGGGGAGAAATAAAGTGGGAGAAGGAAAAGGATGCAGCGGGGGGAGGGGGGAACAAAGTCTCCAATCCCAGGTGGTGGTTGGGATTTAGCCAGAGCCCATGCAGGTGGTGATGTCAGCGGGTCCCACTCTTGGCCCAAGCTAGTCAGGCATCTCTCAGGGTTAGGATGAAGAAGGTCCCAGGAGACTGAGGGGGTGGCAGCCATGATGGTGAAGCTCGCTCCTCTTCCCCTTCTCTCGCATGCCCTCCTTTCAGTCAGCCAGTGTCATGGCAGCCTCCTCCTCCTCCCATAGGCTCCCCCTGAGGGCCCCAGAGGGGAGGGGTGGCTGGAACAGCTCAGCCCCTCATTATTTTGCCCACAATTAGGCCGACACACCAATTTCTGCTCTCACCCTTCTCTTGTTCATCGGGCATGAGCTTAACACAGGCCTTGAGTTATAGCAGGAGGAGGCCTTTGGTTTGGACTAGATCTGTCTGTCTGTCTTGCTTTGTCATCTTTTCCCATCAGCACTGGGTGTTCTTGGTTATTGTGACATCTTAGGAGAGGAGTGGGCAAACTTTTTGGCCTGAGGGCCACATCTGGGTATGGAAATTGTATGGCAGGCCACGAATGCTCACAAAATTGGGGGTTGGGGTGCAGGAGGGCTCTGGCTGGGGGATGTGGGTTCTGGGATGGGGATGGGGATGAGGGGTTGGGAGTACAGGAGGGTGCTCCGGGCTGGGACCGAGGGGTTCAGAGGGTGGGAGGAGGATGAGGGCTGGGGCACAGGAGAGGGTCAGTGGGGCAGGCTCTGGGCAGCGCTTACCTCAAGCAGTTCCCAGAAATAGTGGGATGTCCTCCCTCCAGCTCCTTCGCAGAGGTGCGGCCAGGAGGCTCTGTGCACTGCATTGCCCGCAGGCGCCACCCCTGCAGCTCCCATTGGCTGCAGTTCCCAGCCAATGGGAGCTGCAAGAGCAGTGCTTTGGGCAGGGGCAGTGTGCAGAGCCCCCTGGCTGCCCCTATGTGTAGGAGCCAGAGCGGGGGGGATATGCCGCTGCTTCTGGGAGCCATGCGGAGTGGGGCAAGACCCTGACCCTGTTCCCCAGCTGGAGTGCCAGAGTGGGACAAGCCCCAGACCCTGCTTCCTGGCAGGAGCTCGAGGGCTGGATTAAAACGTCTGGAGGGCTGGATGTGGCCCCCGGACCATAGTTTGCCCATCCCGTCTTAGGAACTGTCTAACACTTTTTCGAGTTGAGCTCAATAGACCCAATTATTACGTCAGAGGCCCCTGGGGCCCGTCCCCTCAAATTGACATTGTGTTTTAAGGTCATCCTGGTGGCTGTGCACAGTCTGGTTGGTTACCCTGGGAATTTTCATCTCTGAGCTCTCACATGTTCTTCAGCCTGAAATCCCCACGAGGACTGGACAGGACACAGGTCCCTGGAATAGTGAGTCTCCCCATGAGCTGGCCTGACACAGCTGCCCCAGATGGGAGAATGTTCACAGCTTGGGTCAGCAGGTGTCATAGTGCTAAATAGCCCCTTGTGGTTAGTGCTGGTCACAGCGAGACACTGCCAACCCAGGGCTGGCCAGGCTGCAGAGTAACTCTGCCCTGTCTGTGCTCAGTCAGTGTTGGAGCTCTTGACTTCAGGAAAGACAAGGCCATTTCCTTCTTTCCCTGCCCTGCCAGTAGGCAGCACAAGGGGTGTGTCTCTAGGTGTGCTAAGTGCGGGTGCGTCACACTGAGACTGGGTCCTGCTAGAACTGCTCTGCCTGGCCCTATTGCACCATCTGCCAGGACTGAATCTCCAGGACACAAAGCTTAAAGAAGGGAATGACCAGGAGTCATTCCCATTTTTGCCCAGGCGCCCCCGGCCGACCTCGCCGAGGCCAGCCAGGAGCACTCACAGGATGATGATGAGGACAGCTATCAGTCATTTTGTACTGTACCGTCTGCCACCGGGGAGGGGAGGGGAGAGGAGAGGATCTCTGCCTGGCATCCGGCCTTTACCTGTCGCTGCCCCGGCTCGGCTCATGGAGCTGCCCCTGCAGAGCCACCCCCGGAAGCAGCCAGGAAGAGGAGACCTGCTTTGCTTTGGCTTTGGGGGCAGGGCCGGCTTTAGGTCAATTCCCCCGAATCGGGCCCCGTGCCTTTGGGGGCAGGGCCGCCCAGAGTGGGGGGCAAGTGGCCAAGAATCCCTTCCTTGGCTAGAGGTGCCTTTTTAATTTTTACTCACCCGGCGGCGCTCCGGGTCTTTGGTGGCATTTTGGCGGCGGGTCCTTCAGTGCTGCTGAAGACTCAGAGTGCCGCCCAGTGAGTACAAGCCCCACGTGTTTTTTTACGTGGTTTTTTTCTGTCATCCCTGCCGGGGCCCCATTGAAACTGTTCGAATTGAGCCCCGCACTTCCTAAAGCCGGCCCTGCTTGGGGGGTGAGGGGAAGTAGTGTTCTTATGCTGGGTAGCAGTGATTGGAGGTACTTTGGTGCCGTGACTGTGCTTTCATTGCAGCGCTCTCAGGGCAAAGGTCTCCTCTGCCCCAATGCCAGTGGCTGCCACCCCAGAGCATCCCAAGGAACCAAGCTGCGGCACATCCAAGAGTGGCCGTGGGAGCAATTCCACTTTCCTGTGGCCAGAGCTGGGCTGGCTTTGTGGAATGCTGGCCTGCTCCATTCTTGGGGTGCAGCCAACCCTCACAGGGCTGCTTACCAGCTGAGTTGCGGACACTCTCCTTCCTGGTGAGGATGGATGGGCCCTTCTGTACAGTTCCCCATGCTAACCAGGCACAGGACTTGCTGGGACATGCTGTTAGGTACGTTGCACCCTCAGCACCTTGATGTGAAATTCGGAGCTGTCCCCTCTGTCGGTGCCCTCTGAGGCTCCCTGGCTGCTGGGCTCAAGCTTGGCTGAAGCCTTTTTGGGGGCTTGCTGAGCCCAGCAGCATTATTACAGCAGTTTGCTCATTGGATGTTAACCTCTTCTGTCCTGGTCCCTTTCTCTACGGATGCGAGCTGCCTGGTTTGGGCACTGGAATCGCTGCTTGTCTGCATGTACGGTGTGCACACAGACACTGGCTCCCGGTGTCCTTCCTGGGTTTTGCAGAGGAGCTCAGAGTGGAGAAAGCATGTGACTGGCAGTGCCTGTGGCACCAGGCTGGATCTGACACAGCTCAGTCAGTGGCAGGGGACGTGCTTGGCTCACCTAACATTGCCATTTGGCCCCTGGAGATTCTAGCTGTGTCTCCGTGGGCGATGGCAGCTCCAGGGCTGTGTGGGGCTCAGCAGCATGTGGCACTTTGTGCTGTTTGCATTCAACAAGGCTCAGCACAGAGGCTTTGGCCTCAATGGAGGGGTCCAATATACAGCATGGGCTGGGAGTGCAAGGCTCTGGCTGAGCAATGGAGGTAAAACCATGCCTTTGCTGTTCACTTCGCACCACTGGCCTCCCAGTTAAATCTCGTCCCCAAACAGAGCCTCCCCCTCAACACGAGAGCCCCTTGGTGCGTCAGCACATTCCCTCTCCAGCCTCTTTCCAAAGAGCCGCACTCCCGCTGGTTTGTGACCATCGTGCTTCATGGCTTTGCCTAAATCCAGCCATACACTGTCCTGTGCCCATGCCACAGGGCTACATGCTGCAACTTCCTCCTCTGCCGCCTTCTCCCTCACACCTCTGCAAACCCACAGCCCCAGCCCCATGGAAGTCAGTGAGTCACCTCACCTAGTCTAACAGGAAAAGAAGAGGCAACAGTTATAGCAACATTTTCTCCTTCACACCCCTGAGAGCTGGGGCTTTGCTGAACGTCCCCTTAGCAGTGTCACAAGCACATTTCCTAATGGCACTGTGCTGGCCACACCTCGTTCCTGTAGAAACCCTGGGGCTCTTCACAGCCATTTCCCAAGCATCTTTAGGAAAGGCTGCACCAGTGAGTGTGCTCCGGGAGGGTGAGAGCATCTGGCAAGCCATTCCTGGCCCAGTGAGTGGTTGGACTAGATCCATGTGACAACAGGGAATCAGGCGTGGGGGTGGGGAGGGGAGTGCAGCTTCTGTTCATCCCAAGAACAGTTGATGGAGCCCAGAGGGAAGGCTGCCTCTCTCACCCAGTAGGTGGTGGTGACCTGGCTCTGGCCTATGGGGAGGTCCCTGGTAACCTCATTGCCCTGGGGTGGGCACATGGCTCATTGTGATGTCTGGGGTGAGCTTGTGGCTGCATTGCCACCAGCACTTGTCTTGAGCTGGATTTCTGAGCGGCAGCGTGGCCTGGTGGTCAGGGCTGGGGCTCCAGAGAGGGCCTCAGGTACCTGGCTGGCATACCTGTTGCCCATCCACCAGAGCCCTTCTTGTACTCCAAATGCTGGGAGGGGGCGGTTCCCAATCCTGGCCAGAAGGTGGCACTGTTGATACAGCTATAAGTGTCAGGCCCTGCCCTGGTGTGTGCCCCGTGTGTGCTGCACATGAGCTGGCCCTGGCCTGAGGAGCTGTTATTCAGCATGGCTGGTGCGGTGGTGCCCAGGGCCTGCTATGCTGGGCGCAGCATGGACACCCACAGAGACATGGCCCTTGCCCACAGGAGCTCGCAAGGGCAGAGCTCGTATGTGTGGAGTGGCCATGTGCACGTGGGGCTGTGTTAGGAGCGGAAGAACACAGGAATTAGAGGTGGTTGCTATAGCCTGTGTTCTGCCCAGCCCAGTTGGTGTTGGCATGGGGGATGCGTACCCTGCTGACGGGTGTGCACCTCCATAGACAACACACAGCTGGGGGGCGGGCCGAGGGCAGCAGGCAGGGGATGTCTTTTCCCTTTCTCACACCCCCAGAGGTGCTGGGCCTGGTTAGCGTCATTCAGCTCCGTGTGGGGAGCCAGAGCCCTGCCTGTGCTGAGCATGAGTTGGCCCTGGTCCATCGAGCCTGCTGGTGCTCGGTGAGGGGCTGGCAGCATGGCCTCTTGTACTCTGCTCTGGCCAGGTATGGGCTCCTGGGGGCATCCCTTTACGATCTCCATGGCGGGCCAGGCAGCGCCATGCTCAGCCATTCACTGCACCAGCCCCTGGCTGGCACTGCCATCCAGTGGACCAGCCTCCCTGGGAACACCAGCTAATCCGCTCTGCAGCCAGGCCTGTCCATGGGACAAGGAAAGCCGTTCCCTCCCCCCGACCCCACCTCCCGACCCCTGGTATGAGAATCTGCCCCATAGGGTTCAGCGTCTCTGTTTCAGCAGGGGACACTGCAGCCAGCAGCCCAGCCTAGGAGCTAGACTAACCCTGTGGTCTCAAGCACGGCGTATGGGGGCGAAGCTCCTTCAGAACAGATGGGAGCACGGCCTCCCGGCACACACACCAGAGGGAGGCCTGGCTCTGTGACATGGCTCCCCATCACGAAGTCCCTCCACCCCCCCGTGACCTAGTGGGCTGTCTCCCGTCAGCCTCTGGCGAAGGAGGGGGATTGTTTGTTCTGTTTCTGAGCACTGAGGTGCCAGCTGTGGCTGCAATGAGGCAGAGCCCATCTCCCCCTGCACCCCATGCCTTGAAGTGGGGCAGGGGCACATGTTCCATTTTAGATGGGGCAGCAGCGGTCAGGACTCACACTCAGGCAGCCAATGCTGAGCCAGGCCGAGAAGCCAGGGGGCCAGGCTCCAGGCCTGTGCCCGCCTGCCAGGCCACGCTCGCTCCGCCGTGCTGTGGCTGCGCTGTTGCCATTTCTCAGTCAGTGGTGAACCAGTTGCTAACAGGCCTTTCAGGTGTCAGGCTGGTCACGCCATCGCTAGAGCAGCCTGAGCCTCCCAGTCCTCCGATCCGTATCACATGTCTGTATGGATAGACCCAGCCCTGGCACTTTGGTCCTGGCATCCCACCCCTGCCCACAGGAGCCTGATCTGTGTTGGAGGCTGGGGACCCCACGGGGCCCTGGCGGTTGCTGAGAGCTGGCTGAGCTGGGACACATTGTGCTGGGTTCAGGTGCTGGAGCTGCCCACTCCCCCACCCACCCCCTGCGGGTGCCAACAGGGGCCTCAGCCCCACCCTGGCTCTAGCCAGCACAGGGACCCTTTCCGTGGAGCTGGCAAAGCCTCAGGCTGGGCTGTGGGGCTTTGCAGCCTGGTGTTAAGTGACCCCATGTGATGGCTGTTGCCATGGGAACCCATGGGCGGAGGAGGGTTAATCTCTGCGCCTTTGTTCTGAGTGGCCTGTGCAGATTTGAGGGCATGGGCCAGGCAGAGCCTGGCAGCTACCACAAGCAGCTGTGCAGCACCCCCAACACTGCCTGCCCCCCACAACATGACAGCTCACTGACTCCCCTCTCCCACAGCATGGGACACCCTAGTCTGCGTAAAGGAGGGCACGTGGATGCTGTTGAGCGTGGTGCTGCCCCTCAGTGATCAGTGCTCCGACCCTCAGGATCCAGGCTGGGCACCCTGTGCTTTGGAAACAGCCCCCAAATGCTCAGCTGCAGCCTGGCTGACCTCACAGCCCCCCGGCTCCTGGTGCAGGCAGCACCTCCCAGCAGGGGAGCTCAAAGCACTTGCACATGGGGAACGGCTCTGTCCTGTCACTGTACAAGTGGAGAACCTGAGGCACAGAGTGGGGAAGGGACTCACCCAAGCTTACACAGAGGAAGCCCCCTCTATGTGCCTGGGGCAGCCCCCTTTCCTGAGAGCAGCTAGCATAGGAATGCTGTGCCCCACCCTCGCACCAGTGTCATCAGGGCAGTTGGGAATGTGGAAAGGGCCCGACACTTTGCTGTCGGAGCCCCAGTCTAAATCTGCCCCTGCCCCAGCTGGCAAGGTGGTCGGCTGCAGCAGAGCCCTGGGGGCTGAGCAATGTGCCTGCTTGGCATACGCTGGCGAGCTGCACCAAGACAGGCTGCACTAGCGCTGTTACATAAGGCTCACGGCTGCTCTTTGAACCTGTCACTAAGCTGCTGTGTAAGTAGCAGAGCCCCCCCGATGAGCCGGGACGCCCAGGGTGCCGTGCTTTTTGGGCTGTGACTGATGCTGCCAGCTCCGCTCAGTGCTCCAGAGCAGCTGAGACATTGCTCCCAACGCAGTGGCTGCTCACGTCCATGGAGCCGGCCCCGAGGCCCTGGCACCCGTCTGCGAGGGCTCCGGCGGGGGCTATGAGCTTCACTGCATTCCTGTGCCTCTGGCTGATTGAGCAGCTATGCAGAGGAGCTGGCTGTGGGGAGGGCTGGCTCTGTTCCAGTCAGGTCTCCTCCTTACTGGGGACAACTTCCCCCTATAGTGTGTGAATCATTCCCGCCGCCCCCCCCCCCGAGTGCAGGGCCCACCGTTTGGTCCTGGCTTGCCAAGGCCTGGGGAGCAGGAGGCAGGGGACGATGCAGCTCTTTGTAACGCCAAGAGGTGGCACATGTTGTGGCATTACAGCGATGCCCAGTCCCCAGTCCGGCACTGCCTGCCTGCTGGGATTGCAGCACCTCTCTGCCGCTCAGCTGGGCCAGGGTCCTGCCACCAGCTTTGCCTTCCTATGCTCTGCCAGGGCAGGGCAGCCCTCTGGTCCGTCTTGCCTGGTCCCGCCAGGCAATGGCTGCAGGCTCTGCCCCTTCCTCCCCTGCCTGGAGCCACAGGGAAAGGGGGTGGGACAGTGCTCTCCCCGCCCCCCCCCTTCCTCCTTTTTATCACTGCACCTGAGCCTGTGAGGCCAGAGGCCACCTCATCAGGCCCCTCCTTGCCACCCAGCCTTGCCCTGGCCCAGTGAGTGGGGCTGGGGCTCCAGGCACAATGCGCCAGGTGAGGGCAGTGTATGCGTCTCCATGGCAACACAGGGAGCCACACGCTCGCTGGGCCTGGTGCCTCACAGGGACTGTATTTACCTTCTCAGAAACTGCCTCCTGCGCCAGCAATTTGCTTCAATTAGCCTTGTTAGCGCGTCAAGAGGCCCCCAGTGATGTCAGCAGATGGCCATGGTGGGCAGCTCCAGCCCCCTGCTGTCCCCACACGTAGCATGGTCAGAGAGCGGTGTCAAGCCAGGGCTCTGGCTCTGTCCCTCGCTGGCTGCCTGGGTTCTGGGTGGGATGTGGCGGCGGGAGCCGTGAGCTGCCACACTGCCGTCCTGGCACCAGGCAGGGAAATGGTGAGGCAGCGTCACTGTCTGGCTGGCCATGGGCCGGCTCGTGCTCTCGTAGGCACCCATTGGGGCCCCCAGGGTTGCAGGCGGGGCTGAGAGTCGTTCTCTGGGGAGCTGCTGTGATATGACACCCACTGCCTGGCGTTTTAAGTTGTGCAGAGTGGCAGTGGCCTGCTGCTGGTGTGGGCAATGCCAGAGTCCGGGTAGTCAATAGCGGCCCGCGGGCCAAAGCTGGACCACCAGACACTTCTTTGTATTTACTTATTAGCATTGTTTTTTGTTTGTTTTTTAAATATTTTCTCGGGCATCTGGACCTTGACCGAGAAATTGGGACCTAGACAAAGACTAATTGACTACCCCATACCACAGAGCATCTAACTGCCCCATGATGCCCCCTGACCCACAGAGAGTAGACGGGGGGGGGGCTGGGCTCCTTTCGCCTCCTGAGGGCTCCTGGCTTACAAGGGAGGCCGAGGCCAAGTCAGTAGCTGCTCAGCCCTGGAGCAGCCCAACCTTGAACCAGGCTGCTGCAGGTCGGACTAAGCACTGCTCTGTGGGTGCGGTAGCCTGGGTTGGCTGGGGCAGCCTGGGAGTGGGCAAGTAAACAGTGGAAAATTACTGTGTGCTCAGCACAGCCATTATCCAAATGAGCCGAGCGCAGCACATCTGGGCTGGGGAAAGCTTGGGCCCAGGGCTTTGCAGAGCTGACACGCTAATCAGGTCTGGGCTGGCTCAGTGCTGGAGGGGAGACCCCCCGCCCCGGGGTGAGAGGCAGGGGGCTGCAGGTGAGACAGTGCTGAGCCAGGCAGGAATGAGAGCTGTGCATGCTACCTAAGGGTGAGGTGGGCTGCTAACCCCAAACTCCATGCTGGTGATTACCTCCCTGCCCCTGCCCCTGTAGCGTGCCCAGGCTGCATCACTGACTGCCTTGGAGGGGGCGAGTAGTGCTGCTGTGCCCTATGGTCCCAGCAACTGGGGACAGACCGCACGGGCGGGCAGTGTCTCGGGGGCGGGGGGGGGCAGCTCAGGTACACACATGGGGGGGAGGTGCGACGGTGGCCAGCAGTAGACTAGCACGGATGGAGGAGACCTCCCCCCACAGCCGTCCTCACCCAGCCCCAGCCGCCTGGGAGGGGGACAGAGCAAGCGTGGAGGGGGTGCCCTGCCCTCCCCTCGCCCGGGTCCCCGCAGCTGTTAAATGCTGGCCACACCCTGGCTGGGCTCTGCCTGCATTTCAGTGCTGGGAGATGGTGCCTGCACCCTGGAGCTTCTGCCCTAATCTCCCTGGGTGACAGACATGATTAATTTACCTTTAAAACATTGAGTTCATGGGCACCCTGGGAGCAAATACATTACCCCCCCCCCCACACACACACACACACCCAGCTTCTTCCAATTCCTCCCCTCCCCCCATCCCCTCCCAATCGCCTGGGCCTAGGGCTGCTGCTGGAGTCACAAATGATCAGCACAGGCTGGGCCTGGAGCTGGAGCTGGCACTGGCAAACAGTCATGGCCCAGGCTGCCTGAGTGGCAAGCACGGTGCTGCCTGGGGCCGGGGGGGACTAGAGCAGGGACCCTGGGTGCTGGGGAATGTGCAGGTTCCCAGAAGTCCTGCTTGGGCTGAAGCAAGGTCAACCCAATCCCCATGAGAGGCAGAGCATGACGTGAGAGACCCGCAGCACAGGGGCAGGGTGTCATGCAGGACACAGGGGGAGGGAGAGGGGAGGGATGCTGGGAGGGGGCGGGGCTGGGGCAAGGCTCAAGGCTGGTGATGTGATGGGTCTCACTGAAAGGCATGGCTGAGGCTGGCGCCAAGGTGCTGGGGCAGCTGCTGTTGACCGTGGGGCAGCAGTTCCTGGGGACAGCGGGGCCGGGACATGGAGTGCGAGCCCCGAGGAGCGTGATTTGGTGGAGATGTAAACAGCTAGTCTGGCTGGGCGCCCTCTGCACTGAGCAATGTTTATAGTGTGGGACTGTTTATGGTCACTCGGGGCGGCTGTTTCCCAAGTGCTCAGCCAGAGCTGTCGGGCTTGCCAGCTGCAGGGGCAGGGTTAGCTGTGCACTGGGCGGCTGGCTCTGCAGCAGCCCAAGGCTGCTGTGGCACCAGGGCCAGGGAGGGCACACAGCAGTGCTGGGCTGGGACAGCTGGCGTGCCAAGAGCACCTTCCCTAGCTTGCTAGTGTCACGCTAATGGGGCAGGCAGTGCTGATCGGAGATCTATGGTCATTACGGTAGTTTAAATCAATAAGCTCAGATGCAGTTTTGGCTCCTTCCCTGCAGAGGAAATTAGGGCCACTTTGCAGCAGGAAATGCTCCTTAAATGCATCAAGATTTCCCCAAGCCACAGCTGTCAGGGTGAGCACAGCCTGAGCGCCCAGAGCCCCTCCAGGTCTGGTCTGTAAGCAGTAACCCTGTGCAGACCACCTCACTGTGGGCCCCAATCTGCCCCCTGAGCTCCACCGCCTCCAAGCCTGGCCTGTAACCCTGTGGCCACCTTGCTGCCAGATGTGCTATGACTTTCCTTGCAGGCAGCAGAGCGAGCTGGGACCAGAACCCAGGAGTCCTGACACTGTCACCTGCCCAGGCAGGTGTGTGCATGGGAGTGCTGCCAGGCTGTGCACGTGGGGCAGAGCTTGTACGCAGGCAGGCAGGCAGGCAGGCACGCACGCTGGGCTAATCCCCCACACAAGGAGCTTGTTCCTTTCCCAAAGCCGCCACTTTCGATGGCTTAGTGCTCACATGGGGTGCAAAAGCACCTTATGAGTGTTTGGGGGGGCTGTGGGGTGCTGAGAGGCACCCAGCATGCGTGTGAACGCCTGTGGCTGTATGCAGGGGCCTACACCTGTGGGGCAGCACGCCCGCGACACTGCTGCTGGCCTGCATGAGGCCAAGCCAAGTGCCAGCGGCTGGTGTTTTTGCCCTGGCCAAAGCCAACTGGGCGGGGCCAAGCCTGCAGGAGGGTCACCTCTTGGGCCGCCATCTGGCCAGTGCCAGCCAGAGCCCCCTGCAGCCTTGGGGTGTCTAACTCTTGCAGCTGCAGATTTCCTGGCGGAAGCCCTGGGCAGATGCTCTAGCTCATGCTTTGCTCTGGGGACAGTAGAGCTGCAGCTGCTGCACTACCCCTCCCCTGTGCTTTATGCTCTCACAGCCTGATGTCTGCCCAGCCACACTGCTGGCCCCTGTGCTCAGCTCCCTGGCCCAGTGCACAGGGAAAGCCCCACACGGTGCACACAGCACCCAGCGTAACTGCGTGTGGCCAGGCAAGCCAGCCAGCATGTGCCAGTGTGGGGAGACGCAGCCCTCCCAGGGGCTGGAAAGGGCTCCCGGAGCAGGGGTGGCATTTACTTTCTCTGCCCTGTGCCAGGGGCAGGAGGGGAGGCTCAGGTCAGGCTGGATGGGGCTGCTAGGCAAGTGCAGGGAGGAGGAGGAGGATGTGTGGGAGTGAGACTAGCCTGCAGCTGGGCCTGGGTGCCACAGAAGGGAGCGGCGCTGACCCCAGCTTGGCAGCCTGACATGCCAGGCCTAGGATGGGGCAGGCTCTGCAGTCTGGCCCAGCTCGCTGGCTTTGGCAGGAGTTGCTGCTCAGGGAAACCCTCTTGCCCAGCAGAGACCCTCTGGCCCACCTTTGTGCATGCGCCCCCTCTCCCCTGTGTTTGTGCAGCTCCCCTCCTTTGAGCAAGTGCCCCCTCCTCCCTGACATTCACCTCCCTGGGCCAGCATTCGTGCTGCCCAGCTGTGCCGGCCTTGCCCCTCCCCCCGGCCCCTTCAGCTCCCAGTCAGGACACTTCAGACCCTCGCTGCCATGAGACACACCCCAGGGTTTATTGGTGCCCACGTCCTCCGGAGTGATGTGCCGCGCCACGCACAGACAGACGCAGACAGAGCCCGCCCCGCCGCCCCGTGGACCCCATGCCTATTTACATAGCTACTGCAGAGATAAATTAACCTCGGGCAGCAGGAGCAAGCGCAGGAAGCAGCTGTACACACGGCCCAGCAGGCAGACACCCTGCCCCCATGCTCCAGCGGGCACTGTTCCCAGGCTCCCTACACCCTGCCAGGCTGGCACAGGGTGCTATGCCCTCCATGTGGACTTGTGCTGGGGTGCAGGCCTTGTGCACAGACACCATCACGTGCCCACCTGGCACGTGCCGCCAAAGGATGGAGAGGGGCAGCAGGACACGCTCCAGTCTCAGCATGCCTGTCGTCAGGCCCTGACACCCTGGTGTACACCCCGCTCCCCGGACAGCCCCAGGAAGGGCTGAAAGGCACTGCCTCTTGCAAGCCCGCTGCCTGAGCCCTGGGCTCCCTCTCCCTGCCCAGCAGAGCCTGCCCGTGACGGGCGTGGGCCTGGCGCCCTGGCTGTGTGGCGGGGGGTGGGCTCAGAAGTTGCTGGCGGCTGTTTCGGGGAACTCGTAGCACTGGTGCCTCTCGCTGGTGCTGCAGCCCGTCTTCTCGAGGTAGTGGGTGCTGGTGTGCGCCGTGGGCTGACTCCGCCCCAGCCCAGTGATGCAGCTGCCCACCAGCCTGTGCTTCTCACAAGTACTGCTGCCCCCGTTGCGGGCATTGGGGGTCTGGCTGTACGTGGGCTTGTACTCCTCCTCCAGGTCCTTGCCCAGCTTCCAGCGCTGCCACTTCTTCAGCAGCTCCGACTGCACCTGCAAACAGCCCCAGACGGGGTGAGCATGGCCCAGGGCCTGCGACAGCCAGCTTTCCGCTTCCCCCAGAGCAAGACAGGCCAGGCCAAGCCCAGAGCCCCTGCTGGGGCCCAGATGGCACAGGGCAGCAGAGTCCTCCCCACCGGGCCTGCGGGGTCCCGGGCAGACGCAGTCATGGGTGCTCGCACTCACCTCCTTGTTGACAAAGCAGTACAGAATGGCCACCAGCATCCCCTAGGCAGCAAGAAGAGAGGGCATGAGAGGGCATGGCCCAGGCCACTTGATCCCCCCCCCCGCAGGGTCATGGGAGGGGAGGCCACAGAGCACAGAGGCTGGGCCAGAGGGTGCTTGAGGGCGCCCCGTTCAGGTGCCAGGCCCAGCTCACCTGGAAGGAGCTCAGGAAGAGGTCGAAGAAGAGCTTGACGTAGCGCAGGGTACCCTGGGCGTGCTCATCCGTGACGAAGGCAAACACCACCTCGTGGATGCCCAGCAGCGGGATCAGCGTCAGCGTGGACTTCGCCAGCCTGCCAGGGAGCCTGACCAATCAGAGCCAGCCATTCCCCACCCATTTCGCCTCCCCCTTCAGATGTTACAGGTGTGGGGCCCCATGGTTAGACGGGCACCACAGGCCCAGCGCCGGGTTCCATGGGCACACAGAGCCCTCTGGCACAACAGGGCAGTGGGCACACGCACAGAGAGCAGGAGCCTGTGGGGCAGTAGCCTCCCCAAGGTGTGAGCGGGAGAGCTGGGCCGAGGGCCGGGTGAGGCCCAGGGGAGCTGGCCAGCCCCCGGTACGCACCGGAATTTGTAATCTGTGTAGCGCATCTGGTGGGCACGGAGCTTGGAGACCAGGATCTGGATGATGCGGATGAAAATGAAGAAGTTGATCTGAAAGGGAGAAATAGGGTGAGCGGCAGATGGGGATGGGGGCCAGGGACTGGAGCGTCCCCACTCCAGCAAGGGAGTCCTTGTGGGGCTGGTGACCCTAGCCTCATGAAGTATCACTGGGAAGAGGTGACCGTGCCCAGCCCTGTCCCAGATGCACCCTGGGGAGTCTAGTCAGCCCCTGGCAGCCAGTGCAGGACAAAAGGGACCCTGTCTGCGGTTGGGGCGCTGTCTGGGCAGGGTAGGGCAGCCATGCAGGGGAACCCAGTGTCACCAACTCTCACAATATTTGGTGTTTTTCTGAAAGCCCCAGCTCCTGGAGTCATGTGATTCAGGGAGACTCGCTCTCATTGAAAAGACATGACTCATCTGGACACGGTTGCTGTGGACCAAAGTGGGAAAATGCACCCTGACTGCAGCCCAACAGCTCCATGAGCAGGAGGCCAAAGAAGCTGAATATGAAGTTGTGATCTGTGAGCAGCTGGGGCGTGCAGGAGAGGGAATGGGTGTGTGCCGGGCAGGAGGATGGTGTGCCTGGGTTGGATGGAGGGGAGAATCTCACAGGAGGGGGCCTGCGGTGTGGAGAGGGGAGGGGACCGGTGGTGCGGAGAGAGGAGGGGGCCGGTGGTGCAGAGAGGGGAGGGGACCGGTGGTGCAGAGAGGGGAGGGGGCCCATGGTGCGGAGAGGGGAGGGGGCCGGTGGTGCAGAGAGGGGAGGGGACCGGTGGTGCAGAGAGGGGAGGGGGTCTGCGCGGTGGAGAGGGGAAAGGCCCGGGGTGAGGAGAGGGGAGGGGGCCTGCGGTGCAGAGAGGGGAGGGGACCGGTGGTGCGGAGAGGGGAGGGGGCCCATGGTGCGGAGAGGGGAGGGGGCCGGTGGTGCGGAGAGGGGAGGGGGCCTGCGGTGCGGAGAGGGGAGGGGACCGGTGGTGCGGAGAGGGGAGGGGGCCGGTGGTGCAGAGAGGGGAGGGGACCGGTGGTGCGGAGAGGGGAGGGGGCCTGCGGGGCGGAGAGGGGAGGGTACCGGTGGTGCGGAGAGGGGAGGGGACCGATGGTGCGGAGAGGGGAGGGGGCCTGCGGTGCGGAGAGGGGAGGGGACCGGTGGTGCGGAGAGGGGAGGGGACCGGTGGTGCGGAGAGGGGAGGGGACCGGTGGTGCGGAGAGGGGAGGGAGCCGGTGGTGCGGAGAGGGGAGGGGGCCTGCGGTGCGGAGAGGGGAGGGGGCCGGTGGTGCGGAGAGGGGAGGGGACCGGTGGTGCGGAGAGGGGAGGGGGCCTGCGGTGCGGAGAGGGGAGGGGACCGGTGGTGCGGAGAGGGGAGGGGGCCGGTGGTGCGGAGAGGGGAGGGGACCGGTGGTGCGGAGAGAGGGGAGGGGGCCTGCAGGGCGGAGAGGGGAGGGGACCGGTGGTGCGGAGAGGGGAGGGGGCCTGCGGTGCGGAGAGGGGAGGGGGCCTGCGGTGCAGAGAGGGGAGGGGACCGGTGGTGCAGAGAGGGGAGGGGACCGGTGGTGCGGAGAGGGGAGGGGGCCCATGGTGCGGAGAGGGGAGAGGGCCTGCGGGGCAGAGAGGGGAAAGGCCCGGGGTGAGGAGAGGGGAGGGGACTGGTGGTGCAGAGAGGGGAGGGGGCCTGCGGTGCGGAGAGGGGAGGGGACCGGTGGTGCGGAGAGGGGAGGGGGCCTGCGGTGTGGAGAGGGGAGGGGACCGGTGGTGCGGAGAGGGGAGGGGACCGGTGGTGCGGAGAGGGGAGGGGGCCCATGGTGCGGAGAGGGGAGGGGACCGGTGGTGCGGAGAGGGGAGGGGACCAGTGGTGCGGAGAGGGGAGGGGGCCGGTGGTGCGGAGAGGGGAGGGGACCGGTGGTGCGGAGAGGGGAGGGGGCCCATGGTGCGGAGAGGGGAGGGGACCGGTGGTGCAGAGAGGGGAGGGGGCCTGCGGGGCGGAGAGGGGAGGGGGCCTGCAGGGCGGAGAGGGGAAAGGCCCGGGGTGAGGAGCGGGGAGGGGGCCGGTGGTGCAGAGAGGGGAGGGGACCGGTGGTGCGGAGAGGGGAGGGGGCCGGTGGTGCAGAGAGGGGAGGGGACCGGTGGTGCGGAGAGGGGAAAGGCCCGGGGTGCGGAGAGGGGAGGGGGCCCATGGTGCGGAGAGGGGAGGGGGCAGGTGGTGCAGAGAGGGGAGGGGGCCTGCGGTGCGGAGAGGGGAGGGGGCCTGCGGTGCGGAGAGGGGAAAGGCCCGGGGTGCGGAGAGGGGAGGGGGCCCATGGTGCGGAGAGGGGAGGGGGCCGGTGGTGCAGAGAGGGGAGGGGGCCGGTGGTGCAGAGAGGGGAGGGGGCCTGCGGGGCGGAGAGGGGAAAGGCCCAGGGTGGGGAGAGGGGAGGGGGCCCATGGTGCGGAGAGGGGAGGGGGCCGGTGGTGCGGAGAGGGGAGGGGGCCTGCGGGGCGGAGAGGGGAGGGGGCCTGTGGTGCGGAGAGGGGAAAGGCCCAGGGTGGGGAGAGGGGAGGGGTGGGCTGGGACTTACCAGGATGGCCAGGAACACAGGGAAGCGGGGGATCCACCAGAAGCCCATGTTGTTGTTGGTGCTCCAGCACCTGGGAGGCGAGAGTGAGGCGGGTGATGGGGTAGGTGGCACTTTTGTATCAATGTGCCATGTGCCCCGTCAGGAAGATCAGCCCAGCCCTAGCTCAAGGTGGTACAAGGTTCCTGGCAGGGATTTCCAGGTAACACAAGGGCCAAGGAGGTGTGAACCAGGCCAGGACTCCCCCACAGGCACAGACTTGGCCCTGCCCGGACGCGTGCCCCTTGCCCACACAGGCACAGACGCCACCCCCATGAGCGCACAGACTGTACACAGCCTCTGCCGGGCAAGCAGACAACTACAGATGCAGGTGCCCCAATGAACCCCCGTGCACAGCACTAGACAGACGGGTCAGACCCAGGCCCATCCACCCTGTGCCCGTATCCAGCAGAGGCTGGCAGCAGCTGATTCAGAGGGAGGTGTTCGAATCCTGCAGGAAAGGCTGGGGGCTGATCTGCCCCCACATTCAGGCTCAGCGCAGTCTCTAGCCAGAGACCGGCGGGAGCCCTGCCACAGCCCGTGCTGCCATCCGCTTGGCCTCTCAGGATAGTTGTGTGACCCACGGAGTGACGCTTACACAGCTCCTGGGCTGAGCAGCACCTCGGCCACCTGCCACTGCTCCCCCGTACCTCACAAACAGCCTGTGCACATCCACACCTTCCACATGAAGCCTGCGCACACCCACACCTCACACACGCAGCCTGCACACACCCACACCTCACACACACAGTCTTTACACACCCACACCCCACACCTTGCACGCGCAGCCTGCACACACCCACACCTTGCATGCACAGCCTGTGCACCCTCACACCTCACACATGCAGCGTGCGCACTCTCACATCTCGCACACGCAGCCTGCACACACCCACACCTCACATGTGCAGCCTGCGCACACTCACACCTTGCACGTGCAGCCTGCGCACACCCACACCTCGCACGCACAGCCTGCGCACACCCACACCTCACACGTGCAGCCTGTGCACACCAACACCTCGCACATGCAGCCTGCGCACACCCACACCTTGCACACATGGCCTGTCCACGCCCACACCTTGCATGCACAGCCCGCCCATGTCTCCCACACACAGCCGCCTCATGCCCACACCTCGCAAGTGCAGTTGGTACATGCCCACACCTCAGACAGACACATCTCACACATCCACACCTTGCACTCACACTTCATGTGCCCCCACATCTTGCATATACACTTTGCATGTCCACACCTCACACATGCAGCCTGTGCATGCCCACATTTTGTACTTTCACACTGTGTGCCCACACCTGGCACATCACACCCACACCTCACATATGCACTGCATGTGCCCACACCTTGCACACCCATACACTTTGCATGCCCACACCTCACTCACATAGCTCACACTCCCACACTTTGCACACGCGTGGCTCTACTTACTGAATGTTTTCATATAAAAATTTCACAACCACCCAGGGGATGAGGAACAGGACAGGGGCCCCTGGGGACAAAGAAGAGACAGAAGCAGGTGAGACACATAGTGGGGCAGCTCCTCCAGGGGCCATAGGCTGAGACAGGGGCACCAGGTGCATGTCCTGGAGTGGAAAGCAGTCACTGCGCCCAACATGCCAACCTCACCCTAGCATGGTCTTTGCACCTCTGGGCAGGCGCTGTGCCGTGGCTGATGCCCATCCCCCCGTGCCCAGGTGCTGTGCCGTGGCTGGTGTCCATCCCCCGTGCCCAGGTGCTGTGCCGTGGCTGGTGTCCATCCCCCGTGCCCAGGCTCTGAGTGCCGTGGTTGGTGCCCGACCCCCCCGTGCCCAGGCACTGTGCCGTGGCTGGTGCCCATTCCCCGTGCCCAGGCGCTGTGCTGTGGCTGGTATTCGTCCCCCGTGCCCAGGCTCTGTGTGCAGTGGCTGGTGCCCTTCCCTCCGTGCCCAGCCTGTGTGCCGCAGCTGGTGCCCGACCCCTGTGCCCAGGCGCTGTGCTGTGGCTGGTGTCCGTTCCCCGTGCCCAGGCTCTGTGTGCCATGGCTGGTGCCCGTCCCCCCGTGCCCAGCCTGTGTGCCGTGGCTTGTGCCCGATCCCCTGTGCCCAGGCGCTGTGCTGTGGCTGGTGTCCGTTCCCCGTGCCCAGGCTCTGTGTGCCATGGCTGGTGCCCGTCCCCCCGTGCCCAGCCTGTGTGCCGTGGCTTGTGCCCGATCCCCTGTGCCCAGGCGCTGTGCTGTGGCTGGTGTCTATTCCCTGTGCCCAGGCTCTGTGTGCCATGGCTGGTGCCCGTCCCCCCGTGCCCAGCCTGTGTGCCGTGGCTGGTGCCTAACTCCCCGTGCCCAGCCTGTGTGCTGTGGCTGGTGCCCATCCCCCGTGCCCAGGCGCTGTGCCGTGGCTGGTGCCCATCCCCCCATGGCCAGGTGCTGTGTGCCGTGGCTAGTGCCCATCCTCCCATGCCCAGGCGCTGTGCCGTGGCTGGTGCCCATCCCCTCATGGCCAGGTGCTGTGTGCCGTGGCTAGTGCCCATCCTCCCATGCCCAGGCGCTGTGCCGTAGCTGGTGCCCATCCCCCCATGCCCAGGCGCTGTGTGCCGTGGCTGGTGCCCATCCCCCCGTGCCCAGGTGCTGTGTGCCGTGGCTGGTGCCCATCCCCCCCCGTGCCCAGGTGCTGTGTGCTGTGGCTGGTGCCCATCCCCCCGTGCCCAGGCGCTGTGTGCCGTGGCTGGTGCCCATCCCCCCGTGCCCAGGTGCTGTGTGCCGTGGCTGGTGGCCATCCCCCCCGTGCCCAGGCGCTGTGTGCCGTGGCTGGTGCCCATCCCCCCCGTGCCCAGGTGCTGTGTGCCGTGGCTGGTGCCCGTCCCCCATGCCCAGGCGCTGTGTGCCGTGGCTGGTGCCCATCCCCCCCGTGCCCAGGCGCTGTGTGCCGCAGCTGGTGCCCGACCCCTGTGCCCAGGCGCTCACCCCAGCCGATGCACAGGTAGAGGGTGAAGTAGCTCCGCTCGGAGAAGACAGCGAGCACCAGCAGGTTGTGGAGGTAGATTCCCTCCACCAGCAGCCAGCAGTAGTTGGCCACGATGCCGTACTGCATGAAGACGGTGGCTGCTCGACAGCCGGCAGCGGCCTGGGGGAGGGGTGGGAGTCAGTGCGGGGGCTCAGTAAGGCACTGGCCCCACAGAGCTCCTAGCACGGCAAAGGGCCAGGGGGCTCACCTCATCGCTGAGCCAGATGCCCACGTTGTAGTCGTCAATCTTCTCGTTGTAGCGGGTCTTGAGCAGGGCGTCGATCACCAGCACCGAGACCCCCTTCAGGACGAAGGAGGCGAAGAGGTTCATGTGGATGTAATTCCGCATGCAGTGCAGTTTGCTGCAGAAAGCAGGAGCCCCAGTCAGTGTCCAGCAAGGACCGTGCCCAGCCTGTGCCCACCACTGCCCACCCTGGGTCCTACAGCCCCAGCTACCCCAGCCGTGGCCTCATCTCCCAAGCCCCCCCAACCCCCGGCTCCCTCTTCTGGTTGCCTCTCATCCCCTCCCTCCCTGTCTCTCCACCGCAGTTCTCCCCCCAGCCCTACCTGAAGCCCAGCAGGATGGCCAGGGCGAGGAGCAGGGTGCCCAGGGACACTGAGTATCCCACCGTGTACATGATCTTAAAGCTGCCGTAGGTTTTGGCAAATTTATCCTAGAAAGAGAGGGAGAGAGCTGCTGAGCAGGGCTGGGCAGGGACATCTGTCCGTGGGCTGGAGCGACAGAGCCCAGGTACGGGAACGGCCCGTATGCCGTGGGAGGCAAAGGTGCTGGGCCATCCCAAACTCCCAGCTGCTTTGGGGCTAAGCTGAGACTCGCTCACGGCGCTCCATGGGGGCTGCAAGGCTCAGCCCGGCCCCAGTCCAGCCCCCACTGACCTGGGCTTCGAGGTCTTCTGCGTCCATCTCACACTCTGTGCTGTCCCGCCAGGGCTTCCCATTGGGGCGCTTCACCCACTCCCCATCCGGCCCACACTTCTTGAAGACGTATCTGTGCTTCACTGCAGGGAGGAGACGGGACATGGCGAACCGGCTGGTTAGACACCTCCGTGCTCTCCACACCGGGCCCCTGTGCTCTCCCTGCCAGTCCCCCCAGTCTGCCCATGCCAGCCCCCCATGCACGCCCCTCCCTCCTCAGACCTGCTGGAGCCCCTGCACTCCTCACTGGCCCTGCTGGCTAGTCCTCCACGCCCCACACTTCTTGGTCCCATCCCTGCCATGTCCATCCTTGCTGCCAGTGATAGGGTCCTGAATGGCCGACAGCGCCCAGAGCCAATGAACCCTGCCCTGCCCCATTAGCCAGCTGGAGCAGCCGAGGGACAGGCAGTGAGTATCCCGGCTCCCCACCCCACAGTCCATCCCCTGCCTCCCCAGCCAGCACAGGGCTCTCCTCAGCACCCCCTCCCACAGCTCCTGGCACTGCAAGCCGCAGGAGCTCCCCGGAGCCCAGGGAGAGCAGATGGCAGCGGCTGCTCATGTGCAGTGTGCACCCAGCAGGACAGGGCAGCGCGGCCGGGCCAGGGGCCAGCCCCAGGCAGTTACCTTTCCTGTGCCAGGGCAGGAACCAGGGGCAGGAGACGTTGACTGTGGTGTTGGGCAGCGTGTCGGGCCAGCAGGAGAACTTGTCAAAGGTTCGGTTACAGACCAGCTCTGCAGGGAGAAGAGAGGCCCTAAGTAGGGATGAGGGGTCACAGCGCCTCTGCCAGCCCCCTTCCATCCAGCCCCACCCATAATGGGCCCCCCCCTGGCTGAGAGGCCATTGGCGGAGTTGGGGGGAGAGCAGGTAGAATCAATAGTTTTCTATAGTTACAAAACTAACCCTGAATGCCACTCCGTGCGCCCATGGAATTGCGTCCTTGACCCCTGTGTGCCCCCAGAACTGCCCCCTCGGTCCCCCGTGTGCCCCCAGAACTGCCCTCTTACCCCCCGTGTACCCCTGGAACTGCCCCCCTCACCCTCCTGTGTACCCTTGGAACTGCCCCCTCGACCCCTGTGTGCCCCTGGAACTGCCCCCCTCACACTCCCGTGTGCCCCTGGAACTGCCCCCCCACCCCCCCGTGTGCCCCTGGCATTGCTCCCCATGCGCCCCCCCCCCCGCGCATGCTGCTTGTCTCCAGGCCATGTGAGCTCCTGAGGGCTGTGCCACGCCAGGGCCTGATACCACCACTGCAGCCCCTTTGAAGGGGCAGGAAGCTCAGGGTCCCATTCTCCTCTGCCATCCTCTCCCCTGCCCAGGCCCCAGCACACCCTGTCCCCTGTCTCTGCACTCCCAGGCTCACCCCGCTGTATCGGCTGCCCCTTAGCGGGGGAGGGGAGGCATGCGGGGCTCACACTCACCTGGGGCTGGGCACGCGGCTCTCACCTGTGGGTGGGGGCTGCAGGCTCATGTTCTGGTGACACTCCTCGCTGTAGGCCTTCCAGCTCTCAAAGAGGAAATCCGTGATCTGGGCTGAATGTCCCTGGACAGGGTACACGGAGGGCCCCCGTCAGCGACCAGCCAGCAGCACCCCCACAGGGCCAGAGAAGAGTGGGCAGGGCCCCAGAGACCAGGGATTCCCTTGCCGTTCCTCAGCCTGAGCCGCTCCACCTCCGCCCAGCAAGGAGCTGGGCATGACAGAGCCATCCCCGGGCACGGCAGGCCCAGCCCCACGGGAGAAGCCGGGCTGGCCTAGCCCTTACCTGGCAGTAGAAGACCAGCGCCAGCAGGAGGCTGAGCAGGCGCGGCTGGGACATCCCTCTGTAGGGCTGCAAAACTGCATCGGGAATGGCCTGAAGCAACCTGCTGCCTACAGAACGGCCTAGGCCTGGCTGCGCCCCCTGCTCCTGGCCCGGCTCACAGGAAACCCTGCATGAGACAAAGGCAGAGAGTGCTTGGGGCGCTCTGCAGATGGGGACGGGGCAGTGCTGCCGGGGGCCCAGCCTGCATGCTGTGGGGCAGGTAGGGCGAAGTGCAGTGCTGTCTCGGTGGGTGGCCACTGGCTGAGTCTAGGACCCCGGGGGCTGCACACTGGGCCCAGCCACGTGCTGGCAGGACCCGATGCAGGAGGCACAGCTGCTGCTGAGACCCTCACTGAGCTCGCTGAAATCCCACCCTGGTCGCGGGAGCAAAGGTGCTCAGCCCTGGCAGGGTCAGGCCTGTGCGAGGGACCTGAGCCAGTCGCTGTAGTGGTGCAGACACCAGGCCCTGTAATGGGAGCCCGTGGGGAGAGCTAGTAGCCATTGGTAGGGTTGCCAAGTGTCCCAGGCAGCTCTGGTCAGCACTGACCAGGTCGTTAAAAGTCCAGTTGGCAGCACACCGGGGCTAAGGCAGGCTCCCTGCCTGCCGTGACTCCTTGTGGCTCCCGGAAGCATCAGTATGTCCCCTCTCCAGCTCCTAGGCATAGGGACAGCCAGGGAGCTCTGCATGCTGCCCCCACTGCAAGCACCGGCTGCACAGCTCCCATTGGCTGGGAACCATGCCCAATGGGAGCTGTGGGGGCGGTGCCTGTGGACGGGACAGCCTGGCTGCACTTCCGCATAGGAGCCAGAGCGGGGACATGCCGCTGTTTCTGGGAGCTGCCTGAGGTAAGTGCCGCCCGTAGCCTGCACCCCTGACCTCCTCCCGTGCCCCAACTCCCTACCCCAGCCCTGATCCCCCTCACACCCCAACCCCCTGCCCCAGCCCAGAGCCTACTCCTGAAGCCCAAACCACTCATCCCCAAGCCCACCCCAGAGCCTGCACCCCCAGCCAGAACCCTCACACCCCCTGAGCCCCAACCATCTGCCCCAGCCCTGATCCCCCTCCCACCCTCCGAACCCCTCAGTCCCAGCCGGGAGTGCCCTCCTACACCCCAAACCCTCATCCCCAGCCCCACCCCAGAGCACACACTCCCCACAGCCCTGGCTGGCCCCACTGCGAGGGATGCTGGGAAAGCCAGCCACCCACTGGCCAGGCCCACTGTGCACCTGGTCACTTCTCGGGGCATGTAGGGCTGGCCTGAGTGGCTTCCCTCCCTCAGGGATCAGCTCCAACACTTGTCCTGTTCACGATGGCTGGGGGAGCAGGATGTCCTGGTGAGGCTCTGCAATACATCTCCTTGTTAATGCAGAGCCTGCTTCCCCCTCCTGGCATGTCCATGTTGATGGGCGACATGACTCCCCTCTCAGCAAGGGCACAGCTCCCCCCCGCTTTGCCCTAGGGGCTCAAAATCACCATGGCTACTCCTGGAGTCCCAGATCACAAACCTTCCTCGCCCAGGATCCGGGCCTCCCTCGCCTGCAGGCTGCGCTCTGCGCCATGCTCCCAGGCTAGGTGACCCCACAGCACCATCTGTGCCTGCCTAGCTCCCAACTGCTGCTGGATCCAGAGTTTCAGGCCAGAAGGGACAATTGGATCATCTAGTCTGACCTCCCGTATTTCACAGGCCATTACATCTCCCCCAGCTCCCCCTGTACTGAGCCCGATAACTTGTGTTTGGCTAAAGCACCTTAAGTCATAGAAATGTCAGGCTGGAAGGGACCTCAAGAGCCCATCAAGTCCAGACCCCTGCGCTGAGGCAGGACCAAGCAAACCTAGACCAACCCTGACAGGGCATTTCTGGGGCTCTTTTCTGCACCCCCTCCAAGCTTTCAATGGCCTTTTTAAAAAGCAGACCCCAGGTCTGGATGCAGTATCTTAGATGGGTTTTACTGAGGCTGCACCCCTTCCCTGCTCCTACTCCCCTCTTTATGCACCCCAGGAGCTCAGACTCAATTGCAGTTCACAGCGACCCCAGAACGCTTTCCAGAGTCCAGCCCCACCGTCCGTAGGCAGGGACGTCAAGCCTCGTTCCCAGAGCTCGGCCCTTGCCTTTGGGTGTATTTTGTCTGACTAGGCCCAGCCTACGCAGTGATCCAGAGCGCTCTGTATAACTGCCCTGGCCTCATGGCTCTTTACCAGCCCACCAACCTGCATGTCAGCCGCAAATTCTATCAGCAGCCAGTTGGCATTTACCTCTGGCTCAACGGTGCCAACTCTGGAGAGCGCTGGGTCTAGCGCTGAGCCCGGCAGAACCCGGCCGGCAGTCTGACCAGCTCCATCCCAGGGCGGATGAGCATGGCCCAGGCACTGGGCAGCGGGGTCATGCTGGCCCAGCAGGCGGCTGCGCAGCCAGCGACCTCTGTGCTTGAAGCTTCATCCGGGTGCCCAGGCACCAAGTCTGGGCCTGTCCATGCTTCAGGAGCTCGGCCTGCAGCTCTCCACTTTCTCTGGCGGGGAGTCACCCCCTCACCCTGTCCTCTTCTAGGCAAAGAAGTGAGCAAGGAGCACCCGCAGCACCACTGCTCCCCCTTGTTTACAGATGCCAGCGGAACAGGGAGCTGCTACCTCCCCGCAGCCGTTAATGATTAACAGCTGCGATCCCCTGGCTCAGGGTGAACCAGGCAGACAGTGACTCCTCCCTGCACCATCCCAGGCCCAGCTCCTACACCCAGAGCTTTGCCATGCTCCCACGTGCTGCAGGGCACAGGCTGCCTCCTGCCAAGCCCACAATAGCCCTGCCTCAGACACAAAGCCCAATTCATGAGGCGTTAATTCCCTCTATCCTGCCCTAAGCTGGTTAAAGGGTTCCTGAGCGGGATTTCTGCTCTGCTGACAAATGGGCCATTCTCGCTGCACCCCCGTAGCACGGCCCAGGCCCCGAACAGCCCTTAGCACAGCAGGGCGCGGCCTGGCATCGCTAGGGCTCTGGGCATTCCGGCTGTCCCCAGCAACGGGGCAGGAGCTCTCTGCAGCCAGCACTCGCCCGCCCACTCATGCCCTGGAGAGCCCCTCACACAACCCCAAGCGTGGGGGCCTGGTGGATGCCCTGGGCCACAGCAGACAAGGGGCTCGCTGCCCGTCAGAGGCTGCTGTGTGCCCAGTAGCTGGCGCTGGGCTGCTCCTTCCAGGCTGGGAGTGGGTTCTGCCTCCTTTGGCTTCAGAGCGCTGGCCACACGCTTTGGAGCAGCCCTGGGGCAGACAGGGAGATCATCTGTAAGTTGTGTTACTAGCCATGCTCTGCCTCCTGCCCATCACAGAAACACGGGCACCCTGCAGTCCTCCCCCCCTTCCCCCCCCCCCGGCGCCTGAGGCCATGCTGCCTGCCAGTGTCTGCGAGCTGGGGCGCCTCCCTGCAGTGACGATGGCTGGCCTGGCTACTCCAGCCAAGGGCAGAGCCCCGTTCTCAGAGCCCTCTGCCCGCCAGCCTCCCTTCTCACTCAGACGTTCCCCGCCCGCGTGGGGAGGGAGCTCTGTGCCACCCAGGCACAGGGACTCTCCCAGGACTCTCCCCTCTGCCACTCACCTATTTTTATCCCTGGGAAAATCGCCTGTCCTCTCCCCAGACCCTGGGAGCTGGGGCGGAAGCAGCTGCTGTTTGGGAGCCTGAGAAGTACATGAATCAGGGCTGGGAGCACCAGACGCTGCCTGGGGCTGGGCTGGACACACAGGCTCTCTCCATATTTAGAGGGCTCCAGGACAGGGGAACCGTCCATGTTTCCCACAGCACAGGCCTCTGGCTCACCTGCTGCAAGGGACTAGAGATGGAGCCACCCCTGGGCATCCAGTCTGCTGCCCTCCCTGCCCTGGCCAGTCCAGACTCTGCAGGGAGTTCCCCAGGCCTCTGCCTTGCCCCGGTTTAAGTCCAAAGTAGTGGACCCCCAGCCCTTCCCTGGGGAGGCTGCCCCACACATGGGCCAGCTCACTGCCAACCCCTAGGATGTTCTCCCCATTTATCCTGGCTGTTGCCCCATGGGCCCTCCACCAGTGAGGCTCAAGCTCCTTGTGTGGGCTGCAGCTCCACAGGGAGAAGGTCGCCTGCCCCACTTCCCCTCCTGTTCCCCATTCTCTGTCGCCCAGCCGCCATCGTGCGGTGTCTCCCGCTAGGGCGGCATGTCCTGGCCTGTGAGGCTGGTCCTGCCCTGAGGCACCTGCCTGAGGAGCTGCCGTCACCCACAAGGGCGGCACAGGAGCCGCGCAGGCACCTTGCCCAGACATGAGCCCCCCTCACACACTGTCAGGCTGTGCCACAGCCCCCGAGCCCACTCCTAACCAAGCTGACCAGATTTCACTGCCCCCCTGCCTGCGCTGCGCTGCGCTGCCCTTCCCTTCCACCGGCTCCCAGCCCCCTTGTTTGGGCCCGTTCTCTTGCATTGTGGCACCTCCGCAAGGCACCGGTTGCTGCCCATCCCCATCCCCAGGGACCCTCCTCATTCTGGCTCCTTGGACTCGCGCAAAGGGTTTTCAGCCTCCTGGCTGCAGAAAGGCAGAGCAGGCTCCCAGCACCCCACACCCCTCCGTCGGGCCCATCTCTCTCTGGCGATGGCCACACTATGAGCTGGGCCTGCGATTCCCTGTCCGCGCACACCCTCAGCGCCAGGGGAAATAGCCGCGCAGCCCCGGCTGAGCTGTGCCGAGCGCAAACCGTCCTGAAAGTAGCTCTGTATGCAGCATGGCTCAGCCTGCGGCCTGTGCCCTAATCCTGGGGCTGCCCCTCAGCACATTCGCTGGCTGGAACGGCACCTCAGCTTCTCAGTCCCATCCAGGCAGCTATGGGGCAGCCCAGTGTGAACACAACTTCTAACGCCTGGTGGGGTGAGCGGTGCCCTCGCTCCCCAGAGTCCCAGCGGAACTGAGACCAGGGTCATGGGGGAGCCTCCATGTTCCCCTGGGTTTAGCACGTGGCCTCCTTTCCATTGGAGCAGCGAGCCCAACGGGAGAGCACAGCTGTGCCACAGGCCGGAGAAGGCTGCACGAGGCTGCAGATAACAAGTTTCTCCATTGGCCATGAGCAGGGCTGGGCCCAGGGATCCAACTCACTCCCAACCAGCCCCCAGAGGGCAGAGTGAAAACTCCTCTGTCTCCTGGAGCCAGCCCCGTGCTCAGCCAGTCCTGGCCCTGCCACCCACCCCTGCCAGGGCTCAGAGCACACCCCCTGCTTTGGCAAGTCTCATTGTCTCTCCCTTTGCTGAGGAGGGCTCTGGCGCTGCATGAGTCTGTGAGAAGGTGGAACAGGTACAGAGAAGGGCTACTAGGATGATCCGAGGAATGGAAAACCTGTCTTATGAAAGGAGACTCAAAGAGCTTGGCTTGTTTAGCCTAACCTAACCAAAAGAAGGTTGAGGGGGGCTATGATTGCTCTCTATAAATAGATCGGAGGGATAAATACCAGGGAGGGAGAGGAATTATTCAAGCACAGTACCAATGTGGACACAAGAAGAAATGGATATAAACTGGCCATCAGGAAGTTTAGACTTGAAATTAGATGAAGGGTTCTAACCATCAGAAGAGTGAAGTTCTGGAACAGCCTTCCAAGGGGAGTAGTGGGGGCAAAAGACATATCTGGCTTCAAGACTGAGCTTGATAAATTTATGGAGTGGATGGTATGATGGGATAGCCTAATTTTGGCAATTAATTCGTCTTTGACTACTAGCGGTAAATATGCCCAATGGCTTGTGATGGGATGTTAGATGGGGCGGGATCTGAGTTACTACAGATAATTCTTTCCTGTGTGTCTGGCTGGTGAGTCTTGCCCACATGCTCAAGGTTTAGCTGATCGCCATATTTGGGGTCGGGAAGGAATTTTCCTCCAGGGCAGATTGGCAGAAGCCCTAGGAGGGGTTTTTCGCCTTCCTCTGTAGCATGGGGCATGGGTCACTTGCTGGATGATTCTCTGCACCTTGAAGCCTTTAAACCACGGTTTGAGGACTTCAATAGCTCAGACGTAGGTTAGGGGTTTGTTATAGGAGTGGGTGAGTGAGATTCTGTGGCCTGCGTTGTGCAGGACGTCAGACTAGATGATCATAATGGTCCTTTCTGACCTTTGAGTGTATGAGAAGGAGATTTCCACAGGGACTCTGCCAGGGAGCTGACACATCAGCCCCAAACCACTCCATCAGCCTGTCAGTCCCTGCTGGGTCCCACCGGCGGGTTCACTCGCAGTGAGGCCCAGAGGAGCTCCCTGCCCCAGCAGCGCCGGCTCTGGGGAAGAGGTGCCTATGATGCTCTGGAGACCCCCGGCGGGTTGGCCAGTGGTGGGGAGGTTTTGGGGAGGGGGCTCAAGCTCAGAGCCTGGGTGCAGCACAGTGGGGGTGGGGCATGCATGGCCCCCAGTTCCCGTGGCCTGGGGGCCACACTCTCTCTGGGTTGCTGGGACTGCAGCATGGAGAGGGGCTGGGCTGCCCACTCCTGTGCCCTGTGCACTGGCAGCCTCCGGCCTCTCCCTGCTGCAGACGTGCAGCCATGCTCCCCAGTGAGCCTGGCCATGCGCCGACTGCATGGCCAGGACATGGAGCGGCTGCCGCTCTCTCGGGGAGGAGAAGTAGAAAGCTGTGTACACAGATGCACCAGCCTCCGCCGAGACCCTGGCTGCCTCTGCCTCCACACCCCCCAGCGGGCACGTCACTCTGCCCCCCCAGCAGCACATGGGGCTCCAGCAAGGAGGAGCCCCCCCAGCCAGCTCTCCTCACCCCCCTCTTCCAACACGAGGGATACTGGGGCCACCAGCCCAGCAAACCCAGCACTGGGCAGCTACAGGATGGGCAGGCCCAGGTGTTCCCAGCCTCCGTCTCCGAGGCTGTGGGGGATCCTCTGTCAGTCCTTGGGGAACGGACTCATGTAAAGCTGGGTACGGGGCCTCCACTGCCACTGCTGGATGGGTCAGGGGCCTCCCACAGGCTCCCTGCTAGCTAAGGGTCTGGGCTGGGAATGGCGTCTGCCCTGTGCCATGCAGCACTGTGGGTGGAGCCCCTACTCTGGTGTGGTGCAATCCCTCACACCCCCTTGCCTCTGCAAGGGCCAAGGAGGGGCCGGGGCAGCGGCTGGGTGTCCATTCTGCTGAGTCACCTTGGCCCAGGGGCACCTCCGGCGCTGCCCAGGCAGCGTGCTCTGCCAGGGACGGCTGCCCAGTGGCCAGAGCTCTCCTGCCGCCTTGGCCTCCACTGCTGAGTTGGGTTGAAGGGCTTTGAACCAGAGTAAGGGAATCTGCCGCCATGACTCCTGGAAGTGCAGCAAGCAGGGGTGACACTGGGCCGGCAGCAAGTCAGGCTCCTAGTGGGGGTGAGCCAGTCAGACAGTGTGAACTGCCTTGCAGCAGCAGGGCTGGGGAGGGGCTTGAGCACTAACGACCCATCAGACATAATCAGGCTCCTGGGGCTGAGGCTGCTCAAAGAAAGAAAAGCCCCAGGGAGAAGGGATGAAGGAATCTGACCCCTCTGCTTGTCCCCATGCTCCAGCCTACAATTCCTCCCTCTGTCTACGGCTCCCCCAGTCCGACATGAAGCACTGAAGGGGCACCGGAGCCGGCAGCGTCTCTGGGCAGCAACAGGCCCACACCGCTGAGCCCAGCCCCTGCTGTGGGGGATACAGGCCCAGGGACCCAGCGCAGGCTCCATACATTGAGGGACAGCGACAGCCAGCCAAGAGGCATCGGCCGTGAGGGAAGAGAAAGAGCCAGCTTGGGGAAAGCTCTGCAGAGCACTTTGCTGGACTTGCTCTCGCTCTGGTAGCGCTCAGAGGCCCCGGGGGGGCCCGCAATCGGAAAGGACAAACAACCCGCAAAGGGCAGGCGAACAGTTACAATGCCCTGGATGCACAGACGTCAGCAATCCAGGCAGCAGCGGGCGGGGGGCGGGGGGACCTGAGCAGCGCCCCATGAGTGGCCTGGGAGGGATTGGGGTGGGGGTGGGGATTAGCCCACTGTCTCATCAATACCATCAGGTTGGTGGCATTTGGGAGCAGGGGCGGCTCTAGCAATTTGGCCGCCCCAAGCAGTCATGCCTGCGGGAGGTGCACCGGAGCCGCGGGACCAGCGGACCTCCCGCACGCATGACTGTGGAGGGTTCGCTGGTCCCGCGGCTCCAGTGGACCTCCAGCAGCTGCGGAGGGTTCGCTGGTCTGCGGCTCTGGTGGAGCATCCGCAGTCATGCCTGCGGCAGGTCCACCCGAGCCGCGGGACCAGCGATCCGTCTGCAGTCATGCCTGCGGGAGGTCCGCTGGTCCCGCGGCTCCGGTGGACCTCCCGCAGGCATGACTGCGGAAGGTCCGCCGGAGCCGGCTGCCGCCCTGCCGGCAAAATGCTGCCCCAAGCGCGCGCTTGGCGCGCTGGGGTCTGGAGCCGGCCCTGTTTGGGAGGGAATTGGAGTGCTTGGATCTGCCGCCCAGCTCCCGCTCATTCGCTGGGAGGTGTGTCTGCCCTGGCTAAGGACACTGGCTGGGGAGCCTGCCGTGCCTTTGCGGGGCTCTGGGCCAGTCCGACAGCCTGGGGGAGCAATGGAGACATGGGGTGGGACATTCATTCCACTTCCCAAAGCTAAGAGCTGGCAGCCAATCGCAACAGCACCAGCTCCACTCAGCGCCCAGGCTGCAGAGGGAGGCTGGGTGTCCATTCTGCTGAGACACCTTGGCCCAGGGGCACCTCCGGCGCTGCCCAGGCAGCGTGCTCTGCCAGGGACGGCTGCCCAGCGGCCAGAGCTCTCCTGCCGCCTTGGCCTCCACTGCTGAGTTGGGTTGAAGGGCTTTGAACCAGAGTAAGGGAATCTGCCGCCATGATTCCTGGAAGTGCAGCAAGCAGGGGTGACACTGGGCCGGCAGCAAGTCAGGCTCCTAGTGGGGGTGAGCCAGTCAGACAGTGTGAACTGCCTTGCAGCAGCAGGGCTGGGGAGGGGCTTGAGCACTAACAACCCATCAGACATAATCAGGCTCCTGGGGCTGAGGCTGCTCAAAGAAAGAAAAGCCCCAGGGAGAAGGGATGAAGGAATCTGACCCCTCTGCTTGTCCCCATGCTCCAGCCTACAATTCCTCCCTCTGCCTACATGACATAATCTTTAATTAAAGATTAATCTTTACTTCCTGGAGACTCCAGGCCAATCCGGGAGGGTTGGCACCCCTAGGGCCCAGCAACGATTCACTGGGATGGACTGGAGACAGACTGTCTTGCTCACCAAGTTTCTGAGTCAGGAAATGAAAACCCATGCGACGCAGGGAACTAGGGGCGATACGGCAGAGCTCAGAGCAGGCAAGCGGCACAGCTGTGGTCGGCATGTCCCACCTGCCCCCAGAGCTCAGTACCTGGTGGGACGGCCTAGGAACAGCTCCCTGCTGTGAGGATGGGCTACCAGACCCTCAGATCCCATCTTGTCCATTTAGCTAACAAACGCGTTGGGTCTCACAGAGCTGGAAGACACTTCCTGGAGCATCACCAGGAGAACGAGCTGAGAACCCCATTGTGCTGAGGACTCGGCTGGTCAGTCACAGTGCAGCAGAAATGCCCATGGCCGCCCAGAGAGCGAGGGAATGAGACCACCAGAGCCAGATGCTGCTCACAGGCCCGCGGGAGCCCTTGCTGCGCAGGAATCGCGAGGGGAGACGCTTCCCCAGATACGATGGTTCCTTCCTGCATCACCCATGTGGATGTCAGAAGCAGACACAGCTGGGTGGATGCTGGCTATTGCACACAGCCATCGGTTACCGCCTGGTTCTCCGAACGCTGGGCCTTATAGTGAGATGGAGCCCAGTGTGCAGGCCTTCGCAGCCATGACAGGGGAGCTGAGAGTCTGAGTGCACAGAGCATCGGGGCAGAATGGGGCACAGGAACGGCCGGGAGGGGAGAGGCTGGTACGTGGCTTGTGGGACCAGGTATGTAGCAACAGCCCTGCTGGACTGGGCCGGATCTCCCCCAAGGCTCAGTGTGCAACCTGTCTGGGGGACAGGACTCGAGGGCTCCGTGTTCTCACCCTCCTGCTGCTGGCTGAAGTTTGCAGGTTACAGGTTTCTTGTTATGTATTTTTAATCCACGTTTTGTCTCTTCCCTGCTCAGTCTACTTTTCTCTCTCGAGGCAACGGAACCCAGAATACTGAATTCAGCAGGGCAGTGCCAGTTTCGGGGAGGAGATTGTGGGGAGGGCAGCACCAACGCGGCCATGGGGAGACTGCAGGCGCTCACATTTTCCTGCATACACACAGATGAAGCAGAAGGAATTGCGGGGGCTGCGCTGAACCTGGGTGAGAGCAGCAGAGCACATGCACAGGGCAGGACAGGGTCCAGGCTGGGCGCAAGCAGACACCCAACCCCCAGCACTGGCTACCGAACAGCAGGGCAGAAAGGAAACTACGTGAGGGCAATGATCTGTAAGCCAAAGCCCTGCCTGGGTCCCCCTCCTCCCCCAGAGCTTGGGCTCTGCACTGAAGAAGCCCCTCACTCAGGAAGTGACGTGTCAGGACCAGAGAGAGCAAAGGTGAGCTCTCTGCACGGGCTTCACAGATGCACATGCAGCTGCCTGGCCAACAAGGTCATGGACTCAAAGGACCTGGTTAAACAAAAGCTTTAAAAACACTCTGTTGACACAGCCTAGTTCAGAACAGAGTCACAAAGGGCACTCGCAGGGGTGCTGCTATGGGGCCCACAAGAACAGGGCTTGGGCCTCCACTCCAGGGTCAAGGGTGACCCCACCAGGTCAGATTCACCTGTAGGAATAATCCACGAGCTTTCACCCAGGTTCTAAAGTCTGCACGGTTCCCCCCACGCTGGTGTGAAAAGTAGAGTAACCACTGGCTATTTCCAGCCCTGTTTGAGAGCGTCGGATTGACACCAAGTTCTCCCAGGCTTGGCCCATCTACACTAGCGTTTCCCCAGCGTCCTAGGCAAGCTCAGGGCACGCCCTGACTAGTCATTCCCCTCACATGGGTGGGACCCTGCACGAACTGTTCCCGTTACATCGCGCATCACAAGCAAAGTCATTGGAAAAGCCCCTTCCCAGAGGCGCCTGGGGCCCGGGCTGCCAGGATTGCAGAGAGAAGCGTGCGCACCAGCCACTGCCCGGGGACATGCCAATGACACACAATCATTGTGGCCAGTCAAGAAAAGGAGGGACTCCGCCCTGGTGGAACCAGGTACCTGGGCAATAAGATGGCAGAGGGAGCCCAGCAGGGGAAAGCCATGGTCAAGCCCATGGTGAGGGACAGTTTCGGCTGCTCGGACACTGCTCAGGTCACAGCTGTAAAACCAAAGGGAAAAGATCTGACGTCACTGCAGGAAGCCGGCTGATCAACATGCAGCTGGGTCGAAATGGAGACCAAGAGAAGATGGATGGACAGTGCCGTGGCCTTTCTCTCGGCCCAGGGGGAGCTTGTGATACCAGCGATACCATGATCAGCTCTGGTGGGTGCATCTCCAACAGGGCAGATAACAGGGAGTGCAGAGAAAAGCCACACAACCTGGGGGGAGGGAGGTACTGGAGACATGGGCTAGTTCACATGGAAAGGAGAGGAAGAGAAGAGGGTTCTGGAGGGAGATGCTGCTATTTGCACCATCCCATAATACTAAAGCAAGGTGGCGCTTCACAGAGAGCCATCCTGCCACACAACCAACCTTTTATGATGCCCCACACAAATCAAAACAGCTCCATTCAACAAGGAAAAACTCCTTATTTGCCCCCGACCCGTTGTGCCATTCAGTGGGGCCCCCAAGAGCACAGAACCGGCTCTGGGAGCGGTCGCCAAGCAGGGAAACGGTTCCCTTTCTCCAGCTGGGAGAAATGCAGATGGAAACAAGCAGCACCGAGCCAAAGGCCAGGGAGAGCTTGCCAGTGCCTGCCATTTTAGCTGTCTCCTGCATGGCCTGTGACACAGGGCAAGGACGCGACCAGCTCCTGCCTGCCACAAAGCCGCCCGCACCAGCAGAGGCACTGGACCATGCTCCTTAACCTTTAAAGACACAGCATCAGACCCCAGGATGGGTTTTGTTTTTTTTACACAATGTATCATTAACCCGAGGCACTCACTGCTGCAGGGTACCGGTAAGCGAAAGAGCTCAGTGAGTTTCAAATCAGATTAGACAGTAGGATGACTAAATATTTGCAGTAACACCAGCCAGGATAAACAGCTCTGGATCGACATGGCCCAGAGTCTAAGCTGCCAACCAGTTGGGATCAGGAGGAAACCTCTCTCCCTCCCCCCCCCCCCCGTCCAGTTTGCCCCATGAGGTGCATTGTTAAACACTTTCCCTCTCAACTCACAGACATCAGGAAGGTGCTGGAGTCCCTCCCAGCCACCACAGGGGTCAACGCTGCATGTGACCTGCAGCATTTCTCTGGCATGCTGCACAGTCTGGTTTCACGAGGGCCACTTCCTCCCTCCCTCCCTCCCTCCCCACTAACAGGGACAGGCCATGGGCCAGAGGAACCATCTTTTGTTGTTCCATTCTGGCTGCCCCCATGGATCTGGGACCCACCAGATCTTGCTGGGATGTGTGTGGGGCGGGGGGGAGAGGGGCAGCAGAGTCAGGTGGGGCTCTGCTAGGAGCCATTTTCTGCTCCAGGCCGTGCCCCACCTCTTCCGGAGGCGCTAGATCTCCGGCACCTTTGTCCTGATTATTAACACCAGCAAAGTGTTGCAGCACTGCAGACCCCCCCGCATCTTGCCACGGAGGGACGTTCTGGCCACTGCTCTGAGCCACTTAGCCCAAGAGTTACAGGGAGAGCGAGAGGCTGGTGGAGTCGCTGCTCTTGGTGCCCTGGAGAAGCCTAGGGGAGGGGAGCCAGAGCTCTGAGCACAAACATTTCAGACGCTGCCTCTCTCCCAGTGGCTCCCTGGCCCTCCTGAGCTGTTTCCTGAGCCCGGCCAGCGGCCGGCCATTAGCAGTAATTAGACTCAAGTTTTGCTGCTGTTGGGTGACTTGCTGCTTGGAAATGATTCCAGAGTGAGGCAGGGGGTGTCGGGTGGGGACGAGGCACAAGTATGTGGGGTCACGGGTGGGGGCTGTCTGCAGGTGATGGCAATGCAGCCACTCAGCATTAAGGGGCGGGAAGATACAGCTGCTGGAGCACAGCAAGGTCCTGGGCCAAGGGGATGGTGCAGCCCTGAGCCAGGACTGGCATGATGGGGTACTACATACCCATGGATGTGCTAGACCAGGGCATCTGGGCGTTTGTCACAATGATCAGCAGTGAAACAGTTAACAAAGTTATCTTTTAATCCCTGTTATTAGGGTTCAGAGTTAACATCCCTGAGCTGAATGGCACCTGTCTCAGGGGCTAGTGCTGTTGCCCAGCCTAGGACATACATGTCCCAAGGGGGGAAAGGAATCCTGCCTCTCTGACCCAGACAGCCAGAGCTGGGGGCTTTCCTGCCACTCCTGCGCTGCTCCTTGGCCACTAACTAACCCAGGGGTGGACAACCTATGGCACGCGTGCTGCCTGATTTTCAGTGGCACTCACACTGCCCAGGGCCTGGCCACCGGTCCGGGGGGCTCTGCATTTTAATTTAATTTTAAATGACGCTTCTTAAACATTTTAAAAACCTTCTTTACCTTACATACAACAATAGTTTAGTTATGGATTATAGACTTAGAGAAAGAGACCTTCTACAAACGTTACAATGTGTGACTGGCACGGGAACCTTTAAATCAGAGTGAATAAATGAAGACTCGGCACAGCACTTCGGAAAGGTTGCCGACCCCTGAACTAACCTCTCCCTGTGCCCCCACCCCCAGCGGCCTGTGCTCCCCCCAGACTGCTACTGGTCTGGGTCGCCCCTGAGCAATTCGGGGTGACGTCTCTTGTTTGGCTCGGCCTCACCCCCCTCCCCGCCGAGACGGCGACAAGTTTTTAAAGGAAAACTGGGGCAGCGCGGCCTGAATACCGCGGTGACGGGCGCTAGAGCCCGGGCAGAGAGTCCCGGCATCTCCCCGGCCACAGCCAAAAGATGCCCCGGTCATAGCGGCGGAACCCTGGGCTGCCCCATCCTCTTCACCTGCCCCTAACCCTGGGAACAAATCACCCAGGGACAGGGAGCGCGACGCGCCCAGGAGCCCAGACCGGGACTAGTACGGGAAACAGGCACGGAGCAAAACACCCCTGGGAAAAGCCCCCCGCTGTGCGCCCCTGAGGAGAGCGCAGCGACCCCCCCGTGCGCCCTGGGGAGAGCGCAGCGACCCCCCCCCCCGGTGCGCCCCTGGGGAGAGCGCAGCGACACCCCCGTGCGCCCTGGGGAGAGCGCAGCGACCCCCCCCCGTGCGCCCCTGGGAAAAACCCAGCGACCCCCCCCGTGCGCCCCTGGGGAGAGCGCAGCGACCCCCCCCCCCCCCGTGCGCCCTGGGGAGAGCGCAGCGCAGGGTCTCCCGCCTGCTCTGCCCCCAACCCGTCCCGTCCCCTCCCGCTGCCCAGGGCCTGTCCCCTCTCCCCGGAGCAGATCCAGCCCGCCGGACCCGGGCGGTACCTCGTGGGGCGCGGCTCCAGGGTGCATCTTCCAGCAGAGGCTCCGGGTGCCCGGGCTGGAGCCCAGCTGCGATCCGCCTCGCTGGCTCTGCAGCTCCGCGGAAAACTTTTGCAGGAGCTGCGGCTCAGGGGGAGGGACCGGCTGGCGGGGGAGGGACCGGCGGGCCAGGGAGCCGCTCTCCCTCTCGCAGCCTCTGCTCCCCTCCCAGGCAGGAGCGGCCCCCAGGGGCAGCGGGAGATCCCGGGCGGGCCGAGCAGCAAAGCGCCCCAGGCCAGGCAGAGCACCGGGGGGCCCATGTCTCCTCGCAGCCACACCCCACCCCACACGTCCAGGGCAGGGGGGGAGCGCCAACCCCAGTCCCCCCCAAAGGCCCAAGGAGGCGCCCTGAGACCCTGGAGAAGAGGGCTGGGGGGGTTTAACCTACCCCCTGGCCCCGCCCTTGGTCCCCTTCACTCCCAGCCCCAGGTGTGCCAGCCCTAGAGCTGGGGGGTGGGGACCATCTTTGGGGAATGGGAGAATTCAGTGCTGCCCTGGTGAATAGCCAGGGGCCCTGTCCTAGTGTCAGCCCAGCCACATAAGAACATAAGAACATAAGAAAGGCCGTACCGGGTCAGACCAAAGGTCCATCTAGCCCAGTATCTGTCTACCGACAGTGGCCAATGCCAGGTGCCCCTGAGGGAGTGAACCTAACAGGGAATGATCAAGTGATCTCTCTCCTGCCATCCATCTCCATCCTCTGACGAACAGAGGCTAGGGACACCATTCCTTACCCATTCTGGCTAATAGCCATTTATGGACTTAGCCACCATGAATTTATCCAGTCCCCTTTTAAACATTGTTATAGTCCTAGCCTTCACAACCTCCTCAGGTAAGGAGTTCCACAAGTTGACTGTGCGCTGCGTGAAGAAGAACTTCCTTTTATTTGTTTTAAACCTGCTGCCTATTAATTTCATTTGGTGACCCCTAGTTCTTGTATTATGGGAATAAGTAAATAACTTTTCCTTATCCACTTTCTCAACATCACTCATGATTTTATATACCTCTATCATGTCCCCCTTAGTCTTCTCTTTTCCAAGCTGAAGAGTCCTAGCCTCTTTAATCTTTCCTCATATGGGACCCTCTCTAAACCCCTAATCATTTTAGTTGCTCTTTTCTGAACCTTTTCTAGTGCTAGAATATCTTTTTTGAGGTGAGGAGACCACATCTGTACACAGTATTCGAGATGTGGGCGTACCATGGATTTATATAAGGGCAATAATATATTCTCAGTCTTATTCTCTATCCCCTTTTTAATGATTCCTAACATCCTGTTTGCTTTTTTGACCGCCTCTGCACACTGCGTGGACATCTTCAGAGAACTATCCACGATGACGCCAAGATCTTTTTCCTGACTCGTTGTAGCTAAATTAGCCCCCATCATGTTGTATGTATAGTTGGGGTTATTTTTTCCAACGTGCATTACTTTACATTTATCCACATTACATTTCATTTGCCATTTTGTTGCCCAATCAATCGGCTGTGGCGGGAGTGCCAGTAACGTGTCATTAACACGCAGGCAAACGGAGGCCAGTGCAGGACGTGCCAGAGGCCTGGGGCAGCACAGATAGTGACCGGTGACTAGGGCCCTGCCAAACTCATGGGCCATGTTGGCCAATTCCGCGGTCACAGGATTTTAAAAATCGTCAATGTCACGATTCCGGCTGTTTTCATCGGCGATTTCACAGTGTGGTAGTTGTAGGGGTCCTGACCCAAAAAGGAGTTGTGTGGGGGGGTCGCAAGATTATTGTAGGGGGGGTTGCGGTGCTGCTACCCTCACTTCTGCGCTGCTGCTGGCGGCGGTGCGGCCTCAGAGCTGGGATCCCGGCCAGCAGCCGCCACTCTCCAGCCGCCCAGCTCTGAAAGCAGCACAGAAGTAAGGGTGGCAATACCATGACCCCCCTAAAATAACCTTGTGACCCCCCTGCAACTCCCTTTTGGGTCTCCCCTGTGAAATCAGTATAGCATAGGGTAAAAGCACACAAAAGAGCAGACTTCACCGATTTCACATGGGGAGACCAGATTTCACGGCCCGTGATGTGTTTTTCATGTCCGTGAATTTAGTAGGGCCACACCAATGACACCTGCAAAGGGAAGTCCCATCCTGCAGGATGTGCCAGTGTGAGAAAGCGGGACATGGCTGTGGCTTGCCTGTAATGATGCCAGGTGCCTGGCCCTCTCGGGGACTGAGGTGCTGAGCCATGAAGGCTCACGTGGAGGAAATCCATTAAGCACTAGCTCCAGGGTCAGTAGAGGACACGGCGGGACAGCCTGTGAAAACTTTCCTGTGAAATCTGCAGGAGACAGATCCAGAGCAGCCTGCTCTGGGCAGCAAGCGTGAGAGAAAATGCTGCCAATAACTGACCAGTGCTCGCCCCAGCTCGCCGGCCCCCACGCCACACAGAACTGGCAGGGGGCTGCAGCTGGCCTCCTGCCCAGCATGCAACAGTTCTTGGAGACACTGGAGGGAGGCGGCAGAACTGTCAGACACGAACCCGCAGACAGCCACCAGCAACAGCCACTCGGAGACTCAGGACAAGTGTCTCCACTGTGACCTCTCCAGTCTGCCCGCGCCTAGCCTGGCCTGGCCTCCGACCCTGTCTGTCTCCAGCCTCCTGTTCTCAGCCAAGTACCCGGGAGCCTGGCTGCCTCTCCCTCCCCTCCCACAGCTCTGCAGCATCTTGGCCTTCCCTCTGGTACAGAACATACACCACTGAGCAGCTATGCCGCACTGGGTGGCTATGTCCTAACCCCGCCTGTTCTCGGGCCATCTTCCTTGGCAGACCAAACCATCCTCCCGGGCAAGAGAAGCCTCCTGCGGGGGGGGGCTGAGGATGGAGAGGGATTGGAGGATCCGAAGAGCCTCTGCCGAAAGCAGGGGATCTCCTAGAAGTGGGGCTGTGGTAGGGGAACGAGTTGGGGGAATCTGCTTGTACAAGCAAGAGGCCTGGCCCCCAAGCCCAGCCCCGGCCAGCCCATCCAGACAGCGAACGCCTGGGCCGAAAGGTCAAGTCTAAGCCAAGCAGGAGCCAAGGCTGGGGTGGGAGAAGGTGTAAGGGAACGAAGAGCAGGTCTGTGGAGGCAAAGGGCTGGGATTAGTTCCAGTACCTGGGATCTCCACTGGTGTCCAGTGGCCCTGATGGACCCTCCATTCACTGAACACCAACTGTGCCAAGGCTGCGCGGCCCCACAGAGACTCACTGCAGAGCCTGAACCAATGGCAGCATTGGGCTAGGAACCCCAGCTCCCCGCCCGAAGGTAGTTACCTTGTCCAGACAGCGGTGTCTGCACCGGGTTTAGCCTGGCCTGGCTCCGTCACTCAGGGCCGGGCTCGTTTCACACCCCGTGTCTGCACCGGGGTTAGCCTGGCCTGGCTCCGTCACTCAGGGCCGGGCTCGTTTCACACCCCGTGTCTGCACCGGGGTTAGCCTGGCCTGGCTCCGTCACTCAGGGCCGGGCTCATTTCACACCCTTGAGCGATGTAGCTGTGTTGACCTAACTTTTAAGTGTAGCCCAAGTCTAAATAAACCCTCAGGCCCATCCCCGTCCCAGGCGGGTCTCCAGAATAAGCCTAGCTAATAAAAGCAAACGGTCCAGGCCCCAGTGACAGCTCCATGAGCTCTGTGCCAGGAGCCGCTGGGCAGAGAACGCAGGAGCCCAGGCTCCTGAGGGGGACAGGATGTCACTTTTTAGCAGAGTTTGCTTTTAAAAAGAGAATAACAATTCCCTTGCCACAGCCTCTCCTGGTGCCTGGCCCCCTGCTAATGGCTGGCGCACTCGGAATCTGTCACCCTTTAAACTGCTTATTGCCCCTGATTCTGTCACTACGAAGCACTGCTCACACTGGCAGCAGAAATACAACCCTGAATCCCTCGGCTCAGGCAGGCAGCGAGGAAACGTGGGGCCCAGGCCTGTGCCCCTGGCCAAGCGGCAGACGCTAATTCCTCTTTACAAAGCATCTCTGGCTGAGCAGCGGGAAGCTGCTGCCCTTTCCCTGCCGCGCAGGATAGAACATGTGTCTGTTGTGGTGTCAGCTCAGCTGATAAATTCCTAGATAAGGGGCCTGCTGGCAGCAGGCAGAGTGGGGAGAGGGACTGGGTGTGGGGCTGGGACGGCATTGAGAACGACTCTTTCCTCCAGGGTGATTGCAAAGCGCAGAGCTGTTCTGGTCACAGGCTTGCAGCAAGCCCCAGCCATCATGGGACAATGAGGTCTGGGAGTGACACAGCTGGGGCCAGACGCAGCTCTCAGCAACCCCTGTGTCAATGTAGAGTCCTGCACTGGAGTCCACACACGCTGCTGGCGTGGCTGAGACCAGGGTCCTGCCAATCATCGCCACACGCAGCTGCAAGAGAGTGAGGGCACCCTCCCTCCCGCACCCCAACGTGCAGGCGAAGCACAGCTGCGGAGAGCTGCATGCGGCACTAGTGTCCTGCTAGGGGAGGGCAGAGGCCTCAGCCTTGGCTGGGAGGGACGTCACCTCCCCAGTGGCCATAGGGACGGCTCAGCCCCCTGAGGAGACAGAGGAAGGGTACAAGACTTGGGGGCACAAACACCCACCCCTAGGGGCAGAGGACATGCCTCTCCTCTCCCTTGCCCAGTGCTGGGCGGGGGGGCGCACTGGCTGTGGGGCTGAGGGAGGCGTTTGTACAGCAGGGTACAGGGTATCGTCCCATCAGAGCTTGACCTGGACTGTCTCACTCACTGCCCAGGCTGCCCCCTCCGGGCGCTGCACCATGATTCAGGCTCCAGAGAACTAGCCACCAGGACGCCCCTGGCCGGAGAGCAGCTGCTCTGGGAGTGGGGGAGAGCATGCTGGGGCCTTCTGGGAAAGGTACAGGGGGACCCAGCTGGCCCTTGGGAATACACACGTGTACACACAGCATGGCTGCAGATACACAGCGCGTGCAATTTTGGCCATGAATTATATCCCAGACAAGCCCTGCTGCACACTCCCCTTGTCTGCGGAGAGGGAGATCAGATCCCTGCTTGGCCGGAGCTGAGGCAGGGCAGGGCTGGCATTGGCATGTTGTGCTGCCCAGGGGTGCACGAGTCCTCCGGGCACACAGGGCCCTGCACTGGCCAACGTCCCTGTGCCAGCTTTGGCCTGGGTTACTGTCCATGCTGGCTGCTGGCTCTGATTTCACTTTCCTGCCTCCGGCATCTCGCACGTCCCAGCTAGAGCTGGACTAGATGGAAGCTACCGCCACAACCTGCGCATCTGACCTGCTCCCAACAGCATCCCCTGCTGGGAGTCTGGACCTGCATTTGCTGTTCTATGCACCGCAACCCCCTCTAACCCATCTTCTACGTGCTCAAGTGCATCACTTCCGTGTGTGCAATGCATGGCCCAGCCCCCATGCAGCAAGGAGCTGCACTGACCCTCTGGTTCCCAGTCTCTGCTGGCTGGTAGTAGGCCCATGTTTATCCTGTGCTGGGCCAGCAGAGAGCGCGTTCAAGTAAACACCGCCTGCAGCAACCCACAACCATCACCACAGCCTTGCTGAGTGGCGCTGCAGTGGGCACTGCCTGAGCTGGGGTGCTGGGATGGCGTGGATCATAGACGGGCCAGCCCATGGCTGGGGCTGGCACATAACTGACAGCTCCACTCAGGTCCCCTCCCGTCCCCACAAGCGGCTGGGCACAAACACGTTTACCTTGTGCTTGACGCTCATGGCTCCACCGCAGGTTCAGTAGAATCCCAGGGACTCTGAACGTCCACCCCCTCGGCATGGAACCAGTGCCCAATGGCCTGGCCTCCTGCCCGCCCAGTGCAGGGCCCCTGTGCTGCAAACAGCCTCACAGCAGTGCCCTGCTCCCACCTTGCCTATGGCATCACAGCCGGCGTCTCAGCAGAAGCCCTGGCCTTCCTCTTGCGGCCCCCCCACAGCCGGCGTGTCAGGCTCAGAAGTGGCAGAACCAGGAGTCCTGCTGCTTGTACATTAATCAGGTCCTTGGAAACCCAGACGGCACAGACACACAGCCTAGGGCTCCGCTGGTCTGGGGGTGAAGCCCATGGAAGAGAGAGGCTCTGGGGGCTCTGGCTCAGGCTTAGGCTTCTGCCAAGGAGCCTGCAGAAGGGAGCAAAGGCCAGTCCCAATGCACAGCCTGCACCCCACATGCCCCAACCTCCCCTACCCCCTGAACATGCAGCAATTGTGAGAGGTTGCTGCTGCGGCTCCCTCCTCCCCCTCACCTGGGCCATGCCTGAGTCCTCTCCTGGGGAGCAGAGACAGGAACAAAGCACAAGGCCAGATGGCATCATTAGGCTTCGTTAAGGTGACGAGTTTTCCTTGCCTCTCCATCCCAGGTTGGCTGTGTTCCAGCTGCTGGAGCCCAATTAGTGTCACATCCAGGCCCTGGTGCCCGTGGGACATGAAATGTGTGAAGCCGGCGGGTGCCCATGGCACAGTCTCTGCCCAGCAGTTTCTCTCACAGCTCGGGCGGGGGCCCCTTGGGGCAGCGATGTGAGAGCACCACACTGCTAGCAGCTTCACCTGCCCCCCGCAGCACCCCTAGCTGATTGGACGAGCTGGGGCACCTGCAAGAACCCTGAGCGCAAACCAGAGGGTGGAACCGTGAGCTAGTGGGATATGGGCTGGACATGCAGAGGCCTCCTGTCCCCGGGGGCTGGGGGGGGCAGCGCTCTATGTTCCAGACATTGCCGCTGGGCGGGAGCTGTGCCAAGGCACAGGAACTGGGGGGAAAGGGGAGCGCCCAGCTGAGACCCCCCCCGTGTGGTTCTCCCCTCCCCACGCACCCTGTGGGTGGACAGGGCCCCAGGTGCTGGGGATGAGGTGGCTCTGGGGCCTGTTTGACAGCTAAGATTTTTGCCCCTGTGCAAGGCTCCGGGGAGTTTGGGGAGGGACAGAGCTGATGCCCCCGTCCCTCCCCATCCCCCATGAAAGAAGCAACAGTCACAGACCTGCAGCGGTTCCATCGGTTTATTATCACGGTTACAAATGCTCCAGTTCTTTGATCCCAGGGGCACCAGGCACGGGAATGACACCTGGCACATGGCTCATTGCCTGGCCCGACCACCCGCGGGCAGCAGCAGCAGCATTTCAGAAGTCCTGGCTCGTGGGGGCAGCAGCAGCAAGGAGCAGGCGTGAGATACAAACGCTCCCTTCACAAGCAGGATCCATCGCTGGCTTGGAGCAGCCCCCACAACTCACTCTGAGCCTTTGACAGACACTACAGCAGATCCTCAACCAGCAGGGCCAGCACTGGGCAGCCCAGCAAAGCTGCCAGCAGGAGGCCCGGTCTGCCAGAGAAGGCAGCTCCGCCGGAACGTGCTGGATGTCGGGGTCCCACTTTGCTGCACCACCACGGGGTTAGCGCTGCGTGTAGACAACAGCTCAGATCTCTCCTGAACTGCTCCAACCCCCGTGTGCCATGCACAGCTCACACCCATCGGTCTGTCGGTCCGGACCACCGGGTGCAGGCCAGACAGCATGTGCTGTTTGGACTGGTTCCCACAGCTACTTTTCATCTACGGGAGACACTTTCCAAGGTGACTCCTGCCAAGTCCCCATGGTGGCCCGAGGCATCGTGTGCCCTGGGCGGGTTTGAGGCAGAGCCGCAGACACAGCGGGTCAGGCACTGTCCAGCGCAGGACAGGAGCCGGGCTGCATGTGTGGGAGAAGGACTTTCCTCTCCCCTCCCCTAGCCGGCGCTCCACCCTCTGCCTGGGGCAGCTGAGCAGGGGAGGGTCCTTTCTCCATCATTGGTACAAAGCACAGATCCCTGAAGAGCCCAACAACCTTTGGGTGTCTGGGAGATTTTGGCTGAACAAACTGATCTTTAAAGCATGAGGCAGCAGGTGGGGAGAGGCAGCAGAGGGACTGAGGGAGCCAGACTACTGGGGAGAGTGTTACCGGGGGCGGCGCTAGAAGAGGGGGCACCCGTGGACAGCAAGCCAAGGACCTGCAGGAAGGAGGGGAGGGGGATGCCATCAGCCCGACAGGGGCAGAGATCACACAGGGATGGAGGCGGGGACCAAACAGAACTGGTTCAGCACCCCAGCACCCTGAGCCTGATCTCCTTTCTCCACCCATGGGATCCTCTGGGGAAGCCCACGATCCCCTCCCCAGCCGCCACCAGTAATACCCGGCTGCCCTGAGGGCCGGGGGAGCCGGACCCGCCTGAGCCCCCATTGCTGAAGAACCTGCCAGGTTCTGCTGTAAACAAGGGCGCCCTGGGACGGGGGCCTGTCACAGAGCAGGGGCTGGACCGGCTCCGAAGAGCCTTGGCCTCCCAGGGCATGCCCCCCCCGGGGGCCTGTAAGGTGCAGGGAGGAGAGGACCCACCCCTATTGCTATGGCCCAGTCCAGGGGCGGGGCCCTTTGGCCCAGCTGGGTTAGTGGTAGGCAGGGAGGATGGGGAGGGGCCTTCTAGGACCTCAGTGGTGTCTCGCTGGGTCTCATCCCGGGGAGGAGCCGGGTCTGGAAGGCGCAGGGCCCTTCCCCCCCTCAGGCCAGCACTTTGATCCCGAAGTACTTGCGCAGCTGCTCCAGGAAGAGGAAGGTGAGGACGGTGTGAGGCACCAGGCGGATGGCAGCAGGAACGAAGCCCTGGAAGGGGACGGGCAGGAAAGGAGAAAGGGGAGGGTCAGTCTCTGTCCTGCAATTCGGCCCTCTGGGGGGCATGGGTGGGGCAGCTGGGGGTGGAAGAGAAGGGCAGGAGGCGGCTGCGGGGAGCAGGAGTGGCCAGGCAGGGGAGCGGCAGCCGGGTCCCAGCGGCCAAGGGGAGGGGCAGCAGGAGCGGTGCGCAGACAGCCGGGGTGCGGGGGGTTTGCACGGTGGATGAATCTGTCCCCAGGCAAGTCAGCGCCACTGTCAGCACTGGCCAGGCCCAGCGGGAGCCAGTGCCGGGGCCCCAGCCCCTATGGGCCTTTTCATGGGCTCCACCCCCACAGCCCCTCACTCACCCACCCACCCGGCAGGCAGGTCCTGGGGTGCCCCTCCAGGCAGCCCTGCCCCAGGGAGAGCCTGGGCAGGCCCCCGCATCGCCCGCCCCCTGTGCTCCTTTCACCCCACACTCTGCCCCCCAGCCCCCACACGAGCACCCTCCTGCTCCCACACTCCTTCCACCCCCTACTGGCCCCCAATGCCCTCCGACCCCCAGCCGCGGCCCGGTACCTTGTAGAAGGCCAGAGGTCCGAGCCTGGCGGTCTCCACCGCGCAGTGGACAACGCCCTGAAACGAAAGAGAGGGAAATAAGCCAGGAGACCCACTGCGGGAACTGCCTCGGACTGATCTGGCTCGCAGCTGCCCTGGAGACAGGCGTGTCTGGGCTGAGATCTGGGGCGTGAGGAGCCAGGGATCCAGCCATGGGGCAGTGGGGAGGTACATGGGAAGCTGGTGAGATTGTGGCAGGGAAGGGGGGTGGGGAGGGGCAGGACAGATTGTGACCCTTCCTGGGCTCACTGCAAGGTTACTCACCCTGTACTCTCCCTGCGAATTCATCAGGCGGGTCTTGAGCACGTCCATGGGCTGGCAGAGGAACGTGGCACATCCACCCTGGGGGGAAGGGACAAAGGTGGGTCACAGACAGGGAGTCCCTGGGACTAGTGGTGCCACTGGCCCTTTCCCTTCCAGTCCCTGGGCAGAGGGCAGGTGAACGGACACAGAGCTGCCTACGTAACCCACCCAGCGAGCAGAGTAGGAGTCTCTTGGTCTCTAGTGGCTGCTCCACATGCGGCTGAGAGTCTACTACTGCTGCCAGCTAGTGGAGCGGCTCCTTTAGCTCCAGGAATACTAGGTCATGCACGTAGTGTGGGAGGTCCCAGGTTCAGATCCCAGCTCCGGGTCACTAATCTGCAGAGGGGAACAGGGCAAGAACCTACATGCTGTGAACAGAAGAGGCCTGGGGGAGTCTCCTCATCCCACTGTCTCATTTCTCTGGGGCAAGAGCTCTGCAGCAGCAGCCTGAGGCGTGGGAAGCCAGCAGCCCTGTGGGGTGCACGCCTAGCGCCTGGCTGCAATTCCCATGGCTAGCACCATCGGGCAGCCCTCCCCCCGCCCTGCTCCTACTCACAGCGATGAAGCTGGCCAGGAAGTGAGTGAAGACGTTGTCGGAGAGAAACCCGGTCGTGAGCACCAGCTGCTTGGCCTGGTCATAGCAGGAGAGCTGCAGGAAGGGGGGCGCAGTTAGCAGCTCATCCCACCCTGCCTCCGTGTCTCCCCACATCCCAGGGGACTGGCTCCCCCACCGCCCAGAGGTGGCCCGTGAGGCCCGGGGCAGAGCCAGTCCCAGCCGCCCCCCAGTGCCCAGGGGAGGGTTCCTACCTGTCCAACGGTGACCAGGGCCCCTCGGCTCGACGCCATTGTAGCACCTGAGAACAGCTTCTTCAAGCCCTCTGGGGAGGGGGAGGGGAATCAGTGCACAGTGTGTGTGGGGGTGAATTCAGCCCCAGACCAGCCGGGAGCCGCCCTTCCCATTAGCCCCGTGTCAAGCTGCCCACCAGGCCACCCGTCCACCCAGAGCCTGGGTTTGTGCAGGGCGGCAGGCTCTGGCTGTGACTCCAGCCCCTGGACCCTCCACCACCCAGCGGGGGAACGCCCCAGGGGCCCCTGCCTCTGGCTCCAAGGGAGGAGACGTCACTCACCCTAGCACTGATTCCTTTCAGCCTGTTCTGGCTCTCTCCCTCTCCACTGCTTGTCTCTCTGCCTCTTCTTCCTTTCTTTGAAAACACAACTCCCCTTTCAGGCTCTGCCTTCCCAGCTGGGGGCTGAGGGGAGTGTTTCATTCCCACCACTGGAGGGCTCGGGCCTCTCACTGCAGCGTCTGGCCTGGCCCTTGCTGTGTCATCCCACGGGACAAATCCAAACTGCTCAGAGGGCTCCTAAGGCTGCTGCACTTCAGAAGCAGCATCTGGATGAACAATCCCGACCACCCCCTAACGCCCTCCCAACTCAGCCTGCCCCTTGGGCCCTGCTCATCTCCAGCACCCGCTCTGCCTGGCCATTTCGACCCCAGCCTCCAGCCACACCCACGACAGGGCTGCCAACCAGGCTGCCCCTGGTCCCTGCAGACTTCAATCAGCTGGATCCAGCCCCCCAACCCAGCTGCCACTTGGCCTCTGACCAAACCGAGCCATTTAGCTGCCCTGGTGTCCCCCGGAAGCAATTCCTGCCCTGAGGCTTCACACCACCAGCCAGGGGTGCCCCCGCTGAGGCCAGAGGAGATGCCAAGGCCCTGTGCCCCCAGGCCCGTGGCAGAGTCCTACCCTCACGAAGCACTCGGTACATGCCATCCAGGGCGTGGGAGTAACTGGAGGGACAAGAAGGGAAAGAGGTAAAGCCGTGAGCCCTTCCAATCAGCCCCACTCGATACGTCCAGGGCTGCTGGAAATTCCTGCTTGAGGAGCAGAGCTGGGGTGACCCCCACCCCGCCCCCCAGCCAGCCACTGTGGCGCTTGGAGCAATGCTGCCCCCTTGTGGCCATACCTCCTCACTGCAGCTCCCGTCCACAGAGATGGCACACGGAGGGCACAGGGGGAGTGGATCCCCCCTCCCCCAGTGTCACCATGTGAGCAGCCCCTTAGCATCCCATTAAGGATCCTTGCCTCCCCCCACCACATGCTGGGGGGGAGGGACCCAAGCCAGCTGGTCTCAAGTCCCTGGGGTCCCCCCACTTACTGCACGGTCACTCACTTCCGCCTCAAATGCACCGGCTGCTTCATGTCATTCTGCATCCTACAGAGATAGAGCAGTGGGGGAGGTGAGGGGCCACAGACCAGGACAGACTGAGCGACCTGCCCCTGTGATCAGCCCTTGGGGTGGGACTCTGGCCCCTTGTTCCGAGCAGGCCTGAGCTCACCCAGCATGCGACTATGACTGGTGCTTCCTGGGGAGATGGGGCCACGCAGCGGGACCTAGCAGGGCTTCTCCACCGCCAGCTCCTGTGACATCAGAGGGGCCAACCCCAGGGATCTGGAACCCCTGGTCTGGGGCAGCCCCAGGCACGGATGGGCAATTCCGGCCCCTCCAGGTGCAGGACGTAGGATCTGCCACATTGGATCAGGCCATAGCCCATGGAGTCCATGACAAGCTGAGACGGGATGGCCCACATCTCCCTCTGCCCTGCACTCCAGCCACATCCCCAGCGAGCAGAGCGTCCGAGACACATGGAACTGACCTGACGTTCACCATGTCTGCCGGGGTCCCCACAAACCCACCAGTGAAACCTGCAACCAGAGAAGATTCAGGGTCATGGGACTCCCCAAGCCTGGCCACAGCCCATGGCCTGGGCTCCCCTGCCCCTGCTCACCTCCCATAGCACCCAGCAGCACCTTCTGGTAGAAGGGCAGAGGTCCCTGGGTGCCTTGGCTCATGCGGTCCCGCACGGTCTCATAGATGGCGAAGCGGGTCAGGGAGTACGTCATCTGAGGAGACAGAGAGTCAGAGCAGGGCCCAATTGCTGCACCCCAGGGGACTCCCTGCCCTCCCCAGACAGCTCCCAAAGGTGCTGCTCAGCATGTGGCATCCGGCCCGTAAACAGAGCCACAGCTGGCACCGAGCCCCTGGCTCCGGGGCTGGGCTGCTGCTCCCCAGCTCAGCCAAGGGGAGCTGCTCCCCGGAAAGGAGCACTACCGAGGCCAGGACCTGGACCTGACCTGGGGGGAATGTGTGGGGCCTGCGTAATGGGGAGAGGCCCAGGGCCTGGGTAATGGGAGGGGAGCAACCCCCACGGCAGGAAGCTGAGGGACTGGGGGGGGGAAGCGGGGGTGACCCCCATGGCAGGAGGCACAGAACCTGGGTAACCGGTTGGGGTATGTGCTCTGCAGCAGGAGATGCAGGGCCCAGTATGGGGGGCGCCCCCTCACGGCGGAAATGGGGCAGATGCTGCCCCGGGCACTCACCTGGCGGCAGAGCGAGGCACTCAGCCCGTTGTAGAGCGCCAGAAAGCCATCAGTGCGGACGACGCGCAGCGCCATGCCTGTCATGCGCATCTTCACCTCCTGCTGCGTCTGCAGATGCACCTGGGTCAGGGCGAGAGCATGCAGGGGGTCAGGCCCAACACCCCCAGCCCGGAGCGCAGGGTAGGGCTGATCCCTCCATCCACTGCGGAGCCAAGACTGGGACAGCCGCTTGGGACCCTTTCCCCGCACGTCGGGGACAATGGTCCCAACCCTTCTTGGGGTTAATCCTTAGCTTAATCATGTGCTGGAGAGTCCCAGCAAGTGACCACAGCCCCGTGGGCTCCCCCATTCGACCGGAGCTTGGGAATCAGCCCCACACCCTGTCACCTGGAAAAGGGACCATGGCAGGCGTGGGGTGGGGGGGACCGGGGTGGGACAAAACCAAGTTAGAGGGCACCTATACGTAATGCACGCCCCTCCCAGCATGGGATGCCCCCACGCCATGTCCCGGGGCCTGTTTCTTCTCAGCGGCGTATGTAAGAGACCCCGCCCGGCCATGGCCAGTGAGGGGGGAGGGCCATGCCGGGGGGGGGAGCCCCAGAGACAGCAAAGGGCAGCAGGGGCCTTTCATCTCACTCCCAGCTGCTGCAGCACAGTTCCACTGAGCCTCCATCTTCCAGGGCCACAGCACCTGGCAGCAGAGGCCTCCCTACTGTTCCAGGGAGAAATACCTTCTCTCTCTGCTTGCCCAGCCTGGGGGAAAAGCAGAGCCAGGAGACGGACCCAGGAGTCCTGACCAGGCCCCAGCCCCAGCCCCAGCCCGGGGTCACTACATCTTCCAGGTTAGTAGCAGAGTGCCCCCTGCAAGATGGGGGCTCTGTAAGCCAGGGGATCCCCTACACCTCTGCTCCAACGCCCACGCACTCCATAGCGCCCCAGCCTATACAAGCGCCTACAGCCTGTGCTGCTGAGCACGGCCGTGCTGTGCCAGGCGCGGGGCTGAAGTCCTCAGGAGATAAGACTGAGAGCATCGGGCCCCTGGCTGGGGACCAGGCTTCAGAAGGCAGCGAGAGTGGCCCAGGAATATGGGGCCTGTGGTGGGGAAGGTGGCATGGGGGCAAAGGAAACACCTCCCTCTTCCCAATGCAGGCCTGTGCCCTCGGGATTCCTGCGAGCCCAGTCCCTGTGCAGAGCCAGCCTGCAGACCCCGCAGTGCTGAGGGAACAGCTCCGGGGAGGGGGCAGAGAGAGCAATGGAGCCTCCAAACAGCTGGTTAGGGTGGTCAGAGCCAACGCTGCTGGGTGCCAGTGTGCCAGGGCAGCGGGAGCCTGGGGGGCGGAGGGTTGGGGCACGGGGGGGGGGCGCGAGGGGGGTCCCGGAGGGGGGGACGGAGGGTCGGGGCACTGGGGGGGGTCCCGGAGGGGGGGACGGAGGGTCGGGGCACTGGGGGGGGCCCGGAGGGGGCGGAGGGTCGGGGCACTGGGGGGGGCCCGGAGGGGGCAGGAGGATTGGGACACTGGGGGGGTTCTAGGGGGGTCGGGGCACTGGACGGGTCCCGGAGGGGGGGGCAGGGAATCAGGGCACTGGACGGGTCCCGGAGGGGAGTCCGGGGGGGCGGGGGGTTGGGGCACTGGAGGGGGCCCGGAGGGGGCCCGGGGAGGGCGGAGGGTTGGGGCACTAGGGGTCCAGGAGGGGGCAGGAGGATTGGGACACTGGGGGGTTCTAGGGGGGTCCAGGGGGGCGGGGCACTGGAGGGGTCCCGGAGGGGGGGGCGGGGGGTTGGGGCACTGTGGGGGTCCTGGAGGGGGGATCGGGGGGTCCAGGGGGGCGGGGCACTGGAGGGGTCCCGGAGGGGGGGCGGAGTGGCGGGGCACAGGGCGGGTCCCGGAGGGGGGCGGCGGAGGGGCGGGGCACTGGGGGGGTCCCGGAGGGGGGCGGCGGAGGGGCGGGGCACTGGGGGGGTCCCGGAGGGGGGCGGCGGGGGGGCGGGGCACTGGGGGGGGACCCGGTGGGGGCAGGAGGATGGGGACCCGGGGGGGGACTAGGGGGGTCCAGGGGGGCGGGGCACTGGAGGGGTCCCAGAGGGGGGGGCGGGGGGTTGGGGCACTGGACGGGTCCCGGAGGGGAGTCCGGGGGGTCCAGGGGGGCGGGGCACTGGGGGGGTCCCGGAGGGGGGGCGGAGGGGCGGGGCACTGGGGGGGTCCCGGAGGGGGGGGCGGAGGGGCGGGGCACTGGGGGGGGTCCCGGAGGGGGGGGCGGGGGCCGCACCTTGAGCAGATCCAGCGGGTGGGTGCAGCAGGCGGCGCCGCACGAGGCCAGGCCTCCGAAGTACCAGCGGGACACGCGCTTCTCCGCCATCGGGCAGGTCCGCGCGGCGGGATCCGCTTCCCCGGGCAGCGCGTCCCAGCCCGGCCCAGCGCAGCGGAGCCCCGCCTGCCCGCCCCGGCCTTAAATGGGCAACGCCAGCGCAGGGAGGCTTAAAAGGGCGACGGCAGAGGGGCCCAGCACAGGCTCCAGCCCGCCGCCAGGGGACCCAGCTTGGTGGGGGCTGGCCCGCCCCCGCCCCCCTTGGCAGGCCAGGGCAGCCGCAGGGCAATGGCACAGTGCAGGCTGGTCACCCCCTTTGCACCCCAGGGCAAGACAGAGTTCCCACACCTAGGGTGACCTGATGTCCCAAATTATTAGGGACACAATATTTGGGACTTTGTCTTCTATAGGCACCTATTACCCCCCCTCCTGATTTTTCACATTTGCTGTCTGGTCACCCTACCAGCACCACAGGCACTTTCATAGACAAAGCTGAGTGTGGATGAGCTGGTAGAGGCGTGTGCACATGGCCTGAGCAGGGTGCTCCTGGGCCTGGTTTGGGGCTTTGTGGCTAATCCAGCCAGGACCCCGAGAGGGCTGGTGCAGGATTCAGGGATACAGATGCTGGACCAAGAGCCCAGGCTTGCTCCAGCTGGTAACCTTTCAAAGCAGACATGGCCTGAGCCCCGGTACCTGGGCTTTTAGGGCAGAGTAGGCCAGGAGACTAGTCACCTCCCAACACACACGACAGGCAGCAGCAAGGAGAAAGCATATGCCAGGCCAGGGTGTGGGCTCAGGCAGGGTCAGAGGCTCTAATCCGGAGGGTTCTCAAATGGGGGTCATGACCCCTCAAGGGGATGCAAAGTGGTTACATGGGGGTCATGACCTGTCAGCTCTGTGGGGCTGACAGCCCAAAGGCCCCCTTAAATTACCCCACCCTGTTTTCAATTAATAATGGGGGGGTCACACTCAGAGACTTGCTCTGTGAAAGGAGTCACTAGCACAGAAAGTTTGAAAACCACTGGTCATTCCCTCTCTGTAACATGTGCAGCCTTCTGTGGGCTGGCTAACTGCTGGAGAGTAAACAACTCCAAACCCCACTCCCCAGCACCTTGGCTAGCTTGTAGCACCCCTTTCAGATCTTGGCCTACCCATAACCTGAATGCAGAGCTGCCCTCTGGCCAGGCTGCCCCTCTGCCTGGCCGAGTGGCAGCTCAGTAAACAGGGGCAGTGATGGGCTGGGCTTGCAGAGCCCCTCCCCCATGGATTATTAACAGCTCAGAAAGGTAAGGCAAAGGGAGGGGCTGTGACTGAAGGTGGCCAGCAGTGGCCGGGATTAGCCAATGATACTGGAGACGGAGGGTCATAGAAACAAGATGCTGGCCTGGGTTCAGGGGGACTTTCCCACAGGCTCTGGTTCACTAGCACTTATGTCAGCAAAACTTTTGTTGCTCAGGCCTGTGGAAAAAAACATCCCCCCAAGCATAAATTTTGCTGGCATAAGCATGGGTGTGCACACTGCTATGGCAGCAGGAGACGCTCTCCCATCGCCCACTAAGCTGGTTTTATTATGTTGAGATCAGAGCTCTCTCCTGTCGGCATAAAATAGCTACACAAGCGCTCTTACAAGCTTACAGAGGCACAGCTCTGCTGCTGTAAGTATAGACATGGCCTTAGTTTGGGCTGGCAAATCCCCCCTCCAAGTGCACATCAGTCACCTGCGATAGACAGGTGCCCACCTTGCACAGCAGCAGTCAGCTGAGCAGAACGGAGTCCAAGCCTCCATGCTGTTCAGACTCCCATTAGGGAGGAGAATCCACCCCAACCCGAATGTCACCCTGCAAGAAAAATACCCCTTCCCTCAGCTCCTCATCCATTCACCTGTAAATAATTAGCCACAGCCTAGTTTGAGATTGTCTGAGTTGCAGTGAAAGGTCAAACTCCTGCATTAGCACAGGACAGCCCCCGCCCCACCCACCCACCCACAGAAGGCACCTGGGAAGATACCATTGGAAAGAGGGGGATAGGAAAAAGAGTAGATACATGGGGTGAAAATATCAGTGATCACAGCCTAGTGACAGGCCTATTCGGTGGCACAAAGCCACATGGGCTGGCGCATGGGTGCACTCCACCCTCAGGCAGCTCTGCTGGCTGGCGTGCACAGTCTGGTGAGTGGTTTCGGGGAGGACTGGTCTTTTACACATCACTGGTTCACAGACTTTCCCTCCCACACACCTTTTTAATAGATTCAGAGTTCATTACGGTGCTGGTACAAATGTCAGCCCCCCCACTGAACACACCCCACTGGTGCAGGGCCATCGTAACAGAGCAAAGCCCACTGCAGAAAAGCAGGGCAGATCTCAGCCCCCTGGAAATGCACAGGAACCCTGCGACAGTCAGTGGACAGGTGCCCCGCATGGGCAGGAGGTACACTAGTCCCTCAGCCATGAGTGGGCCATCTACTCCAGTACCACAGTCCCTCCTGCTGCCTCCAGTGCTGCTTTAATCTTCTCTGCTTCCTCTTTGGATACATTGGCCTTGATTTCCTGTGGAAGTGACTCTACCAGTTTCTTTGCCTGCCAGAGAGAGAGAGAGAGAGTTAGAAACTAGCTGTTTTCACTAACTAGATTAATAGATTTTAAAGCCATAGGGGACCATTATCATCCTCTATGTCCTATATAACCCAGGCCAGAGAACCACCCTGAATAATCTCTACATCAAGCCCATCACTTCTGTTTGAACCACAGCATCTCTTTCAGAAAGCCTTTCAGTCTTGGTTTAAGCATTTCAAGCAATAGAGAATCCCCCATGTCCCTAGGTAAGCTGTTTCAATGGTTAGTTATCCTCCCTGCTAAAAACATTCACTTTGTTTTTAGCCTGAATTTGCCTACCTTCATTTTCCAGCCATTGGATGTTGTTCTGCCTTTTTCTACTAGACAGGAGAGCTGTCTGCAACCAGACATCTCTGCCGCTTATAGGTACTTGACTGCGATTGAGTCATTGCTACACCTTGTCTTGGTGAAACCAAATACACTAGGCCTCTTGTCTTTCACTCTAAGGCAAGTTTTTCAGACCTCAGATCATACTTGTATCTCTCTTCCAAACCCTTTCCAATTTGCCAACAATCTTTTTGAAGTGTGGACACCCAGAAATGGACACAGTATCCCAGTAATGGGATCATTAAAGCTGTTTACAGAGGGAATGTCACCTCCTTGCTCCTGATTGATATTTTCCACTTTATACATCCAAGAGTTCATCCTCTACAACAGTGGTCCCCAACCTTTTCGTCTGGCGGGTGCCAGCCGAAGGACCGTGGCGGCGGTGGAGCATCTGCCAAAATGCCGCCAAATTTCTGCAGCATTTCGGCGGCGACGCCTCTCGATGACGCTGCTTGTCAGCGGCAAGCAGCGTCATCACCGAAATGCCGCAGAAATTCGGCGGCATTTCAGCAGATGCTCCACCGCTGGCTAGGACGCGGGTGCATTTAGATGCCCCAGCTCTACAGCAATGAATTGGGAGCTCACATCCAACTGATTTTCTACCATGATTCTTAAGTTCTTTTCAAAGTTACCATTTTCCATGACATGGTCCCCCATTTTATAATCATAATGTGCACTTTAATCCCAGCTGTATGACCCTGGATTAGGCTGTGTAAAATGCATGTGATGACTATAAAGCTGAATTTTAATAATGGATTAATATTGTATGTTGAGCTGGTTATTGGGGTGGTATTTTCCGTATGAATAGACTGGGTTAGAGAGACAAGGTAGGTAAGGCGCTATCTTTTATTGGACCAACTTCTGTTGGTGGAAAGTACAAGTTTTGAGGTACACAGAGCTAGCTCCTCTTTAGCTCTGGGGAAGGAAGCAGAGTGGCTTGGTTTAAGTATTTCTACAGGCAGGAAAGAGGACATGGCCCAGGATGGTCACTTAAGAATGGTTAACGGACAGAAACAATTGGTTCAAATGAATTTTGCTTGATCTCCTGCTGAGCCTACAGAACAGGCGTGACCAGAAGGGCCAAAGTCCATCAACAAGACAAAAGAACTCCCACAGGGATACTAAGAGGAGCACCCCCTTAGGGGAGCAGGGGAAGCTGGACACAGGAACTAGTGGGGGGGGGAAGAGAAAAGGAGAGAGGTCAGAAGAAGCTAGGCCTACACTCAGACCTTACAGTGGCACAGCTGCGCTGCTGGAAGGTCTCCCATGTAGCTGCTCTGTGCCAGTGGGAGAAGCTCTCCTGCTGGCACAGTCAAACAACCCCCGGCCAGGGCGGTAGCTGTGCTGGGGAGAGCGTCTCCTGCCAACATAGCGCTATCCACACTGGCACTTTTGTTGATGAAAAGTAGGTCAGTCAGGGACAGCTGTCTCCTCCCCCCCAACCACCCTGACCGACAGAAGTGCTAGTGTAGACACAGCCAGATACATCACCACTATGGGATGGCAGGACCTTAGATAAGATGCACACACGTGTAGGCTAGCTGCTGTTTTAAAAATCACTTTTTTCTAGTGTTTTGCTCCTACTGCTTCTTTCCCAGTCGGAACAGAAATATTTGTTATATATTTCTACCTTTTCTATGTCCTGATAGTTTTTACCATCTTTGCCTCATATTGGGCCTAGACCACAGCTACTAAAGATGGCCTGTAGAACAGAAACCATCCCTGCTCCTACAGGTGTGAGAAACCCAGAATGAGACAACAGTCTCCTCTGAGAGGACAGAGTGCCCTGCCACAGCCACGTGTCTGCAGGGAAGCAGGCCAGGACTGGAATTTCAGCTTACAGAGGCTGGTGAATGAGAGGGATACATCCCTGAGTAACTCTGAATTAACAAAACTCCTTCAAGAGAGAAGCCATTGCTGGACTGAATCCAGCTGCAATGAGAAGCCCTAGCTAGTCCAGAGAGCCCTGCAGGGGATCTTAGGATAAATTGTGGCATTGCCTGCTGGGGAGAGTGCACTTGGGTACAATGTGTAGGGGTGCCAATTTACTGCATCCACAGGCATTGGTGACTGAAAACACCTTGAAAACAACAAGGCTGTTCAGGAAGTCCATAGTGCTGTTGCACCAGAAGGCCAGTGTCAAGTAGAGGAGGAGGAAGTGAACTTCTATTTTATTCTGTTTGTCAATGTGGATGGACACCTGTATGAAATGGATGGACGCATGCCGTTCCCTGTAAATCATGGAGAAAGTTCAGATGAGTTGCTATTGAAGGGTTCTGCCAAGATCTGCAGACAGTTCACAGAAGGTGACAGAGGAGAAGTTCACTTTTCTGCTGTGGCTCTCCGCAAGTCTCCCTGAAATGCTGAAGAGGGAGCTGAAGGAAGACAATCTAATCGCACATCAGTAAATGCAGTCTTTAAAATGTAAATATTTCATTTGCTTGTTAAATGCTGCTGGTTTGCCCAATTTAAACAGGTCTGCGGAACTATTTCCACCTCCAGTATACACAAGCAACATCAGAAGAGTTTAAGATAAATAAGCTCCAACTCCAATATGAACTGTTCTGACAACTCTGTCTTTGGACTCTTAGGCCCTGACTTTTCACATGTTCAGTAAAAAATGCCTTGCATTGCTTGTTTAACCTGTGCCTGTAAATTAAGCTGTTGATTGGGATTTCCTGTACTTAATAGGATAAACAAACTCTACTGCTGCTAAGGTGGGGGGGGGGCGTGTCTTCCTCTCTCATGGTATGGGGTAGGTTTTTGCTGCCCCCATCTGGTGAGAATGTGCATTATTGCTTCTAGAAACCAACCACACAGAAGTCCTGGGAAGAAGAGACCCTTGTTTTGAAGGAAGCAATGGAGACAAGGGGGTGCAGACACTTCGGCTACATCTACACTACAGCCTGGATCCACGCTCTGAGATCGATCCATTGGCAGTCAATTTAGCAGGTCTAGTGAAGACCCATCAAATCAACAGCAGATCACTCTCCAGTCGACCCCAGTACTCTACCCTCACCAAGAAGAGTAAGGTAAGTCGACGGGAGAGTTTCTCCCATTGACCTCCCACGGTAACTCGACCTAAGGTACATAGCTGGGGTTGCGTAGGTCGACTTACCATGGTAGTGTAGACACAGCCTTCCTGTTGGGAGGCCTAATGCTCAATCCCCATGCACTTGGGACACCGCTGTGCACTGGAAAGGGAGCCCAAGGACACCAAGGAATCCAAGCTGCTATTCTGAAGTAAAGCCAATGTCTCCATTTTAAAAAGCACTTTTGAAAATAGTTTGGGCAGAGGCTCAGAGCTTTCAGCACAGCCCCAGGGAGATGCTGCTCAAGCACTGACCAAGATCATACAGGCAGAGGTAAGTGCCATCTCCTCACCTGGACAAGGTTCAGCCCCTGCATGCAGTTCTTCACTTCCTTGATCAGTTTTACTTTTTCCACAGCCTTCACCTCAGTCAACTTGACAGTGAAATGAATTTTCTCCTGCTTCTTGGGGGCCTCTTCTTCTTCTGCTACCTGGAACCAGAAGCCTAGTGAGGCCAAGTACAAAAGCATTCAGGACCCTTCCGCCCTGCCACACACAGGACTTGACAAACAGCCCCTTCTGGCCAACGGGGGAACTCACCTCACTGCAAACCTGCAGAGGGGCACAGCACTTGCACAGAGAAAGATGCTCCGAGATTGACAGGCAGCTATATAAACTTCTACCAACACTCCAGTTCCTTGTCTAGAACCACCACAGGTATAAAGATCCCTAGGAGAACCTGGAGTAGGTCTGTTTAGCTCAGAACCAACCTTCAGAATCACAGGTGGGGCATTTTTGGACTCACTAGAACTAAATTTGCCAAAGTACAAGGTTAAACCAATGCCCATCTTCCTAGACAGCGCTTCCCTTCCACTGGCATTTGTCCAGGGGCACAGAGGAGGACCCTAGCAGAGCAACTGGGAGTTACCTGAGTGGCTGACTGCATTGCAGGTGGTGGCATCATTCCACCCATCGGCATCAGCCCCATGTCCTGGATCTTCAGTGTCTTCTACAGAAGATAACAAGGTGTAATCAACAGCACAGAACAGATACCGTGTTCCCAGCAAGAAGAGGGACAACCATAGAACACCTCAGCCATAGACAAAGGACAGAGGAACAGCTCCATTCTGTGCTCTGACAATCAACTGCTCCTGTATCCAGCCCTCCTTCCATGTCCCAACTTAGTACAGCCCAGGCCATTACCCTGCCCAACTATACAAAGTGGGGCACTTTCCAGAGGTTACATATTGGGGGGGGGGCAGGAAAAATCACATGCCCCCCCAATTTCTGCCAGGGTTTGCTAGCTGGGCCTCCTTCTTGTGCCACAGCTCCTTGAGCTGGCCAGCTGCAGCCACAGGGAGAGGCGGTGGCAAACAGCTAGGAGCTCCATGGAGAACCTGGTGAGGGGAAGAGGGGAGACTTGGGGGGGAGAGATGTGCCCCCCCCAGCAGGTACCAGTCGCGACCCCCCTCATACGGAGGGGCAGAGCACAGGCTAGAGTCTGGCCAGGCACCCTGCCCACCTTCAGCAACTCATTGAGGTCCGAGATCTCCAGTAGTGTCAGGCTAGCAATGTCCTGCACCAGCTGCTGGATCTTGGGGGAATATTCCTTAGGGGCGTTATCCAAGGGGGCGCTGGCCAGGGCTTCTGTCCTTTGGTAGCAGCTGGTCCGCAGCATCCTCACAGCACAGACTCCCGGCAGCTGCTGCCTGTGCAATGGAAAGGGCGGCGCGGTCAGGCTCTGCCGGCTCAGCGGGGAGGACGCAGCCCGGGCAGGGCAGCTCTAGCCAGGCTCGGGGGTGCCCCGTGCACAGCCCCGCCGCTGCAGATACCGATCTGGGGAGCCCCGCGCAGACCAACCCCCCGCCCCGGGAACCGGGCGCGCTGGGCTCGCAGCCCGCGCCTCGCGAGCTTGGCGGCGGGACCCGCAGGCCCCGAGCAGGCTCCGCGCGTGGGCCGGGGCTGCACGGCCAGCAGGGGGCGCCCGCCGCCGGCCCGGGATTGCCCCAGGGCCGCCCGCCCGCCCGCGCGCGCAGGGACCCGGCCGCTCGGGGCTCCCGTGGGGGCGGGGCGGCCCCGGTACCGGAGCAGGAGGCGGGCGGCGGCCCGGAGCCCCCTCAGGCAGGGCCCCCCTACGGGGCGGGCAGCGGGCAGCATGGCGGCGCCGGCACCGAGCACGCTGGGTCCCGGCAGCAGGAAGGAGACGCTCGGCCTCGGAGGCGGGCTGCAGGCAAAGGACGCGGCGGCGGCGGCGCTCTGCCCCCCAGTCTCTATGGTCGCCGGGGCGCTCTAGCCCTGCCCAGGCCATGTCACTGGCAAAGGGTGACAGTCTAGCCTCCGCCTCCCACGTCTCTATGGCTCAGGCAGGTCACCCTCCAGCGCGCGCTAAATCCTCCGAGTAACGACTACACACTACCCAGCATGCACCGCTTCCGCAACAAGAGCAACTTTATCGGCAGTGGCCGCGGAGGCGCAGACAGGGGCGGGGCCTGTGCGAGGGCGTGGCCAGGACGCCTGGGTTCCATGCCCTGCTCTGACACTGACCTGCTGTGTGACCCTGGGCTCTGTGGGGAATGAGGCCCAGCCAGGCGTGGTGTTGCGGGCCCTGCCCTCGGGGCTGCGCCCAGGGGACACGCTGCCTTGGGCAGCATTCCCAGCCGCCTGGCCGGGGCCAAAGAGACACGCTGAGGCCCTGAACCGTGGCTGTAGGGCTGGGGCCTGGACACCCTGCTGGCCTCCCGTGGCTGGAGAAACCACACAGGCCTTTCCCCCATTGTCCGCCCCACCTAAGCAGCTGCTCTCCCAGGCCAAGCATCACTCAGTAATCTCCTTTGCCGTAATAAATCTAAGCCGGGCCATCTGTGAGCAGAGCCAGGCCCGTCAGACAAGAGGCAGGAGCAGAAATCCAGGCAGCACCATTCTAGTGGAAACCTCAAGACCTGTGGTCAGTGGCAGAAGATGCTGGTGTCTCCCATGGCAGAGAGGAATAAGGAGCTGATCCTGGAGGTACTGGCTGACTACGTGGATAATACAAGCCAAGCCTTTGGGCTGGAGCTGGCCTCTGGGACTGGGCAACATGTGGTGCATTTTGCCCAAGCCCTGCCTAATGTCACCTGGCAGCCTTCAGAAGCCAGCCCATCTGCCCATGAGAGGTACGTCTTGTGTCTGGTCCTTCCAGGATCCCTGGGCAGAGGCAGGGGCAGCACCCCACAGCATGGAAGCTGCTCGTGTCCCCATCCTGGCTGCTGACAGGCTGCTGACTGCTTCCTACGAGGAAGGATTTGGGGAGTTGAGGATTTCACTCCCATGGTGGTGGGGCTGCCTACAGCTCCAATCCCAGACATGGTGGGGAGTCTGTAATGAGGAGCACAAAGGCCCTGACCTGCTGTTCCCACAGCATTGCCAGCTCCTTTCCCCAGTCCACAGGGGGGGTAGGCCCCAGCTCTCAAACACTGCCACTTCAGTCAGTGACAAGGGTCTGTCGGTGTTCAGCAGGGGATTGTGCTCACTTCGCCTTTGGAAATTGTGCAAACCCTGCCAAGTCCTTCTAGGCTGTTCAGGCTTAGGCTAATCAGAACATATAACACCTGCATCGGGGACGGGGAGGGGAACATGCCATCTAGCAGTGACTCCCACCCCCATGGGCTTGTAACAGTTTTCATTGGGGTAACACTTATAGTGGCCCCAGCACAGGACAAATTCCAAGGGCAAGGAGACATCTGTAGAGCTGGTGGGCTTAGGCTGCATGGCCCACCTCACTTGCAATTCTTCTGCAGCCCTGTCCCTCCTCTTGCACTCCCTTGGAGGCAGCTGCCATGCTGGGTACTTCTTGGTCCAGGCGTCGGTGCTTACAGCAAAACAGGGAGGGAGATGGTGTTTGCCCATGGTCTGGGTGAGAGCAGCGAGATGGCCTCACTTCCTGCCCTCTTGTGGCTTTTAATAGAGGGGGAAGGGTCTAGCTGAATGCACCTCTTCCCCGCCCTGGAATCAGCAAGACAGCCACTGCCTGCACTGCAGGGTGATGCTGGCAGTACTGTGGCCCTGGCAGTAGCTAAATGGATCCCAGCCTGGCACCTCAGGGCAGCTCCTACAGCATCTCCCATTGTGGGAGCAGGAGGCAGCAGCAGTTATCTGGGTGCAGTTCAGCACCACCAGACAGACACCAGCAGCCTCTCCTGGTTTACCTGTCTCTCTTCCTCCAGCATCTCTGCCTACATCAGAGCCATCTAGGTGCAGAACGTGAAGACGCCACTGGCCATTGATGTTTCTCAGCCCTAGGACCAGTGGGCAGGCTTCAGCCAGGGCTGCTGCAATGTCATCGTCATCATCAATCTGCTGCACTTCCTTGCCCAAGGCCTGGAGGTGTGCATGTATGGACAAACTGAGCCCTGCAGGGAACATGGGGGCGCCACAGCAAGCAACCCTTTGTGGGAACAACATTCTTCCTCCCACTGGCGGAAGGAGCCTGTGGCCCTTTCAGGCCTGCACCCCGCATCGCCCCAAGGGATTATTGCTCGGGAGGAGCAGTGCTGGCACCTTGTCCTGCTCCTACTGGGATATGGGGCAGGCCCTGGCCTGGGCTCAGCCCCCCAGTGCCCACCTGGATGACATCCTGCCTTTGCATTTCAGGGACTATTCCAGGGTGTGGGCCAGCTGCTGAAGCCTGAGGGAGTGTGCCTGATCTATGGGGTAAGTATGCAGAATAGAATCCCAACCAGCAACCTCTGCTGCACGCCACCCCCAGCAGCAGGAGGGTATTATGTCTTTCCAGGAATCTGAAGCCCAAGGCCCCTTTGTGAACCACCAGAGAGGTCTTGGGACCCCTGCACGGTCTCCAGGAGCCTGTGTTTTCCCTTCCCTGAGGACAGGCTGTGCAATCTGCTGAGCAGCATATGGGGAGCAGGTCCCCAGAGCTCCGCGCAGCTCCTCCAGCGAGGTGGCAGGCACCGACTGCTATTGTCCTAGCCCACACTGTATTACATCTTACCCCTCCTGTGGCCCTGCCTGCTGGATCTGGCAATGCCATGTCCAGACCCCATGGGAGAGGCCTGAAATCAAATAAAGCCTAGGGGTTAAACATCCATCAGCTGCTGCCCCCGCCTCCTCAGGGCATGGAAGGGAGGACTAGGGAAGGGCAAGGAGCGACTCTGACTGCACTTTGTGCCTGCAGCCTTTTGCCATCAATGGGATCATCAGCCCTGAATGCAATGTGGAGCTGGAGGAGAAGCTCCAGGAGAGGTGAGGTGTGCCCCAGGAGCTGAATTCTTCCCAGGGGCTCCAGCAATTCTGCATTGTGGTAGTTAGGGGCTGGCCTGCCCCGTGAAAGCCTTGAAGGGGTCAAATCTGCATCCAGCCCACAGGCGATGGGCTCTAGCCTGGACACATCACGTCCTGTTCCCAGGTGCAACTGTCTCCCCGACCTGGGAGAGCACAAGCCACCTGTGGCAGCTTCCCCAGGATGGGCTCCTACTTACAGGCACAGGCTGTGTTCTGCAGGAGGCTCTTCCCCAGGCAGCATACCCATTTATATCCCAGGGCTGGCTGGAACTCATCACATGGCAGCAGCTGGAGATGCGGCCAGCCCCACCCCTTGGAAAGTCCAGGGCAGCCATATCCACCCCAGAGACCGGCACGCTGCTCTGTGCCTCTCCAGCCTTCTCTTGTTTTTTTGACTGGCAGGAATCCAGGCTGGGGGCTGCGGGATGTGGAGGAGCTGCGGCAGCTGGCCACCCCCAACACGCTGCGCCTCGAGCGTATGGTAAGGTTCAGTGTGGTATGGGAAACAGGCAGGTTTCAAGGCTTGGGGCGAAGCTGCAGGGAGCCTAGAAGCTGCTGAATTGAATTGTACTTCCTATGAAAATGGGGGACAGGCAGCATGAGCAGGCAGTGGCAAACTTTCTCCAGTCACAGCACTGCAGCTGGCCCCAGCCCGCTGCACTTCAACCCCCCTCCACACACACAGCTCTACTCCAACCCTGCAGCTCACGCCTGGAGGCCTTGCTTGCTTCTCTAAAGCCCTTCAGAAGCCTGGTTGTTCTGCACCTTAATGCCAGTTTTCCTCATTGCCAGCTGGAAATGCCAGAATACACCAACTGCCTGATTTTTCAGAGGAGGGAGCTGGAGCTGGCATAGGCCCAGCGGGGCTGCAGGATGTTTGAGCATGGCTGCCTGAAGCCAATGGGATAGGGACACCCAAGAATAAATTGCTTTTAAATTAATCTGTCTCTGCCATGGGCTGAGGGTAGCTGCTCCCTGGGGCCTGCACTGAGGCCAGCAGCCTAGGAGTAGTGAGCAGTGCATCCAAGCCCCTGCAGAGTGAGAGGCCCAGGCAGGGATCCTCCTTCCCTTCAGGCCGACCCTGTCTGCTCTTACGCACATACGGGGGCAGGAGGAGTGGCCCTGCTTGGCACCGAAGGCATCACCACTGGAGCATGTTACAGCCCCGCTTCACTGCCTGCCAAGCAGCCTTCCACCAAACCCCTCTGCAGTGGCCCTGCTCTCGCAGGAACAGCAGCACCAGGCCCAGAGCAACAGCTCTTTAAATACATTTTATTGTCACTGTTTCCATTCTGGCTACTCCACCACTACGTATGAGAGATGAGTGTTCAAAAAGCAGGGAGGGCCAGGCTCCCAAGGAGGGGGTGGAGGATATGGGCATAGGGCATGCGGAAGGGCCTGAGCTCCCAGGAGCATGGAATGCAAGCACAGGGCCAGGCTCCCATGGAGGGGCAGGGGATCAGAGTGGGGGGTGCAAGTTGTGGTGAGGGGCTGAGGCTCCTACTGGGGCAGAGGAGGAGCCAGCCATGGTGCACACTGTGCAGAGAGGGATAGTGGCAGAAGCCGAGCTTTGTGCGCAGGGGCAGCTCTGCATCAGATCTCATTGCCCCCCTCTGTTCTGGGGTCAAGGCAGCAGCGAGTACTTGGGGCATGATTAAGTCTCTCGCCTGCTGCAGAGCAGGGAAGGGAGGCCCTGGCCTGTGGCATTATTGCTCACTCTCCTGGAGCTCTTCTCAGGCCTGGCTCCCAGTCACCATCCTGCCCACAGAGCTCTGGGGGGAAGCCCAGGAGCCAGGCTGCAGCCTCTGCCTTGCAGAAGTCTCTTCATGAAGGGCCAAGCGCCCATTCGTTCTCCCTGTCGGGGCGGGGACAGGTTTCACTTCCAGCAACCATGGCCCGTTTCAGCCAGGCGGGGACAGCGCAGGGAAAAAGCCACAGGGAGGCCCCTGCCAGGCCAGGAGGGTGCATGCCAGCTGGTGGGGCCCCAGGGTCCCACCCTCCCCTTGAGTAGGGCCATTCCGCAGGGAAGGGGGCAGGGAAGAGACAGAAATGGCTAGTTAAGTACATAGTGATTCCTGCAGACAATAGTGTTACACTGGGCAGCCCCCTCGCCGAGATCAGTCAAAGGAGATGAGCTGGGCCTCGCCACTGCCCTGGGCCTGCTGTACCTGCGACGGGGCCTGCTGAGGCGGCTGCTGCTGCTGCTGGGGGGGCCCTCCAGGGGGCGGCATCTGGAACAGCCAAACCCTTTGTGAAGAGGCAGTTTTCACTTGGCACCCCCCTCCCACACACCTTACCCAGAGGGCTGCTGGTGGTGGCACAGGGCCAAGCCCCGAGGTGAATACACCTGGATCTGGAGGTCTCAGCGCCCTGCACAGGGGAGGCAGGGCCACAGCCAAGGCTCCTGGCGATAAGGGGGGCGGGGGGGGTAATCAGGGGAGTTTGCGACCGACTGCCTGGGGAGGGAGCTGAAGTGAGGGTGACGAGGGGATGCCGGGTTCATGCAGGGCTGGCAGACTCACCTGCTGATACATGGGCTGCTGTCCCGAGAGGTAAGTCTGCTGGGGTGGCAGGCTGCTCAGAGCCGGCTCCTGCCCAGGAAGGGTCGACATGAGGCCCTAGAGTGGGGGCAGGGGAGAGCAATCAGAGTGGCCGCCAGACCTCTGCCCCTTACCGAGGGGGCAAAGACCCCCAAGCTCCCAGCCAGGCCCAGTGGGCCCACGCTGCCAGGGACCTGGGGCTCAGAACAGCAGCAGTGAAGGGCCAGGGTACGTCTCCTACATGGGTCAAGGGGATACAGAAAATCCAGCCCTATCGCCCTTCCCCCACAAGTGCCAGCCGAGGCCGCATTTACGCTCACTCCCTGGCTGGTGAGCAGCCTCCATGGAACCAACCCCCACCCCCAAGCCAGGCTGCAAGAGGGCACCGAGCCAGTCACCCTTGGGGGGTGCTCACCTGCATGTTGTAGGGCTGGTACCCCATGGAGACAGCCTGGCTCCCCATGTAGCCCATGGTGCCAGACTGGGGGGCCTGCGAGATGGCAGGGATGCTCTGTGACTGGGATGCAGCGTTCTACAGGGAAGAGCACAGGGTGAGCGTGGGGCACCCCAGGCAGCCACGCAGCTCTCCCCCAGCACCCTCAGGGTCCAGGGAGCACCCATCCCACAGGGGACACCAGGGGAGACCCAGGCAATCTGGGACCGATCCCCACCCCCACTGTGCGGCAGGGGATCCCGAGAGCCTGGGAGGGGACAGCCTGTGCCACCCACTGCAGAGTCCTGTGTTCCAGATTTACGGCGAGTACGGCACACTGCGGGCGAGGGGGACCCAGCGCCCTGCTCACTTGCCTGGTAGCCCTGCGTCGGAGTTGGCTGATACGAGGAGTAGGCTGGGTTGGTGGTGGGAACCACCTGCCCTTGCGGTGCTGCCTGCCCGCCTCCTGCTCCTGCCTGGTACACGTAGGCATTCACCATGTTGGGATCTGGAGCAGAGAGGGCACAGTGAGGTGACTGCTGCTGCATTCCAGTCCTGCCTACCTCTGCATGGCCCCGGCTCTCACCTGCCCCTGTAACAGGCATCGGTGCGTAGGGGCCAGTGCTGCCTGGAGCTGGCTGGTTCATGTACACACTGTGCATGGGAGAGCCCTCCACAGAGCCTGCGGGGCTGAAGGTGCCTGGGAAGCTGGTGGGACCGGATGGCTGGTAGATCACCCCTCCTGCTGCTGGCATGGCCTGGAGCTGCAAAAAGGAGAGAGCGTGAAGGGGAGAGTTCTGAGGAGAGTGCTCATGGGAGGGCTCCCTGGCATGGCTGCTGTACCTGGGCATAGGGCAGAGAGAAAGCTGGCATCTGGGCTCTCATCTGGATGGTCTGCTTTTGCTGCTCCAGGCGCATCTGCCTCTCCTTTTCCTGCTCCTGCAGCCGCTGGATGGCCAACTGCCGCTGCATCTCCAGGTACTCCTGCAGGGAGCGGCACCACCACACACCTCAGGAGCCTGGCCATGCAGCTCATACACCAAGGCCAACCCCAGAGACTCCACCCGCTCCACAGAACAGTGCTGCCTCCAGCCACCCAACAGCCACCCAGCCCAGGGCACAAACTGGAACAGCTGCCATGGCCACCAGCAAGCCCTGGGAATGGCCCTGGCACGACACCTGCCCTCCATGAGGCACCTGGAAAAGACTTCCCTGCCTCACCTGCTTCTTCTGTCTCATGATCTCCAACTTCTGTGCCAGCTGAATTTGGCGCTGGCGCTCTGCCTCCTCGGCCGCCCGGCGCAGCTTCTCGCGGTGCTCATCCCGCAGAGCGTTCAGGGCCCCGCGGGCATCCCGGATCTGTGCCAGCTTGTCCTGCAGGCCCTCATAGTACACTGGGGAGAAAAACGTAGCATCAGGCTCCTGCAGGGCAAGGCAGCATCCAGGCCTGCTATCTGCTGAGCTCACCCAGCCCTGAGCACTAACTGCCTCCAGACAGAGCAGGCGGCCCTCATGGGGTATGCTCCTCCACAGAGACACTCCCCCCGGCAGTCTCCACACAGTCCCAGAGAGCTGCTCACAAGCCATTGGCAGGGAGCAGTCGTGTCCTACCCCGGGGAATGGAGCAGAAGCCACCTACGCCTGCGCTCGTCCAGCTGGTTGAGCAACTCCAGCAGCTGGGGATGCATGTTGTTGATGGACTGGAAGAGGGAGAGCACGGCTGAGTCGTTGGTGATGCTGCGGCCCCGCATGTGGTTGCTCTTCATACGGTTGACGAAGGTGGTGACGGCATTCTGCAGAGCCTTCAGGAACTGCTCGTGGTTCTCCTCGGACTCCCCGTTCTGGTACTGCTGCTGGAGACACAGGGCAGCACAGTCAGCCCCTGAGCCCCTCCCTCTCAGGAGTGGGGATCCACAACCCACACCTAGACCGGAGCCGGACTTGTGCTTCATGACCGGGGCAAGGCCGGTTCCAGGCAATTCCCAGGGAGCACTGATTCAAACTGACCCCGCCAGACCTCAGAGAGATGGGTGTGAGATCGGGCCCCTATTTTACCTCCACGACACCGAGCGGCATGGGATGAGCTTCCCCAGGCTGGGCAGCTGGTTCTGAGAGGGACAGTGGAGCAGACGGGGTGGGGCTCTTGCGAACCTCCTCCTGCTTCTTCTCCCAGTAGTTACGGTTCAGGTACCGAGCCAGCTGCCGGGAAAAGCAGAGGGAGAAGATCAGCGCCCAAGCCTGACTGGGAACCAGCCTACGCTGTGCGCCAGAAGGGCCTGTGTCCTTACCTCGGGGTCGATGTCCTCAGCCAGTGGAGCAGAGGAGTTCTGGGGAGAAAAAGAGAGAAGGGGGGACGTCAGATCTTAGAGACACACGAGGAGTCCGCAGCCCACTACACAACTCACTGCTATGACAGATACCCTGCCCAGACCTGTGCATATCCTGCCACCCAGTGCCAGGCAACAGCAGGAGTGCAGAACTGGGAGGGACAGCGGGCACTTCTTTCTTCCTTCAGCCAGGCGGTGATTCACCTCCTGTCCATGCAGCAGAGGAATAGTGCACCCAGTGTTTAGAGCAGGGTCTCCTAGGTGCCCCCAGCACAGCAGTGTTTTCAGTGCAAAGCTCTCACGGCTTTGGTTCCCTCTGAGCAAGGATTTACCCCGGTGACCTGACAGAGAGATCTGGGGGTGCTGACCCAACAGGGCAGCTGTGCACTTACCACAGGGGAGGAATAGAGGGTGCTGACTGGGGGTGCGGACGAGGTGACAGGCGTTGGCTCAGCCTTTGGGTACACAGAGTAGGTTGTTTTCTGTCTCTGCAGAGGGAGGTACAAGATCAGCCCTGAGAACTGTCCAGCTCAACAGCTCGAGACAAGCCTGGCTTGGAGGGCGAGGCACCTCGCACGGGCCAGGCCCAGCCACTGCACATTCACTAGCCATTGGGAGGCAGGAGCTGCTAGTGTCTGCATGGGGTCTGCACAGCTAACAACTGCCAGGCCCTGCCCCACTGGCATGATCAGCACCAGCCCTCACTATCCTGGTGAAAGAGACCCTCACCCCAGACCCATGGGAGGGATTAGACCTGCAGCACAGCACCCCCCTTGACCCACTATGCCCCAGGGAAGGGCTCCGACCAGCCCAGGGCTGGGGACCGGCTGGTGCTGGTGCAAAGCCCACAGCAGTAACCTGCCAGAGGCTTGGAGAGCATCCAGGCAGTGCGCCCTCACGCAGCCCTAGAGCTGGGTACAAACCATCCTCTCCTTCTCCTCGGCCTCTGACTGCGAGAGGGCGATGGCCAGCTGGAGCTCCTCCTCCTCCTGGAGGGCCGTCTCGTCACGCTTCGGGGGCAGCTGCAGATGGAGAGGGGGGCTGCTCAGTGGGACAGTGAGCAGGAGGAGAGGGAACTGCTGGGGCTAACCCTGCCTGCAGCCAAGCTCAGACCTCTGGCAGGCAGGACAGCCAGCCAGCCACTTACCTGGGACTGCTGAGAAAGGGGGCTGGTCAGGTACTCGGGTGGCAGCTCAGTGGTGGCAGCAGTTTTGCCCTCAGCTTTCCTACAATCAGATAGAGGTGACAGTAGAAACCCGGACCTACAGGCAGCATTTCTGAGCCCTGCCTGGCCCCATCCTGTCCCAGCCCCAGTGAGGGCCATGGCCCTACTCCACCCCAGCCCCCATCCCAGGGCACAACACGCCCTCCCCACCCCATCCCCAACAAGGAGCACAGCTCCCAGCTACCAGTCAGTGGATGGGGGCAATGGAGGCAGCAGAGCCAGTCCCTGGCGTCAGCTGTACACTCCCATCGTTGAGTGCCATCTCCTGAATCCCTCCCGTCTCCTGCCAGGCTGCCCAGCCCCTGGGGAACCCGACTCAGAGAGGCTCCACTACACGGGGCTGAGGTGACCCTTCCTTGCTCCAGAAGGCAGGCCCCATGCCAACCACCAACCCTGGCCGCTCCAACCCATGTGCGGTGTGCAGAACCCCCTGGAGATACTGACTTGTTGAGGTGCTCGTAGCAGGGCTCACACACCCGCACCTCCTTCTCAATGCCAAACTTGGGGATGGTGGAGTACTTGGAGGAGCACTTTCCACAGAAGATCTGCCCACAGGCCCGGCAATGATGCTGCAAACAAAGAGAGGGATGAGGTCAGCCTTGGCAGCTGGTACTAGGAGGCACCCTCCCAATACCAGGGCTGTGCTCCTCCACGGCCATTGCACTGGGTGCTTGCTGACCACCTTCCCCTAAAGCTCAGCTTCCCAGCCAAGCCCACACTGCGGGGCAAAGGAGGAGGAGACCAAGTCCCCAGCGGTGTCATGCAGGGAAGGGAACTAAAGAGGAATAAGCAGCAGCACCCACCTTGCGGGTCACGACCCCAAATTGCACTCGACATCGGTGACACTCTTCAGCATCCACCCAGTCAGGAGCCTGCCAGAGCACAGAAACCTGCATAAGGAAAGGACCAGGGCCTAGCACCCAGAGCCCTGATGCTGGCTCCAGAGGGCTTCTCGGGCTGCCACCCTGGAGCTCCCACTGGCTAGCCCAAGCCAGGCCATTCCCTGGATGGGGGAGACCCCCGCAGCAGGAGGCGCTCTCCCCTGCAAGTCTGCTCCGTGGCCACTGGCGCAAAAGTGAGTCACGGTCAGATGCTCCTGTGCTGAGCCAGTGACGCCCTAGCATGCTGGGCAGGAGCCCTGGGCAAGCCACAGGACTAGGAGGCTGCCCTCATGTGGGATCACTGATCTCTATGTGCTCTGGGTTGGCTCCCTGCCAAGGCAGGCCCAGGGGAGAGGGGATTCAGCACTTCCTTTCCTGAACTGTCTCCCCCGCCCCAGGGCTGGCTGCACCCCGGTGAGGTGTATAGAATCCAGGCAGCTGTACAACACACACAAGGTGCTTTGGGATTCTGGGATTTGATGTTATTTAACCACCAGTTAAAGGGTCGGACAAAAATGACAGCAGCAGCCCCCTCCGTAATGCCAGAGCTCCTCCCCACTGCTCTGCCCTGGGGAGCTCACCCTTTCTGCAGCAAACATGGCATCGCTCTCCTTGAATTCTGGGAACACATGACCTGCAGGAAGAGTGGAACAACATCTCACTGTAAAGTGGGGTCCCACCAGACTGGAGGCAGTGGGGCCTAGTGCTCAGAGCTGGGGACAGAGGCAGGGCTCCTAGGTTCTAGTCCCCGCTTTGCCATTTGTGCAGGAGTTCTAAGCAATCACTTAACCTGAGCCACAGTCACCTGCCTCACAGGGGAGCTGGGAGAGTAAGTGTCCGTACATCGATGAACAGATCCTAGGGCATTCCTCTGCTCCCAGGTCTGGCAAGTCTACTCCGAATGCAGAGCACAACCCCGGCCACACACTCAGATTAGGCAACTGGGACCCTTTGGTAAAACATATGTTCGAAGCCTGAGATCAGGGTGAGAAATGCAGCATTTCCTGCCAGGATGGGACTCCCACAGATTCGCAGCCACTCATCCCAGGCAGAATCAGGGGAGTTAATGCCCAAAATCACAGGCACTGCCTTCCAATGCACCCAGCACTTTGGGGAAATCCAGACACACATCCAAGTTCTCAGCTGCCCACCCCAGGAACAGTGCCCAGGAACGGAGCCATTCCCAGGAGGACGTGCTCATTCCCAGGAGGATATTCCAGCTCTGGCTTCCAGGGACTTGCTGCCAAACCACATCATTCCTAGTGGGCTGCAGGGCCAGAGCGAAGCAGCCATTTGGTGGAGGCTGCTCTGCAACAGGAACTGGATTCAAGTCACCCCAACGGGTCCATCAGGTAGCAGGGAGGCCACTGTGTGTAAACCCGTTTGTACGAGCCCTTCTCCCACACCTGGCTGGCACTGCTGCCTGCTCCCTGCCCTCCCATGGCTCATCCTCTGTGCTTGGCCGTCAGCACAATGGGAGACTCACCTGCCCCTTTTTCCCCACGGAGTCCTTACCTTCCACCTTCAAGATCTGGTAGGTGTCCTGCACCACCTTGTACTTGGGCTCATTGCGGAAGGCGTGAGCCCAGGCCTGGATCAGGTACAGGATCTTATTGCGAACGTTCACTTCCACTTGTCTCTGCACAGAGGGGAAAGCATCTGAGCCCAGCACGGGCTGTTGTGGGGGCTCTTTGTCCCAGCATCCCCCAGCTCACAGACACTAACTCCAGTTCACAACCCCACCCTGTCAGGAACACTCCAAACATACCCCAGGCAACAGGAGGAATTCCTGACCTTCAGCAGGCAGGAGGCGCTGCAGCTCCCGCACTGCCTGTTTCAGTCTGAACCAGCCTCCAAGAGGGGCCCTGCCATCAGCTGATCATCACCAAATCACATGACTGGCTGCTCAGGGAAATTCCCTCAGCAAGCAGAGAAGCAGATTCCAAGCACTCTCAAGCTTCACATTCAATTGTGGGAGAGCTCAGTACAGGTTTGTAGAGACATCTGCAACTCCGAACTCAGACAGACCTGAGAGGAGCCTGCACTACAAAGAGAGTGACGACAGAACCCCCAAAGCCAAGGGGCAACCCAAGTTACTTCAGCAGCAGTCAGGGATTCAGAAGAGCGAAAGTCCCTAAAGTAATGCGCAAGAATGCACCTCGGGCATTTAGGGAGCTCTGAGCACAGCTCACATAAGAACCTGAGAAGAATCAGAGACTGTTGATCTGATCATATATTCAGGAAGCTCAATACCTACCCGAACGCCCCTCTGAGCAGTCCATGAGCCTGCATTCAGTATGGTGTCAGTCACTAGAGAGGCAGTGACTGTGACATAACAAGTATCAGAGGGGTAGCCGTGTTAGTCTGGTTCTGTAGAAGCAGCAAAGAATCCTGTGGCACCTTATAGACTAACAGATGTTTTTGCAGCATGAGCTTTCGTGGGTGAATACCCACTTCTTCGGATGCAAGTCTTGCATCCGAAGAAGTGGGTATTCACCCACGAAAGCTCATGCTGCAAAAACATCTGTTAGTCTATAAGGTGCCACAGGATTCTTTGCTGCTGTGACATAACAGATGCTTTGCATTAGCAACCCACTGAGCCCAGGGTACACAATAAGTGCCTGGCCAGACAGAAAGCACCCTTGAGGGCTCCAGGGCTCAAATGGACCGACTCAGAGCCCCTCATTTGCACAGGTCTGGGGAACCCCAAGCGTATAAGCACACGCGCCCCGCCCCAGCACAGACGGTATGCTCAAGCCGCACTGAACTCTAGGATACCAGGGCTGCCAGAAAACCAGCCCCCACCACCTAACTTAGTGGCTGCCACTGTAAATCAAGAGAAGCCAGGCTCAAGGCAGCAGTTACTATGTCAGACCAGATCTAGCTGAACTAGGCCAGAGTCTGCCTAGGAAGAGGACAGTAGAAGAGACTCCTTGACAGAATTAGCAATGCTCATACAGGAGCTGCTAGACATGGCCAGTCACCTGCCTTGGCCAGCAGCCAGTGGTAGATGCTACAGAGGAAGGAATAAAATCCCTTTACTGAACTCAGCTGTGTACTCCTGTCCCACTGTGTGCCTTGGAGATGGGGCAGGAGAATGTCTTCGCCTCTCTAGCTGGGGTGGAGACAGGCTTGTGCCCCGGAACGCGAGAATCAAGAGCCCACGTAAGCATCATCCCACCGGTGTCACTGAACATGTTGTTCTCATTCATGCCAGCACCTAAGCTTAGTTCTGAATCTTGCTCAGCTATTGGCTCGACATCGACATCCTACAGCAGCTCGTCCCATAGATTAGTTACACACTCAGAGTAAAGGGATTTCTTTATTCGTTTTAAACTTTCCATCTCATCTTGGGTTATGGGAAGAGAGCCCACATCCCCCTCCAGCACCTCTTCCTACCAGCCCCTCCACCCCCACAGATGGGTATTTTCACTCGCCTTCGCTGGCTCTGACTAAACCAAGCCCAATACCAAGGTGAGGACTTGCCATCAATTGGCCCCCAAAGAGCAGTGTAGTATGTGCTGCAGTATTAGCCATCATTCCTTCCACAGCTTTGCTTTCAGGACACTCCCTCCCCAGCAGCTGGTTCCTGGAGCTGCCCATGATGCTTCATGAGAAATTCCAAGTAACAGACCCTGTGGTTCACCTGAGCAGTTCAGCTCGCTCCTTCTGACATGGATTTCTACACAGGGGCTCCCCACTCTGCTTCTCCCATGTCCTCCTGCTGCCCCATTTCCAAATCCCCAAGGGCCTCTGTGTTAACAATGACCTAGAAAGATGCTGCATTTACAGTTTCAATGCCTTCACCTTTCTTCCCCAACCCTATCCAGAGGGAGACAAGTGAGCAAGGTGCTTCTACCTTGAATAGTTCCTTCAGCTCCTCCATAGTCTGTTTATTGGCCACCTCATCATGGACTGTCTGGCCACAATTCTTGACCACAGACTCCATGACCTGCAAGGAAAAAGAACTAGATTAGATTAATACCCATAGCCTCTACAGAACCCAGGACCAGCAGCATGAGAGCAGAGTCGCAGCATGGACTGTGCCTGTCTGCGGGGCCCTGTAACCTGCACACAAGCCAGGGGGGCACCATCTAACCCAGAACACTTTGTGCCAACTTCAGTCAGAGAAACATCTGCTACTTCCAAAAGCCCAGCAGCATCTTGAACTGGGGGTCTTGACTTTTTGGTAATAGTAGGGTCACACTTTAATGCAGAGATATAACAAGAAACACCCCCTGAACTTACTGGTGGCCTTTGCCTCCCTGCCATTTAGGATCCCATAATGTCCCAATTGCAATTACAGCAACCACCTGCTTGGTACAGCAACAGCATGACAGGATTTCATGTCTTTTTTTAGAGGTTTAATTCAGTATGGCAGCTGGAAATAAAGAAACAGGGTCAGCAGATCACAGGCCATGGGCTGAAGCCCTCCAAGCTACAGCATCAGAGGAGGGTGAGCTCTGCACAGCTGTCAGCTGCACTCCTGTGGGGAGAGTTTGCATAGACTTCATTCCTCAGAGAAAGGTCTGTGGAAGAGCGAGCGTCCACCTGGGCTACATGTTACTAGAGGCCTGGAGAGACTTCACTTTGCTGGGTTGGCTTCAGGTTACCTCTAGTGCATAGAGAGCCACATGGGGGTTCTTGTCATTGACTTTCTTCTTGATAGCACCGACTGCGTATTTAGCTCTGGAAAAAGAGAGAGAGCACACACATTTTTCAGGCAGATGAGAACATGCAGGAAGAGTCCAGCTGCCACTTAATAGTCCACTAACCCCATCCTTGCAATGGGAAAGAACACAATTTATGGCATGGACAACTCCAGAAGCCAAGCAGAAAAAGAGGAAGAACAGTGATGTTCAAGGCCCGTTTCCCAGGTAGAACATGAGCTGCAGCTTCCCCAGTCAGAAACATTATCTCAAGATACTGAATTGCATTGTCACCTGTCCTACATAAAGTAACAGCCTGGGTGGACCAGTGGGCTGACCCAGGGTGCCTAGGCCTATGTTCTTAGCCTTCATGCAGTGAGCAGGGCAGAAAAGGATGTCAATGCTTAGAGCATATCCGGAAGTGATATGGCACTTACTGAGTGTCTCCCTGACGAATCATATCACAGATCTGCAGGATGGATTCCCAGTCTGTCTCCAGCAGAAGCTGACTGGTAGCTTTATCTGCAAGGAATTGAAATATCCATTAGCTTGTTTGGAACTGGCCTGCCTCTGTTTCACCCTCTCAGTTATATTCACATAGGAGATCTCACTCGGATAAGTGACTCCCCGTCAGTCATTCAGACTCTGAGATGCTCAGTAACTGCAGATTCTTCGCAATCCCTGGTATTTTTGTGCTGCTAATCAGAACTGCTTGGCTCCTCTTAAGTCCCTTGAGGTTTCAAGGTGCCTCTGGTTTCAAAACCCATACAGCAAAACAAAAGTTGTTCTTACACATCCACTCACTGTGGGTAAGTACAGGGTTTTTATGGTGCTCCCTCACCAAAAGTGACCTGCTCGTCTGAAAATGTAAGGACTCAATTCCCAAACTTGTTACACTTCAGTCTGCAGTAAGTAAGTTATGACCCCCCCAGCTAGGCCTATGAAGCTGCAGAAAGAGGTTCCTAGGTACTGCTAGTATAACTCAGGATTTATATTTCTGTACCTATTCTAGGTTTCTATGTGGCAGTCTTACCATCCTGTCACTGCAGCTGTCCAAGCTGATGTCCATAACCCACTAACAAACTTGGGCCCCTCCCCCACTCTCAATCTTTCAATCATAGTTGTTATTTTCAGGTTTGTCAAAGGAATGATTTAGACACCACACCAAGCCTCTGTTCATCCCACAACAGCTACACCTGTTTTTCTAGTTAACAATATTTTATGCTTCCTGAGTGTATCACACTCCCTGATACAGTTCTGAACCTCCCACTCTGCTACCAGGCTATTAGTCACATTGCAGAACTTGGTCTTTAGCAAGGTGGGTTTTCCAAGGTAAGGGAAAAGCACCTGGTCTAAAAGGGAGAACAAAGGGGACAGAAACCAGAGGTCCCATTCTGCCATGAGCATCAGGAGCCACCTCCCAGCACTGTATGGGAATAACCATATACCTGCTCACAGGTAGTGTGGGAGTCAGGTGTCAGGCTTGGTTGTGGGGCAGAATGGTGAGATACACAAACACGGCCCACACTGATGCATTGGCTAGAGACACCTGTTATGAAGAGCAGTGAAATAACTGATGTTGATCTTTAAATCACTGTCATGGGGCTTCAAGTGAAAAAGTGAGGGTCCCATATGAGGAAAGATTAAAGAGGCTAGGACTCTTCAGTTTGGAAAAGAGAAGACTAAGGGGGGACATGATAGAGGTATATAAAATCATGAGTGATGTTGAGAAAGTGGATAAGGAAAAGTTATTTACTTATTCCCATAATACAAGAACTAGGGGTCACCAAATGAAATTAATAGGCAGCAGGTTTAAAACAAATAAAAGGAAGTTCTTCTTCACGCAGCGCACAGTCAACTTGTGGAACTCCTTACCTGAGGAGGTTGTGAAGGCTAGGACTATAACAATGTTTAAAAGGGGACTGGATAAATTCATGGTGGCTAAATCCATAAATGGCTATTAGCCAGGATGGGTAAGAATGGTGTCCCTAGCCTCTGTTCGTCAGAGGATGGAGATGGATGGCAGGAGAGAGATCACTTGATCGTTGCCTTTTAGGTTCACTCCCTCAGGGGCACCTGGCATTGGCCACTGTCGGTAGACAGATACTGGGCTAGATGGACCTTTGGTCTGACCTGGTACGGCCTTTCTTATGTTCTTATGTTCTTAGTGATTCCATAAGAACGGCCGTACTGGGTCAGACCAAAGGTCCATCCAGCCCAGTATCCTGTCTACCGACAGTGGCCAATGCCAGGTGCCGCAGAGGGAGTGAACCTAGCAGGTAATGATCAAGTGATCTCTCTCCTGCCATCCATCACCACCCTCTGACAAACGGAGGCTAGGGACACTGTTCCTTACCCATCCTGGCTGATAGCCATTAATGGACTTAACTTCCATGAATTTATCCAGTTCTCTTTTGAACCCTGTTATAGTCCTAGCCTTCACAACCTCCTCAGGCAAGGAGTTTCACAAGTTGTGCGCTGTGTGAAGAACAACTTTCTTTTATTTGTTTTAAACCTGCTGCCCATTAATTTCATTTGGCGGCCCCTAGTTCTTATATTATGGGAACAAGTAAATAACTTTTCCTTATTCACTTTCTCCACATCACTCATGATTTTATAGACCTCTATCATATCCCCCCTTAGTCTCCTCTTTTCCAAGCTGAAAAGTCCTAGCCTCTTTAATTTCTTCTCCTGTGGGACCCATTCCAAACCCCTAATCATTTTAGTTGCCCTTTTCTGAACCTTTTCTAATGCCATGAGGAGACCACATCTGTACACAGTATTCGAGATGTGCGCATAACATGGATTTATATATAGACAATAAGATATTCTGTCTTATTCTCTATCCCCTTTTTAATGATTCCTAACATACTGTTTACTTTTTTGCTTGCCACTGCACAGACGTCTTCAGAGAACTATCCACAATGACTTCAAGATCTTTTCCCTGATTAGTTGTAGCTAACTTAGCCCCCATCATGTTGTATGTATAGTTGGGGTTATTTTTCCCAATCTGCATTACTTTACATTTATCCACATTCAATTTGCCACTGTGTTGCCCAATCACTTAGTTTTGTGAGATCTTTTTGAAGTTCTTCACAGTCTGCTTTGCTCTTAGCCCTGTGCATTGGGCTCTCCCGAGAGCTGGAGGACGATGGGGCGAGGAGAAGCAGCTGGTACAGCGTTAACCCGCCTTGGTGAGGCTCAGGCTAGGGCGCTTGTTTTGCGCTGGGCCCTCGGGGCAGGTACTGGGCCCCTCTCACAGGGAGAGGCCAGGGCCAGGCCTCCGAGATGGGGCAGCGGTTCCTCAGCCCGGGCTGTTGTAATTCACCCCCAGCTAAGCCCCGCAGGGGCTCGGGTCTGCGCCCGGCCCGACTCCCTCGCCAGCTGCCCCCGGGGACGCCCCACGGCGGGCCCCGCCGGACTCCGAACCCAGCCCCCCGGGCCGCCCTGGCTCCCGCGCCCCAGAGCCTGCGGGGTCGAGGGTCACGGGCCGACTCGCGCGCACCCCGGGACCCCCGGTACCTAGGAGCCGCTCGAAGGTGCCGCCGCCTCTGCCCATGGTGCCCCCGAAACCCGCCGACCCGGCTCCGCTCGGCCTCAGATCGCCACAGGCCGCACTTCCGCTTCCGCCTTCCGCTAGGGGCGGGGCTTCCTCTGAACGGGTCGTGGTTGGATACCGGGAGATCAGAGAGACAGGACAACCAACCAGTGAGCGCTCAGCTCCCCTGCTGCATCCGCCAATGGAAGCGGGGCAGCGCATCTCCATGGCAATGGCCTTGCGCTAAGGGCCCGGGCCCCGCTGCCCCATGTACCTGCTGCTCGGGGCCTCGGGCGTGGGCAAGACCCTGCTGGTGAAGCGGCTGCAGAATATCCTGGCCCCGCCCGGGGAGACCCTGCCTCGGCCGCAGGAGTCTGGGGGTGGGGGGTGCCCGGAGCGGGAGAGGGGGCTGGGCGGGGGGTGCCGGGGGGTGCCCGGAGCGGGGGAGGGGGCTGGGCAGAGGGTGCCGGGGGGTGCCCGGAGCGGGGGAGGGGGCTGGGCGGGGGGTGCCGGGGGGTGCCCGGAGCGGGGGAGGGGGCTGGGCGGGGGGTGCCGGGGGGTGCCCGGAGCGGGGGAGGGGGCTGGGCAGAGGGTGCCGGGGGGGCCGTGTTCCCGGGGGGTGCCCGGAGGGGGCTGGGCGGGGGGTGCGGAGGCGGCGTGTTCCCGGGGTGCCCGTTCCCGGGACGGGGCGGCGATGCCCGGCTCTAGTCTCTGGCCAGCGCCGTGGGGTCCCTGGGGAGGTGCTGGAGCGCTGGGGGGCTGAGAGCCATTGAACCAGACTGTAACCCCGTATACATGGAAACCCCCTCAAGCCGGGAGGGGGGCAGCGCTCCGAGCTCCAGCCCCGGGCCCCTGGGCGAAGCAGTGTCTGGTGATGATCTTCCTTCCTCCCCTGCTCCTTAACAGCTTCCTGCACAGCTGTGCTCCAAGGATGGGTCCCGAGAGCTTGGGGAGCCTCCCCCCACACTGCCCACGGTATGGCCGGGCGGCGCTCTGGCTCGCTGGGCCTGTCTGCATTTCACAGAGTCAGGGTCTTCGGAGCCATTTGCTGGCCCGATGCGGCCATGGCTGAGTGCTCAGTTGAGACCAGACTCCAGGGCTTCTGTCCAGCACCGCTCAGCTAGTTGTAGATCAACCTTATGAGAGGCCAGGCTGCTGCTCTCTGGGTGGGTGGGTCAATGTGAGGCAGTGGGGCCAGCATTCTGTTGCATTTGTGTTAGTAAGGTGTTAACAGAGCCAGGGAGACTCAGCCTGGCTAGCGGCTACACAGAACAAAAGGCCGTCTCGGAGGAACCTGCATGCGTCAGAAGACATCAGCAGAAACCTTCTGATACCAGTTCAGCCAATGTTGCTCCACTTGGTCAGTCCCCGGGAATCCCATCCCTATGTGACACCCCCTTAAACCCTGAATGGTGGGTGAGGCCCCTGCAGGTGACTGCTGACTGAACTTCTGCTGGGAAGTTTCTTCCCATAGCTGCCCCTCTTCTTTGATTTACTGCAGCCTTAGTAATCCAATCCAATCCTCTTCCTGGTTCTCCCTTATGAATAGGGCAGTGTCATTTGCAGCACACCTACCCCCATGCCGTAGTGCTCTTTCACAGCAAAGACAGGCCCCAAAGGGTCACCTTTTTAACCAGCAGTTCAGTGATGTACTAACACGAGATGGACTTGGTTGTGAGGAACACAAATGTCTCTACAGAGACTGACTCTGGCTGGTGTTGTCATCTAACCTTGCAGGTAGGCACAAATCTAACTGACCTTCTGATCCAGAAGAAGATCACTATTCGGGAGCTGGGGGGCTGCATGGGCCCTATCTGGCCTAGTTACTATGGAGACTGCAGCTCTGTCCTGGTGAGTGCAGATCCCCTGGGTCTGGATTCTGAATGTGACCTTTTCCTGGCCCATCACCAACATCTAACCCGACATTCCATTGGCTTAGGCTACATTGGAACTGCCTTGCACTGCATGTGGAGGGCTGATTGACCCACCATGTCTGAGTAATGGTAACAGCTCCCTCTGGGAGAGGGAGATACATCCCATTGTATAGCTGGGCAGGCAGAGGCACAGAGAGAGAGGAAGTGACTTTCCCAAGACCCCACAGCAAGTCAATGGCAAAATGAAATAGAACCCAGGAGTCCTGGCTATGCTCAGACCACGCTGTCTCCTGTCACTGTGTAAAGTTCTTTGCATTGTAATACTCACTTAAGGGGAAATCACTGGTGTTTAGACATAATTAGGCCTGGCAGAAATAGATTTTTTAAAATCATTTCAGCTGATATCACTGTTTATTTTTAAGCATTTTTTCAAATTTTTATTGATTTAAATTTTCACAATTGGAGAAAATGGGGGTGGGGGAGTCAGACAATTCTGAGTCTCTCACATTCTCAAGCAACATTTTTCTTACTTTGCCTATCTGTAAATTTGACTTATCAATGGAAATAATTTTTCACCCATTTGTGTGTACAGTGAAATTGACATTTACTGACACATTGAAAAAATCTAATCCTTCCACAGTAGCACAGGTCCTACTCCCCCTGCCCAAAGTCCTCGAATGAGTGGAAATGGCCATGGAGTGAGGGAATGCCTCACCTCAGGGCCAGACTCTTCACTGGCCTTCCATTTTTCATGCCTCAGCTTCTCCCTGCAACTTATCACTCAGGGCTCGTGAGATCCCTCTGGATCACCTTGTGGGCTTGATTCTAATCTCACTCACCCGTTTTATAGCAGGGTGACTCCATCATCTCGATCTGTGCTAATCCTGAGCAACTGGGGCCCTGTGTGTTTATAGGCATGGTGGGGGGGGCACACATAACCATCAAGTGGTCTGTGGAGTGAGGCTCCAAATCCAGGGAAGGGCCCCCAGGCCCTAGAACTCTACACCAGGGCCTCTCACTTCATTTCCCTTGTGTTTTAATCTCCTCCCACTCCCCGTTCTGGAGCTGGTCTGTGGGGTAACCCGCATCTCCCAAGCGACCGCCTTACATTTTAATTAATTTCCCACCTGGATCTTTCACTCTGCTTCTTCCCAGTTCATGATTGATGCGGCTAACCCCACCCAGATCTCTTCATCCTGCGTCCAGCTCCTGTCACTCCTCTCCGCAGAGCAGCTTGTCTCAGCATCCGTCCTGATCCTGTTCAATAAGATGTAAGGCAAGGATTCCTCCAGGCTGAAAGTGATCAGTTTCCATGGGGGAGGGCAAAGGGAGGAAATCTGGGACTCCTGGTGCAGTCACTTTTTGCCTATATCATCATCTGCAGCCAGATAAGTCCCTGAGAGGCAGGTAGGCTGGGGGGAATGCTCTACCCGTTTTAGATTATCCATTTCATCTGGTTCTGCTGAGGGCCCTCTGTCATCCTAAAGTGACCAGCTGCAGCACTAGAGGTGCTGCTTCAGTTTCTGCAACCTGTCTTTGTAATTAAGTCCAAACATTCTTGCATTGAAGAATATCCCTTTAATTAACAGAACAAATCCCAAACAAGGAAAGAGCTTCCACTCAGGTCCTGGGTCCCACTCCTAGCTCCAGAGTTGGAGATTCCTCTTACATGGTCATTGTATCTTCCTTGTTCACAACACCTCTCCCCCCAGCTCTCCTCCCCAGATCTGGAGTACTGTTCTCACCAGTCCTTCTGCCCTTAACATAGAATACTACCTCAAGGCCTTCCCAGTGCTCCCCAGAGCTGGGCAGTACTCTCACCAGTCCCTTGGCTAACATAGCATAAAGATCTCACCAGGTCTACTCCCCGTAGCTGGGATTCGACTCTCATCCAGTTTCCCATGATTTTATTGGGAATGCTCCCCTTGTTTCTTGCCTGGAGTCTCCTTTGTCCAGGAGCCCCCCCACGATCACCTTGCTGGGTTCCCTTCCTTACTGAGTTCTGGCTATTTTATTACAGTCAGGTGCACCCCTAATTGAGGACTAATCAACCACATGGGCAATCAATTAACCCCAAGGCTGGCTGACCAGCCTTAGTTGTGAGTAAATTGGCCCTAATGCTCTCTAAAAGGCCAGTCACCCTGTGCAGCCCCTCACAGGGATGGCTCAACAGAAATTCCAATTGCTCTAAATTGGGTCACTGATGGTTTAGCACAATCTCTCTCTCTCTCTCTCTCTCCCTTTCTTCCCATCCCCAAATGTGGCTCCAGTGACCTGCCCTGCTACATGTCCCTGGTGGAGATGAAATCGCTGTTCCGGATGCAAGATATCATTTCCTGTGCTAACCAGCCCATCACTGTGGTGGAGACCAGCGCCCGTGATGGCACGGGGCTGTCCGACGTGCTGCAATGGCTTCGTTCCACTCTCAAGGATCCCAGTTGAATTTGCTGTGTCCAGCTTTGGTGTTTCCTGCCAGCTGATGGGAGCTGACTCTGACTCCAGGCAGCTCACACCTACTCTGTCACCAAGACTAGGATCCAGGAGCAGGAGAGGTAGCTGAGCAGCAGTCTCATCAGCCCTCCACCTGGGAATGAGAGCAGGGGGGCAGCAGCAAGACAGTGTGTGCTCCCACCAGGTTGGTGATAGCAATGGAGCTGCCCCAGACTTTTGGTACCTTGAATTGCAAAGTAAACTGTGAATTCAGGACTTTCTCTCATTCATTCCAGACTGCGAGTCAGCCTGCTTGCCCCCTGGGGCAGGAGGAACGTACTGCTGGGGGGCTGGGATGTGCAGAGACCACAGCCTCATGTTTACTAGAGTACATTTGTCCCGTGACTCCCCTGTCCTTGGCAGCCTTGCTGATGGAGCGCCCCACTCCACCTTTTCCTGCTTTGACTGCTGGCCCTATGCTGCTTCTAGGCTAGGAGGTAATAGGCCTGCCCACTGGAGCCCATCTGCAGGCAGGAGCTCTGTGGAGGGGTTTGTTAGCGATTCAACATTGCTATCAGTTTATTAAAGAGCAGAGTGTAGTTCCCTTCTCCCTCTGGTTTAATGCCATGTCTTCCGAGGGCAGGCCACTTTAGGCTTCTTAGCGGTATACAAAACAGTTGTTATAATGCTCCAGAAGGTGTGTGAGGGGCTTCCCAGATGCACTGGTCCCTGCCCCAAAACTTCAAGTAGGTTAGGTAAAACCAGGTGAGTTTATTTACATACAGCAAAACCAGCCAATCTGCACAGGACTCCAAACCCATATCCAATAGACCAAACTTGTACTGTTTGCATTGCATTGGCACCGAAGGGCCCCCCTGTGCTGGGTGCTGTACCAACAGCTAGGAAGAACAGGTCCCACAGCAGAAGCGTTTACAGTCTAATGTAAAGCCACCTTCATGCCCACCACCTGCATTTCCAGTACAGCAGGCTGTAGGCCCACGGTGCCAGTCACACAAGAGCTCCATGTCTGTGTAAGGGGAAGCATCTGCCACCAAGTGAGGAGGAAGAGTCTGGTCTTAGGTGGGCGCATACAGTATGCCCTCGCTCTAATGAACCCCTGGGAATCCAAGCCATTTGGTCATTAGAGCTAGGGGCTTGTTATAGGGAAAGAGCCCTGCTGGGAGGGGCTGACACCTCAAGCCCCACAGCAGAGCTGAGAGCTCCTCTGGTCCCGGAACCACAGCTGGGGCCCTGGGGCCGGAGGAGCAATCTGCCCGGCTGTATCCCCAGGGCAGGCGGAGCTCTCTGCCCCCCGGGCAGGGCTGGAGGTGGGATCCAGGGACCAGGTTTGCTATTGTGAAGGGCGTTATAGTGAGGGTGTAGTATACTTGGTGATCCTTGTCCAGGGAGGTGGGGCTTGGACACTCCACAGCCATCCCGAGGGCCAGTTTGCAAAGAGAAGAAGTCTCACTCCAGCTCATGACAGTTTCTGGTAATGGGGAATTCACAGTTGGATGTCTGTCACTGACTGTCTCTGAACGCTAAAGGTGTCCCCCATGGCTCTGTGAGCTATGGTATCCCCAGAGAGTGCCGCTGGCCAAGTCAGAGCTGTGAGTGTTAGATTAGGTGGGAAGCAGCATCACCAGCTAAATGTCTGAAGGGTGTGAACAGCTGGGAGGGAGTGGAATTGTTCCCAGGGGACCCATGCAGAATAACAGCGGGGAAGGAGATGATATTAAGAAAAGGAAAAGTTGGGAGATGGGTCAGGCTGTGGAACAGCCCCCCCAAGCGAAGGGCTGGCTGAAACACTAGGGAATGTGCAATCAGAAGCAGTCGTGTATTGGTCCCTGGGGGATGGACTAGCTGGGGCCCAAGATGGCAGCTCTATTGCAGGAAGGGACTTGTTCTAAATGGAGCCTCCCACAAACACTGACAGGCTCCAAACTTAGTGCACCCTCCAGTGTTGGTGCGATAGGCTAGGAACTGGGGTCTGAGTGGAGAGCCTGGACCCAGAGGCTGCATCAAAGCCTTAGCAAGTCCCCTTTGTTTCTCCTCAAGAGTCAGGAGGTGGCGTAGGCTGAATTACCAATCAAACAGCTTCAGAGACACATGAGCTGTGCCCCCCTCTACCCCAGTCCTTATCCAGTTAGATGCTGGGGGGCGTGCTCCCTCCAGCACACAGACCCTGTACACCACTTGCAAGCAAGTATATGGGAGGGGCAGGGCTGGGGGGTGTCCTCATAGCACATGCACTCTGGGCAGGCTTTGCTGCTGTGGGCTGTGTTGGAGGGGGAAGTAGAACCAGAGCAGCCTGTGACCGCTGCACCAGCCCCCAATCAGGAGGGTGCTGCACAGAATGCCAGCCTGACTCCCCCATCACTGTCACTCTCAGTCACTGGGGATCGAAAAACTGTAATGGCTTGGCCTTGAACTATCTTGACCGCAGTTTCTGAATAAGATTTGCTTTAATTTTTGCCTCGATTGTACCTGTGAAGTCCCGCTCTATGGCTTCATAGTTTAGAGGGGGGGGGGGGTCCTTGTTGACCGAACCCCCTCCTCCACCACTCTGGTCCCCAGCAGGAGCTTGCTCAAGGACTCCACCTCAGCACAGTTCCCATACTGCCACTTGTCCCCATTTGTGGGGGCGATGGGACGGGCCGGGGGCCAAAAGTTCACATTCCTAAACATGTGCTGACACTTCTTACAGGGTGACTTCTCCTGATACTTTTGTTCTTTAACATTGAACTGAAAGGCCTGGCTCCACACCCCCTCAGGGAAGGTGATGGCCGGGCCAGTGGCCCCATGATGCACTGCATAGGCCATGGCCTTGTGCCATGTTTTTACAGAGGACAACTCGATCATGATGCATCTTTCATGGCGCCCCTTACATGAGAGGGAAGCGCCATAGAAGCGTTGGAGGTCAGCGCCACCCTGGGGATCATCGTAGAAGCAGCAAGTGATAACTGAGGCTGAAAAGGTGAACTCAGTGGCATTCAGCGCATGAGATCCCTCCGGTGATTCATTCCACAGTTGCGCATTAAAGCTCTGCAGGAAGCTTGTTAGCTCCTGGATGGTAGTGAAACGTTTCACTTCCGTCACCTGGGGAACATACATCATTAGTCACTAAGACTCTGCATCCGGTATTTGCTCCATGTTCCACTCCCCAAGGGACGACATCATTCTTCAAAAGAAAATGCCCAGAGTAGCAGGACAAACTTGCACCTCTTGAAAACCAGAATGTTGCGCCTGTGTCAGGCACAGAGTAGTTGCTGGTCACTGTAACGATGGGAACTCTTCAAGAAGTCTGTGACAAAGTCCCTCATAGAAGCCATTTAAAGACACAATGTAGTCATAGGGGCGAGAGGGAAAGTGCTGTCTTGGGACACAGATAGGTTTCTGTTGTGTAGCCAAAGAACATAAGTGTCCTGTCTGTATCATGACAGTGGCCAATGCCAGGTGCCCCAGAGGGAATGAACAGAACAGGGAATCACCAAGTGATCCATCCCCTGTCGCCCATTCCCAGCTTCTGGCAAACAGAGGCTCGGGACACCATAAGAACGGCCATACTGGGTCAGACCAAAGGTCCATCCAGCCCAGTATCCTGTCTGCCGACAGTCGCCAATGCCAGGTGCCCCAGAGGCAGGGGCGGCTCCAGGCCCCAGCACACCAAGCACGTGCTTGGGGCGGCATGCCGCGGAGGGCGCTCTGCCGGTCGCTGGGAGGGCGGCAGGCGGCTCCGGTGGACCTCCCGCAGATGTGTCTGCGGAGGGTCCGCTGGTCCCGTGGCTCCAGTGGACCTCCCGCAGACGTGCCTGCGGAGGATCCGCTGGTCCTGCGGCTTCGGTGGAGCATCCGCAGGCACGCCTGTGGGAGGTCCACCGGAGCCGCGGGACCGGCGACCAGCAGAGCGCCCCCTGCGGCATGCTGCCGTGCTTGGGGGGGCAAAATGGCTAGAGCCACCCCTGCCCAGAGGGAGTGAACCTAACAGGTAATGATCAAGTGATCTCTCTCCTGCCATCCATCTCCACCCTCTGACAAACAGAGGCTAGGGACACCATTCCTTATCCATCCTGGCTAATAGCCATGAATGGACTTAACTTCCATGAATTTATCCAGTTCTCTTTTAAACCCCGTTATAGGTTATAGCCTTCACAACCTCCTCAGGCAAGGAATTCCACGGGTTGACTGTGCGCTGTGTTAAGAACTTCCTTTTATTTGTTTTAAACCTACTGCCCATTAATTTCATTTGGCGGCCCCTAGGTCTCATATTATGGGAACAAGTAAATAACTTTTCCTTATTCACTTTCTCCACATCACTCATGATTTTATAGACCTCTATCATATCCCCCCTTAGTCTCCTCTTTTCCAAGCTGAAAAGTCCTAGCTTCTTTAATCTCTCCTCATATGGGACCCGTTCCAAACCCCTAGTCACTTTAGTTGCCCTTCTCTGAACCTTTTCTAATGCCAGTATAGCTTTTTTGAGATGAGACCGCATCTGTACGCAGTATTCAAGATGTGGACGTACCATGGATTTATATCAGGGCAATTATTCTTTATCCCCTTTTTAATGATTCCTAACATCCTGTTAGCATTTTTGACTGCCACTGCACGTTGAGTGGATGTTTTCAGAGAACTATCCACAATGACTCCAAGATCTTTCTTGAGTGGTAACAGCTAATTTAGACCCCATCATTTTGCACGTATAGTTAGGATTGTGTTTTCCAATGTGCATTACTTTGCATTTATCAACATTGCATTTCATCTGCCATTTTGTTCCCCAGTCGCTCAGTTTTATGAGATCCCTTTGTAACTCTTTGCAATCAGCTTTGGATTTAACTATCTTGACTAGTTTTGTATCATCTGCAATTTTTCAACCTCACTGTTTACCCCTTTTTCTGGATCATTTATGAATATGTTGAACAGCACTAGTCCCAGTACAGACCCTTAGGGAATACCCCTATTTACCTCTCTCCATCCTGAAAACTGACCATTTATTCCTACTCTTTGTTTCCTATCTTTTAACCAGTTACTGATCCATAAAAGGACCTTCCCTCTTATCCCATGACAGCTTACTTTGCTTAGGAGCCTTTGGTGAGCAACCTTGTCAAAGGCTTTCTGAAAATCTAAGTACACTCTATCCACTGGATCCCCCTTGTTCACATGCTTGTTGACCCCCTCAAATAATTCTAGTAGATTGGTGAGGCACGATTTCCCTTTACAAAAAAAAAAAATTGACTCTTCCCCAACATATCGTGTCCATCTATATGTCTGATCATTCTGTTCTTTACAGTAGTCTCAGGGCTGGTCTACACTGCCACTGAAAGTCAATGTAAATTACACTAGTTAAGTTACATAGCTTTAGTAGCTTAAGTGGATGTCACTTCCGCCTCTCCTTGAGATGGAGTACAGCAGTCAAAGGAAGCGTGCTCTCCAATCGACTTAGCGCATCTTCGCCAGACTTGCTAAATCGGTGCCGCTGCACTGATGGCAGCGGTGCTGATTAGCAAGGTTAGTCAAGAGAAGCCCTCAATTTGCCTGGTACTGGAGTTAGCCTTATGGCCTGTAATGCCGGGATCACCTCTAGAGCCTTTTTTAAAAATTGGTGTCACATTAGTTATCCTCCAGTCATCTGGTACAGAAGCTGATTTAAATGCCAAGTTACATACCACAGTTAGTAGTTCTGTAAAGCAGTAGGAATACATCAACTTTCACGCCATCAGCAGGGCCCTCCATTCAAGAGTAGTATTGGTGCTGTTTGTTATACTGATTGATCCAGAAAAGGGGGTGAGCAATGAGGGGGCAGCACTTTCAGAGGAGCCAGAACCTTTCAGTTATTGAAGACTGAAGAGTTTCCGAGGGACCTAACCCAGACAGGCGACTAGGTAACAATGGCAGACGGTGATGACAATGGCATGAAAGGCAGTAAAAAGCAAACTGGCAAAAGGAAACCTTTACACATCATATAATTAGCCTGTGGAACTTACTGCCACAGGAGCTCACTGAGGCCAGGAGGTTAGTAGGAGTAAAAAATATCGATAATGAGAACACCCTGTTACATTAGCTAGGAATCACATTCCTGTATAGTAACACTTCTGCTTCAGCATGCAAGCAGCCAGGAGCTGCTAGAGGTCAGAAGAGAACTTCTGCTTGGGGTCAGGCTATTCTAGAGGTGACCAAGGCCGGATCTCTGCAGCTAAAGAGGCATCCAAGAGGGTGCAGGCTATTGTCCAGCTGAAGACAGAAAGAGCCTGTCTGGCCCTAGGGGCTCTCTGCAAGTCAAGGTTGCTAAGAAATGAAAGGCTTTTTTTTACATGGTTTTTTTTTTTAGTCATCATCCCTGCCGGGGCCCCGCCGAAAATGTTCAAATTGGGCCCCGCACTTCCTAAAGCCGGCCCTGTTCGTACTAAACACACAGGACAGTCGCCTGCTTATCCAACCCCAATTACTTGCATTGATTTAATGTCCCCATGTCATGGGAAAACGTGGAAATCCAGTGAAAAAAGCAGCTCCAAGTATTAAGCCAGGCAAACATCATGAAACCCTGTCCATTCCCCACCCCCACCCCCCGCCAGATAGGGATGGAACCTGACAGTCCTGAGGCAGGAAAAGACGCTCAGTGGGAAACAACCCTACAAAGTCCTCCCTCAGCTGCTGGAAGAGGCAGCCCTGTACTGCTGGCCGCGGGTAATAAAGGCCTAGCAAACAGTCAGGCCACCACAGACCGAGCGATGAGAAGAGTTTTCAGAGTTCTCTCTGTGACTCGAGAATATGCTTCTAGCAGTTTCTGTGGCAAGTCCCGCCAGGCGTTAGGGCTGGGGAAATCCAGCTACTCAGCCACCCCATGCAGGGGTAAGAGAAACAGACGCACCATACCATTTGCTCAAGTCCATCCCCAGGCATCTTCCTGCAGGTTCTTCAGCGACTGATCCTCCTCAGGACTCTGGTTCCCAGCCATCGACTCCACTTCTCAAAGCAAAATTGAGAGTTACAGCGACAGAGCAGATCTCAGCAGAAGAGTCTCACTAGCTAAACAAGCTACTTTTGTTCCATTTGCCAGCAGAACTGGGGCATGTCACACCCTTAGTGCCTGTGTCAGAAGCAAGCTGAGGCCCCTCCCCCCTCCATTTATAAGTTTCTCTTCAGAGTCCACTTCTGCTGTGCTGCCTATTGCAGATTTTGTTGATTTGTACAAAATTATTTTTTTGTCGTCCCACGTTCCATAACTTGCCTGTGAGTCCTTCGACTGTGGGCTCAGGATGGAAAAGTCCCTTCTCGTATGGCTGGAAGGCACCTCACACTTTAAGGGTGCTATCGGAAACAAATACAAAGAATGATGATAATTTACGTGTCTACGATGTGGGCATCACAGAGAACATGGGGAACACCTGGAGCAGTGGGGATTTTTATCTCTACCTTCTAGGACCATCTTTGGAACCTTCAGCCTCTGCTGGTTCCGAATATTTACCACTTGTCGAGAGGGAGCAGCATCTCAGAATGCAAGTGGAGAGAATTCAGCTCAAGTGACCTGTACTGAGTGTGGAGTTTACAGACCCCTTCTTCCCCATCCCCACATACAGAAAGTGAGTAGGGAGATGATCTCCCCCAGCTTAGGCAAAGGGGTAGATCTGGCCGTCAATCAGGCCCAGGGGTTCAAACAATAATCAGAACAAAAGGTTTATAGCAATACAGAGGTCCTCCACGGTGTCAATAAAAGTCCAGATCGTGTTAGGGTGTCTGTTGGCACAGGGTGGTATTCCTAGCCCCATCACAATAATGTGCACGGCTCTAGATTCCATGAGTATATAATACGCCACACATTTCTTGGTTCGCAATACACAAACATCACACACAAACTGAGCTCGGCCACTTTCCACTGTAGCATGCTAGTAAATCTTGAATGGAAATGATGCCTGGAAAAGGAAGTTTTCGAAGGCGATGATGACTCAAGACTCGGAAACAAGGGGACTGCAGGGAGAGACAGACAAGAAATGGAGGCTCAGGGCTGATGATGGAAAAGCTAAGTCCTGCAAATCACAGATGACCAACCATGGCAGGCCCAGGAAAACCAGCAACATTGTTTGCTGTAATAAGACATAAATTTGCCATGAGCAGGAGACCCAAGATATTCTCCCTGCAAAAACGGTTCCCTCAGGTTCTCTCCCCTCTCTGCTGCTGGGCCGTATCTCAGGTGGGCTCCACATCTCGCCCCAAGAATGGTCTTCAAGGCTAGAAATATCACAGACTGCTAAGGAAATCCAGGTGCTTCCCAAACACCTCTTCTTTACTCTTGATGAAGTCTCTGGTGCTCTGCCTGATTTGCTTGATCTCTGGGTCCTTCACCCACTTCTCTTCACTCTGCAAGAAGAACAAGAATGGCTGTTAGCGAGCTGAAAGGAGAGGATTTCAACATCTCTTCTCTTAGGGATTCCTGCGCTGGGGGTATCCCCTCCCAGTCCTCCAGCATCCCCTGTAGAAGTGTTCTTAGCCCTTTATGGTTACAAACATTAACTAAGCAATGGTCACAACCCCTCAGGAAGCAGGTGAGCAGGGCCTGCTATCCCCTGTCAACAGGTAAGCACCTGAAGCAGAAAGGTTGGGTGACTCATGCAAGGCCAGAGCAGAAGCTAGCGTGAAACATTTCTGGCTCCCACTCCTGTGCTCCGACCACATCTCTCCCTCAAAGGCACCTGGAGCTGCCAGCATCTCCCAGAGACAGCTATGCTGATGACTTACCTCAATCTCCAGGTCCTTTGCACATGGATAGACGTCCTCTCCGAAGAGCCGTAGCCCTTCTCTTAAAAACTCCTTTAAGGTCTTGCCAACTCTGTGCAACAACTCCTCTTCGTATGCATAAATGCTGCCGTTGTCTGCAACAAAGATAACCAGCTGTTGTCCAGTGGCCAGACATGGCACGTCATCCACGATGCCAAGAACCTCCATTTTCACAGGCTTCGGCAGGTAAAGCACTTCCCAGTCTTCCAGCATGTCCGACTGCCCTGCATAGAAGGTCTCGTCCAGGTCACAAATGCGCAGCTGAAAATGTTGCTGCTTCCCAAACGTAATGATTTTGCCCTTGTGTTTTTTCACAAACCTCGAGACCAGGTCCAGGCGTTGAGCTATAAGAGAGTAAGAAATTAGCACCCAGAAGTGCCCATCCCCCCCACCGCTCCCCACTCAGCCGTATCTTCATGATTTGGATCCCCTGAACACGACATGGAATTTGTAATCTGCTACAAATTTGTTATATTGGCTTGTGAGTATTTCCGACAATGCGAGGAGAAAGCACGAAGTCGGGGGGGGGGGGGATAAGCGGGGCAAGGGAATAAGGACGAGGGAGAACTCTGGAAATGAATAATTATGGACCTACTGCCACAGACATCCTTCCATTTGGGCTTCCTAATGAAAACGTAATCTTGTTTTGGGGGAGCTCGACTCCAGTGGAACACCTCCCACCTCCATTCCTTTTTAAACACGTCTTTTGGTTGCAGTTTACTAGTGTTTTGAATGAGCACCAAGGTGACAATCGGGCTGGAAGATAAGGCCCAGGGAAGGGGAACCTTGCTGTGACGTGTGGAGTTCACCGAACGCAGGGCTCTCGTCCAGCAGACTTTTGCAAGTCCACAGGAACCATGTGCCTGCGTTTGTGTGTTCTTACACCTGGGCGGATATAGGGTAGCGGATGGTATAGTCTTTCCCAGCCTCCCTCAATGCCCTTATAGCTCTCCCACAGTACCCTGCTTCTCACCCGTGTCATTCTCCGGGTACTCCTCCTGCCCACTCCCCTCCTCCTCCAGCCTCCCCTAACGAACGCCACCCTTCCAATGCAGGGCAGCACAGCACAGCACCTGGAACCTGAGTTTGCTAAAGGGCTAAACCAGCTTTTAACAGCAGTAGCCGCTTCTGCAGGTGCTGAGGGAATATTTTCTTCATTTCAGTTTATCCATCTACTTCACTTCAGTGACTAGCTTTTTCATAGTAAAGAAACCATTTGGGAGTTGAAAAAGCAGGAAGGCTTGTTCTCCTCTTCTGGACTATGAATAAAAACTAGGTTTGAGATGAGATCTGCTAGTTCTAAAATCGTGAAGGGCATGGGGACCAGAAACAATCCATTCAATTCACTAGTTACAGACGATATTTCCTTTGTTTAATATACCAGTTAGTTTTAAATGCAAAGTATGTTTTGATAAACTTTCTTCTGGCGTATCCAGCACATTTATGATAATTTTGTTTAATAAAACACACTTTAAAATGCTGTTTTTGTGCAAAATTGAAGTTTCATTCAAATAGAGATTGAAAGAGACCATAAGTAAAAACTTCATTATCATCAACTAGTAAATATGAAATGCAGTTACCATTTTATAACATAATAAAAAATACAAAAATTAAGAATCTGAAAAAATGTACATTAAACAATATAGTTGCTTAAATAAATGTGTATGGATATGACGTAACCTCTGGGCTACCAAAAAGAAAAACTGAGTGGAAAGGTTACGTTTAGTTGTAAAGTAACGTTTTAAATGGTTACCAGCCAATAAGAATTAGTTATTTTTCTAAAGAAAAGTTAAGTTCAAATGCAACACACAGTTAAAATTGGTGATTTAAATCAAGGTTTCCAGCCTGCCAAATAAAATTGGTGATTTAAATGAGTCAACCCTGGCCCCCTCCCAGATTCCTGGCCCTGCACATTCACCCCGTCACCTCCCCAACCATGTGTGGATCAGAGTTATTTGTATTTATAAGCATATGAAAATAAATGTATATCTAGAAACGTTTGAAAGTAATTGCAAAATTTGCTCTGCATATACACATGAAAACAACTGTGTGCGTGGTCGCATAACGCCAGCCAACATTTGAAAGAGGTAACTGGTTTGGGGAGGAAAATAAAGGCCCATTGGACTAGGAGAGCCTTCCTGATGGAAAAGAGTGAAAAAATATTTTGCTTAGGAAGGGAAAAAAATCAAAAACCAGAACAAAAAGGGACGTTGCCTGGGATGAGTGGAACATGCTGGCACTAGCACACGGTAACATTTTCAAAATCACCTGAGTTACTTGGAGAAGCTACATCCTGTTTTCAAGTCACTTCTGAGTGCGCAGTGGGTAAAACTTTTTGAAAGCACCGACATGGGACAAGTCCAACTCCCAGCTCCTACAGCCCTGCACACAGTCAGCTAGGAGGTTGGAAAAGATACTCACAATTGCCCTGTAATTTCATGAGTTTCTCTGCAGCACTAGACTCACCGAGGTTGTGCTCCGATTCCACTTTCCTTAACAAAAGAAGGATCTGTATAAATATTCTAAATCCAGAAACATTAAAGCTCAAATGATTAATTTAACTCAAAGCAGGGCAAGAACCCAGGATGGAGAGTCAGGTCACCAGATAGATAGTTCCTTCCCATCTTGCCCCAGTGACATTTTGAGACACCTCTATGAATGGGGGAGAGCTCAGGGATGTATTTGAAAGTGGGAGTTCAAATGGGTCTTTGGAACCCAGAACCTGTTTTGATCCACCCACCCCAGCAAAGACTCCTGTCAGCTCCAACGGGCATTGGCTCAGGCCAGAAGAACAGAGCTCAAGGCGTTTTGAACACAACAGAGTAAAGCACAGAGTCTGCAGGGCTTTCTGCCTCGCTACGAGGGACGAATACACAGAATACACAGGGAGAACACTACTTATCCGGGTACTGTGCTCATACAGGTGCTGTGTGAAGCAACAGTGACAGCAGAGAGAAACCTCCTTCACATTCCAGTGCCCTCCGTGCAGTCAACAGCCCAGAGCTGCCACTTAGTACCACAGAGCAGCTTCTGTGCCAACCCTCCCCCCCTGCCAGGGGAGTCTGCCCCCTTCCCCCCATCTGTATCCAGGGCAGAACCTGCCCCTCTCCCCACAGAGTGAGGCCGAGCCTGGGCATGGGGGTGGGTGACCCAGCCCGGGATGAGGGCTTGTCTACACTGGCAAGTTTTGTTGCCAGAAATGGTCTTTTGGGGACAAAACAGCAAGAGCGTACACACTGCACTGGGTGCACGCTGCACCATTATGCACACTGCACTGGGTGCAGGCTGCACCATTTGCACGCTGCACCATTTGCACACTGCACCATTTACACGCTGCACTGGGTGCACGTTGCACCATTTGCACCATTTGCACACTGCACTGAGTGTGCACTGCACTGGGACTTTTGTCATGAAAAACACCCCATTTTGGCAACAAAAAACTTCCACCCCCACAAGAGACTTTTGTCTTTCTCCCTCCCTTTATTGTCAACAAGGAGCCAGTGTAGACACTGCTGCTTCCGCCAGTATCCCACAACTCTGGCCCTGATCCCTCTGCCCAGTGTTTTGATCTCTGCTGCCCTGCAGGCAGGCGCCCTCCCCTTTCAAAGCTCCGGGAAGTATCTGTGTGCTGCTCCCTTTGGGAACAAACAAAGAGCAAATCACTGGCCTGCTCCTGTTCTGCCCGGCACTGGGAACACAGCGGCTGGCAGGCTGCTGCTGCAGCGGGAGCGGGACAGACTGCGGTGCTGCTTTGCCGTTTCTCAGCACGGATCGCTCACAGAGCTGCTCATGATGCTGCTCCCGGCAGCTGAGGGGGCTGTGGGAGAACTCGGAGACAGGGGCGGCTCTAGGGATTTTGCCGCCCCAAGCATGGCAGGCAGGCTGCCTCCAGCGGTTTGCCTGCGGAGGGTCCGCTGGTCCCGCGGCTTGCCGCCCCAAGCACGTGCTTGGTGTGCTGGGGCCTGGAACCGCCCCTGCTTGGAGAGCATCCCAAATGGGCAGCGATCAGCGCATCCTTCCCACAACACTGCACTGTGGGATACATCCCCCGACCCCGGTGCATTGCTCACCCTGTCCGTGATGGTGTCCCCAGAGTGGACATGACCTGTCGACAGAGGGAGCAAGTGCGAACGCCCTTTGGCAACTTTTGTTTTGTTGACTTTTGGGTGTCGACATAAGTTTTGTCAACAAAACTTGGTAGTGTAGACAAACTTGCCAGGAGCACATGTCCCTGGCCAGAGCAGGCACTAGCTTCATAATAATAATAATAGGAGATATACCTATCTCCTAGAACTGGAAAGGACCCTGAAGGGTCATTGAGTCCACCCCCCTGCCTTCACTAGCAGGACCAAGTACTGATTTTGCCCCAGATCCCCCCCCCAAGGATTGAAATCACAACCCTGGGTTTAGCAGGCCAATGCTCAAACCACTGAGCTATCCCTCCTCCCCCTCAGCATTCATGTTCTTTCTGGCAGCATCTCGCAAGGAACCTGACCCACCCCACAGCGCTGGCCATTTACTGGGTTGCTCGATTTGGGCCACAGCTATTCTGGGAACTCGGGGTGTTGCACAGAAGGTGAATCCATTTAACTTCTCCCAGCTAGTGATGAGTCCTGCCAGGGTCTGTCTCTCTCATACCCTGAGTCAGGAAAGCCTTGGCATAAGCTAAGAATGAAAGACTGGCCATACTAGGTGAGACCAATGTCCATCTGGCCTAACATTCTGACTTCCACCAGTGGCCAGGACCAGGTGCTTCAGAGGGAATGAACAGAACAAGGCAATTATCAAGTGAGCCATCCCCTGTCGTCCAGTCCCAGCTTCTGACAGAGCGTATGGGATACCCACAGCATGTGGTTGTGTCCCTGACCATCTTTGCTAATTGCAATTTATGGATCTATCTCCAGGAACTTGTGTAACTTTTTTTGAACCCAGTTATAGTTTTGGCCTTCACAGCATCCTCTGGCAGAGTTCCCCAGGTTGACTGTATTTTGTGAAGCAGCGCTTCCTTTGTTTGTGTTAAACCTGCTGCGCTGTCTATGAATTTCATTGGGTGACCCCGGTTCGTGTGTTTTGTGAAGGGGTAAATTCCACATCCCTTTTCATGTTCTCCACACCAGTGAGTTAATGCACTAACAGGACTCTGCGTTAGCTGATTCAAACGGTCCCTTGCCCCTGTTGCAGTCAGCGCAATGGCGGCTGTTTTTGTGAAGTTTGCAAAACAGGGAAGCTTGCAGTTGTGTTGACAGGCACAGCCCATACCCTGTGCACAACAAGCCCCAACACAACTTCCCAGAACACAAGACACCACCTGACTGTGAGGAAAGAGCTGGGCAGGAGCCAAGTCACACAGGGGTTACTCACATGCCTCTCTGCCATTTCACAAGGCCGGGGGAGGGGCAAGTACAGTAAACAGTGACAGCCAAAGCCAGGAAAGTCCCATGGGTGGGGTAAAACTCCTCCCAGCTGCCTGGGCATGACCCTGACTCACCCCCTTGCCTGGCACTCTGCCCAGGAGTGAGGCTTGATGTCTGTGTGGGCTGTGGCCTGTGCGTAGGGCCCACCAGGCAATGTGGTTGCTGGGGGAGGAGGACATCATGCAGCCAGGCCAGCTACCATCGAAAGGCCAGCGAGGGCATTGGCCTTGTGATGCTGGCAGACCAGGTCCCTGGGTCCCAAGCGAACACTGACAAATGCAGGGCTGGAACCAGGCTGGCTGCCCGCTGTGTTAGGATTGTTAATGCAGGTATCAGAGTTATAAATGTGCTTAGTGTTCAGACCTTATTAAACGCTTGTAACTTCCTGCCTGCATTAATCTCACTCATCTTATCCCACGTTCTGAGTGAATAATTACGGGTTTGCTCTGTAACTGTAAACCACCACGCAGGAGAGAAGCATTAACAAACATGAAATACCAGTCGCCCAGGAGGTGTTCTCTCCTCCCCAAGGAAAGAAGGTCCATCAACACCAGATGAACCATTGTGGGACATCAGAGGACAAAAGACTTTGTTGATTGCTCCCCCACCACACACAATGAAGAGATGTGCAACTGAATTCCTCCCAACCGCTGAACTTGTAACTCCAAGCCCTAGCAAGGAGAAGCTGTGTCTTTATCTGGCTTGGACTTTGAGGGGCAAGGATTACTAAGCATAAGCAAAAGATCCCTAGTGCTTGGCTGGGTTAGCCTTAAGGAACATACAGAACTTATTATAGAAGCTTCTATTAATTTTTTAAACTAAGAACTGTAACTCGTGTGTGTGTGTTTTCCTGCTTTAACCTGGTAAATAACTATTTCCTTCTCCTAGTTAATAAATCTGTAGATAGTTTATTATAGGATTGGCTACAAGGGTTGTCTTTGGTGTAAGATCTAAAGTGCAATTGATCTGGGATAAGTGACTGGTCCTTTGGGACCAGGAGTAACCTGACTATGATGATTTTTGGTGTAAGGGACCATCTATCACTAAGGATAGGTGACAAGATCGATTGGAGTGCCCAAGGGGACTGTCTGTGACTCCATGTTAAGGTTATTTTTGTGCCTGAGGAGTTCACACTTGACACTTGGCTGGAGAAATCTAAATCTAGAACTCCCAGACCATGTGGGGTTAAGCCCTGGTTCCTAACAGTCTGCCCTGAAGCTGGCCCTCATGCTCTTGCCAGGCACCAGGAAACAAAACCTTCCTTGACTGCTCAGCCCTAGCAAACTCCACAGCTATAGTCCATCCTTTTCTGCCTTGCCTGCCTCTCCAAGGAGCCGTGCTCATCCAGTGAGAAACAAAGGCCGGAGGTAGTTAGTAATTGCCAGATGCCCACGAGCGGTGCCAGGGGTGACCATCAAGGTGGTGGGACGGGCTGCTGCCTCACAGCTCGTAACTGTGAAAGCAGATTTTGGAACATCCAGCTCCTTGGGGCAGACTTTCCGGGCAAAGGATTGCAGGGGAAGGAGAAGCCCTGGTCAGTTCAGACAAGGTTCTGGGACAGATCCAGAGGTGAGGACTCCTCCTCCATGGCTGCGTATCAGTGAATGTTAGAATGAGCTGCCATACGAGCTCCCTCTTTTCACAGCCACGTGGCAGAAAACACTCACCAGCAACCAGCTGGGCCAGTTATTGAAGAACTTGAAAACAACAAAATAAATGGCTGTGACGTTCACACTCCTAACTCAACGGGGAGCCTCGAAAGAGGGAACATGGTTTTAATAGTAACAAAGCTAACATGTCCCCAGGGGAGGGGCTTCCTGAAAACCACCCAGCTGCTGGGATAGTCAGGTTGGGGTTCGGTGGCTCCGCAGACACCAGCGGAAGGCCCAGCAGCATTAAACATCACACTGTCAGATGAGAGGCTGGTTTGGGTCCTCACTTTTAGAACCTGTTGGCACCAGGTGTGCTCGGCTCCAGCAGTGCCTGACAGCCCTCGTGGCTTCTGGACCCTGTGCCCCAGTGGAAGGCAAGGTCTCGGCAGCCTTCCCTGGAGAGACAGAGTTACAAGCACTAGTACATGGTAGGAGCAGAGGTTTTTGCCCTCGGATAACATGCCAGTGCCGCTGTTGGGCAGGGCCTGGGTGCCAGCACCAGCAGGAGACTGGCTTTCTCAGTGACTCGTCTGCATCTCTCAGTGCAGCCCTCTAAGGTCCGGCAAATCTTCTCTGGCCATTCAGAAGGGGCTCGGAGAGGCCAGGATCTATTCCCGGCTCCGGGAGGCTGCGGCCAGAGAGAAAGTCCTGGTCACACATTCAGCTCTTCCAAGAGGCTCCTGCAGCACAAAGGGAGCACTTCAGTCATTATCATCATCAAATCTCTATGCTCCTATAGTGCCAAGGGCCCCTCGGGTCCTGGCTCCTGGCTCCTGGCGTGGGTGCTGCCTAGACACACAGGGAAATGGTCCCTCGCTCCCAAAGCTCCCAACCCAGCCTCTCTGCAGACTCTGGTTCCTGCGCACCCACCTTGCCCTGAGATTGGATGGGGAAACTTGCGCCCTCTGGTGTCCTGGCCGTGGAACAGCAGGGCCGGGGATTGAATGGCCCCGCAGTCACCTGAGGCCCAGGGGAAAGGGTTTCCCAGTGAGCGAGGCGTGAGCAGCCATTCCCTGTGGTGTGTGTGGGGCCCGGTCTGCCTTGGCTTGAAGTCAGCCGGGAACACTGTACCTGTTTGCCTCTGCCATAGGAAGCTGAGGCTGGCGTGTGATGCCCATCTAAGCCCCTGTTGCGGCCCAGCAGCTGTGGTAGAGATTTTGCTCCTCTGCAGTGGAGCGTATCCGGAGATGCTCAGGAAATGCTGACTAGCTCAGGCAATTCCCTGCTGTTTCTGTTTGCTCCCCACCCCCCAGACACCCTTTGCTTTGCAGCTCTCGCTGCTACCTACACAGCCCAGAGCTGGGTGGGGCAGCGGAAAGGACACCCTGTCACTTACAGAACAAGGCATTGGATGAATTCCCCCAGCAATTCCTTTGTCTCCTTGGAGCACCAACTTCCAGGAGCTTCAGTCTGACTCCTTCCCCAGCCCACTCCCATCCACGCCCTGAGCCTCACCTGGCGCTCAGGGGCGCGTTTCTTGCTTCCCATAAATGCGCTGAAGCTTCTGAATGAGAAATATCTTATCCTCCCCTTCCTAGAACAGAAGAAACACCACGGTGAGCAAAGGGGGTCAGAACAGGACCATGGCCCCCAGCAAAACAAGCCGCTGTAGTAGGAGAGATGGAGAAACTAACGCTCAGATGTTATGGCCAAAATCCAGTGGGAGCTGCAGGTGCTCAGCACTCCTGAAAACAGGCCACTCATTTGGGTGCCTAAATGTGTGTGTAGGTGTCTAACTTTAGGCACCCATCAGAACCCGGAGTTCCTGGATCCCAGACCCGTGCTCTGTCCACTAGACTACACCATGCACCTCCCATCACGTCCCTGAGGTGTAAGCATGGGGTACAAGGAACCAATGCCGAGCCATTGGCTCCTGTGAAATCTATGTCCCCAGTTTTCCTTATGGCTCCACAGCAGATTACCAATAAGTACCACAAATCCTCTCTCGTCATAAGAACGGCCAGACTGGGTCAGACCAAAGGTCCATCCAGCCCAGTATCCTGTCTGCCAACAGTGGCCAGTGCCAGGTGCCTCAGAGGGAATGAACAGAACAGGGAATCACCAAGTGATCCATCCCCTGTCGCCCATTCCCAGCTTCTGGCAAACAGAGGCTCGGGACACCGTCCCTGCCCATCCTGGCTAATAGCCACTGATGGACCTGCCCTCCATGAACTTGTCTAATTCTTTTTTGAATCCAGTTATAGTCTTGGCCTCCCCAACATTCTCTCTCCTCACAACTTCGGCTTAAACCTTTGCATGTAAAAGGCACTTCTCTGTGCCACGGTAGGGCCTTCTTTAAGGTACTGGCACAGAGGCCGGCCCAGTTCAGCTGTGCTAGTCCCTGGGTCCCCAGGTCCCGCACATAAGGCAGGAAGAAGCAAGCAGCATGCAGCGGCCCCATGAACTCACATGGGCAATCTGTTCCTTCAGCAGGCAGATGATTCTCCGATGGCCTTTCACCACCTGGATGTGGAGGTAGATCACAGCCCTGCAATGGAAGGACATGAATTGCAGGACTCAGAGTCTGATGCATGCCATATGCACTGGCTAGATCACCTGCCATTCTCTCCAACCCGGGGGTGGGTGGGGGCAGAAACTAGGCTGGACCCAGCAGCCAGACAGAGTCCTCCTTTCTCACACACCCAACCTCCCCTCCCAATGAGTTTCTCTGTGCTCAGCCACTTGTTTCACTGCCTCAGGTGCACAGGGAGTGAGGAGTGGGACACACACTCCCTGAGCAGCCCTCCAGCTCCCCCAGTGGCGATGCAGTGCGCATGGTGTGATGTCAGACTGTGCTTCACTACTTCAGTGGGGTGACATGTCTGGCCCCCCCTGAGACTCAGATCAGGACCCCTTAATGCAGAAAAGGAAGCTCCACCGCTTAGTTCAGGGGAGCCGTTCCATTAGCTGCCGGAGCAGCAGCACCCACACCTTCTGCCAGCCTGCCACCTGTGGTAAGGAGAAATAACAGCTAGGTTCAAAGGGCCGTGCCAAACGAGTGCAGGACCAGTGCTGCTCTCTGGGCCGAGGCAGGAATGCTCCTGAGTGAAACTGTCCTGGCTGACCAGGCAGCTCGAAATACAAGAACTTCCCTGGGGAAGTGACGGAGCGACTAGTCTCAGCTACGGGGAGTCCAGCCTGGTGCATTTGCCTGTAGTTTTCAGGCTTGGATTCTGAATTCAGTCATACTCACAGCAGGACTCCAGACACAAAGAACAGGAAGAAGGTGTTTTCCACCAGGTGTTGGTGGATCCAGGTGAACCAGGTGATGTTTGGGCTGGATTTCTCCAGCTCTTGAATCCAAGTCTTCCCTGACTCATAGATGGTCTCCTGCATCCGGAACGGGCCACACGCTTTGGATGGTTTCACTCTGGGCAGACAAAGAGCAGGTGAAAGTCAAATGGCTACTTCCAGCTGCAATTCACTTGCTACTGGAACCACCGCCTGACCTGGGCTTTGTGCCTTCAGGGTGGATTCTAGATGCTACCTCAAGAAACAACACAGACCTGATTTCCATGCCACCTAGAATGGGCAGCCATGCACCGGGAAAGACTTCCTCGAGCAGAGATTTGATCCCAGGCACCCCCGCCTCCCTGCCCCGCCCCCAGCAGTGCACAGGTGTTTAGCGACCACAGGGCTGAGTTGGAGGCAGGTGAATCCTCTCTGCAGGAATATCCCCTGGCTGCCTTTACTGGTACAGTGCTGAAGCTCCGAGACAGGCCCAGCCCCGAAGAGCAGACGGGACTCAAAGGCTGACTGGGACCAAAGCACGGGGAGGCTGGGGGCGGGAGGGAAGAGCAGTCAGATCCCAGGGCTGTTGGCTCCAGTCTCTCTGTAGGCTTGGTCGGTTCTCGTTACACAAACCATCTACTCACGCCCAGATGGTGTAGGAGAGGAAGATGGCGGCGCCCAGGAAGGAGGGGAAGCACAGGAGGGTGATGAAGACTGTGCTCATGTGAGATGCGCGCCACGGCTTGCTGGGAGACTGGCAGTTCTTCATCAGGCTGGTCTGGAGATACAGAGTTAAACCAGCTACTAACTTCTGAGCGGAGTGTAACCCCCCCCCGCCAGCCGGCACACAGCACAGATGCTCTCTGGGCTCGGGGCGTCCCAGGCCACCGCTGCTAATAGAAATGGAGGGAGCGAGAACTGGTGCAGGTGAGGAACGCCTGCCTGACCCTTCCTCTCCCTTCCCAGGGAGCTCTCCCCCCTTTCTGGACAGAGCTGAATATAGAACAGGGCGGGGACCCTTCCCCCAGTCCAGCCTCTAGATCTCCCGGCTCTGGAGAGCGAGTGCTGCTGCAGCACTTGCTGAGGCAGAACAGCAGCTGGGAGCCAAAGGCCAGTGGGTGCAGACACCGTTACCTTCTTGATGTAGAACAGGAGCACCAGCTTGGGGATCTGGACAGCTGGGAGGAGGGGGCAAAAGAGAACCCCCAGCCTGAAAGGAAGAAGGAAAGACACAGGGAAGTTGTGAGAGCCTGGCTCTCCCCCGCCCCCCGGGAGCCAGTGGCCCCAGCCAGGGGGCAGCATGGTCATTGCCTTGTTCTCCTCCAGCTGCGGGGCCTCCCACGTGGGCAATGGGCAGCTGCAGGGGGACCTCCGGGAGCTCAGGGGGGCAGGAGATGTGCTCTCGTCCAATGGCAGCGGAAGCCCACAAAGCCACAGTCTGATCTGGCCTGCCTGCCGACGGGGCCCCCCCGCCACACCCACATGGCATGGCCCAGGGGCCCGATCCGGCCTGCCCGCCAACGGGGCCTCCCCACCACACCCAGACTGCGCGGCCCGGGGCCCGATTCAGCCTGCCTGATGACGCCCCCACACACACACCCAGACTGCGCGGCCCAGGGGCCCGATTCTGCCTGCCTGCCGATGCCCCGCCCCCTGCCCCGCCCCCAGACTGCGCAGCCCAGGGGCCCAGTCCAGCCTGCCCACTGGCGCACCCCCCATGCCGCACCCAGACAGCGCGGCCTTTCCTGTTTCCTTCTCCACACAGTGAGTTTCTAGCCCTTGTGTCTACAGAGAAAATCGGCTACACGTCAGAGGAGTGCAACCGGTGCGTGTGCCTGCGTGGCTCAGATGGGGGAACGCCACTATGAGTCTGGCTGGAGTGTCGGCTCGGACACCCAGTGCCCACAAGGGCTGGTGGAGCAGCTGGAGCAGGAAGGGGGTGGGCGTGCAGCCAGAGGCTGGGAACGGGGAATCGCTGCAGGCAGGAGGAACAGAGGCTACTTGGAGAGAAAGGAGGATGGGAGAGAAGAGAAACAAAGGGCAGAAACTGGGATGGCCTGAGTGGGGCTGGATGCGACAAGCACTGACCGAATCACAAATAAGGCCTTGTTCTGCCATTGACACGAGTGCTGCTGCGGGTTGCGAGGGAATCGTAATCCTGAACTTACACCTGGCCCCCAGAGCGTGGCCATTCATGCACTCGCTCTCTTTCCATGCACGCTCCTATCCTGCCCGCAGCCCTGCAGCGTGAGCGCCCTGCAGTCGGGCACCTTCCCGTGTGGGGCGTTCTCGCGCTCAGGGGGGCTGCGTGTGCAGGGGGGTTAAAAGGTGCATGCTGCTCTGTGTCTGAGCCCCTGCCTGACGCAACCAGACGCACCCGTGTCATTTGGCAGCAGCCAATCGGCTTGTAAACTGATCTGCCTCTCCTGACTCTGGGAAGAGGCTCTAGCTCCATGGGGTTATGGGGGGTGGGGGGAGATGCCTCACCAGGTCAGGGTCTGCCCATAGATCAGCTCCAGCACGTTCCGGGCAATGTCAAACTCAGGCCTCTGCTTCCTCATCAGCTTCTTCTCCAAGATGAGCCTGGAAGACAGAGAGAGACTCTCAAGGGGCTGAGGCCGCAGGACGCTCAGCCCCTGAACATTCACTCTAGCAGAGATCCACCTTGCAAGCAAGATGTGCCAATGTCCTAGCAAGCCAGAGCTGCCTCTGCCCGGCGGAGCCGGGGAGGCCCCAGCACCAGAGATGGGCACCGCACGACCCTTACCTCCAGAGCAGCTCCCCAAGGAAAGTGTCCAGGAGTGTGAACACGAAATCCATCACCACAAAGCGGTACAGCTCCTGCCCCACCGACGTCTCCCAGCACTGGGAAAACACAGGCACAGATGGCATCAGGGAAGGGGGTAGAGATGGCTCCCTCCTCCCGCCAGCTCTCCCGTGGCCTCCAAGCAAGGTCTGCGAACACCTGCCCTGGGATCTGCTCGACCTGTAGCTCCCTCAACAGTGGGGCACTCCTGCTTGGTGCCGTGCCTGCTAAGGCAGCCGGTGGGCTGGCAACAGTCTCACTCGCTAGCCAAACCTAGCCAGTGAGCATTCAGCCCACAGCACTCTGCCTCTGGGCAAGGGGAACTCGGGACTTGTGCCATCCCCTCCCACGGCAAAGGCTGCAACGGTCACAGAATCGCAGGACGGGCAGGGACCTCGAGAGGTCTCTCGTCCAGTCCCCGGCACTCGTGGCAGGACTAAGTATTATCTAGCCCAGGGGTCTCCAACCATTTTACGCCCAAGATCACTTTTTACATTTAAGGGCAACCCAGGATCTACCCCGCCCCTTCCCCAAAGCCCCGCCCTGCTCACTCCATCTCCCCCGCCTCTTTCTGTTGCTCACCCTCCCCCACACTCACTCACTTTCACCGGGCAAGGGCAGGGGCTTGGGGTTCGGGGGTGGGTGCGGGCTCTGGGCTAGGGCCGAGGGGTTTGCAGTGTGGGAGGGGGCTCCATGCTGAATCTGGAGTAGAGTGTTGGGGTGCAGGAGAGGGTGCTGGCTCTGGGAGGGAGCTCTGGGCTGGGGCAGTGGATCGGGGTGCAGGAGGGAATTTGGGGTGCAGGAGGGGGTATGGGGTGCTGGCTCTGGGAGGGAGCTCTGGGCTGGGGCAGTGGATCGGGGTGCAGGAGGGAATTTGGGGTGCAGGAGGGGGTATGGGGTGCTGGCTCTGGGAGGGAGCTCTGGGCTGGGGCAGTGGATCGGGGTGCAGGAGGGGGTATGGGGTGCTGGCTCTAGGAGGGGGCTCAGGGCTGGAGGGTGGGGTGCGGCCTCCCGCCGGGCAGCACTTACCTCAGTTGGCAGCGAGTGAAGCTAAGGCAGGCTCCCTGCCTGCCCCAGCCCCACGCTGCTCCTGGAAGGGGCCAACATGCCCCTGCGGCCTTTGGTGGGAGCGGGGGGGCAGATGGCTCTGCACGCTGCCCCTCTCTGCAGGCACCGACCCCAAAGCTCTCATTGGCCACAGTTCCCCGTTCCTGGCCAATGGGAGCTGCTGGGTGTATGTGTGCTTGCAAGCAGGAGCAGTGCACGGAGACCCCTGCCCCCCTCCCTCCCGGGGCCATGCTGGCCGCTTCCGGGAGCGGCATGGGGCCGTGGCAGGCAGGGAGCCTGCCTTAGCGGCAGCCCTGCTCCACCGCTGGAAATTATGATCGACTGGGAGAGTCCCCAGGATCGACCAGTTGATCACGTTTGACCGGTTGGTAACCACTGACCTAGACCATCCCTGAGAGATGTTGGTCTAACCTGCTCTTAAAAATCTCCAATGATGGAGATTCCACAGCCTCCCTAGGCAATTTATTCCAGCGCTTAACCACAGTGACAGGAAGTTTTTCTTAATGTCCAACCTAAACCTCCGTTGCTACAATTTAAGCCCCTTGCTTCCTGTCCTATCCTCAGAGGTTAAAGAGGACAATTTTTCTCCCTCATTCTTTTACGTACTTGAAAATAGTTATGTCCCCCTCAGTCTTCTCTTCTCCAGACTAAACAAACCCAGGTTTTTCAATTTCCCTTCATAGCTCATGTTTTCTAGACCTTTAAATCATTTTTGTTGTTCTTCTCTGCACTTTCTCCAACTTGTCCACATCTTTCCTGAAATGTGGCACCCAGAACTGGACACAATACTCCAGTTGAGGCCTAATCAGCACGGAGCAGAGCAGAAGAATTACTTCTCATGTCTTGCTCACAGCACTCCTGCTAATACATCTCAGAAGGATGTTTGCTTTTTTTGCACAGTGTTACATTGTTGACTCATATTGATCTTGGGATCTGTTCTGATAATCCGAACCCAGCACAGCAGGGGTGGGAGATTGTCCCAACATCCTGGGCCAACGGGAGAGCTGAAATGAGCGCTCCTCTCTCTGAAGTGTGCAGTCGGGCCATTCAGGAGCTCTGAGTAGCTCTTGTTCCCTCAGCATTCACAAAACCCATTTAACCCTCATTTCTGCACAGCCCATGAGCGTGGGCTGGGTGCCGAGGCCCAGAGCTGCAAGGGCCCAGCTCTCAACAAGCAGAGGTTGCAACCAATTCAGACTGACATTGTCCTCCGTGGAGTATACCATCTTCCGACTCAGCCAGTGATAACACAGCAGGCCCAGGACGATCATCTTCAGAATCAAATTCCTCAAGACGAAAGAGAAAGGGAGAGAGGGACATCAGAGAGCGAGCGATCCCATGCCAGCAAGAGGAGCAGGGAGGGAGAGACAGAGAGCTCCAGTGGGCAAAAGCATGTGAGCTCGCCTGCTCCATTCAGCTGCTCCGAGATCCCAGTGCAGAGTGCCTGGCGGTGGAAGGCACCAGCTGCATTCATCTCCATTGTCCCTCTGGGGCAGCCCAGGCCTGCCCCGGAACCCATGGGTGCTAAGGAGAAGGAGGAAGACAGAAGGCCTATGGCTCACTGAGAGGGGTGCTCGAGTCCAGGTCCTTCAGGGAGTCCCGGGCTCCCAGTGCTGGATTTCTAGCTGTAGCACAGCAACCCAGAGGGAGGGGAGTACGCCCCACTCCCACCGCCCTACCTGCAGATGGCCACGTACACCTCCAGCGCTGGAGACTCCTGCTTCTCCCAGGCTGCCAGCAGGTTATACAGGTACGGCATCACCAGGTTCATCAGAGACACCACCACAGGCAGAGCCAGCAGGAGGGCTTCCTGCTGGGCCTCGCTGCTCCCCTCGTCTCGACTGTCCCGGTGCACCTGGAAAGCAGGAACCAAGGGGATTACTGGCCTGTGGACCACACACAGGCTCCTGAATCACCTGACACTGGACTCCGACTGCACCAGAACATCCCTAGCCTCTCGGGAACGGTGCTACTGCCCACGTCTCTAGAGCCTAGCCCAGCGAATCAGCCCCCTCCCTGCTAGCCTGGGATGCCCCTCCAGGCAGAGATGACAGCCCCTTCTGAGAGACCAGCACTCACCTTGAGCATGTGTTCGGCGAAGTAATACACTGTGACGACACAGCCTAGGACGGTGCCCACGGACACTGCCCAGGCCAGACTGAGAACCACCATCCTGCCCAGCTTCCTGCCCAGGCTCATTGGGCGGGACTTAGACTGCTGCTCTCCTAGCAGCTCCTGCAAAACACCAACGTTATAGACTGTCCTGACTGGTACCGATGTTGCCAGGCAGCCTCCAGTGGTTCTGGCGCTGACAGGCGGGCACAGCGTTCGCTGGGAATGGGCTGCAGGTCTGGAGCGGCGAACGCCTGCCCGGGAAGGAGGGAGTGGTGGAATGGACCCGGGAAGCAGCCAAACGGTTCTGCAGAGGGGAAGGACCCAGGGCCTTTGGATGCACCGAGGGAGCTGTTGTCCCAAGGGGCGGAAGAGGGGATATTCCAACACTAGGGCAGGGGTCGATCCTTGGGGAACGGGTAACACACCCGTCTGTCAGCTGTGGGGATTCAGGCTCAAATCCTGCCTTAGGTCACAAGTGAAAGTGACTTTTGTGGCTTCGATTTAATCCCCTGGTCATTCCCGGCTCAGGAGCAGCCCAGGAGTAAAACAGCAGGGCCAAGGGTGCAGCGCAGTAGTGAGAGGCACCGGCAGAGCTAGGGGAGGTGGGCAGGGGCGGCTGTGAGTCTGGGCTGCAGGGCACCAGCAGCGCTGTGAGGGTAAACTCTGCCCAGTTTGGTCCCTAGCAGAAGAACTGAATCTATAATATGATCAGTGATATTGTTATAACTGGGGTAGTGCTCACAGGTCCCAGTGCACCAGGTCCCACTGAGCCCCGGGGTCCCTGGGGCTAAGTGCTACTTGTACACTAGGAAAGAGTTCCTAACTCCAAGGGCTTCCCAGCTCCCTAGACAAGCCAGAACAGGCAGTGTTGCCCCACGGTTTTAACAGATGGGGACTGAGGCACATAGATTAAGGGACTTGCCCAAGGTCCCACCGGGAGAATGTGGCAGAGCCAGGAGCTGAACCCACATCTGCCAAGTCTCAGGCCATTGTCTGAACCCTGTGGCCAACCCAGGCCCTGTCTCAATGAGCCTGGAGCCGGGTGGAACTCCTCTGCGCAGCACTCGCCTTCAGCTGTGTGCGGATGTTTTCGTTCTGCAGCCTGACAGAGCGTCTCTGGATCACCTTGTAGTCCCAGGCACAGAACACTTTGATGGCAAAGTCCCCCGACGTGCTGCCCACGCGGTAACTCTCGCCGAAGGATCGGGACATGCTGGAAGGAGCAGCAGCCAGGGAACGGAGATTGCAGAGAGAAGGGAAGGAACGGGGGCATTTCTGAGCCCTCAGCGGGTGCCGTGGGGAGCGTGGCGCAGGGGCAAGTCAAGGGGCAGAGGTCATCCAATAGCCCAGACAGGGTGGGCCCTGTGCCCAGAGGTCAGGCGGGGGTGGGGGGGGAAGGTGTGCAGATGAGGGCAGCAGGGAGAATAATGCAAGGCACAGCCAGCGAGCAGGGAGGCTCCTTACCTGTACACCAGCAGGATGCATGTAATGAAGAAGGAGACCCCAATGGTGAACACGTAGGCCAGAGGCATGTTGTATGGGAGATGGCCTCTGCCAGGCTGGCAGCTGCTGCTGACAGGAGTGCAGGGGTCGTTCAGGGTGAAGTTACTGTAGTAGCCATAGTACATCAGAGTCTGAGTGAAGGAGCCCTGCAGGGAGAGGACAGGAATGGGCCATGCTGCCTCCTGCAGCTGCAGAGCAGGGGGACTCTGCAGGAGCTCCCAAAGGAGGTGTGGATCCCTGTCGCTGGACGGCTTTAGGAACAGGCTGGACAAACCCAAGTGGGTCTCGGGTTTCTTGGTCCTGCCTCTCGAGGTCCCTTCCAGCCTGACGTTTCTATGATCTCTGGGCTCCAGGAACCGTGACGTGCTGTTCAGCACCGGCAGTGCCACTCCCTCTCCTGCCCCGCCGGTCTCTGGGATCCAGACCCCATCCGGGCTAAAGAAATCCTGTGCAGCAGGCCCCATGCCCTATTGCAGGGACGGGGGCGCCTTTCTCTGAAGCGCCCAGCACAGGCCATTCATAGAATCATAGACTTTAAGGTCAGAAGGGACCATTATGATCATCTAGTCTAACCTCCTGCACAATGCAGGCCACAGAATCTCACCCATCCACTTCTATAACAAACCTGTGTCTGAGCCATTGAAGTCCTCAAATCATGGATTTCAAGGTGCAGAGAATCCTCCAGCAAGTGATCCGTGCCCCACACTGCAGAGGAAGGTGAAAAACCCCCAGGGCCTCTGCCAACCTGCCCAGGAGGAAAATTCCTTCCCGACCTCAAATATGGTGATCAACTAAACCCTGAGCATGTGGGCAAGACTCACCAGCCAGACACCCAGGAAAGAATTCTCTGTAGTAACTCAGATCCCACCCCATCTAACATCCCATCACAAGCCCCTCCATAAACGTATCAAGCTTAGGCACCTCGCTCTGGGCTGGAAGCACGGCTCCTGCTGAGGAGGGGGTGCAGATCCTGTCTGTGCCTGAACACTGGGTGGCGGCAGGGCATGTGGCTGCTGCCCCGGGACACTGGGGGATGCAGACAGAGGGAGGTGGGTCTCTGAGGTCTCGCCCTCCAGCGCAGTACTCACCGCCCCAGTGAGGAGCTCGAGCCCCGTGAAGAGCCGGCTGTTCTTGGCGGCCGGGGGGTACGCAGCCTGCGTAGCTACCACGAAGATCAAGAGGGTCAGGAACAAGAAGACGTTGAACGCGAGAAGCGTCTTGAGGAAGAGGAAGTAGGACAAGACACTGGAGCCGAAGCGGCCACTGATCTGCTTCAGGGAATGATGCCAGGGCTGGAGGGAGTGGAGGAGGGAGAGGAACCCATCCCAGAGACTCTGGAACCCCTGGAGGAGAACAGAACCCAGATCAGAAAAGGGGGCCAGGGCCAACCCGTCTGAGCCAGCCCTGCAGCCCCTTCAACCTCCCCTCTCAGCTGGGGGAATTACTGCAGTGCACATGCTGCCACCATCTCGCAGGGCTCAACTCCTAGGCTCTAGCCTGCTGTGCTCTCCTTCTGCTGCTCCCAGCCCCTCCGCCTTCCTTCCACTCGGCTGCTCCAGCCAGGGCTTTGCTGAGAGGCCCACAGGCGCAGACGGGACACACAGAGATGTACCCGGGGAGCTGAGCACAATGGCAGCTGTGACTGGAATGGTTTGTGTCCTTTAAGCATCACGTCTCAGGACCGGGAGCAGGTGTCCCATGAGCATCTGGGGCTGTTCGGGCTGCACTGCTGGAGTCACCGGGGGAAGGGCTGTCACCAGCTAAGGGCCTCTGTGCACCTACCAGAACGGGGGCCCCCCACCATTCACCACCAGCGCTCAGCCCGGGCAGGTCCTGCCCAATGCCGGCGACAGCTCCAGGCAGTGAGGACACAAGGAGAGAACCCCCAGTGGCACTAACAGAACCTCCCCGGCCAGGGAGCCCTGGGCTAGACCCTCCCCTCCCAGCAGAAATCCCGAGCCTTCAGCTTCCCAGGACACACAGCGGGCCAGGCAAGGCACCTGTTCCCATGGACGCTGGAGAGTGCCCAGGGCCCCCCATCCCTGGGGGGCTCCACCCAGCTCTGAATTTATCTGAGCTGCTAGGGGGGAAATCAGCCAGCGAGAGACAGGTCTGCAGCAGGGCCGGGGTGAGCTGCAGGGCTCAGCCAGGGGCCACAGCCTGGGTGTGGGCAGTGTGGGGGGGAGAGGCGATCAGGGCTCCTGTCCTGCAGCACGGGACCTTTGACTCCGCGAGAGGTACCAGGTTTCTCCAGACAAAAATCTCATCAGCTCCTCCTGGCCCAGTGGCCGGTGCTGGCATCTGCAGTGGGGGGGCAGGACTTACTGTGAGGAAGGCGTCTTTGAGTTGGCCACAGCAGGGCAAAGGCCTCCTGGTCCTGCCGGGTTTCCTCAGGGTGCTTCTGTGTCCACCCAACTCCTGCCTGCAACACACAGTCCCGTCACACCAGGGCTCCGATGCCATGCGGGAGGGGACAGCTCTGCTCTCGGGAGCCCCCACGCCACCCGTAGGACACTGGCCTGCTCTAGTCACCCCCAGGCTGAGCCTCCACCCCACCCAGGTCCCTCAGCCCAGAGAGACTCCACTTAGGTGCAGGGCAGAGCTGGCACCTGCTGCTTCCCCTGGGGGGACGGACCTGAGGCTGCGTTTCTCTGCCAGGCTCACGGGCATCGCCTGCAGCATGTGGCTCCTCTGGCTGCTCGAGAGGCTCTGCAGCTCCTTCACCAGCAGGCTCTGTGTGTCTGTGGAGGAGAAGCGCAGCAAGGATGACGCAGGGCAAAGCGGGACGCCCTTGGCAGAAGATGGGGAGCCTCCATGGACCAGCCCGTTCTCAGCCAAGGCTGGTGGGGAGCAGGGAATGAGACGGGGCAGGAATTCCGCTCCAGGCCATCGCCCCAGCTCAGCGTCGCTGCCATCCCGAGTGGGGGGGCACTGGACACATTGCCCCTCCCCCATCCCAAGGGGCGGGCGCTGGACACGTTGCCCCCCCAGTCCCAAGGGGGGGCACTGGGATGCCTGGCCCTGCAGCCTGCGCAGTGCATGGCACTCCCAGCGGGTGCCAGTTCCAGCAATGGCGACTCACCTTTCTGCTCTGCGTGCCCAGAGTCCAGCTCCAGGTCGTACTGCCGCAGGCTGGGCCGTGCAGAGCGGGACACCTGGCGCAGCGGCGGCCGGCTGCTCCGGCGGCGAAGCTTGACTGTGCGGTTGTAGAACTGTGAGATTATGGCTCCTCGGCTGCACCCTGGAACACACAGCCAGCACGCTGGGTGCGAGTCAACGCGCGCTCTCCGGCGCAGGGAGCTAGCGGGGCCGGGCGATCAGCAGCTGGTCGAGCTCAGGGCAGCCTCTGGAACCAGCAGCTCCCCAGTGACAGGTCTCCTCGCGGGCTGCCCAAGGCAGAGGCATCGGGTCCCCCTCCCTACAGCTTGGCTTCCATCTGCCTCATGAAATGCGGATCCCAGCTGGGGGGTTGGGGTTGGTGGGGATGCGGTAGGGCTGGGGTGGGGGGCATAGTTTGGCGCAGGAGGGTGCAGGGTAGTGTTGGTGGAGGTTGGGGGGCTGCAGCCTGGGGCGGACAGGCAGGTGACGGTGGGACGATATTGGGGTGAGGGCTCGGTAGTATTGGTGGGGCAAGGTCGGGGGCACGGTTTGGGGCAGGTGGTTGGGAGGACTGGTAGTGAGGCACAGCTTGGGGCGAGCAGGTTTGGCCCTTGGAGAACCACTGATCTGCCCCGGGGCTGCTCCAGCTGGGTCGGGAGGTACGACCAGCCGGTGCCTGGGCCATGCAGCAATGAGCAGGCCCAGGACTCTTGGCTCTAGTCCCCTCAGCCCACTCTCTGTACAGGGATCAGGCCAGGCTGGGGGCGGGCAGCAGGACCGGAGCCGGGGCTGGGGCCGCGTGGCTGGCTTCCCGGGGCTCCCGCTCACCGATGGTGCGGCTGGGCATGTTGGCAAGGATCAGCAGTGTGGCTGAAGAGAAATCCGGGTGCTCTCTCCTCGGCTCTGGCTCCTCCCAGGCCTCGGTGTGGCCAGCTGCCAGGTTCTCTGGGAGAAGGCGAGAAAATGCACTGAGCTCTGCCTGTCGGGATCAGAGAGGGAATTCCCTGCGGGCTCCCGGGGACAAGCTCTCAGCTCTGTGCCTGGGCTCCCCGTACCCCTCGCTCAGGCTGCACCTGTTCAGAGCAGAGGCCTGGCCCCGAGATGAGCTGCTGGCCCCTGTGGGGCACCTGCAGTGGCATTGGCCAGAGGCACCCCAGGAACAGAGTGCTCCCTGCTGGCCTCCACAGGGTCTGTCTGTGCCAGCACCCGGCCCAAGGCTCTGAGCCCCCCTCGTCAGCATCCCTGCCTGAGCTCCTTGGGCCCCTCCCGACAGCTTGGCGACAGGGCTGCCAACTTTCTAATCACACAAAAACGAACACTCTAGCCCCACCCCTTCCCTAAGGCCCCGCCCCCTGCCACAGCCCTGCCCCCCACTCACTACATTCCCCCTCCCTCAGTGGCTCAGTCTCCCCAGGTCTCACTCACTTTCACTGGGCTGGGGCAGGGGGTTGGGGTGTGGGAGAGGGTGAGGGCTCTGACTAGGGGTGTGAGGGCTGGGGCAGGGGATGAGGGGTTTGGGGTACAGGAGGGGGCTCAGGGCTGGGGCAGGGGTTGTGGCGCGGGGTTACCTCTGGCGGCTCCCGATCAGCGGCACAGGGTTGGGGGGCAAAGGCGGGCTTCCTGCATGTCCCAACTCTGCGTTGCGCCTTGGAAGCGGCCAGCAGGTCCGGCTCCTAGACGGGGGAGGGGCCAGGAGGCTCCGCACACTGCTCTTGCCCGCAGGTACCGCCCCCACAGCTCCCATTGGCCATGGTTCCCGGCCAATGGAAGTGCAGAGCCAGTGCTCAGGGCAGGGGCTGTGCACGGAGCCCCGTGGGCCCCCCCCCCCCACCCACACCTAGGAGCCAGACCTGCTTCCAGGGTGCAGCACAGAGCGGAGGCAGGTAGGCAGCACCACAGACCAGACTTTTAATGGCCCGGTCAGCTGACTGGAGCTGCCAGGGTCCCTTTTCGACTGGGTGTTCCAGTCAAAAACCAGACACCTGGTCACCCTACTTGGCGAGCGCTTGGAAGATGGAACATTGTACAAGTAAATGTCAGGAAGAGTCTCACCAAACCAGGCTTCGTATCTGAGCTATAACCTGTCCCCCTCTGTAACACACACAGCTTCCTGGGCTGCCGAGCGCCCCCAGATACACCCGTGCAGCATGCAGCAGGTCACTGCTTTACCTCCGCCCCCGAGGGGCAGCTCCTGCAGCTCCAGCTCCTCCAGCTCCGGCTCCTCCATGCTCTGCTCCTGGAGGAGCTGCTGGAAGGAATTGTGCACAGCGCCCTCATCGCACAGGCTCAGATCCGGGCTGTGGGAAACACGGACGCCAAGACACCCACCATGACTGTAACCTGGGCCCCGGCTCAGGATGGGAAGTGGCCAGGTCACAGGTTTGTAATATGCCCGATTCTAGCAGCATCCTCTTGTCAACGCGGTGGGGGTGGCGCTGGGACACAGCAGCCCCTGGCTGCATCCCAGAAGTACCCACGGGCCCTGGCCTTGGGATGTGACTGGGTTCCAAGGCTGCGGAACTGCTACTGTGCAGGGTCATGGGGCCCATGGGGCCACCGCCCCAGAGCGACTCCCGAGGGGGGTCACACTCACTGCCACCCAGGACAAGTCTGTCTGCACAGGGACGTGCTGCAGCAATCTTCCCGTTTCCCCTCGGGATCCCCAGGGAGGCAAGTTCTCAGCTGCACAGGCCCCGTCCCCCACAAGTGCCCCCACAACGGAGGCTGTGGCTGCAGCAGCCTCGCTCCACCAGGACACTCTCCTGGCTGGGCCGGCGGGAGCGTCTCAGGGTGGATGGCTCGGGCTGAGGGGCTCCCTCCCATCGCAGACTGGGAGAAGCCCGAGTGCTGCCGTGTGCAGGACACGCTGCAACGGCTCTGTCTGGCCAGGTTCCCCAGTGGCGTCCAGGGACCATGCCCCTGGCAGGCAGCAGAGACTACTGCTGTGGCCGAGTTACATCAATGGACCCCGGACCCCTCGGTGATGGGCACGTTGGAGGTGCAGGTCTGGACAGACGGAGTGCTCCCCTCCCAGGCAGCAGGGGGGCAAATGGCCATGCAACTGACCTGGCACCGTCCCCGCTCTCTGGAACACAAAGGGTGAAGGAGACTGGCTGGGTCATTTCAGGTTCTCCGCCCTCCAGCGGCTCAGGGCCCAGATCCAGACAGCACCGGGGCCTGGAGTTCTCCAAAGAACACGCTCTCTCAGCAGCGCCCTCTTCTCTTCATCGCCCACTTGTCATTTCTAAAACAGCCCCCCCCCCCCCCCCCCAGAGCGTGAGACATGATGGGACGCCTGGGCAGAGTATAGCCAAGGGCTCTGGCGGGGCGATTCCCCGTCCCATTCAGCCCAGGAAGCAGGGGCTGGCTGCACTCGGGTCCCGCTGCTGGAGAAGGGTGTGCTAGGCTCTGCCACCTCCCAGGCGAATCCCACGGAAACACGCGGGCTGTGCTGAGCCGGGCAGCACGGCACAGAACACAGCGAAGAGGAAGGAAGAGAGGAGGGGACAAAAGCTGCGATTCCGTCACGCACCAGCCCTGCTGTGCAGATAGTGCAGAGGCAGCAGCAGGCTCGGGCTGCAGGCCCAGCGCCAGCAGATCCTGCCCTAGGGGCTACTCCCAGGGCAGGGGGAGACTAGGTGTTTTCATGTGGTTCATCACTGTGGTACCTGGGCACCCACAAAGTTAGGTCAAGCAGTGAGTGGAGCTGCCGTGCTCTGTGACTCGCTTGCTGGGTGAGCCAACCCGCAGGCTCAGAGCTCCAGGCTAATGGGTTCCAGCCGGACGCCCAGGGATTGCCGGGTTCAACAGGATGAGGCCAGTCCAGCTCCGGAGAGATCAGTGGGGTCGAGGCTCCCTCTGCCCACAAGATGCTTCTCTCGGAGAGTCCTACTCACTTGGGAAGCCCCACGGCCCCAGTGGCACTGCCTGTAAGGCAGTCAGCAGGGCCCTGGGACTGGGCCATCAGCAGCGCCTGGGTGCAAGTGGAACTGCTGAGGCAGGGTCTGACCCCGGGGAGCTGCAGGGGAGCTCCAAGTGCTGGGCACAGGATACAGCTGCGCCTGGGCCAAGGGCGGCTTTGCTCTGGGCTTGGATTAGTAATGCAGCCAGGTGCACAGTGGGGTGGCCCCAGGCTCACAGCTCAGCAAGGCAGTGGCTGCTCAGACTCCCTGGCCCTGTCCATCAGTGTTGCTATATCCCAGTACAGGGGTCAGCAACCTTTCAGAGGCGGTGCCTACCCCTGACCCCAGGGGCGGCTCTAGCAATTTCGCCGCCCCAAGCACAGCAGCACGCCGCGGGGGGCGCTCTGCCGGTCGCCGGTCCCGCGGCTCCAGTGGAGCTCCTGCAGACGTGCCTGCGGAGGGTCCGCTGGTCCCGCCGGCTCCGGTGGAGCATCCGCAGGCACGCCTGCGGGAGGTCTACCGGAGCCGCCTGTCACCCTCCTGGCGACCGGCAGAGTGCCCCCCACGGCATGCCACCCCAAGTGCACGCCTGGCGCGCTGGGGTCTGGAGCCGGCCCTGCCTGTCCCAGGGTTACACCGCGGCGAAGCCGGCGTCCCCCATGGGGAGGATGAAAGTCACGAGGGGCTCCAGCGTCACTAGCCACAGGAATTAACCCCAGCCCCATGTCCACCAGCAAAGGCTGCTCAGTGGCCAGGCCCTGAGCTCAGGCACAGCACAGCTGCTCACCTAGGGCAGCGTTTTTCACAGTTCGGCACTGGGTCGCTCTGGTCTGCAGCCTGACTGAGACGTTAAAAGACCCATCGGCGCTGCTGCATGCCCGGCTAAGGCAGGCTAGTGCCTACCTGCTCCGACACCGCGCTTCCCCCCGGAAGCGGCCAGCAGTGGGCCTGGCTTCTAGGCAGGGGGGCCACGGGGCTCTGCACGCTGCCCCCGCCCCGAGCACCAGCTCAGCAGCTGAGGGGGTGGTGCCTTCGGGTGAGAGCCATGCGGAGCTGCTTGCGCGCCTCTCCCTAGAAGCCAGGCCTGCTGCTGGCCGCTTCCAGGGCGCAGCGCGGTCTGCAGTGCCAGGACAGGCGGGAAGCACCCCAAACCCGTGCCCCAGCTCTGAGCCCCCCAAACCCAGAACCCCTTCCTGCACCCCAAACCTCTCTCACCCAGCCCCACCCGAGAGCCTGCAGCCCCAGCCCAGAGCCCTGACCCGCTCCTGCAGCCCAACTCCCTGTCCCAGCCCAGAGCCTCCTTCCACACCCTGAACCCCTCATTCCCAGCACCACCCCGCAGCCCCAGCCCCCAACCTTCTTCCCCAGCCCCGAGCCCCTCCCACACCCCAACCCCTCATCCCCAGCCCCACCCCGCAGCCCAACCCCCTGCCCCGAGCCCCTCCCACACCCCAACCCCTCATTCCCAGCCCCACCCGCAGCCCACACCCTGCCCCGAGCCCTGAGCCCCCTTCCACACCCTGAACCCCTCATCCCCAGCTCCGTTGGGCCACGGGCATAAACAATTTTCTTCAACTGGGTTCCTAGAAAAAAAGTTTGAAAACACCACTGACCTGGAGCACTTGCTTCCTTTTTCACACAACGGCCCTGACTTTTCACTGCAGCTTACAGCCAAGGAAGCGGAAATGCACCGACCTGTGAAGAGAAACTGCACAGAAAACAGTCATGAGGAGAGATCTCTCCCACATCCTCTGCACTACGGCAACCTCAACCTCCTTTCCTAGGCGCTGCTGTGATGTGTCCAGAGACAGGGCCGGCTTTGTGAACGGCAGGGCCCGATTCGAATACCCGGCGGTGATCCGGCACTTCAGCGGCGGGGGGTCCACTCCAGGTCTTCCGTGGCACCGAAGGACCCCCCCGCCGCCGAAATGCCGCCGAAGACCCGGAGCAGGGGACTCGGGGGAATCAGCTTAAAGCCGGCCCTGTCCAGAGAGACACTAACCCCCTTGCTCCCTCTGCCCCGGCAGGGACCCCCTCCTCGAGTCCTACCCAGGCATCCTTGCAGGTTTCCAGCTAGGGGCTCTGGCTGTTCCCAGCCGACCACTCGCTCTGTGCAAAGCCCCGGGCACCATATGTCATGCAGTGCGCGCAGCTCCCAGGCAGCGATCCACCCTCCGGCCGGCCAGCCGAGAGACCGGATGGTCTACGCTGGGCACTGGCCAGGAGCCCTGCAGCATCTAGGGTCAGTGCTCAGACACCACAGTGACAAGCCTGCCGTAGGCGGGAAAAGCCGGGCCTTACCCTGTGTGTCGAGGCTACTCCCCCAACCACAGCTGGCAGGAGAAAGGAGCCACTCTCGTCCCCCCTCCCAGTTCTGATTCCTCAGTGGGCACCAGAACAAACAGCCTGTGTCCCTGCCTGGGCAGCATGTAAATGCAAACCCTTTGTCCTCTCCCCACACAATGCCCCATGCAGCCCAAGGCCAGGGGAGGGGCATCCCCTCTCACCCAGCCCAGCTCCCAGAAGGTCACATACCAAGATGCATTTTGCACCCTGAGTGAGCTGGGAAGTCTGTGCATGGCACTGGCAGAATGAGCCGTGGCCTGGGCAAGCTCCTGCACTAATCAGACCCCCTGGCTGGCTGTGAACACCTCTGATCACCCATGCACCTCTCTGCTGAGAACCAGGGCTGCCCTGGACACTTGGGGCCCCCGTGTCTGCAGGGCCCCAGAGTAGCACAATGGAGAAGGGTCAAAAGTGGGATTGTTCTCCCGGCGGATGGGAGGGAGCCCCAGGTCATGCTGGGTGGGCCCTCGCCCAGGGCTGTGTGACTCTCAGTATCGGTGGAGTGTGGAGCTGGGCATGTCTTTGGCAGCTCTCCCCAGCACCGGATAATAGAAACTCAAAGAACTGGGTTTAGCTTAAGCTTGGTTAAGGGAATCTCAGTGTTGTGAAGAAAGGCCCTGACTGGCAGGTGGAAAGGCCTTGAAAACCAGCAGGAATGGAGGGGGCTTCCACGAATCACTAAGGTGATAAGGAGAAGTTTCTAAAAACAAAGCCTCTGAGCAATAGGGGTGACTGCAGATGGTTAAAAATATGACAAAAAGAATCAGTCTAAAAATGAGCCAACACGGCCCTTCCCCAGTGTTAACGCCTGAGTGAGCCCAGGCGCAATGGAAAAACACCGCAAATGGGCACCAAGGAGGGGAGGCAAGGCAAGGGCTCAGGGAGAAAGGAGAGTGTAAATCTCGTCTGGACTGAGACTGGAACTTGGGGTGACCTGTCTCCAGTGGGTTCTGGCTGACTCAGTAATTGGCAGTGACATCAGTGGTGGGTGACCTGGCCACGCTGGAGCCGACCAGCCTGAGTCTGAGTGCCCCGGGTTTAGCCCCTTTGTGGGTGTCTTGCTCAAATGCTCAGGAATGTTTTGTTCTGTAGGGGATGTAGGAAATTGCTTACTGAGTTTGGCTTTTCAGGCATGTTCAGAGCAATTGTATAAATACCAAGAGGTCCTTGGATTTAATAAAGGAATGTATAGTTCAGTTTGTGTTTCGTGGTTTCCCATATTGATAATTCCAGCACCCAGCCAATGGTGGATTAGCCACTGGGCCAATGGGACCTATGCCCAGGGGCCCTGGCCAATTGGGTGGCCCCCCCAAAATGGGCCCCCCGTACCCCACTCCACCCAGCGTTCCTGCCGGGGAGTGGGGTCAAGGCACGTGGGCTTGTCCCACTCCCCGGAAGGAGTGCCGGGTGGGCAGAGCAGGGTAAGCCCCCGCATCCTGACCCCACTGCCCTGCAGGAGTGCGAGGCATGGGGGCGGGGCAAGCCCCCGTGCCCCAACCCTATTTCCCCAGCAGGAGCACAGGAGGAGCAAGGGGACTGCAGGCGGAAGGGGTTGGGGAGGGGCCCTCACTTTCTCTGTCCCAGAGCCCCACAAAGCCCTAATCCGCCCCTGCACCCAGCACACTTAGAACTGTCATCCCCACGACGTGCCAGGCCACCTCCCCTGCCCTACGCAGAGATGATTCAACCAGCACACAAGAATTGTGCAAGAAGCAGCTCAGCACGGTTCTGTGTTGCATAAGGAGGTTCTCCCTGGACACTTTTGCAGGCCGGAGCCCGGGGCTGGGCAGCACAGGCCTTGGGAAATGCCACATGCTCCACCCTCCGCAGGACCCACTGGATTGGCCTTAGAGCTGCCCTCAGGGGAGCAGGGCTGGTCCTCTGCATGCTGCTGCCTCCTCAGCCCCCTCTCTCCCCCACCCAAAACTGGGCACTGAGAGTCTTCAGGCACTAAGGAGTCAACTGGAGCGGAGTCAGCCCCTTTCTTCCAATCCTGGAGGAGCAGGAGTCTCACTTCACTCAGCCCTTCACATTCAAACTAATCCCTGCAGCAAGTCCAAGCAGGCAGTGGCTTGGCTCCATTTTCCCTATCAGAGACAGACACTCCCTCTTAGGAAAGCGCTGGGCCCCCAGGTAACCACTGGCCCTGGTGCCTGCCTGGAACAGGCGTGGTGGGGCACCAGGGAGCTGGACACCCAGGCAGACCGGTCCCGCGGGGGCTTGCTCGGAAAGCAGAAGACACAAGGGTCCCAGTAGACACAGGCTGCACCCACCCGCGCTCCCTGCTCCATGAGCCACCACTGCCAGTGCAGGAGGCTGGGCACAAAACTCACCATGGCTCTCCCTGCTCTGTGCACTCTGCGCAGAGAGCTCAGTCCTGCTCCGGGGGTGATTTCTGGAGCACCTGGCTCCCGTGGGTGGCTCCCGTGGGGCCCTCCCTGCCTTTGGCCCCACAGCCAGACCAGACCAGACCCCTCCCCGAAGAGCAGTGCCTGCAGGGACAGAGGCACACTGCACCAAAGCCCTGCCTGCAGGGTCAGGGAAACTCAGGAACCTCCTGGCTTTGTCTCTCTGCTCTGGTCTGGTGGTCCCAGGCAGCGCTGGCTGGAGAAACCGGACCCTGGAGCTCTCCCTGCAAGTGTCTCCTTCTCACTGACAAGAGTCCCTGGGTGTGTCCCGTTGGCTCCCTTCCCTGCCCATATCTCCCTTCTCACAAGGTTGGTGCTCGCCTGCTGCCTGTGGGGCAGACACACTCTGGGCTGGGGGCAGCTGAGCCTGCCAGGGTCTGTGTGCACCGATACGGGCGGGAGGAGGGCAGCCCCAACTCCACTCTCAGGGCTCTGCCCAGCTCTCTTTGCTGTTCCAAAGTCCATGCACACCTCCCGCCCCACCCCATAGCTTCTTCCTAAGTCACCCCAGGGCTGAGTGAGCCCTGTCTACCGGGCTGCTCGTGGCACCCAGCCCCGCGCGCTCGGGGTGGAGCTGGGGCACGCTGGCAGTGGGTGCTACCGCCCCGGGCTGGAGGCATTTCAAGGAGCCTAGCCTCAGACCAGCTGTTTCTGCAGAGCCCATGTCAGCTGCAAATCTCCCTTCTCAGCTTCACTCACCTGCCCGCTGCAGCGTCCCTTGGGGGCAGCCCTGGGTGGGGAGCCCGCTGCTCTGCAAGGGGCGAAGCTCAGTGAGAACCATCAGGCTGGACAGGAGCCAGCCCACATTCCTCCCCTTACCTGGAACGCAGAGGATGCTGGGAGTTGTAGTCTTCTGCCTGTGGTGTCCACCTGGAGGACAAAGTATGATTTTAGTCTTAGCTCCGCATGCAGCAAAGGACTCGGCAGTTCCCTGGTGTGTTCCAGGCCTGCCTCGCCCAGCCTCAGCGGGGGCCAGAGCCCAGCGGTCCCAGGGATTTCTCAGATTCGGGCAGGCAAGCTGCAGTGTAGCCATCAAAATGGGGGTCAGGATGAAGGCTCAAAATGGAGGCTGGCCATGGGCCCTGGCTGTCCGGGGGCAGGACTCTCCCCTTGGGGCCTCTGGTGCCCCTTGTGTGGTTCCCCTGGAGGGACACTCACTGAAAGTCGGCTCAGCTGGGAGAGCCCCATCCCAGGATCCCTCTCCCCAAAGACACAGCATGGGCCCTGGGAGCGAGCGCTGCTTCCCCCGGCAGGCCCCCACTCTCTGGAGCTTTCCCACCCGCCCCGTGCTGAATCCATGATCAGCTGCACATGGCCACTGCTGGCGGGGAGATGTGTGGCCAGCACGTCTCTCCTTTGCCTTCCCTCCATTCTGCCAGGTCAGTGCCTGTCCATGGTGTGCCACAGGTATGGGCGAGCTCAGCACCTCTTCCCCCCAGCAGCCACGGGCAAGAGCCTGTTCTCCCATGCGCCTGCCTGAGCTCAGAGCCCAGCCCCAGTGCACTGTGCATGCTTCCTGCTCAGAGCACAGCATTTCCCAGGCATCATGAGAACCCGTTTCCTGCTCGTCACTCACGTTAGCACACTGGGAGCATTCCCAGAAGGTCTCATCCGTTGGGGACTCTGGAGCCAGCTGTTTTCCAGGACCACATGCACGAGTTGGTGGGGACAGGCTGCATCCTGCATGTCACACGCAGGAGCTCAGGGATAGAGTCCTCCTGCCCCCTCCAGCTGATGCCACTCGTCCCTCCCCCTCAGCAGACTGCACAAGCCCCTACGGCTCTGCCCTCAGCACCACAAGGCCTTGGCTGCAGTTTGGTTTAATGCATCACCCTGGTATCTTGCCTTGCAGGCAGCAAAGGAAACCGTGGGGGCCACAGTTCCTGTCACATGGCCCTGAGGCGCTATCAGTAACTCATCAGCCCAGCTGAGGGCTGTTATCACAGCACAAGTAAGTGCAGGACCCGGGCAAGGGGCCAGGGCTGGGGCTTGTGGTTCGGGCACCTCCCTTGTCCCTGGAGGAACCCCAGAGCTGGCTGAGAGGGATCAGTGCCAGGGCGTGGGCAGAGCGAGCAGTGAGTCACTTTCTCTTTCGGAAGGAGAGCAGCGGGCGACCGTCCTAGCGGCCGCAGTGACGTGTCTGGACGGGCTGGGACTTGAGCTTGCGGCTCCTCCTCAGCCACGTCCGAAAACAACTGAGGAGAGGAGCCCATGGGGCAGGTGCGGCAACAGCCCGGCTAATTCTGGCTGATTCGGGGGTGGGAGGGGCCCTTGGGGAGGCCCAAGCTGGGGCCCTGACGGGGCCAGGACAGACCGGGCTCTATACAGGAGAAGCGCCTTCTGAACTCAGGGCCTGACTGCAACAGCATCACATGGGCTGGGCAGCGGGGTTTAGCCTCCTGCTGGTCAAATGGGGCTAAAGCTGCACATCTCATCGTCCTGTCCAACCCTGGGCAAGGGGAGCCCTAGGATATGAGAGCCCCCCACCTCCGACCACGGCCTCACCAGCCTGGGACACAGCGGGCACAGGGCCGTGGTAGTGACAGAGCAGGGATGGCTGTGGCTAGAAATGCCTCGTGGGCAGATCTCCCATCAGCCCCCGTGAAACTCCAGTAGGTTTTGCTGCAGGAACTGAATTCCATCTCCTTCCAGCAGGCAGCTGAGAGCATCCCAGGAGGGAGACCTGCCCTGCTGGCGTCCTGGAGGCGAGGCCAGCACAAGTCCCAGCAGTGGTTCTGGGAGGGAGCACAGAACCTGGCAGGGACCTTCTAGCTCGGGAAGTCTCTGGATGAGGTTGAGGGTAGGGTGGCCTTCTCCAGCGCCCAGCCCACGCCTCTGGGGCTGTGCAGGTGGCAGTTCTAGCATGTACCCCACGGGGCCCCACCCCCATCTCCCTTGCGATCAGAGAGTGCTTGGGGCCGTGTGTGTCTCAGACTGTGGGGTGAGCAGGGGAGCTAATCCTGCAGTGTAACCCCAAGACCGCACCCAGCTCTTGGAGGGCTCACATACCCAAGACAGACCCCATCTCTGCTGAGCCTTCCCATCTGCCCTGCTGCTCCTGAGTCCCAGCCAGCTCCAGCTCCAGGAAGGGAACCAAAGTACATCCGAGCCTGTGGCCATTAGCATCCTAGAGGTCAGGGGCTGGGAGTCAGGGTGGTAGGGAGCAAGTCTCCTCTGGGATGGCTGCAGAAATCCCTTCCTGGACAAGGCAGAAATCTGGATTTGTCAAGTTGCTGCCCCAGGCCCCAGACCTTATCTCCTGCATGGTGTGTGACACCACAGTGGCTGCTGAGTAGATCAACTGCAAGGACACATGGCCTGTGGAAGGGGGCTGCGAGCACAGAGGTGAAATTCTGCCTTGGTCGTCCGCGGAGCCCTGGGCAGCTGCCAGGTGTGCCCAGGGGCAGGTCCAGCTTTAGGACGAGCGGTGCCCGATTCGAAAGAGCTGTCGCCGAAATGCCACTGAAGACAGCGGCAGCGATTGAGCTGCCACCGAAGATAGTGGCGGCAATTCGGCGGCAACTCAATTGGTTGCCGCTGTTTCTGGCGGCACGTCGGTGGAGGGTGCAGGGCCCCTCTTCCAGATGCTGCGGGGCCCGATTCCCAGGAATCGGTGGAATCGCCCTAAGGCCAGCCCTGCCAGGGAGGTGGTGCTGGGCCCAGTGCGGCTGGGAGGGCTGTATTCTGTTCTATGCCGCCGGGAGCTCTTTGGTGAGAGGCTGGGGGGGGGGTGGTTGGGAGCCCCATAGGAACAAGCAGTGCTGTTCTTTAGGGAGGCGAAGCAGGTGGGTTTGGCACAGTCTCCCTGCACTCCCTGGGCCCCTCTGCACTGGCTGCTCTTCCTCTCGCATCCCCAGCATCCAGGCAGATTTGGCACCGGGATCCAGCCCTATTTCACCTTCCTGCGGTTCCTGGCCCTGCTACTGACTGTGGGCACCAGGCTGCTGCCAGTCGCTGTCTTCAGGGAAATGGCAGCATCGCCTGGGGGCTGGGATGCAGGTGGGTTGATGCCACAGGATCTCACTGCCTCTCTGCTTCCCCCAGAGCTGCTGTCTGGACTGGGAGGTGCTGCCAGGTCTGGCTTGAGGTGTAACGCTGGGTCTCAGCTCCTTGCTTCAGCTCTGTGCGGTATCCTCAGCTCAGGGGTCCCAGTGGGGTCAGGGACAGCCCTGAGAGTCTCCTCTCAGGATGCTGGGATGTGGGGGTCCCTCACCTCGTTGCTTCTAGAGTCCCCTGCCACTGATGTCCAAATTCCCCAATGCCAGCGGCCGCACTGCATCCCGGGAGAAGATGGCTCCCAGCTAAAAATGAGGGTAGAGTCACTCGCACAGCACGGAGCATAGGCCTCAGGCTGCCCAGGTGCCTTGACCTAAGCCGCAGCCGGCCTGCCGCAGCCAAGCTGGCTTCTCAGGGCTGCTTGCTGAGGGGAGACGGCTGCGTCTCTGTGCAGGCCCAGATGGAGGGAAGGAGTGTAAGTCCCACAGCTGCCTCTGTGCCGACTCTGTGCCCAGTGAACTGCATCCCGACTGCAGGGGTGAAGTGCCCTGCAGGCTGACTGCGGAGCACGCTCCAGCTGGCTGGCTCGCTGGGTGAGAAGGGATGAGGTCCTCGTGCCCCGGAACGTCCTGGATATTGTGGCTCCTTAGGGATCTACTACAGCCCTCTCCTTCCTCTGCTCAACACAATCTTCATCTTCATCACCTTCTACGTCAAAAAGGTGAGCAACAGCCGGGGGACAGAGCCCAGTGCCTGGGAAAGGGGGAGACGGGGGATGGCCCAGCACCGGGGCGTGGGGGTAGTCAGGGAGTGCAGGGCTCCTGTGACCCTCTCTCCCCCCAGTACACTCTGTACAGAGATTGCAGACTCCGCCCGAGACTCTCTCATGCATCCAGTTCCACTGACTCTTCCAGCGGATGCTGCTGTTGGGCCTGATCATGGTGTCGGCTTCCTTGGGCTACGTCATCACAAGGTGAGCGGGGGCAGCCCCAGGCAGCTCCTGGGCAAGGCACTGCTCGGGGGACATCAGTGGGGAGCAGGCAGTGCCCACCCCTTGCCCATCACCACCCCTGCAGCTCTATTCTCAGACACCACTGACGGTCCCTTCCTCCAGGGCCTGCAGCCTCTTTGCCAACTACACAGCTGCCTGGCAGGTGGTGGCAGAGGCTGTGTCAACCCTCCTGCCCCCCTCAGCCCAGCTCGGCCTACAATACGCCATGTCCGATGCCTTCTGCTTCCCACTTCTCCTCAGGCTCAGGTACAGGCCCAGTTTGGGGCCATGAGGACCCGGGCTACAGGATCGGGTTGAGGTCAGGGCCTGGGTTGGAGGTGACATGGACCAAGTTAAGTCTAGAGGGTCAAGGGCAGGAATAGCATCCGCAGCAGGGTCTTGCTGTAGGATCGGGTTGCAGTCAAGGTCGATGAGCCGCACCAGTTTGGAGCCCAGGAGCCCGCTGAAGTAGGGTTCATGGAACAGAAGCAGGGCGTTGGGAGCGGAGCCGGGAGCAAGGCCACGTGTCGGGAGTGTGCAGCAGGGTATGTTAGCAGCAGCAAGTGGCAATCTAGTTGCACAGCCAGGTGTTTCCTCTAGGCCTCAAATCGCAGGCCTGGGCCAGTCAAGGCACATGCTAGGCTCTGTCAGCCATGGCCTCTGTGGGCAGGACATCCAGTGGTGCTCAGCCCCATGACAGTGACAGCCCATGCTCGCTGCTCGCTGGCGTGGATGCAGCAGTCGCTCAGGGATCAGCAGATCAGGTTCTAGCCCTTCTTGGGCTGGTGGGTGGGGACCCCTCTGGGGACATGTAGGCTCCTGTTGTCCCTCAGCTCTGGAAGCTGCTGTGCTTTCAGTCGTCCAGAAAGGACATCCCTGCCCCAACCCTGATCCCCATCCTGCCCTCTGAACCCCTCGGTCCCAGTGCAGAGCACCCTCCTACACCCCAAACTCCTCATCCCCAGCCCCACCCCAGAGCCTGCACCCCTAGATGGAGCATTCATGGCCCGCTATACAATTTCTATTCTCAGATGTGGCCCTCATGCCAAAAAGTTTGCCCACCCCTGACCTAGCCCCCAGGAATTTAACTCATTATTTTTTGAACCCAGTTACACTTTTGGCCTTCACAGCATCCTCTGGCAACAGTTTCTCCAGGTTGACTGCCTTGTATGGAGTACTTCATAAAACCTGCTGCCTATTAATTGGGTGACGCCTGGTTCTTGTGTTATGTGAAGGGATAAATAACAGGCCCTTACTCGCTTTCTCCTCACCACTCATGACTGTACAGACTCTATCGTATCCCCCTTGGTCGTCTTTTCAAGACTGGGACTGTACAGTTTAGTTACTCTTGCCTCACATGGCAGCTGTTCCACACCCCTCATCACACCTCTTCCAATTCCAGTGTATCTGTTTTGAGATGGGGTGATCAGAACTATATGCAGTATTCAAGAGGTGAGTGTACCAGGGATTTATATAGTGGGATTATGATGTTTTCAGATATATTACCTGTCCCTTTTCTAATGAGTCCCAACATTCTGTTACCCTTTTTTTTACTGCCGCTGCACATTGAGTGGATGTTTGCAAGAGAATACCCACGATGACGCCAAGTTCGTTCTTGAGTGGTAACAGCTAATATTGTCCCCATCGTTTTGTATGCATAGTTGGAATTATGTTTTCCAATGCTCATTACTTTACATTTATCAACATTGAATTTCGTCTGCCAAGTTGTTACCCAGTCACCCACTTATGTGAGATCCCTTGGTAACTCTTCACAGTCTGCTTTGGACTTAACTAGCTTGTGTAATTTTGTCTCATCGCCAAACTTTGCCACCTCACTGTTTACCCATTTTTTAGATTATTTATGAATAAATTAACAACACTGGTCCCAATGCGGATCCTTGGGAGATTCCACTATTCACCTCTCTCCTCTGTGAAAATTGCCCATTTATTCCTACTCTTTGTTTCCTAGCTTTTACCTAGTTACTGCGCCCTGAGAGGCCCTTCCCTCTTATCCCATGGCAGCTCACTTTGCTTAAGCGCCTTCACTGAGGGACCCTGTCAAAGGCTCCCGAAGTCCAAGGACCCCATATCCACTGGATCATCCGTGTTCCCCTTTGCTGACAGACTGGGGAGGCCGATTTCTCTTTACAAGAGCCGTGTTGACTCTTCCCCGTCTTGCCCTGGTCAGCCGTGTGCCGGGTGAGGCTGTGTGCGGAGGGTTCCGGGGAAGGCACAGGGCTGGGCTGGCCACGGGAACAGCAGCTCCCTCCCTCCTGCTCTGGAAAAAGAAAAACAGTGACGCTCCTGACAGAGTATCCTGCCCCCACCGCGGCTCCTGCGCCGGCCTGGGGCTGAAACCCCCCGGGCCCAGAGCCCTGTTTCCAGCCCGCCCCCGGCCTGTCTGCGCTGCCTGCACCGGCAGCACGAAGCGCCGCGGGCTCCCTGCAGGGAGCGTTTGAGCGGCCAGGCCGCAGGGCACGGGCGGACCCGGGGGACCTGACCCGCCCCGCCCCGGAGAGGAGCCGGGCCGGGCCCCTCCCTCGGGGCGGGGCCGGGGGACGCGGAGGCTCAAGCCGGGCGGGGCCAGGCCGGGCGGGCAGCATGGAGAGCGGCGGCGCCTACGGAGCGGCCAAGGCCGGAGGCACCTTCGACCTGTTGCGCTTCCTGCAGCGGCCGCAGGTCCTGGTGCGGCTGCTGAGCGCGGTGAGCGGGGCCGGGGGTCGGCGCAGGGGAGGGGCCGGTCCCGCCCCGCCCGTGTCCCCCGGGCCCTGGCGGGGCGAGGCCGGGCGCGGGCCTGGGGGCTGCAAACCCCACTGGCGTCGGAGCTTCCTGGTGCTGCGCGTCCGGCCGCGCCGGGGCCGGGGCCGGGGCCGGGGCCGGCACCCGCTGGGGGGCCAGGCCCCTCGGGGCCTCCTGGAGCGCGGCCCAGGCTGCGGAGGAGGCGCACGGTGCCCGGCTGGCCCGGGCCCGGCTTGGGCGGAGGGACCCGCGGCGGCTCCGCAGGCGCCGGTCATGAGGCAGCAGCTGACCGGGCTGGCGGGACGCACGTGAGCGCGCCAGGCGGGTTTGCTGGGTGCTCTGCCCCTCCCCAGCCCTGTGCCCGGGTCACCCGTGGTGAGGCGGGTCCTGCGCACTCCTGGGCTTGGCCCCGATTTGTGCTGGCTGCAGTGGGGCGCAGGGCCCAGGTATCGCCCAGCCCAGCCCCCTGCTCCCGTCACTCCCATGTAAACCGCCCCGGCCCCATTCCAGCGCACTGCTCTTGTCTGCTGCCTGTGCATCCCCTCCCCCAAGAGGAGGGTGGGTGGATAGGGGCCCCATCTGCATTGAGTGAACTCCCTCCTGCTTTGGACGGGTGCAAGCTGGTGGTTCAGGGTCCCCCCTCCACCCGTCTGCCCTGTGGTTCCTGAACACTGCTCAAGCTGATGCCAGTGCTCCCTCCCCAGGTGTTCTCCCTCATCGTGTTCTCCTGCATCATCGGTGAGGGGTACACCAACTCCCATGACACCGATCAGCTCCACTGCGTCTTCCACCGGAATGAGGATGCCTGCCGTTACGGCATCGGCATCGGCGTCCTCGGCTTCCTGGCCTGTCTCGCCTTCTTCACGATCGATATCTACTTCCCCCAGATCAGCAATGCCACTGACCGTAAATACTTGGTCATGGCAGACTTGGGCTTTTCAGGTAACAGCGGCCAAGGGGGTGGGTCTGGCTCTGGTTGGCTAATTCTAAGCGCCCCCCCCGCCCCCCAAGAAGGGACCGTTACAATCCCCTAGACTGACCTCGGGTATAACACAGGCCAGAGAACTGCCCCAGACTAATGCCTAGAGCAAAGCAGAGCAGTTGGAAACACATCCAGCGTTGGCGCCTTCTCTAATGATCAGACAATGGCTGCCCTTGTCCAGCTCCTTGGAAGATCATTTCTTTTCAGTGGACTATGCTGTGCCTGACCAGAAGGGGATGCTCTGCTCTCCTGGCACTGTGCCCACCATGCACTGCTGAATGTGGGCACTGCTCCTGGCTGGGAGAAAGTGCCTCGCAGACGTGCACCCAGCTGTGGGATCCTTTTCTGCCAGCTTGCCAAAGCATTGGGGTTATGGGGCTCTACACCAAGCCCCCCAGGGGCATCACACAGCAGTGCTGGGGGACAGTGGAGTCAGTCAGTGACCCTGGCACTAAGAGAGTGGAGGCCCTTAGCCAACATGTCTGCTGAACAGGCTTCGTTTGGCCCAGCCCTCCCTGCCAGCAGTTGGGTGACATGAAGTCATCAGTGTGGGGCAGGGGATGGGATGACACCCCAGCAAGGCAGCGGGACCCACTGATCGCTCTCTCTCCTCCCACAGCACTCTGGACTTTCCTGTGGTTCATTGGCTTTTGCTTCTTGACCAACCAGTGGGCTATGACGCTGCCGAGCGAGGTGCATGTGGGGGCGGACTCAGCCCGAGCTGCCATTGCCTTCAGTTTCTTCTCCATCTTCTCCTGGGTGAGTGGGGTGTTCCCAGCCAGCAGATCTCTTCAGGGTTTATCTCTCTTGGGGTGGGGGCTTTGAGAGAATCAGGGGCCTGAGCCACATCAGCCTGGAATGGGCAGCATCACTGTGGCCTCCTGCTGCCACTGCATCCTAGTGTCTGGAGCTGCCCAGGAGCAAGAGACGCTGTTGGCCTCCTGAGGGGACTGGCTTTGCTGACTGCTGCTGTCTCTCTTTCTAGGGGTTCCTGATCACCTTTGCTCTCCAGAGGTACAGAATGGGAGTGGAGGACTTTACTAACAGCTACACTGACCCCACCCCTGACCCTTCGACCCCCTACTCAATTTACCCCAACGTCACTCATGACAACTACCAGCAGCCGCCCTTCGCCCAGACTGGAGAGACCTCGGAGGGCTACCAGCCCCCGCCGGCGTACTGAGCCCTGTGCCAGTGGCCAGCAGGGATAACTGCACACGTGCAATTCTTCTGTGGGGTAGGGGCTGTATCTTGACTGGGGGTGGGGGTAGGGGATTGGTGGCTGCTTAGTGTGCGAGGGGCAGCAGGGTTTTGGAGTTAGCATGCCAAGGGAGAGGGAGGCAGCTCCCTGGTTCCTGGCAGAGCCCAGGGACTAAATGCAGGGAGGAGGCTGCATGCCCCCAGAGCTGCTTGCTGACTCTGCCTTCCTGAACATCAAGTACTTGCTGACTGGGGGGGGTTCACCCTGGCCCCTCCCCAGCTGTGACAATGGAGTGTGGGCAGTTAGATTCTTTCCTTCACAACAGCAAGGAATGACTATTTCCTCTCTTGTGATTGAGACAGCATGGTGAGTTTTAAACACCCCCGAACCCTGCCCATGGCTACATCAGTGTAACTCTACCCCTGGTGCCTTTACTAACCCTGCTGGCTCAGATTCCCTGAAGTGCCACCTCACTTTTGTATCAGGTATCTTAATCCCCAGCTGCCACCTTGCTCAGTAGGGCAGTGGGGTTCAGTTCCTGGGCCAGCAGTTGCTTGTGACTGCACCTGCAGTTCTGCTTCTGTGCTGGGTAATGGGGCATGGAAGGGGTTCCTGTGCTGCCTTCCATTTGTGCTGCTGGGGGAGCTTGGTGCCAAAGTGCAGGACTAAACTTTTTGTAAACTGACTTGTATATGAAGCTTGAGAGTTCCCCTGCTAAGTTAGGGGCTGTGCCTTACCCCTCCCCCAGCAAGCTAAAGGGGATTCTGTTAAGAGTTGGGGAGGGTCTGATCTTTGGGTACCATCTGCAATGATGAGATGGCCCAGATCAGGAGGTTGGTCAGCTCTTGAACTGCTGCTGAAACAGCTTCCTAGAATGACTTTGCTGTAGGGCCTGAGCAAGGAGGGGGAAGCTGAGCAGCCCTGTTCTATTTACCCAGTACAACACCTTTCTGCTCACCCCAGGCTGGTCTGGCAGAAGCTACTCTGGTCAGAGCACAGCCTGGTGGTGTCTGCTCAAAACCATCTGGCAGCTAGCTCTCCAAGGGAGGGCCAGGCTTGAGCCTGCTCCTGCCACTGAAGCAGCAGTGCAGGGATTGGGGGGATGGAGCTGTTCTTCCTTGTGTACACACCAGCAAAGCAAGACAGGGTGTGTAAATAGTCTCAGGTTGTTGCTTCCCAAGTGCACCTGTTCTGGGAAGGTGTTTCTGATAGCCACACTGGGTAGGTGAGTTGCAGCCTCAGCTGCTAGCCCACAACTGAATGTTTTAAATGCCCATTTATCACTGTGGGAAGATGGAATAAAGTCTTTCACTGATGGCTGCTGACTTTCTGGGGCCAGGGAGCGCTAAGTGTGTGAGGGGGGGGGCACACTTGCACACATGCAAGGGGGGCTTTCCTGCTGCTGGGGAGAGGCCTTGCCTCACCTTTTGCCCATCCAGGATGTTTCAGCCTAAGAAGGGGGTGGGTTTCCTGCCCCCAGGGAGGGATAGGAAATGCAGCTCCCCACATGCTCTGCCTAGAGCAAGTCACTGTCCTGAAAAGCCAAGAAATGCATAATCATTGCACAGGCCTATTTTTAGCACAGCTCAAGTGTGCCCCCCCCTGCACCCGCAGGGGTTAGGGAATTTGAGAGTGGTTACACAAGCAGGCAGTTCCCATAAAGAAGCCACCTGACAGAGCTTCTAGCACACACCCTGTCAACAGAGCATGAGTACAGCTGCCCCCAGAAGCCTGAGAAGAGGCCTCAGCCAGAGCAGTGTGAATGTGGCATTAATACACATTACATGGAGTGTCATTAAATTATTTAATTTAAAACTCACCCCTGCACTTACAGACCCCACTGAACCATTAGGCAGCTGCCCACACCAAGGGATGAGCCCCCCCTCCAAGGGTAATGGTGCAGCCTTAAGCACATTAAACTCTCTTCCCCCCCCCCCCCCTTTAGTAAGCAGCTCTAGAACCAAGCAGGAATTCTTCAGTCACAGCTTGTAGAGTCTCCCCCCAAAGCAGCAATGGAGGTATTTAAAATTAGCAGCAGCCATACTACGCCTGGCAGGTGAGCTTCATAAAGATGGTCAAACTTGCTGCTTCCAGGCCCTGTTTGGGTTAGGATAAATGCAGCTGCTGTAAGGGGTGAGGGAAATGGGCTGAAGAGAACTTCTTGGGGCCGGGCCAGTGGTTAACAGAGGGCCTTGTGTCACACAGCAGCAAGCCTGGGCTGGAGGAAAGGAGGTTAGAGCAGCTAGCGCATTCTCCAGAGAAGGGAAGGGAAGGGCTGGCCTAGCAATTATCAAAATGCTACATCTGCCTTAGGGAAAGGGCTTTGGCCCACAAGCTGTTATGGCAGCAAGGAAGCAGCAGGGAATGATCCCAAGCTTTAGAGAGAAAGGGGAAGAGAAGATTTGCTAAGGACACAGGAGGAAATTTAAGTCAAAGTGGAGATCATCTGCCTGTTACCTTCAAGAGACCCTCATTTAAACATCTGGTTCTAGGGACAGCACAGAGACATCCCTCTGGAAGATTAAAAATAGTGCTCAGCAGAGGCAGCTTTCAGATTTACTACACAATAAGGGGTGGGGCACTCACCAGCAATGCTACTCAAAGCCCCTCCCTGCACTAATCTTTACTCCCTCTAGTAGAGAGACAGAGCACATCCTTTCCATCAGGACACAGGGCTTTTAGAGCCCCGTCTACAAACTCTTCTTAGGCAAGTAAGCAGCTGTGCACAGTGGTATTAGCAGAACTAGGCTCCACTGAAGCAGATGCTGCCCTTTAACATCAGCCCCAGCTCCACCTCACCTCAGGAGAGCACTGTTTTCAGTTAGTCTGGGTTAAGAGCTTGGACACCATGGCTGGAGGGGTGACTATTCTCCACTCTCATTAGGGGGATGCAGGGAGGAGCAGGGCTTCAGCTCCTTGAGTTAGTACAGCTGAAACTAAAAACAGAACCCCCACCTAACCCTAAAAATAAACACATCAAGGCCACCTCCACTGCTGGTAACAGTAAAAACCCTTGGAATGGAACAGCCCTGATTGAGAGCAACTTAGTCACTTAGCAAGTATAATTGGACAGCCACTGAAGTGCAACAGGGGAGGGAGAACTAATTACAGCTGCCTGCCAGAGAGGGGATGGAGGCAGCCGCACATAAGCATTGTTAGAGGGGAAACTGATGTTTGGGAGGGAAGATAATGGCTGGGGTGTCGTGATAGCAGAAGACACTAATAGGGATGGGAGGACTGAGGCCGTTTACCTTAGAATGGAGTAAGAGGCAATATAATGAAAGGGCTAAAGCAATGAGGTCCTCCTGCCCCAGTGTCACCTAGGGACAGGGCATCCCCAGGCAGCAAGTCAGACCCATGAGCTCGTTAGGAACAGGCAAGGTCCTTAAGAACACAAGCAAAACCCAGCAACAGTGTCAGGGAGGGAGGTCAAAAGTGCTCGAGAGGTAACCAGGAGTTGGGAGGAATTCGTTACTCAGAAGCCTGGACAGATGGGTGTATTGGGAAGTCCCACACTCAGGGACAAGGGTCTGTTGCAGTGTGGCTGCTTCCGTAAGTGCCTCCCATTTCTTGCCCACATCCCATGGCAGAGGACTTTCCCCTTGGTTGCTTGCCTGACTCCTGTTTGTCATTGTTCTCCTCTTTTGTCCCTTCTATGTGGAGGCTTGCCTGGTTCTTTGTAGCTCAGCACACACAAGCAGCAGTTAGGTTTGGCAGGTAGCATTGGGAGGCCATGAGACAGCCCCAGGCTGAACAGAGGGGAAAGCCAGCTTTAAAGAAGCCCCAAAGTTGTAGTCTCTAGCCTCCCCTGCTCAGTTTGCTGGGCTCCACTGCATCTGTCGCGAAGCCAGGACCTTTTGGGAGGCTATGGCATCCACCTGTTTGGCCCCCACAGGCAGGTTCTCTTTGTTTTCTGGCCCAGCCTGCTGAGGTCGCTTCCTGAAGTAGCAGACACGGCAGACTGAATGATACTTGTCTGACCCTCCAATGACTTCAACCTGGCAAGAGAGAGTAGGTTAGAAGAGAATGCTCCTTCCTCCTGTATGAGCACACCATGGGCAGGGCAGGTCACCTCACAGGTGCCTTCGAGGCCCTGTTAGAGTGGTCTTTGTTCCCTAGAATCTTACCTCCCTCTCAGTGCCCAGCCTCTTAGTGTATGAAGCCTCCCGGTAACACTCCATGCATACAGCATTCAGCTTCACTACACTCTCTGCCAAGGGGACCAGGTTCAGGATGCTCCCAAATGCCTGCAGCAAAGAGACAGGCTATTTGGTATAGAGATAAGAACTCAGAAGGATCCAGTTACCCATTGCTGAAAGAGAAATTACCTTCCTTTGGAAGGTCCCATCGAGGGCAGCAACGATTACCGTCTTCCCTGCATTGGCCATCGCCTCGCAGAACTCCACAATGTCTGGGAACTAGACAGGCATAAAAAGGACAGCTTCAGTGAGGAGAGTGCAGAGGAAGGAGCATGGGCAGCTTCAAATGCTGCAGATAACCTTGAATTCAGAAATGTCCCCACAACAGCAGGACAGGACAGGGCATTGGCTAGGAAGCTACAGCAACATTACCTGAGCAAAGGGGGCAAGGGGAGTCTTCACAGTTCAGACTAAACGTGGTAGGTTTAGCTGCCCACAGGACCCGTACCAAGGCCACAAGGAGGGATGATGGCACTAGACCACACAAATGTGGCTGGACAAGAACTCTGCACAAGACCATTTTACCGATTAACACAGCGGGTCTAAGATTCTTCTCTGCACTTCCCATCTTACATGACATGGGGCCCCTTCTAGGCAAATTGCTGGTTATTGGACAGGAGACAGCAGCAGACAAGCATTGAGAACTTACAAACTGGCCTTCGTCAATACCAATCACAGCTGAACCAAGCGCCTCCTGCTGCACATCTTTGAGATAACAGGCTGAAAGAGCCTCCATGGTATTCCTGCAAGGAAGGGTCAGCACACAGAGTGATTGGTCAACCCTACAGGAGGGTGCTATTAAAAACAAGGGCTCAAGCACAGGTAACAGCTGTTTTGAGACAGGCTAAAAGCTGTGCCACTTACAGACGGTGCAGTTGCCAACCAGCTAGCTGTACGGAAAGACGTCCTATACTACAGCTAAACAGCAGCAAGCTGAAAGCAGCATTCTGTGGAGGGGCACAGGGCTGCAGAGTCATGCCTAAACACCCCATTGAAGGCAGGGCCAATGGCCTGTACAGAACAAAGGAGACAACTTCAAGCTTGTAAGCCAAGTTCTCTATAGTTTCCCTTATTAGAAGCAAACAGTCAAGCTGCAGCAGTCAGATGATTATCCTCCCTGCTAATGGGGGGGATATCCATGGCAGCAGCTCACCTGTCATGCGTGGAGACCCCATTGGTGCAGTAACGAGTGTCCTTGGCATACTTTATCACCAGGCATTTGTACTGTGCAATCTGGAATCTGCGGACCCGGCGCATGAGTTCTGTGCTACAAAAGAGTGTCACAATGAACCACATCACGCACAGGGGCTAGTACATGGGGGGAATGGACATTAGCCCAAGGATCTTCCCACAGTCCCTTAGTGGCAGCACAGGAGACCGCGAGGTCTAGCCCACCGAACACATACTGGGAGCCAAGGAGACAACAGTGGCCTCACCGGGAGGAGCCCTTAGGTCCATGATGCTGTCAGCCTATCTGGGGGGTAACACACCAGCAGTAAGGGGGCTGGGCTCCTACTCACCAACACCCCACAAACCAGTAGCAGCAGCTTGTGCCCGAGGGGAGCCCCCGGCTGAGCCCCAGCAGAGGCTGGGTAGGCAGCTCAGTGCCAGAGGTTTAAAGGCCCGTCTGGCCGGGCTGCAGGGTGCCCCGGGGCCCGCCCCATGGCCGGACCGGCGGGGTGGCTCGGTAGCTGCGCCCCGAGAGCGGGGCAGGGGCAGCAGTCAGGGCCCAAGCGCTGTAGGCCCAGCAGCAGACCCCCCCCCACCTGACGGGGACCGCTCCGGCCGCACGCGGGTCCCTGGTGCGAGGGGACCCCCAGCCCCCAAACCCCGGCGAGAGCCCCCCCAGCCCCGGTACCTTTTCCCGGAGAACATGGGCCCGAAAATCACCTGCGGAGACAGGAAACACGGGGTGAGACCCGGGCAGGGGCACCCGCAGCGCGCCCCCGCCCCGGCGCCCGAGCGCCCACCTGGATCTGGCCGCGCGCCTTGGCGGGCGAGCCGGGCTGCACCCCGGGCACGTTCAGGCAGCTCATCCCGCCGGTCCTGAATGAATGAAGCCGCGCGCGCGCTCCGCTCGCTTAAACCCCGCCGGCACCGACCAATCAGGAGAGGCCACGCCCCTCCCGCTCCCTTCGGCGACCAATCAGAACCAGGGCGGGAAATTTCACCCAAGCACCTAGAGGCGGCCTGTCCCGGTGCATGATGGGAAAGGGATTGGTTCCCCCCAACACCCCCCCTCTCGGAGTAGTTCTCAGCGTCCCCCGACGGTGGGTGGTGCCCCCCCCCAGGATCCCGGCCTCGGCCCCCCCCCAGGATCCCGGCCCCTCCAGGATCCCGGCCTCGACTCGCCTCCCGGTTCCCGGCCTCGACCCCCCCCCCCCAGGATCCCGGCCTCGACCCCCCCCCCCCCAGGATCCCGGCCTCGGTCCCCCCCGGCCCCTCCAGGATCCCGGCCTCGACTCGCCTCCCGGTTCCCGGCCTCGACCCCCCCCCCAGGATCCCGGCCTCGGCCCCCCCCGGCCCCTCCAGGATCCCGGCCTCGACTCGCCTCCCGGTTCCCGGCCTCGACCCCCCCCCAGGATCCCGGCCTCGGTCCCCCCCGGCCCCCCCAGGATCCCGGCCTCGGTCCCCCCCAGGATCCCGGCCCCCCCAGGATCCCGGCCTCGGTCCCCCCCAGGATCCCGGCCCCCCCAGGATCCCGGCCTCGGTCCCCCCCAGGATCCCGGCCCCCCCAGGATCCCGGCCTCGGACATATACACCCCGGGTTCCCCCCGGATCCCAGGTCCGAGAGGCTCCGTTCCCAGCGGAGCCTCGCGGTACCTGTGACCGGGGGTGGACGGGAAGGAGCCGGGAAGAGTCCGTGTGTGCCCCGCAGCGAGTCACCGCCAGGCGCAGGAGGGGAGGGGTGCAGGGGTTGGCGGGTAGAAGGAACAAGCTCTTTGTTATCTGGCCGCGTGGCCGCTCTGGGGCAGGGGGTCCCGCCAGCTGTCTGCACTGGGGAGCCGCCCAAAGGGGTCACGGCTGGGCCAGTCCCCCGTGTCCGAGAGCAGGCGCAGGGCCGGGTCCAGGGAACATGGGGGAATAAGCTGCCCACGGGGAATTCCCCTGCTCCGCTGTCTCCGAGCTGGGGACCGGGGAGGAAGGGGGCAGGGCCGCCGCCGCCGCCTGCAGAACTCGTGTTTCGGTGAGTCCCGCAGCACCTTCCTGAGTTTGGTACCGGCTTGGGGGCTCCCACAATCCCTCCGCCCTCCGGAGCAGCCAATGGGGACCAGGCCAGCCCCGGCACCCATTGGTTTGCGCTGGTCACGTGCAGAGAGACAGCACCCGGTGCGGGTCGCAGGCTGAGCCTGGGCATGGGGAGGTGGCAAGACATGACACAGGAGGTGAGGGGAGGGGGCACTACGTGGGGGTGGGGGAGGCTGCAGACTAGAGTATCCGCCAGGAGGAGGGGTAATTCGGAGTGACTTTGTCTTTGGGACTCTCAGGACATGGGGATCAAAGTCCAGGGAGCCTCATTTGGGAACAGTTCCGTTATTATCTTTGGGACTGACACCACTGGTGGTGTGTGACCCTCTCCTCCCAGCTTTGCCAGTGCCCCTCAGTCCCACCCTGCAACTCCCTGGTCCCTGTTATTCCAGCCCTGGGCTCCCCCCCCCTCTCTCCCCTCTTCCCATGTCTCTCAATCCGGACCCACTGTCCCCTGCTATTCCAGCCTGAGATTGTTAATGCTGGGAGCCAGGTACACATTCTGTTTGCCTTTTCTCTGGGTGGATCCTGCTCTGTCCCTCTCTCCAGTCCCAGAAACACCAGCTTTGTAGGACCAGGAACTCATCTGCAGGCAAGAAGATAAAAATCTAGCTGTGCTGGCCCCATTCTGTGTGTCTAGATTTGTGCTGTGTTCCCTGCAGGAGCTAGAGAAGCAGTATGCCCCCAGCCGGTGGTCTCACCGCATGGAGAAGGAGGCTGTGATAGAGGCCCATGTCAGGGAGGTGACTGAAGGTAAAGGGCCAGCCGGTTTTGCCAGGGGATAAGCTTCCCACAGAGCAGAGGGTGGAGAAATGGAGCAGATGTGACACATGCTGTGCAGAGAGAGCATCTCAGCTGCAGAGTAGCGTATAGCACTGCTTAGAGCTGGGGGGTGCTGGCAGGTTACTAGGGGAGCTTCCCGACCCAGACGTGTCCCTGTGCTCTGTCTGCTCTGTTCTATTTGTTTGCTGATGCTTGTGCTTGGATTCTGTGAGACACAAGTCCAAAGAGAGCCCCAACCCCAAAGAGCTGGCAGAGAAGAGAAAGTCCCCCTTGGCGGGACCCACTAGTCACCCAAACAGGGTGATTTGGGGCCTTTGTTTTTGTGACGAACTGGGAATGTTCTTAATGTTTTCTCTGTATGCTGGGGGGGGGGGGGGGCTCAGTTCCTGGCCGACCCTCTGTCGCCTGGCAACTAATGGCCGGGGCTCTTCCACCCCTGCAAGGGGATGCCAAAGGGTGGGGGGAAACAAAGAGGTCAAGTGACCTCCTGGGCAGGGAAAGGGGCTGAGCAGAGGAGGAGGGGCTGGAGGGGGTGTCAGTCTGGAGCTGGCTGGGGACCAGGAGTGAAGTGCAGACGTGAGGGTCTGGCTCACTGCCCCCCAGAATGGATCTGGCCGAAGGGTCCCATTCGCTGTACCTACAAGCTCTGTTTTAGACCGTGTTCCGGTCATCGAATAAACCTCTGTTTTACTGGCTGGCTGAGAGTCTCGTCTGACTGCAAAGTGGGGTGCAGGACCCTGTGGCTCCCCCAGGACCCCTGCCTGCGCGGACTCGCTGTGGGAAGCGCACGGAGGGGCACATGCTGAATGCTCCAAGGAGAGACCCAGGAAGGTGAAGCCATGTGAGCTTCTTGCCCTGCAGACAGTCTGCTCCAAGGGAGAGGAGGCTCCCCAAAGTCCTGACTGGCTTTGTGGGGAGCAGCTCCAGAGCATCGCCCGGGGACTCCGTGACAGTTTGTAAATTACCAACTCCCTTGTGGGCCCCACAGAAGCAGGTGGGGATTTAAGAGGTTTGGACGGCAGGGCGGTGGCTTAGCAAAGGGGGATGCAGTTCCGGAGAGCTGAGAGACAGAGAGTCTGGGAGCCAGGGAGGGGTGAGGGGGCTGCTTGCCTGCTGCACCATGGAGCAGCCAAGGTTTGTGGTTTGTCCTCCGTTTCTCTCACAGGCACCAGGAGGGCCCAGGCCACCATGCAGACCCTGCTGCATGTCCCTTATGGGGGCAGTGATGGGGAGAAACTGGACATTTACTTACCCACAGATCCCTCTGGAGGTAAATGGGGAGAGGCGGGGGCGGGGGATGAAAGCAAGAGGAGCTGGGAGAACAGGGAGTGGGGAAGTGGAGGGAACATGCCTTGCCTGCCAGCTTACCCTTTGTTGTTCCTTGCAGCCTTCCCACTCGTCCTGTACATCCACGGTGGATACTGGCAGTTTTTAAGGTGAGGCAAGTCCTTTTCAGGGAGTTAGTTGTGGGCGGGGGAACCTGTGTGAGGGGCTCAGCCCCAGCACTTCCCCCTCAGAAGTTAAAAGGGTTGAAGCTAGGCCTGTCCTGGGTGCTGCAGGGCCAATGGGCAGATAATCGCTGCCCTTGGGGTGTCTCTGTGGCTGGCCCTGTCTCGGGAGCTGCTCCGCTACATCCCAAGCTGTTGAGCATGTGACTCACCAGTGTTTCTCTTCCCCAGTAAGGAGGTGTCGGGCTTTATAGCGCCCCCTCTGGTGACACAGGGCATTGCGGTGGCAGTGGTTGGCTATGATGTGGCTCCGAAAGGTAAGGGGTTCCAGAAGTGGGACCAGCATCTCCTCTCCTCGGCCCTGTGACCCCTCTCACTTTGTGCTCTCTGCCTAGGCCACTTGGATGTGATGGTGGCGCAGGTCCGGCGCAGCGTGGCCTTCATTGTGCAGCAGTATTCAAAGACCAGGTAGGGCAGCAAATAGCTCCTGGGCACTCATTCCGTGTCCCTGCCAACCTGGCAGGAGGAGGCCACGTCAAGGCAGATCATGCTGAAGGCATTTCACGCAGCATTAGGGAACTGTGGTAGTGAGTACGTGTGGATGGACCCTGAGGAGTAGGAGTCTGGAGACATGCACTACTGTACCCTCCTCTCGGTGGGGTGGGGGACTGGAGCAGATGAGAACTAATCCGGCTCTTCTGACCCCACTGCTAGGAAAGCTGCCACGTTCATACTCTGACTCTGTCAGGCTGTGCAGACTCCTCCGTTCCAAAGGGGAGCCCCACAGCAGGGTGCGCAGACACCGGTCCCCCTACCTCCCCGCTCACAGCTCCTTCTGTCTACCCTCGCCCTGTCTAGCGGCGTTTACCTGTGTGGACACTCAGCAGGGGCTCACCTGGCAGCCATGGTGCTCTCAACTGACTGGGAGGAGTACGGAGTGACACCAGACATAAAAGGTAGCGCCTGGTTTCCCCAGGGACCCTCACCACCCATCCCCTGTGCTCCATGCCCCATAAAGCAGGGTTTGCTCATTTGATTGGCTCACTGAGTCATGATGCATTACACCCCTTTCCACTCCAGCCACGTGGCTCTGTTCTGCTGAGATGTGAGGAGAGCAGAGTGTTTCTGTGTTCCAAAGCAGCATATAATGCAATGGACTCTGCCTGACAGCTTCCTTTGCCCACGTCTGTAGTGTGGTAGCAACGAGCAGCCAGGGCCCCATAGTACCAGGCACTGTACGAACATGTAATCGATCATCTCTGCCCCAAGAATCTTTCTGTTGATTTGTGAGACTGGAGACCCCATGGGGATACAACAAACAGACAGTGGGAGCACCAGGGAACCACATTGTGTCTCTTTCTCCAAGCTCCCAGGTGCCATCTCTCCCTCCAGGCCTGAGCATGCAGTGTCCTCCAGAGCATGCTTACTGGCGTGGCCCTGCTATGGCCTTCAGGGGTAGGTGTCTCACCCTGCCCTGAGCAGTGACCTGGGAAAACTGTGGTGAGGTACAGGATGGAGAGGAAATTTCCCCTACGCTGGGGAATGGGGCAGGCTGCTGTGAGCCGTAGGGTCCCACAAGCCAGGCGAGGCCCTCACACAGATTAGGGTGTTTTTATTTTCCAGGAGCTTTTCTGGTGAGTGGAGTCTATGACCTCGAACCCATCACGCACACCTCCGTGAACAACCTGCTTCATGTGAGCCGGTGAGCGCCCTGCACGCCCTCCAGTGAGACAGCCATGGAACTCACGATCAGAAACACACAGGCAGCTTGCCCCTGCCTGCATGGCCCCTTGTCCCTGTACCCCCTGCCCATGGGCATGCACCATATCATGCATTCCCCTGCTCCAGCCCACACGCACACACTCTGCCAATACAGCCTGCACCCGCCCCCTTCTAACACCTGGGCAGTACACTGCAGTCCGTGGACACAAACCTGGGTACGTGCGCACCCCTTGTATGCAAAGGCTGTGCACACCCTGCTCCTGCCTACACATCCTGGGTGTGCATACTCAGCCCCTCCCCGGGCACACACAGGCAGTACAGGTATGTGGTGTGCAGTGTGAACATGAGGACTGGCTTCCCCTGTGCCCAGAGGAAAGTTCCTCCCCCCCATAGCGGGGTGACAGGCTGTGCTTGCTGCCCCAGCCCTGCTCCTCCCCTGCAGGTCTGACTGCTCTGCAGTGACACTGTCTCTACCCAGGGAGGTTGCCCGGAGGAACAGCCCCGTCCTGTGCGTGACAGCAGCGACGCCTGCCAGGAAGGCCTGTGAGGTGCTGATCGCTGTGGCCCAACACGACTCGCCAGAGTTCCACAGACAATCCCAAGAGTATTTCCAGGTGCTGCTCCCAGCAGCCCCATCGTCTTTACTGTTTCATGGCCGCGGGTGTGTGAGGGGAAGTCAGCGGCAGGACCCCAGCCCAACTCATTAGACTCTTTCCACCCTTGCTTGCAGGGGTCCCAGGATATTAGAGACACAGGGAGTGAGAGAATCTCTTTTATGGGACCAGCTTCTGTTGGTGCAGTAGACCAGACCTGAAGAAGAGCTCTGTGCAGCTCAGATGCTTGTCTCTCCCCAGCAGGAGGTGGTCCCATAAACGATTTTACCTCACCCACCTTGTTTCTCTTCACACCCTTGCTACATGGCACCCAGCTGGAAACCTCTCTGGGGTCTCTTGTCCGTAAGCAGCTGGGGCTTTGTGCCCTGGCTGGTCACTTTCTGCACCCCTAGATTTGCCCTAAAGGTCTGGGCGATGGGGTGGAGATGCGCCGGCTGGCTAGGGCAGGATGGATTTAGCAAGCTACCGTGGACACAAGTAGTTGGACTGGCTCTGCCTGAGCTGGAGTCCTTGGGGTAACCCCTAACTGGCGGCAGGTTCAAGCCAGGGGTTCCCAGATACAGGGAGAAGGCCTCTAGCCAGGGCTGGAGGTAGCCTAGGCAGAGCTGCCTAGGGGCAGCCAGAGCAGGAGAGGATTTGCTCAGCTCAGAGAGCTAGTCTGTGCCCCAGGGGCATTTGCTTTCCACCCCTTCCTTCAGTGGGCAGTGACTGCCTGAAAAAGGTGCACTTTGCAGGCTGCCCCACTTCAGGCCTGGCTTTCCTTCCCGTTTATAAGCTCTGGTGGGGCCAGAGCTTGGATGGGAGACTACAAGAGCTGGACCAGACAGCAAAGAACAAGGAACCAGATCCCGAAGGGTGGTGGGATGCTCTGGGCTGTCATTTGCCTCGTGGGAGAACGGCCCAGAATGACTCTCACGCAGCAGGGGGACCCATTGCTTAGTGCTGCCTGGCCCCACTCAGCCTCCCATCCAAGTGATAACTTAGTGGGGCTCACGGGGGATGGAGGCATAACAGGAGACTCCCACCGCAGTGAGGGATCCAGCACAGAGGAGATCTTCCCAGGGGGATGTGGGGCTAGTTTCTGTGATGGGCCTGTTTGCTCAGGGAGAGGATGCCCCACTCCCTGCTAGGTGGCACTTGCTCCAGGTGGGAGCTCTTGGGGCGGGGCTGCTGCTTCCATCTCCCTCACCCTGTTGCCTGGCTCCTGCATGGAGGAGCAGCCACCTCCTCTCTGAAGTGCCTGGTCTTGTTCTTGACCTCGGTGCTGCTGTCTCTTCCCTCCAGGCCTTGCGCTCAGCTGGCTGGAGCGTCTCTTTGCTGGACATTGCTGACACGGATCACTTTGACGTCATTGAGAAGTTATCCCAGGGGGGCTATATCCTGACTCAGGTAAGGGGGTGGGTGGGCTCCCTGTGGGCACTAGGGCACCAGAGCTCTTGTGGGCTTGGCTCAGGGTTGGAGAGCACCAGCCAAGATCAGCTTGGCCAGGGGGAGGCTGCCTCCTAGAGTTAGTGCCGCCTGGCGATTCCGATACTGGTCTGTGGCTCAGCTGTGTCGGGGCCTGGTGCTGGGGCAGGGCTCTGCTCATTAGCGAAGCTGGCCAGAGTGTGGTCACCACTCGGCAAAGAGCAAGGGATGGATCAGTGTGGGGGGAAGCTGAGCGACTCATTCCTCTGTCCTGCTCACAGACCCCGCGCTGCAGCGAGCAAGGCCCAGCCGCCTGTTGTTTACAGGAGTCTTATTCCTTAACATTTCAGGTGATTTTGAACATGATTTCAAGAGCTTGATTTGAAAGTGATGGGAGCAAAATGGAGGCTGCAAACCACAGTGCCACTGACAGTCAGTCACTGCCTGGTCCCCACGTGACCCTTCCTGTTCCTGGGGCAAGACTAGCATCTCCCTTGTGCAGCCCCGTCAGACGTGCCCCAGCTGCTTGGGACAGACATTTGCCTTTTCGGCCCCTCCCTGTCTATCTAGTTCCAGTTCTGTGCAATCCCTGATGCTGGCTGGAACAGGGAAGGGCCAGCGGGGCCTATTAGAATATTCTCAGTGGTACCAGAGGTTTTTGTGCCAGGGTTGCTGGGCACATCACCCTTGTCACACAGGCTGACACCTGGCTGCAGCGTACTGGCCAGACAGTCCAGTGGGGCTCTCCCTGGCTGTCTGGCTCCACTGTGGGTTTGCCCCCTCACAGTTTCCCTGGAACTGGTTCTTGTGAATATTAAATAAAATCCGAACATAAATAACAGCTGCTGCTTTCCTATAAACCTCTCTCCTGGGGAAATGGCCTTGTCATAAATCCACGAGTGCAGGCAAGACACTATTACTGTATAAATCAACTGCTCCATCTCCAAAACCACAGAGCTCTATCAGCTGAGCTAAAAGATTTCCCATCCTGGCAGAGTAGCAGAACCCTTATGCCGTACTCTGCAGGAGGCCTGGCCCTTAGGAAACTGCCCACAGAGCACCAGGTCAAGCCTCCTCTCTGCTGCTGCAGCACAGCAAAGGGGGCTTAAAGCTGCACTAAAGTGGCCACTGGGGATTTCCTTAGCATATGGCAAGGCCTCAGCGGTACAAGGTTGGTCTAGCGGACTCTGTCACCTGCTTCTCCCCTCCCCCTCCCCGCATAGGCTATGGGAGGGGTGTGGTTGGCATGTGCCATGCTCCGGTGATCTGGCCAGAGGGGATTATTTCACCTGGTATAGGCAACCATGGGGCTGCTCTAACCAGCTCCTGTTGCTTCCTGGTGGAAAGGTGAATAATGTTACCTTTGCCCCCTCTTCTCAGGTGAGCCGAGTGAAGCCTCGATGCATGTAGGACCCTAGTTCACAGTATATTAGAGCCTGCTCTGGTCAGCGGGGGGGTACTGGTGCCCCGCGGCCCTGGATCGGGCTCTTTTGTTTGGTTTACGCCCCGCCAGCGTGAGGCTCCAGCTGGGTGCAGTGCTTCTGCTGGCCGGGGAGCCTCGTGCCACCACTTTCCTGACACTCACTGGCAGTTTCACCATGAGGACTGTTTGAGTCCCTGATGAGAGGGGGCCGTGGCAGTAGCAGGGAGTTTGGTGGCTAGGACCCTGCCCCCTCCACGCTGCTGTCCCCACAGGGCCTTGTACTACCGCCCATGTCAGCACTGGCTACATCCAGCGCTCCCCCTGAAATTAGGAGTGCCCAGGCCAGAATGTGTCAGCCCATCTCCTCCTTGGGTTACTGCCCCCTGTGCACCAACACACCCTCCACACCGAGCCCTTGACTGCCCACCCCTGTGGGTCCAACACCCCACAGAGCCTGCCCCAGCAGCCCATGGCTAGTTTCTCTATAATGTATTCTATCCCCTGGAACAGCCCCAAAGGGGAGGAGCAAATGTGGCCTTGCCAAAGACCAGAGACAACATCCCCCAGGCTGCTGTGCACAGCCGCTCCCGGCCACCCCAGGAAGTGCCCTGTCCCTCCTGCTGCCATGACAGCACCTGGCCTGAGAGCACCGCCTGCTGCTTTGTCTGTCCCCTTAGCTCCTCCCCTCCTGTTCTTGTCATGGGGCAGGAGAGACTGGGCCCACCCCCGTGTGAGATCCTACCCGCTTGTGGGGACCCCCAGCCTCTTACACCACTCACCCTGGAACAGGTGATAATAGGGATCCCCAACCCCATGGAGCTGTCCCCAGAGAAGACTGGGGCAGCATCTCTGGGTGCCCCCAGGGCAGATGAGATAGGGCTGCAGGGGATCGTATCCAGGAGGCTCCTGTACTGTCATCAACTCTTAAGATGTTTGATGTTTTTCCTAAGCCCCAGCTCCTGGAGTCCTGGGATTGGGTGAGGATCTCAGCTTCCATTAGAAAGAAATGCAAGTGTCCATTCCGGGGGAGGGATCTGGGGGGATGGGGAACAGTTTTAAAACGTGACCCATGAGTATCCTGAGAGCCAGGAGATGGAGAAAATGAGCCAAGCTTGTGATCTGGAGGGTGAGGGGTTGACTCCTGATTTCTGAACACTTGGAGTTGCCAACCCTGCCTCTGGCACCCCTCTCCTGGGAACCCCTCTGTGCACCCCCCATCCCCAGGAGTCTGGCTGGAGGGATTGGGGAAGGGTTCGGGACTCTGCTCCAGAGGGGCCCAGCTGGGTTTGTTTCTGCCCCAGCCAGCATGGGCCAGACCTAGATAATATTTGGTCCCGCCTGGAGTGCAGGCACTAGATGACCTGGGCTCTGAGGTCCATTCCAGCGCTACCCTCCTCTGCAGGGAGCCCGGGTTCCCCCAGGGTCACAGCCCCTTTTGTCCCTGCAGTGGGGCTGCCCGTCTGACTGGCTGTAACCCGAAGCAGCAGAGCGCTGGCAGCCGATCCAGCCCCAGGCCCTGGCAGGGGAAGCGGCTGGCCAGGCTCTGCTCCACCCCCCCAGCGGCATAGCTCCGGCCCGCGGGGAGAGGGGCGCCAAGGCCATTTTCTGCGGCTCCCCCAGGCCCGGCCCGGCCCGGCCTCTCCCCTGCTCGCGCCCAGCTTCCGCCCGGGGAGAGCAGCCGGCGGCGCCGCGCCCAGGCCCGATGCGCAGCGATGGGCACACGCTGGAGGGGAGCCCGCAGTCCGGGCGCTCTATGCCGTACGGCGGGGGGCTCCCGTGTCCACAGCCCGTGCGCCTTGCGCGGGGTCCCGTGAACCGGGGCCAAGGGGCCGCAGCCCGGGGAGCCGAGGCGAGGGGCCCTTTCCCGCGGGGGTCCCAGCCTCCGAGCGGGCATCGGCTTCGGGGGTGCGAAGTGCTCGGCTCAGGCTGCCCAGGCCAGGCGCCCCCCGCTCGGCCCGGCCCTGCCCCAGTGCGAGCCCCCGCCCGGGGCGGCCGGGCACAGGCCCCCTGCCGGGGGAGCCGCGGTGCCGGGCTCCCGGACGCCGGAAGGGGGCGCACGGACCCCTGCTCCCCAAAGCACCCGGGCTGTGCGGCCGGGCGAGGGGCGGCGCAGGCGGCAGCAGCGGAGGTCGGGCGGGGATGGGGCGAGGCGCGGTGCCCGCGGGCGCCCTGTGCCTGGGCGCTGCGCTCAGCGGCATCCTCAGCTTCGGGCTCCTGGCCGTGGCCATCGGGTCGGACTATTGGTACCTGGTGCGGGTGGAACCGGCTCGGGACCCGGAGTCGCTCAGCTCCCACTCCGGGCTCTGGCGGGTCTGCGAAGGTAACGGGCGCCGGGACCGCGCCGTCGGGTCGGGCACCCCCGTCCTGCCAGCCCGGGTTCCCCCCCTTTCATCGGCGCTACATCAGCCGCCTCCGGGCGTCGAGGCAGCCGAGGGCCGGCGCTGCCGTGCACTTCCCTGGGAGCAGTGACCCTGAACCCCTGCGCTCCCGGCACCCCGCGGCGTTCCGGCCCCGGGAGCGAACCTGCCTCGGGCCCTTCGGTGCCGGCTGGGCGGGGGCCTCGGCTTCTTCCCGCCCCCCCGGGGGATGTGAGCAGCTGCTGAGCAGACACGCGGGGGGCTCCCTGCTGCGCTCCCGCCATCCCTGTCCGGGAAGCCCCCTGCCCAGGGCCGCAGAACGCGGCTCGCCCCCCGGTTTCCATGCGCGCCTGGGGTCCGGGGCCCTGCGGGGAGAGGTGAGGAGCTAACCGGTCCGGGGCGCCTGGTTCCGGGGGCAGCACGGAGCGGGAGGGCGGCTGAGAGCGAGCTGGGGGTGCGGAGAGGGGCAGCGCTCAGCCGGTCTCCCCGTGCCCAGCAGCTCCTGCCCTGAGCCCGGCCGAGGAGGCAGCAGCACCTGGTTTAATTGCTGATAATTATCTGGGCTAGTCACTGCCAGCCTGGGACTGGAGCCTGGATTCTCTGCCCCCACCACCGCCCTGGGGACCCTGGGCCCGTCACTCTGTCCTGCACCCGGAGCACCGCAGCACTGTCCTGCTGCCCTGTGGCGATGGCGGCAGCTAAGCACTTGGCTAGAGGTGAGGGGCTGAGCACTGTCCTGCGAGACTGTTCTCTTTTGGGCCCCAGGAAGGGAAGTGACCAGCAGCTGGGGCCTCTCCAGTTGTAATGTCCCTGTCTTGGTGGCTCTGTCCTGGGGGCCTGGAGCCTGGCAGGGGATGGGGGGGGGCTGTGCCCAGGGGAAGATGTCTCTCCCACTGCTTGCCAGGACTGGGGGGGTGGGCTGGCAGGAGCAGCCCCCACTGGTGAGGGTGGCTGGTTAGAACAGCCCAGCTGAGCCAGCACTTGGCTGCACTCTGGATCAGGGCTGCTGGTTCGCAGATCTTGCCTTGCAATTACTTGGTGTCTCATTGCTGTCCTCGGAGCAGGCGCTGGCACAGGGGCTGCTGCTAACTGGATCCTTTCCCTGTTCTCCAGGGCTCCTGTCAGTTTGCAGGGCACTGTGCCCCCAGCCAGGCAGGTCAGAGGGCCCCTTCATGCTGCCTTTCATTCCACTGGGCCACAGGCCAGACCTCCCTGCAGAGCCGAGGGCCTGTGGGAATTGGCCCTGTGCCTGGGAGCTGCTTCTCTGGGGGTGGGGGTGGGGGGCTGAGAGGTTCATTAACGACTGGCCCATGTGGTGCTGCGTTTTCCACTCCCAGTCATTGCTGCTCTGCGGGGTCCTGGCGGCTGGAGTTTCTGCTTCTCAACGTGCCACTTCAGCGTGCATGGGAGGCTGGAGCCTGACCCTAAATTCTCCACAGACACACTTGCAGGTGCTGGGTTTGCACTGAGCTCTCCTGCAGGAGCCATCCGAGACACTCCCATGCCTTGCCTGGGAGCTGTGCCCGCCTGCCCAGGGGAGTGTGACACCCAGGGATTGGCTGCATGGGGTCCCCATCTTCCTGTTAGCGCCTCCTGTGGCCGAGCACAGAGCCCTGGCTCAGCCTCAGAGAGGGCCTGCGGCTTCGGGACCAGAACTCCAGAACCCAGGCCTGCAGCTGCTCTCAGGGGCCAGGCATGGGGCAGACAGGAAGGGAGGGAATTCAGTACCTGCCGTGGGAGTGAGCCCTGCTTTGGGGCAGGAGGAGGAGGTGAAGGCATTACTGGCATGTACAGCACTGCCCTGGGGAGTTCCCAGCCCTGCTGGGCAGAGGTGTCCATGGGGAACCCGGAGAGAATGCCAGGAGAGGGGGTTTCCTGCTGTCACAGGGGCAGGAAGGCTCCATAAAGGCTTCTGAGGGTTGGGTGGGTGCATGGGTCTCTCTGCATTTCATCCAGAGAGAAGGGCCGCTGGCCAACACAGAACTAACAGCTGCAGGTCCCCCCCTATCCCAGACAGATGCAGGAGGCCCCAGCTCCCACCTCTGTACCCCAGCCCTGAGCTCCCTGTTGAGAGCTCTCACTGAGCTGAGCAATGCCACCCGCATGGGGAGCTTTCTACTCACTAGTGAAATTGTCCCCTTAGCCCCAACGCCCATCCCTGGCTTGTCCCCCAGCAGATCCCCGTGGATGTTGGGATTCCTGCCCGGGGGCTGTAAATCCTCCATAGAGGCCCCTGCCCCGCACTTCCCAGAGTCATAGATTCAAGGCAAATAAAACCATTAGGATGGTCTCATCTGGCCGCCTGTATAACACAGGCCGGAGGACCCCCCCTTACGTCCTGGCTGGGGGCTGGTTTATTTTCTCCTCTCCTTTCCAGGCAGGAACGTCTGCGTCCCACTGATCGACCCATTTGGGAGCGAAACCCAAGAGGTGCCCAAGTCACTGCAGCATCTTATCTGTGAGTCGCCTTGTAGCCCAGGAGGGGCGTTGTCCCTGGCTTGCTCACAGAGGGGAGGGGAGGGGTGCCCAATGTGCTGCGCTGCTGGGGGCCTCTGCTCAGGACACCCACACTCAGGTGTGTCTGTGCTGGGTCCCTGCATTGGCTGGGGGGAGGGGAGAGGGACTGGGCTGTGCCGGGGGCCAGTGCCCAGTGCCAGGTCTGGAACAGTTGAGGCTCATCCTTCCTGGTGGGCACAGAGCAGGGCCAGGACCTGTGTTGCTGCTGCTCCCGTCTCAGCAGCCTGCAGCCGGAGGCCATCTCACTGTGTCCTTGGCAGGCATGCACCGGGCCTTGGTGGTCATGCTGCCGCTCAGCCTCATCCTCCTCGTCTTCGGCTGGATCTGTGGCGTCCTCAGCTCCTTGGCACAAAGCTGCCAGCTGCTGCTCTTCACAGGCTGCTACTTCCTGCTGGGAGGTGAGTGGCTGCGGCCGGCGGGTGTGGGCAATGGGGGGAATGTGCAGGCCACGCTCTCTCTCGGGGGCTCGGTCCCTGCAGAGAGCAGCCAGGGGCCCAGGGGCTGAGGTAGCCACAGCTATTGGGGACGGGCTGTTGAGCTGCTGAGGCTGCCCTGGGTTTTCAGCCATCTCCCATTGTCGCACTCGCTGCTCAGGGGGTTCCACCCCTGGGGTCCTGCCCAGCTCCAAGCCCTGCTGCCCCGTGCTGGCAGAGGTCCTGGTTTCACTGGCACAGCTGAAGCCGATTTGATAGTGCGCCTCCGGCCCTGGGTTCTTTCCTTGCTGCTGCTAGCGATGTGGGGCTGGGGAGAGAGTTGCAGTGCTGGGGGTGGGGGGCTCCCTGAGCAGAGAGCTACAGACCCCTGCCCAAGACAGGTCACCATGGAGCCACACTGCCCCAAGGAAATGGCCGCAAAGTGACCCTGAGCTCACGGGGAGCTCTGTTCCCAGCCCCTGGGTAACAGGCAGCACCCCTGCAGTCCTGGGTGGAGGAGGGCTCTGCGAGAGGTGGTGGCATGTTGCTCTTTACCCCGTTGTGGATCAGCAGCGCCCCCTTTGCGCTAGGTGCTGTACAAATAGAACCAGAGTCCTGAGCACTGACTGGCTCCTGCTGGTGGGAGTTCAGGTTTTCAGCTTGAGCAGGAGAGAGGCATGCGGCCCCTTGGAGGGGGAGGGGCTGGTTTGTGGGTCTAGCAGGATTGGCTCTGTCTGAATGTTTATGGGCTGTGACCCCTCCTGGCCGCACTCATGCCTATCAGGGCTAAACTACACCAGTGGGGTCGGCGTGGGATCAGGGCCAGCTGCCTGGTTCTCTGCCAGTGGTTGGGGCTGAGTTCTCAGCTGCCCAGTCCTGCCCCCGCCTCCCCCAGGGAGCAGCTGCCCAGCCTCTACATTAAGCACATTTTTTCTTACTGTGATTTGAATTGGCCCTCGGCCCCATCCTCGAATCTGAGTCATGGCAGGCGAGGGGGGCACCTGCTGGCTGAGGGGAAGGTGGGGGTTTGGGGCTGGGACCCCCCTTTCCTTGCTGAGGGGAAGGAACAGCCTCCTTGGGGGGACATGCAGAGACAGACCAGTGTGGGCCTGTGGTGCTGTGTGCCCCGGCACTGGGGGGACAGAGACCAAGGGAGCCGGATGCAGGCCGAGAGCCTGGCACTGCCTGTCTCAGCCCCTTGGGGCAGGGCTGGCCTCTTCCCTCACCAGTAGTGGCTCTCTTTGTCCCTGGCCTGGGATGTCTGTGCCTCCCTGCCTATCCCTGGGCTCTCCTCCAGCCCCCCTGCCAGTGCCCAGAGCCCTCTCGCTCCAGGCTGGCTGGGTCTGCTCCTCACTGGCTGCGTTTCAGTGTTGCCGGCTGGATGCAGGGGAGGCAGGATTTTATTCTGCACTGGTCCGGGCCCCTCTGCGGCCAAAGGCGAGTAAATAACCGAGAGGCTTTTTGCTGTGAGGGCTGCAATGTGCCAGGTCTACAACCCAGGGCCGCGCAGTGAGCGGCATCACGTGAGAGCAGTGGGGTCGCGGCTGAGCACTAGATTGCACGCTTGGTACCAGAGGCAGGGTGCTGAGCCCCCCTCTGTGGCTGCTCCCTGCCCCGTGACCTGTGTGGGGGCAGCTCTCCCTGGGCCTGGCTGCTCTGTGCTCTCTAGGGACCAGACCCCATCAGGATCCCAGTGCAGGAAGCTCTGTAAAGCTGCCAGTGCCTCTGCTGGGAAATCTCCTCCCCAGCCCCTTCTGTCTTCTCCGTTGGTGGTACTGTGCCTGGAGCAGCCAGGACTGCTGTGTGCTGGCGAGGTGTGGGGGGGAGCTGCCCCTCTGGGCCATGCTAGAGCTGGGGGTGACTCTTTACTGTAGGTGCAGAGTGCAGGGTCTTACTGGAACCCGTGGAGGCTGGACACCTCCCACTTCTGTTTGCTGAGCTCCCTGTCGCTCACTATGGATATGAAGCACATAGCAATTCCTGCCTGACCCTGAAACCCAGCTGGGGCCGGGGGTGACTGGGGATGGCCAGAGAATCACTTCCATTTGTCACCAGCTCAGCTGTGACTGATTTGCTGCCAGGCAGCAGCTGCCAAGTGGCCAGAGAGGAGCAACTTAGGTGCCACTTTGAGCATTATTCGAGATTTGCTCCATGGCCCCATTCTGTGCCATGGGGAGCGTCAGCTGCATTCCCTCACGGTGCCCTTTGAATCCCACCTCAGCTCTTCCCCGGTCCCGGGCTCTTCTCTGGAGCTTGTGTTCAGAGGGCAGGCCTTGTGGGTGTCCCAGGCACCCCCACCCCTCGGGTGTGACTGCACAGTGGGCAAGCCAGTCACATGGCACTGGGGACGGAGGCCAAGCAGCCAGCAGTTCTGCAGCGTGGTCTGTTGGCCCCTCACCCCCAGCGCTGGCTCCACACATCGACGCACGGCGATGAAGCCTCTCATTCACCAGGACGTGTCTGCCCCCAATGCTGGGGCAGCTGAACCACAGTCTGTTATGGGAGGCTGCTCCCCCCTGCAGCAGGGCAGGGCTCCCCCCAGTGCAGACAGGAACAGAGGCTCTGTCATGCAGTCACCTCAGCCAAGCCCCAGGTTCGCTTAGCCTGGCTGGCAGCAGCTGGTCTGCGAAGCCACACGCAAGGCGCTGCGGCGTTGCTGGTGCCATGCCGCCCATGGGGTCCCCAGAACGTATCCCAGAGCTCACTGTGCTGCAGAAAGCTGAGCTGCTCTGGGGTTCCTCCCAGTGCATTGGGGGAGACCTGTCAGTGCTTCTGGGCACACGGGGACCCATGCAAAGGGGCTGGAGTGGGGTAGCTGCAGCCTCTCGGCAGGCTGCAATCCCAGGGGGGCTGCAGGGCATGCTGTGGGCGGCTAAGCCAGCATTTCTCAAATGCAGCCACGAGTCTCCTGGGCAGAGATGGGGGCAAAGTAGCAGCCCCCACTGTTGCTCCTGGATACGCCGCCTTGGTGTTTGCTGGCACTGCCAGCAGGGATCAGTACCCTGCACCACACAGCCTCCCTGGGAGCTCTGGGCAGACGTGGGGCTGGTGTGCATGGTGCCGAAGGAACCTGGAACTCCGCAGCAGGTGGTGAGTTCCCAACCCACCTTCCTGGGGCTCGGGCAAATGCTCAGAGCGGCCACCAGCAAGAGTTGGGGGCTGCACTGTGAGGCCACCAAGACCGTTCCCCCGGGACCAAGCACCTGGGCACAGCTACACCCGTTGTGCGGCTGCCATGGCCCCAGACTGGCCCAACAGCTGCAGTGGTGGACCTGGCCGGTGCCCCAGGCCAGCACCGAGCCCTGCCATCTCTGCCTCTCGCAGGCCTGCTGACTTTGACCGGGATCAGCATCTACATCAGCTACTCGGAGGCGGCCTTCGCTGAGACCGTCCGCATGTACAACCAACAGCACTTTGACCACGTCCACGTCAGCTTTGGCTGGTCCATGGCACTGGCCTGGCTCTCCTTCAGCTCGGAGGTGCTGGCTGGCTCCCTCCTCCTCCTCGCTGCCCGGCTCCTAAGCCTGCAGCAAGCCACACGCTCTGTGGCCATCTGAGCCACAGGGAGATGGGCAGAGACACCCCAGCGCTCCACCACCTGCAGCCTCTTTGGGACGGACCTTTCTGCCACCCCATGCCCCACGCACCCAGCTGCAGGCCCCCTGCATTGCAGCCCCTGCTGCTGGGAGGGAAGCGGGTAGGGGGCAGAGGCTAAAGCCCCACAGCATCAGGTCCAGACTGACCCTCCACCCCCTGGTGCTGCTGGCTGCAGCTTGGATTCCCTGAGTTCCTGGGGCTGGGCCTGGCGGCCAGCTCCCCTCAATCCAATGGTGGAGGCCAGCCTGTTCGAGAGGGCCTGCCCCTCCCCACACAGAGCCAGCCGGCTGCAGGGAGGAGGATGGGGACCAGGGGAGAGCAAAGGGCAGATGCTGCTGCACCATGCTCAGAGCTGGAGAGGAGCAGAGCAGCCATAGCATCAGAGCGGTGCTAAGCCTGGGGTGAAGGAAGCAGCGCCAAGGGGCAGTCAGCCCCAGCCTGAGGCTTTGCCGCTTGCAGCCTGCCACAGCCCCCTGCTGCTACTGCTGCCCTCCCATCGCCAGCGCATCTGGCCTCCTGTCTGGCCTGCCTCTGCCCCAATAAAAGGCTCCTCTGATTCCATAGCCAGCATCTGTCTGTTGCTGGCGCCTCCCACCCCTCCCAGGCTACCACAACCCCTGGGGGCCGAAAGAGCTGGAGGCCCGGCCGCCGCCTGGCACAGCCTGGCAACCATCCCTCTGCACCAGGGGCTGCTGCAGTCCTGCCTTCTCTGCCCTCCCTGCGTGTCCCCACGTGCTGGCTCTCCCTGCCTGGGAAGGAGCCGGGCTGAGCATCACCCAGACCCCTCCTCTGCAGTGCAGGCTGGGAGCCAGGCCAGGAGCAGGGCTGTCTCCTGCTGAGGAGCTGAATGTCTGCAGCCACGCTGCACTGCTGCTCCTGAAGCCCTGGGGCTCCGGTGGCCCCTGCCTCAGGTTGGATGCTTGTCACCAAGAGCTCCCAGGCCAGTGGCTGGACCGCTCTGGGGCTGGATCTCCCCACAGAACAGCTGGGGCCCTGTGCCAATATACCCTGAGCCAGGCCAGGAGCTTGTTCTTTATTTAGCCGTAGGGAAGCAGAGCAGCCTCTGCAAGGCTCCAGGCAGCCCAGCAGCAGGAACAGGAGCTTTCAACCAGGAACTGCAGAGACTCCATCATGGGCTGCCCCAGCCCGGCCCCCTTCAGCCTCCCCCACATGCCTCCAAGGTGGGCTACTCCAAAGCAAGTGCCAAGGGCTCTGTACCCGCCTGGGGAATGCCCTGCCAGCCACCCCCTCGCCTAGCACAGCATGGGCAGGGTCAATCCCTCAGGCAGGCCACTTAGGGCTTTGTGGGTCATAACTAACCGCCCGGAGCCCATGGGCAGCCCGCGCCGATCTGGGGGCATGGGGTCACATGGGCCGAGGAGGCACAATGGGATTCAGTGCCTGAAGGAAGCTGCCAGCTCCAGCAACCAATAGGTGCAAACCTGCTGGGCCAGCAATGGCACGGAGCTCAGCAGGCTGCACCAGCACGTCCAGCCCTGCATCCTCACAACAGGCTGCAGGGTGTAGATCCTCCCACAGTCCCTTGAACCCTAGAGCAGTTGGGTCACGGTGCCCTGTGTGCATGGACCATAGCGCACATCCCTGTGGGCAGGAGTCCCGCTGCTCCCAGCCCTGCCCCCAGGCCCGCTGCACCCTGGCAAGTTGTCACACTCGATTGTGGGGTAACTCCAGAGGCACTGTGGGGAGAGGGGCCAAGGCCCTGATTCAGCTGGCAGCAGCACTGCATCCACAGGGGTGTTTGGAGCCGTGAGCAGCGTCTGGCCGGGCCGGTGGAGTGTAGACAGGCGAGCAGCAGGCTCGGGGCAGTGCAGCCCGGCATGGCTCAGTCATTGGGCCACGCCCATGTAACTCCCACTGCCATGGCCCCGGCTGGCTCCATCCTGGAGAGGGGGTGGGAACCCCTGTGCTTCCCCAGGCAGGGCTGGGCCCGCCTCTGCTGCACTGTGGCTGGAGCCGGCCAGGTGCCAGTGTGGTTTATGTCTGCATGGCCTGGGCCAGCCAGCGGCATCCTGCTGTGCTGGCATGCAGAGGGCTGGGCAGGGTGGGCCCCGGCTGGCGCTGGTATGTTCGCTCCTGGTTTGGTAGCCCTGGGCTCCAAAGGGAAGCCAGCAGCAGAGGCAGGAGCGCTCTCCTGTCTGCCCTGGGCGCACCCCTCCTGCTGCTCGCCTGTCTACACTCCACCGGCCCTAGGGTGCAGCACCTCGCTCCCGCCAGCACTGCTCGGCCACAAATTTCAGCTTGTTGGCTGCCAGCTGGGTGTCCTGTGCGGAGACGTCACAGTGCCAGACGGCCCGCAGGGAGCGCGCGGTCCATGGGAACAGCCGCACGCTGACAGCCTGCCCCGTCTCAGCCACCTCCTCCTCGCTCACCGCCTGCATGTGCTCGCACAGCTTCTCAGGGGACAGCCAGGGCACAGCCACCCTCACCAGCACCATGTTGGTCTCCACAGCCGAGGGGTTGACGGAGCAGATGGGCGAGCCAAGCTCCCAGACGCCTAGGGGTGAAGGACACATGCTGTTAGGCTGTGTCTGTACCAGCGCCAGGCTCGCCCCCAGCAGCGCAGAGGGAATCTGCAGCCCCCGGGGTAAAACAGCGAGGGGCCCATCCCCCCTCTCCTCACAGGAGATGGGGCCAGGGGAGCTGTGGGGAAGGCACCAGGTTCCCCTTTTGACCCTCCTGGGAGCCCCTAGCTGAATCACCCTCCCCCCCCGCACCCCCAGAGCAGGCAAACGCCACAGCCTCTGTGCGCCCAGTCTGAGCTCTCGCGACCGAGGGGCACAGAGGAGAATGGGGCCAGGACACCAGGGTTATCCCTGACTGAACTGGGCCAACCTCAGCTCCCCTGAGCCAGGGACAATGTGTCCTGGGGTCCTGCTGGCAGGGTCCAGCCCATTGCCTCCTGGCCCTGCTGCACTGACACCCCCTCCCACACCTCAGCCTCGCTTCTGGAGCAGGGCACCTGCAGGCACCTTGGGCGAAGCGGTGGGCGTTGCTGTGGTCTCTCTGCAGTGTCTCCTCCATGCGCTCCAGCCCTACGCGGGCAGCTGCCGCCAGCACTCCAGCCTGGCGCATCCCTCCACCAAGCAGCTTCCGTATGCGCCAGGCCTCTGCCACGAACTCTCTGCACCCAGCAACCAGCGCCCCAGCCGGGGCACCCAGCCCCTGCACTGCCAAGAGAGGGAGTCAGAGACGGCCCCCAAGGGGCCTCCCACCCCCACTCCTGGGTATCTGCTGCCTGCCCAGAGTGGGCTCTGCCAGGAGCTGCCTCATGCCCCTCCCAGCTGGCCCTAGGGGAACCTGGCCCCTGGTGCTGTCACCTTCCCTGCACCCCATCTCCGGACACACCTTGGAGAAGCAGAGGGAGATGGAGTCACAGTGCTGGGTGATCTGAGCCGGGGCGACGCCTTGGGCCACAGCCGCGTTCATCAGCCGCGCCCCGTCCATGTGGATGCGCAGCTTGTAGCGGTCAGCAAGCAGGCGCACCTGGAGTGGAGGAACATGGTGAGGCTGGGGAGCCCCAGAGAGCCGCCAGAGGCTGGATTCAGGGGCCCACGGCAAGGCTGGGGGGTCTGTGGAACCTGCTGCCTCGCCCCGCCCTCATCACCCAGCCCAGCCCCTCGGTCTCAGATGGGGCCCTGCCCGTGGGGCCGAGTTCGCCTGCGATATGGGGCACAGAGGGCAGTTGGCCCAGCTGCTCAGGGTTAGCAGATGGGCCAGGAGTTGGCTCTTGAACCGCTAGGCCAGGACCCCAGACGGCACTTTGGGGCTGAGGCCTGGGGCGGTGGTGCCACCCCCCAGGAACCCTCTCACATCAGCTCCAGGAGGCAGGCAGCTGAGAACAGCACACTCGTGTCACTGGCCTGCGAGACGCACCTCCCTGAGGTAGGCAAGGGGGAGCACCCGGCCCCCTGCAGAGCTGTGGGTGTTCTCCAGGCAGATGAGCACTGAGCGAGGGTGGTACCGGCTGCCATAGCCCGCACGGACTGTCGACTCCAGCTCGTCGAGGTCCAAGGTGCCATCTGGCAGATCCTGTAGCACCTGGGAATGGACCCCAGCTACCTGTGCCCAGGACAGCATGGTGAGTGTGGGCAGGCCCGAGGGCACCCAAAGCCATGCTCTGCCCCAGCGAGCCATGTTCACCGGCGTGGGAAAGAAACATTTGACCATTGCTCACTTCCCAACAGAACACCAAGGTGTCCCTGCCCCACCCGTCACCCCCCCACACACCTCCCCCCATCTGTCCCAGCCCAGGGTGTTCCCGGGACTCCTGGGCGCAGCACCTGGACCCTGCTGCTACCAGCAATGTGGCCCGGGCCCTCCTGCCCAGCTCTATCGAGCGCGTCACCCCAGGGAGAAACTGAGCCCTGGGTTTGCACAGAACCAGCCCCGTGACAGCTCATTTAATAACAAGCCAAGAAAAGCCCGAGCCTCGGTAAAGGCCTGAAGCATCAGAGGCCGAGGGAGTGGGGCAGGGGGCAGCTGAGCACCCCGGGGCGGGGGAACACAGAGTTCCTTGGGCAAAGCCTGGCAGGGAATTCTTTCCCCCACGGTTGCTGCTGCGAGTGGCCACAGGGGGCAGCAGCCGGCCAGGATTCACAAGCCTGCTGTGACCGGCCCGAGAACTTGGGCCAGTGCTGCCCCCCTGTGGCCCCGTCCCACACTCCCTCCACTAGAGAGACCTGCCCCCCTCCATGTTAGAGCGATGGGGCAGGGGCAAGGCCTCTGGCTCCACACCAGGCCATCCGTGCACATGCAGCCCCCAGGGCAGCAGCCTCATGGGGATTCGTTTCTGAGATCCGGACCCTGTGTGTGCACGGCCCTGCCCAGGTGGTGAGCATGGAGACACCCCCGCCCCTCCGGGGCCACGCAGAGACGGGGATGCTCCTCATACATCCCTTGGCCCTCCCCTGCATGCCAGGACAGGATCAGAACTGGATCCAAAGCTGCCCTGGGGCGCCAGGGTAGTGCCCCGGGGTTTCCTTAGCCGGGGGAGGGTGCCCAAGCCAGGCCGGAGTGCACCACATACCTGCGCAACCCCTCCCTGTTCGAAGACGTGCAGATGGGCCTCCCTCCCGACGAGCAGCTGAGCCCCCCGGCGCTGGCAGTGGCACATCACTGGGACAAGAGAGGGCGGCAGTGAGGCGGGACCGGAGGGGGCCTTGGCAGACAGACTGGGGGGAACACGTCAGGAGCAGTTCTGGGTGGCAGAGCTGTGTGGGGCACAAAGCAGCAGGGCTCTGGCCCCATAGAAAGAGCAGATTGTGGGCCAAGCAGGGGCTGCTTTGGCATTCCCCCTCACCAAGACGGGCCACATGCCTCCCTGTCTTCTGGGGAGCAGCTGCCACACCAGGGACTGGCTACCCCCTCCCTCGGCCACAGGGGCACTGGAAACAGTCCAGGCTGCCCTGAACAACTGGTGCGCCTTGCCCCTCACAGCGCCCCCTGCTGGGTCAGGCTGGGACAGAAATAGCTGGGTGCTCCCCCCTAATCAGTGCTCCTGCCCTGCTCCCCTCAGCACCCCCAGATGGGGTAGGCTGGGGCTGGAGGATCTGGGAGCTCCCCCAACCTCACTCACCAGTGCTCCTGCCAGCTCCCCTCAGCACCCCCTGCTGTGACAGAAATAGCTGGGTGCTCCCCCCTAATCAGTGCTCCTGCCCTGCTCCCCTCAGCACCCCATATCTGGGAGCTCCCCCCCCCACCCCACCCATCAGTGCTCCTGCCCAGCTCCCCACAGCGCCCCCTGCTGGGACAGAAATAGCTGGGAGCCTGGGAGCTCCCCCCCACCCCACCCATCAGTGCTCCTGCCAGCTCCCCACAGCGCCCCCCGCTGGGACAGAAATAGCTGGGAGGTCCCCCCACCCCACCCATCAGTGCTCCTGCCCTGCTCCCCTCAGCACCCCCTGCTGGGCAGGCTGGGGCAGGAGTAGCTGGGGGCTCCCCGCACAGTTGGAGCTCCCTGTTCCCCACAGCACCCCCTGCTGGGAGAGGCTGGGGCTTCAGCTCTAATTCGGCAGACACACACACACTTCCCAGCCCAGTGGCAGTCAATAGCCACTTGCCGAGCCCTGCAGGTGGCTCGTAGCCAGCCTGCGCTGCGCTGGTCTGCCCACCTCGCGGCACTCACCAGCAATGAGGTTTGCCATGGTCGACGTTGGCACAAACAAAGCCTCCTCCATTCCCAGGAGCTGGGCGGCCAAGCGCTGGAGCTCTGCATGGAAAGTCACAGGTGTGCAGGGGAAGGGGGAAGGAGGGGGTTTCATTAGCACTTGGGGTGGCATGGGAACAAGAGCAGGATGGGCAGCAGTGTGCCCCTCACTGCAGCAAGTGGGGCAGCTCACAGAATCCGTGTGCCTTTCGGGGGTGGGCACGGAGCAGGGGGTTCCTGCTACACTGGAGCCCTCCCGCTTGGCCAAGACCCAGGGGATTGACCCCTGCTGCCCATGCAAGTGATTTGCTCGGGGTTCAGTGGGTCCCTGCCCCAGCCCTGGCAGGAGAAGGGAGGGGCTGGGCACTTGTTCTGGTCACAACCAGACTTCGAAGTGACCCGGAAGCCCCTGCAGAGGCAGCATCCGCCAGCTGATGTGTGGGGGAGAGGGAGCCCGAGTTCACAGCCCCACGGGGATCTGTTCCTGGAAGCTGATGCTCAGCCCCCTTGCCCTCCCCCGGCCCCTCCTCGCCGTGCGGTTCCGCTCTGGGCTCCCCACAGCTGCTGCCTCTTTCTTGCCCTGCTTGTGACCCGCTCAATGGCTACCTGCAGAGGGGAGGGCTTGCCCCACCCCGGGGCTGGGCATGTCTGTGGGAGAGGGGGTCTGCTCCACTCTCTGGCTCTGAGTGGGGGGGTGTCCCAGCCACAGGGCAGAGGGGCCCATCAGAGCCCAGCCAAGGGGCACAGTCACCACAATGCTGCCCCCGGGCCTCACCATTGACCGTTGGGTCCTCCCCATAGTCGTCATCCCCCACCTCGGCCTGGGCCATAGCCTGTCTCATCGCCACGCTGGGCCTGGTCACCGTGTCGCTGCGCAGATCCACCACGTGGGGCTGGGCCCCCCAGCTGCTTGAGGCTGGGGCGGGAGAGCACAACCAGCTTGGAGAAGAACGGACAGGCACAGGCAATGTCTGTGATGGCCTGGCTGGGCCAGCAACTCCCCGCACCCCTCTCCCCGGTCTCTCCCCCTCCCCGCACCCCTCTGCCCCCCCGCACCCCTCTCCCCAGTCTCTCGCCCCCTGCACCCCTCGGTCTCTCCCCCTCCCCGCACCCCTCTGCCCCCCTGCACCCCTCTCCCCGGTCTCTTCCCCCCCGCACCCCTCTGCCCCCTGGTCTCTCCCCCCACGCCCCGCACCCCTCTGCCCCCCCTCACCGGCCCCTCCTCTCCTACCTTCCCCCCCCCCCCCTCTCCCTGGTCTCTCCCCCTCCCCGCACCCCTCTGCCCCCCCGCACCCCTCTCCCCGGTCTCTCCCCCTCCCCGCACCCCTCTGCCCCCCCGCACCCCTCTCCCCGGTCTCTCGCCCCCCGCACCCCTCTGCCCGGTCTCTCCCCCTCCCCGCACCCCTCTGCCCCCCCGCACCCCTCTCCCTGGTCTCTCACCCCCCGCACCCCTCTGCCCCCCCGCACCCCTCTCCCCGGTCTCTCCCCCTCCCCGCACCCCTCTGCCCCCCCGCACCCCTCTCCCTGGTCTCTCCCCCCACGCCCCGCACCCCTCTGCCCCCCCTCACCGGCCCCTCCTCTCCTCCCATCCCCCCCACCCCTCTTCCCCGGTCTCTCTCCCACACCCCGCACGGGCCCCTCCTCCCGCACCCCCTGCTCCCCCGGGCCCCTCCTCCTCGCCTCTCCCCGCACCCCTCTGCCCCCCCCCACCGGCCCCTCCTCTCCTCCCATCCCCCCGCACCCCTCTTCCCCGGTCTCTCTCCCACACCCCGCACGGGCCCCTCCTCCTGCACCCCCTGCTCCCCCGGGCCCCTCCTCCTCGCCTCTCCCCCCTCCCCGCACCCCTCTGCCTTGCTCCCCGCCTGGGCCCCTCCCGCCCCACGCACCCACCGGCCGGGCCGGGGCCTACCCCGGTGCAGGGAGGCCCGGTCGCCTCGGGGCTGGCACGGGGCGGGGCCCCGGTGCGCAGTGGGGCGGCGGGGGGCTTGCATTGCCAGGGCCCCGCCCCGCCCGGCGGTCCGACCCACGCGGGGCAGCCGCAGCCGCAGCATCGCCCTCCCCGCACCCAGCTGGACTACAGGGCCCAGCATGCCTTGCGGCACCGCAAAGCATCCCGGGAACCGCAGTCCCGCGACATGGAACCCAGCCCACAGGGGGCGTGGCCGTGGGCGGGGTCTTCTGGTCGGGGGCGGGGCTCCCAGCAGCTCTGTTCTGTGGGGCTGCCTGTGGGGCTGGCTCGGCCCAGCCCAGGTGTCCCGGCTTGTAGCTCGGGGGTGGCACCGTGGCTCGAGGCACGGAACAAGCTAATGTCCATGGTTATGTGCAAATTATATGTAAATATGCAAATTGGCTCATGAAATAACTGGCCTGGACCATCTGGGGCAGCGGCAGGGCCCTTGGCAGCTCTGCCCGTCCCACCCGGGTCGCTGCGCCAGGCCTGTGCCCGCTGGCTGGTAAGGGCCAGGTTTTCAAAGGCGCCTGGGGATGCAGATGGGGCCAGGTGAGATTTTGACTCGGCTCTGACTGCAGGCCCCGAATGCTGCCGCCCGAGTCTGCCTTGGAGAAGGCCGGGGCCATACGGTTCCCTGCACGCTGCCGATGGTGTCCCGGGGCGGTGGTGCAGACGCAGAGGGAGAGCGGTCTCTGCCCCAAAGAGCTCGCACTTGGAGGCTGTGTGTCGCTGAGCCGATGCCAGGAGGACGATTCCCCTGACGTGTTGGGCTGCCTTTGTTTCTTTGGCTGCAGGTTTCTTGGAGCAGTGGGGATGCCTGGCTAATCAAGGGCAGGGATATGAGCTGTGCTAACTCTGATCCCTTGGCAAGCCAATGCCCTCCTAGGGCAAAGCATGGGTGAGGGCGAGGGGATGCAGGAATCTGCAGCCCAGTTCCAAGTGCAGCATGGGCTGCTCATTTTCTTGGGATTCTTTGTCCACGTGAGGGTTGCCGGTGGCAAGGGTGGGAGGAGGTGGATGAACCCTGCAAGGGGTGGGGCTTATGTGTGGGTTACTGTCCCCAAGGGACATGTTCTGATGTTACTTACTACTTGATGCCATTTGCTGACACCCAAAGACAATTGCTCTGCAGGCGTCTCTGGCCAGGTGTGACAGTTCCTGTGCAGGGACAGAGGCAGGGTCTGACTCGTGTGCCTGGTACCATCACCCTGATCCATGGCCAGCAGGGAGGGGGACTCCTCTGGCCCCCTTGGCTGCAGACCATCAGTATAGCCCCCGTTCAGCATGTGTGTTTGGTGCTGGGGGCCCTGGCTCAGGGCTGGGAGGGGAGGGAGTGCTGCCCTATGCACGTGGCTAAAGAAATCGGGTAAGGGCCCTCATTCCCAGGTGCCCTCCCTGTTATCCTGTCCTGACCCCAGTGAACCCACCCCTGTCTCTGGGAAGCTCCCTCTGCCCCTGCCGGCTGAAGTCCTGCTTGTGCTCTCGCTGCCTCCTGTTCCTGGCCCCACTATGGCGATGGCAGGGCTGCCACAGGAAGGGAATGTGCAAGGGAACACTCAGACTGAACATGGCTGGTTTGTGCTGCTCTCCTCCATGGCACTCTCACAGCCACCTTGGTGCTCTGAATCTGCAGCTCCCTCAGCTCCATTGCCCCAGCCCCCAGTGCCTTTCTGGGGGTGACTCCTCCACTGGGTGTTTGCCGGCTCTTGAAGAGATCCCCGGGTCAGAGCGGACAGGTTCCTCACATACCGTGGGTTGGCACTGGTCTCCAGGGAGATGGGCAGTTTGAATCCAACCTTTGTGCCTTTTCCATGCACACACAGAAGCATATTTATTTAATTGTAATTATTCCTGTCATGCTGCTACAGCCGCTAACAGGAAACCAAAGCAGTGACCTTTGCTGCTGGGAATCCTAGCCCAGCCTGGCAGTTACAGCCCTCTGCGCTGGAGTCTACTCCTCAGTACGACTGGCGCACAGGCGGGTAAACACGTTTTATGGAGATCGCTATAAAATCTCCTCTCGCTTTGTTCCGAGGCTCTATAGGACTCTTGGCCCCCTGACAAAACCAACATGCTGCACACACACAAGTCACTATGTGTCCTGCACCACCAGGAGACTTTTCCGCCCTGTTCCCATCCACTCCCAGCTCTGCCAGGTGAATGGCTCTGTGGGGCCTGTCTGCTGACGGGTGGCCTAGGCACACGCTCCCAAGCTTGCTTTACGGGTCCACCCTGGGAGAGAGGCCGTTTCTCAGTGCAGGTTTCGAGGCCCCAGTGAAATCCCCCATCTGACTCCTCTTGCTTGGGCTATGGCAGGGAGATAGTGGCTGTGTCATCCCCAGTGTGCCCAGGGCAGCAGAGGGGGAGTGTAGGTTTGCCTGTAGTGAGTGAAGACTTTGGCTGGCTGGGGCAGGCTGTGTTGGTGAGGAACGCTGGGACTTCAGCTGTGCAGTGCATGGGGCCTCCCTCCTTGGCCCCCTGGGGTGAAGGGGGAGGCAGTGCCCAGTTGGGAGCTGGACACCGACAGCTTGTGTGATGGGCAAGCGAAGCTGGGCACCGCCAAGGAGCTCTGTGATTGTGTCCTGGAGCAGTGGACGGCTGTAAGAACCTGCATAGAGCAGAATGGGCGTGGGGGAGGGTCCCTGGGGAGCTCTGTGAACTGGCTGAGTGCATCAGCGCAGCTGAGAGCCAAGCGCTCCCCACAGGTGTCTCCTGCATCACAGGCATGGGGTCTGTAGCAGCCCGTCAGGAGGGGGTAGGTTCAGCGCCAAAACCTGCCTGGCATGTGGAGAGATGTCCCTGATATGGCTCTGAGCACCAGGATGCGTGTCTGCCCCAGGAGCCCAGAGCCTGGCGCCTGCCGGGCCTTCTTGGGGTCAGTGGTTACAGGGAGGAGGGCAGGACGAATGCTATCACGGCACACAGGGCTGTTCCCCAGGTCAGGGCAGCCCTTGGAGCCAGGCCTGCGCCAGCACTGTCCTCAGAGACTCACTCCCAGCCCTGGTACTGGTCAGTCTCCAGCCAGGGAGCAAGCCCAAGAGAGGGTCCACCTCCCTCTCTGTGCTATCTGGGCCATTCCTGTGAGCAGTATGTGGGGGTGGGGAGCATGGTGCATGGCCCCCAGTGCACCCCCGCTTCCTCCTGTCAATGGGCTCTCTGCACAAGCACCCCCCCACACATAGGTGCTGGAACTAGGGGTGCTACTGCACCCCCTGTCTTGAAGTGGTTTCCATCATATAGAGGGTTTACAGTTTGGTTCAATGGCTCTCAGCTCCCCCACTATACAAATTGTTCCAGCCCCCCCGTGTACAGCTGTATTCACACACCAGCACAGTCTCCTCTGCACAGCCAAAACCCCCTACACAGCCATACACCCCATCTTGCACAAGTGCACACTGCTGCTGCTCTCCAAACCCATAGCAGACCCACCTCCACAGTGCACAAACATCTGGCCCTTGGTGTAGATACACACACACCTGTCTGTGTCACTCACACCCATCCTTCCCTTTTACTCTTCACCCAGCTGCAGTGTGTGCCATGCAGCCCCTTAACGTGAGTGACTGAGCCATAAAAGCCCTGCACAGTGACGTTTTTCACCCGCAGAGGCCATATGTTAACAATTTCTCTTTATTTACTGCCTCTATTTCCTCTTTGTTCCAGTAACTTGTCCTCCAACTTCGAGCTGCCTGTGATTAGGCAGAAAGGCCTCTAATCTCTGCGATCTGATTTACCGTCACTGACAGCAGCCGCTTCCCGTTACTGGTCCTAGACTTGGGAACATGGTCAGCTCTGCCTGCTGGCTCCCCTCTCCTCTCCAAAGCTTCCTTCGTTACACACTCTGCCTTCCCAGCAGCTTCCTCTTCCAGTAAGCGCTGGGCTGTGGGTCAGTTATGCAGCAGGTGAGGAGCTAGGGCCAGGAAATGCAGAGTGTAGTGACGGGAAAGTGGGGTGACTAGGCCTGGGGGTAGGGCGAGGAGCAGTCCAGAGCAAGGAGGCAGGACGGTGCACGCCTCACCTGCTTTCCAACAGTGGCTGCTTGCTCCTGGGGAACAGCCTGTTGGACTTTGGACGTGACTCACTTGCCTTGCCATGATGCAGTTCACCCGGTTCCAGTTAAGCATGGGCCTGGCTGGATCAAGGGGCCGTTTTCAGCCTGAGTCACTGAAAGCCAGCGGCAAGCAGCCCCCACTGCCCTGCGGAAGGCCCTGGGGTAGGGCCCTCCTCGTCAGACGCAGGAGCCATGGCCTAGAGTGGGCGGGGTGGCTCGACGCCCTGCTGTTCTCCATTGTCACAGCACATCTAAGGGCTGCTGGGGCACAAAACAGGGCAGCACTCAAGGCCGAATCAGCTCCAGCAGCCCTAGGGAGGGAAGGCATCGCCCCCTCCCTTGCTTGCTGCAGCAGGCTCAGCACCGCGCCAGGGATGAATTCAGGCAACCATGGCTACAAGAAGCAGGAGCCTGCCACCTCAGCCCTCTTGCTGTGCCGTGAACCTGCCCCAGGCACTGCAGACCCTAGTGCTGGCACGGGCAGGACACCACTGAGGGAACACGCAGGGCAGGAGTGCCAGCTGAGGCCAGCGGGGAGCTGGGGGGCCAGGGGAGCTGGCGTTGTGCTGCCACTCAGCGCTGCTGCGAATGCTCCACACTCGTGCCCGGATCAGCTATGGTCTTGGCAGACGTGCAGGAAACGACTTTACAGGGGAGGGGGCTCAGGGAGGAGGGCTCAGCCTTGGAGTCTCTGCCCGCAGCAGCCACCTCAGCCATGAGGTAACAGCTGAGGGTGCCAAAGCTCTAAGATCATGCTGGCCGCCAGTGCCCTCTGCTCCCAGGTGCTGGCTTTGCTGGGCGATTTGTGTGGCCAGGTCTGCTCCGCCAGCTGCACTGATCACCTTCATCGTGGTCAGCACCCACCGCACTCCCTCCTCCCCTCCCTCTGTGCTGGCTCTGGCTGGCCCCAGCCGCATTGCTTTGGCCGGACTCAGGAGATCTTTGCTGTCCCTCTTGAAGAGCTCACCCCCGAGACTGTGCTGCAGCCACCTCTGAGGGGCAATTTACCCTGCGATGCCTTCTCAGGGGCAGCTGCAGGGAAAGTCCCTCCCAGCGGGGGCTGCAGGGGGGCTTGCTAAGGGCTGTTTCTTGCGGCCGCCACCTGCAAGCTTTGGCCTCTGCCTGCTTTGCCTCCTGGGGAATGTTGGAGGCGAGGTCCTTCTGTGTGGCTGGCCTCCCAGGGGCTAAAATCAGCTGCTTGGCTTTTCCCAAACAGCAGGATCCTTATCCTGGCTGGGCAGACTTGTGGGTCCCTCCCTTCTCACTGGAGCAGACAGCCTCACCAGGTGATTCCCAGAGCCCACGGAGATGCTCCTCCTGTCTCAGCTGCAGCCTCGTGCCTCTTCCACGGGGGCAAAGACCCTTCCCGGGAGGGGCTGGACCTGTGGGTGTGAATTTGGCACATCATGGACGAGGGGCCCTTCTCCACTCCACACATGTCCCTGGGGTTCCTCCCGGGGGAGGGCGCGGGAGGCTTCCCTGGCACACACTGCCTCTTGGCCTAGTCGGTACCAAGAGAACCTCTGTGTGGGCACAGGAAAGGGCCAAACAGCCCACTGGCTCCACGGATTTGCTGGGGGTGGCAGGGTAACATGAGCAAATCTTAACAGGGAAACCCCTGGCCACGTGCTTTGAGCTCAACTTTGGTGGCAGCCTTCAGCCTTCCCAGGGCCACACGTGGGCACAGGAGATATGGGCTGAGAGCTCCTGCAGGAGGGGCCTAAATCCCCTTAATAAGTCTGGAAGAGTTGGCAGCCCCGAGTGTCACCTACCTACTGGTGGGGGCAGGGGGAGTTAATGAAAAGACAGGAGGGGCTGCAGGGCTGGCGGAGTGGGGGATGGTGGCAGGGGTGATGAAGTGGGGCCTGTAGCAAGGGCTGGCAGAGTGGGGCTGGCAGGAGGGGGTGGCTGAGGATGGGGGTGGCTGCTGCAAGGGTCCTACGAGGACTGCTTATTGTTGTTGTTTTAGCTCTTCCCGCATGCTCCATGGCCATCTCTCTCCTGTGCCGCTCTGACACCTGTGCCAGTTGCCAGGGAACAGGCCTGTCGAGCTCTGGGGGCTGGACCAGTTGCCGCTGAGAGCTGTTTGCACAAGCCTGGGGGTAAGCGGAGAGTCAGATCAGTCATGGGTGATGCAGGTGCCTGGGCATCAGGTGATTCCCACTCAGCAGAGATGGCAGCGCGGTGCCTGGAAGGACTGGAAGTTCAGCCCCTTTGCACACGTGGCTCCTGGCTAGTGTCTGGGCCTTGCAGTGACGTGGGGCAGCTATCAGAGCCCTTGGCTGGAGGGACTCCTGCCTCTCGTGGAACCTGGCTGACTGCAGGAGTGGAACCTGGTGCACAGGAAGGGTGGCCAATTGCTCACTGTGTCCCAGGCATCAGTGTGTTGGGCCCCACCGACCCCCTCCAGCATGAGATCCCCCCACTTTGCTGCTGGTCTGGCTCCTGGCCTGAACACAGAGTCCTGGGGATGGGTCCTCGCTGCCTGGCTGAGGGGCTGGCAGTTCCCCCTTCCCCCGGCAAGGTGCCACACTCCCCGTTCAAATGCGACGACCCGACAGAGTCTAGCAGGCCAGTGCTGGCTTTCCCAGCAGAGACAGGAAGAGGAGATTGTGTCATTGTCTCCCCACTTACAAAGATTTCTGTGCAGGGCGCCCGGGGGGGGGGGCAAGTGGGGCGATTTGCCCCAGGCCCTGGGCCCCACAGGAGCCCCCATGAGAGTTTTTTGAGGGCCCTGGAGCGGGATCCTTCACTTGCTCTGGGGGCCCCGGAAAACTTTCGCAGGGCCTGGGCCCCCAGAGCGTCTTCCGCTCTGGGTCTTCGGCGCCAATTCGGCAGCAGGGAGATGGAGGGTCCTTCCGCCCCGGGACCCGCCGCTGAAGTGCCCCGAAGACCCACGGCGGGGGGTCCTTCCGCTCCGGGACTCGCCGCTGAAGTGCCCCGAAGACCCGCGGCGGGGGGTCCTTCCGCCCTGGGACCTGCCGCCGAAGTGCCCCGAAGACCCGCAGCGGGGGGTCCTTCAGCCCCGGGACCTGCCACCGAAGTGCCCCGAAGACCCGCGGCGGGGGGTCCTTCCGCCCTGGGACCCGCCGCCGAAGTGCCCCGAAGACCCGCGGCGGGGGGTCCTTCCGCCCCGGGGCCCGCCACCGAAGTGCCCCGAAGACCCGCGGCGGGGGGTCCTTCCGCCCTGGGACCCGCCGCCGAAGTGCCCCGAAGACCCACGGCGGGGGGTCCTTCCGCCCTGGGACCCGCCGCTGAAGTGCCCTGAAGACCCACGGTGGGGGGTCCTTCAGCCCCGGGACCCGCCACCGAAGTGCCCCGAAGACCCACGGTGGGGGGTCCTTCAGCCCCGGGACCCGCCGCCGAAGTGCCCCGAAGACCCGCGGCGGGGGGTCCTTCCGCCCTGGGACCCGCCGCCGAAGTGCCCCGAAGACCCACGGTGGGGGGTCCTTCAGCCCCGGGACCCGCCACCGAAGTGCCCCGAAGACCCGCGGTGGGGGGTCCTTCAGCCCCGGGACCCACCGCTGAAGTGCCGGGTCTTCGGCGGCAAGGGACCCCCGGCACCGAAGACCCCAGGCCCCCTGAATCCTCTGGGCAGCCCTGTCTCTGTGGAGGGGAAGCCCCATGGCAGACAGAGCAGGTTTTTGAGCAGTGGGAGGGCTGGGCTGGGGCAGACACAGGTTGTCGGGAAGCAGCCCCACAACAAATTCCCAAGCCCATGCAGGGTGAACCTCAGGGAGGACTCCTGGAATGTTTTCTGATCCCTGCCCATCAAAGGCTTGGCAAGCAGACAGGGCTCTCTCTAGCCTAATCCGGCACTGTGACGAAGTGGGAATGTTCTTAATGTTTTATTTGAATACTGGGTGGGTGCCTGTGACACAGCAGGGAGTGGGGAGTATTGACCGGGGAAGGTTGCAGGGGAGTTTTCCTGGGACTGGCTGCATTGGGGATGGGAGACTTTCCTTGAGAGAAGATACCTGAGCACGTAACATGAGAACCCAGGAGTGTGGTTGGAGCCAGTTGACACCTTTGCCAGGGAAACTGGACAAAGGCTGGAGGAGGATCTGGGGGGAGGCTGAGTGAGACGGCTGGAGGGAGTTTCAGTTTGGAACTGGCTGAGAAAATGTGGGGGCTCTGGTCTTCCTGCCTCCCCAAGATGGACCTGACTTAGGGGTCCTGTTTCCTATACCTACAAGCTCTGTTTTAGACCATGCTCCTGTTGTCTAATAAACCTTCTGTTTTACTGGCTGGCTGAGAGTCACGTCTGACTGCGGAGTTGGGGTGCAGGACTCGCTGTGGGAAGCACATGGAGGGTCAGGGGATGCTGAATGCTCCAAGGTCAGACCCAGGAAGGTCAAAGCTGTGTAAGCTTCTTGTCTGAAGACAGTCTGCTCACAGAGAGGAGGCTTCCCCAGAGTCCTGCCTGGCTTCATCTGGAGCAGTTCCAGAGCATTGCCCGGTGGCTCCGTGACAGGCACCTCAGAGGCAGCCAGCATAAAATTCACTGAGCAGGAGCAAGGCGACCAGCTCTGCTGGCAGGCTGAGGTCAGGTGGCAGAGGAGCCCTGCTGGCACTGCGGTACCCTAGCCTGTGCTGCTGTAGCAGCGCAGCCTCCAGAAATGACACAGCTGGAGGGACAGGCTGGTGCTGTGTCCAGCGGGCACGAGGCTGCCAAGGATAGGGCATGGCAGCGAATTCAGGGAGAGATCCTCTTCTGGGACCCCTTCCCGGCGTGAGACTGCTCAGCCCCAGGAAGGCAGGATAAGCCAGCCAGCCAGCAATGCGCTAGAGCAGAGGCTGAGCCAGCCGGGGCTGTGGGCTGGGAGCTGTTTGTGAGCCTCACGCAGGAGGACTGGCACCTCTGCCTGTGGAAGGGAGGCTGCCCCCTGCCCTGCCTAGGTGAGGCATTAGCAATGCCCACCCACAGGGCCCCAGAGCCGCACTGCTGGCTGTACACAGCTGGAGGGGGAAGGGCAGGGCTTGGGCAGCAGATGGTGGCCTTCAGTGGACCCATACACGCTGGCCATCCTTCTCAGGAACGGCCCCAACAACAAACCCAGTGGGGGAGAATCCCAGCTCCCAAGGCTCCTGCATTCACCAGACCCAGTGAGAGCAGCCCCAGCCCCTGGCCTGAAAGAATGGACCAACCTCATTGCAGAGACCGCTCTGGAGAAATGGCTGCAGCCTCTTGGCCCCAGCCCAGGCGCTCTGGCATGCCCACCTGGCACTTCTGTTAAGAGGATGCTTGGAGTCCTGGTTCCCAGCCGTCTCCCTGGTCTGCAAGCCAGCTGCTTCAGCTCACAAAAAGCAGTTAAAACCCTGGTGGTCTCTGGGCCAGGAACCAGCCAGGATATGGCAAAGGGCCACTGATAACAGCTGCCAGTGACTGCAGAAATTCACAGGATTAAGTGGTCTGAGGCTGGAAAGAGCCAGCCAGACCTGCAACAGAGCGACGTGATGGAGAGTCCTTGAAGCTGGAAGTGAGATAGTTCCATGGCGAATGGCTGTGGAACCCCCCCACCCCCACCCATGCCACTCCGTGAATGCACGGCTGGAAGGGCAAAGGACTGGACAGGCTGGACGGCCTGCAGCATGCAGACCCTTGTAAGAAGTGACTTGGCCTGGGCACCCCCGTCATCAGCTCCCAGGACTGGGGCAGGGAGAAGGGCTATCGCCTCCAAGTTATCCACATAGGGAGCAGCAGGTGGCTCACCCCTCCACCCCCTGTTCCTGTCTGGGAAATCTTGAAGCATCAGCAGTGCGATGGCAAAGCCCACGTCCTGAACTAGCCTCAGGTGCCTGGTGGAAATCAAAGCACAATGGCCATTTAATCCACATGGCTAATATCCGCAGTTGCATCTACAATGACGATAAAAAATGTAGCTTCTTTGCTGCTATTAAGTACGTGCCTCTTGGCTTCTGATGCTAAGCAACTTATAAGTTCACCAGTAATGTCTTGCTCAAGTATTTGATTTTGGTGTCACTGATACATCCAGGGGTAGTAAATTGTAAAATTGTATTTTTGTCAAGGTCCAAATTTCTTGGTCCAGGTCTAGTCAAGGTCCAGACTCCAGAGAAAATAATAACAATAAACCCCCTCAGTAATGATAATAATAGTAAATAAAAAGATTTCAGAGTCAATTTAAAAGCTCTGGTGGGCTGGGTCGGCCTATTGACTACCCCTGCTTGATTGGGCAAAAGTTGGATTATGTCCAGCAAACAGCTTAAAGATGCTCAAGTAAATGCCCCAATTGTTGCTCTCCAGCACTTTATGGGGTAGCCATGGAAGGGGAGTCCTAAACTAGCTACAGTTTTGACAGGGTCAAGCAATGTTTGTAGTAGTATGAGACAGCTCATGGTGTCCGACACCATCAGGTGGTCCAGAGACATTTATACAGAACACATCACAGGACACCATCAATACCACATTGAGTAATTGAGACCGCCGACCAGGGAAATAACCCACTTCCTTCCCTGATGAACCAAGGGACGCACCCCACCCATGTATTCATTCGCTACACCGTTACTGACTTGGACTCTTAATACATTCCATGGGTGGCGTACCTGAGCCCACTTATCCACTGACACTCAAAACTCTTGCACCCCAATCTGGGTCTATGCTGGTTCTGTGATATGTATGTATCTCTTCATCCTTGTAACCGCTACCTATGATCCCTCATAACTCAAGCCTGACCCCAGATGTACAGGACCTTCCCTCTTAACTTGTGTCTATTTAATTTTAAACATTAACTTTAATAACATTTCTTGCTATTTCCTAATTTTGTCAGGTGTTTGTTTATCCAAACATGCACTGATACAGTGACCCTTCGTGAACGGCAGAGCTGCCTCATGTGAATGCTCCTCCCATGAACAGACATTGACTTGTGCATATTCTTCCAGTCATTGAAACCTGGTACCCAGGTTGATTTTTCAAGTTTCTGTATCCCCGAACAACCAACAAATGTTACAGGATGCATAATCTGAGGATCTAGCCACTTGACATGCAAATCGTCATGCAGTGCATTTTTCAGTCTGTAAAATGCAGATGCAAAATGGCAGTTTGTAGGAAGAAAAGGAAACTGTCCTTTCAACACATCGCTCTCAGTGGGCTGGCAAGGGCCAGCTGTACAATCATACACAATTGCTCAGGTGATAAAGCTGAATCTTATCAGATGAGAACTTCAGACCCATTTCAGCAGGAAGACTGCTTTGACCTGCTTCATTGTTGACCTGCTCATCTACAGTGCGTTTGGTTTTGCTCCTTTCAAATTAATCTACAGAGTCTTTGGGGTTTTTTTTGTATTTTTTCAGATCATCTATAGATCTTTGGCTTTGTTGATCTGTAGCTCATCTGACAGGGTCTTCAGTTGAGCTGCTTTCAAGCAAAGTTTCTCTGGAAATATTAGCTACTCCTTCAGTGGTACTGCACATCTTGTTTTCCTGAATTAAACCTTGACACAAGAACAGATTCAGCCCAGAATTGACATGCAATTATTGTGTTTCTACTTCAGTCTGCGGGGGTTGATCAGGAAGTTTACAAATGATCGTTTCTGCTGCTTAGGATCTTTGGAGTCAGTTTATAATAACGTCTCTTTTCCTTCTTGTTTTCTAAAACCAGATCTGTATTGGTATTTATGGTTTTCATTGTCAGATGTCTTCTAATATGAGAATAACTAAGTTGGAAGTAAAGACCTAAATAAAGTGCATTTATGAATTGTGCTGCCTAATTCATCCTTCAGCTGTGGGGGTAATCCTAAAAAGTGTTGATTTTCTGTGAAGAATCTCACAGAGATAGGCAGAGCTACAGTGGGGCTGTCCGGAGAGAGCGCTGTGGGGCTGGGAGGGGCCGGGGCTGGCTGCAGAGAGCGCTGTGGGGCCGGGAGGGGCCGGGACTGGCCAGAGAGAGCACTGTGGGGCAGGGAGGAGCCGGGGCTGGCCAGAGAGAGCGCTCTGGGGCCGGGAGGAGCCGGGGCTGGCCAGAGAGAGCGCTGTGGGGCCGGGAGGAGCCGGGGCTGGCCAGAGAGAGCGCGGAGGGGCCGGGGCTGGCCAGAGAGAGCGCTCTGGGGCCGGGAGGAGCCGGGGCTGGCCAGAGAGAGCGCTGTGGGGCCGGGAGGAGCCGGGGCTGGCCGTAGAGAGCGCTGTGGGGCCGGGAGGGGCCGGGGCTGGCCAGAGAGAGCGCGGAGGGGCCGGGGCTGGCCGGAGAGAGCGCTGTGGGGCCGGGAGGGGCCGGGGCTGGCCGGAGAGAGCGCTGTGGGGCTGGGAGGGGCCGGGGCTGGCTGGAGAGAGCGCTGTGGGGCTGGGAGAGGCCAGAGCAGGCGGACAAATCTGCTCAGTGGCCTACAGCAAGAGGAGGTTATGGAAACAAACTACATTTCCCAACAGCAGCCCCTGTGCACTGGAGCATGCCCAGTGGCTGCAATCTGTACAGGGTGGGGTAGAAAACTCATAAGAACGGCCACACTGGGTCAGACCAAAGGTCCATCCAGCCCAGTGTCCTGCCTGCCGACAGTGGCCAATGCCAAGTGCCCCAGAGGGAATGAACAGAACAGGGAATCACCAAGTGATCCATCCCCTGTAACCCTTTCCCAGATTGTGGCAAACAGAGTTTCGGGACACCATCCCTGCCCATCCTGGCTAATAGCCACTGATGGACCTGTCCTCCATGCACTTCTCTAGTACTTTTTTGAGCCCTGTTATAGTCTTGGCCTTCACAACATCCACAGGTTGACTGTGCATTGTGTGAAGAAATACTTCCTTCAGTTTGTTTTCATTTGGTGACCCCTAGTTCTTGTGTTATGAGAAGGAGTAAATAACCCTTCCTTATTTACTTTCTCCACACCAGTCATGATTTTATAGACCTCTGTCATATCCCCCTTAGTCGTCTCTTTTCCAAGCTGAAAAGTCCCAGTCTTCTTAATCTCTCCTCATATGGAAGCAGTTCCATACCCCTAATCATTTCTGTTGTCCTTTTCTGAACCTTGTCCAATTCCAATATATCTTTTTTGAGATGGGTCTACCACATCCGCAGGCAGTATTCAAGATGTGGGCGTACCATGGATTTATATAGAGGCAACATGATATTTTCTGTCTTATTATCTGTCCCTTTCTTAATGCTTCCCAACATTCTGTTCACTTTTTTGATGGCCACTCCCAGTGCACATTGAGTGGATGTTTTCAGAGAACTATCCACAATGACTCCAAGATCTCTTTCTTGAGTGGTAATTGTGAATATAGACCCCATCATTGTATATGTAGAGTTGGGATGATGTTTTCCAATGTGCATTACTTTGTATTTATCAACAATGAATTTAATCTGCCAGTTTGTTGCCCAGTCACCCAGTTTTGTGAGACCCCTCTGTAGCTCTTCACAGTCTGCCTGGGTCTTAACTATCTTGAGTAGTTTTGTATCATCTGCAAATGTTGCCACCTCACTGTTTGCCCCTTTTTCCAGATAATTTATGAATATGACGAATAGGACTAGTCCCAGTACAGACCCCTGAGGGACACCACTATTTACCTCTCTCTGTTCTGAAAACTGACCATTTATTCCTTCTCTGTTTCCTATTTTTTACCAGTTACCCATCCATGAGACAATCTTCCCTGTTATCCCATGACAACTCCTACAACAACCAGCCACTTCTAGGCATGCTCAAATGTGATGGGCTTTTGCAAAGGCATTGCAGGACTGGTGAGTGTGGGTTCCCTGGGAGCCCTGTAAAGATGGGGGCTGTTGGCCAGGGGCAGGGTTACATGCAACTCATGTGATTGCATTAGCTGTGGGGCAGTGAGGGGGCCCCATGCCTGACTTAGTTACATATGAGGGTGTGGCCCCAGAATAGCAGGGGGAGGCGCAGATGGCACTGGCAGAGGAATACCTGCTCGGCGGCCATGCTCAGGGATGCTCGGCCACACAACACATGCCTGGGGCAGGCTGCGCCATTGTTTGCGACAGGCTGGAAGCTAGTTTAGAAAGAGCCATGTGCTGGTCCCTGCTGCCTGCCCAGGGAGGGACACTCCAAAATGGTGGCTCTGGCATGGATTCTGATGAGTGGGAGCACCAGTTTGAGGGGAGGCCACCTCCCCCCGCCCCCCCCATTGCCCAGGCTAATTCGAATGGGGCAACAGGCACCAGCACGCTGCTCTTCCTGGTGGCTCTGGGGCTAGCTGTGGGGACAGCAGTGGGGCTTGGCAGCTTTGCCGCCCATGACAGCCGGCTGGCTCTGACTGCAGCAGTGGGACTGGCGCAGGGCCTGGGCCAGAGGGAGCCGATGGCAGGGCATGGAGCTGGGCGGAGGTGCAAAGGCAGGGATGAGGGTGGGGGAAGTGAGTTTATTTGATTGTGGGATGTGGGATGGCATGTGGGGGGCCCCAGGGCTCAGCTATCTGTTCCTCTGCCACTGGCAGATGGGAGAGGGTGAGGGGGGGCCCGGAGCAGTGGGGCACGGGCAGCATTTGCTGACTGTTACATCGGCCACTGGTGTTGCCCGGGCTAGGTGTGAGGGCTGCTGCTGCAACAAGACCCGCTTTGGGGTGTGGGAGCGGTTAGGTCTGCCTGGAGATCCCTGTTAAGGGGGGCTGGGGAGTGCCCCGTGTCCCGTCCTGCTGCCTGTGCACCTGGCTCCCTCGGGCCCCTGGGGAGGAGGCAATGTCTCCCTCCCTGCTGCGGGGGCCAGAGCTTTGGGAGGGAAGGACACCACCAGCTAACCTGTCACTGCTGCTGGCGTTGCCATGGTGACCCCCCCACCTTCGGCAACAACTTTTCCAGTAAAACCACTGCAGAAATCCAGGCTTCCCGACAGGCCCGTCCCCCAGCTGTCTAGTGCGTGGGGGTGGGGACCCAGCTTGTGTGCTTAACCCCTTGGCGCCAGGCAGAGCCTGCAAGCGAGCCGGGGAGAGCAGCAGCCGGTCTGGCGCTGGGAAGCAGGGTTGTTGCTGGTACCTTGCCTTGTGGGAACCTTGCTCATCTTGAGAGATGCAACAGGTCTGTCTCTCTGGCCCTCCCCAAGCCAGCTGCTTGTCCCAGCCCTGGGCGGGGGAGCTGGGGAGGGAGCAGTGTAAATCCGGAGCAGTCCCAATCGTCACCCAGAGCTGCAGGGAAGACGCTAGTGGGACAGGGCTTGCTGACGTCCTTGTGGTGAGTCCGCTCCCAGCTGCTCAGAGCCCCTGGGAAAGCTCAGGGCTCGGACCTAGAGCGAGCAGCTGGTGGGACGGGCGGGCCTAGGCCCAGCCAGAACTGAAGGGCAGGTCCCTCAGCCACGGGGAGGAACCACAGAACCCAGGCCAACATGAACTCTTGAGGCAACAGATGAAAAACCAGAAATGGGAGTGAGGGTCAGAGGTTGAAATCAGGGACCTGGGGGGGACACAGAGCAGAGAAGCCCGGGCAGTGCCCACCGCTCCTCCGAGTGCCGGAGTCAGCAGGCACTGCCCAGAGGCACTTCTCCGGAGCTGTGACTTACCCAGGCCCCACAGGCCCCAAGCCCCCTCCAGTGTCCCCCTCCTGGTGTGAGGGATGGCCGTCTTTGCTCACGCCAGGAGGCGGCTGGCGAGAGGTCTCATGACTTTGTGGGACATGTAAATGGGGAGGTGGGGGGTGTGGTGCAGCCACAATCTGAGAGAGGTTCTGGAGAAGCTGGAAGAGGGGCTGCAGCCTGCCACACTCTGAGTGCCAGGGTCTCCCTCTCGCTGCAGGAGGGACAGGCCTCAGGAGATTTCGTGAACCGTGCCACATACGCGCCCATGCTCACGGCTCCATGGAGGAGCCGCCAGCTAATATTCCCACTGGGCCGTGGAACCGGAGTGCAGTACAGGCTGTCTCCCTGGGGCTCCTCACCCTCTGCTGGTAGCAGCACCTCCTCCTGCCTGGTGTTGGGCAGGGGGCGAGGAAAGGGAGGGGTGCACAGGCAGACTGGTAGAGGATGTTGTTCAGCCAACTCAGGTGGCATGTTAGGGGTGGCCAGGGAGGGTCACGGGACAGGGGCCCAGTGACAAGATTCGGGGGGGGGGAGGAGTGGAGAGGGAATGCCCTCCCACACAACCTGCTTGAGATGTGCAAGAGAAGTGGGGTCATGGCTGCCCTCACCTCCTGGAGTACTCAATGGGGGAGACGCAGGGTGGACAGTGCATGCACTGGCTGGGCGCCAGGGAGTCCATCTGTCCCTCTGGCTATAGTCTAGGGGGTCTCCAGTTCTGGAGTACCCACCAGAACCATCCTCTGGCGCAACAAGGAGGGCGAGAGGCCCCATCTCAAGAACAGGGAGCACCCGGCGGGCCCTGCCAGCCTTTTCTAGGAGGAAGGAGCAGGGTATGTGGCCTCAGGGAGCAGCGGAGGGAAGTGTGGACGCTCCCTTTGTCAGCCAAGGGGCTAACGCTGAGCTGCCAGGGCTAATCCTGGGAGAAGCTAGCGGGACGAAGAGCTTACGCCCACGGCTGGCACGGCAGATGCTGTTTGTTTCATACTCTGTGTCTGGGCTTTGAGTTTGACTAGTGGCCTCTGTGGAACCAGCCGCTCTGACTGAAGAGCCCAGCGTCTGTATTATGGTGATGGAGCAGACTTTGTGAGTCCGATTGTTTGGAAGCATTGATGTTAACAAATGAGTCTGGAGTAAGGACATTATGAGTTAATGAGCAAAGACAGAGTTCACGAGGAACCTCATGATGGGGAAACTGAGGCTGTAGGGCCTCCAGGGCCACCTCTAGCCAGGAGGGGGAGCTCCAGGAGGATCCGCCTTTCTCTGGGGGTCGGGGTTTGCTGGGGTGGCAGTGAGGCGGGGGAGTATGTGGAACTGACTTTTGTGATACAGCATGGCCAGAGGGCAGCAGGAGAGGATTAGAAGGGAGCCTTATTCCCTGTAAGGGGAAGAAAGTTTGCTATAGATTAATTAGAGCACCTGAAGCCAATTAGAGCACCTGAAGCCAGTCACATGATAAAAGCCCCCCTGCTTCAATCAGACAGTGTGGGAGTTGGAGCAGAGAGGAATTGGTGTTGGAGCAGAGAACAGTTTGAAGGAAAGCAGAGGACAGTTTGGAGAAGTGCTGCGGTGAGCTAAGAAGTCCAAGACCCTAGGTAAAGGGGCACCTGGCTTGTGCAGAGGGAGGGCAGGAAGCCCCCCACAAGCTGAAGGGCAGGAGAGGGAAGTAGCCCAGGGGAAGGAAGTGTCCGTTCAAGTGGTTTACCACTAACCTCAGGGCCCCTGGGCTGGGACCTGGAGTAGAGGGTGGGCCCAGGTCCCTCCCTCTCCACTCCCCTCCTCTAGGACACTAGTGGGGCAGTTCACATTCCACTGCAGGGGCAAGAAATGGTGCCCTGAACCCCCCCAAAGAAGAGAAAGCGCGAGACCCATCAAAATAGTGCCGGCAATTTGCCACACTTTCCATTCCAAGCCCCTGGGGTAAGCTGCCTGATGCTGCGAGAGGGGAAGGGCTGCGGGGATGGCATCACCCTGCAGAGTCAAGGATGTTCCCCTGGGGTTAAACCCCACCTGGGCAGGTGCTCAGTGTTCTGTTGCTCTGGGTGGTAGCTCACCTGTGCAGCTGGGTGATGATGTGGGTGCCCCCGCCGCTCACGGGGAAGGCTGCAGGGGCTGGGCCAGGTGGTGGTCGCCCTGCAGCCTGTGGCTGGCTGGAGGAGAGTCTCAGCAGCCTGCGGGAAGTGCTGTAATTGTTTTCTCTGTGGCCTAGGATGAATAATTGAGAGGTCTTTGAGGAGAATTAATTTGCTGTTCATTGGCAGTAAATGCTTTTCCGAAGGTGATAAAATAAATCCTGAGCCACACGAGGGGGTGGACGGATGTCGCTGAATGTGAGCATAGGCCCCTCTCCAGTTCTCTGTGTGCTGCGGAGAGATGGGGCACCAGCGCTCTGAGCTTGACCCTGCCGGAGCACTCCCTGTAGCACCCAGTCTGGGCCAGGGGACACGGCTGCTGGCCACGCACTGCTTTGCCCTGGCCCTCTGCTGGAGAGATGTTTCTCGTGGGGTCTCTGTGCCAGCACCTGGGGGCTGTTTAATTATCTGTGTAACCTTGAGTCTGTGCTGGGTGCCCAGCTGGCATAGCAACAGGAGTGTAAAATCCACAGAATAAATAAGCACAGGGCTTGCTTCCCTGCCACCTCTGGGGTGGAACACATCTGCCCGTTAATAACTGGACCATGCACCAATGGCTGAGGATGGGAAGTGAAGACTCCTGAATCCAGTGGAGACTGCCAGGAGTTTAGTGGGCAGAAAGGGTACTGGAGCAAACACCGACTCTTGTTAAAGTGCCTGGGATCCATAGTGACCAGGCAGTCAGGCTGGGGGGATGTCCCCCAGGAACTGGTACCCTGTGTGGCATGGCAGCCCCTAGTGCCACATCGTGGGCAGCAAGTTAGTTCTGGCTGTGAGGTAAGCATGCCACCTGCTGAATCCCAGCCTCCCCTTCCGGCGTGCTCTGTACTGACCCGGCCCAGCCCTGCTTGGCTGCTGAGATCGCAGCCTCAGGCATCCGTCTGCCAGTCAGTCCTCCCTGTTAACCGTCCCAGTATCCATTTAGCTGCCTTTCTCCTGCTGTCAGGTCAGAGTCCTGCTCCTGTGGGCCCAGCAGATGGCCAGGTCAGTGACTCCGGCAGGGGGCCCGTTCTACATGGGTTGCTGGAAAGTGATTGTGCTGATGATTGCCGTCCAGTGTGGGGCGAGGGGAGCTCTGAGACTGCACTCATCTAGCACTGCCTGCTGGCGTCTCCACGGCGAGGGGGACAGAGTCCCCAGCCCCTGCCCCTGGGGCCAGTGGGGTGCAGCTGGCTGGGGGAGTTCAGTGAGTGCAGAGCGGCTGTGCTCTGAGTTCCCTGGGGCAGCAGGGTCTGACCGGCTGCCTTGGGCACCAGGGGCCTGGCAGAACAAAGAGGCCCAGGGCAGTCCCGGCGATGCGAGGGTGGCTGTGCACGAGAGCTTGGGCTGGCAGGGACTCCTCTACGGCATCTCCACTCCCTCCCCAGACCCATTCATTAGAGGTGTGTGGCAAGTCACATGACTTCCCAGCGTCATGTCCATCAGGGACAGGCTGGTTACCCTCCTGCGTGCTTGGAAGAGGAGATAATCTTCCTGGGATGAGTGTGCAGAGATGAGTTGTTACCAGAGCCAGACGTGTACACAGCAGCCCTGGCGGCAGGGGGGTCGCGCTAGGGGCCTGGGGCCTGGCTGGCCCAGCTGCGCAGAGAGCAGCGTGTCCTGAGGGCAGCAGCAGCCCTGCACGAGGGAGCACATGGCCAATGAGTGTGTGTGTGTGCTGGGCATTTGAGCCATGGCTCCTCAAGAGGCAGGCCGGGAGCAGGATTTCAGGCACTGGCTGGTGCAGGCCTCCTCTCCACAAGGGGCTCGTTTTCTGCTGGAAACAGGCACAGCAGCAGTGTCCTGGGCCATGCTCACACAGCTGCTGCTTCTCCCCTCGTCGTTCCCAGGGAAGCGCCTCATCCCCTGTGCTAGTGCTGGGGGGGAAAAGCCTCAGGCCTCCAAAGACCCTGGAGGGGCTCAGGAACAGCAATTAGCCAACGCAACTCGGCCTATGCCTCGCCCCCTGTTTCCAGCGCTGGGTTTCTTGGCAGAGAGGCCTTTGGTTACGCGTTCTGCTTTTAGACACATGAATTTCCTAGTGGAAACCAAATTGATTCCACCGCCCCACACCTGGCTCTTTACTGACCCAGGGATGGGGACTCTGGGTGTCTCCAGACCAGCTCAGAGCCTCCATGCTAGCAGAATCACCCCAGGTCACTTCCCAGCCGTGGTTCAATGGGCAGCACTGGGTGTCTCTCGTGCTCTTGTTCCGCTCCTTGCCCTGGGGTATATGGGATCCAGCCAGCAGGGCCGGCTCCAGACCCCAGCGCGGCAAGCACGCGCGTGGGGTGGCCCTTTCCCGGGGGGGCGGCAGGCTGGGCCGGCAGACCTGCCGCAGTCATGCCTGCGGGAGGTCCACCGGAGCCCCGGGAGCAGCGGACCTGCCACAGGCATGACTGCGGAGGGGGCGCTCCTCCCGCGGCTCCAGTGGACCTCCCGCAGGCATGACTGCGGACGGTTCGCTGGTCCCGCGGCTCGGCTGGACCTCCCGCAGGCATGCCTGCGGCAGCTCAAGCGGAGCCGCCGGACCTGCGAACCGCCCGCAGCTGCGGGAGGTCCAGCCGAGCCACGCGACCAGCGGACCCTCCGCAGTCATGCCCGCGGGAGGTCCGCTACTCCCGCGGCTCGGGGGCGCCTCCCGCGCATGACTGCTTGGGGCGGCCAAAAAGGTAGAGCCGCCCCTGCCAGCCAGGCTGGGGGCCCGAGGCCATGCTGCTTGCTGCTTTCCCCAGGGCAGGCGCGCCATGAGTGGGCAGTGGCTCTTTGTCTGAGTGGAATCTCTGTGTGGGCAGGAAACACAATCCTTCCATTGAGGCGGGCAGAAAAGCACAGGAGCCTCTGCGGCTGGTACATGGAGGGGGTCCCCCATTTTGTGCCTCCCCAGGATGAAAGCCACTTTCAGGTCATTGCAGGGAAAGGGCTCTGAGCTAGTCCTGTGGGGGAGTCACCTTTCCGGAGCTGCTGGGCACTCAGTGTGGGTGAGCATAGCATCCCTGCAGTGGGCTGGGGCTGGCGGGGAGCTGCTCTGTGCTTGCACGGAGTTCTCCAGCCTGTCTTAGTTAGTGCCTGGAGAGGGGAGCTTGAAACATGCACCCTGGTTTGGATTTGTCATATAAAAACGCCTGAAGGTTTGTGTCACGGAGTCCCCAGGCGATGCTCTGGAACTGCTCCCCACAAAGCCAGTCAGGACTTTGGGGAGCCTCCTCTCCCTTGGAGCAGACTGTCTGCAGGGCAAGAAGCTCACATGGCTCCTGGGTCTCTCCTTGGAGCATTCAGCATCCTCTGCCCCTCTGTGCGCTTCCCACAGGGAGTCTGCCCAGGTGGGGTCCTGGGGAAGCCAGAGGGTCCTGCACCCCCACTTCGCAGTCAGACGTGACTCTCAGCCAGCCAGTAACACAGAGGTTTATTTGATGACAGGAACATGGTCTAAAACAGAGCTTGTAGGTACAGAGAACCGGACCTCTCAGCCGGGTCCATTCTGGGGCCCAGCGAGGCAGACAACCCCATTTGCCCTCACTTCCAGTCCCCAGCCAGCTCCAAAACTGAAACCCCCTCCAGCCCCTCCTTTCTGGCCTTTGTCTCTTTCCCGTGCCAGAAGGTCACCTGCCCTCTTTGTTCTCCCACACCTTTAGCATCCCCTTGCAGGGGAAAGGGCCTGGCCATTAGTTGCCAGGGAGACAGAGTGTTGGTCAGAATCTGAGGCACTCACACAGTATTCAGAGGAAACATTAAGAACAGCCCCACTTCCTCACAGTTTGGGACTGTTGTCCCTGGGGAATTCTGGGCTGTCTGGCCTGGCCTTCTGGAGTTTGCTGGGTGTTTTCTCGGCTGACTTGGAGAGGGCGTCTGGGAGCTCTCGGTTCATAGCGGGAGGGGCAGGATGCTGCACCGCTCCCTCCCAAAGCCTTGGAACCAAGCAGCTGCTAACAAAACCCAAAGCTTCGATCCCAGTAAATCGGGCATCACTTCCGGAGTGCCACCAGCCTCCCGTCCCAGCCAACCACAGTCTGCCAGGGCACCTGGAGGTCAGTCCCTGAGAGGACAAGCAAGCAGAACAATAGCAAACAGCCTCCTGGGCCTGCTGTCTGCAGTGTACCCTTCCCTCAGGTGGCTGCTCCCCACCCCTGAGGAGCAGCCCCTGCTCTGTGGGTTGGTGAAGTCTGAGTCCATCCTGCCCCCCAGTCCATCTCTCTGCACCTCATTCCCTGTGCCTGGTGGTGGGCAGCGGGCACATGGGCTGGCAGGGTACTGGGGGCCAGGAACGCCTGGCCAGGGGCTCGCTCTCCTCCTCAGGACATGAGGGAAAGGGCAATGTGTCTCCATAAATGCTTAAACAAGGATTTCCTTGTTGCTGTGCAGGCTGTTTGCCTTGCTCCCTGGCCAGCTGTTAATGAGGTTTGGCAGGAGGCGCTGGCAGCCCCAGCCATTGGATTTCTATAAATCAGCTGGTGTTAATGGAGAGGGAGTGCAGCCTGCACAGCCTCCTCTCCGCTGGAGTCCCCAGCCAGCAGCACTTCAGGGAAGGGCCTGCGCTGAGAGAGTGGCAAGGGGGAGCACTCCCCCCTACACCTGCCCTGCTGTGGGGGGAGTCCCGCAGAGCCCTGGCAGGGCAGGCACTGAGCTGTGGGGGGGGGGGTGCGTGGGGGGGGGAGGAGCACAGATGGGGGGCCCCCAGGGCATGGAATCACTCAGGGGTGGCTGGGGAGTTAATGATCCACCACAGGGTCAGTGGGAGAATCTGGCCCCTGATACATCTGCCCCAGGATGGCTTTGTAAAGCCGGAGCCTGCTGCTGTACGCTGGGAGCCTGGCAGGTAGAAGGCAGCTGCCTGCCACTCAGTTCCCCGGGGAAGGTATAAAGCAGTCCCGGTGAGGCCAAGCCTAGCAGTTAGCATCCTGGAAAGGGGACGGGGGTGGGGGGAGGACTATGACTTCCCAGCAGGCAGGTCTGCAGAGACCCTGCCAGCTGTTTGTTTCCAGTAATGACGGAAAGTGCAAAGCAAAATAAAGCAGCCTCCCCAAACCCCACTGAGCCATGTCACATCCTGACTCCCAGCCCCCTTCCTTTCACAGCCTCCCCCCTTCCCTCCCATCGCTGTGACCTCCCCCCCCCCCACCTCCAGGACTGGCTAGGAGCGGCTCTCCCAGTGCAGCAGACTGCCTGGCGTGGTGGTGGGTTCAGGCTGAGCTCCCTGCTGCCGGGGATGGTGCTGAATGTACCCGGCTGCTGGGGACCGTGGTGCGTTTGGGGCAAGCTGAGGAGTGCTGGTCACTTGTCCATAACTGGAGGGGCTGCAATGGAGGAGGGAGATGTGGGCAGCATTAGGCCCCATGTCCCTGCTAGGAACCTGCCTCCCAAAACAAGAGGGGCACTGCTAGTCTGGCCGCAGGCTGCCCCAGCAGAGTCTCCTGATCCCCAGGGCAGCAGAGCCATCCTGCTGCACATGCAAATCACCTGGCCCTCCAGGAAGTCTGTGGCTCAGCGTGGCCAGGGGGCCACTCCAGGAAGTGCCCTGGCCTTGCAGGCCTGCGCATGCTGCTCTGTCCCTGGCCACCAGGCCGGCACTCAGCTAGCCAGGAGAGTCCCAGGCCCCGGGCCAGGCTGTGCTCTGAGGACCAGAGCCCTTCCTGGGCCATCTCCCTCCCACCAGCCCTGCCTGGAGCCTGAGGTGCTGGAGAGAGGAGCTGGGGGTGGGGGTGGGGGGGAGATAGCATACACCAGGGGTAGGCAACCTATGGCACAGCACGCGAGCTGATTTTCAGTGGCACTCACACTGCCCGGGTCCTGGCCACCGGTCCAGGGGGCTCTTCATTTTAATTTAATTTTAAATGAAGCTTTTAAACATTTTAAAAACCTTATTTACTTTACATACAACAATAGTCTAGTTCTATATTATAGACTTATAGAATGAGACCTTCTACAAACGTTAAAATGTATGACTGGCACGCGGAACCTTAAATTAGAGTGAATAAATGAAGGCTCGGCACAGCACTTCTGATAGTGTATGCCAGGGGTCAGCAACCTCACTGCTCAGCCCACTGCCCAGGCAGACCCCCCAACCCCTCACTATCCCTGTCCCAGCATAGCCAGAGCGAGGGATGGGGAGTGGGCTCTAGCAGGGCTGCCCAGGCAGCGGCCAAGCCTGCATCCCACCACCAGGCCCTGCTGCTTCCCTGGAGCCAGGCCCTGTCTCCCCAGCCTGTCTGGGCTAGTCTCAGAGCAGGCTCCAGGACTCTACTTCGCTCCTTCCCCCTGGCCAGAGGAGCCAGGCCAGTCCCTGACCCTTTCCTCAGGGAGTCTTCTGGGCTGCCCTGCGCTGGATCCTTCTCAGAGCCCAGGCCTCCCCCGTGGGACGTGGGACGGGGCCCAGGCGAGAACCACACTGGCATCATCTGGCTGGTGTCTCCAGCTCTCTCCAGCTGTATTCTCAAGCTCCCTGGCCCTCGGTCTGACCTGAGCTGCCCCTGGGGCTTGCTGGAAGAGATTTGCATTGAGAGGGAGCCTTCTCGGAAGCCTTTGAACTCAGTCAGAGCTTTGCTCTGTTTTTGTGTGTGAACTGTTTGTCCAGGAAAGGAGGAGCCAGGAAGTGGGGACCTGTTATCTTTGGTTTCCTAGGGTGATGTGCTGATAGGCTAGCAGAGCCCCAGTGCACAGCTGAGTGGTGCGCGGGCGGGCGGCTGGGTGCTGGGGGAAGGATCCAGGCTGGGTGTGTGTGTTCTCTTCACCTGAGTGTGGTTTGGTTGTTTCGGGGAACCAGAGCAGCCAAGTCTCATCCCACCCCCACCCGTCTCTCGCCACACAGTGCAGCTGCTCACTGACACCGTCGCTAGTGGCAGGTGCTCACTTTCCCTTGCAGAAATGTCCTTACCAAGCAATGAGCTTCCGCTGCAGCCTGGCTGCAGACAGCCTGGTTTCACACGTAGGCAGTAAGGCAGGGCCAGGTGGCCAGTCTTTGCACCCCAGTCCACTCGTGGACAACGTGAGGAGAGACCCCGTGTGACCCCAAGGAGATCCAAGCTCTTGCTGTGTCCATGCAGGGGATCCAGGTTGGGCAGATGAGACATTCTGCAGTCTGGCTTCGAGTCCCCTTGGCCCTGCAGAGGAGCAGCTTCAGCTCTCTGGATGGCTGCACTTTACCTCCCACTCAGACCTGACTGTCCCGTTAGAACTCGGCACTTACTGCTCGTGTCTGCTACGGGCAGGGAAGGAAATGGTTAAAATGAATCTCTGACCCCCAGCTCCCTACAGCAAGCGAGAGCAGGAGATGGGTGAATGTTGCAGCTCAGAGCTGCTGCTGCCCATGGGTAATGGTGCAACATGGGCATGCCTGTGCATGGGAGCCCACCCTCAACAGCCCTCTGCCCAGTGGCTGGGCACAGGTCTGCTACCCCTGGGGAGACCAACTCTGCTAACAGCTGGGTTATGTGGGCTCCTAGCAGATCCCATGGTCGTGAACTGGTATTGATGGTAAAGCAAGTTTGGCCCCTTGCCGTGTGGAATTCGCCAGCGGACTCTGGAATCTGGGTGGGTCTGGAAGCCCTGTGTTCAGTGAAGAGCCCGGAGCATTTTCATGAGGCATGAGTGCTAGCCTGGCATCTCAGCCAAGTACCACTCGAGGAGCCACGTTCTGCCACTTCACTCAGATACAGGATGTCGTTTGCTGCCTGGCCGGTCCCAGATCAGTAATGCTGCACCTTGCGCATGGCTTCTCGTCCTGGATTAACTCAGCTCTGGCCACATCTCCCACCCCTCTCTGTGACACCGGCAACACGACAGCTGTGCGGAGCATGTGTGAAGGAGCCTGCTGTATATTTAACGCTGGTTTTGTGGTGATATAAAGCCTGGGTCTCCTGCCGGTGCAGTGGGGTGGCCCCTCCCGCTCTGCTTGTATGTGCTTTTCTCTGGCTAAGGCCTTGTATGAACATATGCCCCCCGTCGCCTAGTGTGGACTCAGTTCTACCAGGCTAACAGTGCTTCAGTGCAGTGTATTCTTAAGGCAATAGATGGTACTGCTACAAGCCAACTTTGCCCCAGTACGGCTGCATCCATAGTAGGGCTTGTGCTGGTAACACCGCCCTAACCCCCTGGTTATTCCGGCACAGAGGTTGCTTGCTGGGCAGGCCGGGAGGTTAGCTTCGCCTTGCGACACTCCTGCTAAGTGTGTCTGACCACTAGGTGGAGACGAGCGTTTTGTATCCCCTCCCGGAGCTGCACCGGCTGGCAGCTGCTGCCTGCTACTGCGGCCTGGGTGGGGGTGCCTGGTGCTCTTCTGCTGAGAGGGGCACACGGCTGGCACCCTCCTAAACGTGCTGCCGCCTTCTGGGGTGAGAGATGTCCAGGATGCAGGCTACTCGGCCCAGGAGTCCCCTACAGTCAGGGTTCCCTCCTCACCCTGGTCCCCTGGCGCTTCCAGGAGTGGGTGGCAGCTCCTTGCACAATATCCCCACGTTGCAGGGAGTGATTCCTTCCGGTGCCTCTCACTAAAAGGGCAGAGCCAGGGCTGCTTGCCCAGCAGGGAGCGAGGGGCTGGGCAGTGGAGGTGAGCGGGTCCTGTGTCTCGTCCCCCTCGGTTCAGGCTAGGGCTGCCTGTGGCAGGTGACTGGGTGAGAGAACCCCTGGACTACCAGGCTGCAGTGGGGTGGAGCTGCAGGGGTAGTGGGCTAGGGCAAGGGACTAGGAGTTAGGACTCTCGGGTTCTTTCCTCAGTTCTTAAACCCTCCTTGTGCTTCACTCTGTATGAAGTGGGGCTAGCACGGCCTTGTCTCTGGGTGCGGTAAGTGATGGCCAACAGCCCCGATGCCTGGCAGGGTGTGTGTGTCCATCTGTCTTGTGGCCACTTGCCCAGGGATAGACAGGAGTGATCAGTGATGCTGGGGTGGGGGAAATTCTAGTGAGATGTTAAAGCCACGGTAGAAAACCTGGCACATGGACCAATTCCCTTCCCACGAATGTCTGAGCTGTGTCTGAGGGAGAGACCCACTGAGGATGAGCACCCCCGTTACACATTCAGCACAGCGAGTGCCCTCCCAGAGCTGCCCCTGTTGCACCTTCACCCATCTTCCCGGCGCGCCCCAGCCCGGATCCCTGAGCTCCCGGCGTGCCCCAGCCCAATGTCGGGAATCTGGGCCTGCTGCAGAGCCAGTCTCTGGCCAATGTAACGAGTATGAGGGCCTGTAGCAGGCTGCCTGATCAGTACAACCAGGATTGACTGACTGCAAGGGGCAGCAGATCGGCTCTTGAGCCCATCAGCAGCAGCTCAGTGGCTGCTCACAGAGTTTGCCTGCAGCTGTGCTAGCTCCTGGGCCCTTGCATCACTCCACGTAACCTGGGTCTGACCCTCGGCTCTGGCTCCTGGCCTCTGGCTCTGGCCGCTCGGCCTGACTGCCCACAGCCTGGTCACTGCCAGTCGGGGCTTGTGCCCCTGCACATCCACAACGAGGGAGAGCTCAGGGGGTTGCATTGCTTTTCACAGAATGTCTCTGCCCTCCCCCAGAACTGAAGGGCTCTCAGCCGCAGCACAGGGTGCCAGGCCCGGGGCTGGGGGGTTGTGCTAACCGGTGGGGGTGCGAGAGGAGCCTCCTGGCCAATGGGATCACTAAAGCGCTGGGGAACCAGTGGAACTTCCAGCCCCCGGCAAAGACTGAAAGGCAGTGCAGTGTTTCCAGGAAGGGTAGAGAAGAGTCAGGAGAAATGCCTCAAATTCACCAGAAACATGATCAATAGTGCGTGCCACAGTCAGCTCCGGAGTGCAGCCGGCCCCGTCAAACCGGGGTTCTTACTAGTGCAGCCCGCGCAGGTTTCCACGCCCCCTCCCTGCTCGCTGTACCCTCGCTTTAGGGGAAAGGGGCCAGCTGAGCTGACTGTATTTAGCCACTGAGGAGCCCTGCGCCTCCCACACATCTGCTTCCTGTCAGGTGGGTCCTTGGGCTGTGCTGGGGTGTCAGAGCAGGAGCGCGGCACAGTCAGAGGCTGATGTTCTCTTTCGATTCTTCCTTGGACACAGCCTCCCTTCCCCTTTCTGTGTGTTGGAGGGGGCGGGGGGATTGCGTCTCTTGTCCCTTCTTGGAACTGGGGCCATGGAAGGTGGGACGCCGGGGCGGTGATGTCATTGTGCTCGGGGCAGGCTCGCCCCCCCCCTTGTTTCCAGGGAGCAGCACGTGCCTGGGACGTGTCCCGAGGGGGCTGCTCACCTTCTCCTGGGAGCAAGTGTGTCCCCTGCCATCAGGCCCTCCCCCAGCGCAGCAGCTGCTCAATGCTGCATGGTGGGTAGGAGCCCCTGCTTCTTTCCCACGGCCCCAGATGCTGCAGACAGGCCCACTGAGCTCCGGGGGGCTGCCTGGTGGGCCTGGGCAAGTGAGGGACCCCACAGTGTGCAGGGGGAGAAACACGCCTTCCGTTAGACAGCTGCCAGACCCTCAAACTTCCTGGGCTTGGGGTGGGGGTGAGTGATCCCTCGCACAGCAGGTGGGGCAGGGTTTCTATGCCCAGCCAGGGGCTTTGAGTCCATGCTGGGCACTACTACAGGATTGTCCCCTGCACCCCAGTCCCCAGAAAGTATCCCAAGGACTGAGCTCCCCTTGGGGAGACCCCTCAGGGGTCAGTCTGACAGCCATAGGTCCCTTCTGCCATGTCGCCACCTCCCTGCTTGGGGTGAACAGTGGCTCTTGCCACTGACTGGGGGCTGACGCTTCCCTCCCTTCGGTGCCCCCGAAGAAGCTCTTGGGGGAGGGGGGGAGGGGAGCGAGAGGAAGATGGAGACAGCGCCTCCACCTGCTGCCATTGAGGCGCTGCAGGCTGTCCATTGGCGAGCACACAGGGGCCTCCATGGCAGACTGCTGGTGCAGGAGCTCCCTTCTGGGGAGCCGTGCCAGGACTTTCCCTGTCTCTCTGGGCTGCCTTGTGAGCAGTGACTGGTTCTGACTGTGTGCTGTGCTGTTGAGTTTCCTCTGGAAGCTTGTTTCCTTGTGAGCCTGCCCCAGTGCTGGCTAGCGACCACGGGCCTCGGGGCTGGGATTGCCTCCCCACTCCACCAATCCCGAGTCTCCTCGGTGGAGATGTCCTGGCGCTCGGGCTTCCCTCCCGTTTCCCGCCTTGTGCTGCAGTGCTCCAGTGCCCCTGGCTGTTGGACCCGTCTCCCTGCACCCCTCCATCCACACAGCCTCTCGCCCGTGCCCACTGTATTCCATTGTCCCTCCCCTCTAAACACCAACCCCCTGTAGCTAATACAGACTGGGGCAGCCTGGTGCGTCCATCCCCTCTCTGGGACCCTGGCCTCCACTCCAGGGCAGGCACCACATCGCCCTGTGTTGGCAAAGCACCATGGGATGTGGGTTATCTAGAGAATAATCCCCTGCACAGGTCAAGGGCAGCCCACAAGGTCCAAGCCCTCCCTCTGGCGCCTGCAGCAGCAGGTCTCCACAGAGCCTAGGAAGGCAGGGGCAGGGCTTATTGACACCTAGTGATGGGGAAGGGAAGTCACAGGCCAGGCCAGGGCACTGGGTCTGCATGGTGAGGCTGCTATCGGCCCAGCAGCCCTCCTGGCCTTCCTGCTGCTGGGACTGAGGAATGCGGAGCAACTCGGCTCTGCAAGGAAAGCAGCAGAGACTGACCCCTCCCTGAGTCCTGAGACTACACTGGGGGATCACCCAGGGACCCCTGGGGCTGGCTGCTGCATACACAAAACAAGGGTCCCTGCCCCAAGGAACTAGCGCTCCACATGGGAGACAAGAGGCGCCAAGGCAGAATTCTCACGGAGTGGGGAGGAGACAAGGCCCTACACCCCCGGCTTCCTGCGATTCCCCATGACTCTCAGCCAGCCAGTAACACAGAGGTTTATTAGATGACAGGAACAGGGTCTAAACCAGAGCTTGTAGGTACAGCGAATGGGACCCCACTTCCCGTTCCCAGCCACCTCCCAACTGACTCACCCTCCGCCCCCTCCTTTCTGGGCTTTGTTCCTTTCCCGGGCCAGGAGGTCACCTGATTCCTTTGTTCTCCCACACCTTTAGCACCCCCTTGCTGGGGGAAGGGCCCCGGCCATTAGTTGCCGGGAGACAGAGTGCCGGCCATTTATGGGCACTGGCCCTTTGCTCTGCAACACTCTCACCCCCTAGAGACTTAAGAAATGCATAGGGGAAACTGAGGCACCCACACAGTATTCAGAGGAAACATTAAGAACAGTCCCACTTCGTCACAAGAATGTCCCAGTATGCCGAGCTTGCTTCTGAGCAGTGCATGCTGGGAGCTGTCGGGGGGGGGGGGCACACTGCCCCGTGGCTCCTGCACCGCCCCGGCCGCCCCAGGGGCATGTGGCAGGACGGGGCTCTGGCTGGCTTAGAGGAAAAGCCGCTGCTCTTTCAAGGCGACACTTCTCAGTTCCTGCTTTGAATGTGTTTCCCCCTTTTCAGGAAACCCCTCTGCTCTCCCTCTGACAGCAGGTTTCTGCTGTAGACGGAAACGAGAGGAGACTGAGCTGAGCGGTACCTGCCAGAGCTCTGAGAGTCCTGGGCTCTCCCTCACGTCAGCATCCCTCGCTTGGAGTGTGGGCGGCTGCAGTGCGGGTCAGTGCCGGTTACAAGGAAACCGCCTTGTGCAGCTTCGTCCCAAAGAAATGGCAGTTCTCCCCTCTGCTCTGCGTGGACTTTGCCTGCCTCCTCCTGCTTTTCCCCAAAGTCGCTGGGCTCCAGCTTCCCCTCCTGGTTCCTAGTCCTGCCTCTGACAGCCCAAGTTTTGGACTCTGGTTTTCTCTTAGCTCCAGAATTGTGCCTTGGGAAGGACAAAGAGGCGAGTGCAGAACCCCAGTGCATGGAGGTGCCTTTGCCATTTGTCTTCATGGGAATTGTCCCTCTCTCCAGAGCCAGATGCCTCCTTTCCCACATCAGCCTGCTGCTCTTCTCCCTTCTGTGCTGAATGCTGCAGTCAGGAATCCTGGTGCCTGGAGCGGAGTTTGGAGAGGCCCCAGCTTAGGTGTGAGAGGATGTGCTTGGTCCCTTAGAGCTGATGGCACAGCAGATGCATCTCCTGAGCACGGCACTGCACGTGCAGTTACTGGGACTGTCCCTCTCCCTTCCCAACCTACTGGCTTCATCTGGGGAGCGCTGGGCCGCCACCCGCAGGCCAGAGCCACTTTGCTGGGCTGAGCAGGCTAAGAGCTCTGCTCCGGGAGCTGATCCTGAATGCCAGCCCTCAGCAGCCAGGCGGCAGCTGGTGGCCCCAGAGGGATTTCAATGGCAGGGGCTGCTGGAGCCTGACTCTGCAGGGGTGGTGGTGAAGGGGGAGTTTAGCAAGGGGAAAGGGGGGGTGCCTCTGATCCAGTTGGGAGCCTGCAGGCAGCAGCGTCAGTGGGTTGAAATGCTGGGGATGGATCTCCCCTGAGCACAGGGGTAGGCTTGCAGGGCTCAGCAGAGGGCTGGCTCCCCTCCCCTACTCTGGGCTGACATCCCCTGGGGCAATTCACAGGTGGCACCAGGCCCCATAGCCCCTCTTAGCTGCACCCAAAGGGGCACTGGCTGTTAGGTGAAGTCGCAGCCCCTGGCCTGGGATCCTGCTGTGGGCACCCTGCACCCTCTGTGGTGATATTACCAGTTGTGCCGCGGGTGGAGGTGCCAAGCAGTAGAGAAGTGACTGATTGTGCCTGGTGGGGGGCAGGGGTGGAGCAGGGAGTGGTGGCTCCAGTATCTCCCACCCCCACCTATAGCTTAGGCTGAAGAGCAGATGAGATTGGACGGTGCAGCCCCTGCCTCTCCTGCAGCGCTGAGCGTATGGAGCATTCTTGGAAACCACTGGCTGCCCCAGTAAAGCCCCATGGGGTGTGTGCTAGGAGGGGTCTCCTCTTTTCTCTGTGGGATGTGCTGGGAGGGTTCCCCATGTCTCTTTGGGGGAGGTGTCAAGGGGCTTCTCCCCATTTCTCTGGGGGGGACTAGAGGAGGCGACAGCCTCCCCAAGTGTGAGAAGTCCCGGTGCCTCTGGCTTGGGAAGCTCAGTGCTCTTTGGGGTGAATCTCGTGGGGGTCGCTCCCCTCCAGGGCCTGCAGCAGCTGCTGCCTGCGATGGAGCCAGAGGGCTTTGGGGGCATTTCCTGTGGGTTTGTTGCTCTGCCTGAGAACAGGAACCTCTCCTGGCAGGTTGTGTAAGGCTGAAGGGCAGATGCACCCAGTGCTCGCACGTGCCCAGGGTGAGGGCAGCGAGGAGCCCGACTTCCCTCTGGTCATGTCGACATTCCGCCGCTCTGACAGAAAAGCCCCTGGGCAGAATTCCTGCAAGGCGGTGACTCAGCCCCCCGCCGAGCTGGAAGCGATGACTTTACCGGCTCCACTAACAGCTTCAGCCACGCACACCCAAGCCATAGGCAGGAGCCAGGGCCCTGGGCTCAGCCAGCCTGTGGTACTCCTGGGGGCGGCTGTGGGGAGAGTGCGTGGGAACGTGGTCCTGGTCTCTCCCCAGGCTGTGGGGCTGGGTCTGTATGGGCTGCCTAGCAGCAGGCGCTCCTGCCCTGTCCAGCCATGTCCTGGTGCATCCCAGGGGGCTGCCTGCAGCATGAAGATCTGCAGCTGGGTTGGGAGCGAGAGCAGCTCTGAGAGCACAGACGTGGCAGAGGGAGGCTGCCAGGGTCATGGGAGGGTGGGGGGAGCCTGGGGAGTGGGATTAGCCCCCTCCCTCTCCTTCTCCCCAAAGGGATCTGGTGGTGGCCAGAGCACTGGGCCGTGGAAGCCCAGTTGAATGCCGTGGCCAGGTGCTCGTGTGCAGGGCTGTGGGCCACTCACCCAAACATTTGCACATGCTGTGGAGCCCTTTCCAGTAACTGAGCAAGGGAAGCCAGGCTGCCGAGTTCCCGACCGCGGTGGTAGCTCTGGTTTTAATAACAGCCAATCACTGGGGCCCGAGTCCAGCCAGAGCAAACTGGGGCTGCTGTCCGCTGAGCGCTTCTCTGACGTCGCTGTTTCGTTTGAATGAAAAGTAAACAAGACGCAGGGGGCACAACTCCTGCCCTGGCTCTGTCCCCCCGCACCCCATCCCTACGTGTCCTGTCCTTGTGTGCCCCATCTCCCTGGGCCCTGCCCCCTGTCCCTGCCGTGCTCCCTGTCCCCCTGCACCCCATCCCTACGCCCCGTCCCTGCCGCGCTCCCTGACCTCCCGCACCCCATCCCTACGCCCTGTCCTTGTGTGCCCCATCTCCCTGCCCCCTGTCCCTGCCGCGCTCCCTGTCCCCCTGCACCCCATCCCTACGCCCCGTCCCTGCTGCGCTCCCTGACCCCCCGCACCCCATCCCCACGCGCCCTGTCCTTGTGTGCCCCATCTCCCTGCCCCCTGCCCCCTAACCCTGCCGTGCTCCCTGTCCCCCCACACCCCATCCCTACGCCCTGTCCTTGTGTGCCCCATCTCCCTACGCCCTGTCCCCCTGCACCCCATCCCTATGCGCCCTGACCCTGCCGCGCTCCCTGTCGCCCTGCACCCCATCCCTACGCCCTGTCCCCCCGCACCCCATCCCTACGCGCCCTGTCCCTGCCGCGCTCCCTGTCCCCCCGCACCCCATCCCTGCGCCCTGTCCCTGCCGCGCTCCCTGTCCCCCCCACACCCCATCCCTATGCACCCCGTCCCTGCCGCGCTCCCTGTCCCCCCACACCCCATCCCTACGCGCACCCCCCCGTGCCCTGTCCCTGCCGCACGCCCCTCTGCACCGTCCTTTCTGATGGGGGCTCTGGCTGGGACGCTTCCCTCCCCCTCTGATTCCCCTGGCTCCCCGGCTTGCCCCCGAGCTGTGTTCATGGGAGGCCAGGAGAGAGGCTGCTGCCTGGGGAGCTGCACACAGAGCTGGCATGTGACTGTGCCTGATTAGAGGTGCTGTTCTAGGGGCAGGTTTCAGTGAAGAGCCAAGGGCAGCTTGGCCGAGGACTCAGGGCCTGGTGCCCCCTGGGTGGCAGAGCCCTGTGCCTGTGTGATGCAGGAGTGACCTTGGCTCTGGGGTTGTGGCATCTGGCTAGTGAGAGGGCAGCGGGGAAGCTCCATCTGCCAGTGCCAGGGAGAGCAAGGGGTGGCCGGGGCATGGAGGTGTGAGGAAGCACTGAACCCTCTGGCTCTCAGCTGCCCCTGGCCTTGGGGCCCAGTCCTGCCCCTGCATGCTGAGAGCTCTGCTCCTGGCATCACTCCCTCAGCTGGCGCCGATCTCAGCTCCTCCTCCTCCCCCCGCGGCCCTGACCGGGATTCAGCCCCCTCCCCAGGGCTTTGCACAAACCTTTCTGCTCTTTTCTGCTTGTTTTGAGAACAGATTAGTCACGATTCCCAGCCGGGCCCTTCCAGCAAACACAGCCCCAACACTATGGAAACAGGAGTGCAGCAAAGTGACTCAGCAGTGCTAGCACTCCTGCTCCCCTGGGCAAGCTCCAACCCCGCCTCTGGGGGCCTCGGGTGGGGTGCAGCAGCTGGCCAGGCCAGGCAGGAGACACCCAGGGGGAAGCAGGGAGCCTCACACCAGGGCTGAGGCTTTCACAGAAGCAGAAAGTCCAAGTGGAAGGTTCTCTGCACCTACAAGCTCTGTTTTAGACCGTGTTCCTGTCATCAAATAAACCTCTGTTTTACTGGCTGGCTGAGAGTCACGTCTGACTGCGAAGTGGGGGTGCAGGACCCTGTGGCTTCCCCAGCACCCCACCTGGGCGGACTCGCTGTGGGAAATGCACGGAGGGGCAGAGGATGCTGAATGCTCCAAGGAGAGACCCAGGAGGTGAAGCTGTGTGAGCTTCTTGCCCTGGAGACAGTCTGCTCCAAGGGAGAGGAGGCTCCCCAGAGTCCTGACTGGCTTTGTGGGGAGCAGTTCCAGAGCATCGCCTGGGGACTCCATGACAGTGACTTTCAGCCAGCCAGTAAAACAAAGATTTATTCGATGACAGGAACAGGGTCTAAAACAGAGCTTGTAGGTGCAGAGAACCGGACCCGTCAGCCGGGTCCATTCTGGGGCCCAGCGAGGCAGACAGCCCCGTCTACCCTCACTTCCCGTCCCCAGTCAGCTCCAAACTGACACCCCCTCCAGCCCCTCCTCCTCTGCTGAGTTCCTTTCCCAGGTCAGGAGGTCACCTGACCTCTTTGTTCTCCCCCACCTTTAGCATCCCCTTGCCATTAGTTGCCAGGGAGACAGTGTCAGTGATTTAGGCACACTGGCTGTTATCCCACCACCTAGAGACTTAAGAAATGCATAGAGGAAACTGAGGCACCCATACAGTATTCAGAGGAAACATTAAGAACAGTCCCACTTCATCACACCATGGCTCTGCCTCTGGCACCTCCTTCCACCCAAGTTGCTCACCTGGCCCTTACTCTCTCCCAGTGAGGGGGGCTGTACCCTGACTCCCGGGGACAAGCACGTCCCAGGCCGGGTATAAGATGCTCTGGCTTGGCTGGCTGCACACGGGGCAGGCTGTGCTGCCAAGCGCCTGTGCCAGGTGGTGCCTCGGTCTCTGGACACCAATCGGTGCCTGCTGCCAAGGGTGGATAATTGAATTGCTGGAGTTACTGTAAAGAGCCGCTCGGCTCTCATTCCCAATCATCAAACTGATAACGAGGGCTCCCGATTCCTTCAAGGGAAACGCTCCCCCAGCTGTAACCTCTGCCTGTCGGAAGGGGCATGTCCCTCATGTGAGCAGGGTTCAGCGTTTGTCCTGGGGTTTGGCACGGTGCCCCCCTGGTGCGGTAGGGAAAGGGTTCCCACTCCCCATGGCTGGGTGGCAGTGAGGACACAGGGTTGGTGCATTGGAGGGCGTGTGTGCGTGCAGGTTATGACAGCAGGGAGTGTCTGTGTGTCTAGAGTGATGGGAACTGGGATGAGGCCAATCTGCAGCGTGTTGTGTAAGTGCTTCCCCACCCCAGCTCCACACCCCCTGCTGCCTAGCGCCAAGGTACCTGCAGGATGGGTCGCAGGCAGCTTGGCTCTTGCTCATCCTGCAAGTGACTCTCACAGCTCTAGCTGGATGCAGGCCAATGCACAGCGTGCAGCCCCGAGGGCCATGGGCAATGGGAGGGGAACGTGTGGGAGCAAAAGGTGCGTGACTCCTTCGAACGGGACCTGCTGCACGAAGGGAAGGGCACGTTCCAGTTCCAGAGCCAGGCCAGGGCTCCTCTCTCCTGCTCTCAGTGCCCTTCCTCTGGTCATTGCTTGGGCCGGGCTCTGGACTCCCCCTCCCACCAACTCTGGCAGCAGGGGGTCAGTGACACCTCTAGGGGGTCAGGGCAGTGAGACACCAGGGCCCAGACCCAGCCAGTCCAATCAATGGTGTTACTAATGCCCCAGTCATGGCACGATCCAGGGGCCAGGCGGAGCCCAGTGGGAAGGGGGCTCTGGGGCCAGGCAGGGAGGGGGCTCTGGGGCCAGGCAGGGAGGGGGCTCTGGGGCCAGGCAGATCCCAGCGGGAAGGGGGCTCTGGGGCCAGGTGGGAAGGGGGCTCTGGGGCCAGGCAGATCCCAGCGGGAAGGGGGCTCTGGGGCCAGGCAGGGAGGGGGCTCTGGGGCCAGGCGGGGCCCAGTGGGGAGGGGGCTCTGGGGCCAGGCGGGGCCCAGTGGGGAGGGGGCTCTGGGGCCAGGCGGGAAGGGGGCTCTGGGGCCAGGCAGGGAGGGGGCTCTGGGGCCAGGCCGGGCCCAGCGGGGAGGGGGCTCTGGGGCCAGGCGGGAAGGGAGCTCTGGGGCCAGGCAGATCCCAGCGGGAAGGGGGCTCTGGGGCCAGGCAGGGAGGGGGCTCTGGGGCCAGGCCGGGCCCAGTGCGGAGGGGGCTCTGGGGCCAGGCGGGAAGGGGGCTCTTGGACCAGGCAGATCCCAGTGGGGAGGGGGCTCTGGGGCCAGGTGGAGCCCAGTGGGGAGGGGGCTCTGGGGCCAGGCAGGGAGGGGGCTCTGGGGCCAGGCGGATCCCAGTGGGGAGGAGGCTCTGGGGCCAGGCGGATCCCAGTGGGGAGGAGGCTCTGGGGCCAGGCAGATCCCAGTGGGGAGGAGGCTCTGGGGCCAGGTGGGGAGGGGGCTCTGGGGCCAGGTGGGGAGGGGGCTCTGGGGCCAGGCCGGGCCCAGTGGGAAGGGGGCTCTGGGGCCAGGTGGGGAGGGGGCTCTGGGGCCAGGTGGATCCCAGTGAGGAGGGGGCTCTGGGGCCAGGCCGGGCCCAGTGGGGAGCGGGCTCTGGGGCCAGGTGGATCCCAGTGGGGAGGGGGCTCTGGGGCCAGAACTTGTTTGGGTCCTTTCCACATCCACTCCCTCAGGAGCACTTGGAGGCCCTGTGTTGTGCTGCTCCTCTGGTCAGGGAAGGCTGCATGTGGCTTCCCAGGGCCCCTTCCTCCTGTGCACTCCCCGCCTGGGATGGAGTCAGGCGGGGGGCTTGCCCTGTGGGGTTTGTGGCATGGGGTGCTCTGGGCGCTGCCGTACCCAGCGCTGTCACCCTGCATCGTCTGTCCAGCTGCCCCCAGGCTGGGCTACTGCGCCTGCAGATGTTGTGCAGGGCCCGGGGTCTGTTTTAGCCCTTTCCCCTGTGTTTATAAAAGCTCCCAGACCGCAGCGAGGCTGACACTCAGGCTGGCTGGGCGGGGAGTGCAGGGGTGGCTTGTGTTCTGATGTGCCTTGTTTATTCCACATAACCAAGCTGCCCTTGTGAGACAGCCTGGGAAGTGAGAGCAGGTGGAAAGCACCTGGGGATATTCCGGCAAGAGTTCCACCCAGGGCCACCTGTGCAGGGGCGGAGCCATGTCTGCTGGCCACGGGGGGCTCAGTTTCAGGGAGGAGTGGGCACTGCTTCCCCTCCCCTGCTGTTTCTTAGTCATAAGGCAGTTGGCTGAGATCCTGTGAGTCTGGCTGCAGCCTGTGACCTGGTCATGACAGAGGACCCTGCCCTGCCCTGGTGGAGGAACCTTCAGCGCCAGGTCTCCTTTGCTGTGCATCTCATGTTGTCATTTCCAGCAGTGAAAAGTGAGTGTCCCATGCAGTAACCAGGCCTGATCCGAGTGGTGGAATTGCATAATCCCTTTGTGCTGATGGAGACAGCAACAGCAGGTGCAGGGCAATGGATAGCCAGGCCCTTAATGTTAGCCAGTGACACACCAGCCGCACCTCACTCAGCCAGGTGAGATACACTTGCGAGGTCAGGGCGAGGGCGCTGGGGCATTTTGTTTCATAGATTCCAAGGCCAGAAGGGACCCAGTCTGCCCTGCTGGATAGCACGGGCCAGAGAACGTCCCTAAAACAATTCCTATTGCGGAACTTGTAGAAAACATCCCATCCTGATTTATAAACGGTCAGTGATGGAGAATCACTGGACCTCCAGTAAATTTTCCCAGTGGTTATGCTCACTGATAAAAATTTACACCATATTTCCAGTCTGAATGTGTCTGGCTTCTGCCGCTAGCCACTGGGTCATGTTAGACCTTCCTCTGCTTGGCTAAAGAGCCCGTTATGAAATATTTGCCCCCATGTAGGTACTCACAGACTGGGATCAAGTCACCCCGAACCTTCCCTTTGTGAAGCGAAATAGACTGATTTCACCAGGTTTTCTTCAATCAGGCTCGTGGCCCTTCTTTGAGCCCTCTCCAAGGTACAACACCCTTGGGCACCGGAAATGGTTTCAGTGCCCCCGAGGCTCCATCATTGTGTGGGCCAGCCTGAAGTGCAGGCTGTGACGAAGTGGGGCTGTTCTTAATGTTTCCTCTGAATACTGTGTGGGTGCCTCAGTTTCCCCTATGCATTTCTTAAGTCTCTACGGGGGAAGAGTGTTGCAGAGCAAAGGGCCAGTGCCCATAAATGGCCGGCACTCTGTCTCCTGGCAACTAATGGCCGGGGCCCTTCCCCCATCAAGGGGATGCTAAAGGTTTGGGAGAACAAAGGAATCAGGTGACCTCCTGGCCCAGGAAAGGAACAAAGCCCAGAGGAGGAGGGGCTGGAGGGGGTTTCAGTTTGGAGCTGGCTGGGGACGGGAAGTGAGGGCAGACGGGGTTGTCTGGCTCACTGTCTCCCCAGGATGGACCCGGCTGAGGGGTCCCGTTCTCTGTACCTACAAGCTCTGTTTTAGACGTGTTCCTGTCATCTGATAAACCTCTGTTTTACTGGCTGGCTGAGAGTCACGTCTGACTGTGAAGTGGGGGTGTAGGGCCCTCTGGCTTCTCCAGAACCCCGCCTGGGCGGACTCAGAGGATGCTGAATGCTCTAGGAAGGTGGAAGCTGTGTGAACTTCTTGCCCTGGAGACAGTCTGCTCACAGAGAGGAGACTTCACCAGAGTCCTGACTGGCTTTGTAGGGAGCAGTTCCAGAGCATCGCCCGGGGACTCCATGACAACTTCTCTCCCACCTTCGAGACTGAACTGAGCGGGGTCACTTTAGCTGGTGACCTGGGGAAGTTCGAATCCACCAATGTTCCCATGGATGCCCCATCATCTCTCCCCATCCTTGGTGGGAGTTACACCAGGACAGTCCAGTCTCACGTCCTCCCGTGGGTCGGGTGTGCTTGACGGCACTTGCTGGCTGCATGTGGGAAGGTTTATGCAACCCGTACCCTTTTGCCACCCCAATACCCCTGGGGTTCAAACTGGGATTGGGTCTTTTCCCAGTGCTCCAGTTTGGAGGGCTGCAATTCGGGCTCTCTGGGTTAAGAGCCCCCATCTGGACCTTGGCCACCCTCTGATCAGGTGTGTCTGTCACCCGCAGCTCAGCATCAGCCCTTTGCATTTGATGCCGCCATGTTGGAGGAGAGTGGTCAGTATACACAGTAAAGCGCCGCCCAAATAGATCCAGCTGCAGCTTTCTAAGGGCCAGAGACGGGAGGAATGCCCATGGGGGGGTCTGTTTGAAGAACTCCCCATCCCTAAGCTGTTCTGTGAGCCGAGCCAGTTGCTGCTCTTGTTTCTTATTCTTCTCCGTTGGCCGTGTCCCCGGATGGGGGGGGGGGCGGTCTGCAGTGACAGCCTGCGGCTCCTGTTGCCATGACAACGCAGCTTTGTTTGAACGGATCATCTGAAATGTCAAGACTTTCTTTGGGTTCCAGCTGCTACTGCTGGGAGGAAAACTTCCTCCATTTCCATAGATACCGAATGGGACTGCTTTTCTCCTCCTAAACATCTGTCTCAGTAAAGGGCTGAAAGCTGGGCCGCCGGCAGGGGGAGAAGCTTGGGGCTGGGCATGCCGCTTGCGACAGGGCCCAGTACCCTGCCGTGCCAGTGCAGCAGAGCCAGGCACAGGCGGCACCCCCGGGCGCTGCTCCAGTGGCTGGAGATTGGCACCATGAGGCCTGTAGTGAGGGTAGCTGGCCCCCTTGTGCACAGATCAGGTGCAGCCCTCGGGTTCTGGGTGAGCCGCTCAAGCGGCCCCTTGACAGGCCAGGTCTGGAGCCCTGGCTGGAGAAGGCTCCTGCCTGCTGCCGTTAGGGATGTTGCTGCCATGTTTCCGGGGGCTGCTGTCACTATGCTGGGGGCAGGGAAACATGGCCGGTGCCTCAGGAGTCCAGCCCAGTGACAGGGCCGGCCCACAACATTTTGGCACCTGAGGCGGGGAGCTCAGCGCCTCCAAGACCCCTCGCTTGGGCCAAAACTTTGAACGGTCTCAGTTCTGCCTTCTTCCTGTTCTACTTCTCTCATGGTGCTGCTCTGCTATCTACCCCAAGAAAGGAGAACTAGCAACTTAAAATGGCTTGTTCCAAAATTTGAAGTAACACTTAACTTTCAAATGCCTGAACAGCAAATGTAACTTTTCTTGTCTGCATAGTAAACACTGGCATTTTTATCTGTTTGAATAATCAAAGTGCTGCTTTCCGTGCCTTCTTAGTTGCAAAGATTTGAACTGCTTCCTGAAGGTCCACCGTCTGGGCCAGCTCATGCTCTATTGAGATGGTTGCAAGGCCGACCAGCCTCTCTTGTGTTATTGTGGAGCATAGATGTGTTTTTATTAACTTCAGCTTGGAGAAGCTGCCTTCTCCATTGGCAACTGTTCCAGGAAGTGTTAGAAGTATGCACAGAGCAACAAAAGCATTTGGAAAGAGGGTGGTCATCTTATTCGTGCACATATATTCCAGGACAGCCTTTGGAGTTGATCCTGCTGAAATGTATCTTGAAAGGGCTTTCAGTTCATCACCTAAATCACTCGCATCAAGATCACGCATGTCATCATGTGTCAACACTGTCTCTAGTGCCTGCATTGCTGGTGTAGGTCTTCTTCAGGTACAGTGAGGAGTTTTGGAATATCATACAACATCCCAAATATACTGCTGTGTTCCTTGAGCCGCATGAAACATTCTTCAGTTGACTATTGCACAATCTAGCACCTGGTTAAAGAATTCAACTTTGAATTGTTGTTTGGGGTCTCTTATGGGATTATTCCGTGCCTCGTAACCAAAAATGTCGTCTTCTTCGGTGACTCTTGTATTCTTGAATCGGTGGGAAAATAGCTTCAGTGTGAAGTTCCTCTGCCAACTTCTGTGCACTCTTCAGAACGTTTTGAAATCCCTCATCTGACCGGTAAGACACTAGGTGTGACTTTGCTTTGTCCAGTTGTTCCATTGCTCCAGATATATCAAGGTCAACACCTTGGAGTCTCTTGCTTACCACATTTATTTCAAACAGTATGTCATGCCACAACACTAAGCCAGACAGAAATTTGAAATTATGTATGTTTCTGATGTTCCTTTTCCCTCTGCCACTGTTCTCCCATGAACAGTTCCTGTCATAGCATTATCCTCCATAATGGCAACTATGGCATCATCTATCTTCCCAATTTGGTGTGTGTTAGGCTTTATCGCCTCCACTTGACTTTCCCATCGTGTGGCACTCAGTGGTTTCAGTGTCAGAGAGGATGGTCTCAGATGTTGCTTCAAAATTTGCCATCGATGAGTTGATGCAGAGAAAAATGCATAGATGCTTTGAATTACATTAAAAAAGTCAGCAGCCTCACTAGACACTGATGCTGCATCACTGACCACCAAGTTCAATGAATGAGAACTGCATGGGACAAAAAAAGCTTGAGGGTTTAACTCTCGGATCCATGTCTGCACTCCTGTTCTTTCCTCTCATGTTGGCACCATTATCGTAGCCCTGACCTCTTATGTCAGCTAACACAATTCCCGTATCTTCCAGATTTTTAAGAAGCACATTTGTCACACCAGCTCCTGTAGTATCATCAATGTCAATAAATTCTAGAAAATGCTCTCTGACAGTCACCATTGCAGGGACATTTTCACTAGGTTCTGTTATTACAAAACGCACCATTAATGTAATTTGTTCCGTATGGATGATGTCAGATGTGCAGTCCAGAATAACAGAGTAATATCTTGCTGAGTTCAGATCTGCCACAGTCTTCTGTTTGACTTTTGTTGCCAGTAACTGTTTGTTCTTATTTTGAATTGTTTTTCCAAGGTAGTGGTGTGTGTACATTTTTTGGGTGGTAACTCTTCTTAGATGCTCCTGGAGTACAGCATCAAACTCAGCCATCAACTCCACGGTTTTAAGGAAGTTTCCATTGTTTGGCACATACAGCTGATCTGAAGTGCCACGCAGTGCTAGGTTTTGGGTAGCAAGCATTCTCACAATGGCAATGAGCCTTTTCAGAACATTTTGCCAGTAAAGAGACTCTGATGCAATCGTCTCTTGATGCTGATCATCTATGGTGGCCTTTAACTCTTAGTCTCATCTCAAGCTCTTTCCACCTATGGAATGCTCTCTAGTGATTTGCTGCCTTCTCATGGCATGCCAGATTTCTAGCCAGATTTTTCCAGTCCTTTGTTCCTGTAGAACCCAATGTGGCTGGAACATGAGACTGGAAGGGTTTGCAACAAAACCAGTATGCAGCATTCTGGGGTTTTGAGTACATAAGCCCTGGCCTCTTCACCTTGTCACCATTGGGGATTTCACGCCAGGAATGTGTTGGATGGAAACTTCTATTTTCATTGTCTTTGGAGAACATGAAGTTTTTTACTTGCTGCGGCCCATGCAGTACAAGGAAGTCCCTCAGGCTACTGCTCAAGTGGGTCCACAGTCCTGGATCACTAGACTTAAGGAACTAAACTCAGCAGCAGCTGTTTCTTGCGCCTCCACCACACTCTTCTCTGCTCTACACTTTTCTTCAGGAATGTGCCTGGTTACATCCATTTGAGATGGAGATATGGATGCTGCAGTAGCTGCCAGGTCACCTGCATTCTGACTAACTAGAAGATCAGGCATCTCCCCATCACTCCCATCCTCACTGGGGCCGGAAGGTTCCCCGTGAACATTTGTGTCTATGTATTTCAGGAGAGCTCCTTCCTGCTTAGATAGAAAAGCTTCCTTTGCCTGCTTGATTTTTCTGAATGCTGCCCCAGAGGGGCGTTTTCTTCTTTCACTCATGACTGCTGTTCTGTGCCAGCTATAGTGGCTCTCAACACTCAATTGAAGGGGACAAATAAGCAGGCTGGTAGCAGGGCCTGAGTGAGGGAAGATGTCAGCATCTTAAGGGCCTAGCTGACTCCTACTGCTTCAGTTGACTGTCTGTTCTCCTCAAGTGGGTTCAGGGAAGCAGCAGGAAACAGGAAGCTCCCTGAGAAGCTGATGTGAATCAGTCCAGGCTCCAGGGGTGCTCGAGAGGTACATAAGAGGCTCCTCCTCCCCCTCTCCGTGAAGCTCCTGCTGCTTTCTGTTAGTCCCTCTCACCTTTTCTCCTGCCTGCCTGTTATGTCTCTTGTGCCCTCCTTCCTCCAGCACAGCCCTCCACCATCTCTGTGCAGCTAGAGCAGAGAGAATACATATGCACCAGCAGCAGACACCATTTTCTACACTCTGGGTCCTAGTGGCACCACCCCCCCCCTTCCCGCAGTCTGGCACTCAAGGCGGCTGCCTCGGTTCGCCTCAGGGTAAGGCCAGCCCTGCCCAGGGAGCAGAGGCCCTGCCCAGGGGGCAGTGGAACGTAGCAGGCTGTGGGACGCCCACCCAGCACCACCATTTGGGACTGGTGGGCAGTGGAGGAAACTCCCCCACCTGTCAAGGAGCCCCTTGGAAGCCCCTGGGCCTCTCCAGGTCTCCCAGAAGTAAGGCCTGTGCCTGGCAGCTGGATGCTCAGCAGGAAATGCTAAGCCATGGCCGTAGGTGGCTCCTGCCCAGCGCAATGTGTGGCCATAGCAGGGGTGTGTGTGGCAAAGTGCCAGGGACGCTGCAGCAGGAAGTGGGTGGCTGGGCATGGGGCTGGCCTCACTGGTACCAGGCGTGGCTTCTGCTGACACATGCACCTGGATGTGAGTCTGGCACTCCCTGCTGTGCACCGTGAGGGACCACCAAGGCCTAGGTCCCTGTGTCTTTGCCTGCCCTGAAGACCTGTAGTGAGAGGGCCTGGCTGGTAGGTTAGAATCAGCTGCCCAGTCAGGCATGGGGCCCCCTCTGCTGCCCTCTGTGTGGAGCAGATGCGAGGGCCTGTGGGGCTCGGGACACCTGCAAAGGGCTGATGCTCTCGGCACTTGCTAGGGAACAGTGTGTCCTGCCCCCCGGGTGCTCCCCCATGCCTCCCTCTCTCCTGCCGGGGGAGTACACCGGGGGTGCTCAGGTTCGACTCAGACCGCTCTGCTATCCTGCTCGTGGAGCTGAGCTGTTCCTTAAGGAAGCAGTTATCTTCCTATCCTGCCCCACACTCCAGACTGAGCTTGGAGGCAGCACCTTGCCCCATGAGTCAGTTCTGACTGGAGTCACTCTGCGCTGGAGGGGCCGACTCTGCTGGCATGTACCCTGAGGCCTGGGACCCCAACGCTTTCCCCAGAAGCAGGGCACTTGCCATCTCTCCTGGCTGCGGCTGCGGGAAGCTGGCTGGCTGAGAGCCAAGCTGGCCCGAGAAGGGGGATTGTTGGCGTGAGGCTGGGCATTGCTGTAACTTTGATAACACAGGGGGGTGGTGATTTTGTTCAGCGAATGGGATAGGAGGGAAGTTCTAGTCCCTGACCCAAGCCCTCCAGCTGGAGCAGGGAGGATCTGCTCTTTTCCTCAGTGCGGCTTGGAACGGCTCCCTGTGGGTCCTGTTGAGTCAGGGAGCATCTGAATTTTCCAGTGGCATCTGCTTTCATGTTTCCACTGGATTCCACACGTCCCTCAGAACAGCTGCCATGGCTGCCCTGACACACAGCAGCCAGAGGCCCGAGAGGGAGGCCCCTGTAGCCGGGGCTCAGGGGATGGTTCAGTTTTTCTGGGCTGGCCTGGTTGCTCTGATCTAACCCTGTGTTACTGGGAGACGGGGCTGATGGGGGCTGGGAGGGAGCCTGAGTTTGGCTCTGAACTCAGGAAGCCTCCCCTGTGAGGTGGAGAAGGTCTCACTGAATGCCCCTGCAACACCCCCCCGCTCCCCCAGGAGCTCGGCAGTGTAATGTGGCACCTGCATGAGCCGGGTCCTGTGACACCCCTGACCTGGGGCCAATTGCCCCGGGGCTTGCGGCAGTGCCGCTGGTGACACAGAGCCCTGGCCCTTCCAGAGGATTGTAGAGGGGGTCCTGCTTGCTAATTTAAACTGACTGATGTCGCTTCCTGTTCCTCCCCCGGAGTTAGGGCATAAGACAGGACAGGGAAATTCCAGCTAACAAGATTCACCTGGTCATGGAGCAGGGCCCAGGGGGCTGCAACAGGGGTGGGCATAAGCCGCCAGGTCCTCCAGCAATCCTGCCCAGGACTGCTTGTCAGATGGGAAGCCCTGTGATGTCAGCATGAGATTGGCATGACTCTACGCAAGCACCCTGGGTGGGGTTAGATGGGGCCTGGACCGCCCCCAGCTGTCACATTGCCTAGCTTAGTTCCCTTTATATCCTCCTGCCTGCATGATGCAAACGAGGAGGAGTTTTCTCCAGCAGGGACATGCCTCAAGTGCTCAGACATTGAGAGGCAGGCCCCACAATCATTAGATTGTTTTAAAAATCAGGAAAGGTGGGGGCTGTTTTCCTTGTGCTATAGTGTGCGAGCTGTCGGGGAGCACTCACATCAGAGGTGTTGGGGGCTTGGGGCACTCAAGTTGGGGTCCTCATGTCGGGGGCACCGGCATACTGGCATCAGGGCGGGCATCTCCGGGGTGCTTGCATTGCGGGTCTCAGGGTACACTGGCATCGAGGCACTCGTATAGCGGGTGGGCGTGTCAGGGCATCACGGGGCACTTGCATCCTCTTGTCAAGTTTTTCTTTGCAAGCGCGAGTAGCGGAAACAGGCTCTTGTCAGGAGTTGTGAGTCTCCTGCAGCTTGTGGGTTCCGGCACTGGGGCTTTGAGACATCACAGAAACCCATGAGCTGTGTGACGTCATGAGTTGGCCATGGGGTGTTGTCAGGAGCTGGCGTGCAACACCCGTGAGCAGGTCACTGGCTGCACTAGGCGGGTTTAAACAGGGGCTGTCCACATGCTCCCCAGAGCAATGTGCCCAAGCTAGCCCCAGTTCTGGCAGGGCCTTCTGAGAAGCCCCTGTGGAGGGAGGTTTCTGCAGTAGTGTCTCCGATAGCTGGGCAATTTGTGCCTGTGTCTGAGGGACTGAAGCCTCAGTTAGTGGGATCCAGACGCCCGAGGGGGAGGCAGGGCCTTGTTCCCTTCCCAAGTCCTCTTCCACCTCGGAGGAGTCCCTCCACAGGGACCCTGGGGACAAGGGGCTCGCCCAGGCTGAGACAGAGGCCATGGGGGGACATAGAGGGGTGAGGAGCTAGAGCACCCCACAAGGCCCAGGTGGGCAGTGAGCATGAGGGCCTTCCCGCGCCCCTGCCAGCCAGCTCAGCCAGCAGGCACTCAGGCAGGGCAGGAGACACCCTCCCCCCATCCCTGTGGATTCTCCTGTCCCTGGCAGTGCAGACACGGGCAGTGGGGGAACCTCCCTGTGGAGCTGGCTGCCCCCTTGGGATGCCCTAGAGCTGCTGGCATGGGGGGAGGGGCAGAGGCCACCCCACTGCTTTCCCAGCTGTTAGTCGCTAGGTTGTATTGGCTCCTGGGCTCAGGATTAATGGTTAATGCCCGACAGACTGGGCGGGCAGGGACTGAGACAACCACAGCTGGGCTCCAAGCAACCCCAGGGGTGCCAATTGTGGTTGGATGTATTCCTGGAGGTTTTATCACATGATTTAACACATCTTTAATTAAAGATTGAGCTTTAATTCCTGGAAACTCCGTGACAAGCCTGGAGGGTTGGCAAACCTAAGCAATCCTGTCTGGCTCTGTAAACCGACCAGGCCTCCCACAAGCGTGCAACTGCCCCGTCCCTCAGCTTCCACCTGAATACGGGAGCTTGCTGTAAAAGTCTGGAGAGTGTGTGTGCGCGCGTGTGTTGGTTTGTATGTGTGTGAGCGTGGGGTGGTTCGTGTGTGTGTGTGTGTGTGTAATTCCTGCCCAGTGATCTAGGCTCTGGGGGATTTTTCAGGGCTGCTTCTAAAATCTCTGGCCTTTAGCTGCCCTCCTGACTGTTGCAGCCGTCAGACCCAGAGACCATGATGGAGCGGTGAGGTGGGCTGCAGATCCCATCAGCTCTGCGGCTGGGCAGAGATTGCTCCCCTGTGCGTGCGGAAACACAGGCTTTGTGTGCGCCGTCTCAGGTGCCAGGTTTGAATAATGCAGCCCCGGCTTGCACGAGAGCCAGCCAACCTGACAGCATGGAGACAGATGGACGGGGAGATCCAGCCACACCATTGTTCTGGTGGTAGATGGTGTCGGCTCACGGCCAGTAGCTTGTATGGAGCAGTCCCAGCGACTTTGGAGCCCCATTCTCATCACCACTGCCTGGGTTTGTGCCCCAGCACCATGAGCCCCCATCCCTGCTGCACACAGGCTGTGCCCACCTGGGGATGCTGTGCCCAGCGCTTGGCACCATTGCACCCCAGCTCAGCTGTGCCAATGACGGGCTTCAAGCAGCCACTGGCACGTTACTCACCTGGGCTGTGGGGTCTCTTCTGGACTGGGATGGCCAATGCACTAGCTATTTACAATGGCTGCTCGGCAAAGAGAGCTCCACAGGGAGCCCGCAGGATGGGCCCTGCTGCGGTGCTGTCAGTCACGCTGAGCTGCGTGCTCCTCTCCGCTGGGCCCAGTAGGCGAAGATCCAGACTCTGCCTGGCTCAGCGGTTAGAGTATCTGGAAAGCCCAGGGAGACGCTGGAGGGGCAAGCAGTGACCTCATGTGTCTCAGACTGGAAGGGAAGGTCTGGGCAGAGGAGGCTCCACTCAGCTAGGAACTGCACTGATGGAACAACTGAGGAATTTGCAGCTGGCTGGTTCCTTTTAGGAGTTTACGTAGCGCTCGCTGGAGACAGAGCAACTGCAATGAGTTACTATGGAAACATAAACAGGACTTTTTATTAGCAGCTTCTCTGTCCCAAAATATACATCAGCCCTGGCGTGGAGCGTCCCCTCCCCCTGCCTGTGCTCACACTTCTGCTAAAAGTGCTCAGTTCCCTGAAAGGCTGGGCAGGAGGCGGGCTGGGGACGGGGGAGGGGGGAAATCGGGTTCCAGCAACATGTGTCCAACATGCTGCAATAAAGAGCATTCCCAGCGCCTGACCTCGAGAGTGGCCCTCTGCCAGAGACGCCAGGCAACGGAGCCATGGCTCAGCCTCATGTTACTGCTCTGATGGTGTTTATTCCAGCAGCACCCAGAGGCCGTGACCGAGACCAGGGTCCCTTGGGCTGGGCACTGCCCACAGAGGGAAACGGTCCCTACAAAGAGCTTGCAGTCGAAATAGACAAGCCAGGCGGCAGAGACGGGCACAGCTGGGGCTGCAGCGGCACCGCCGTAGTGTGGTGGTGGGTTCCTCCATCGCTGTGGTACATCCGCCCCCTCGAGAGGGAATCGCTAGGGTTAGCTAAGGCTCCTTCCAGCGGGCTAGCCACAGCTACCTGCCGACGCTGCCCAGGGAGTGACGTTTTTCACAGGCCTGAGCGACGGAACTGGGTCAACCGATGTTTAGGTGCGGGCCAGGCCTGGGTGACTGGCCCACAGGGCACGTGTGGCAGAGCAGGGACTTGGACCCAGCCCCACGCCAGAGCCACAGGAACATCGTCATGGGGCTGTGAGGTTTCTTCCTGAGCTAGCAGGAAGGGCTGCTCGTTCCTGTCCTGTCCCGGAGTTACACCCTGCCCGAGCCCCTTCCTGAGAACAGCAGCCCTTGGGGGCGACTCAGGGAGCTTCCTAATGTGCTCGTCCCTCTTTGGGGATGAACTCGCCTGGCTCTGAGCTTCCTGCGTGCCGTTGTTTGCAGTTTGCGCTTGGGGACACTCAGCTCTGGGCTCCAGGCCCATCTGGCAGTTACCAGCCCTTCCCCTTCCCCAAAGCCAGGCAGAGTCTGAAATCCATCCTAGAGCCCTGCCAGAGGCACCTGCCCCCTGCCCGGAGCTGGCTGGGACCTCAGCCTGGAGGCAGCAGATGTTGGAACATACAGGATCCGTTCGTGCTACACCCTCAGCCTGGCTCTCAGCTCTGCCATCCCCAGCCCTGCCCAGCAGCCCCTCTGGTGTCAGGAGCATGTTTGTGAGTGGGAGCCGGGCACATGTTTCCTGAGCTGGCACAGGAGAGGGAGCAGATCTCTCAGGCCAGTGTTCCCAGATCTCCCTGGGATCCTGGCCCTGGCCAAGAGCAATCCCCATGTGAGGAGCAGGTGGTAACTGCCCCTGCCTGTGCCCTACTGGGAAGTGCTGTGGGGGATGCAGGCGTGTTCTGGAGCTGGCAAGGACAGACGGGACGGCAGATGGGGATGTGAGCCATGGAGCTGGGCATGCAGTCACCAGTCACTCACAACAGGAGCCCCCTGCGGTGCCTGGGCCTACTCCTCTCACCTTGCACAGCCGTGTCCTGCTGACCTCAGGGGGGTTACTCGGAGCTCCGCTGGGTGGTCTCTGTGGGGTACCTCGTGGGCCTGGAGCACGCAGGAGTGGAGATAAGGTGATAACCCGGCCCCTGCACACGAACAGGCATTTGCCCGGGGTGTTTCCAGTGCCGGGGCATTAAATGTGACATTCTTCCCACCTCCGTGACAGCCTCGGGAGCTGCTCAGCACGACCCTGCGCCTAGGAACTGTTGCACAGTTCTGGGGCAAGTTCCTTTGTTTTGGGCCCTTCACGCTTGTTCTGGAGGCCAGCCTCCCTGCTGTGTCCTGCAGCCAGCTGCTTGACCCACCCAGGCCTGTGCCCAAGCCTGTGCCCAGCAGGAGCAGGGGACTGGCTGGCTGGATCTTCCCTGCAGGCCTGCGCTCCACTTACAGCAGCAGCAGCAGCTGAACCCCGCCCAGGGTGGCCAAACAACGTAGGTCTGGATCTTCAACCAGAATTTCCCTTCTTAACTGAGCCCTATTCCCCATGCTGAGCCCCAGGGGCCCTGCCAAACAGCTCCTGCCCCTCCGCTGCTCACAGACAGGGCTCCCCAAGCCAGGCAGGTTTAGCTTTCCAGCAATCCCGCCTAGGTGGCTGCACGGCACCTTGGTGTGAGCCGCAGCCCTGCGCCCCCACGACTAAAGGCTGCTGGTTGGTTGTGCTGGGTTCAACTGTGCTGGGTTGAAAGCTGCAGTCCATTCCTGCTGGTGGGGCCCATTTCCTGCAGCCCTTTGACCTGGGCTTCCAGCTCCTGGCTGACGGCTCCTTTTCTCTCGTTTGGTTACAGTACCAGGACTCAGACCAGTGCAGCGGGAAACTGCCTGGATTCAGCATGCCAGCTGCAGAGCTGCTCACAGCCCTGGGCTCGGCCAGGCCCAGCTCTGCTGCCAGCCCCTACAAGCGGTGGCTCATGTTGTGACCCGCAGACAGTGTCCCCAACAGGTCAGGGTCAGGGGGAGCGAGGAGCCAGCTCAGAGGAGCGAAGGGGAGTCTCCTTTGAACTCTTCTGGGGGCAGAAGGGGGGTCTCTGCACATCACCAGCTGGGGCAGCCAGCCGCCTGCCTCCCATGCCAGCATCACTTCTTTCTCACAGGCAGGCAGAGAGAACACAAAGGTTCTGACACCAGGCCTCAGAGCTGGGGACGTTTGGGGTTTTTTCCCAGACGTCCCTGCAAAGGAGCTGCACTCCCTAGTTTGGGAGCTGCACATTGGCTATTTCTGAGCCCTCCCTCCCAATAGCCTTCCCAAGCCACGTGTTTAGAGATCCGTTCCTGCTTTCAGAGCTGGAGCCTGGCAGGCATGGGTTAGTCTCTCTTGACTGCCAGTCCTAGACGTGCTGGATGCTATGATCCAGTTGTGCCGGTCAGCACAGTGTGGAGAAGACAATGACATTGGGAGGCAGGCGGAGGTTACAGTTACCGTGTGTTTCACGAGTTCCCACTCAGAGGCCAGTTTCCCATAGTGCAGAACAGATGGCTGGGGGTTCCCAGGACTGGTCGGTCCAGGGGGCCTGGTGCTCCTCTTTTCTTCTAGCTGATGAATCACATTACAGGAAGCGAACAATCCCTCTCCCACTTTCCTGATGTCACATTTTCCTGTGAGCAGTTGTGGAGTTGCCAGGGGACACTGTGTGACTTAGGGAGCTGTATGCATGCTGGTCTCCCTGTGAAGATGAACACTTTACACTGGGAGGTTGGAAGGATTGTGTGTCAATGTTTGTTCCTAACAAGAACATTCCCTGTCCTTACTGTAGAGCTCTGGGGAATCCCTGGGCAGAACACAGCCCCACTTCCCGAGCGCCCTGGAAATCAGCACACTCCCTCTGCAGACTGGGTGGGTCCAAGACAGGGAGCATGAGTCTCCCAGCTCCTCAGATCCTGGCTGTTCTGACTATGGCTCTGTCTAGACTAGGCTGAGTGCCTCGTACTCAGCAGAGTCTGGTCCCCCGCAAGCCGAGTTAGTGTCCTGGCCAGCCAGATGGGCGGTGCTGAATGTCTCTGCTGACCTCCAGCATGTTGTGTTCCAGAGCAAATGGGGCATTGTGCAGTGACATGCCACAGCGAGGAGAGCCCGGGGCACGTCCCAATTCCGCAGCCCCTGCAGCAAGGAGCACTGGAGTTAATGGGATCACTCCATGTGCACAAGGGATGCAGAATCGGCCCCCGCTCCCAGACAAACATTGCCTAGCTGTGAATGGGCCCTAGGTCTGGCAGGGGTGCCCCAGGAACACGCCTCAACTGCTCTCTACATCTTTGGGGCTAGTCTGCCCAGCGGGGTGTCTCTGCTCTGGCAGGGCCTTTGCCATGTGCATCTGCCAGCACCTGTCCCTCAGGGCTCAGTGAGTGGAGCAGCCAATTGCTCACCGGCTGTGGTTCTCCGCTGGTTTGCTAGAGCGCAGCCCAGAGGCTACAGGGAAGCCCAGGAGCCACAGAGGTAGGAGCCTGTGAACCAGGAAGAGGGCTGAGGCGGGACACATACAGCACCTAGGTTAATCTAGCGCTCCCTTGGATGGTGAGGGGAGCTGGTGCTGTACTCACCAGTGGTCGCGCACTGAGCCACATGGGAACAGTACTGCGGAGTCAGTGGGTATCATTTACTGAGATCTTCTAAAGGCCTTTGATTGTGCCCCTCACCTCAGGTCATTAAAGCGAGCTAATGGCCTCAGGGCCAGGGCTAAAGCACTGAGTTAATTGAGGAGAAGCAAAGAGCTGGACAAATGGCCGGTTCTTCTGGTGGAAGGAGACATTTTGCTGGTTACTGTTGAAGAGCTGCTGCTTTCCACCCCAGAGGTGGCTACATTTAGTGGCCAGAGAATTCTTATACTGTATGGCCAAGATTTTCACACCTCACCAGGGATTTTGGGTGCGGGCTTCAGCTAGCTGATTTTTCAGAAAGAGCTGAGCGCTCACTTTCTCAACCCCCCCGGCCCACCTCATCACCAGTCACTGAACATCTTAGCCCACGTTGGTTCTGTCTCTCCCCTGGGCGCTGGGAGATGTAGGTGTCGGTGAGCCCCGTAGGCGAGAGGCGCTGGAGAAGCCCAAAGGGTATTAATTAAAGGGCTTTGCCCCCCCGCCCCACACTTCGGGCCCTGTGCCGAGTGCAGCAAGGTCTGGATGAAACTCATTGCTGGGACAACTCCCCTGAAGCCCATGTGCCCACCAGGGACAAATGTGGCCCAGTGTCACCCGGAGGAGAGTTAGGCTGAGCCCCCAAGCACAGCTGAGCAGCTGCCAATCAGTGCTCCGCCCACTCACACAGGTGGGAGTGGCTGACACACCTTGGCCCAGCTGTCAGTGAGGTGAGGGTGGGGGAGTCCCGCCTTTACCTTCATTTCCCCCCAGGAGAAACTTGCCTCAGGACCTTGGGGCTCTGACATCCAGAGACTGCGGATATGGTGCGGCTTGGGTCACCCTCAAGTGCCATTAAGCAGTTCATGAGTTTGTTGCGATTTTCTGGAATCCTGTAGTGGGAGCCGCACTCCCTGCCTGTTATGCTCTGAGTTTTCCAGAGCTCCCAGACCTCGGCCAGGTGCGAGAAGGCTAGTTCCTTCCCCTCGGGGCGGCTGGGTACCTGGGTGTGCTTTCAGTGAACTGCATGGGAAAGAGCTGGCCATGCATCAGGGTATCACAGGAACGACTTCTGCCCAGGACACGGGGAGCAGGGCTCGGCAGCCCCCGGCCAGGGAGAAGTTATTGGCTGCTGAGGTAAGAGATGTTCCTCTCCTGGGATAGTGTTGCACAAGCAGGTGACCCTGGAGCACTGAGCCGTCTGCAGTGCCCAGCATTGGCTACTGTGGCAGCCGCGGTGCCAGACTTGGCAGATGGGTGGGGTTTTCCAGCCTGACAATCCCTAGGTTTCTAATTGTGTCGCTTGGTGCCTTTGTTCCTCTCTGTGTGATGGGGCTCACGTCAAAATGGTGCAGAGCGGGAGGTTCAGCTGTGAGGGTATTGGGCGGGGGGGGGGGAGGGCTAGGCACGGTCCCCAGACGCCCTGCAGCCTGAGAGCCCAGTGCTAGTTTAACTGTGGCTCTGCCAGGGCCTGGCTGGGTGTCACATGACTCACTTCACCTCCTTCACCCTCAGCATGGGGTGGGAGGTGAACTGGTTAGTGCTAGTGAAGCACCAGGTAAGTGCAGAGTGCTAATCCCAGCTCCCGTCCTCCATGGCAGAGGTTCAGATGCTCTCCTGCCCCCTCCCTATGCGGTTCCCCTGCGTGGCGTTTGCCGGGCCAGGCTGAGAGCCAGCTGGGCTAGTGGTCAGGCAGCGGTTCCACCATTCTGGCCAGTTTATTCTAGAGGGGCCCTGGCCGAGATACATGCAGCTGGCCTCAATCCAGCCCGAGAGTCTCTTCCACTCTCCTTAGGATTCTGCCATATTGGAGATGGGCAGATGAGGTAAGTTGACCCAGCCCCCCCGCAGGGCCCTATGGGGGTGATACAGCACCTGGACCACTCACTGCTCTACCCATGTTCTACTCCCCCGTGGGTCGCTTCCCAGTGGGCGGTGGCTTCTCCGGGGGGGGCGGGGCGTGGTCACAGACTCAGGAGGCTCTGTTCAGCCCATCAATGGGCTAATGTCCCGTGCCTCAGAGCGGGGGTCGGGGGCAGTCTGGTTCGTGGCCGCGCCAGCTCCACACCGTATAACAGGGTGTGGATTTCCCTTCCCTGAGGGACGCAGCTACACTGACCCAACTCCCGCTGCAGACAGTGCTAGGTTAATGGGAGGGCACAGTTATGTCTCTCGGGGAGCTGGAGGGCCTGCCCTCGGCGTAGGAGCTATAGCCGCATCAGCCTCACTTCCTGGTGCCGATCCCCCAAATCCCCCTGCCCTGGCCTACTAGGGCCCTTTTAAATGATCCCACTGCCTGCAGCCGCGGGGGGTAGAGGGTGGGGGCGGCGGTCGAGACAATTTGTACAGTGGGGGGCTGAGAGCCACTGAACTGAGCTGTGAACCCTGTGTAGGATGGAACCACTTCAACAGGGGGTGCGGCAGCTCCCCTGGCTCCAGCACCTATGGGGGTGCAGCCTCCCTAGCCCAGTGCTGCTCTGTGCCTAGCCCTGGTTTAGTGCGCGGTCTTCGAGCTCATCACAATGACCTGCTCCACCTATTCCCCATGTGTGGTGGAGCAGGTCTTCCGGGTCCAGGAAATCACTCAGCCCTTCTCCCAGGCGCAGAAGTGGGGCAGCGGGGAACTGACCGTCCATGACGCACAGAAATAGCTCCTTACGTAATGCAGGGCCAAGTCCATTTGGCGTTTCTGGGGGAGGCGAGAGGCTTGTGAAATTTCTGTCAGGGATTTGCCCACTGGTCGTCCGCGTCACTGCTGCTGTGGGGCTGGGGAGGTTCCAAGAAGCGGGTAGCATTCACAAGGCTTCCCGGACTCTCCGAGTCAGCAGCTTATTGCAGCACTGCACCGTGCCCTGAGGCAAAAGGGAAGAGGCCCCTGAGCAGAGGGAGAGGAAGCATCAGGGGTTCTTCTGGGAGGCCAAGAAATCCCAGGTGGTTGCAGCAGGAAGCTGAGGGGCTGGGGGACAAGGCGGCTCAGGGACCATGTAGACAGGACCGGGTATTCAAACAAACCTTGGCCTTCCTCTAGCACTGTGAGGCTGCAGGGCGCTCTCACTTCTCAGGGGCTCCACTGGGGACATGCCTGGGAGCCCCTTCACTGGTCATTGGGGAGTTGGCACTACCCCCAGCTGCTAACCTGGTGCTCTCTGCCCAGGGGGAGTTGAGTGGCATCCAGATGCAGCTGCTATGGGTAATGGCAGGCCCCCAAGGAGGTCTGCCGGGCTGGCTGAGGGCATGGCAGCGATGACCCTGACTGCAGGCCGCTGCTGGTCACTTGCAGCTTATTCTCTGGGAGATGAAGCTCAATGTGGGCAAACTGATTGCTCCTCGCATGTCACGCTGCCTCAGAGGGAGCCCGCTGGCCTGTGGGGAGCGCTGCTGAGGCCCCAGGAGCTGAGACCCCCTTCCTGGTCACACTTCTCCCTGGGCAGCACAATTCCCCTATTCCGTGGCCACTGAGGCATTGGGAGTCTCCCCAGAATTAGCCGAGTGCTGCCGGCTCTGTCCCAGTCTGGCCTCCCACCATCTCTCCTCAGGGGAGCCTTTGGAACAGCCCTTCACATGCGGCTCAGTGGCCCCTCTCCCCACAGGCTACCCGTAAGCACCCCTGCTCTGGCCTCCTCCGCTCCCCCAGGCAGCAGGGAAGGGGAGGGAGGAGCGCTGCCTAATTTCCTGGCACTGGGCTGAGAATAAACAGTGATATTCCAGCCCTGTTGCCTGGGAGACCCAGCTCCGGGGAGGGGCGTGGGTGTGGTGTTTGGGATCAGATGGTGCTGACGTCGGGGATGTGCCTCAGCAAGGCCTGGCAGGGTGCCACCCACTCTGCACTGCCTGGACATTCTTCGCATAACTCCCTCGGTTCCTGGCCAGGCTGGGAAGTTGCTCTTCCTGGCAGGGCTGGAACAATGGGCTGGAGAGAATGGTACCAAAATAGAGAGGCAGGGAGCCAGCCTTGCGTGTGGCTGGGGGTGCGGCTGGGACCCAGGCACCTTTCATGGTCCCTGCATTTTGGCTTGGTTCCAAAAAAATAAACAGTTTCTCCCAAAGTGCTGCTGAGTGGGTGGTGGGGGGTCACTTGCCCCAGTGCCAACTGTGTGAATTCCCTGGCAGTGCTGCCCTGCCCATGCCACTACACCTCTCTTGCCGTAGCCCTCTGGCAGGGGAACCCTGCAAACCTGCAGCCCTCCCGCAGCTCTGACTTGTGTGTAACTGACCTAGTGGCGTATTAACCAGAATTGATTTAATGCTGCACTGGATGGAAAGTGTAAAGGATGGTGGTGGGGCTGAGGGCCTGGCTAGTCCCACAGTGGGGAGGGGTAGGAGCCCCTCATGTTTTTCTGTCAGGAGGCAGAGCTGTAGGAAGCAGCCTTGTGCACACAGCATGGGGACTGAAGCACATGGTTTGCCAGAAGCTGGGAATGAGCGACAGGGGATGGATCACTTGGTGATTCCCTGTCCTGTTCATTCCCTCTGGGGCACCTGGCATTGGCCACTGTCGGCAGACAGGACACTGGGCGAGAGGGACCTTTGGTCTGACCCAGTGTGGCCGTTCTTATGCCCTTGAACAATTCCCATCCAGACAGGCAAACCTGGGCAGCCCCACGACTGTCCCCCCCTGAGCACAGCTTGCTCAGCACAGGCTGCTGCTGTGCTCTTGGGCGGGAGGGGAAATAATCACAGAGGGTTAATTCCTCTGCATGTGATCTACCCTCTGGCCTCTCTTCTCTTGAACTGGCAGGTTTATTCCTGGGCCTGGAGCTCATGCCCATGAAGTGATGCCTCAGAATAGGTCTCAGGGGGCAGTTAATGCTTGTCTGGAAAGTGACTTCCCTAGGAGATGGTTTAATTACCTCTAATGTCAGCAATGGAAGTTGCTTGCCCCTTTAGCGCCTGCAAGATTCAGGTAGCTGCGTCCACAGCAGCCTGTTTGCAAGCCAGCATCTAAGCTGCTTCGTGGTTGTGACGAACAGGGAATGTTCTTAATGAGTTCTTTGAATACTGAGTGGGGAGTATCAGAGTATCAGCCGTGTTAGTCTGTATCCACAAAAAGAACAGGAGTCCTTGTGGCACCTTAGAGACTAACACATTTATTTGAGCATAAGCTTTCGTGGGCTGTGGGGAGTATTGACCTGGGAAGGTGGCAGGGGAGTTTTGCTGGGACTGTCTGCATTGGGGGGATGGGAGACTTTCCTTGAGGGAGGATACCTGAGCATGTAACATGAGACCCCGGAGGGGGGGCGGGGGTTGGAGGCCAGGTAACACCTCTGCCCGGGAAACTGGAAAAAAGGCAGGGGGAGGAACCAGGGGGGAGGCTGAGTGAGAGGCTGGAGGGAGTTTGTTTGGAGCTGGCTGGGAAATGGAGGGGATCCCAGATGGGGCTCTGGTCTCCCTGGCCCCCCAAGATGGACCTAACTGAGGGGGTCCTGTTGTCTGTACCTGCAAGACCTGTCTTGGACTGTGTTCCTGTCATCTAAATAAACCTTCTGTTTTACTGGCTGGCTGAGAGTCCTGGTGAATCACAGGAAGCTGGGGGTGCAGGGCCTTGTCTCCCCCACACTCCATGACAGATACTTCACAATACCTCACAGTACTACTGCAGACTGGCCTGTCCAATGCCACCGCTCTCAAGAATTGCTCCCAGCAGCTCCCAGCTGACATAAGCTATGAATAATTGTTACATCTTGGCATTAAAAATGGGCTGAAACTGGATACTTGTGACCCCACTATCATTAAAGCAATAGCCGTGGCTGCATGTGGAAGGCTGTGTCTGCTGTGTGTGTTTCACTGAGGTCTGGCAGGCAGAGGTGGGGGCGCGAGACAAAACCAGAGGTGGGGTTTTCATTAAAAAATAGTGCTCTTTATTATAAATTACAGAAATGCTTCCTTTCTGAATATAAATATAAATATGTGCAAAGTTTCTTCTGAGTTTGGTTTACGTTGAGTTTTCAAGCATGTTCAGCTCAGCCTTCAAGGCTGGAGGTGAAGGCAGAATCTTTATAAAAGACAGTGATTCAGGCAGGGCTGTAAATGGTGCTCTCTCTAAAAACCAGAAAAACCCAACTGCCCTTCCCAACCTCAACACGGACAGCGGTTACAAAGTGACAGATTCCAGGGTGTTCCGTTGTTGCTACATTCCTGTAGGGATCAGTGCCACGGTTGCCACCATGGAGCAGTGCAGCTGGGGACCAGGCAAACCCACAGCCCCAGGTCCAGCCAGAGACTGTAGAGAATCCCGACTTCTGGAACCCTTTGTGAAGCTGAGAGTCCAGGGGCTGAGGCAGGCTCTGGGAGAAGCCCGAATGGGACAGCACTTCGGAATAACGGTCTAACAACAACTCATCCCGTTGGTGCTCGTCATGCTCACGTGAAACTCCTTGGTGCCGATGTGCCATCAGGAAGGGTTCCTTTCCCGACCGGGATTCACTATTCATAGCCTGGACCATCATTGTAAGTGTTGCCTGTAATGTGCAGTAACCCAATCCATGGGACGAGGATGGAGTTTAAGGCTTAGTCCCCTGGATAACGGTAGTGAGGGAAAAAGGCAGCATCCTCCAAGTCTGGGGCTTGGTGTGAAAGGAGCTTCCACCCACAAGGAGGCGGTGAGAGGTAAAAAAAAAAAAAAAAAAAAAAAATCACTTTCCCCTTAAAACTGAGGAAGAGTTATCAGGCACTAGCTGGATTCCAGTGCTTTCCTTCTCCGGTCTGACCGGCTTTGTTACCAGACCAGCTCCAGTGTGGTCATACCATTGTGGCCAGAAAATGGGGGAAGAGGATCCGAGCCACAGCTGAGCGACAGCAGTTTGCAAGGTACACATCGTGCACGTGGTGTTTGCAAACTTTTTCAGCACGGCTCCTTCCCAGCAGCTGCCCTCATATCTGGTGGGACCGCCCCAGAAACAGACACAGTTCTCACTGGGCTGCAGAAGGGGAGGCAGGCTGTGTACAGGAGCTTCAGTATGTTGATCCTTAGTCAAGTAACGTCAGCTTCTTGCCATTACCGAGAGGGGCTGCAAACTGTCCCTGGGTTAGACCCCAACACGCACACACAACTGCAGACATCTCTGGGCCGGGCAGGGCCCATTAGTCACCCCTAAGTTCACGGTCATCCCCCCCACTCCCTTTCCAAAGGGGGAGGGGTCTGTTTTTGTCCCGCAAGTTCAGGCTCCACTAGATCCTTGTGCCCCCTACCCTGCTTTTGTGCTTTTGCCATGTGCTGCCCCCTCCTCTGCACTCCTTAGAGGGGGGCATCATACTGGTCCAGGAACTCCTTGATGGGGCCTGGCAGTTGAGTCATCTTCTCGTAAGAGTCCAAGTGCCCATTGACCGTCTTGCGGCAGAGGTGCTGCAGGCTGGACACGTTGGAGGAGAGCGGGCGGCTGAGCACCAGCGGGATTTTCTCACCCCCAGAGTAGATGTAGTAGGCACGCTTCGGGTGGGGGGTCCCCCCGGGCTGCTCGGGGAGGGGGCACGGGGAAGGAGGCATGTAGTGATGCACCAGCTTGAGGACGCAGTCGAAGCGGGGCACGGGCTGGCTGCTGCGGGGGTCGCTCTGCAGAGAGAAGCTGCCGCCCTCACACTGGATGCGCAGGTTCTTGGTGCCCGACTCAGTCTTGACGCTGAGGGTGAAGAAGTGCCGCTGGTCGGAGCTGTCTCTGATGAGGAAGGTGCCAGCCGGCTCTGTGCTCAGCAGCAGGTTGGCCTCGCCGCCTGTTACTGCGCTCCAGTAGAAGCCACTTTCCTGCAGCTTGCGCACCGCGTTCACCACCAGCTGGTACTCGCTCTTGGAGCTGAAGGTCTTGAGGCGCAGGCTGGTGTCCAGCGGGCGGCTCATCCCAGCAGCGGGGAACTTGCTGTGCGTGACCATGGCGCAGGGAGCCAGCTTTACGAGCGCTGCTGTGCTGCTGCCTTGTGCAGCGGCTGCTAAACCATCACCTGGACGGAGGCAAGGACAGAGTCAGAAAAACAGCACTGCCAGTACTAGCTCCCCCTGCCCCCCCGTACCGGCTGCCAGTGCCCCTGCCCCAGTACCAACTCCTCCCTACCCCTGCCCCCAGTACCAACTCCCCCCAGATCAGCTCCCCCTGCCCCCAGGGTGCTCCCCCCGTACCGGCTGCCCCCAGCCCCCTCTGCCAGTACCAGCTCCCCCTGCCCCCCCGTACCGGCTGCCTGTGCCCCTGCCCCAGTACCAACTCCTCCCTACCCCTGCCCCCAGTACCAATTCCCCCCATATCAGCTCCCCCTGCCCCCAGGGTGCTCCCCCCGTACCGGCTGCCCCCAGTACTAGCTCCCCCTGCCCCCAGGGTGCTCCCCCAGTACCGGCTGCCCCTGCCCGCGGGTGCCCCCGGGGCGGTCTCTAGGCTGCACCCCGGGCCGTACCCAGCTGTCATGCCGGCGGCGGGCCGGGCTCCCAGCGGTGCCTGGCGGGCCGGGCCGGGGCAGTTACCTGGGGCAGGACGGGCAGGCGGCGGCGGCGGCGCGGATCTCGCCTCCGGGCAGGGCAGGGGCTGCGGCGGGGACTCGGCGATACGCGCCCGGCTCGGCGCCTTCCAAAGCTGCTGGGGCCGCTCGGGGCCGCCTCTTATAGCGCCGCGGCCCGGCCCCGCCCCGCGCTTCCTGGAACTCGGCTTCTTCTTGTAACGCCGCGGCCCCGCCCGCCGGGCGCCCCGGGCAGCGCGCCAGGCAGCGCCGGCCCATTCCGGGCAGCGCGGGGCTCCCCCCGCGGCTCCTGCGCGCGCTTTCCTTCTAAGAAGCGGTGAGTCTCCGGCCGGGCTCCCCCGCCCGGGGAGCCGGCTCCGGGCCTGCCGCGCCGAGCACCTGGGCCGGGCTTTCCGGAGCGCCCGGCGGCTCCCGGGCGCTGAGCTCTCTCGAAAACCGGCTCACGAGCCCCCCAGGCTGGAGCTTCCTTCCGTGGGGCAGAGACCCCAGGAGCTGCGGCTGCCTCTGGGGAGCGTCTCTGTCCACAGGCCGTTTGCTGGTGGGGTGGAGAGCGGCTCTCCCAGCTGCAGGGCACTGCCCAGGACAGGTGATGGAAACTGACAGCATCCTGGCAGTGCCCTTCCTGCCCTGGCCTCAGGGGGCAGACGGCAGGAGAGCTGTCAAGGGCCCAGGGCTCAGAGGCAAAGAGGAGACCGAGGAGGGAGGGCAGGCAGGCAGGCAGAACAGTGGTGAGTGGCCAGTGGGAGCTCTTTGCAGTGTAAATGGGAGAGCCTGGGATACAGACACAGAGAGGCTGGGTTCTGGTCCCAGCTCTGCCTCCCATGCACTGTGTGGCTCCCTGTGTTCCTTCCTCCAGCTATAACCCGGGCTAACGCTTCCCAGGGGCTGGAGGCTAATTCAGCAATGTTTGCAAAGTGCTTTGAGTACCTTGTGTGGAAAGCGGCACTGGAGGTGGGCGAAGGTAGCTGGTGTGGCTGGAGCTCCAAAGTTTTGAGGTGAGCTCCCAAAAGATGAATTTGTTTGTCCACTAGTCTCTAGCGCAGCAAACCAATTGTAGTTTATACCCCCCCCCCAAATTACAGCATATGGGGGGGTGTAGTGGAAGAGCCAAAGTACAAACAAAAATTGCCTTGGAGAACCCTCCTGCCTCTTTCCCTGATAGACGGCTCCTTATGCTGCTGCCTTGGCTGAGGATCCCCAGTATTCCCCACTAGGATGCAGAATGTGCTGCAGAAGCAGGCATGAGATCAAAAATTCCAGGGAGTTCATCTGGGAGGAATTGCCATCCCCTCAGCCTTGCTGGTGGGAGGGGAAGAGAGTTACTAATCTGTTATGGAAAGGTTTGTGGATCAAATGTCTTGATGGCTCTGAAGTTTAGTTCAAGTACAACATTCCAGGCCACTGTTAACCTCATTTGCACTTCCCAGAAGAGCTGCAGGGAAGGAAAAAACCCTGATTTAACATTTGGGAACAATAAAGGTGAATCTCTCCCCAACATGATTAAACGCCCCCGGGGCTCTGAGAAAGGGGTCGGGTTACTGGATTATTCAACAACTGGATGTGCAGCAGCACTTAAAGTGCCTCAGTCAGTGGGGAGGGGAGAGGAATGACAGAGCAAAGGTTAGCTTGATAGTCCTATCAAAATTAAAGGCTTGATTCTGGGCTCAGCTACTGTATAGAGCTGGCCCCCGGGGATCCTCCTCAGTGCAGTTGTGGCATAGGCAGTGGTGTGCTAGCCCTCAGCATAGGGGTGGCAGAGGGCAGGAGGGGACGTGTCTGGAGCAGTTTACATGTAGGAAGCCAAGTCACTATTTTAGCAGCCCAGGATCCCCTCATTCCCTGGGATATGCCTCTTCCTTGGCCTACCACAGAATCTGGTCCGATGGGTTCTCCAGCCCCAGTTAGAAGGGACCAGACCACAGGCAGGGGCCAATGACTCCTTCAGAATTCAAATACACTTTGCTGGGAGGTCAAGCTGGCCAGATGCTGTCGGAGGGGGAAGGGCCAGGAGGTCTCTGGGAGGCAGGTCCCCCCATGTTCCCCATTTGCTTGAGGATTTACAGTGTAGTTTGTGTGTCAGTCTCAGGGTATTAGAGAGACAAGGTGGGTGAGGTCACATCTTTCATTGGACCACCAGTTCCTGCTGGGAGAGAAAGCTGGTCTCTCTCACCAACAGAAGCTGCGCCAGTAAAAGACCTGACTCCCCCCACCTTGTCTCTTGGAGGATTTTCAGGCAGGCAGATGAGGATAGCTGCTTCTCAGCTGGGTCTAAAACTTTAATTTTGGCAGTTGTCAACTTTGACCATACAAACAAAACACACATTGTCAGTGGATTCTGTTTTAAATAGTTTCATTTGCCCTGGAGCTGCTGCCAGTCAGGAATAAACACAAAAGGAGTAGTTCTGGGAAGTGAGGCTGTGGTGAACCAGCTGGTCTGAAATGCAAACGAGTCCTGGAACTCTGCCTAAAGCAGGAGTGGTGAAATCCAAGGGAAGGAGGAGCGAGAAGGCTCTGGGTGGCAGAGAGCCCCTGCCGGCAGTGCCGGGCTCCACTCTACAGTGGGGAGGATGAGGGGTGAGGCTGCTGGGGAAAAGAAGCCCAGTCCCATTGGCTGAATGCTAGGTCTGACTCTGCAGCTGGGTGGAACTGAGGACCAATGTACCGTCAATAGCCCCTTTTGCTCTCTCCTGAAACCAGCCTTAGGGCTGGGGTAGGGGAGACCTTCTGAGACAGGAGCCTTCTGTGTGCATGGCGGATGGCCAGCTCCCTGCCACACGCTGAGCACACCCCAGCCCTGGATGCCACCTCAGGGATTCCTCTTTGGAATTCATGGACCGTTCTCACCCTCTCCAGCCTGATGCCTGAGGAGGCTGCAAGTGGCCCCTCCCATGTTTTAGGCCCAAATTTACCCTATCCCTCAGACAGGCAGCTTCGCTTCTATCAATGTAAATCGCAGATTCAAGAAACCTAGGAAGTGTCATTTAGGCTAAAGAAATGAACCTGCCTCAACAATCCCCTTCCTTTGGGTGAGGTGACCTGGGGGTCAGGGCTGAGGCTTCCTGGGGGAGGCTGAAGATTCAAAGCACAATTTTTAAAGTCTTACATAAATACATGGGTCAGGGAAAGTCTCCAAGCCCAGCTGCCTCCTGCCTGCCACAGACAATGAGCCCTTCCCCCTTTGTGCCAATACAACTGTTTGTGTTTTGACTAGTTTCTTCAAGACCTTGATCAAAGGCATGGGCAGAGGCCCATAGCTCCTTCCTTGCAGACTGACCTCTGACTGCATGTGACACATGCATGGAGTGTCTGACAATCAGGGCTACACCTCCCCCAGATTGCAGGCTAGCAGCACTCCCCACCCTGATGTCTGGACAGGCATCAGCATTGTTGGGTGTGGCCTGGGACTGGAAACAGGGAATGCTGCTTGTCAGGCCTGAGGGGCACTGGCAGGCCTGTGAGTGCATGAGGGAGAATTAGGGTTGGAATAGCAGGGGGTGGAGGTGTGCGTTGAGGTCCAGGACAGGGATTTGGGGCAGGGGATGCAGGTCAGACCTTAGGGAAACTAGGCTTTTCAGGATAGTCCCGATAACACTCATGTGCTGTAAATCCTGCTCTGCCCTGACAGCTTCTGGAGCCCTGAACGCTGGGAATTCCCTCTGAAGTAACCTGATTAGATACTTGTGTTTCCCTGCACTATCTGCCAAAGGATGACTTGTGTAGAAGGCTCCAGAGCAGCCCCTGGCTGCCTGCCATGCCACAAACTGCTGAGATTCCCTTGATATCAAGAGAGCTTCATTTATCTGCCTGCAGTTTACAAGCGCAGAGACAGGAAAACAAACAAGAAGCCCCATCTAAAGGGATTCTGTTCCAGAAACCTGGCTGCAGGGAGGACATGTTCATTTATCGAAAATGAGCTTCCTACGGCTCCTTGGAGCTGCTGCCTGTGTGGCTGAGTGCTGAGTAAGAGGCTGTTGGGCAATAGCATCTCAGATGACAAGATTCTGGACAATTTAAAATATAAGTAGGAAAATAAAACCCACAAGAGCTGATTGTGCTCTTTCCCCAGTGAACTCGCTCTCCTTTCCCTCCCCCCAGACAGACGGGGGTCTGACATTTGCCTTCCACAAGGTCCTGTCTCACAGACTTTCATCTGTCCTCTGCATCATCAGCCAGAAATTGAACCAAGCCTCCCCCTGGCTGCCTCTTCTGGGGACTAAATGGTGGACTTGGCTCTGGACAAGCAATAGAGAAACTGACCTAACAGACACAGAAACAATCCAAGAGGAGAACAATTCAGCAGCCAACCTGACACTCCGCCGTGCTGGTGTGCAGGGGCGGCTCTAGGTATTTTGGCGCCCCAAGCACGGCAGGCTGGCTGCCTTCGGTGGCTTGCCTGTGGGAGGTCCCCGGTCCCGCAGGTTCGGTGGCATGCCTGCGGGAGGTCCCCGAAGCCATGGGACCAGCGGACCCTCTGCAGGCATGCCGCCGAAGGCAACCTGCCTGCTGCCCTCGCCGCGACTGGCAGAGCGCCCCGCCGTGGCTTGCCGCCCCAGGCACACACTTGGCATGCTGGTGCCTGGAGCCGCCCCTGCTGGTGTGGAGATTCTGCAAGCAGGGCCCTCTGAGAGAGAGCACACTGTGACACACAACCTCTGCCCAAAGGACAGTTCCCATCCCATCTGCAGAACATTGAGTTCCATTTTGGGATTTTCTTAAGTCCTTTTGTTTCCATGTTGAGATGTTTTCTATTCCAGTGGTGACCTGGCAAAGCCCTTTTGGGAAAAACAAAGCTTTGTTGGGATGGAGAATTTCAGGTTTCAGAGCGCATGGAGGAAGTGCATTTTATCTTGCCCATCACAGAAGACAACATTTATCAGCTTTAGAGGAGCTGTTGCAAAATTAATTCTACTAAAGGTTTTTAGTCCATGGTCATCACTGTGGTATCTGAGCACCTTAGTGTTCTGATCACTTCAGGGGAACTCTGTGAAATATTAAAGAGCATCATCCACATGTAGCCATCTTAGACTTGGGTCCCAAACTGCATCCTCAAATATGGACTGATATGGGACTGGGGGCAGAGAAATCTGAGTATGTCTCCCCCATAGACCTTGACAGGAGACCACACTTTTATGTGAGAAAGTGGCAGATTATGGCCACCCAGAAGGACCCCAGTCCAAATTTGGGCAGCAGTAATGTGCAGGACATGTGCACACACAGTAAATCTAGCTATGAGGATGGGACTCCAGCAGCTGACTGTTGATTCTAGTGTCCAGCTGCCAGATATGGCAGAGACAATGAAAGGGTATGAGGAAAGGCAAAACTATGCTTTGATTTAAAAAAAAATATTAAAAGTTGGTTTTGGTCAAATACTCATGGGCATAAGCCAGATGGGGCCTAAATCTGAAAGCCAACAGCTGCTGGGCAGGGTGTCTTTCCGGCTGTTATTTGTGTTGGTTTTGCCTTGGGGGTGAATCACAGACACTTTGGCAGCAGCAGCCCTAACTCAGGATTTCCTGCTTTTTCTGAATCAGACGGCATCCACGCACACTGTAAAGAGCCCAGCGGTTCCTTACAAAAGTGTCTTACTGTGGAGAGATTTTCATTCTCTGGTTTCAGTACAGGGAATGTTCTCAGACATGCTGCCCCAAGCAATATTGCATTCTGCTTGTTTATTTGGAAGATGCGAGAGGATTGAAAGGGAAGATGTAGAGGCTGGCATGGCCCCAAAGTGGCCAGGCATTCTGGCTCTGGCACTCAGAAGGCAGACAAAGATCTCAGGATCCCTGCTGAGCCCCTTGGAGATCAATAGTGACAATGCAGCACAGATGAGTAGGGTTTCAAGACATTTTGTTTGACTTGTAATGCTCAGTATTCATGTTCACACCTCCGTCTGCTAGGTGAACCCTTTCATACTTCTGGAACCAATTCAGCATTTGTGATGTAGGTAAAACTGCCCCAAATTTCAATGGGAGTTTTGTCTGTGTAATAACTGCAAGGTCAGGTTACTTCTATACTTGGTGTGTATACATCTGCCTCCCTTCAGCACAGACACTGTTGTCCTGCTGTAAACCCACTACCCAGGCAAACAAACCAACTTTCCTGTACCTAGATAGAAGTGAATGATGCATTATTATTAAAAGTGCCTTCAATGTGCTTAGCGCTGTATAGCAAGACAGTCCATATCCTAGTGACCTTACAATCTAGAACGGGGGTCGGCAACCTTTCAGAAGTGCTGTGCTGAGTCTTCGTTTATTCACTCTAATTTAAGGTTTCACGTGCCAGTAATACATTTTAACGCTTTTAGAAGGTCTTTTTTTATAAGTCTCAGAGTAGCAGCCGTGTTAATCTGTATCCACAAAAAGAACAGGAGTACTTGTGGCACCTTAGAGACTAACCAATTTATCTGAGCATGAGCTTTTGTGGGCTACAGCATCCAATGAAGTGGGCTGTAGCCCACAAAAGCTTATGCTGAAATAAATTTGTTAGTCTCTAAGGTGCCACAAGTACTCCTGTTTTTTTCTATGTCTATAATATATAACTAAACTATTATTGTAAAGTAAATAAGGTTTTAAAAATGTTTAAGAAGCTTCATTTAAAATTAAATTAAAATGCAGAGCCCCCCCAGGACTGGTGGCCAGGCCCCGGGCAGTGTGAGTGCCACTGAAAATCAGCTCCTGTGCTGCCTTCCACACGCGTGCACTGGGACTCCCCAGAGGAACGCTATTTTGTTGCCAAACAGGGAGTGCCGCTATATTTGTCCCAGGCGGGCCGGAGCGCAGTGAAGGCGCACGGTCATTCTCCGCAGCAGTGAGTTCCATAGGTGAGGCCACTGCCTGTGCCACACCCACGAGCCCCCCCGGCCACGTGTCATCGGGTCACAGCGGTCGGGTGGGATCCTGGACGCCGCAGTCCGGGCCAGCACGGAGACTCTGGCTGCGCTGGGAGACGCGTTCGTGGTGCCGGGCAGCGCTGAGCACCGGGCCTATGGAAGGGGCTGCCGGCCCAGCCTCGCCTTCCTGGGGCGGCCCGGGCCCCTCCGTCTCGGCCCAGCCCGCCGCGCCCTGACACCCCCGGGGGACGCTGGGGCAGGCGGCCCGTGGGTCCCAGGCTCGGGGACGGAACCCAGGTGTCCGGGCCGGGCCCGGCTACGCGCGAGGGGCCGTGTCTGTGCCTCGCGCCCCAAATAAAGTTTTCGCTTTTGAAGACGGTGGCTCGTTCGTCCCGCGGCGGCCGGAAGCGGAACTAGCGAGGTTTCCATGGCGGCGGCCGGAAGCGGAAGTAGCATAGTCTCCATGGCGGCGGCCGGCGGTCCGGTGTTGTGGCGGCGGCTCTTGGGCCTGCTTCCTCACGGGAGGCTGGGCCTGGCCGCGCTGCTCGGGCGCCTCTCGGACCGGCTGTCCCTCGGCCGGGACCGGCGCTCCCGGAGGTAAGAGCCGCGGGGCCCAGCCGGGGGCGGGGGGTGCCCGACGCTGGGCGCGGGGATGTGTGGCCGGCTCCTGGGGCGGGACGGACGCAGCAGGCGGCCCATGGAAGCGTTGGGTAGGCGATGGCGGGGGCGGGACATGCCACCTGCGGCCAGGGCATGTCTGAGGTGCCCAGAGACCACGGGGATGGCACATTTTAACTAAGGCTACGATCTGATCTCGGAGAGCCCCGTATGAATGAACTCTGTGAAATCTTGGAGCTGGCTGTGAAAGCGCATTTGATTTGGCCCCCTAACACATGTCTGTGCCCCATGTGCCTGGTTGTAACACCCAGAGCCAGGAGCTGCTTCGGGGCAGTGGTCTTGCTCTCCAACACTGCCCTTTCTGTGACTTGATTTCTTTTTCCTCCCAACTCTGCTGTGAAATTTACTAAACATTTCTGTTTCAAAATCATAGCCTTAGTGTCTGCATTTCTTTCTATTCAGGTCCTTATACTGAGTGTATTTGATGCCTTAGCTGATCCTCTGGAGTGCAGAGTAGTCCAGAAACCTGAGACCATTCTTTGTTGGGACACCGCTGATGCTCGCTGTCCCTAGTAATAAACAGAAATCTGTAGCACCAGATTATGCAAACTAATGGGTGATGGGAAAAGAATGACTTCTCTTTTAAACTCTGAAAGGATCTGATTGTTTTGGGCTACAGATCAGTGTTTATTTTATCTGGCATGTGTGTTCCTGCTCCTGATCTCTATCTCTGGAGCTTCTTGCGGTGTCTTTTGACTAAAAACTCAGTATCATCTCAAATTCCAAATTTACGCATAGCTAACAAAAATCCCTCTAGAGTAGGGTAGAATAATTTAGTGATCTTTTTGGACTCCCAGGTTTGGCCTAATCCATGGCATCTCCAACTCTTTCATTCTGTGAATTCCTTGGTAACACTTGTCTTCCATTCGCAACAGCCCATTCCGCCAGTTATTAAATTCATTCCTTTGGCAGACCACCAGGAAGCCCACTTTGAGAGCTACTGGCCTAATCTTGTGGAAGGTTTCTTTCTCTGGAGAGATCAAGAAAAGGAAATTGAATTTAGGAAAGCCTATGCCTGATTTCGGTTGGAATCTTGTTTGGATTCTTGAGCAAATATTTAGTTTGAAAAGAAGTTACAATACTGTACAGCTTCCAGCCAATCCAAAAACAAATCTGCAAGATTCTGCATTGTCACAGTCTCTTAAGATCTTTCTGTTTTCAGAGCAGCCTCCTGTTATTGAATGACAACCCCCTCTCCCCCCCCCCCCCAAAAAAAGACAATGCAAAGTCTCAGGATATAAATTATTACTGAGGGAAATTGTAACTGCAGCATTCACAGAGCACAGGCCAACTGCCTCACTGTAGATGGCACAGTTTTGAAACAAAGCCCTTTAGCAATTACCTTTTTTCTGGCACCATATACGTCTTATTACCCTGCTTTCTGAGATATTTCATCTGGATAATTCCATGCTCAGTCTCCAAACCTGATTCATATTAAGAAAACTTAGCATTCCTTATATCCTCAAATTATATCCGTATCTTGAAGAGAGGCTTCCAGTTTTCTTTAATTTTTTCATTTGCCCTGAAGTTGGGCACAGCATTTTGTGTCTGTATCTTTAACATTTTTGCATCTAAATTGAGTATAAAGAAGTGATTGCTGAATTAGAGCCATGTTATGGTTCATCCTCTACCCTTTTGCTCTCTTGTGTTGGAGCATAAGATGGCCACTTGCTGCCCTTTTACTCTGGGCAGATTGCATACTGACATTCCAAGCTCTGCAGCCATAAATTCTTGTAGAATACCATATATTGTGGTGTTCTCAAGTTCAGATGAACTTTGACTTTAGCAGAAATCTCCTGCTAATAATGCTCTGCAGTTAGCATATCAGGGGCAGGAAAAGCTCCTCACTAAAAATGTTGGTACTTGTACAATAGGAGTGTAGTTATTATATGTTTAAACAGTAACCCTCAGCAGCCATCCACTTACACGAGATGTGTGGGGCATCCGTTTCCTTCATTCATCCACTAAATGGAGGCATCAGATAGAATGAACCTTGCTGAAGACTCTTGCTTTTTTAACGTGTGGTGTCATATTTTGTAGTAACTTGAGAGTTGGCTACTTTTCCACCAGTGTATTTCTGTTATATACCTACACCATCCAGTTGGAGACTGAGTGCCAACACTAGCAATAACTGCTACTAAATACATTGGGACTCTTTTTAGAAGATACGAATGATGACGCCTTTGTGCAATGTACACACATTTTAAAGTATCAGAGGGGTAGCCGTGTTAGTCTGGATCTGTAAAAAGCAACAATGAGTCCTGTGGCACCTTAAAGACTAACAGATGTATTGGAGCATAAGCTTTCGTGGGTGAATACCCACTTCATCAGATGCATGACGAAGAAGAATTTTAAAGTCTTTAAATTGTCTTTGATAGTTGTGAGTCTTGCATTATTTGGGAAAGACGATTTGCTGCTCGTATTACAGGAAGTTTGTTGCATTCTCATAACTACTTGACCTTGTCTCCACAGATGTTCTGACTATTCTGTTCTCACCAATTCACTTGGGTACAGTAAAACTTACTTAAAGATTTATTATCAGGAGATGGTGAACAACGAGTTCCTCTCATTGTTCGCCATCTCTTGATACTTAAAACTTACTTAAAGATTTCTTAAGTGACAACCAAGCCACAATTTCTGTTGCCAATTTCCAACAATTGCTGAAAAATCTATTTCCAAAATTGCTGAAGAATCAATTGCTGAAAAAGTGGTTGGATGCATTAAATCTGGTTTGCAAAGCAACTCCAGTATTAGCTGTCCATGTTGTCTCCTGGGCAAAAGGGTGCACATCTTTCTTGTATTTAGTCTACTTAATTCCTGGTATTTTTAATATAGTAAGTTATGTTTGGGGAGGGGTATCTTCTTATCCTGTGAATCACTGAAACTTTCATTTCACTTAACAAAATTCTCACAAGTATCTCATGGTGGTGTTTTGTTTTTCTAACAGTACAGTAACTCCTCACTTAACGTTGTAGTTATGTTCCTGAAAAATGCAACTTTAAGTGAAACAATGTTAAACGAATCCAGTTGTCCCATAAGATTTAATGTAAATGCGGGGGGTTAGGTTCCAAGGAAATTCTTTGGGGGCAGACACAAGGCATTATACTGTATAATGCACAGTACTGTACTGTGGTTGGGAAGTGCCCCTGGCTTACCCCACACAGGCACAGCCTGCTGCAGGCAAGGACGCTAGGAAGCACCTTTGCAGCAGCTAGGGTGATCAGATATCCCAATTTTATCGGGACTGTCCCGATATTTATTTATTTGTCCTGCGTCTCCCGGCCCTTCCCCGACTCCTCCCCTTTCCCCCATTGAATCCCTCTCCAAATCCCCCCCCCACACACACTTTCCCAAGCACACCGCATTCCTTCTCCTCACCCCTCCCTCCCAGGCTTGTGCTAATCAGCTGTATGGCAGCACAAGCGCTGGAGGGAGGGGGGAGAAGCAGGACACGGCAGCCAGCTCAGGGGAGGTGGAGCAGAGTGAAGGTGAGCTGGTGTGGGGGGTGAGGCATGGAGCTGCCAGTGGGTGCGCAGCCCCCACCAGTTTTTCCTATGCTCTGGTGGCTCTTGTTTTTTCCTCCGCCGCTGGCTCTTGGTGTGTTTTTGTTGTTGATGCTCTGCCGGCACCCCTCCCCCTCAGCTGTTTGGTGGCGCTTAGGACTTTCTGGGAGGGAGTGGGAGGAGCGGAGACACAGCGCTTCCCTGCTCCTGCCCCTCCCTCCCAGAAAGTTCTAAGCGCAAAGTGCTGGGAGGGAGGGAGAGGAGCAGGGAAGCCCCACATCTCCACTGCTTCCCCTCCCTCCCAGAAAGTCCTAAGCGCCGCCAAACAGCTGTTTAGCAGTGGGTGAAGCGCTGGGAGGGATGGGGAGGAGGAGGCCAAGAAGCAGAATTTGTGCAATGCTCCTTTGTAAAGTCACTGCTTTTCCAAAGAATCTTACAAGCAGGCAGCCAAACGATGTTATAAGGGAGCATTGCACAACTTTAAATGAGCATGTTCCCTAATTGAGCAGGGATGTAAGATTGAAACAATGTTAAGTGGGACAATGTTAAATGAGGAGTTACTGTACAACTTTTACAGCGTGAGCCAGTGCACACATGACTTTTTTCATTTTTCAACCTGTGTGCTGCTTTACCCTTCCTGGTCTCCTGGCATCTTCTTTGACTGATACTTTTCTAGTGGGTGGGAGGTGAGCAGCAGCCTGACCTGTGAATGCTGAAGTGACCTTATAGACTCCAGTGAGAGTGTGGCTTGCTTCTCTCCTTGGTGGACTTAAAACAGAGAAAGCAAGAGTCTGGGAAGAAAAGAAGAGGCCATATGTTTAGCATCACACTGTTGCTTGGTCTTGGCAGTTCAAAGAAGTTGCTCTCAGGCTTCTCTGCTTGTTGGCTGCGTCAGTGTTTTAACCACAAAATCAATTTTCAGACTCAGCCATTGACCCTTAAAGCTCTGTAAAATAAAATAACAGTATATACCCAAGTGCTGAATTTCAAGGCGAGCAATTTGCAGATCCCACTGTGTGGTGACTTCTGTGTGGGTGAAAGGACTGAGCTGGATTCTGCAGTTTCAGTTCATTTCCTGTACTGTAGCTGAGGTTTTACAGTGAATCGTAGCTTCTGAGTTCCCTCTAGTATGTACAAGTCTGCATGACAAAACCACAATTCTTAAAAATAGAATGTCCAGAAAAACTCCCATCTATAAATAGGGAATGGATTTTATGCAGAAAAGATTCAGTTTTACCTCTGCTAGTTCTGGTTTCTTTTTCAGATTAGTTCGGCATTGTTTGTTGACTGACTTGAAAGCTTTGTCTGTCTGTTCTTGGACACTGTTGGTTTGTTGGAAATGTGGGTTCTAGTGGTTTCTCCTTAACTTAGGGTTCCGATGGCTGTATGTGCAGAACATTTTTGGGATGATTCGCAGGTAGTTGCCTGAGCTATTTTCAATGGTCTGTGGGTACAGGTATCTGCTTCCATACACTGCTGCTAGTTACAGTTGACTAGTGCCAAATTTGTATTCACTTTGAAGGGTTTTGTAGCCCCACTTATAAAATCCTGTAGGCTCCACCTCAAATAAATTATAAACACTAAATCTGTCTTACAGAGATCAAGTGATGCACTTACACATTTTATTTTTAATCTTAGAGGCATCAAAGAAGATTACAAAGGGCAACCAATGCCTATCAACACACACAGAGAACCTGGCATAAAGTAAAATCTTTCCCACAGTGGCAAAGAACTTCCAGAAGAGTATTTATTAAGCCATACCTAGTTCTGGGCTTTTTATGGAGGAGCGTAGTTTAATTTCGGTCTTCAGACTTTCTGCAGTGAAACAACTTCCTTGAAATCTCAAAAATGCTATTGAAAAATTTCCTTTTGAAACTTGATTCTAGGCCGTTGTCATGTCATTTGGGAAATGCAGTTTGCGTCAGGCTTGGCCAGCAGTCTAGTGAGGAAAATATTCATCCTCGATTGTGTGATTTGCTAGTTGCTGTCATGTTGCATGTAAAATTTGCTGCCCCCACTTCATATGGAATAATTGTAGGGGTCAATAAACCTTTCTGATACAAGAGTAGCTTGTAGTGCTGTCTTCATTGTGGCTCTCCATGCCCTATACTTGTGTGTGAAGCATTTCTGCATATCAATGTGAACTTGGGCAGTGTGAGCTTCCTGATTCCTCCTATTTCCCAGCTGGCTTCAGTGATAAGTCTGTTGCCATCACAGTGGGTCTCTGCTCAGCCTGTATCTGTGTAGGTCACGCTGCAGGACATAGTAAACAAAGACCTGTGTGCTTGCATGATGCTGCTCAGCTCCTGTAGGATGCAGATGAATATCTTAAAAAAACAACCCTTAAAAATGCATTTCACATAGTAGCTGCTTTTGGAAATGGCTAGGGAAATGCTTTAAAATGTCTTTCCTTTGGGGAAGGTTTCCATTCCTCTTCAAGATCAAATTACTGCAGTTCATGGTTGCTAAATTAAAGTTCAGTCCGCGTGATCTGCTAGGAATTCTTGTACAAGCTGACTCCATTGCGATGAATAGGCAGTCACAAACTGTTGGATTTTTTGGGAAATGCCGTTGCAAACTGTCTGGCTTTTATGCAAGGGCTTTTGCAACCTCATGAAGATTCAGTGTTTTATCATGCAGTAAATAAGTGAAATCATCTTATCTTCCTGGAACCTGTGGTCATTTTGGCTTTGGATGGTGGTAAAACTGAAGAGTTCCTCATAAAATTCTGGTAATACTCAAGAGGATTTTCTTTGTATGAGATGATGGAGTGTGTCAGGGCAGATCAAAATTACAGGATTGCATGTTGGCCCTGAGGGACTAACCACTCCTCAAAGATATGAGGAGTTTGAACTGTTCTTTGAAACTTTTTTTTTATAAAAATGTTTCCTGCAACTCATTTTCCAGTTACACTTTACAGCTTCAGTGAGTGAAACCTTGACTTCCTCCTTCCAATCCCTTATGCTCTGTGTGACTCTGCAGTTTCTTCCCATTCAGTTTTCAGCTCCTTTATTTTATCTGCGGCATATTTCAGCACTTGGCAGCTTTCTCTGGGTTTTTCAGTGAGGGGAGTTCCTGAATTGTGGTGTTTCTGACTTGCAGCATTATGCATTCAGTGGCTTTGCTAAGACTGGTGTTGGGTGCTTTGCGTGTTATATGTTTTGTTCTGGATCAGTCCTGAAGTACTTGTTTTATTAAAAATGTGGATTCAAAAATGTCTTAAAGGCCACACACCGTTGTGAAAGCAGTTATAAAGCTCTTGGATTGGATTATAAGAAGTGTGTGTGGGGGGAGAACGACGACACAAATCAAAGCGGCTATAACAGAACAGAAAACAGTTTTGGCCACAATGAAGCTGATGTTTGTGTAGTAAAGGCGGCAGTGATGAGTGATTTGTCCCAGAGTTGGCAGAGAGAAAGCTGAGTTAGAATGGGTGATCCTAGGAGTTACTCTAGTGCAGGGGTCGGCAACCTTTCCGAAGTGCTGTGCCGAGCCTTCATTTATTCATTCTAATTTAAGGTTTCGCGTGCCAGTCATACATTTTAACGTTTTTAGAAGGTCTCTTTCTATAAGTCGATAATATATAACTAAACTATTGTTGTATGCAAAGTAAATCAGGTTTTTTAAATGTTTAAGAAGCTTCATTTAAAATTAAATTAAAATGCAGAGCCCCCAGGACCGGTGGCCAGGACCCAGGCGGTGTGAGTGCCACTGAAAATCAGCTCGCATGCCGCCTTCGGCATGTGTGCCATAGGTTGCCTACCCCTGCTCTAGTGTGTCTCTGCTCTCAGTGCCATTGATTGTCTTTCTTCCTCTCTTTGCATGTCTGCTCAGCTGCCCCTCAGGGAGCTTCTCCCTTTGTGGAATCTAAGGGAGTCACTGACGTTCAGGTCTGCCTTCCTCTATCTTTTGCTCAGTTTCCTGCTTCCACATGTAGCTCTGGTGATCCTGCTGTGACAGACAGAGGTGAAAGGCAGTCTTAACATCAGTGAGATGTGTAATGCTGCAGGCCCACTTGCATAGACTTACAGACTTTAAGGCCAGAATTGACCATCATGATCATCTAGGCTGACATCCTGCACATTGCGGGCCACAAAACCTCACCCACCCCTCTTGAAATAGATCCCTAACCTCTGGCTGAGTTACTGAAGTCCTCAAATCATGATTTAAAGACTTCAAGTTACTGAGAATCCACCATTTACATTAGTTTAAACTGGCAACTGACCCATGCCCCATGCTACAATGGAAGGTGAAAAACCCTGAGAGTCTCTGCCAATCTGGGGAAATTCTTTCCCAACTCCAAATATGGCGCTCAATTAGACCCTGAACATGTGGGCAAGACCAGCCAGCCAGACACCTGAGAAGGAATTCTCTGTAGTAACTCGGCGTCCTCCCCATCTAGTGTCCTGTCACCAGCCTTTGGAGATATTTGCTGCTAGCAGTTGCAGATTGGCTACATGCTATTGTAGGCAGTCTTATCATACCATCCCCTCCATACATTTATCAAGCTTGAAACCAGTTAGATTTTTTGCCCCCACTGCTCCCGTTGGAAGGCTGTTCCAGAGCTCACTCCTCTGATGGTTAGAAACCTTCGTATAATTTCAAGCCTGAACTTGTTGATGGCCAGCTTCTGTCCATTTGTTCTTGTGTCCACATTGGTGTTTAAATTAAGTAACCCCTCTCCCTCCCTGGTATTTATCCTTGTGATGTATTTAGAGAGAGCGATCAGATCTCCCCTCAGCCTTTGGTTAGGCTAAACAAATCAAGCTCTTTGAGTCTCCTCTCCTAAGGTAGGTTTTCCATTCCTCGGATCACTCTAGTAGCTCTTCTCTGGACCTGTTGCAGTTTGAATTAATCAATATTCCAGATGAGGTCTCACCAGTGCCTTGTATAACGGCACTAACACTTCCCTGTCTCTACTGGAAATGCCTCGCCTGATGCATCCTTTGCTCACGTACCTGGATGGTGTTTGTAGGAAACTGCAGTTCCATCATGCAGAATTCCTCAATCTGTCTTTTCTTTGCCAGATCATCATGGCTGCTGCTGGCCCCATTGCTCACTCCCGCGATTCCTCAGGTCACAGCCCCATCGTTCTGCGTTTGTCCTGAGGGAGCGCACAGGTTCCAGTGGATCAGGAACCTGGTTCCAGAGTTTGGGGTTTCCAGCTCTCACATCCGGGTGCTCTCCTCCCCGACTGAATTCTATGAGCTCATGAAGGTGAGTTGTGTGCTTCCAGCATGTATGTGAGGAGGTGGGGGCAGCTGTTAAGGTGGTTGGTATGCAGGTTCCATAATGTATCTCTCCTCAGACATGCAGCAGGGCTGGTATGAGAATTTCCTTGTTCAGTTTGATTGTTTGGATCTTGTCACAGTTAAAATTAGCAACCCTACATTTCAGAAATGCTCAAATGTAGGGGTGCCTGGGGAAGGCATGAATCTTGCCCTCTTGGACAGAAACAAAGCATTAGGATAGGAATTAAGGGAGTTAAAATGACCCCAGAAGGAAAAGCTCTCGCTCTGTTGAAGGTTCAGGTGGTGCAGAGTATGGCTCTGCCCTGAGTGCTCAGTGGTAGTAGCTACAGGGAGCAAGTTACCCACCTTTCCAGAGGCCGCATTGATTTCCTGCTTATTTCTGGATGGGAATGTGGATGTAAAGGTGCTGAAATTGCTCTCTAAAGCCCCTACGTGATTTGCATCCTGGCCGCCCAAGACCTGCCTTTCTCCTTGCATTTCCCCACTGCACTGCGCGAGGACTTTCCTGAAGAGTCCCTAGATCAGGAGTTCTCAAACGTCATTGCACCGCGACTCCTTTCTGACAACAAGAATTACTGCACGACCCCAGAAATGGGGACAGAACCCGGAGGCAGTCCGAGCCCTGCTGCCCCGCGGGAGGAGGGACCAAAGCTGAAGTCCAAGTGCTTCAGTCTTGGGCAGGGGGCCTGTAGCCTGAGTCCTGTCACCCAGGGCTGAAGCCAAAGAAGCCCATGGACTTCAGTCCCAGGGAGTGGAGCTCGGGCTTGCCAAACGCCAGCCCTGGTAACCCCAGTAAAATGGGGTTGCAATCCACCTTGGGGTCACAGTTTGAGAACTGCTGTCCTATATGGATGTCTGTGGGCGGGAGGTGTATACTCTCCTTGCTAGAATGTTCCTGTTCGTCTGACAGAGCCTGTGATGACCTTCTCAGACTTTCACCTGAGTGAGGTAGTTTGGGGTTGGGGTTTGCAGATGGGAAAGAGCCTATTTTTCACACATTCTTGTTTTGACACTTAGCAATTGGTGCCTTTATGAATCAGAGAATAAAAATAACTACTTGGGTAACACTGAAGGAGGGAAAGTCAAACCCTCTTTTTGCGGATACAGACTAACACGGCTGCTACTCTGAAACCCTCTAAACTGGTTGAAGTTAAATGTGTCCCATCGGGGACCTCTGCTGCTTGTCTGTGGCTTAATTCTGTAGCTGACAGGACTATGAAAGGGAGTTGGTGTTCTCTGCAGAACCAAGTGTGTTTATGAAATCACAGCTCAGCCTGTGAACGTGCACTTGTTTTCCTCTTCCACTGTCCTCAGGAACAGATAAAGGCAGCCAAGCAGCGAGTGGTGGTGGCTTCACTGTACCTTGGAACAGGACTCCTAGAACAGGAGCTGGTAAGTGTGGATGGAGGCTTGAAAAAATACCTACTTGGGTAGGTGCCCTGTGCATTCACCTTTGCACTAGCTGGAGTGGGGTGTCCATCTGAGCACCTGGACTCAGACTTTCCCTATGCTTCCATGCTCTCGCTTGGGAGCCTTTCAGCATGGCTCCAGACTGCACATGGGGCTTGGCATGCCAGAAGGGCACTTGAAGGGACAGGCTCAGGGAATGTGTGGTGTAAACCTGTTACTGATCTAAGGAACTGTCCCATGCCAGGAATCTGGATGGGTAATGGGGTTAAAAGTTATTGGCACAGTTTCCACAGATTTTCTCCTACTGTGCGGTTGCTGGTACCCACACATGAGCACTTGCCTTCAAAAGGGTGGAAGTAGTTTTAGTGATGCTAATGTGGTAGTCTGTATTGTGTGCCCCCTGTGTACTGCATGCAGGTGCAGTGAGTGTGATCTGTATGCGTACAACTTCTTGTCAGCCTGTCGTAGTGAGGGGGAGGTCACTGTTTTGCCTCATGTTGCTTTACCTTTCCCTGCTCTCTGCCTTTCCCTACTGGAAACAAGGCTTTTCTCTACAAAGAGCTTTGAGCAGAAATCTTGAGCCCTGAAATTATTCTGTAGCTTGAAATACAAATTCCACTATGAGGATGTCGGGGACTCGAACCCCAACAGCGAAGTTCGTTGTCAAATCCAGCAGGTGGGCAGATTGTCTTGGATGTTGATTTGTTTGGCTTCCTCTGTGGATCTGTAACTGATTTAAGACTTTAATCTGCTCATAATAGGAGCAGGACAGGTTCTGCAACTCATGGGAACTGCTCCCTCCCCTTTTGGATGGCAGTGGAAGTCTCTGGTCTAGGAGTGGGGTTGGATGACTCTCTGCTGTGCATAACTGGAGTTCAGAGCCTTGAATCATGGCTTTGTGTGCAGACAAAATCTATGCCCTTGTTGTTTTTGATGCCCGAGATGTTGTTAGTGCTTTATATATTAAAAAAGAGGCAGGGTCACTGCCCCAAAGAGGTTAGGTCTAAATCAGAAAGATTGATCACTGGAAAGTTTCACTTTCTCTGGGTAATGTGCAGTGTGACTCTTCCCCTCAGGTGGATTGCATAGAAGAAACACTGGAGAGGTCACTGCAGGCAAGTGGGCCCTCTGACTTCAGAGTTTCCATTCTCCTAGATTTCACAAGGGGATCTCGAGGTAGGTATTATGGGGTGGCCCTCCTCCTGCCTACTTCAAAGGCTCGTTTACAGCAAGCAAACTGGATTGGTCAGATGAGCTTGGAGGTCCTCGCTCTAAAAAACAACTTATCAGACCCAAAGGTTTAAAATCTGCTCTCTCCTAAAACCAGCTCTGTTTTGCTGTGAACCACAGGTCATCAAAATACAGTAGCTTTGTATTCTCAGGTAACTTTCCAACATGGTAGTATTACTTCAGAAAATAAATGACAGGAACACTAAAATAGCTGAGCCAAATCCTGCCCTCAGTGACACCCAAGCAACCCCACCAACTCCAGTTCCTGTGTCAGTGGCATTTGCTCCACCCTCCCCACCCCGCCCTCTTTTCTGCTCCTTCACTTTGTAAAGGAGGGTTGGAGTTGGCAGAAGTGGTGGTGTTTAAATCCTCACTCCAGTTCAGTTAGTGTTACATGTAGCCAGGTGAAGAAGCATGAATGTGACCATCCTGCTAGGTAGTTTATAAAGCCCACCCACCAGTGGCCTTGGAATGCTGGTTACATCATGATAACATTAATATAAAATGCAAATAAATCCTCTCTTAAAACAAGAAGCCCTCTCAAAATGTCAAGCAAATAAATCAACAGATCCTAGGGAAGGCAGCTTCCAGCTTGGGGGTGTGTGTGTGTGTGTGTGTGTCTATTTTGCCCTCTTGTTGGGGTCCTGACCAGCAGATCTGGTGGTGTGGTAGAAAAGTGGCTCCATGTATAACTATTCCCATCTCTCTCTCAGGCAGGAAGAACTCTCGGACCATGCTACTTCCCCTGCTGAGAAGGTTTCCAGAGCAAGTTCGTGTATCCCTCTTCCACACTCCAAATCTGCGTGGGCTTCTCAAACGCTTAATCCCTGAGCGTTTCAATGAAACCATTGGGCTGCAGCACATCAAGGTTTACCTCTTTGATGATAATGTGATCCTGAGTGGGTGAGTCCTGCCTCTTTCCATCCTTACAAGTATTCTGTGCTGCATTTGGGTGAGGGGGAATTCCTGTCGTCCTGACTAGAGTTACAGAGGGAGGTCCAGTCAGGGATGTGGTAAAGAAGCAGCACTGTTAGAGCTGAAAATGCATATTGCTGGTCTTGAGACACATGCTGATAGCATTGTTTTCATTTGGAACCTGCTTGTACCTTAGTGAGCGCTATGGTGTTGCAACTGTCCCAGGATTCGGAGGGAAACCTCTTTGCATCTTGCTTTTGTGGCTCTCTTCCACATTAGCTGCACCGAGTTAGGGAGCTGCATTGTAAGCTGTTTGGGCTGGTCATTCTGTTCTGTGTTTGTACCGTGCCTAGCGCAGTGGTGTCCAGGTCCATGAATAGGGCTCCTAGGTGCTAGGATAATACAAAAAATAAATATCACTCTTGTTGGGGAATGTTCTTTAAAAAGTGAAATTGGGGCATTTTGTATTGTAATTCTTCAGCTGTATCTAGGCCTGTGCAATGAGATACGTGATGAGGATCATGTGGTTGTGCTCTTTATCCTGGCCATTCTTACCCTCCTCTCCTCCCCCAGTGCGAACTTGAGTGACTCGTACTTCACCAATCGGCAGGACCGCTATGTGTTCCTGCAGGACTCTCCTGAGATCGCAGATTTCTTCACTGAACTAGTGGATGCAATTGGAGATGTGTCGCTGCAGTTACAGCCAGATGATACAGTCCAGATGATGGAGGGGATGGTGCATCCTTACCAAGGTATGATAAAGTCATCTGACCTGTAATATGAGGGTGATATGGTCCAGGTGAAGGAGGGAATAACAATGGGAAGAGATGGGTGGGGTGGGTCTGACTCCAAATACTTTATGGATCACTGGGGGTTTGATGTTGGTCAGCTGGGTGTGGGGAATCTCCTTCATCCCACCTGTTGAAAAAACAAGATTACTAGGAATTGCCAGACTGGATCTGCCCGGAGGTCTGTCTAGCCCAGTATCTTGTCTCTGACGGCAGCCAGTACTAGCTGCTTCAAAGGAAGATGCAAGGAGCTGCAGAAGTCAGTTATAGAATAACCAACCCGTAGGGTGCATTTCTTCCTAACCCCACTAGTTAGTAATTGATTTAGGCCCTGAAGCAAGAGGGATCGTATCCTTTCCAAGATTCTTAGCTATATTAATATAGTTCCCTATAAATATCCTGAGTGTATGTATGACTCCAGGCTGTTTTCAGTGAAGAGTATTTTGCACTCAAATGTGTTCTTGGCTTTCAGATAAGTGCCCAGTTGGAAGGAGGCAGGGATCCTATGGTGCAGGAATGGGCAGACAGGAGGGGAGACTATTTCAGATGACATGTGGCACTCTGGTAACCGTGTGTGTGGGTAAAGCTTATGCTGTGGACGGGAATACGTATTGCACAGTGCATTGTCCAGAGCATTGGACCCCTGCGACTTATGTTTAGTACTGCTTCCGTAAGACAGTCTCAAGTACAAGGCATACGGGACTGTTGCTATGTTCCATGGGGAAGCCTAGTTCAAGAAATGCCGACTAGCAAAGCTGCTTCCTGGCAGCAGGGTGTCTTAAATGTCAGTAACATTCCGATGTGGTGCTTCCAAAGCTAAATATAATAGAAGGTGGATCCAGTGAGCAATGACAACCCTCCAGCAGGCTGATTTTGTGTGGGATAATCCTGGAGGCAAACATGCCTGATAAAGAACCTTTCTTTTTGGCGGGTGGCATGCAAATATTTGTTTGCTGTGTCTAATCAGATACATAGTCTTTTACAGTAAGACTCCTTAGTGTGTTCACCCTTCACAGGCCTAACACCCCACTGACTAGTTGCCTAGACACAGCTCTTTTACACGTGGAAACCTTGCTTCCAATGGGTATAGATAACTTTACTGTTTGGAGCAAGTATACACCCTCTGGGCCCTGTCAGCCTTCATCAGCTTGCTTTACAGGTTGGTCCCTGCTAGGAGTCTGGGACTAATTTTTAAGCCCAAGAGAGAAGCCTGAGCATTCTTCAGTGGGTAGTTAGTGTTAAAGAGCTATATTAAATGTAGTGTGTAGCTCTCAGAATGATGGTAGCAAAGGGTGCTTTCAGCTCATCCTGCCCACTGTGACGTAGAAGATGGGCCAAGCCTACCAAAGGAGGATCAAAAAGAAAGGTCTCTTTTGAACGAAGGATGCACATCTCCTTACTTTGTAGCTCCCTGTTATCTTCCAGAATGGCTTGATAGGTCAACTTAGTGCTTATTGGTGCGGTTCCTAAACTGGGCAGCAGGGGTCACTGAAAGTGACCTAAGGGTCACCTTCCCCTTGAGAGAGGAACAGGCCATGTCTGCGGCTGTTTAATGTTTCTTCCCCAGCCCATGGAGATCTGGGAACTGCACTTCTGCTTAGGGGCATGTTATTCTGTGGCACTGCAGTGTGGAGACTATCAGACATGGGGAACTGAGTGAAATCAAAGGGAGACTCTTTGAGCTGAGACACGTTGAAATACTATAGTCAGGCCTTCATCCAATATGACATGATGTGGGTGGGCCTCTGTGTGTGTGAGCGTGTTTAATGGGTGACAGTGCTGTCCAGTGTGCATGTAGAGGGTGCTCTTGCATTTCCCCATAGGACAGGTAAAATTGCTGAGTCAAATCACAGGCTTTAGGTAATGGGATTCAGCAGGAGAGGAAAGTGGAACAAACGTGTCTCCTTCACAAACCCACAGTTCAAATTGCGATGAGATTCACAGATCCACCATAGGCTTGTTAAGGCTGCACATGTGTGTTTTCCCAGTTCCCAGCAGAAGAGACTGGAGATCCCTTTGTTATAAAGTACAGTAAAAAGTTGCTGTGATCCTTTGACTGGATCAAATTTCAGTCCCTAAGGAAAGCCCCGTCTGATTCAGAAGGGATTGTTCTGTTCTGCAGTGAAGTTGTGGGTGGTGTATCAGGTCTGCATCTGGCACAAACAGGATCCTGCACTGCACTCTTGGTAGACAGCACTTTACAGGCACTCAGATACCACAGTGAGGGGTGCAGTGTAAGAACCTGAGCAGAATAGGGTGGCATCAATTGAGTACTGTTCTGTGGGGCAGATGGGGCTAGTGTCTGCACTCTGCAGGTGATAGAGAACCTTTTGTAGAAAAGTAAATGAGTGGCTCTTAGTTCCCTCTGGCATTTGCCTAAAATCCCCATCTGGAAATTCTGCTGGCACTTGGTTCCTGAGGGATTTTTTTCCCCCCAGAAGGTCCCCCACTAAACCACCTGTGCAAATAGATAGACTGTGCGAATATAGGCTGCCTTTGGCACCTTCCAGTCCTCTTCAGAGGGCGGTTGTGGTGCAGAGCTTTCCCGGACAGCCATTCTGCCCCAGCCCTGCTTGGACCCTTTTCACTTCCCACTGAGCGTGAAGTGCTGCCCATGTTCAAGTCTTCCCTCTATGAAGTGACTATTCTCCCTCCGTCATGTGCTGCCCTCGCTGTGCTACCGTCCACATTTCGATCTTGGAGAGGCAGCAGATTATGCAGTCTTCATGGCCGTGGTTTCTTTGGGTGGCTTCCACTGTGGTCCTGACAATGTGTAGTTTCCCTACTAGGCAATAGCTACCACATAACTCCGTGTCACTGATACTTGGACCTCAGTGCTTCAGGAGCCAAACTAGAAAACAACATTACCCAAAAGAGCCACAGGAGTGTGAATTCATTGCTTCATTTACCATAGTGCTGGGTAGTCATATTTAAACAGCATAGTTCGTTTTTATATTATATCATTTATTCTCACAGCAAAATGACTGACCAAGCATCATCATTTTATCAACTACAATTGGTTAGCAACATAGTAAAAGCATCCTGATTGGTTAATAACTTAGATTGGTTAATAATGAAATCATGCAGTGATTTAATATCATGTGCTGCAAAGAGCCACGGGAGACACATTAAAGAGCCACTGGCGGCTTGCGAGCCTCAGCCTGAGTGTCATAGCTCTATATCTTCTGCTAGTCATTCCTTGTTTTTACTCAGGAGACAAGACGGCATATTGTGAAGTGGCAAATAGGAGAGTAATGGAAGTGATCAACGCTGCCAGGATGCGACAAGAACTCCACATGCAGACTTTTCATGGAAGGCGATCAGAAGGAGATCCGTTATTGCCCCAGCAAGACCCTAGTGCAGGAGGGGACCAAAAACCAGAACCGGACACCTGGATTTATCCACTAATTCAAATGAAACCCTTTGGGATTCAAATAGATGAGAGAGTCACAGAGACGTTGCTGACAGAGGCAGAGCGAGGTGCCAGAATATACCTCACCACTGGCTACTTCAACCTCACGCAAGCCTACATGGATCTTGTTCTGGGCACCAGAGCAGAGTATCAGATTCTATTGGCCTCACCGGAGGTGAATGGGTTCTTTGGTGCCAAAGGGGTGGCAGGTGCCATTCCTGCTGCTTATGTTTACATTGAGCATCAGTTTTACAGCGAGGTGTGCTGCCTTGGCCAGCAAGACAGGGTCCAACTGCTGGAGTACTCCAGGAATGGATGGACTTTCCACGCTAAAGGTGAGACAGCCTGTCCTTAGGAGGCCTTCTGTAGAGAGATTGAAGGTTAGCATAGATACAGAGCATCAGGCCAGTGAGAGGCTGGGTGGGTGCTTCATCCAGTTCTAAGCCATATGTCCCTGTCACAACATACTAGGTCCAAAACATGCATACATCTGGATGGTTCAAGGGACTGAGGATGGAAATTGGTCTCTCGTCTCTAGGATTCTGGTTCAGGTCCAGTCCAGTCCCAAGTCAATCGTGAAAAGAAGCAATTATTATTTAACAGTTCTTAATTATTGGAACTTTGAGTAAAAGTCAAGGATGGACTGAGCTCCCCGCTCCATTGAGCTGGCCTCTTCATAGAAGTGTAGGGTAGAGGAATCATGGGGTAGGGAAATCGTGCATTGTATTAAATTACAAAATTACTTTACCTCTCACAGACATGGGGGTGGGGGGAAGAGAGTGGTTCAGACTACACTTAGTGGGGGAGAAGAGGCATCTGGTTCTACTCATGACAGTGGTAGCAGTTCTGATTCATAGTTTCTCAGTTTCCTGTTGCACTGATCTAACCCATTTACAGAACAGGAAGTGATGCAATTAGTCCTGTTGTAAGGATGTGAAAGGGATTGGAGTGCAGGAAATTGGCAGGATCTTCAGTGTTAACAGGAGCCACGGTGAGCCAGCAGTGACTCCAATGTTCTGGGGTATCTAGGCCCCCATGGGGATGGGTCCCTGACCATCTTTACAAACCTAATGGAGGGCTGGATGTACATAGAAGCATCTCCCTCTGCTGTACAAGAGAGTTCAGCACACACAGAACAGCATGGCAGAATATGTAGAGATGAGTAGGCAAATACATATGTGATCTCTAGTCCCTGAGAGATTGCTACCACAGTGCTCCTGTGAGTAGTCATGTGCCAACCTGTGTGGCCACAGAACCTTTCTGAGCAGTAGTTGGTAGCTGCGGGCATGTCCAATTCCCACAAGTCCAATGCTGCTCAGACTGGGGCATAAATTCCTCACTTTCTTCAGCTCCTCTGTAGTCTCCTGCCAGAGCAGTGAGACCCATACTCTCCTGCTAATAATTGGAGATATACCAATCTCCTAGAACTGGAAGGGACCTTGAAAGGTCATCGAGTCCAGCCCCCTGCCTTCACTAGCAGGACCAATTTTTGCCCCAGACCCTTAAGTGGCCCCCTCAAGGATTGAACTCACAACCCTGGGTTTAGCAGGGCAATGCTCAAACCACTGAGCTATCCCTCCCCCCACTAACTCTCCAAGCAGTTGTACATACATAGTTGTAAATTGTTTGCAATTCATGAGTGGTTTTCATAGTTGAGTGTCGGTAGGAAGTCTGTTTAATTGTTGTGCGCTTTCGTACATAGGACTGCTGTGTGTGGAGTTGAGCTCACCTCTTTGCAAACAGCTTTTCTGTCTCTCTAGGTTACTATGCAGCTCTATCCCATAGCATCTGACCTCTTCACAAATATTCATGACTTATCTTTGCAGCATCCCTGTGATGTAGGAAAGTATTATACCCATCTTGCACATGGGGAATATAGGCCCGAGAGATTAAGCCAAGGTCACACAGGAAAGCTTTGATATCCCTGCTATTCAAGTCCTTGGTTTCACTCAGCTCTGCTGATGGCCTTCAACCCCAATCCACAGCACCCGCTGCTATTCCAGTCCTCCTCAAGTAGAGCTGGCAGTTTTGCCAGGTCATGTGGTGGGGCACCCTCCCCTCGAGACAACTACAGGGTCATTGCATGCGAGATCTAGTCTGGTGTTAATGTTTGTTTCAAGAGTCAGCTTTGCACTGTGCTGAGGGGCCTGCTCATTGTCTGCAGCATAAATCCAATTAGAACAGTGGAAGGATGCAGTTAGTCCCTTGAGCCAGTAACAGCACATCCCAAAGGCCAGGGCCTGCAGCTTTTGGAGGATGTCTGCCTGTCTGAAGACAGACACTGGCTGTTAATGATTGTGGGAATGCCACTATCAACCCTGATTTCTGCAGGGCTGCTCGGAAGAGGGTTCAGAGGTGATGGGAGAGGAAGCTGCTGACTAAAGCCTTCCCTTGACTAAGAAATGTGTGTGTTTTCCATATGTGCTACCAGTGGTGAGAGCATTAGTGGAGACAGCTGCAGACCTTTTTAGCAGCATGTCCTCTAACCTGTGTATGCAATACCTATGCCACAGCTTACACTGCTTGTAGTACCTGTACAGGGGAATGCTTACAGATGGACCTAGAGTAGATGCTCCCATTCAGAAGAACCTGAGCCTGCTTGACTGGGAAGCGGTAGGTGTTTTGATTTCCAGGAATTACATGCTCAAGTGTCTATAGAATACTCATGCTGCTGGACAGTGTAAGTCTGCAAGTGGGATTCCCCAGGGCAGGCATAGAGTGGTGAGCTAGGAAGGAATGCATTGCTTTTCCAAGGAACCTGAAATGTTCCTGGGGAGCAGTTCTTTACCATATGGGATTTGCCTTCTTAGAAAGAAGCCAAAGCCTTTCCATGCACCTGGGCTTAGAGGTCGATTTGTTATGTTATATGTGCAGGAGCAAAGTAGTCTCCTGAGCTTCAGCAGGATCAGTGCTAGAGAAGATGTAAACCTGAAGAAATATGGCATGTCAGCCATTTAGATCTTGTTTTCCCTTCTGAGTGCTAGAGGGGCCGTCTGCAGTCCCCATTTCTGGTATGGTTCGCCCTTTGGCTGGCGTGTGAGTCACCTGACTTGTTCCACTGTGACCCCAGGCAGCAGAACGGTGCTCAGGACTGAGAGTGGGCTGAAAGAGGAGAAGCAGGAGGGGACCCCAGAGGCAGAGTTGAAATAATCAAGCTTAGAGTTTGGGTCTTGGAACAGGGTGTGGGATCAACCCCAATTCTCCCAGCTTCTCAGCAGCAGCTGGGCATCTGACTTCCTTTGTCAGCCTTCAGAGGAAGGCCCCCTTTAATCTCTTACAGGACCTGGCTCTTCTATGCTACTGTGTTTTGGCTGGGCAAGCCCTGGTTAAACACTTGGTGTCCACACAGACAGTGTTGCACAAGCTTTCCCACTGCTACTGTGATTGAACTTGCCCTGAGTAAGGCTCAGTGCTCTTATATCTTGCACAGTTGCAGCGCCAGTGTGCATGGGAAATGTCAGTTTTGTACCTAAGGAGATTTTCATGGCCCGTGCCTGAGTGCAAACACGCAGTGGTGGCAGTTCCTGACCTGGTGAGATGAGGAGCTGTTGTGTCTCCTGCTCCAATGTCAGGTGATCAGGTGCCAGGTGTGTGTCCTTTGGGATCCAGATGAAGGTGCTTTATTGCCACCGAATGAGGATTGGGAAACTGCCTTCCCCTCCTGGAAAAGTGAGTCATTGTGTGAGCAAACTCCTCCTGGCACAGTCACAAAGCCAAGGCCACAACAAGGGCTGAAGGGTTTCCTCCCTTGGCTACATGAGAGAGGGACGTGACTGTATTCTCCCCTTAATCACTACCCCAGCTTGGCAAGTGGGTTCCTGCCATCAATTTCTTGCCTCAACCCCAGCTCTAGATCCCATATCTGCTGTTACCAGACTGGCCCTATCTGGGAATCTGCTCTAGTCAATCAAAAATGATTGTGGGAAGCGCTGGATCTCTGCACAGCTCATGTGTTTCTTTGTGGATTTCAGGGGCTCCCTGTGTGGACAGTGTCCAGAAATTCCTACCAGGCCCAGTGGGTGTGGTAGGCTTGGGGAGCAGCCTCCAATCAGGCTGTGGGATGGGCAGCTGCCATTCTTGAACTGGAAGGTGTAACTGAAAGTGGCACGGGGGAGGTGGCTGGCTTTGTGGTGCTGTGGGGGTGGGGCGTGTGTTACAGGAACAGGCGGTGAATCGGCAGCCTCTTACTCAAGGCATTCTTGGAAGTGCTCTTGGTCTGAATTAGGAAACCTGCGTCTATTCAGGGACTAGGTGGTTTTTAAGCTAAAGCTTCTCTGCTGTGTTCTTTGTGTGACTTGTGGGCTGGGAAAATGCATCTGTTAGGGATGTGCCCAGGACTTGCATGTGCCCTGCTTAGCAGAGAGCAAGCAACTCTCTTACATCAGCTTCTGTCCAGCGAGTGGCCTGTCAGGCACCCTTCAGCCATAGCTTAATAGCACCTCTGGGCGCTCTTCTACCCTCCATCTTATAAACGCTGTGACGTGCCTGAGAACCAGGCCTGGGCTTGTGAACTACCTTCCTGGTTGCATGACACCAGACCCTAATTCCATTTATATCTGGCAGGGTGTGGGTTTCCCTGGGGCTTTAGGGTATGTTTCTCTTGTGACTAGAGTTGGAAGAATGAAGAGGAGCTCTCCAGTATCTTTGTTTGGGGACTGGGAGTCCCAGGAAATTGGATTGTGCTGTGCTATAAATAGGAGCAGTTTGAATTTACCCTCTGGTGATGTTCAAGGGAATGAGTTGGTGTGGTGATTTGTACCTGCCCTACTGGTAACAATCTTGTAGGAATTCACTGGCCAGAGCCAGCCAGTGCTATTGTTCAGAGTCTTCATGATGCCATCTCTTGCAGACTGCCCTCAGGACTGGGTAATGTAACTTACCAGCTCTCAGTCCAAGAGGTTTTTAGAGGTAACCCGCGGGGGGTGGAATTGGGCTTGTGCCCCCGCTACGGTATGTTTGGGTTTTTTTCTTGCCTGGTGGAGAAGGTCTGAAAGCCATTATAAGCTGCAGAGAAAAGGCAAGGCTGTCTGCACATATGCACCGATTCCATTCAAAGTTTGTAGAGAACTCAAATGAAAGTTACAGAACTTCCCAACCACAACAACCAGGAAAAAGTCTGAGAGGTAAAAGTGCTGGTGCTAAAGATGAGGGTGTTCTCTGCCAGGGTGTCTGCTGGTTACTTAACGAAACACAAAGACTTAGAGAAATTGGAGGGATGTTGTTCAAACCCTTTCATAACAGCTGACAGCAGTGACCTGGTTACCACAGTGCACGATGTTACCTTTAGATAGTAATGCACTGAGCCAGTTTCCCTTGCACTCACAAGCTACCTGCAGTTGAGAGATACGATAAGGGAGCTGCTCACTCCCACCTGTAGTAAGGAGAAACAGAAGTATAAAAATAACATGGGGTGAGGTCCAGAATGGCACTTAGTCCTGTTGCTGCCAGTGGAGTGGGCCTTTAGCTCCACGCAGGGAGGAACAGCCCATCAGTGCAGGCTTGGGGGCGGATGGCACTGCACAGAATATCACAGCATTAGTGCAATGCTGCATAGTCCTCTGTTTCAAGAGGGCAAATCTGCTAGGGCATGAGAGGGGCAGCATTAAGGATGATTGTTTTGTAGATGGACAGATTTTGGGTTGCATGTTGCTGTTCAGATGTGATATCTCTCCAGGGGAGCACTGAAATAGCCATGTTTCCAGAATATCTGTCTGTGTTGTGAGGGGAAATGGAAACTGAGTCAGGGTTGCTGTACAGATCTCCAGGGCCCAGGGGATCAAGAGCTCTCTTTCCAGTCACTGACGAGAACACTGCAGGCACATTTCTCCAAGGTATTTCCTGTGTGGCCTTTCTCTACTAGGTACTAGCCATTTAGGGTTATGTTGAAGTCGTCACTGTTAGAGCTGCTGTGTGCACTTTATTAGGCTTTAAAAATGATGGTGGTTACCCTTGGGAGTGTCACTGATGAGATCCACCTCAGGGCGCCAAGGCCACTTTGTCTCCCAGAGCACAGGAAGTAACAAGTGTAGAGAGCCAGAGGCAGGTGTAGCAGAGGACTGTGCCGGGCTCCGCAAGGCTAAGCTGTCCATAAGGAAGCGTCTCTGTTTCCTGACAGCTTGCTTTGTGTCATGACTACTTGCAATTCCTGTAAATCCAATAAAGCGTTTAAAAGAAATGAAAAACATTGAATAAAAGCAACTGTTGGAGGTTACCATGGTCACTTCCTTTGTCTGCCATATTTCCTTTCCCCTTCTTTTCCTGCAGGCCTCTGGCTGTACTTGGCAGGAAGCAGTCTGCCCTGCCTGACTCTGATTGGCTCTCCTAATTTTGGGTACAGGTCGGTTCATCGGGACCTGGAAGCTCAGGTTGCAATAGTGACAGAAAATCGTGACCTGCAGCAGCAGCTCCATCAGGTTGGTGGCAAATGTGAGGAGGTTTCATAGGGTGGGGAAGTGTCGGTGAGATGATTGCTTTAAAAATCTTCAACTACTATAACTTCAAACCTTCCCTAGCATAGGAGAACTTGAGGAACTGTCAGTTAAGTGACTATTGGTGAGCTGTTGGCTACAAGTGCCCACTTTTAGGAACTAGAGGCCATAACGAGAATGGACAGCTGAATTTGGCCCTGGAGACTAACCAAACACAGATGAGACATTCAGAGTAAAGCTACTTAGTCTCATACACGCTGCACATTCATGCCTTGCCTCCACGGTTTGGGCATCTGAGCTTGCAGAAATTGAATTCAGGTTCACTGAGTTGCTGACCTCTCACCTGTAAAGTGCTTTGGATCTTAATTGCTTTTATCAATCTACTTGCAACCAAAAGTGTCTCTAACCCCATGTAAATACTTATATAAACCCCACCCTGGCTGCCTTCAGATGACTTCCTTTTTCACAGGATTTGGGGGCTGGAGAAGGGAAGGGGATCTGCACTCAGCATCTCCTTTACAGTACGAGAATTTCTGTCCTCCTCTCAGGAAGAAGTGTGGTCCTGTTTTTAATCCTGACCATAGGCTCTTTTTCAGTGGTTTAAAGACCAGTATTCCGGTTTCGTGTATAGTCAGCTGTAAAGGGGTGGGCAGCTTCGGTTGTTTGGTATCTTCTTGTCTCCTCTCTTAGATAGTTTTCTCCAATCTAGTCCTGGAATTGGCATCACCCTGAATTCCTGTGATACCAAAGTGTTCAGCAGTGAAGCAAATTGGATCAGTGTGTGTGTTTCATGTGAAGTTTTGCAAAACACGTATTGGATTAAACTCAGGCCTGGCATAGGAAGGCTCAGCCTCCATAAAAATCAATGGGAATTGCATCTCTTACCCCAGAGCTGAATTTGGCCCACTGAGTCAGCCTCATATCTAATCCAGCAGGGTTCTCTGTGTCTTACTGGAAGAGTCACATGAATGTTTCACTTTATTTGGCCTGTATTTGTTTTTATCTGTAATGAGAAAAATCCGTGAAAATATTTTTGTAACAAAGGGGTTGTGTAAAGCTGAGAAGGATGATTGGAATGACCCAACAAAGCATTTTAGTGAAGTGCATATGGCTGAATCTCCCCAGTATACTAGAAGTGATCTGGAATTTGACCACCTTTTTCATTGCTGTTTGATCTTTGTGTGGAGACTGTTCTGTGCCGAGACGAAGTCTAAACAGAACCTCTAAGGAATCAGTCTCTCACTTCCTCTTTCCATCATACGCTGGTTGGTATGGTTGGAATAAGTGTTTAGAGACGTGCTGTTTTGTGAACTATATGCAAAGCTCTCAATGAAGACTTCATTTCCAATCTATGAACAATTGAGGGGTTTGGATCTTCCAGTATTGCGAACCCTAGCATTAAAAAAACATGAGAACCTAAACTGTATTTAAAATATCTTTGCCTTTTCTTTTTGAGCCTTTAATGTTCATGTGTTAATGCTTTTCTTCACAACCAAGAGGAAAGAAACTTATTTTTTAAAATGAAAGCTGAGATTTTTGCTAATTCCAAGGTGCAGCTTTAAGAGAAACAAATATTGTGAGCTGGTAGTACTGTTCTTCATTTGTGAAACTCCTCCCAGTGTGTAATTGAACAGTTCAGTGTGAATCATTTCTCTGTCATCTGCCTTGATTTGATGTGGGGACGCCCAGTTGGCATTATGGGAGATAAATCACGTGTCTCACATACGGTAACTAAGATCTTGCAGTCCTGTCTGTAAGTACGGCTAACAGAAAAAGCACAGCCTCTGGGGCTGCATAGTATTACATTACAGATTTGGATGGGGTGTCTGAGTCCCTTCTCTTCCCTACAAGAGGCTGTGCCAGTCTTGACCTGCCTTTTTTACTCTCAGTGCAGCATGGGATCACTCCCTGTTCTGACACCCCTGCAATGGGGGGAAAGCAGCAGGCTTTGTTTTGTTTTTATTTGGAACCTTTGTCACTTTTAGTTTGTTTCCTTTGCTGCTGATTTGTCAAATAACACATTAGACAAATAGTCTCCTGTTAGCACAGGGGCTGGTGATACAAATGCCTGACTAATGTACGCTCCTCAAACTACTGACCTTCGGGTACCAGTAAGGTGGGGGCTGCTGTGGAACTCAGTAGGACTACCCAGGCCTTTCATTACTGTAATCCTACACATTGTATCGTTTGAGATGTTTCCAGTGCAGATTCCTCTAGTCTGAAGGAAATTGGTGATACATTTTAATAACCACTCTCCACCTGTATTGTAATTGACAGCATGGACTAGAACCCACATTAAGCGCTTTGAAGCATTGTTGCCAAACATATGCAGCAGTCACTCCTCTCCGGCCATGTTTTTCAAACCAAAACAAGGACGGGGTTAGCCCAAGTAGGAGTCAAACTTCCACTTCAAAAAGGAATGCTGGAGATGATGCTGAGCAGTCCCAGATGGCTTTCTGGCTGCTGCAGTGAGTGAACCAAAGTAAATAATATTTTGTTACAAGTTTTGAATCTCAGTACAAATAACTGAACTGAAACTAGACTATTAGCATTAAGTAATTGACACCCTGTCTCTAACGGAGGGTTTATAGTGGGATTTGCAACACTCTTCATTTCTAAAAGCCGGCTCATTACTGCCGGAATCTTTTACATTCAGCCCTTTGTGTTTATTTCCCATAATTTGTGGTTCCTTTCCTGATGTGTCAAAATTCAGTGTGCTTACGGGCTGCCTCACAGGGAAAGATTTCTGTAATCTGTGGAGTAGAAATTCAGGTATTTTGCTACATCTGACAAAGGTACTGCTTCTTGTTTGCATGTAGAGTAAAACCAGAAGCCTTGCTAGTTTTGCAGAAAGAGCCACTTCTGTCTTTGATCAAACCACTGCTTTTCATGTGCTGTGTGAAATGTCTATTGTAACAGAGATGGTTCACTTCCTCTTCTAGTTGTATTGTTTATACTTTAAAGGCACTTAAGCATTTCTGGTAATTTAATTGAAATCATGACTGCATAATCATTTGAAAACTCAACACTAGAGCTGTGTCTAGGATGAGTTCTGCAAACCACTCTCTTGAGATTAAAGTCAGGTTTCCTTTTCAGGCAATTACAGCTAGGGGTTTGACTTATGTTATTCTTATAACTGTAGTTTAGTTACGTCATTGGGATAGCTGTAGGGCCTGATCCTGCAAAGCCACCCACCTTGGGCCCTCTGAGTTCCAATGTTCAGGTTCTGAGTATGTTTCTCCAGAATACGATGTGAATGTGGCTCTTCAGAATGCAGCTGTCAAGCCTCAGAATGTTGCTGCAGCAGTCATACCTCAGGGGCAGTTGCCATGTGACATTCTGCATGCTCACAGCTCAGTGGCTGGCTACTTGTCTACAATTCATATCACATGGAGGGGCAGGCTGGGTTCTTAGCCCCTGATGTGTGTTCAGCCCTGTGAGAGAAGAGTGATATGCCTCTCTGGCCAGGCAAAAGTTATGACTGTAGGTGCACCAAATCTGGCTAGGGTGGTGGATGATGTGAGGGCACGATGGTGAAACTGGCTTTTGGGATTTTGTCTTGTAGGAGCAGGAGCAGCTTTATCTCAAATCAGGCATCGTGTCGTCGTCTACATTTGAACAGCCAACCCGTTATGTAAAGCTGTGGGTGAAGCTGGTAACGCCTCTGATTAAGAACTTCTTTTGAAAGGAGCAAGGATCCTCCTCTGGGTGAGTCTGAAGTTGTTTAGCTCCAGGAAGAACTAAAGCTGAGTTGATTGCACTTATTAATGCAGCGGGAAGAATCAGCCCAATGCTTCCCTTGCACGGGGAAGGTTTTCAGTGCAGTGGGAAGCTCTTTCCTGAGGGCCTATATTCGATTTCCATTTGAGTGGGTTATATCTCCAATGCATGTTGTAGTCTAGCAGTAACTAAGGATCCTTTTCAGAAGGGGGAGGCAGGAGTCCAAGTTATCCCCATGCATTGATAAGACTTTCTCTTCTGAAATGTATCTCTTGCAATGGGGACTCATCCTAGGGTCAGGCCTAGATCTTACCCTGGCCAGCCAATGGGAGACAGTGTGGGAAAATCTCAGCTGCTCTATGCTTTCCTGCCTGAGTTGGGATTAAAGAGGGGAAAAAGTCAGCATTACCTCTGGCTTTTGCTTTCTAAGGATGAGGTTTCCTCTAAAATGCCTTTATCACATGAATGTTTGCTGACACAAGGCCATCTGCTGTCTTTCCTCCTGTGGCAGTGGACTCACCCGTTAATCCCCTAGATTTGGTGAAGATGCTGACTCAGACTTTAACTTTCGCCAATTTTCATTCCCAAGAGCCTTAGTGCTGGAGCATGTGTGTGTGTTTTCTGGTCCTTTACCTTCACTCAACCCTCTGGTTCTGGGAGCCCAGCTTGCTTGTTCTGGGTAAGTGCCAGCCACCTGCCACATCAGGGTAACTGGTTCTAAACTTCCTCTGTATCCAGGGATTGAAGAACCCGCACTACTGAGGCCTCATAAATGGCCAGGTCAGCCCTGGACCACCAGCAGCCTGGCAGTTGCCTATTGCCATAAGCATTCCTTCACAGCTCTCCCCTCTCGGCTAAAGTCAGTGTTGACACTTGAAATAGAAGATGCTGAAGCACTGGGGTTTTATCATTTTGTCTTCAGGCAGTTGAGTGCTGCTAGCAGATGATAAATAATAAACTACTCCATACAAAAAGGAGAGAGGGGTTGGGTTCTTCTGGGTGGTCAGCCCCTAACTAGCAGTGGCAGCAGTGGCATGAAGGCGAACCAGAATCCTTTATGCTCCAAACAGCTGCACCATGGGAGCTTGCTCCTGCTTCTGCCACAATGGTTCCCCTCGGGGGTGAGAGGGGAGTTAGCTTTCATGGTCCCTGCACACAGTACCAGCCGTGAGGGGCCTCCTATCCACTGGTGACAGGCCTGCGAACACAAACCGCTTGCCACTCCTAGTGCTTTGGAGAGCACCATTTCTCATGAGTCTTGTAACGACTCTGGCTGTATTTCAAAGGCTGGCTGTAGTGTGTGGCCTTCTGAGAGCACAGGGACAGATAGACATCACATCCTAGAAACAGAAGGACATGTGCTTTCTGACTGACTTCCCACCCAGCTAGAAAAATGGGTAGTAAACAGGAAGCATGGCCAGAGTGTATTCTTTATGCAGCCCTGTGGGGCAGGTGCTGGTAGGCTTAGTAGCAGATGCTTAAAGGTTGATCGGGGTGACCTGTGTGCACATTTCCAGTGTTGAAGTGCAGGCTAGCACGGAGGCTGTGACGGTACCTGGGCTCTCTTCCTGGCTCTGTTTCTCCTTCCCCCTTTTGTCTGGTCTGTTTACTTTGGAAGCTCTTTGGGGAAGGGACTGGAACTCCAGCACATGGCCCAGTGGGGCCCTGCCTACATATGAGCACTGAACAGGCACTAAGCGCTGAGGAATCCAGATGGCCACATACAAACTTGGGGTGTCTTCACTACTAAACGTTAAAGCACTTTAACGTGGCTGTGTAGTCACGGCACCAGTGCTGTGAGCACTGTAAAACCCCCACCCCCACGAGGGGAGTAGCTCCCAGCATTGGTGCACTGTCTACACTGCCACTTTACAGCACTGAGAGGGGTGTCTTTTCACTCCCCAAGGAAGAAAGTTTCAGCGCTGTAATGTGGTGGTGTAGACAAGGCCTTTACTTTGGCTTCCTTCTCCTCTTCAGTGCTGGCACAAAGTGCTTTACTGTAACCTGCCTTGTGGAGTTCCCCATGGCTGGCACCTCTCTGATGTGTATTGTGACGCCAATTGTTTTATCCACCTGAGCACTAACACCATCCTTTCATGAGCACTAACACCATCATTTCATGTTTCTTTTATTGTCACTATTAAAATACTTTGGGGCAGACCAAAAGCTGGGTGGAGTTTGACTAATGGGATTAGTGTTGAGCAGGGTGGTACTTTAGCATGTGGAACAAGTGCTTTGCTTAGGCAGTAAAAGTTTAAACCTGTAAGAGCAAAGCAACAGCAGCAAGAATCCACTTAGCTGGCTTCTCTTTTGTCTTCAGATTGAAGGTCCAGACGTAGGTGGGGCCTCGCATGCGAGTCTTGTAGACCGGGCACTCGTAGACGTTCTTGGTGTCCATACGGTCCACAGGGATGGCTCTGATGAAGATGACTGGCATCGAGGGCGTTAACTCCTTCAGCCGAGCGTCTGTGATGACACCACTAGGAATGTCCCACCGAGCACCTGCAGTGTTATGGCTTAGTCAGTATACCAGCTGCCAGGGGGCGTTTTCAGTCAGAAGGTTCTATTTGCTGTATCTGCTGGGGGGAGAGTTCTCCTAGAAGCATGGTTAAGGGTCAGCTGGAGGACCAAAGGGCTGTACTGAAGTAGCCTGGGCTTAGTCACCCCTAACACTATTACTAGAGTCAATTCTGTCCTTACTCTTCCTCCCCCAGTGCCCATGGCAGGGGGCACTGAACAGCTTGGGGAAGAATGGAAAATATGGAAACTCTCCCATAGCATCTGCTGGGCATGGACCTAAGCTTGACAGTACAGTGATCCTGCCAGGGCCTCATCCCTCTGTGTTTATTAGTTGTAAGGGACCTCAAACTAAAGCTGAGAGAACATTCCCTTCTCACTTAGACTTCCTGCGTCCAGTCATAGCTTCCTTATTTATACAGGAGACCCAAATACCATCAGCTGTCTCTGCTCTGAGATTCACGTGTAGTTGTCTTAATTTCCAAAATAAATCAATACTAATGTTTGTCTGTTAGATGAGGCTGCCCTCTGCTGGCATGTTTCTGACAATGACGCACAATAAAGGCAGCTGCTACCCAAACTGAACCTGGCTGCTCTATTAATGGATTCTGTTATTGCAAAATAAATGAGAGCTGGCTCTAGTTCACACTACGCTCCTGCAGTGCTGATAAGCATGACATCAGTTAGTCCTTGACTACTGCTTGGGGAAGACTAATTGCTACTTCTGACAGTAATGAGTGCATAAGCACTAACTAGGTAACTAGCGAGCTGTAGGCTACCTTAAAGTTTAGCAGGGACACACTGGGTATTAAGCTGCAGGAAAGATCAGCACTCAGATCGCACAGTGTCAGGTAAAGTGGAAGCTCTGAGTAGAGCTCACAGGTGGGGTGGAATCATTGTTGCAGCAAAAAAGTACAGGGTCAGAATAGGGCTTGGAGATTAGAAAGATGCACAGTGTAAACCTTGCTAGAAACTGCTGCCTCAAACCAAGCCAATTCAGGAGCAAGGGGGAAGGGCCTGGCTCACTTATTGTAGGGCAGGACAGTAAAGGCTGAGATGGTAGGATGGTTGTGGAGAAAATTAGTACAGGGTGCAGGAGATTAACATTCAACTTTCAAAAATGTTTCTGAGGAGCAAAAACTGTACAAAGTCAGATTGCATAGCATTTACCTTCAAGAAGAGGGGAGGGATAGCTCAGTGGTTTGAGCATTGGCCTGCTAAACCCAGGGTTGTGAGTTCAATCCTTGAGGGGGCGATTTGGGGATTTAGTTGGGGATTTTCCTGCTTTGAGCAGGGGGTGGGACTAATGACCTCCCAAGGTCCCTTCCAACCCTGATATCCTATGATTCTAAGTGTGTGCTGGGCTAATTGTTCAGGTGTGGCTCTGCCAAAAAGAGGTGGTCCTGTACCTTCCATGAACAGCCCATGCACATAGGAGCCTTCTCGGGGTGGAGCCGTCATATCCTCCCGGTTTTTCTTGGTCACTTCCACTGAAAGACACATCTTGTCAAGTGGCCATTCATTCTTTCTAGCCATAGACTGCATGATAGCTGTGAGAAAAGACTGGGGATTAAAGAAGCCTGCCAGCCACACTGTTGTGGGTAGTGCAAAGTCAGTCGTCCAGGCCTCTAGTTCCTGAAAAATAAAGCAGCAGCAGCTTAAAACCAAGTACACAGGCTGTGGTGCATCTGTTGAACTGGTGGAGTGATACATTGGACTTGTTACTGCATTTTGGGAGAACTGTCTTTACAGCCCCTCTTTGATTTAAGACCCCCATCTTCATCGGATTGCGATTTCAGGGGGGACAAGTTGTGAAAGTAATGGCACGTGGCAGACAGAGAAACACCTGGAGTAAGTTTCCAAAGAACAACCCTGTCTCAGCAGAGCCCCTCTTGGGTCTGCGATGCTGCAGGTGGACAGGGTAGTCACCAGGGAGAGGGCACCAAGCTGAGACTCTTTGGAAAAACTAAGGCTTTGTCTTCAGTGGGGTTTTGCATCAATTGCAGCCATTGCTGCTGATGCACCACTGCAAACCTCAAGTGCAGGTGAAGAAGGTTGTGCTTTGCACCAGAAAAGCAGCTGTCATGAGCTACCTTTTGGGGTTTATACTGATGCAGCTCCATTAAGCGGCTGGACATTAAATGCTGGAATCAGGGCAAGTTTATAATGAAGATTACAGATTTAGAATGAGGGTACTTGCCCTTTACTGTTTGGTTCGCCTTCGGCACCTCCCACCCTGGTTTGTAATGCCAACTGTGTGCTTAAGAGAACAGAGCCACACTCCACCTTCCCTGCTTCTTCGAAAGCCCTGAATTCCAGGCACGAATTGAGGCAAGAGAGACTTGCCATCTCTTTAGACCCTCAGTTTCAGCACTGAAAGATGAAGATGTAGCCCTGGCTCCTAAGTTCACGTAGCCCTTCTCACTTCAGCACTGTGCTTTCAAGCCATGGTGAGCTCAGCAGCCCAGGTTCTTGCAAAGCAAGCTAGATTTTCTGGGCTTTTGAGAAGTGTTTGAGCTCAGATGCTCTTTTTAGTACATAATTTAGATCCTTGCAAGCAATGCAAAGCACCTTCACATGCCTAGCCCTGGCCAGACAGCAATATTTGTTCCATGAGCAACAGTTTGAAGAGATCTTTGGCCCACAAAGGACCATGAAGAGAGGCTGGAGGTGTAGCAGACTCACCCGGACCCGAAGCAGGAGGTCAGCATACCAGGCTCCCAAGCCAAGTAAGGAGGGGTAGGCCCGGTTTGTCCAGAAGTCGGGCACATTATCATAGAAGAGAGCATTAGACAATTCCTCCATGTCTGTTGTGATTGTCAGCTCCCCCTTTGAAAGAAAAAGAACCGTGGTGTAGTTAAGCAAGAACTGGCCCATTGTGTTGGAACCTCCTTTGAGAGCAAAGCTCTAGCCAAGCTGGCACACTGCCTATCAGTCACAAGGGGCTCAGCGCCTGTTTCTGGAGTTGTGAACATTATAGCTTGGTTTACTGACAGGGAGCAGGGCCTATTTTTGAAAAATAGGGCATTTCCCATCATTCCCGGGTCTGTCTTTAGTCTTCTCCAACAGAGAGGGCCCCATCCCTTACACTGGGGGCTCTACAGCGAGTCCAAGGGAGTTCCAATTCCTGTTAGAGATTTCTCCCCCGATAAGAATTTGCAGGGACACAGAGCAGCTTTTTTCAAAACAAGCCAGCATTTTAGGCAACTGGGTCATAGCCTTTGAGTCCTTAGGTCAGCACTGAAAAGCCACATGTAAGACAAGCTAACTCAGCAGAAGCAACTGCCCCGTCATCCCATGGCCTCTGCAATCCAGCTCAGTCTCCCTCAATGTAGGTGTTTGTACCTTTGTGCACATGCACCCGTTCACTCAGCTTTTAGGCTGCAGCAAACCTGCAGGCTTCGCAATGAAGGAAAGAGTAGTGTTGGCTGCCTTACAATGACTCTGTAGTTAGAATGTATGTTGTAGTGGGTGGCAGAAGAAGAGAAACTCGTAGTAATCCAGCAGCTCACATTACCAAACCTGAACTGAACATTTAGTTCCACTGACTTTGTTTGTAAAGGCTGGTATATTGAAAAAACCCAAACACGCACACAACCCAGCAACATTACCTAAGTTACTACCATGGTGTAAAACAGTATCGATGTCACACACCTTCAGCCCCAAATTTAACTCTTTCAAAGAGCGTCTCATTTCATTTGTCAAGATGTTCATTCTTTCACATTCCTGAAAGGCCACCACGACATAGGGGGTCTTCTCTGCTGCTTTAGCCATGATTTCCAGCATATTAAATGGCTCGGGTAGCTTTTCAATGATTTCATCTAGGACTTGCTTGACCTGTAATATGTAACACCAGCAAACATCTTTAGCAAGGGAACAAATTCCATGTACAGAGCTTGGACAGGTCATGGAAAATGTCATTCTTCCATTGATTTAACATTTTCAGTCTCCTGAAAGAATTTATCACTAACCTTTAATAGCCTAGAATTAAACTGGCCAATGAACTTGGTCTGTAGAGTCCCCCAGAGCCTTAGAATCAAGAGAGAGCAAACTGGGCAAGACTGGACTTGCCCCTGAACAGGCTGGCGCTCAAAACCATCAAGGGTTGAAGTGGCTCCTGTTCCATTAAGTAATGAAGCTGGTGCTGCTCCCGTGACTCGGAGGATGAGTGGCATGGTACAGCAAGAACCCAGCACAATACGCCTTTCAGCTCACCCAGGGGAATGGCTGCAATACCCACTGCCTGATTAGGATACAGCCCACTCTGTGACCATATGCTTTGCGTGGATGTACGTGCCACATACCTGTTTATTGGCAGCCAAAGGGATATGAGCAGAGGTCAACAAAGAAGTGGAATGCAGCCTTAAAGACAGAGGGTTCTGGGGAAGATTAGTTTTAGCAGCTGCCTGCGTTTCATTTTTATGGTTACAAATTTCACCTGCTTATAATCAGCCCATAAATACTCTCTGCCACCTACCTCAAAGTACAGTAACTGAGCAAACTCTCCACATCACTAGTAATATTAATTATTTTACAGGTGCAGTGCTAGAATCATAGAATTGTAGGACTGGAATGGACCTGGAGAGGTCTTCCAGTCCCATCTCTTGCACTCCAGGCAGGACTAAGTATTACCTAGACTATCTGGTGTTTGTCTAACCTGCTCTTAAAAATCTCTAGTGATGGAGTCCACAACCTCGCTAGGCAATTTAGTCCAGTGCTTAACCACCCTGACAGGAAATTTTTCCTAATGTCCAACCTAAACCTCCCCTGCTACAATTTAAGCCCATTGCTTCTTGTCCTATCCTGAGAGGTTAAGAACAACAATTTTTCTCCCTCCTCCTTGTAACAACCTTTTATGTACTTGAAAGCTGTTATCATGTCCCCCCTCCCGCCCCGTTGTCTCTTCTCCAGACTAAACAAACCCAGTTTTTTCAGTCTTCCCTCAGAGGTCATGTTTTCTAAATCTGTAATCATTTTTGTTGCTCTTCCCTGGACTTTCTCCAATTTGTCCATATCTTTCCTGAAATGTGGTGCCCAGAACTGGACACAAAATACTCCAGTTGAGGCCTAATCAGCATGGAGTAGAGCGGGAGAATTACTTCTCGTGTCTTGCTTACAACTCTCCTGCTAGTACATCCCAGAAAGATGTTCGCTTTTTTTTGCAACAGTGTTACATTGTTGACTCGTATTTGGCTTGTGATCCACTATGACCCCAGATCCCATTCCTCAGTGCTCCTTCCTAGGCAGTCGTTTCCCATTTTGTATGTGTGCAACTGATTGTTCCTTCCTAAGTGGAGCACTTTGCATTTGTCCTTCTGGAATTTCATCCTGTTTATTTCAGACCATTTCTCCCTGCAGGACCCCACTTGATATGCCCTTCCCGCTAGTACAACTCCGGATCTAAAGCACAGGGTGAATAATGTGCTTTGGGAACTCTTTGGTTCCCGCAGCGGTGAGGGCGAGCAGCTCCCAGGTGCTTTAGGGCTCTTGCAAAGCTGAGTGCAGGACCTGACAGGAAGTGGCTGCCAACCAGTGCAGCTGGAGGAGGAGGAGGAGGTGTAGCTTTGAAAAAAGGAAGCCAGAGAGATTAACCATTTCCTCTCTCCTGCCCTACTGAATAATGCAGGAGGCTGCAACTCTCTGAAACCCTAAGCAGGAGTGCCCCTGTTCAGTTACTGTGCTAGTCCATGGTAGCAGTGGGAAGGAGAGCTTGGTCAGGAGCACTGAGGCACAAATATGCTTAAGAGACTGTTGGAGGTTCTTTCACTGGCGGGAGATGAAGCTATTACAGGACGGAGCCTCCTCTTAGTTGGTGTGTTTGTTTCTTCATGAACAAACTAGGGGCCGTAGCAGATTAATTCCTGGTTAGTACTAAAGGACAGAAACTTTTCCTACCTTTTCCTCTCGGGACACACCCGTCCCTCCTCCAGCATCAGACTCCTTAGGCTGCATTTCCAGAACTGTACGGAAAAGTTTTTCAGACGTGACAGTGAGGAAGCCAATTTCGGCATTGGGGTGGAGCCCGTAAAGGTATGGGCTCTCTGGGGGGAGGTTCTCATCAATGTACTCATGATAACCCTAAAAGACAGGGCAGATAGCAAACACTGAGTGACTAGACCCCTACTCCTGGACAAGGCATTTAAGACCTTTGGGCTCATCTAACTCCACTCCGTCATGGAATAGGTGTCTTTGGTGTTCCCGCCTGGAGAATATCTAAACCATCTCTCACTTTCCCACTGAGGGACCTACTGCCCTCCCTCACTAAGAAGTTTTTACTCATGTCCTTCAGCTTTGTCCTGGTTTATTACTGAACTGCTTTTTCTTGTCCTGCCACTCTCCCCCTGGGAATCTCTTCAGGTTTCCATGGACTCTCCCCAGTGTCTCTTTATGTCATCTTTACGGGGTTCTTTCCAGGTTTTGCAAGGCGGTGCTCTTATCACACATACATCCCCAAGAGAGCCACAGCCTTTTGACAGCTGCAGTGAACTGTGGAACTGTCACCCCATAGAAGAGAAGAGCCTTTCTCACCTTGTAATCTGAGTTGGGTGGAACTAAAAACCCTGGAGCCAAGGTCATTTCTCCCTCCAGCATCTCCACCCGGATGTATTCGCTCAGGTAAGTTCTACACAACCTGCGATCCCAGTCATCTGTGATGTGTCCCCCATACATAATTTCACCAAAGAGATAGCGGAGATCGTCCCATGGAACCTAGAAAAGATGCTGACTCAGTGCAAAGTGATTTCTATAGAATTTTCTAAAAAGTCCCAGACAGCAGCAGGAAGCTTCACATGTCAAGTTAGCTTTGCTGTGCCCTCACCATGCGAGGAGTGAGCCCTTGGAGTCAGTCACACATGAGCAGTTCAGCATCAGCATCGGGGGGCGGGGAGGGGAAGAGCAGCTTGGAGCCTGTCACTTTCTTGACCATGTTCACTGGGGATTTCACCCCTTTCCCAGCACAAAGACAGCCCCCCCCAGGGTGGTGGATGAGCCTTGCCTCTAGATCATGTCTCTCTTCATCCCAACTGAATTTAATTAAGCTTTTGCCACTTCCATAAGGCCAGGAGCAAGGAGCGTGCTTAGGGTTACCATCCGTCCATATTTCCCTGGACATGTCCAGCTTTTTTGTCTTTAAATAGCCATCCGGGAGGAATTGGTAATAAGGTTAAAAGGTCCAGGACTGTTCCCCCTCCCTTCCCTGCCCCTCCCCTCCCCTTTCCCCCATGCAGAGTGCGGTGCGGCACGGCTGATTGGGCAGCTGGGCCTGATTGAGTCGCTCCCATTGGCCTCCAGCAGCCAGAGCCCCCCTCTGCTCCCCCCCCAGCACTCTGCGGGGGCGGGGCTGTGCGCTCCCGTGTTTTGCCTCCACCTGGAGCCAGCGGCTGGAGCCGTGTGGTGGTAAGGGGAGTCTCAGGGGCAGTCAGGAAGCAGGAGGGGTTGGATGGGTCGGGAGTTCTGGGGGTCCTGTCTGGGGGTGGGTGTGTGGAGAGGGATCGGAGCAGTCAGGGGACAGGGCAGGTTGGATGGGTCAGGAGTTCTGGGGGAGGGGGCAGGGAGTGGTTGGATGGGGCATGGGAGTTCTGGGGGTCCTGTCAGGGGCAGGGGTGTGGATAAGGGTTTGGACAGGTAGGGGGTGTGGCCTTGGGGGTCAGTTAGGGGAAGGGGTTCCAGGAGGGGGCAGTCAGGGGACCAGGAGCGGGGGGGGGTGTTGGAGGTTCTGAGGGGGGCAGGAAGTGGGAGGGAGTGGATGGGGCGGGCTCTCCCCCTGTTCCTCTTTTTTGATTGTTGAAATATGGTAACCCTAAGCATGCGCCTCCCCTGGCTTGGGATCTGTGGTTTCATTGCTGGGGGAGGTTTTGCCTTCCAGCTAGATGTGCTCAAATTTCAAAGGAAAACACTGAAAGGGGGGAGGGATAGTTCAGTGGTTTGAGCATTGGCCTGCTACAACCCAGGGTGGTGAGTTCAATCCTCGAGGGGGCCACTTAGGGATTGGGGGCAAAAATCTGTCTGGGGATGGGTCCTGCTTTGAGCAGGGGGTGGGACTAGATGACCTCCTGAGGTCCCTCCCAACCCTGAGAGTCTGTGATTCTAAGGCGGCTGGACAATGTGAGCACACCCTGCTGCTGCCTGAACTGATTTGCTAAATGTCCATCTTCCACTCATGTAGGGCCCGTCGCTGGATTCACACCCAGCCTGCTGCCATCCCAGCACACCACCCCTGCAGGCTTAGGGCCACATTAGATCTCTGTTTTCAGACAGAGGCTGCCCCCACTACTCACTGAGGGTGAGTTGCAGTTCACCTTGAAAGGTTCCCCTGGTTTTGCTATGCCCCAGCCCAGGGACATACAGCTCACACATCAGCCAGCTGCTGTTCTAGTGGGGCAGCAGCAGAGGGATCCTCCCCCAAAACCTGTGGAGCCCCCGACAGCCTTCTTCAGTCCAAAGGCTGTTGGAGCCCTGTGCTTCCACATGCTCCTCCCCACCCAGGAATCACAGAATCACAGAGTATCAGGGTGGGAAGGGACCTCAGGAGGTATCTAGTCCCACCCCCTGCTCAAAGCAGGACCAATCCCCAACTAAATCATCCCAGCCAGGGCTTTGTCAAGCCTGACCTTAAAAACCTCTAAGGAAGGAGGCTGGGAGAGGGCCACAAAGGGGAGGTCTAAGCAGTGCCCTGCGTTTCCCCTGTAGTGCTGCTTTTTGTAACCTGGGGACAATCACTCTGACTTGCTGATGTTAAACAAGCACGTTCTAACCTTGACATTAGCCTCCAGGTAATTATACAGCACATTGATGGATATAGTCAGATCTCCATTGTTGAAAGGATAAGACCGATTCCAGCCCTGTGCACCAAACTTACGCCTTTCAGCTACCACTGCGTGAAAGTAGCAGAGCGCAAACAAGATGCACTTGAATTCAATTTCTTTGGTGCACATTTCTAAAGTATCCTAAAGCAGAAGAAAGAGGAAAAGAACATGCTTGCATGCAGAAGCGGAAATGTCCCCAATGGGTGTCTGAATATAAAAAACAACTTCTCACAACTAGCCAGCAAAGACGGAGCTGAACCTTCTTTACCACAAAGTGCATGTAGGTATCTTAGCTTACGCACGCTCTCAATAGCTCACGTGTAGTCTCAGCAACGTTCACTGCTGCTTGCCCAGAATTTACTCATAGTACATTGAAATGTGTGAGAGGGAAACTCTTGGCCTTGTCCACACACCTTAGGCCTGGTCTACACGAGGCGAGGGGGGGAGGAGGAGTCGATGTAAGATACGCAACTTCAGCTACGAGAATAGTGTAGCTGAAGTCGACGTATCTTAGTTCGACTTACCTCCCGTCCTCATGGCATGGGATTGACGGCCGCGGCTCCCCTGTCGACTCTGCTTCCGCCTCTCGCCCTGGTGGAGTTCCAGAGTCGACGGGGAGCACGTTCGGGGATCAATTTATCACGTCTAGACGAGACACAATAAATCGATCGATCACTACCTGCCGATCCGGCGGGTAGTGTGGATGTACCCTTAATGTGATGTGTTTATAATCTGATGAGAAATGACCTTAATTCTAACTGTCTGCTCATTTTAAACTTTAGCACTCTATCAGTGAGTTAAAAATAACCCAAAATGTCGATAATAGTAATCACTACTACAGCTACTGGTCACATGGCTCTGTAAAAGGTTAGTTGTGGTGCTTCAGAAGCAGGCAGTAGAGGTGTATTTTGATCAGGCTTCTTCCTAGAACTGTATTATCTGTATTGTCTCTGATACTTATGCACACCAGGATGACCTACAATTCGTAATTTCAGAAGCTCATCTTTTGCACCAGGCCCAACAATGCTTAGATGTAGGAAAAAAGCATATGCTGAGCTCTGTTAATAAATTGGAGACCTCATCTGTGGTGAAGGGCCCTTCCCTGCACTTAGTACCTGTGTCTTTGAGGGCCAAGGGCAGTAGGGCCCTTAAAAAGCTTCACCTGGTGGAAAGATTCTACCAGTTCTGGAACTGGTTGTGGAACATTCTAAGGGTACACACCATAGCATGCTGCAATTTTCCATTATTTACTGGCAGAGAAGAAATGACTTGCAATGACAGAGTACAGTATATTAGCCTACAAATAGAAACTTGCAGCCGGTCAAAACACACAGCTGCAGTAGAGTGCTTCTATAATCAGACAGGTTTGGCATGACTTCACCTCTTAACATCCCCATCGCTAGCAGCTTTACATTTAATTATTTTTTAATATTGCTGAACAGGACTGTAAGGATTACAAATTTACCCTGTCCCTAGTAAAATCTTATGTTATGAGAACACTGACAGGAACACCCGGAGATCTTTAGTGGCCATAACAAAGGTACTTTTTCCACTACAATGCAGAAAGCGCACAAAAACCTTTGAAAAAGCCCTGTAATTAATGGCAATGTGGTGATGCCTTTATGTAGGGCTTCAGTATGAACTAGTGCACTGAAAAGAACAGAGCTAAGAGGAGTCAGACTAGATGACTTAGGGGTAAACTATGAATCTAGACACTAAGAAATCCATTTCCTAGGCAGGCTGCACTCTCTCTCCTGGGGAGAAAAGCCCGAAAAGAGAGAGGCCTTACAACTTCTAATAAAGAGCTGTGACTGCAGAAAAAAGTATAAAACAACAACAAAACAAACCCAACCAGCTTAAAAAAAAAAATCCTGTCATCTGAATACCTGAGTAAAGAGATCCAGTGCTTTGTGCAAGTTGGCATGCATGCCAGTCGGTGGCTCATTGGTAATTTTAATGGCATTTTCCAGGAGTCCTTGAGGAATAATATGCGCATCTGGAGTGGGAGCAGGTTCCGCACTCATAAACACCCTGTAATCCTCATGGCTGCCAATGCTGTATCTCTCAACCTTCTTATCCAGTGTGCTCAGCCACTTTGAAACCAGGTGGATATTCTGCAACACACACAATTTGACTTTACTTCTTGCTCCCGAAGTTGAATCCCGTACAGCCGAAGTCCCTCACAGTGCTAGGTGGGAAGTGCTGTGCTGGAGCAGGTGATGCTATTCACACCTCCTAGGCCTAGCAGCCCTGAGTTGTTCACTGTCGTTTCATTGGGATGTGATACACTGACAAGGCCCCATGTTTCCTCTGGTGACTTAATCACTTGTTTAGATTTGATGCAGGTCAGTGGAAGCTGCCCACCAAATACTGTAGTCAGTCTCCTAGGATTTGTACCCATCATCATCTTTTAACATTTGGATTAATAGACTGGAAGGCCAGAAGAGACCATGAGCAGCATCCAGTCTGTACTCCCACATAACACAGGCCACAACTTCTGGTTGACGTAGAGCAGTGGCTCTCAACCTTTCCAGACGACTGGCCCCATTTCAGGAGTCTGATTTGTCTTGCGTAGCCCAAGTCTCACCTTACTTAAAAACGACTTGCTTACAAAAATACAAGCGTCACAGTGCACTATTACTGAAAAATTGCTTATTTTCTCCTTTGTACCATATCATTCTAAAATAAATCAACTGGAATATAAATATTGTACTTACATTTCAGTGTACAGTACACAGAACAGTATACACAAGTCATTGTATGAAATTTTAGTTTGTACTGACTTTGCTAGTGCTTTTTGTGTAGCCTGTTGCAAAACTGGACAAATATCTAGATGAGGAGATGTACTCCTGGAAGATCTCTGCGTAGCCCCATGGGTACGTATACCCCAGTTGAGAACCACTGATGTAGAGCACCTCTTTAGAAAGAAATCAAGCCTTGGTTTAAAGCTTCCTAAGTAATGGTGTATTCACCAGTGTTCTTCACTGAAACATTAGAAGTCCTTTACTAAATGATATACAGCACATGTTTCATCCAGCACTGTGCTGCTATATCAGCTGGATGTCTAGCCATTCTCCTAGGCCCTGAATGCACTGCCTACCGCCACAGTAGTCTTAGCTTCTGCTGGCCCGTGGGAGTTAAAGATCAGATGCAGCAAATCATGCTGGGTAGCTGGTGATGAGATAGAAAGGTGATGTACTCCAGAATCTAACCAATTAGGAAGTTGGGTAACATGATCGCTAACAGCATTCAATTCAGACAAGCACGAGGTAATGCATTTAGGAAAGAACAGTTCACCTTGAGAGGAGAGGCAGGACTTTTCAATAACATGTGCATTATGTAGAACTCTTTGCACTGACATTGAGAATTTCTGAATGTATAATGGGCTGCTCTAAATACTATTAGATTACTATAGACACAACAAAGGTATAGCAGAGAACCAACAATGCAATGGTGCTTCTCATACCTGAAGAATGACCCAGTGTCCTTCAACAGCAGCCACATCCAGAGCATTTTCTGCCACAACTTCCTGTCCTTGCCCTAGAGACACATTATGGATTTTTCCATTGTCAATGGTAAAACCCAGCTTTCTTCCTGGGGGAAAAAATCCACAGGAATACATTAAATAAATAAATAAAAATCTGAAAATTGCATACAATGTCTACTCTTTATTGAGAACGTTTTCCATGACTACCATGCTACAGACCCTACGGTTAGTGAAGGGAAATATTGATTTACCCAGTGCCTCTACGTCTTTCAGTGGGTCAACCCCTGGAGAGAGGATAAAGAATATTGCAGTGGATGGGCTGCTCTCTTCATATGATTTAGAAAATTCAACACTTCTGCCTTCTACAAACTTACTTCCCATCTTCTCTTCCACAAAGTTTCTGTGAAAAAGAAATTGATGCACAGTTAGTCCCAGACTTTTTACAAATAACTTGCAGGACTGGCCATGTGTTTCTACAGTTGGCCTCGAATGCAGCTCAGAGCATAGGTTTTAAGTACTGTATGAAAACTGAAAATGTTCCTACAATGGCTCAGTAGGTGTTAAGGGCAGGGAGTGGAGCTGCAAACCAAAATAATGCACAAAAATTTAATCCGAGCAAGGAAATCCCAGAGAAGAGCTGATGACAGAAAAACTGGATCACACAGCATGCCTGGAGCACTTCTAAGGAAAGTCTCTGGGCCAGATTTACACCATTGTCACCTTGAATCTTTAGCTTGTGTAACCTGCACACCTCCTGGGAGTGGTGTTCTGTCCCATCTAGTGGCACCAAGACCACTTAGTGAGAGAGAGATGAAGGAGTCGGCTCTATTTAACTCATGCTGTAGAGGCTGCTGTACTAAGCTCCAGAGACCCCAGGTTTGATGCCACCCCCACCCCCCCAACAACCGGGGTCTGTCAGTTACACTTGCACAGGCAAGAGAGTTCCCATCCCCACCATAAAAAGCGGCAGCTCCACACCTCCAATGACTTTATACATCCTGTCAGTCTGCCCCTCAGCATTGCCATCTGCCAGGGCAGCCTGGGACAAACAGGCAGCTTCACCCCCCGAGAGTGTTGTTCTAGTTGAACAACTGCAGCAAGTCTGCTCTAGATACACAGCGGGGCTGGAGTGGGAAGCCCTAGCAATTGCAGTGGGCATAGAGGAGGTCTCTGCAGTTAGAGCTGGCTGCAGACAGGATGAAGCTGAGGTGTTGGGGTACATGGCACATGTTCAGGACCACCACTGGCGCTGGTGTGGCCTGGGTGCCAGAAGCTGGATGTCTCTGGGGACGTGTCCCACAGGACATGCTGGCTCTTCACAAGGGCACTAACAACCATAACCCCCCTTTTTAAAACACCCTTTTGGAACCCTTTTACCATGCGACAGGCCACATGCCGTCAGCTCTGTGCCTCAGCCCCATGCCGCAGGTAGGTGCAGTTACTGCACAGCTGCACGCTCCAACATGTCCCATTTCTACTGCACCACCGTGAAATGCCTCCCCAGAATCACTGTGCATAGGCATGCCAAGCCCCTTCTGGGCACTGACGGCACGGGGCCCTGCAGGATCACGCGACAATACCTGACTGCGTAGGTCATTCTGTCTGGCCTCATGCACCTCATCATACACAGCTTCTGCAGAGCTGATTTATTCTTCCATTCCTTCGGGAACACTTCCTTCTCTGGCGCCTCCGACTCAACAAATTTTTTCCATCGCTTTGCTGAACCTTCAATGTCACTGTCTAAATTCTTGAACTCATCCATATCTGAGAGGACCTTCAAATACATGAGAAAAGGACCAGCTGCTTATGTGTTCTAGTGTCTCCTCCTGCTCTGTGACCCAGTGGGATTGACTTGCTGGAGACATTGTGGCTTTTCACAGGTGTGGCTGACAGCAGACTCAAGTGCTGAGTGTTTCGTACAAACTGTTGCCAGTTACATGCATGGGCGCCAACTTATATGGGCTTGTGGGGCTAAAGCCCCAGGAATATTCATAATCAGGGGCTCTGCTCCACCAATCTTTGGAGCTAGGTTTCTCCCCTGCTTGGAGCGCAGGGGAGTGAGAGGGCTCTGGGCTGCCCGCAGCAGCGGGGCGCCCAGAGCCCTTTAAATCCCAGTCATGGCTGGGAATCAGAGGGCTCTCGGCTGCCCACAGTGGCAGGGAGCCCAGAGCCCTTTAAATCTCAGCCGCGGCCGGGAGTCAGAGGGCTCTGGGCTGCCCGGAGCGGCGGGGAGCCCAGAGCCCTTTAAATCTCAGCCGTGGCTGGGAATCAGAGGGCTCTGGGCTGCCCGCTGTGGCGGGAGCCCAGAGCCCTTTAAATCCCAGCCGCGGCCAGGAGTCAGAGGGCTCTGCGCTGCCTGCAACCGCGGGGAGCCCAGAGCCCTTTAAATCCCAGCAGCAGCCGAGAGTCAGAGGGTTCTGCGCTGCCGGCAGGGGCAGAGAGCCCAGAGCCCTTTGAATCCCCGCAGCTGCCAGCAGCTCAGAGCCCTTTGAATCCCAGCCCCTGGCCGCTGATTGCCCCCTCCCCAGAGCCCTGCCCCAACTGCCTCCCAGGACCCCCACCTCCTATCTAAGCACCACTGGTACTTGTCCCCGGATTATCCCCTCCCGAGACAACTGCCCCTTGGGACCCCAGCCCCTGTTTAAGCCTCCCTTCTCCTTGTCTCCAACTGCCCCCTCCTGAGACCCCACCCAACTTCTCCCCAGGACCCCACCCCCTACCTGTCTGCTGATAAACCCCCTGGACTCCCATGCCTATCCAATTGCTGCCTGTCCCCTGACTGCCCCTCCGAACCTCTGCCCCTTCCAACCCCCCCTTCTCCTTGTCCCTTGACTGCCCCCCGGAACCCCCTACCCCATCTCCAACCCCAAAACCGCTTACTGTGCCACTCAGGGCTTGGCTACACTTACAAGTTGCAGCGCTGGTGGAGGCTTTCCAGCGCTGCAATTACACCCCGTCCACACTTGCAGGGCACAACCAGCGCTGCAACTCCCTGGTTGCAGCGCTGGCTGAAAACCCATCCCGGTTGGGGTATAAGGAGTGCAGCGCTGGTGATCCAGCGCTGCTTAGCAGGTGTGGACACTCACCAGCGCTTTAATTGTCCTCCAGGGAATAAGGAGTTATCCCAGAATTCCTGTTCAGCCACTCTGCTCATCAGTTTGCACTCTACTGCTCTTGCCTCAGGTGACCCGCCCTTTAAATGCCCCGGGAATTTTAAAAATCTCCTTCCTGTTTGCTGCAGCCAGGTGTGGAGTGCAATCAGTTAATCTTCACAGGTGACCATGCCTCCATGCGGCAAACGAGCCCCAGCATGGAGCACTGGCGAATTGCAGGATCTCATTACTGTTTGGGGGGAGGAAGCTGTGCAGTCCCAGCTGCGCTCCAGCCGTAGGAATTACGATATCTTTGAGCAGGTATCAAGGTCCTTGCTGGATAGGGGCCATGATCGGGACGCACTACAATGCAGGGTGAAAGTTAAAGAGCTGCAGAGTGCCTATTACAAAGCCCGCGAGGGGAATCGCCGATCCGGAGCTGCCCCCACGACCTGCCGTTTTTACAGGGAGATGGACGCGATACTTGGGGGTGACCCCACTGCCAATCCCAGGACAACGATGGACACTTCTGAGCTGGCTGGGGGACAGGAGGAGGAGGAGGCGGAGGCGGAGGCAGAGGCGGCGGGAGGGGGGAGGAAAACGCGAGTGAAGCTACTGGGATGGGGGAAGACACCCCAGAGTGGGCATGCAGCCAGGAGCTCTTCTCAAGCCAGGAGGAAAGTACCCAATTGCAGCAGCCAGCAGTTGCAGAAGGACAAGCAGAGTAGCGGGTTACCGGTAAGCGGCTTTTATTTTCTGGGTGGAAATGTTTCTGGAGAGGAAGGGGGGTTATGGCTGCATGCATGCCAGCCTAGATGTGGAATAGCCCATTGATGTGGTCTATCACGTCGCGGTAATCGGCCTCGGTAATCTCCTCAAAAGTTTCAGCCAGAGCGTGGGCAATGTGCCTTCGCAGGTTTATAGGGAGAGCCACTGTGTTCCTTGTCCCAGTCACGCTGACGCGTCCGCGCCACTGTGCCGCGAGGGGTGGGGGGACCATTTCTGAACACAGGCAAGCCGCATAGGGGCCAGGGCGGAATCCACATTGCTGTAAAAGAGCCTCCCACTGTTCCCTAGTGACTCGCAGCAGGGAGACATCTTCCAGGATTAACTCCTGTGAAAAATGTTGGGAGACTCTTTAGTGAAGAGATAGGGAGATAGTGAAGATCACCCCTGCAGCTGCATCTTCACTCAACCCCTCTATCACTCCAGATTACCCGAAGCAACCAGCTCCCCTCTATCAATCAAGCCCCACTTCTCCCTCTATAATCACCCCTCACTCACCATTTCGTGGCTTCTGTCGTGTTATGCGTGTGGTAAAAGAATGCTAAAGTGAGAACTCCCTCAGTGTAACAATTCATGTCTGGAGATAGTGAATACAATGCTGCCCCTGTTAAATGTTGTCATTTCTGGGTTTCTACAGTGACCTTGACTACTGGACTGAGCAGATGTTCCACAGCACAGAGGCTGCACAATTTGAGAAAAAATCCCCGAAAGAGCAAAGAGGACATGCTGAAAACTGTTCTTCATCACTCTGCTAGAGAGAGTAAAAAATTGAAGGAGTGGAGAGAAAAGGAAAGCAAGATCCGCCAGAGGGAAAGCAGGAACCGGCAGAGAAATGCAGTGGCCAAAAGGAAAAGCACAGAGCAGCTTCTAAGCATCCTGTCGCGCCAAGCGGACTCTATCGAGTCACTCGTTGCCATGCAAGCAGAGCACTACCGTGCTACTCCCCCCCCCCCGTCCCAAAGCTTTTTGCCTTGTGCCCCAATGTCAGCTCAATCCACCTTTCCCCAGCATTCAGGTTCTTACCACCACCAGCTGCCTCCAACACCTGTACGTTCACCAACCAGCCCTGATACCTACCACCCTTACCCTCTGCACTCAACCCCCATCACCATGCAGTATATGCACCCTGAAGTGCAGGATTCATTAAACAGCACTCCAGACAGGGCATATGCAAACTTGTGACTGTACAGTTCACCAACCCACACCCCTGCCCTCTTGTGTTCATGAAATGTTGTGTGTCTGTCTGTCAAGGAAGTTTTTTCTTTTCAATAAAACAATTCTTGGCTTTGAAAACAGTCTTTATTATAGCAGATAGTGAAAGATACCTTAGCCCAGTAAAGAAAGAGGCACTGCAAATCATTTTAGGGGTAATAGAATAACAGTGTAAACAGTGCAATTCACTCCCATGCAAGGCAGCAAACATTACTGTTGGCTTTCAGCCTCAAATTCTTCCCTCAAGGCATCCCTAATCCTTGTAGCCCTGTGCTGGGCCTCTCTATTAGCCCTGCTCTCTGGCTGTGCATATTCAGCCTCCAGGACTTGAACCTCGGTGGTCCATGCCTGACTGAATGTTTCACCCTTCCCTTCACAAATATTATGGAGGGTACAGCAAGCGGATATAACCGCGGGGATGCTGCTTTCCCCCAAGTCTAGCTTCCCATACAGAGATCTCCAGCGAGCTTTTAAACGGCCAAAAGCACACTCCACAGTCATTCGGCACCGGCTCAGCCTGTAGTTGAACCGGTCCTTGCTCCTGTCAAGCTTCCCTGTATAGGGTTTCATGAGCCAAGGCAGTAACGGGTAAGCGGGGTCTCCAAGGATCACAATGGGCATTTCGACGTCCCCTACTGTGATCTTCCTGTCTGGGAAAAAAGTCCCTGCCTGCATCTTCCTGAACAGGCCACTGTTCCGAAAGATGCGTGCATCATGCACCTTTCCAGGCCAGCCTGTGTAAATGTCAATGAAACGCCCGCGGTGATCCACAAGCGCCTGGAGAACCATAGAGAAATACCCCTTACGATTAACGTACTCTGATGCCAGGTGGGGGGGGCCAGAATAGGAATATGCGTCCCATCTATCGCCCCTCCACAGTTAGGAAAACCCATTTGTGCAAAGCCATCCACAATGTCCTGCACGCTCCCCAGAGTCACGGTCTTTCTTAGCAGGATGCGATTAATTGCCTTGCAAACTTGCATCAAAACGATTCCAACGGTCGACTTTCCCCCTCCAAACTGGTTCCCGACCGACCGGTAGCTGTCTGGAGTTGCCAGCTTCCAGATTGCAATAGCCACCCGCTTTTCCACCGTCAGGGCAGCTCTCAATCTTGTGTCCTTGCGCCGCAGAGTAGGGGCGAGCTCAGCACACAGTCCCATGAAAGTGGCTTTTCTCATACGAAAGTTCTGCAGCCACTGCTCGTCATCCCAGACTTCCATGACGATGTGATCCCACCAGTCAGTGCTTGTTTCCCGAGCCCAAAAGCGGCGTTCAACGGTGCTGAGCATTTCCGTGAATGCCACAAGCACTTTAGTGTCACACGCGGCAGGAGAATCGATATCGATATCGTCAGACTCCTCACTGTCACTTTGGAGCTGAAGGAATAGCTCGACTGCCAAACGTGTTGTGCTGGCGACACTCATCAGCACAGTCCTCAGCAGCTCGGGCTCCATTTGCCACAGAAATCGCGATTCACACAGAGAGTAAAACAGAAAGACACTCACAATGGCGCCAAACGTTGCCGGAAAGAGTGAATGCTGGGATGTGAAGCGATGCACCACGGGGCGTTGGCACACAGGAAGCGGAATGACCCGCACACTTCCTTCCCCTTCCCACAATACTCAGCGCCAAAATGGGACGAGGTGCTCTGTGGGATAGCTGCCCACAATGCACCTCTCAATACAGCGCTGGAAAGTGCTGCAAGTGTGGCCACACTGCAGCGCTGGTAGCTGTCAGTGTGGCCACACTCCAGCGCTGGCCCTACACAGCTGCATGACCAGCGCTGTAACTCCCAGCGCTGCAACTTGTAAGTGTAGCCAAACCCTTAGACCAGCGTGTCTGGCTCCGTGCAGCTCCAGACAGTTGCTGCCATGCTCCCCCATGGAGCCCACAGCCCTCTCCCACCCCCAGCACCTGCGTTCCAGATTTGAACACCTCAAAATTCAGGAGTGCTCAAGCTCAGTTTGGGCAGCTTTTACTTCATTTCTCCCAAATCAAATATACTGATCCACTGTAACTTGCTGTAGAAAAAGTAGGATAAAATTGAGCAAGAAATGCTTATTAGGACTGGAATTGCTATTTTCAACAGCCATTGCCTTTTTGTTTGTTTGAAAGGAAGACAGTGATATTGCATTGGCAAATTCCCCATAAAAAGAAAGCGTGGAACAAAAGAATAATAAAGGCACCTCAACTTTTCCTCATTTATGGAGGACAGTCTTATAATATGCATCCAGATATCCTCCAGTCACACAAGCTGAAAATTGTTCCACTTTACTGCAGCTCTGTAACCATATGGGAACCAATCCTGTCTGTGTTTTGTGCACATCCAAAATTCCTGCTGAATGACCCGCCCTGGGAGCGAGTTACCAGTGACCCAGGGCTGGGGCAGCAGGAGGTGTGGGGGGGAGCCCAGGGCTGGGGCAGCAGGAGGTGTGGGGAGGGCACTGGTGGGGAGGAAAGGGGGAAGCCTAGCGCTGGGGTGGCAGGGGTGTGGGGGGGTGGGGGGGTGGGGGGAGAGCCCAGGACTGGGGCAGCAGGAGGGTACGGGGGGAGCCCAGGGCTGGGAAGGGGGGCAGCCAAATTTTTTTTTGCTTGGGGCAGCAAAAAACCTAGAGCCGGCCCTGCCCGGAGCTTCCCTGCCTGAACGTAAAGAGCGCGCAGCGCGCGTCTCTCTCCCTTGCTGCTGCTGCTGCTGCCACCTAAGGGCTACAGCATAAGAGCAGTGCAAGCTGCTGGTGCTGTAGCACCTCAGGAGCGGGAGGGGAGTGGAGGGGGCCGTGCCGTGCCCCCTCACCATAATACCATCTAGGTTGTAATTAATTTTGACTGAGTTGACCAGGACAATATCCCTAAAACCTGCAGACTTGTGGCTGCTGCTCTGTGACTTTTAAAGCAGATGAAGCCACTTTTGATTACAGCTTAAAACAAAATGATGCGGGTGAGAGGAGGAGGTGATTGATTGGTTTCACATAGGACCTGGAGTAAAATTGCTATAAAGGATTGTCTGAAACTGGTGTACAGACAAACTAGTGTGTGGCAAAGTCTTAAAATGACTGAGAATTGAAATATTTCATTGTAATGTGCTCTTAAATTAATCAGATTGCATCGACAAGTGGGAACTATTTTTATACAGCGATGGTACAATGTATATTGACGCAGGCAAGTGCTGCTTCTGACTTTCCACTTTCAATTGACCCTTGTAATCTTGTGGCACTGACGCGTTGTAGCTTCATTTTATATCGGCTTACGGGGGGGGGGGGGGGGACACCACCATTTTGGGCCCCACCAAAAATTATACAAACCTGCCGCCTATGGTTACATGCTCTAGCCCAACACCTGGTAGCCTTTTATTTTTATTTCAAGTTAATTTAAGTGATGTAGTGTAAAATCACTGGCTACAGCTTTCTGTGGCATCAGGCCTAGGCTGTGAGCTTTCAGTATAAAAATACTCAAATACTCTGTTGAACACTGACATAATCAAGATATTTGCTGCCATCTGAGAAAATGAGGGTAAGATGTGGTTAGCATTGGATTCCTGTTGTGGGGGTTTGGGGTTCTTGTGGAGCAGGTGGAGATTTTGTGATGCACTCAAAATATGCTAACAATTTAGGCTGTGCAATTATGCAAGAAATGAGAGGCACATGAAGGGTCTGCTGTGATAATGGTGCTCCATGTTCACCTTCCCTCCAGCCAGAAACCATGTTTGGAGACAGGCTAATAGTGGCATGTACAGGAGAAACTTAAGAGGTAGACATGTCTGAAGCACAGAAGAGAGGTGTCTAAGCTACAGACATGGCACAGTTGGTGGTGCTGGCCCAGCCAGGGAGGCAGTGTAGCCACAAGAAAGGGAAGGATTATATTTGTGTTGAAAGTATCATTTTAAAATTCTCAACATCACGATCGGTATTTTTTAACACTGTCGTTCTCCCTCTAGATCTTATTCCATTTGCTGACTCTGCCTTGCCTTATTCTCTAGGAGTGAAACTGTGGCTCTCCCCAGCACATGCCCACTGAAGCCAATGGGAGGTCCCAGTCTGGAGCACATACAGTGCAGTGAAGAGCTGCCACATGGCTATGTGTATCTACTGGGCAACAGGCGTAACTCAGGTGCCAGTCAAACAAACATGAACAATGTTGATTTTTAACACTGATACTTTCACAAACAAAAGGGACGTCCCCGGGCGATGCTCTGGAGCTGCTCCCCACAAAGCCAGTCAGGACTTTGGGGAGCCTCCTCTCCCTTGGAGCAGACTGTCTCCAGGGCAAGAAGCTCACACGGCTCCAGACTGAAACCCCCTAGAGCCCCTCCTTTCTGGCCTTTGTCTCTTTCCCGGGCCAGGAGGTCACCTGATCTCTTTGTTCTCCCACACCTTTAGCACCCCTTGCAGGGGGGAAGGGCCCGGGCCATTAGTTGCCATGGAGACAGTGTGTTGGCCAGAAACTGAGGCACTCACACAGTATTCAGAGGAAACATTAAGAACAGCCCCACTTCCTCACAGCCGCTGCCCGGCAACACCTCAAAGCCTGGCTTCTTAGCTTTAAAACGATACCAACTCGAAGATGCCTTCCCAAGTGATGCTGGGTTACACAGTGCTGCATAAGTGACTGCTTCCCATGCTACCTTCTGCTATGGTGGCTACTTTGGTGATTAGCTGATTATTTGATTAGGGGTTTTCTAATCAACATTATTTTTAGATAAATATTCCAATAACGTGCTTGTTCCACAGTAGCATTTTTAAGAGCTACAACCCCCAAGGGTGTTAGTTTAACCAATAATCTCCAGCATTATTAAACTTATCCTGTCTCCTGTTTCAATCTGCATATTAGTGGCCTCACAATAATGTGGCCTGGTTTACTGACTTCCACGGTGCAGTGTCTTAGGCTATTCTGTGTAGTGTTTACAACAGAAGAATTTGTACAAAATGTTACATTCTTCAGACACACCTTAATTCCTCCCCATCCTTGAGATTGTAAGAAATCCACAGGGGACGTCAGTCCAGCCTTGAATGGAAAGCGCAAAAGAAAGTCCAGTTCAACTGGGTTCACTTCTTTCTTCATTAATAAGACCTGACGAGAAAGCAGAGATTACAATGCTATGTGAGGCCTCTTGCCCAAGGTTACATTTCTGAGCAGCATGAGTTGTTAGCAGAATTGCTGTGTGTCACACGCTCTGTGTTCACACATGCTGGGAAACTGGACATTGCAGAAGTGGTGCAGATGCATGGGCTCCCGGAGGAAATGGGGTGGACCCCTCAGGCTCTGGCAGTGGAATGCTCTGGGGGCAGTGCCACGTTTACTGCATTTCTACAGAGCCTCACACAATGGGGCAGGGACCTGGCTGGCCTCTCAGCGCGATACCACTGTAAATGTTAAAGGCATAACAGCAGCAGCACTGGAGAAGGCTGCTGACCTGCCAAGACAAGCCCACTGGGACCAATGATGGGGCCATGATGAAGGGAGGAACCCTTGTGGCTTTGTCTGCACTAGCATTCCATTTGGATCATTACTGCCGGGCTGGATCGGTCACCTTCCTGCTTCTCCCCCCCTTTCTACCCAGTGCAGCCATAAGGGTCACCCCTTTCCTGCTGCTCTGACCATGACAGCCCCTTCCCGCCTGCCCCTGTCTCCTCCTCTTCGCTTCACCCTCACGCACACTTGGAGCAGCCCGCCAAGCACCTCTCCCCACCTCCAACTCGCTTCTACCAGGAACAATGACATTTAATCATAGACTATCACAATTGCTACCTTGTGTTCTCCCAGAGCATCTCAACGCCGCCCCGCCCCACGTGTGCGGGCCCAATCCTGCCAGCAGGGCTCAGCACTCACTTACCCAACTAGCTCTCTGGAAAGCAATGGGATACTCCACTGTTGAGCATTGGGGTGAAACCCTGGCCCCATTGACATCAGTAGGCATCTTGCCATTCTCTTCAGTGGGACCAGAGCGCCACACAAGGGCTTGATGCAGGAATCACGGAGTGAGATTCTGTGCTACGCAAGTGGCTCGAGCATAACGGTCCAGTCTGCTCTCACCAGGTGTTGGCAGAACTGGGCCCCGGGGTTCAATGCAGCTGAGCACATTCTCAGGCATCCTAGTGAATACAGGTGTTGGGGCCTGAACCAAAGTCCCCTGAAGTCTGGGGGAATCTTCCATTGATGTCAATGGATTTTGGCTCAAACTTTAGGATGTAAATTCTTTGAGTGAGAGCTGACTGACTGAGCCATGATTGTAAAGCAGGGTGTATTTACACACCATCCAGAAGATAATTATTAAAGCTACGATTTTGGCATGGAGCTCAGCGTGCTCATGGCAATCGGAATGCTAATAAAGTCTGTGACCCTTGCAATGATGGCTCCTGTGGGCCTGGCTTCTGCTCTGGGCCTCGTGGTCAGAGTGCCACTGGAGTTTGGTATCTCCACCCTTCCATAGCTGGAGATGGAGGGGCAAATGGGCCAGACTTGATTGGAGTGGTGACCTGACACATGGGGTCGCAACGTCCAGCCCTGCGGGACAGGAACTGCCAGGGCAGGTGGGCTCACACTCCAAAACCCCTCCCCACAGGCTATGACACTTCCTTGACTATGAGTTTTTTCCCTGCAGCTCTGACGTAAAAGTTTGCATGACAAAATCATAATAATAATAATTAAGGCTAATATGGGGGACACATGCTTTGCCCCAGAAATAAGAGACCACCATGTATTACATATCTGAAAAGTTGTATTAGCTACTAATTTTAACTGGAGTCCAGTGTGTTTCTCCGTATTACCTGAAAGGCAACTTGGGCCATGAAAATGAGTTTGTCTCTCTCAAAGAGTCCCCGTGCAGTGTATACGAAGACCGAGTAGGTGATCTCATCTGTTAGGTTTATCACCCGTTGCTTCACGTCTTCAGCTGGAAGAGTTCGCTGGATGGCCTTCTCAAAGACTACATTGAATGCCTAGCCAGAAACGGTTAGAAATGGATGACTCGATTGTTGTTTTCAATAAAATACTCAGAAATGTAGCAACAATGACCCTTGTGAATGCTTTGAAAATCTATTCAGTTACATATAACTGTCTGCCCCATATTTGTTAGTTACCTTTAATGAGAACTGGTAGATGGGGTCAATTTTGTTGAGGTCATTCAGTATAAAGTACAACAAGGATGCCCTTTCTGCAGCTGGCCTGTAGTTTTCTCTAGCTTCATTAATTTTAATTTCTGTAATTTTAGCTTCTCGCACCTTAAAAACAAACATAATGTTACTACAGCAGCTTTGCATGTCCTGGAAAACAACATGTCTCCCAGTCCTCTCCCCTGCTTTGACAGAGTTGGACACCAAATTCATTTTCTAAAAGAAACTCTACTAGTTCCACAGTGTAACCCGTGGGGCAGCTTTCTTACTTTTTCCTCAATTTCTATGGCTGTTTGCTTTGTTGTCTCTAGATTCTCCACCAATGCGGTGTCGCCCAGGAAGTTTCCTGATGCAGCAGAGAGGCGGGCAAGCAAAGAGTCCTCCAGCTCTTTCAATAAAATCTTAAATTCATTTTGACTTTTTGTGAGATTTGCCTACAGCATCAATGCACAAAAGAGGAAAATTAGTTAGCAAGGGATTTACAACTAAAACTTTCATAGCATCAGTTTGGAGTGATTTAAACTAGGTACCCTTGACAGGCACAATAGAATAATGCATCAATTAGCAGGTGCTAGTGTTGGTTTTATGTTCTTTTGCATATCGATTTAGTTCCTAATGTTATGGGCTGTATAAGTCACTGAAGAAATGACTGAATGTATTCTCTGTTTACAATGTTCCTGTAGTCATGTTGGTCCTAGGCTAGGAAAAGATAAAAGATATTACCTCACCTACCATTTCTCTCAGAGTGTTCGCTACGTTTTTGTTTAAAATAGATTAGCTGGGCCTGCTAACCACACCATGACATGAGAATACCACTGCAACGCTATCATAACTGGGTGCAATGCAGGGGAGAGGCAGGCCCTTCAGACTGAAATCACAACGTTCTGACACATCCTAGAGAACCAGACAGGGCAATGACTCTCCTGTCCCGTTATGGCGGGGTTGCAACTCCAGAATGATATAGTTAGTTTAATGCATTGAAATAAAAATGATTGTACCCCGCCATCTAGTGTGGCTTGCTGAGGTTGAATGGACCTGATGCTGCTTCCTTTTTTCCAAAGGGGGCAGAGTTAGTAGATATAATTTGTAGTAGATCATGTGTTGTCTATTGATCACTGTTACATGTGTTGTACATGTGACCTACACCAATATTTATAATTTAAGGAGAAAATCTATCAGACCATTATCACTTTTATTGGCACTGGAGATTTCCTGGAGAAAGTACCCAGCATAGATGACAGTGAGTCCTAATTAGGGCTCAGTCAGTTTTCTGTAAACAGTGTAGGTCTGGCTGGACTAGCAGGTGTGTTTTGCTATTTGTAAGTAAAGCTACAGCAGGCTCTACCATGCTACCTTCTCTCCAGTAATAGCATCGATACCTTCAGTTGCTCTAGATCTGGCCTCTCTTTTGCAACCACTGCTGCCAACAGCTGATCCTCCAGTCCATCTCTGGTTACCAGGAAGTTAATTAAAGTGCACTGAGCCTGCATCTCTGGCTTGTAATGGGGGTTAAAGTATTTGGTGTGCAGAATCAGACGGAAGTCTGGATGGTACTCCACTTCTTTATCGCCTATCTTAATGTATCTGTTTAATTAAACAAAAAAGTGACTTTTGGTAAGTGCTAAACCATTTGGCATTAAACAAACCAACACAGACACTATCCCTCCTACCAATGCCCTAACTGCTCGTTATGAGAGATTCGTTACTTTGAGCCCCACTTTACTGGGGCATATACAAATACAGAGCTCTGCAACAGAGCATGGACTGGGATTGTCTCGGGAGCTGGAGGCAGTTAGGTGCCCAGCTCCCGTTGGACTGCAGCGAGGTTTGAGCATTTAACTCCCTGAGACGCCTTTGCAAATGCCAGCCTGACAGTCTCCATTCCGACACAGCACAGCAAAGAGAGGGCCAGGGTACAATAAACCCATCAAGCAGTGACTCAGTCAGGCTCTGACAGGTCAGTGGGGAAATTCCTGCAGATGTCAATGGGTTTTGGACCAGGGGCTAAGGCAGCCCCTTAGTCGATCATTATTAACATCCTCAGCCCTGTCACACAGCAGGAGGGAGTGTTCAGAGCGCTTTGAATGGAGAGCTGGAAAGGCCTGGAGAAGGGACTTGAGATGGGCACAGAAGCAGGAGTGGGAGAAGGGACCACGGGGTGAGGGCACTCGGCGTAGTTCCCAAGGAAAGCCCCGCTGCGGGGTGTGGACCTGCATCTGCCACTTAGTGTAAAACAAAAACAATCTTCCTGTTTCTTTCACATTATTGTGCAGCCCAAGCACCTGTGAAGACTTCTGCTCTAAAATCGTTAACCAAACGTGACTCAGTGGCCCAGAAAATTAGCCTTTGTGGTAAAACACAGTAAGAGGGACAGTGAAAATGCCCCCAAGGAAAGGGTTGTTAAAAAGGGAGGGAGAGTCACATCTCTGCCCAGAAAGGTCTGGTCCCAAATCTGCCTGCACATTTCAGTGGGTTGAAAATGAACTGCTCAGAGCAGAGGATTTTCAAAGAGGCTGGCAAGCCATCTGTCTTGGATGGTTTAGATACAGCAAATGCTACATCTTGGCAGGGAATCACACTCAATGACCCTTGCGGTCCTTTCCAACCCTTTGATTCTGTGACAGAAGCTCCGATTCCTTTGTCAAGAGGAGTAAGGATACACTTACTTTCCCTTTTTGATGGTGTTCCTGCCTAGCAAAGGGTCCAGCACAGGCTCCACTGACTCGCCGATGTTCTCGATGATCAGGGGGTGTCCCTCTGATATAGCTTGCTCAATGATATCCAGATAGCTGCAGCACATTGGAGAAGAGCCTTAGCCATGCAAACATTGCCCCCAGAAAGCTCTATGCGAAGTGGGCGGAGCACCAGCACCCTCCAGACCCTCACACACCATGGTGGCTTGCCAAGGTAATCCTGGTTCTCTGCAGAGCTTTACAGAGCTACGCGTGCTGAAGAAGCCCAAGACCTTGTTCAAATAGAGGATCCAAAGGGGCCCATCACCTATCTGCAGACTCAGGATCCAATGAATAAGTCAGACTACATTGACCAGGGAGCCCAGCACTGTCAGATGCACAGGGGCTGACAAAGGACTGAGCATCTCAGATCTGAGCAGCCCCTTATCTCTGGCCCATGTGACCCAAGGCGGCTGTCTGCCAGCCAGCCAGGCTCACAGCCGGCAGTCTGAGTGCACTGGAGACCTGGGTTTCCTTACACTTCTTTCTCTTGCTATCCAGAGTGTCCCAAGTGCTCTGAGGACCTGACCTCTTGACACACAGGCTAATGGGCCAAACACCCCCCTCCCTCCTGCAGGATGGGAGAAGATCTACGGCGAGACTCATCCTGGAGCAGCGAGAAGACTGGGTTCCACATCTGCTCAGGAAGTGAGGGTGGGGTGGCAAGGGTACCCTTGGTTCTGGAATGGTGGAACAGCAGAGCGTACGCCCCCACGTGCTCTACGTGAGGCTCTGCAGAGGACATGGCATGAAGGACAGTAATTGATACATAAAACAAGCACTGAAGAGTCTCCAGAATAAACCCAGTCGGGTGTCTCCTTGCACAAATAACGTCACAGGAGAGGGTTCTGCTGGACCTGACGCTGCCTGCTTGGTCTCGTCGTTAAGGCATGTCTTTCTGGCAGTGGAACTCTGCAGAGTATTGTGAGGGCAAATTATCAGACAGCTGTGTAAAGAACCAACGTGCCCAAACAAACCTTCTCTGTCCCAGTCTGATTGATTTCAGCTCTTCCCCATATTTGTTTTTAATCCATTTGACCCCTTGTAATTGGGCATCCACAATGAGAGGCCAGCGCTCCGTGTTGCACAGAATCGTGGCGTTTTCTGTAGACATGCGGTCACTGGGCAGCCCTTGGTTATTCCAGGTAGCGATATCCGCATCATCAGTCAGAAGGCTCAAAGGATCCAACCCTGGTGTAACAGGAATTGGCACCTGCAACACAAAAGGTATCTCTGAAGCACCTGCTGATCTAGGGTTGTGGGTGAGGCTCTCTCTAGCTCATCTCAAACTACTGAGCACTAAATTATTTAACAACGTAAGGGCCAAAGATGTGATTAAAAACTTAAAACACCAAGACCATTCTGAGATAAGGCAGCTGTGCCCCCTGTCGGCTAGAGTCCATTTGAAAACGCACTGAAATGCTTTCCCACCTACCCAAGTCCATCAGAGGGTGCCATGGGCCAGGCTAAATCACAACCCCTTTCGGGATCTTCACAAATACAGTGTAAAGGGGTGAACAAACTGTATACCAGCCCTATGCTCAGCCTACATTGCTTTTCCTAGTGGCATGAAACAAATGCCATTGGCTTTATGCCTGTGCTATACTGATTTACCTTCAATTCATTTAAGTATGGTATCCAGTACTTGTCCATCAGCTCAGTCCTATATTTCTTAGTAAAATAGCCAACATATGAAACAAAGGCTGAAATGAGCAGGACATCTCCACACAAGGTCTTCTCCTGCTCTCTGAAGTTCTCCACAGACTCAGCCCAGCGAACATTTTCCGATGCTAATCCTCCAACAAGCCTGCAGTGACATTTCAAAGGAGAGACGTATATTATTGTTACTGAATTTTGCTAGTCACGTGGCACCCCGTGGGCCTGCACAGACTCAGGTAGATAGGTGGTCCTGCCCTGGCCTGGAGAATTGACAATGTCTCCTAGGGTAGGTTTACACTTACCTTCCCGGTCGACGCGGTGAGTTCGACTTCTCGGAGTTCGAACTATCGCGTCTGATCTAGACGCGATAGTTCGAACTCCGGAAGCGCTGCGGTCGACTCCGGTACTCCACCACTGCAAACGGCGGTGGCGGAGTCGACGGGGGAGCCGCGGAGTTCGACCCCGCCGCGTCTGGACGGGTGAGTAGGTCAAACTAGGGTACTTCGAATTCAGCTACACTATTCACGTAGCTGAATTTGCGTACCCTAGTTCGACACCCCTTCTTAATGTAGACCAGGCCCTAGAAGTAACTGCAGAGGCTAGAAATATCAATAAGCTCTGCATATTTGTCCATTTAAAAATCTTCCTTGTGAGCGCTCCAAAAAAAGTTTTGGGGCTGCAGCTCCAAGATGCTGGGAAAAGATTGTACAGCTGCTGTCTCCGGAGGGCTCAGTGGCTTATGCAGCTTCCCAGTGACTGATATTCTTAGACAGATAAATACAAATATTCACCACTAGTTGTGCACTGTCACTGTTTGAACAAGTCTGAGTAACGAAGGCATAAGCGGGGGAGATTGCTTCCAAGGCTCGCGGGATAGATAGTAACTGCACAGCGATACAAAGAAAGCTCTTGATGGGAAGAACATTATTGACTAAAAATGTTGAATATTATACTGACAAACTTCAATTTGATTAAACCAATTACTAAAGATACATATTCCCGTTAAGTGACCATTCCTAAACGAGGCAACTGAAATTATGCCCATATCAGGGATTTTTCAGTGCGTTCATCTTTGTCTTTCATACCATTCGAGAGAGCTTCTTCCCCCAGGAGGTGATGTTAGAGAATCTCAGGTCTGATCATTAAACAGCTGACACTGAAGACTGGTGGTTGACCAGGCCTGGCCAGTGCCAGGGAAGTGCGTTATGAGCTGGGTGTTGGCAGTGGCACTGTACCTGTTTGCTAAGGTGATGACTCTGTTAGTAGCATCAGCCTCTTGTTGGCATTTGATTTTTTCAGCTGTGGCCTTTTCAAATTCTGCTGTTAGAGTTGCCAAGTTGGCATTTAGGTCCTTTAAAAACAAGATGTTTGCAATTATCTATTCAGTATGGAACCTGTGAGTGCCCCACGATACAGAGGAGGGAGACAGCTCGGCGGGCACTCGTGACTCCATGGTATCTGTTACAAAGCAAGTCTCCCCTACCTGCACTTCACAGACTTCTAGGAATCTGTCTCACTTACCTTTGGCTTCATTCTCTGATCCACAGTTTAACCCTTTATTACCAATGATGGACAGCAACCCATTTAAACAGAGATATTGACTCAGGTAGCAGGTTTGTAGGAGGATTATTTTGCCAGTGAGAGTAACATGCACTTACTGCAATCTTGTTTTTAATGTGACTGAGTTTATCTTGTGCCTCTGCCAATTCTGCATTAGCCTCCTCTAGCGCCTGCCTCTTGGGTGCGACATCACAGTACACTTCATAGAAGCGAACAATATTTAAACACCAGGAGCACAGACCTGCTGCAGCTGTTGACTTGGAGAGTATGAACTCAGGGTCAAAGGTTGGATCTGACTGATAGGGCCTGAAGAGAGAAATACAAATCACAGCATTAGAGGAGATGGTGGTGGCTAATCTGGGTTATGACACGGATTCTCCTTTGGGGCCTTGGACAGGTTACTTGCAGCCACAGTTTCAAAAGTAGTCACTGATTTAGGGTGCCCAGCTTAACCCACCAAGGGCCTGGTTTTCATTAGTGCCGAAACCTTTCACCCTGGTCCCAGAACTGCCTCATGACTGAGCGATTCCAGTGATGGAGCATGGCTCTGTGGAGACAACTGCATGGCCGGGGGTGTAGCTGTGCACAGACTGCACTGAAAAACACTCAGGGACCCCCAGCTTTCATTCAGTCCCTGCCTCGGTGGACTCCAGCCCTCATTTCACTCACTTAAATGCTTTCAGACAGGGTTCAGGAATGTGCTCTTTATCATACTTCTTTAAGGTATCCAGGAAAGAATCTACTTTCCCCATCATGATTTTAGCTGCCTTCCAGCTTTTGTCCTTTGGTATCTTGCCCCCTGGAGCTGTCAGTATCATCACAGCTGCTGTGACATTAACCACTGCTTCGGGAGGTGAACCGAAAGACTTCAGCTCTGTCAGGTTGTTCTAAGGAGAACAGAAAAGACTGATCAGTTTTGCACAGGGTGGAGGGTTCTGAAAAGTGAAGTAACACATCTAGCTTTGCAACAAAGCTTGAAATCCAGTTAGTCTGGTTCCCACCAGCAGGGGCATGCACAGGAATTTAAATTTGACCCCTTTTGGAGAGGGGGTGCCCAGAAACTCCCTGGCCCCAGGAGGAGCTTGCTGCCTCTCCCTCCTCTCCTGGCCCCAGGAGGAGCTTACTGCCCCTGGCCCCCTGCTCTGAGGCTGCGGCTCTCTCCCCTCCCCACTGCAGCCCCGGGGACAGGGAGAATACTGTGTCCCTCGCTGATTATTGGGGGGGGCTCGTGCCTCTGCTTGCCCCCCTTGCGCACGCCCCTGCCTAGCAGCCAGAAGATAAAAACTAACCAGGGAAATAATTTCCTCCCTACTCAGGAAAATATTTACCTTATTAAGAGTGTCTAGAGCTTCTTGTGCCGCTAATAAAGCGGGTTCCGCTTTAGCTAAGTCAGTCTCACAGGCTCTCTGTTTTTCTGTTACGTTCTGATGGAAGCAATGCAAACAGTGAATGCAGGGCTGCAAGAGGGGGTCGTTTCCTTTGCACAGGTGCCCGTTTCACATCACAGCTGAGGCTCACTTGCCCCGGCTGGGATGGGCTCAGGCTCGATGGGCTGGAATGGTCCCCGGGGAGTAACCGGGACAGGACCGGGGGGCGAGAGGGGTGGGAGGGACTTGAGCTGCCACGGCCCTGCAGTCCCTGCCCTGCTTCAGTCTGCGGGTCTGTCAAGCCATCCCTAGCACAAGCACAAACGCCTGGCAGGGACGGGGATGGCTCTGTTCAAGCTAGTCAGACGCAGGGCACTTGGCGAGGGGAAGGGCCAAGTTATCGCCAGAACAAGGGATTCGCACTCGGGGGCAGAGAGAGCATGTTGAGCTGAATGGCAGCTTATTCAAAGATGCCGGTTTGTCCCTTTCTCCCCCAGGCATCGCCCCTGTGTGTGGAACAACCTCACCCACCAACTGTAAAGCCACTGCCCCTCCCCAATCACAGCTCATGGCTAAATGCTGCCACAGAACCCTGCTAGCTGGTGATGGCCAGGCAGGGGCCATGTGGGGATGCCTGCTAACCAGTTGCTTATCACCAATAAAAATAACCCCAGCACATGCACTCTGTATCTACATGGGCACAGGGTGAATCCAGAACAACAGAGCTCCTGTTCCTGTGAACCTGTCCCCTCCCACCCGGCCCCACTTCACTGTCATCCTCTTCTTAGAAAGGGAGACCTTTGGGACAGGGACTGGCTTTTCCTGTCTGTCTGTACAAAAGGGGCTTGTTCTCACCTGGTTGGGCCCTAGGAGCCTTCCCAAAGTACAGTAATAACCAACACTTCTCGGCAGCCGCCCAGGGAAGAATGGGAGCTGCAAGAGCTGCAAGTGCTGGGTGTGTAAAGGAACCTCGCAGCCCTGCCATTGCTGGGCTGCATGCGTGCAGCTCACTGGGCTGGGGACCAAGCCGAGGCTTCAGGGTCCTGGCCACTAAATATCAGTTTGGAAGAAAAGTTGTTCTGTCTCTCCAGCTTTATTTCCCCTGTTGCAATATAGCAGCTGGCAGCAGGGCTAAGCTGAAGCTCCTTCAGAACATACACTTGGGCAGCCCCATCAGAGGAGCTTTCTCTGTTAGTCAGTAGCTGATGTCCCTAGTCACAGACCCTCTTGCGGTGGTGCCATGGCAGGAGAGAAGCTATAGCTAAATGCACTGTTGTCCTGGGAGATGTGAACATACCGTGTTAATGACCTGAACCTTCAGCTCCTCCTCATCAGCAATCACCTTCTCCTTGCTCACTTTCTCAGTTTCAACACCTACTACCTGGATCAGTTTATCTGCATCCTCATTCTTATGCTTCAGCTCCAGCTCTTGGACAGCAAGTTTGGCTTTTAGGTCATCAACCTATACAGAGTACAGTAGGAATAGGAACAGTCTGCTCCCAGACACAGGAAAACAGCTAGGTAATTTGCACAGGAAGGCAATGCCTGGTATCTATGGTTGTTTTTGAACTGTTTAGAGAAAAGATGGTTTCAAGTCGTAAAGGAGACAGAAAGAGGCAAGGGGAGCACCAGGACCACTGCTCAGTTATACCAAACAGATCATTCACCATTCCACATCCTCCCCGCCCTGCTGCATCTGTTGTCTCATCACACGTTAAGGCTGTGAACCGTCTGGGGCAGGGACAGTCATTGTGACGAGTGTGCAGCCCCTGGCAGAATGGGGCTCTCAAGGCCACCCCAATAAAGATGTCACTGCTCACCCAGTGTTTCCAATATAGAGAACAAAAGCAGTGGGACTTGCAGTAGCACACGGAATGGGGCTGGATCCCAGACATGGGCTTTCTGCCCATTTGCTGTAACTGACCCTGGTCTCTGCCAAGAGGAAGAGAGCTAGAACACTTCATATCTCACTAGCAGCCCCAAGCACTGGCCACCAAAACCTCCGGGTCAGCCTGGCTGGGTGACGGTGTCCCCGGACACACGTACCTGGGAAGCAGTGCTCTGAAGTTTCATTAAGCCATTCTCCAACCTGTCAATTTTTGCAATGAGCTCTCTTCTCTTTTTAGAGAGCAGATTCTGGTAAAGTTTGATCTGTTCCAGAAAGGTTTTCGGTGTTGTATAGTTATAGCGCCTCTCGGTGGCTAGGTAGACTTTGGACATCTCATTTACCGTTTTGTGGACATAGGACATAAATTGACTGATGGAGATCTTGACTTCTGGCTGCAATAGGACCCATACATGCCATCAGTTACCTCATTACTAAATACAGGCTCATTATAGACATTCAATGCAAACCCCTGCCTTCATGTAACGTGAAAGTTACTTATTTAAATACCAACACCCAGGGTAGGCAAAATAACACCAACTTGCCCACGGTATTGCTGTACATTAAATAGCAGAATAATCATTGAAAATATGAGGGAAGTTATCACAATTATTATTATTCAGGGCCTTAACTTTTGCATTCCGTATGTTCTGCAGATAACCTTTGGTGCATTAGCAGAGGGCCCAGCTTTTTCAACTATTGGATTTCCCTGGGTATTCTCTGTGTGTCTGTGTGTGTGTGTGACAGGAAACAAAGGGAAAAAGAGAGAAGAAGGTTTATCCACCATCTGTGCTTGGCAAGAAGGCTGCAGCTGTTCCTTTCCTTCATACTATGAACTCTGTGTACAAATTCACAGCCCGAGGTTTCTACAGAATCTGAACATCTTTGAATTCAGCTAAAATGAAGCTGAAAAGCAGCAGTGGAGCTTTCCAAGGGTTCTCATGTTTGTAGTTGGGTCAAATACCCCTGGGCGTGAGGAGGGCAAAGCAGCCAGTGCACTGAGATTGGCTGATGGCTCAATCCTTGCCCATCAGACTGGTTCATGACACCGGCTGCTAGGGACCACAGCACTTCAGGCCAAGCAGGCAACTGCTCACCTCAATTCCCTCCGTTTCCTCCAAGAATCTGCCACTGACGGACACCAGAGCATCTTCAGGCCATTCATGGAACCAGTCGATGGCCGTGCAGTTGACCACAGCAGGGAATTTCCTTGCACGTACCCGCAGCGTAGAACCCACAGGAGAGAAGCACAGGATGACCTGGGACCATAGCACATGTGACAAGCTGGCATCAAAACAGCAAGATGAACACGGGGGCCAGACGTCCTGCTGCACCCAGCACCTGTTCAGCACAGCTTGGGGGTCTCCTTGCCCGACCTTGCAGCCAGCTCTGCGCTGGCCTGGTGTAATGCAGCTGAAAGGCTGCGCTAACCAATGCCAGCTGCCTGTATCCTCCGCGGAGTCGGGGTCACTGCGGCGCAGTGGTGCTCTAGACAGGGTCCCTTCACACTCTCTGCTAGGGCTGCTGTCTCCACACCAGCTGTGGACTCCTTAAAGCCAGCACACACCTCAGCTGGAGACACCCAGCCAGGGTACAGCCCTTCTGTGCTGCTGGCGTGGGAGAGAACCTGGTGCACATTTGTTACTTGCATTTATCACATCACATGGGCTAAGCATAACCCAGTGCAGAGTCACTTCCCTGTGTGCAAGGATGCATGGGCCAGCTCACTGCCACACTGCTCTGGAGGCACCAGGGGATGGAATCTGGTCCTATCTACATTACAGTTTGATACTGCTGCCCATCACCATAGTATCTGAGCGCTCTCTCTCATCTGGTGTGTGGGAGTCCTGGTAAAGTCAGTGTGATCAGCCCCAATACCACTCCTGCAGCCCCTGGCACAGGGGCATGTTGGGTGGGGAGGGGAGGAGGTGCGGATGGAGCATACTGATCTCCAGCTATCCTCCACTGACTCATGGCTCCCCAGGCTAGGCAGAAAATCAGGGAGACTCAGCCCCTCTTTGCTGCACTGAGCAAGAACGGTGCACAGCAGGTGACCTGGTCCCACATGTATAACAGCCACTCACAATAGAGAGATGCAGATTTGGACATGACAATCAAAATATGCTCCTGGGAATGGAACATGACAGCATCAGGGCAGGAACATCTAAATGGCAGGTTAATAGGCGTGGAAGCATTAACTCCGACTTCACTCTTTACCACTATGAAGAGTAGTAAACTCCAGCACCCAACCAACAAGTTATCCCCTGTAGCGGGGTGGTTACTTGCTCCTGCCTGGGAAGGGCTAGAGCCAGCCCTGCAGAGGGCTGGGGCTGTGGAAGGAAAGAGCTGGGTTGATTGGGGGAAGCAGCTGCAGCTGGGCCATGCTCCAATCAGAGCCCAGCTGGCCCTATAAAGAGGCTGGGAGCCAGGCGCTCAGCATTCTCCCTCTGCCTGTAGAGGAGCAGGGCTGGGGAAAGGCAGAGGAGCTGGGGAGCTCCAGCCTGGAAAGCCCCAGGCTGCGGCCTAGCATAAGGCCAAGAGATACTGGAGGTTGCAGGGGGCAGCCCAGGGGTAGGCAAAGGCAGCAGGTCCAAATCCCTTTGCTGATGATGAGTGGCTGATACTGCAGTCTGCCCCAGTGAACGGAGACCCAGATGAAGACTGGCCAGTAGCCAATACTGAGGCAAAGTGGGGATAGTGGGGTGGGGGTTCCCCTGGGAGGGGTAGCACCCTGGAGAAAAGGGGCACCGGGGTCCTGGGAGGGACACGGGGGCCAGTAGCTAGAAGGTGGATCACTGGCCTGCAGAGGGCACTCCGGTCTGGATTGAGCTAATTCCCAGGATAACCAGCAGGAGGCGCCGCGGGGGTGTCTGCTCATCTACATCCCCAAACAGCCTCCCAATCTGCATGCCCAAAACCACGCCCCCAAGGTCTGTGGATTTGGGGCCATATCTTCAGAAGAGTTCAGCACTCACCTGCGGGACCAGAGCTTTAAAACACCAGCTCCCACTTAGGTGCTTGATACTGCTGGATACTGAACTCTTTGAAAGTCCATCTCTAGATGGCCAGCTACCCACTGGGAGAGAGCGCAGTTTGTTTACACACACACAGTTCTGAGATGTGTAAATATTTAGAAGGCAACAATTGCACACTCACGAGCGTGGAGGTATACATCTAGGGGCTGGGCTTTGAAAATGGGTTTCACTAAAAGTTATCACAGTATAATACAACCAGGCAGATAGCAATGCCTGGGCACTGGTCCCAAAAGGATCTGGGGTTAAGACAAAGTCAGAACTGCTGGGAGCCCATGCACATTCTAAACAGACTCACTCCTACCTTTAACTGCCGCCTGACTTTGTCTATAAAGAATTTCCAGCAGTTTTCCCTTGTATCTTGCATTCCAAGAGATTTCACTTGTGGCCTCATGGCACCAATAATATTTTCCACTTCGTCATCCTGAAAGAGTCCTGGGATCTCTCCAGAGGCTAAGAGATCATTGATCAAGACCAGGAATTGCTCCTCAGCAACCTGTGAATCTGTCATTAGGAATACGGTGGGTGTATTCTTCACAGCTGCTTTGATATACTGAGAGGCCAGATCCAGCTAGTGCAAAAGACAGAAACTTGTCTTATTAATCACGTTATAATTATTAGTTCTTCTACAGTAAGCACCTCAGTCTAGGGTAGGGTGGGAACATCTCTTCCTAGCATAAGAAGATGACAGGCCTGACTGACCCAGGAGGGATTAAGGCATCTCTTGTTCAGGGGGCAGTGGTGAGATTCAGCAGCTACAAGCCTAGAGCTGGCACAAGCGCCCTTCTTGTGATCAGGACAGTCAATCTCAATAAGTCCAGAACTGCTCTGTCCAAAGACGGTGTGGGGCCAGGCAGAGTAATTCTGGCTTTTCTTACACAGGAGGAAGGTGGATGGACATCTCTTCTGCATAGCTGCTTTGAGAACTCAGGGGAAAGCACGTTAAGCTCCTACACTGTCACAGGTGTCCAGAGAACACAGAGCCGTGAGAAACCATGGTCACTAGATGCCACACTTACTCTGCACAAACACATCTGAACAACTTCTTAGAGTAGAGAGCTCTTGCACATGGGTTAAACATGCCTGTTTCTTGTACTGCTATTGCCAAAAGTAACTTGGAAGCGTGAAATGGGTCTGACCCTACAAACTGCTCTGTGCATATGCACAGGGTCTGGGGGCCTAGTCTGCAGTGCGTGCCTACACAGGAACGAGCCACAAAAGGGTGTATGTTGGAGATAATGTACCTAAGGGATGCCCCAGTGTGAGACAGGCAGAAAGCCAAGTGCCTTCAGCCCCCAGAAAAGTGCACCAGTAGCCCAAGCTGGAGTGCTGGCCTGGCTCATTGCTCTGGCAGTACGGCTCTTCCACTGCCATTGCCACTCTTTTGTTCAATGTGAGCATTTGGTGCAGGCTGAAGCAATTACACACTAGCAGAAGCAGATCCAGTGGGGGGAGAAGCAAGAACAGTAGGGAGAGGGGTATGGTGACATTTCCCCTATGGTTGCTAATACATCCCTTGTTTGTTAATCTATTTTCTACCTGCTTCTTTCTTTTATTAGTAAAGGTACAACCTCCCCTCTCTGTTTGGGCCCAATTCTTCCTTTCCTGACCCCCAAAGCCTACTTGCCCTCCCAGCAAAGCTGGTAACTTAGCAATCGCTATTGCAGCCACTAGAGTAGGAATACTGACTGTTTGCCTGCAGAGACCTGAGCAGCCCACTGTGCTGTACTGAGGTGGATGCTTTCTGGCACATGCCTCCACTTAACTGGCATCTACAGAAAGCAACCAGTTCCAGCCGTTCATCTGAAACTGCATGAGTTAAATCCAGAAATCAGCTGAGTGGAATGAGACCAGCATTGTGACCCCACCTCTTGCCCCAGTACGCCACAATATTCCCTGTCTTATCTGCCCAGTGATCAGCTTCTCCTGCAGCCCCGCTGTCCCTTTTTCCATGTGACCCCCTCCCCTGTGCACAGGCCGACCCCTGCGAGCTCATTGCCCGGCCCTTGCCCCGTGTGTGTTGAAATCCCTCTTCAAGAGCCACCTCTGCGGTGCTGCTTACAGGGACCTGAGCGGAAGTGTCCAGAAATTGCCTATTGCTGTTCCCCTTCCCCAGTCTCTTCTTTTCTTCTATGTGTGGGGCTCTCCAGTGTAAGCACCTCAGCCCAGGGACTCCTTCTGGAGGCTGGCGAGTGCCTTGCCCAGCATCAATAAGAGAACAGAACATGAAGCCTTTACAAGCCTATTTGTGGCCATAAGATCAGTGGGAGGCGCTTGCTTAGCAGGCATTTAGCACCATTTATCAGGTCTTCTTTTTGTGAGCAGATTGGATTGCCCCAGCACAGGGTGAAGAAAAGCCAGTGCTAACCTTGAGGTCAGGAATTCCATATCCTTTCTTCAGTGTGATCTGAAATACATCCAGAGCACTGATATAGGCTGCTAGTCGGGAAAGACTTTGCTTTCCGCTCCCTCCTACTCCCACCAGTAAGGCATTCCCTCGGGGAGACTCTAATATCCGATTAATTCTGCAAATGTGAGACACGGCATCTTCAAACAGCACCTGAACAGAGCAGACAGGAGAGGCCTTTGCTAGGCTGAACCAGCATCAAAGCTTGCAATGAACTCCACTACATCAAAATGAAAAGCAGATGAAGCAGAGAGAGCACAGGTGTGAAAAAGTCCCATTTCCCCCCAAGGCCAGGAGAAATCTCTCGCCCTAGCATTTCAGTCTTGCTGCCAGTTCACTCTGATCCTCACCAAATTCATCACAGCATTGACCTCATTGTACGTCTCCAGGGCTTCCACTAGCAGCTTGTTCAGGTACCCGGAGTCTGACACAGGGAGGTACTTGGGCTCTCCAATGCCCTGGGCAAAGTGACAGTAAATGTTGGGCTTCGCAAACAGCAGATTCTCACCAAGTTCCTAGAGAGAAACAGACAAAGATCTTCCACAGCGACTGGCTGCCCTCACTTTCCACTCGGGCGCCCCCAGACTGGCTGCATCTCCTACCCAAGTGCTGCAGTCCTTTCACAAGCACAAGGGCTGGGGGTGGGAAAATGGAAGACCTGACCCCTCCAGCCAGAGGATAGTTTTACTCCACAGCATAAAGTTTCAGTCCATCTAAGAAATACCCTGTTTCTAGGGTAGGGCCTCGACCTTGCAGCCGACGACACAGACACTGGGGTGTACCTATGCACAGAGCCCCATTGAAGTCAATGAGGCTCTGTGTGGGCACGGGGGTGTCCTTGCACACACTCAGCTGCAGGATCAGGCCCTCCACCCCAATGCTGAATGACCACATATGCTCTCACAGCCCATTATTACTTCTGCCACTAACCCTCAACTCTCCCTTTCCTCCGGACTCTCAGTCCCACTCATTGTCCTGGATGTCCAGCCAGAAGTTCAAACAGGAACACGGTGAGACCCCAAGCTCTTCCCTCCCTCCCTTCTCCATCACTGCTGAGGATTCCTCCATCTTGATCGCTATCCAGGCTGTCACCTCCAGCTCCTTGCTGGGCCGCAACCCGCCATCTGGGCTGAGGCCATGTCCTATCATCTCGTCTTTGTCTCCCACACCCTCCAGTCCTGAACTGGACATCAACCGTGGCCAAGAAAAACAATGGCCAGGCCGTCTTAAGCAACACCTACCAAACCGGCCGTTCTGGCAATGAAAAGGACAGACAATCCAGGCACAGGCCAGCACGAGCTGGAAGCCCATTTGCAAAGGTCGATGTTCATAATTCATGTGACGAGAGCTAGGTTTGGAATAGACACATTGAAATAACCTCTGGGAGAGTACAGGTCTAACTGCCATGAGAACCATTCCCAGCCAGCGGTTACTAACTGGTAGCCATGCTTGCCATGAACTCTATAGCTAGCACCTTATGACATTTCTGAGACGCACTCTAATTCCCATCCTGAAAGTTAGATTATGGGTCAACTCCAGAGGCAATATGTATGAGGATAAATTACATACTGGTAGTGGGTCTAAACTGGTTCTAATTTACACTCCAAGCAGCTGGAAGGTGCAAGTTAAATGATTTAAACATCACCGCTGAACCCAGCTCTGTCATCATCACAGATTCAGCACCTCAAACATAAAAGCTCTTAGTATTTCAAAACATGGCTTACATCAAAGTATTTTTTACAGGTAGCTGCTAGAACTCTTCCAAAGCTTTCTTTATCTTTCTCGTCAATGAGCTTATCTCCATACACTCTCTCAGCTTCATGTAGCCAGAGCCGGACGAGGTCAATCGGCATTTTAAGGCATTCAGCAGTGGAGAACAACAGTCCCTGCCAAACATACAAATCTGTCAGTCCTAGTTTCTTGATTGCTGCCCAGAATGGAAGAGCCAGCTCTGGAGAAAGCTAACAGCAAAAGACGGCAGGGGCATGATACATGTGAAAGTGGTAGACAGAGATAAGACAGACAGAAATTAAAATGAAATAACTGAAGAAAAATACACTCTACCTGAAATATGTTAGAGAGGTCCCGGAGGTTGAAGACGTAGTGAAATTTGATGGCCGTAGGCAGAAATGATGATGTAATTTTCTGATGTAAGGCTGTTTATGGGAAAACACCCTGTATGTGAGAGCAGCCAGATACCCAAAGAGTACAAATTTTAAAGTATGGAATTATTTTTCTTCAAACATGGCTTGAGTTTTCGTCCTCTTAAATTTATCAAATAAACCAAAATTGAAATTTTAGCTTCATCATTCTTCAGTGAAATTACTGTGCAATTTCAATGCAAAGATGATAAAAGTGGATTTTTTTCCCACGCTCAGGAGCGCCGCCAGCCTTTTTGCCGCCCTAGGCGGTGGAAGGTCCTGCCCCCGAAATGCTGCCCCCGACACAGGCGGCGGAAGGTCCGGCCGCTGCGGTCACCGCCCCCCAAATGTTAGCACCCTAGGCAATCACCTAGGTCACCTAATGGGTTGCGCCGGCCCTGCCCACGCTCACTCAAAAGTCTAAGCAGCAGAATAAATTTTGCTGAAACTTTAAAACAGAATCATCTTTTCATTGAGACCACGCTTGGCCCATTTCACCCCCCAAAAAATTTATTCATCAGGTTGTGAGACACAAAATAGGAAGGTGGAGAGGAAGCTGAAACTTGACCTGAATTAAAGCCACTGCAAAAACACACAGAGCCTAACCACCACAAACATGGAACAACAGTGAAACAAGAGGTTTCTTGAAACCAGTATACGTGTTAAAGAACTTAGAATTATAATTAAACCAGATCCTTTTCATAAGAGTATTGTATCATTCATGGTACTGTCAGGGGAGCTTTAGAAATGTGTGTAATACAAAGAAATACTAATGATTCACTCACAGGTTTCATGCACTGGGTAGTAAGTTTATTTAAAATGGGAGTGGAGTCTATAGTTTCACAGACCATTTACTTTACCGACTGTGTTTTACAGCTACTCATCCTGATGCCAGTAAAAATAGTGTATCATGTACAGCAGCAGCATCAACAAGATGGCCAAGATTTCCCAAACATGGGTCTCTACAGATAAGCACTAAATCCATATTTAAGCACTTAATAAAAGGCCTCATTTCCAAGGTGCTGAGAAACCAAAGATCCTACTGATGCACATGAAGCTGCAGGTGCTGCCAGTGGCATAGATAGGGATCTGTGTGTGTAACATTAGACATCCAGTGTAAAAAAATATATGCACGCAGCAAGAGAAACAAGACAATAGAGCCCCAGGTTAAAACCTGTACTTTGTAATGAGCCGGGGACATGGGGCTGGGTTTCTGGGGAAAGGATTCAGCTCCCCAGACCATGAAGCAGCAGCCTGCAGTGGTCCCATAAGTACTGTGCACAGAGGAATTCTGTTCCATTCTGGTCTATCCAGGTTCTTATCCCAGCCTCCTCGCCATAAGAAACATAAGAACATAAGAACAGCTGTACCGGGTCAGACCAAAAGTCCATCTGGCCCAGTATCCTGTCTACCGACAGTGGCCAGTGCCAGGTGCCCCAGAGGGAGTGAACCTAACAGGCAATGATCAAGTGATCTCTCTCCTGCCATCCATCTCCATCCTCTGACAAACAGAGCCTAGGGACACCATTCCTCACCCATCCTGGCTAATAGCCATTTATGGACTTAACCACCATGAATTTATCCAGTTCTCTTTTAAACACTGTTATAGTCCTAGTCTTCACAACCTCCTCAGGTAAGGAGTTCCACAAGTTGACTGTGCGCTGCGTGAAGAAGAACTTCCTTTTATTTGTTTTAAACCTGCTGCCTATTAATTTCATTTGGTGGCCCTAGTTCTTGTATTATTGGAACAAGTAAATAACTTTTCCTTATCCACTTTTTCCACACCGCTCATGATTTTATAGACCTCTATCATATCCCCCCTTAGTCTCCTTTTTTCCAAGCTGAAAAGTCCCAGCCTCTTTAATCTCTCCTCATATGGGACCCGTTCCAAACCCCTAGTCACTTTAGTTGCCCTTCTCTGAACCTTTTCTAGTGCCATAGCATCTGAGCTCTTCCTAGGGGCATGTTAAGCAACAGGACCAGCACTTGTCATGTGTAGTTAGTGGCCATCGGATACATTGAGTTGTAGATTCCTAGTCCCCCTCCAGACTCCCCCCCCATCCCAGCCATGGGAGCAAAGCAGCACTCCCCACTGCACATGGCTCTGCAGTGCCCAGGACTGCCCCCCCATCCCAGCCATGGGAGCAAAGCAGCACTCCCCACTGCACAGGGCTCTGCAGTGCCCAGGACTGCCCCCCCATCCCAGCCATGGGAGCAAAGCAGCACTCCCCACTGCACATGGCTCTGCAGTGCCCAGGACTGCCCCCCCATCCCAGCCATGGGAGCAAAGCAGCACTCCCCACTGCACATGGCTCTGCAGTGCCCAGGACTGCCCCCCCATCCCAGCCATGGGAGCAAAGCAGCACTCCCCACTGCACAGGGCTCTGCAGTGCCCAGGACTGCCCCCCCATCCCAGCCATGGGAGCAAAGCAGCACTCCCCACTGCACATGGCTCTGCAGTGCCCAGGACTGCCCCCCCCATCCCAGCCATGGGAGCAAAGCAGCACTCCCCACTGCACAGGGCTCTGCAGTGCCCAGGACTGCCCCCCCCATCCCAGCCATGGGAGCAAAGCAGCACTCCCCACTGCACAGGGCTCTGCAGTGCCCAGGACTGCCCCCCCCATCCCAGCCATGGGAGCAAAGCAGCACTCCCCACTGCACAGGGCTCTGCAGTGCCCAGGACTGCCCCCCCATCCCAGCCATGGGAGCAAAGCAGCACTCCCCACTGCACAGGGCTCTGCAGTGCCCAGGACTGCCCCCCCATCCCAGCCATGGGAGCAAAGCAGCACTCCCCACTGCACAGGGCTCTGCAGTGCCCAGGACTGCCCCCCCCATCCCAGCCATGGGAGCAAAGCAGCACTCCCCACTGCACAGGGCTCTGCAGTGCCCAGGACTGCCCCCCCATCCCAGCCATGGGAGCAAAGCAGCACTCCCCACTGCACAGGGCTCTGCAGTGCCCAGGACTGCCCCCCCATCCCAGCCATGGGAGCAAAGCAGCACTCCCCACTGCACAGGGCTCTGCAGTGCCCAGGACTGCCCCCCCATCCCAGCCATGGGAGCAAAGCAGCACTCCCCACTGCACAGGGCTCTGCAGTGCCCAGGACTGCCCCCCCATCCCAGCCATGGGAGCAAAGCAGCACTCCCCACTGCACAGGGCTCTGCAGTGCCCAGGACTGCCCCCCCCATCCCAGCCATGGGAGCAAAGCAGCACTCCCCACTGCACATGGCTCTGCAGTGCCCAGGACTGCCCCCCCATCCCAGCCATGGGAGCAAAGCAGCACTCCCCACTGCACAGGGCTCTGCAGTGCCCAGGACTGCCCCCCCCATCCCAGCCATGGGAGCAAAGCAGCACTCCCCACTGCACAGGGCTCTGCAGTGCCCAGGACTGCCCCCCCATCCCAGCCATGGGAGCAAAGCAGCACTCCCCACTGCACAGGGCTCTGCAGTGCCCAGGACTGCCCCCCCCATCCCAGCCATGGGAGCAAAGCAGCACTCCCCACTGCACAGGGCTCTGCAGTGCCCAGGACTGCCCCCCCATCCCAGCCATGGGAGCAAAGCAGCACTCCCCACTGCACAGGGCTCTGCAGTGCCCAGGACTGCCCCCCCATCCCAGCCATGGGAGCAAAGCAGCACTCCCCACTGCACAGGGCTCTGCAGTGCCCAGGACTGCCCCCCCCATCCCAGCCATGGGAGCAAAGCAGCACTCCCCACTGCACAGGGCTCTGCAGTGCCCAGGACTGCCCCCCCCATCCCAGCCATGGGAGCAAAGCAGCACTCCCCACTGCACAGGGCTCTGCAGTGCCCAGGACTGCCCCCCCATCCCAGCCATGGGAGCAAAGCAGCACTCCCCACTGCACAGGGCTCTGCAGTGCCCAGGACTGCCCCCCCATCCCAGCCATGGGAGCAAAGCAGCACTCCCCACTGCACAGGGCTCTGCAGTGCCCAGGACTGCCACCCCCATCCCAGCCATGGGAGCAAAGCAGCACTCCCCACTGCACAGGGCTCTGCAGTGCCCAGGACTGCCCCCCCATCCCAGCCATGGGAGCAAAGCAGCACTCCCCACTGCACTGACTCTGAGGAAGCGGCGCACGGTCCCCTCTCCAATGCCCAGTGCAGCTCTCTGCTGCCCCCCCCCCGCCCGCCCCCAAGGCACTGGTGCCAAGGAGCACATGCAGTAGAGAGCTGCAGTACAGGTGGGTGGAACAATGCTGCTGCAGTCCGAACACGCATTCTCTCTCTAAACATTTCATGTGGGATTTTCAAAAGTGCTCAGCATTGACCTAACTGTGCTTCCTTTAAATCACTGGTAAAACTTCCATTGGCTTTCGTGGGAACAGAGGTGGGGCGATACCTAGTGCTTTGAGTCGCTCACCCTTCCACCCGTACGGAGGCATAATCAATATCCTGTCGTTTCAAAGTGCTGCACAGGACTTTTCAGGTAGGTGGTTATTTGCCCTCTCTTTCCGACACAGTGTGCAGTTTACAAACACTAGTACAGCAGGGACGATAGATACTGGTGAAAAAACGAAGATAGACATCTGCCCTATATAATGCTGCCTTTCTAAACATTAACGTGCTATTGCTGCTTACCCAGCACTCCCGCAATTAGTGGTGACAGGATCTTCTGAGTGGGGACCGGAATGTTACGGATTGCCATGTGCTGTGCAAGGATGGTGCTGTAAATGGTCACAAGTGCTTCTTGGCCAGGAAAACTCACAGCAAACACACAAAAGTGTCGCTAAAACAAAGCAATTGAAAACCAAACCTGTCAGGAGAGGGTGTGACTTCCATCAGCACCCCCATGTTTCCACCTGCCAGGACACACATTGCCTGGAAATGAACCCACCACAGCAAGTGAGATGGTGGCTGTCAGACACAGACACCACAAACTAGACACTCCAGCCTTCTACTAGTGTCAAAGGCCCCATACAAGGGGAGAGGAGGTAAAATCTACAGAGCGCCAAACTGCTGGCGAAGTGGGTGGCTACCACTGAGACTGAAGCTAACAAAAGCCCAACCCAATCGTTTCTCCATTGCATACCTGAAGTCTGGAGTCAATCGTAAAGGATCCAGAGGTTGGATTCATGCAGGCTACATACTGACAGTTGTGAATGTCCTTTAATGTCAGCTTGTTTCTGTCATACCTAGACAGCAGGTGAAGGAGAAGGATGTGTACATGTCTTTATTCTCTGAAGACTAAAGGAGCTCTCCCTCCTGTAGTATGAACCTGGCCCCAAACAACTTTCACATACACTGATCCCTCCCAGATGCCTTTACAGAGAAGATCCAGGGGAGATGATCATCTGCCCACAGTTTCCTCTCTTGGCAGAGCATAACATCTATTGCACAGGAAAAGACTTTTTTGCTGTCCAGAAAATAGTTACAGCTCAGGGCAGGTCTACGCTTAAAACACCGCAGCGGCAGAGCTGCACTGCTGCAGCACTTCAGTGAAGTCACTAATATGCCAATGGAAGAGTGTCTTCCGTCAGCATAGTTAATCCACGTTGCGAGAGGCGGGAGCTGTGTCGGTGGGAGAAGCTGTCCCATCAACGTAGTGCTGTCTACACCAGGGCTTAGGTCGATACAATGGCATCCCTCCAGGGTTGGATTTTTAACATCCCTGAGCAATGGAGTTATACCGATATACATTTATAGTGTAGATCTGGCCTAAGAGTAAAAGCAGGAAAGGCCAGTGAGATGGACCCGCTGCTCCAATGCCACTGGGCAGCACTTCTAGCAGGGCTCACACTGGGCTCGCTATTGGCAATTCTAGACTGCCCTGGTCTCTAGAGATCTCATGATCCAGAACTGCTATGTTATGGATCATTCTCTTTGTGTACTTCAATTGTGCTGACCTAAGACTCAGAAGCCCCAGTTCTAATTCCTTGCTCTGCCACAGACTGCCTGTGTGACCTTAGCCAACTCTCTCAGTCTCTCTGTGCCCCCGTTCCCATCTGTACAATGGGGCTAATAGCACTGCCCTGCCATACCTTGTGGGGATAAATACACCAAAGATTATCGGGCACGCAGATACTCTGGTGATGGGCCAGATACACCCCTTAGACAGACACACAGACCCCATCACCACAGTAGCATAATCTGAGCAAGAGTAATTCAACACATGGATGAAACAACTGAAGAGTTTAGCTACACAATTACCAGTGCCCATGGTCTATGTGCTGCCTGATCAATGTATGAGGAGCTACTGTGCCATATTTGTCCACTTCAGGCATATTCATATCATCTATGAAGTAAATAAGCTTCTTTGTGCCTGGAGGACCAAAGTTTCTCCCGGATTTCTTCTCCAAGGGCTTCTCAAGAATAGCTGCAGAACGACAGCAACACCAATCCAATCACTTGTGCAGTCATTGCTTCCCAGTAAGATGAGCCTGTTTTCAGGCTGTTTCTGGCTAAGCACCTTACCCTGCAGCATGGCCGAGGTTGTGTAGAAGTTAAAGGGAACAGCCTGCAAGAGGTAGTCCTCAGTGTTCAGAGACTGCAGTTTGTCCACCATCATGACCGACTTCCCTGTGCCTGCATTCCCCACTAACATCACAGGCCACTTCTTTGCCACTAGCAAATCCATAAAATAGCGAATTCGGATGGTTTCTGTCGTATGGACTACGGAAGCCTGTTGAAAAGTCATCAATGAAATAAATTATTTTAATCAAGTTTCACCAAACTGGGTTTGATGATAGATTGTATCTTAAAGTGAGACATGGAAATGCTTGCGTGTGAACATCTCCGGAGCTGGATTATTTTAAAGGTTCTGCAGTTACAATCGGGGCTTGCCGTTACAGAACTGGACAGGTTTCAAATAAGGTTTCCGAAAAACCCAACCCTTGTCTTCACAGCTTTGCAGTCAGTCAATGCACTGACGGGCTTTCCCCCTTTACTTGGGTTTTCAACATGTACAAAGCCAGAGTACAGCTTGTGAAAACGTACACAAGAACCAGGAGCATCTTCTAACACGGCACATCGTATCCAGGTGATAAACCAGCCTGTTAATTACAGCGACTATTTCCTTAGAATCTAAGACAGCCATTGGCATTGGAGCATTGAAGGCTTCATCTTGCAGTAAGTAGCCCAGGAGACGTCAGTAGAACACCTCACATGAGTATGGGCTGTCAGATCAGGCCCTAGATTACTGAGGCCTATGTAAACCCAGAACAAGCAGCAAATGCTCCCAGAAATAGGCCAACTTTGCTCCGGTCTCACAGCAAACCATTGCAGAGGAGCACTTTCCCAGAGCTGCTTCCTTCCCAGCAGGAGCAGATTTCCAAGACAAAACTGCTGACTGCAGGTCACCATGAATACTGTGCAATGCATGCTCATAAAACGTTACCTTACTCACAAATACTGACTCTCCAGGAAACCCAGAAGTCAGCACTTAATAGTTGCAATGCTTGTGCCAGTGATTTTCTTACCCATGCCAAATACAGTCTCAGTATTTCTGATAAAATGTGTATTTTTTTGGACCTCGTTATGCTCCCATTGCATGGCAACCGGACAAGCATTATACTCAGCTCCTTGTTCCAGTGCTCATACAGTGCTGGGCAGGGTTGCTGTGCTTGTGATGTATTTGGGCTGTGCACTGTAGACTTTTCACTGACCCTAAGTGCAAGCTGCAGCGTGCAACTCAGAGACAGCAAAGGCTGGTTTGTGTGTACAGGGTAAGGTTACTTAGCTGGTGCCTGGAGTCAGAATCGGGAAGCTTCACACCCGCGATTTGCATTGTTAATTAACTCTTTCTTTAAGCCGAGAGCAGCATGCTTTGCCCCTATTTGCCCTCTGACTTTTTTTCATGTCCTGAGGGTTAATAGTCTGCAGACAATATGTACTCGGGAGATGCTCAAGTCTCCCTCCTGTCTGGGCATCCATAATTCCCATATGTTCCCTCCCGGTTTTCTGCCCCATGTCTGGAAACAGGTGTTTAAAGACAGGATTGAGAGCACAAAACACATCACAGTGAGGGACACCTGAGATGTGTATGAAATAAACAATAGCCATAGGACTTGCCCAGTGTAATCAGAGTATGGGCCTTTCTGTGGCAGTGGACTGGACCAGATTCTTTAGGGAAACCAGCCCACTCCCACAATTCACCTAGCCAACACTGTCCATAGGGAAACAACATTTTCCAGGCACTGTATATTACCATCTTGCATCCTAAATATCAGACCGAATTACCAACATCACTGGCTTACCTTGCAGAGCCAGAGGTTTAGTGATAATCCATGTGTAGCCACGCTGTTCTGGTACCTGCAAGATCTTGCACAGTTTGTCAAGTCGCCCTTTACTCCAGTGTGGAGGGGGGCAATACATTAGCAAGTAAAGTACAAAGAAAGAATCAAGGAAGATCATTTGGGGGAATTACCTGTAAGGGAACTTCTGGGTCCAGCTCAAATGTTGGCACTTTATCATTCCAAAGCATGAATTTCTTACTTTCTGGGTCTATATAATAGTCAAAAATAGTCCCTTGAGATGGAAACTTGATGGTTTTAAATTCATTCACCCACCATTTACTGAACTCTACACGATAGTCCACCAGCTGAGGAGGAGAAAAACAAGCTCATTAAACAGTTTTTGTTGCCTTTGTGGGACATGTTCAGTTAGTCACGCTGGCCCAAGGCTCTGCAGCACAGGCTATTTGGAGCCGAGATGGATTCTGCATGCTTAGGTGGCATTGAAACACCTTTGTGGAGTGCTTTAGAGTAAAGCACAGAAGTCTAGCATGCCTGCCCCTGCAGGAGCCAGACACAAACATCTTTACTCAGCCAAAGCCAGGATAAAGTAATCTCCCCACAGCCAATTCCAAAGAGGAAGATGAAAAACACTGTCTCCCTCTCAGCTCCAGCTCCTGCCTCAGCCCCCTGCTCTCTGAGTGTGTCCTCGTGCTGCATAGTGAGAGAGGGAATTAAATCATTTTCTCCAGCTGGCAGAATCCTGCTCCCCGGCCAATTCTGGCTCTCAGGCCGGGCAACTATTTTACAAGATTAGTTTTCAGAGTATGACCACACTTAACTTCTCCCCCTCCTGCAGTATAGTATCTTGGGCCCTTCATAACAGGATCATGCAATATACCGTATAATGTACAGAACAAGTTCATTACAAGATTGTTATACAGAGGACAGGGATCAACTGTTTGCCATGTCCACCCAGTATAGAACAAGGACTCAACATAGTTGCAGCAAGGACGATTCAGGTTAGATATTAGGAAACACTTTCTAACTCTAAGGGTAGTTAAAGTCTGGAACAGGCTCCCAAGGGAGGCTGTGGACTCGCCCTCACTGAAGGTTTTTAAGAATAGGCTGGACAGGGATGGTCTAGATTGACTTGGTCCTGCCTCAGTGAGAGGGGCTGGACTAGATGACCTCCTGAGGTCCCTTCCAGCTGGACATTTCTATAGTTCCCTCTGTGTATTTGCCAAAGAGCATGTCACAGTTCCCAAAGACTCCCTTGGATTTGGGCTTAGACATTAAAACATGCACATTTATATTTACTGACACTTTCTACGTTCACCCCTAGATCTCAAAGTGCTTTACAGACAAGTGTAAATATGATTATCCCCATTGCATTCACAGGGATTATTACTTGCCCAAGGTCATGCAGCAAGCAAAGGGCAGATTCTGGGATAGAATCTAGGTCTTCTGACACCTAGCTCTGTGGTCAGCCCTCTGGCCCAGAGCCAGCCTGCTATTGGTGTTTCTGTTGTGTGGAGGGTCCTCCGGCCCCTTTCAGCTCCAGCCCAGCCCAAGCTGCCACCCCTGCTACACACAGCAGTCTCTGTGCAGTCTTTGGATGAAGATGGTTACACAGGGGAAGCCTGAGAGAACAGATGTGAGCTGTGTGCTCAGAGGATCTCCCTCCCATGGGAATTCCCAGGAAGTATCCTTTTCAGGAGAGACCTAAGCACTTTCTATTCCATTATTTTCTGATCAAATTCTCAATTTTTGCATTAACAAAATGTGGGGAAAACACCAAGAATGTTGCTACTTGAGCTCCTTCTAGAAAGTCTGTGAGTCTGATCTAGCAGCAGCTAAGCCACTGGCTGTGTTACCCTTTTGAGCAGCTATGGCCCTGAATCCACAAACACATAGACATACACTTAAGTTTAACCACTGACTTCAGTGAGAACATGCATGGGCTTAAAATTAAGTATGTGCATGTGATGGGTTCAGTCACAGAGACCCCTTGGGACCGTCACCTGATGTTCTGAAATTACTGCTGAGCCCGTTTTCCCTGATGGCTTGAGACTCCAGAACCCTGCCTTGTTGAGCCAGACACGCCAGTCTGCTGCAACACAGACCCAGGTCTGAACCACGCCCCCAAAGCTCCGGGCTTTAACTGAAAACTACTCAGCTGGTATTTCTGTCTCCAGCACCCAGACACCCAGCTCCCAATGGGATCCAAACCCCAAATAAATCCGTTTTACTCTGTATAAAGGTTATACAGGGTAAACTAATAAATTGTTCGTCCTCTATAACACTGAGAGAGAGTGATGCACAGCTGTTTTTTCTCCCAGATATTAATCACTTACTCTGGGTTAATGAATACACAAAAGTGATTTTATTAAGTATAAAAAGTAGGATTTAAGTGGTTTCAAGTAATAACAGAACAAAGCAAGTTACCAAGCAAAATAAAACAAAACACGCAAGTCTAAGCCTAATACATTTAAGAAACTGAATACAGGTAAATCTCATCCTCAGAGATGTTCCAATAAGCTTCTTTCACAGAGGAGACTCCTTCCTAGTCTGGGCCCAATCCTTTCCCCTGGTACAGTCCTTGTTAGTTCCAGCTCAGGTGGTCACTTGGGGATTTCTCATGACTGGAAGCCCCCTTTTTCTGTTTGACCCCCTTTTATATCTTTGGCACAAGGCGGGAATCCTCTGTCTCTCTCTGGGTTCCCTCCCTTCCTTCTAAATGGAAAAGCACCAGGTTTAAGATGGATTCCAATATCATGTGACATGTTCACATGTCCTGTGAGACTTCATTACTCACTGGCTGGCACCCACATATACAGGAAGGCTTACAAGTAATCAGAGCCATTTACAACCAATTGTCCTAGTTAATGGAAGCCATCAAGATTCCAAGCCAACATTAATGGCCCACACTTTGCATAACTGATGATTGTTCAAAACGTCCACAGAAACACAGTCATTTATGTTATATAGTCCTTAAGATGTGCTGGCTTCTTCTTGTCAGGAAACAGGGACTTTCCACCTCTGCAGCACAGGGGTTGAGTCATTCACTTGCATGGAGAGCATAGGGGACTTAGGGCTTGGCTACACTTGCGAGTTACAGCACAATAAAGGAGCCCTGGGTGCACTAGCTCACTCCCAGTCTACACTGGCAAGGCACGTAGAGCGCTCTGACCCTGCGGCTACAGCGCTGCTAGTACTCCACCTCGGCAAGAGGAATAACGTTTGATGTGCCTTGGCTACAACGCACGGGTGTCAGTGTGAACGAGGTGTCAGGTTCCTGCGCTCTGATCAGCCTCTGGAAACGTCCCATAACCCTTTAACTCAAGTGGCCACTCTTGTCATTGTTTTGAACTCCTGTAGGAATGCGGAAATGCCCTTTCAAAGCTTCATTTCTGACAGCTGGCATGCAAGCCGTTACTGTGGAATGCTGTGTGTGAGAGAGGGAGAGATAGAGCGAGAGAAGTGTGGGGGGGGGAGCGGGAGGTCTGCTGCTGTCTGAACTTACAAGTCAGCATGCTGACATGCTCTCAGCCCCCCCAAAACCCACTCTCTTTCCCCCCACACACACAACACGCTCCCTGTCACACTCCACCCCCCCCATTTGAAAAGCATGTTGCAGCCACTTGCATGCTGGGATAGCTGCCCATAATGCACCGCTCCCAATGCTGCTGCAAGTGCCGCAAATGTGGCCACGCCAATGCGCAAGCAGCTGTCAGTGTGGACAGACTGTCATGCTTTCCCTACTGCGCTCTCCGAAAGCGGGTTTAACTCACAGTGCTCTACATCTGCAAGTGTAGCCAGACCCTCAGTCTCTGTAAGGCCGTCAGCAGCAGCATCTTGCAGAACGGGAACATATTGAGTGCCACAAAGTGGTTTCATATGAGATGCATTTCATGTGATTTTATGGGATCCTCTCTCAGTAGCGATCATCACGCCTTTGACCATTGTAACCTTATATGGCTCAGGATAAAAGGGCGTAGAGTTTGTTGTGAAGCTGGAAGTTTCTGACAAGAACTATGTCTCTCACATTGAAACATATGGTCCTAGCCTGTCTGCGGTGGCTGGCATATTTGTACATGATGAGCTTCATTTCATTGTCATGCTGATACAGAGATTCATCATCTGCCCTTATCTCAACTTGTGGCAATTTTGTTCTTAGCGGTTTGCCGAACAGGACAGTTGCTGTTGCTGTGCCAGGACAACAGTGGGGCGTGGTTTGATAACTACGGAGGAAACAAAGTAACTTCTGTGCATGTCTAATCTGTCTGCTGCAGCAATTCGCAGCGCTTTCTTGAGTGTTCGCATAAACCTCTCCACGTCTCCATTGGCTTGTGGCCGTTTTGGAGTAAGTTTACGATATCTGAAATGGGTGAATTGTGAGCCTTGAAAAGGAGGACCATTGTCAGCTTTAATAAAGATGGGTATTCCACAGGCTGACAAAAGCTTGGCAGAAGTAGTACTGATCCTCTCAACTTGTGGGTAACGAGAACAGTCACCTATAACAACCAGCAAATGTTTTCTATTAGGGAAATCACAAAAATCCCCGCTAATTTTAATCCAAGGGGATGCGGGCAGGGGAGATCCAGGAGGAGTGTGATTTTGAAGAACTGTTGCTTGGCATAGTCTGCAGGATGTATGTTTCAGTAAGGCTATCAATCCCAAAGAACTTGACTTTTTCTCTGACCAGGGATTTTGTTTCTACCAGTCCACGGTGACCTTTGTGAGCCAAACTAAACATGTGATCCCACCACAAACATGGAAGAGGAAGTCTTCTATCTCAGAGTAGGCGAGCACCACCTGTGATGGTAAACTCACCTGTAACATGGGCAAACAATTATAGAACAGCTTGTGTTGCAGGAATCAAATGTCGGGGGCTACACAGAAGTTCTTTCCATTGACCACTTTAAACAGCTTTGATGACCATTTGGAGACTCGTGTCAGATTCTCTGGAGGTTTTTAACGAGAGAACTTAGGGAATTGTGTGTGAGAGGACGACGTTTACATGCACTGCTGCTTTCTCTGGAGTGTTACAATTGCAAGCTGTGTGCCTGGAGAACCAGTCAGCAGGGTTATCCTTTCCAGGATGATAGATAACTATGTAGTCATCTACTGCTCAGTGGGAGCTGGTGGGCAAAAAGAGGGATTGTTGAACATAAATTCAAGAGATTCACGATTATTCTGAATTGTGAAATGACATTTGTAAGTGTATAAATGAAAATGGGATTGTCCCCATTCTACAGCAAGAGCTTCTCTTTCCATCTGAGAGTATTGTTGTTTAGTGGACAAACAAGCCTTCCTGGCATAAGCAGTAGTGTAAGTTTGATCACATTGGTCAAGCTGTGTGAGGACTGTTCCTAATCCAACAGGGCTGGCATCTAATAAAAGTTCACTTCTCTTACCAGAATCAAAATATGACATGACTACATCACTGGTAAGGGATTTCTTTAGTTCCTCAAATATACGTTGATGTTCACCTGACTAAACCCATATTTAATCTTTCCTGGTAAGATCTTTCAGAAGCTGTGTAATGGTAGCTAAACTTGGAATGAATCTGCCACAGTAATTTGCAAGCCCTAGTAGGCTACGAACTTCACTGGAGTTTGTGGGCATGGTGGCATTATGTATGTCCTTCACTTTCTTAGGATCTGCTGAAGACCCATCTTTGGAGAATGTGTATCCAAAAAATTCTAATGTGGGTTTATTGTACTCATATTTGTCTGGGTTTACTGTGAGATTCTGTTCCTGCAGTCGTTCAAAACCAGCTGCTAGTCAAGTGTTGTGCTCTTCAGATTGGTGCCAAATACTAATGTGTCATCACTCACATTAAGAGCTCCAGGGATTCCAACTAGTACCTCACATATGGTGTTTTGAAATATTTCTAAGGCTGAAGAATGCCACAACTGTGTTGTTTATAGTGGAGTAGACCCACATGTGTCATGGAGGTTGTTATGCATCTTGACTCTAGGTGGAGCTCAAGTTGATGGTATCCTACTGCGAGGTCAAGCTGGGAGAAAAAACGTTGCTTCATTTAGATCTGCACTATTGTCATACACAGTGGAGGTGACGTGTCACTCACACTTGATAGCCGCATAAATGCATATCCACGCAAATATGGATTTTGTTTGATTGGTTTGGTTTCTGGGCCACTACTATAGGGGAAACCCATGGTATGGGGCCTTCCAGTCATTCAGTGATGTCAAGCTCTTCTAAGTGTGCTAGTTCTTTTTCCACCAGCTTTCTGACATGGAAAGGAATGTGTCTGTGTGGTACTGCTATGGACTGAACCATGTCGTCAAAGTGCCATTTTATTTGCTCTCTCTTCAACTTTCCTATTCTTATGAACATATTCTCAAGACTGGACAAGTTGATTTAGCCTGTTAGGCTGTACCCTTTGGACGGCATAATTAATCAGTGTATCTGTGATATTAGGACACCAAGTACATTGCACTGGTAACAGACCAGTCCTTAAATACAAAATGAGCTGAGACTACACAACACATTGTCAGTGGGGCTAGATTTCCATAGGCGTATACTTTTTCTGCCGTCAGTTGTATGAGCGGTTTCTGTGGCATGCCATAATACGTATGTTGATCCAGTGTCAATTAAAACGTCAGTCTCATATCCTCGTATGATGATGTGGCATTGTGGCTCAACTCTGTGTTCAGAAGACTTGGTTCTCTCTGGGAATACTGTGACAACGTAAGCACGGTCATTTTCTGAGGTGTCAGCTTGGAGTGCATTCATTCAATTTTTGTTGTAAATTTGTCTTGACTTGTGGGAGAATAGGAGAGCTACAGACTTTTGCAGAGTAGTTTTGTTTTCCATGTGTATGACAGAGGACCCCTTTTGCTGAGCAATCACCTTGGTGTGGGTATGAGCCTCCACATTTGTAGCATTTTACACTTGTCATCTTTGTGGCTGGGCCCTGTATTTTCTGGGGTTGGTTACCATCTTGAGCATGCCACACGCAATTCCTGACTGAGTTCTTAGCGTGCAGTACATGTGCTGTCTCTGGGCTTGGTGCCAGGTGTCATTGCTCTAGTTGTTGAGCATGTGTTTCTGACAACTTGTTTGCTCAAGCAGTGTCCAGTAATCTGACAAGTCATTTGTGGGGGTGTTTTGGAGAGTTTGTCTTCTCAGCTTATCCGACAAACATCCTTGTATCATTTGGCCTCGTATCTTGTGACCCACCTTTGTGAACTCACATGAACTAGCAAGGTGACGTAGGTTGGCATGATACTCATACATGCTTTCCCCTTCTCACTGACGTGCTTGACAGAAGGTATATTGATCATAGTTAATGTTTTTATGTGGTTTAAAGAACCTCGTAAGTGCTGGTTTTGCTTTCTTATTCCTTGCTACCCCCAATGTCAGGCAATGTTTTAAAAATATGGCACATCTCACTTCCAGAAAAGTGTAGGATCATAGCTTTTTTTGTGGTAGAGTCAGCTTCCTTCATCACAACAAATAGCTTTTCTAACCTTTCAAGCCAAAGTTCTCATCTGTGTCTCAAATTGGAATGAGATTCATGGACAGGAAACTCAGGACAGTTCGGATTTTTTTTTTCTTTAAGTGGAGACTGCAGTCTAGCAAAGCATACTGTGTAGCTGTGAGAGATGAGGTAGACCCTGGTGTCACAGAGTCCCCGGGCGATGCTCTGGAACTGCTCCCCACAAAGCCAGTCAGGACTTTGGGGAGCCTCCTCTCCCTTGGAGCAGACTGTCTCCAGGGCAAGAAGATCACATGGCTTCACCTTCCTGGGTCTGACCTTGGAGCATTCAGCATATGCCCCTCCGTGCGTTTCCCACAGTGAGTCCGCCCTGGCAGGGTCCTGGGGAAGCCAGAGGGTCCTGCACCCCCACTTCACAGTCAGACGTGATTCTTAGCCAGCCAGTAAAACAGAGGTTTATTAGATGACAGGAACATGGTCTAACACAGAGCTTGTATGTACAGAGAACGGGACCCCTCAGCTGCGTCCCTTCTGGGGCCCAGTGAGCCAGACAACCCCGTCTGCCCTCACTCCTCATCCCCAGCCAGCTCCCAAACCGAAACCCTCTCCAGCCCCTCCTTTCTGGCCTTTGTCTCTTTCCCGAGCCAGGAGGTCACCTGATCTCTTTGTTCACCTTTAGCCATCCCCTTGCAGGAGGGAAGGACCCCAGCCGTTTGTTGCCAGGAGACAGAGTGTCAGCCATTTATGCACGCTGGAGACTTAAGAAATGCATAGGGGAAACTGAGGCACCCACACAGTATTCAGAGGAAACATTAAGAACAGCCCCACTTCGTCACACCTGGATAGATTTCTTGTCACAGAACCTTGGTTAGCAGTGTTCAGGCTCTCTGATGCAGTCTGGCAGATACGGCATGTGGGGTCTGATGGAGCTAGGCACATTCGCTGCAGTGATGATTACAACATGCAAGGAGAGGTCTCTGCCAGTACAGTAGGGAGACTATTGTTCTTATGGGCAGCTCATCTCTTCTTTTCTTATGTTGTGGGGTTTTGTTTGTTTTCTGGTTCTTGTTGATCCTTGTGGCCAGTGCTGTATCCTCGCTGATTAGGAGCTTCTGGGATGAACCTCTCAGACACCGTTTATAGTGAGAGTCCCCAGGCTACTGGGTCCATCCTGCAGCACACACGCACCCCACTCTTTGTAGCTAAGGGAACTCCCACCAGTCAGAACCAAAGCCTGGAAAGGACTCATGTGACCTAGCTGCTGTACTTGCTATTCTAAAAGACTGGCACAGATCTCAGAATGAATTCCCCATAAACACTATGGCAGCCAACGCTGCTCTTGTGTTCAGAACATAGGAACTGCCAGACTGGATCAGAGCCATGGTCCATCTAGGCCAGTGTCCTGTCAGTCTTTAATAGTGGCTAGAACCAGATGCTTCAGCAGAAGATGAAAGAACCCCCATTTCACTGCAACTATGAACTAAATTCCCTTTTGCTCTTTTTGTTTTCTGTGACTCAGCAATCAAAAATCATTTAAAAGACAAACCGCTTTTTTTTTTAATCAGTCACAAACCCCAGAAATCTTGTTTGATTTCCTCAACATTTTCCAGACAAATTCTACGGTAGGCTTAGCCTAAGCATAAGATATTTCAGAACCAAATAAACTAAAAAAAGACAGGAGATTGAGTGGCATTAACTCTGGGGTCAACATTTCAGCCTGTTCAAGCAAAGAGATCTAAAAAGAAATTTTTTTGTTACCATCCAAGTTGAACTGGCCTGATATTACAAGCTGTCACTAACCTGGTCTTGAAACATTGCTCCTCCAAATGCCCAGAAACACGCAAAAACAAAGTACAGTTCGTATAGCTCTTTTGAGGAGTCTGGAGGCGTGTTAGTTGGAGTCAGGAGACATTCCAGCAGATACAGTATGGTTTGTATGACAGTAATTTCAGGGACTGGGGTAATCTTCTTGAACCCAAACCTCAGTTTATCTAGACATGTAGGCAGGTATTTATCAAACAGAATCATTAAGTTGGCTTTTTCAGACTGTACATTTCGCTTCTCAATCCAGCTGCTCACCACACTACAAAATAATGGACATATTTCACATCTCAACATATGACAATAAGTAAATATAACAGTACTAAGCCTTTTCCTGCTGTGCTATGGAAAACCATCCTGCACTTTGAAATGCACGGCATTCACACTTCAAAGCGGGGAATGTGAACCAGAACTCACGGGTTCCAGCCCAGATCTGCAGGGTTGATATAGAGAATTCCGGCCCTGGATACTGTTGCTGGCGTTGCTGTCCTCAGGTGGCTGATCTCAAAGAGAAGTCTCATGGTGGGATTTAGTGGGATTCGCTCATTGCTCGCTAAGGTGAGCACCTAAGAGGAAGGCAACCAGACAGAAAAAACCACTTCGTTCCGCAGGAGCAGAAACACACACGAGCTGGTTAATTTAAAACACTCCTCAAATGAAGTTCTCTGATTTTTAACTCCAGCAGCATCCCAGCACTGACCTTATTATCATCCATGACAGTATTCAGAGATTCAATCCACATGGGATCTATATCTCCATCGAGAATGATCCATTTGGGACCAAGGTGAGTGATGTTCGCCAGGTCTCGCATCGTTGTAGAAAACAGACCTGCCCAACACAAACAGTGTCTTTGCTTGGTTTTTCTTTCTAGTACTTGGTTTCTTCATTTAAGCTAAATTGTTCAGGAGGAGGTGATCAAGAAGCAGCCACAATATTTCCTCAATAAACCTGCCAGTCTTGCTAAAAAATTCCCCTTCTAATTCTAGGGAGAAGCCAAAGAAAAGATCTTCCCATTTCTACAATCATTTTTAAAAGGTTTAGGTATTGTTATGAATGAACTGCTTGCTGAGGTTTTTTAAATGCCACCATTTTCATTCAGTATAATTTACAGTAAATGCACCTACTTAAACACTATTAGAGTGCATTGATTGGAAGACGGTCGATTTCTTACCATCTTTCCATTCTCTAGTAGCTGGATGAATAACTCCAAATAGCTCATCACAGGTTACAGCTTTAGGGTCAAGGTCCACAGCAACAGGCCTTTTTTTCAAGGTTTGGTAAGTCTTATTCAGGGATTTCAGTACCTGCAAGGAAAGCTGGACATGCTCATACAGGACTGCGGTTCTCTAAAGAAGGCATCTACATCCTTTGACAAGGTCTCTCAGGATCAAGCAATGGAAGCCACAGGTAGTCTTCCCCCTTATCTGATAGGCTGCCTTTGACCCTATGTCACAAATGGAGGCCCTGGAACCACTGATGATGTCTGGGCTCCTCCGAATGGCTGAAAGCCAGTGAACAGCTGCTGAACAAGATGATGGACGTTTCCTTCAGAGCAGGCAATCTCCCACCCTAGAGCACACTGCTCTCTCTTCACTCTGAACCGAACTGGCTCTCTGAAGTGAAAGTGCCAGCTCCACTCTTTTCATGAAGAACTGAAATGCAGCCTTCTTGAATGATCAGCAATCTCCCCTTGCTGATACTCCTCCACTCTTAGCCTCCTCTGCTAACAGGCTGGGCACCTACTGTCCTCTCTACAGGCCTCATTCCAAACCCAGTGAAATCAGTGGAAAGACTCCGATTGACGTAGTGGGTTTGGATCCCCAGGTGCCAGGGGAGGAACATGAATTTCCTGCCCATGCGTAATGCACTGGCCACGTGGTTGTGGATCGTGGATCCCACTACTTCTACCAGCAGCACAGACCTGGTGCCCCCAGGGAAGGAGGAGGCTGTGCAGAAGTGGCACTTCCTTTACCATTACACTTTGCTTTTGGAAATGTCATAATTAGGCTTGCCCATAGTTCCAAGGTTTTGCCTGCTCCTGGTCAGCATTAGACATCTGAGGTGGGAGGAGTGAGGAAACTAGGAAGTCTATTTTAATTGGAGAAGGGCTCACTCACTCCTAGAGTTTGGAAAAAGCTGCTGCAAGAAATCTCTGTCCATTTAGTCTGCCCCCCTCTCCCTGCTGCCCCGTACCTGGGACTTTCCACTGCCTGCGTTGCCAATGACAAACACCGAGTGTCTCACTTGGAGCAGCTCCTCAAGCTGCACCACTTTCAGCACAAAGCTCTCTTCTGCTTGCAGCTTGAGCTCAAGGATGGACTGCTTAATAATCTATGAAGTTCAGAAAAGATATGAGAGCTTGTCCTGCGCCACTGCACAGAACACAGAGTCACTATACCGATTGCAGCTACTACGTCCTTGGGAAGAACCACCAAGAGACTCCAGCTGGTTAGAGTGGCTGCAGAAACAGCCAAAGCAGGGACCATGGGACACCCAGAGAAGTTTCAACAGGGCTTTCTCTGCCCTGTGCTGATTGGCAGTTTGCTTCAATTCTCCCACTTCCCGAATTGTGAGCTCAGCTGTGGAAAAAGCGCGTGAATGTTCATAGAGTGTCATAGTAACTGATAACACCACACACTGGTGGGAAAAGGGAGACAGAGAGACTGAGCTAATCCAAACCAAAAGGCCTCCTGCAATAACTCAAGGATTGTGTTAAGAGCATGCCTGGTGAACAAGAGAAGGGTGTGATTGGAAATCAGTGAACCAAAATTGGTGTGTTGGAGATTCGGCATAATGGAAGGACTCGTCACTCCCTTTTGGGGGAGTCTTTGGGGGACAAGCTGGCCACCACAATGTTGACTGAAAGAGGGGAAGGAATTACCTTCCCTGCCATGGCTGCCACCCCCAACCGTCTTCTGGGATCCAGCATGACACCATTTTGTCTGTTGTCCTAATTCTGAAAGATGTCCTGACTAGCCTGGGCCAAGAGAGGGACCCAGATACCCTCACCCCTCCCACTGGCTCTGGCTGAATCCTAAACACCATCTGGGATATGAGACTTTGTCCTGCCCCCACCCCAGCCACTGCTCCCCGCTTTCCCTTCCTCACTTTATTTCTTCCCTTCTCTATCCCTCTCCTTTTGCCTTCTGCTTAGCTGGCCAAGACTATATTTTGAAACACTTTTGTCAGCCTGTGACCAGAAAGAGGCAGCTAAAGGCAATGCCCTACCTAGCTCAATGTTGGTTCAAGTTTGCTAAGTGTGTCAGAGTGGCTGATAAGAGCATGTGCCATCCATGTGTTTTTCCAGCAGTGAGGCTGCAAGTGGGAATCAACACCAGAGACAGATGCTGCATTTTCTCCCTTACTGTTCATTACTGTCCCCTCTTGTGTGTGTTTGTCTCGTTTTATCTTCTAGGAAACGAGGTCAGACTTCAGCAACAACAGCAAGAACAGCAGCTCCAGCTCATTGCAGCTAACTTCCCCTCTTCCCGAAAAGGGACGGTTATTGCCATCTCAGAGGCTGTCAAACAAGGGGAGAGGGTTCTTTCTAAGACTCTCTATAGCTAGAGGGAGAGGGAATAAGGGGTGTTGTTAAAATGAAAGCCTGAGTTAATACTTGACATTCCAAACAACACCCACCCCTTCTTTTCTGTATCTAAAATAAAAGGCTATAAGTGTTCAATGGTGCTGAGCAGGCCGTGGTCTGTGCACCAAACCCTGTTTAATGCTGGACAGTGAGAGCGTCAGGTGAACACTTTTGACTCTTTGGGCCCATTGATTCCATCTAAATTAATACAGGAGGCCCCACTCTTGGTTGGCTCTTAGGCACTACCCATTACTCCACTAGGGCCAGCCAGGAAACCGTACTGCACAAGGGTCTGAGCTCCGGTTTTGAGACCGCCCCTGATCTCCAGGACGGTAGGGTGAAGGAGCACCGCACAGGTCAGACACACCACACGCCGTTCTGAGATTACCCCTTCTGTCTGACCCGCAGCAAAAAACTTGAAAGAGTCACTTCAAGCTCTTCTTGGCCAGGATCACCATGACACAAAGCCTTTGAGGGTGGTGAGGTGCAAGTTAAAGGGGGGATATCACAGGGTGACACTGGCCCTTTGAGAGAGAGCAAGGCCTGTGACTCACCAGCTCACTGCAGTTGGGTTTAAAAGAAGGCACCTGGGCCATATAAATGTGGGAGAGCCTGGACACGGGCCGGTGAGAGCTGCCTGGGGCGGGGGAGAGAGAGGATCTGCAGCCCCTCCCTGGGAAGATGGAGGAACTGTCTAGGACCCAGCACAGGGGCTAGTTTGCTGACTATCCTGGTCTAGAGAGCAAGTGCCGTAAGGCTGAAAATGGCAGAGGGCTAGGAAGCTGGTGGAGGGGCTAGCCCGCTGGCCTTTCTGAGCCAGAAAGGGCTGACGGCTGAGAGCAGCAGAGGGAGATGCCTCGAGAGCTGAAGCTGGAGGCCCAGAGAGGGCTGAAGGCTGGGAGTGAGGCATGGGGAGAGACACTGGGGCTGGACTGGCGAGCTAGACGTGGTGAGATACACCGGGCGGGACGTGGTGGGCTGCATATACTGTTTGGACTGTGCTGGGGAATTCTGGATTATGCTTGTGGGACTTTTGTTATGATTTATGATTTATGTGCATGGGACATGTGTAATACATTAACCCTGTAAGGACTGTACATCATTGGAAAACCTTTGAAGACTATTTCTGGGGACTCTGAAGGGGAAACGGAGGCAGACAGGTTTGTTGTGCCGCAACCTGCTGCAGGAGGACATGCCAGGCAGGTGTTGCCCTCTGAGGAAAAAAGAGGAGACCCAAGAGCCACCTCCCACAAATAATCTGAATACCAAAGGTCAGCAAGGCCCGTGTCTGTGCATTCACCTTTTCAAAGTTCAGATCCCGTTTTCTAGGTACGTCCAGTGCTGGGAAAAGGTCTCCAATTAGTCCCATGAACACTGGCAAGTCATCCGTCACAATCTTGGGGATGTTGAAGTCTCGTAAAGCTCTCATTAGGACTTGATCCTCCGGACGGCCAGGGTCGCTTCTCTTCAAGGAACCTGCTACCACCAGCACAGACTTAATAGCTCTCAAGCCCCAGTCATAATGATCCTGGCAGACAGTGAGCAAAGCCTTACATTGCATTCGTGTGAAATAAAATGGTTTTAAATAAACAAAAAAAAGAACCAGAAAAACCACAACACCCTCCCAAAAAACCCAAACTCCAGAAAGTCTCCACAGCACCCAGAAGAAATGCCATTAAGTGTGTGTATTTGCAGGGGAAACTCCGTTCAACAAAGGAGTGAACGAAACCCTAGCAACCTTTGGCTGGGTAGTGTGTTTTCCTTCCCTGGAAGCAGATTTCCATTAGCTTTTAAGTCAATTGACATGAACAATGTGAGGATGGAATCCTCTATATAGGCTTTATTCTACTAGGAAGCACTGTGCTGCATCTCTTCATTTTCCTGCTGACCTTCGTCCATGCCACAGGCAGGCTGAGTCTGTCAGAAGTCACATCAGTGTCTGAGTGGAATTTTCCAGCAATGTAGCTTAAAATGCTTGGAAAAATACAGGCCAAGTTGCTACTAATAACTTGTGATTTTTTTTAAAATATATCTACGTCCGATTTTAAAATAGATAAACTCTTCCTGCTCAAGGAACCAGGGACTAATATTAAATTACCTGCTTAGAAAGTAGCTCTTTGCATAGTGTATAGAGAGTAATAAACTTTCTAGCAAGAAGTCTGGCATCAAGAAAACCTTCTGCAACAAGCATGATTTCACAGATAAGCTCAAAATCTGGGACAACCATAGCACAGGGTCTAAGGAAACAAGATGCACAAAGTTTCATGTCAAATTTGGAGAAAATTAGCCTTTGCACACGTACATTCTCTGCGTCCCCTTCTCTGACATACATATGCACAGAGCTGAGCTATAAGATGATGGAATTTTGTGCGTTTGGATTTTCAGTATAGAGCCTTCATTATATTATATCCATTATGCATTTGCGCACACACAGTCTCTCTCACTCTAATAAAAGTTAAAGAGCCCTTGGTACAGCACGGTGGCAAATCAGAGTGTATAATCAGCACACTGTCAATTAGCAACCAGGTTCTGATGATAGTCAGCCACACACAAATACCTGAATAAAGCCTTTAGATTTTCAGGCAATTCAGTCCGGCCTGCATAGCCGGGGTTCATTGTAATGAATAGTCCAACTGTTGGTATAAGAGCTATTATCTCTCCAAGGAAATTAAATGTTTTCTTTTTGGCACGAATTGCATCTTGCACACATTTTACCTACACAAGTAAGAAGAAGATTCAGTATCAACAATGTAATGAATTACAGTTTGTATCTTAATCAACCAAGCAGCACTGCCCTGTGCACTCTAAAAATCCTTTAAGTACGAACAGGAGGGCTTATTGGGTGCATGCAGGCTGGATGCAGGGACCCTTACTCTGAGCTAGACTGTGATGTCCGGTACTCACATTCGCTAGGAATTACTCCCGAGTAGTCCCACTGACTTCAGTAGGTCTATTTGGGTGAGTAACTGCTCCTTATTCTGAGGGTGGGACTCAGAATCTGGCCCTCCCTGTGTGGTCCCATTGATTTCATGTAGCAAGGTGCTACTCAGCCTGAGTTGGGGGAGGGAACCGATCTCTCAGGGAGCACATTGACTTTCATGATAAAGAGATCGCACTATAGTACTTGTATCAGGTGAATTGAAAAATACTATTTCTTTTGTTTTTTACAGTGCAAATATTTGTAATAAAAAATAAAGTGAGCACTGTACACTTTGTATTCAGTGTTGTAAATGAAATCAATATTTGAAAATGTAGAAAACATCCAAAAATATTTAAATAAATGGTATTCTATTATTAATAGCGCTTAATTTTTTTAATCACGCGCTTAATATTTTTAATTGCTTGGCAACCCTAATATATATATATCTGTATTAAGCACAAATATTAGAGCAATTACATAGCCTAAATTGTCCTATATCTTTATTATAATTCCATTCACTTATGCTAATTATCCCATAACACCTTGCATTTGTTGAATGGCTTAAGTAGATAGGGAAATTGTCACAATCAGGACAGATGAGTATTTACCACAACATCACAGTAATTTACATAAAGAATAGCTGGATACTGGAGAAAACTTCCTACCTGCACAGCAATCACTGATAAAACTTCCACTGAAATGCGATTGAATTCATCAAAGCATCCCCAGGCTCCAGTCTGTGCTAACCCTTTGTAGATATTTCCACAGGACTAGAGAGCAAAGTGATTGGAGAAGGCTGATTGCACCATGGGAATTCATTACAAAAAGAACAGTTCTAAGGCATTAATCTGGCATTTACACTACACACTGTTTCTCTAGGATAGCCTCACACAACATAGGGTCATTCAAAAATAGAGAGGAAAAATCCCCCTCCTGTAGGGAAATTTTGCCTCCTTTGCGAAAACTCCTTTGCAGCTACCCAGGATTTTCCTCTAGTTTCAGCATGTGCTGTCCAGATAGCTGTAAATGCAGGAACTCAACAAATGCTCCAGTCCCAGCTTCTGGCCAAAACATGCCTGAGACACACAGACTGAGTTTTCTCCCACTGCAGTCAAAGCCAGAACTCCCATGGACCCACAGTGACTACAGGTGTGTGAATGACACTCCACAGCATGGAGAGGTACCCCTGACGCCTGGGCTTTTCCCTAGCAACTGGAGTGGGAAAGGAAGTGTTCTCACCCCAGCTGCCAGACCGTGTGAAATGACAGGATTACAGTGGGAAAGGGCTCTGCTGCTCATGGCACTGAGTTCCCAAGCCTGACTTTGGCTGCAAAGCCACAAACTATTGCAGTAGCTAGCACAGCTCATGCAGGGGACGCTCAGAGGCACGGTGGAGGGGCCAATTAGAAATAAATAGGAGAATGCAATCTCCTAGCAATTGCTGCCCTCAGCACACATTGTGCATTGCTTGGGAAGGTAAGCTACTGAATTTGTCATAAGGGGGAGGAAAAGTATTGGAATTCAGCTTGCTGTGCACTCCGTTTGCTGTACCTCCCTGAGAGATGGTCTCCGAGGGGCTCACGCCTGCCATGGTTCCAACACCATTAATAGCCTCAAGACGAACTCAGATGGAACAAGGCTCAGACCTGCTAATCTGTCCCCTGGCCAGTCTGGGCTTTGTCCCTGCGATATATTGGCTAGCCGTCTGTGCTGTCTCATTTCAGGTGCCCCCCGGGCTGACTGCCAAAGGTTTATACATTCACTGGCAGGAAGCCTTTCCGGATAGTTAGTCCAAGTTTTCCAGCCCCCATTCCCCAGCAGAGCAGAGTTCATGCTGACCCTGTCACCACCACTTTGCCAATCAGTGTGTCCTGGGCAAGCGTGCTTCAGCCTCAAGCCTTTGGGGCAGGATCCTTAGCCACAGGGCAGGGGAGAAGGTTGGGGTGGAGGTTCTGAGTGGGTGCTTCAAAGCATCTTTGCTTTCCCTAAATCCTTGAGCTTTGGGGGGTTGGTTTGCCCTCCAGTGTAATTTAGCCTCAGGGCCGCAATGGCCCCCCAGGAGCCTTTTCACAGCCAGCAAGAGGCAGAATGCAGCAGCGCTTTGAACATGCCCCCCCACCCCCACCCCCTTCTAGGACTGCTCCCTGCCATGGCCTGGGGAGGGGGCTCTGGGATCCTATGCCCTGAACTCATTCATTCCGTTCTACCTTGTAATCCATTTGCTCAGAGCAGTTGAAGACATAGACCATGATCCCTACAGCTCGGCCCAGGTCCTTAGTGGTCTCAGTTTTCCCTGTACCAGCAGGGCCTGCAGGTGCACCCCCCATTATCAGGTGAAGGGACTGGGTCAGAGTGATGTAGCAGCTGAAATGCAAGGCAGGTGCATCATGTCTAAATGGCCAGCAACAGTCCCCTGCGGTACCCGCCACTGCCCAGCTACCAGACTGCCGCTTCCCACCATTGCTGTCTAGTTTTAAGGCAAATCTCGCCTGCACGGATGTTAGCTACGGGTGCAGGAGCTGAACCTAGCGTACCGGTCTGTAAGTGGAGTAATGACCAGTCGAGGGGTGTTACCCAGATATTCATAGGAATACTGAAGTTGAGCATCACATATATTAGCATAGCAATGCTTTTTTCCTTCATCCCACCGATGTCTGAGCTGGGACTGCCAGGTGAATGCTTGAGAATTCTCCACCTGCAGAGCCAATGGAAAATGTATTGACTTTTTCTGTGACTGCTTCCAGTGAAAATGCACCCTAGGGACTCATTCCCCCAGGCGTCCTCATATATATTAGAGTTATTTATTTATTGTGGTGCTCAGAATGTGAACAAGGCACCAGACCCTTAACACATTAAGGTTTAAAGAACATGTATACATCACCCAGTCTCCTGTGAACCCCTGTTCGGTTGTTACCTCACTGGATCACACGTACTCTTACATTTGCAAGCAAGACTATTTTGTTCATGCTTTATTGCTCCACTCCATTTGGAGTATTTTTAAAATATTTGAAAATAATAAAAGTTATTACAGGAAAATATTTGTTCAAAAGCACCAATGAACAAAGCAATGAAAATGTAGCCCGTAACGTATACCTTAGCAAGGATCATTTTTGCCACGACATCTCTGGCATGTACATCTATGGTACAGATTGTCATGATCTTCATTCTGTCTCCTGAGGTTAAGTTCCCAATGAGTAGTGTAATTAGTGTGTTTAACTGATTAATCTAAGAAAGAAAAGAATGGATTGACACAGGAAAGTGACATAATATTTTGCCTAGTTTTCCTGCCAGATAAAAGCTATTCTAAGGAGACTGCACAGAGTTTGCTGCAGCACAGGTGCAATCCTAAATATCTGGCTACACACCTGCTTTTTGTTGTAATCTTTAATCGCATTTTCATAACCTTCCTCCAGTCTTGAGAACGCAATGCCGACCTCTGTTGTCCACCAGATCTGAGTGCAGGTTAACGCAATCTACCATAAACCGCATAGAAAAAGGGTCACAGACTAGGCGGTGGCAGAATATTTCATGTTGAGCTGTAGCTCACGAAAGCTTAGGCTGTTACCTGCGCCCCTCAGCCCCAGCTCTTGCCTGCAGCCTTTGGTCTAGTCCCATGCTCTGGGCATCAGCATGGCCAGTGCTCAGACAAGCACTTCAGGGAAGGGTCCCTGTGCCATACCTCTGCCAAGAAACCTAGCAGGGGGTCTTCTCCAGACCCCCACTGCCTCTCCTCAGAGGTCAAGATTCAGTTCCTGTTTCCAGGACAGCTCTGCCTGCTCCCCCTGCAGACAGAAGAGGACTCAACTGTCTCAAATAAAACAAAGTTTACTAGAAAACTCAAAATCAAAGATAAAATGGTCCAAAGCTAGACCTAAGCCCAGCCCAGGCACACTCAAACCTTTCTTAGGAATCAGAAAATCCTGAGCTCTCTTGGCTTCTCCGTGAGCCTGCTGGCTTCCCTTAGCTCATCACACCAGGAACGTCTTTCCTTGCTCACAGTGGTGCCCTCCCCCGCCCCCCTTGTTGTAGGGCGCAGAGCCCCAGACACGTCCCACATGGTTTTAAGCACCTTGTCCTCTAACCTGTGCAGAACAGTTCTCCCCAGCTCCTGGGGGATTGGCTGCATTTCCTTGCTTCTGTGTTAAACACTAGGGCTGAAATTCTGGCCCAGCAAGGCCACTGGGAATTTCAACAGAGCCAAGATTTCACCCTAAATCATTTGCTAGTCTCAGTCTAAGTCAAGATTTCAAAAGGGACCACAACACTTTAATTGTTCAACATTATTCAATAATTCCAGTTTTCTTATAACTTGAATTGATCTCAGACATGGTCCCTGGACAGAAACCAGCCCACCTCCCTCTCACAACCACTGTTACACTCAATATCTAGCTAAGAAAAGCGATACTCCAGATTTCAGGGTTAAACACAGTATCTATGGCACATACAGTGACATTACTGTTGCGCTTGACTATTTATTTGATTTGTGTTGCACATGTTGAATACATCAAATAAACCCCATGTTCTAATCACATGACTAGTTCCGTACCTGCGCTGGGTAATCAAATAACCATTGCTCTCGTGGCTTTTCTTCATATGTCACAACAGCCTCAGGAATTTCATGGCGTAATGTGGAGCACATTCTCTCGAGCACTCGATTTAACCAAACCTCAACCTAGGTACAAAGCCCCGCCCCACCCCATTCTAATAAGTGTCCTTGCTAGTATATTTCAGCATTACTTGCCTATTTTGTTTGTCTGTTTTTAAATTGACAGCAGCTGACATAGACTTGTCAGTCTTACTGTGGGCTATGGTATCTAACTGCAGTTGTTCTCTTAACAGGATGTACCTTACAAAGATCCTGGCATCCATCAGTCACATGACTTTCTGTACAGGAAATCAGGCTGCTTTTAAACCCTTGGGGGTCAAATTCTGGTTGGCACCTAGAATAATGGACCCCAAACAAGTGCTGGGATATATGGACAAAGTTCCATCCAAGACCTGTCCCTGCACAAATAGGAATAGGCTGCTTGTGGCACTGTGCTCACAGGCCACTGCTGGGTAAGGGACAAATATGTGGCCCACACCCCCGGCCTACATTCCTCTGAAGCGCTTCCCTGCAGAGAGGCCTCTCGGTCTGTTATGCTTTGGAGGAAACAAAACAGCAAAACAGGGGCAGACAACTTAGGCTCTTCTCCCCTGTCTCTTGCTGCAGGTTTCTGGAGTGCACCTGACGTAGGTGTCAATTAGCTCCCCCACTGCCGCTGTGTTTTTAGAATTCCCTCCCTAGGCTGCCATCTCAAAGACAACGGAACTCATCTGTATGTGAAAACTTGACCTGCCTGCACAAATGTGTGTGTGTGTGTGTAAAAACCAAGAAGCTGGATGGGCTTTTCAGGGGGCTTTTCCCTTGACTTTGAGATCTTCCACATGAAAGAGTCTATGTGGATTGCCTCAAATGGGATGTTTTCAAGTCTAACTGATGAAGCCTGGTCTCACTAGGATGAGCAAAAGACAGAGGAAATAGACTCCCAGTTGATTCACTGGTTAAGGTCCCAGCTGATAGGAGCAAGGAGAATTTAGGCTTACACATAAACCACTTTATTCTTGTATTAGTGCAATTCAACCTGCATGTTTAAAATATAATTTTAAATAACTCCACTAACCTGCCCGGAACAGTCACATTCCTTATCAAAATCCACATACTCATCCTCCTTACTGTACATTCCCAAGCCAATCTTCAAAGGCTTGTTGTCTGGATCCATTTTGAACTTCAGCTTAGCCATGCTATCAAACAGTTTAGACAAGTGGCGGCATACCTTAGAGTAAAGCAGCACAAGGCTAAATCAGGAATTGCTGTCAGTGCACAGAAATATTTTACAGTTTTGATTAACTTTTCATACTGTTCTTTATACTCTTGCATCTCTGACACACTGTTATAATCAGGCTTGGCAGAATTTGATTTTTTAAATAAATTTTGATGGATAATATTGATATTTATTTTAAAGCATTTTTTTCTATTTTTGTCAATTTAAATTTTCACAGCTGCAGGAAACTATTGGGGGCTTCAGACAATAATTATTTAAAGGCAGTAGACACAGATTCAACAAGTTAAAGCTTTAAACCATTAAGACACAAACTGTCAACATCATGTGTCAAAATATACACAGTCAATATCCTTAAATCAATCTCTAGTAAGTTCTCAAGCAGAATTTTTCTTATTTTGCCTCTCTGTAAATTTCAATTTTATTGATGGAAATATTTTTTAGTTGGTTGTGTGCATGCAGTGTAATTGATGTGTACCAACATTTACCAATAAAAAATCTACTCCTTCCAAGCCTAGTTATAAATTTGGTTCAGTGTTTTTAACCCTTTCAGATTAAAGACATTATAATTACATTCTAAAGATTTCAGGTAAGAAACAAAGGACTATCCATTAAATTTAAATCCTACCTCAACAGGGTCATTTCCATTTGATAAAATATCCAGCAGGTCTGCCGACGAAACAAAGTAGAACCTGGGAAAAGCCAACCTTTTTGTCTCTAGATATTCAGCCAAAGCCTTTTCACAAAGTGCCAAGCTAACACAAAGAAAGGAAAAAGGTGCAATATTTTTATTCTTTGCAAAGTAAAGGTTGTGATGTGATCATGCTACGTTGACTGCAGTGGAAACAAAAGCCTTCACTGAGTCTTAGAACAGGCAGTGGCAATTTCCCCATCTGACTTCACCAATATGCCTCAAACCTTCTCTACAGAGCCTTGGGCTCAGAGGGCAGCAATAGAGTCAGCACTTTGAAAATATAGCTAGTGTAATTCAGCCTTAATAACCATTTCATAATTAGCCTCTTTACTGAGATCCCAACAATTTGGCCATTTGTGATGGTTGCTTTTTGAATTGGGCACATGTACTGGGCTGAGTCTAGTCTCTGATTTCACAGACTATTGAATGGCCATTAGACTAAAACATAGAGTCACTGCTTATCTGGGCTAAATTTGGCCTAGTGATCTAGGGAGTGAGGCTATTCGTCCCCATTACCAATCCAGAAAAGCATTTACTCCCACCAGCTAGAATTTATCTGGATGTTTTTAAAATTGGCCAAATGTTTCCCCCCAAATATGGCATCATCCTAACCTTTTCTGTAAGGCCTCTAACTTCTCATAAAGGCCTGGTTTATTTGTTGCTTCAATTACATTAGGGGTTTTTACTGCTTCAGCCATTAATTCCTGCAAGAAAAGATGATCTGTGACGCATTAAATTTAAATTCGTCCTTCAGGCTAGAATTGTTGTGGGGGAGGGGGGTGACAGACTTGCTCACTTTAAAATCTCTATCGATAGAATCAAAACGTTTAGAATCTTCTGGCAACTGATTCCGGATGTCTTCAGAACCAATGAAGATGCTCTCCAGATGGCTCCAAGTTCTCTGCACTTCAAACCAGATACTAATAACAGAGTCAGCAGTAGATAATTTCTGTTGCCAGCCTGACACCTCCTGAAGAAAGTGAGCTAGATACTTGGAAGTCATCAGGTTCTGAAGTTGCACTTGGTTATCCTCCAAGGTCTCTACGAGTAATTCATCAGATTTGAGCAGCATGGTACCAGTTCTAGCATGGGGTTCATGTTCAAACTGCATGGTTGACCACGTACTATCCAGGGCTTTCAATACCTTTGAATACAAAGATATCCAGAAATACTCTGAACACTAAAGCTTTCAAAATTTACAGAAAATAAACAACATTTCAGGAAAGAAAAATCCTAGAACTTAAAATGTGTGTCTTGGCACAGAAGCACTTCATGGAAGGGTGAGAATCTATGCATTAACCTTCAGCCTTTTCATAAGAGTGAAAAACTGAAAGTTATAGCTTCTGACTGTGCTACATCAGAGTGAAAGGCTATTTTTAGGGAAGATGTGGTCAAAATTGAACTGAAGGCACAGACGGTACCTTCTCCATTCCTGACTCTTTCACAGCCTTGTCTACAATACTGCGAACTTCATCCTCAAAATTGTGTAGATTCAGCTGCAGCAAGTCGGCAAGGGTTGTCTTGTCTGACATTATAAAGTTCACCTGGTGCAGAATGGACATAGTTAGCAATACTCTTCACGGGTGACACAGCTAATATTTTCTCCCACACTAGCTGTCTCACACGATACTTAAAGGCTGTCTTTTTCTCTAAGATTTCAAACAAATACTTATGGACAGTCACCTGGTAAATATTATTTCTGCAGTTCATTAGCTTGTTAAGATTAACTTCTCTCTCTCTCTCTCTCTCTCACACTCGCACACACACACACACAGGGCCGGCTCCAGCATCAGCACAGCAAGCAGGTGCTTGGGGTGGCCAATGGAAAGGGGCAGCATGTCCTGGTCTTCGGCGGCAATTTGGTGGCAGGTCCCTCAGTTCCTCTCGGAGGGAAGGATCTGCCGCCGAATTGCTGCTGAAGAATGAAAATGAAGCGGCGTGGTAGAGCTGTTGTTTTTTTTTTGTTTTGTTCACCACTTGGGGTGGCGAAGAAGCTGGAGCTGGCCCTGCACACACCCACACACACATCCCCGATTTGGATAATTTGAAGTCTATGATTTTCATATGCAAGAAAGCAGATCTTAAATATTATTATTCAAAACACAATTTACCAGCACATGTGCTGCTTGAGAATTTTCCCTTCAGTGTCTACTCAGAGGCACACAGTGGAATTTTTCAGCTTGCAGCCCATTCGTGCTTAACGGATTAACTCTAAAAAGTCTTATCTATTGGTGGGGAGCACTCAGATTATGTCTACATTGCAGCTGGAGCCAGCCTCCCAGCCTGGCTAGATATACTCACGCTAGCAGGTGTGACGTTGCACTCCATATGTTTTATGGAAATATGCTAATGAGAGTGAATATGATGGAACTGGAATATGCTTTATGCAAAAGGTCTCTTGTAAGGGATCATTACAAAGTTTATAATCTACTGAGTGTGTTCATCCTATTTGTATAAATGTATCATTCTTGTATCTAAAACTAGAAATATGAAGTATTACTCTGAGGTCCTGTTGTAATTATGCAAAGTGTGGGCCATTAATAGTGGCTTAGGATCTTGATGATTCCTATTGACTAGGAAAATTGGGTGTGAATGGGTTTATTTACCTGCAAGCCTTCCTGTGTACCAGAATGAAGTTTTACAGTGACATGTGATCATGTCACATGATACTGGAATCCATCTTAAACCTGGTGCTTTTCCATTTAGAAGGAGGGGTGGGGACTCAGAGAGACAAAGGATTCCCGCCTTGTGCCAAAGCTATAAAAGGGGGTGGAGCAGGACAAAGAGGCGGCCAGTCATGAGAAATCCCCTAGTTACCACCTGACCTGGAACTAACAAAGACTGCACCAGGGGAAAGGATTGGGCCCAGACTAGGAAGAAGTCTAGTCTGTGAAAGAAGCTTATTAGAACATCTCTGAGGGGGAGATTTACCTGTATTCAGTTTCTTAATGTATTCGTCTTAGACTTGCGTGTTTTGTTTTATCTTGCTTGGTAACTTGCTTTGTTCTGTCTGTTATTACTTGAAACCACTTAAATCTTACTTTTTATACTTAATAAAATCACTTTTGTTTAATAATAAACCCAGAATAAGCGATTAATACCTGGGGGTGCGAACAGCTGTGCATCGCTCTCTATCAGTGTTACAGAGGACGAACAATTTATGAGTTTACCCTGTATAAGCTTTATACAGAGTAAAACAGATTTATTTGGGGTTTGGATCTCATTGGGAGCTGGGTGTCTGGGTGCTGGAGACAGAAATACCAGCTGAGTAGTTTTCAGTTAAAGCACGTAGCTTTGGGGGCGTGGTTCAGACCCGGGTCTGTGTTGCAGCAGACTGGCATGTCTGGCTCAACAAGGCAGGGTTCTGGAGTCTCAAGCCATCAGGGAAAATGGGCTCAGAGGTAATTTCAGCACATCACGTGACAGACCCAAGGGGTCTCTGTGACCAAACCCATCACAGCAGGCTCAAGCTACTGCCCTGAAAATAGCAGTGTGGAGTTTGTGGCTTGGGCTGCAGCTCAAGCCCACCCAGCTGGAGGACGCAGTACTCCAACTGAGGCCTCAAATTCCTAAGGAGGAGTACAAAAGAATAGCACAAGCTTGTAGGGACATCATCAGAAAGGGTAAGGCACAAAATGAGTTACACTTAGCAAGGGCCATAAAAGGCAATAAAAAGAGGTTCTATAAATACATTAGGTGCTTGCGAAAGTTGAAGGAAAGTGTAAGTCCACTACTTTTTTAGTTGAGAAGGAGAGCTAATATTGAATGACGACAGAAGACTGAGGTGTTTAATGCTTATTTTGCTTCTGTTTTCACTAAACATGTTATAATGGTGATGAGATATGTATCTCAATTAATATTAGTAAGGGATAAGGAACACAAGCCAAACTATGGACAGAACAGCTAAAGAATATTTAGATAAGTTAGATGTATTCAAATTGGCAGGACCTGATGAAATTCACCTTAGTGTACTTCAGGAACTAAATTTTGGAACTGTTAGTGATTATTCTTGAGGACTCCAGGAGGATGGGCGAGGTCCCAGAGGACTGGAGAAGGGCAAACAAAGCACCTATCTTTACAAAGGGGATCAAAGAGGACAAGGGGAACTATAGACCAGCCAGTCTAACTTAAATACCTAGAAAGAAATTATTAAACAATCAGTTTGTAAGCACGTAGTGGATAATAGGGCTATAAGTAACAGCCAACATGGATTTGTCAAGAACAAATCATGCCAAACCAACCAAATTTCTTTCTTTCACAGGGTTACTGGCCTAATGGATTGGGGGGAAGATGTAGATGTGACATATCTTGATTTTTAGTAAGGCTTTTGACACAGTCAAAATTCTCTACAGTGATTCACAGTTCAGTAGATACAATCATCACGCTTCGTTTAATTTTTGTTTATTCTATATTTTGATGAGTGTCCAGATTTGATATGTTTGGATACTTGATAGCAGTGGCCATCCAGCAATAGTAAATCATGTGACAGATCATTTCAGTATGAAAGGAATGATATTAAAGGTCTGAAGTGATTTAGATGCTTTTGAAAATGTTACCTAGGAGCCTAAGTTGCATTGTCATGACTAAAGCTACTTTCGAAAGTGGGACTTAGGCACCTATGTCATTTAGGTTCTTTTGAAACTGATCCCCCTTCCCAGGATTGGGGAATGATGGCATTTACTTGTCAATACATTTTTGAAACCTGCTCAGATTACCTTGGTCGCTTGCATGAGCTCATGCCAATGACGTTCTCTAATAGCAGGATTCTGAAGGTCACTCACAGCTCGGAGGGAGGTTATCATGTTTTTCACTGTGTTATCCAATCCTGTGAATGCATCCCAGGGTCTCATTTCTTTATCCAAACTTCTCACATCTTTAGCAAACTTTTTAGAATCAATATCCATTTGCTCCACATTAATCTCTTTCCATTTGGTGGTCTTCCAGTCATCGATGCTTGCATTAACCTGAATTGGGAAACAGTTCCACATGCCATACTGTTAACAAACATGCAGATCAATATTTCCTATCACTTATTCATCCTAAGTGTATTATTGTTTCATTTTCACAATTCTTACTCCTGTTTCCAAAAGACTTTAATGTTGCTCTCACTCCAACACAGCACTGCAGAGCACACATTTGTGTTCCCCTATGTTTCTCCTTGTTGCAAGGGCTGAGCTGGTACAGTCTGTTGTAGTAGGCCATCTGCCAGTCATGTCACCTCTCCAGTGGACTGCTGAGAACCTGGTTAACAGGGCTTCTTCATTTTCATTGTCCAACAACACAATTGTCTGGGAACTACAGGAGCGTCCTGCTTTGGTCTGTAGTTTGGTTTTGTGTATGTAACCCATGCCTGCTAAGTGTGGAACTCTTCTCCCTCACCCCCGCCCCCACCCCCATGATGGCTAGGCCAGCTAGAGATTGAGGAGGCTGCTACAAAGCTGGCTAAGTGACATCTGTCCTTTAGCTCACATATTAAGCTCAAGAGGTCCCAGGTTTAATCCCCGCTGCCAACAGGGTTACATATATTTTGAATTTGCTGCTTGTACTATCTTGCTGGAGACTCCTGCCAGGTTGGTGCCACTCCGGATTACAGCAGTGTTCCCGCAATGAAACCTCTGCTGGCTGAGAATATTTTGTGCTCAAACAAGAGCCTCCAGCAAACGTTCCCTTTTTGGTCATTCTGCCCGGCCATGAAACTGCCAACATCTAGCCCCACATGGGGCCTTGGAAAGAGGATGTTGCCACCTATAGCCATTGTGATTTTTAACCACACTAGCAGACAGAGCGTTTGCTTTTCACACACAGTCATTTAAAAAATAGCAACTTCAGGATTCTGAGTCCCAGCCCCAGCCTGTTAACACATCTCTTGCTTTCTGTTTGCAGGTCACAAGTCCATGTGGTTCAGTTTTAAAAGCCAGCAAAGAGTTTCTTTCCCTTAGTCTGAGCTTCCTGCAAACACATTCTCTTGTCTGAACAGTGAGCAATCTCCCCTGAGCAGCTGAGATGATCAGGCAGGTGCCATTATTATTAATATTTATTGTTTCTCTGAGGGTAGTGCATAGCATCCCTGACGGGGGCCACAGCCCCAGCATGCTAGGCACTGCAAACACAAATATAAAGACAGTCTCTGCCCTGCGGTGATGAAGGATAAGGGGAACAGTGAACTGATCCTGACTAGCCTGGCAAGTAGCAATGTCTCAGCACTCCATTCTTCAGATCCCCTTCCCCTCGTGCTACATTCCAAAGTCAAACACTTACCAAGACAATCATATCCCAGAGCTCTTTGAGTAAACGTACTTCTTTATGGCATGCTTTGAGCTGTTTATAATCTGGGACTGACACCTCAAACAACCCAGCTGATTTGGACAGGGCTTCCATTTCACTCTCCATGGCAGTGATACTCTTTTGTTGCTAGAACCAGGAAAAGAAAAGGACTGAGCCGGCAGCGAGGTGCTGGTGTGGCCTCACCATGCGTTAAGAGAAATGGAAGTAACAGCTCCACTTTTATAGAATAACTCACTGGCCACAACATACATAAAGGGTCAAGTGCTCTCTCTGTGCATGGCCCAAGCCTGTAGGGTGGGGAGTCTAAGAGAGAGGAATCCTCATCCTCCAGGCAGCTGAGCAGCAGCTGCACATTTAGTCCAGACTCTCAGAAATGTAGGGCTGGAAGGGACCTTGAGAAGTCATCAAGTCCAGCCCCTGATGCAGTAGCCACTATTGAGGAAACATCTCCCTTATGCAGGAATGCACGACGGGTGGATCTCCACAGCCAAGCCCCTCCCCCTTCCCTAGGCCTCGGTCACAAACCCTAATCACAGCAGAGGAGAAGCGCAGACTCCTGGAACCGTGCTAGCCATCTGTGCAAGAGAATTGTGTCAGTTCTGCGGCAGCCACAGCCCATGCGAGACAGGTGGAAAGAGGATCTGCCCCAAACACCCTCCCATCTCAGCCAATTACCGTGTTTAAGGACCGATATGGATCTGGGCCAGTAAAAGAAAAGGGAGCATCTTCTCGAAATTTCTCCCTGAACTCGTGTTGTTTAATCTGCAAGGAAGCAGAGACAGAGAGCGTCACACGCAGGCGGGGATAGGCGCATTCAGCACTGTTAGAGGCCCAGGGGTGGAGGAGGGCTAGCTGGCTGAGCCAAGGCCCACTTCGGACTGAGCCAATTCGGCTTGTTTGGAGCTGGGTTGCAGCTGCTGTCCTGGGCAATGAAGTGCATCCACTGCAGACTCACAATGCTTGAATGACCAGGCAGCTGGTGTGACCAAGAGCACTGGTTTCCCGTATAGGCTGGTTTCCAAGCGTGTGCGTTTTCTTTTGGCTACAGGCATCCGAGCCAGGCTGTCATCTCCAAGACAGACGAGTCCAACATGCTCTTCATGGGGCAATACTTAAAAACCTCTGGGAAACCACTTAGTGCAGGACGTGGCTGCTTGCTTGTTGGGCAGACAAAGAGCCAGAAACACTGCTGCTCTGGGATCTGCCCCGGCACCTGTTAGCTCCCCGCTGGGGTGGAAGGTATTAGCCTATAAAGCCCTGCATGGCTGGGGACCGTATTGCCTTCAAAGCCCCTCTCCTTGCCTATGCACTGCACAGTTGTGATCAGAGTGGGGATACTGCACTACAGCCCTCTTGCGTTCAGCTGGCCAGGGCTAGTAACAGGGGGCTTTCCAGGAAATGCCTTGACTGGGAAACACTTCCCCACCCATTCTGACAGGGCCTGGATTCACTCCTGGCACATGGGGAGAGGGGTTACTCCATTGGCTGATTTGGGGTGACCAGGACTAGTCTGGTGGTTCAGATATGGGCAGTTTATTGCCTGATTGCTTAGTGGTTATTTCCATTACTGACTTGTGTTGAGGTTGTAGCTTTTAAGTTTTGTGAAGTGCATAGAGTCTCAGGGACAGGTACCTGAACTGAAAATGTATACACAGCATTAATGTAGGTAATAAGGTAATAATAATTGGAGATATACCAATCTCCTAGAACTGGAAGGGACCTTGAAAGGTCATTGAGTCCAGCCCCCTGCCTTCACTAGCAGGACCAATTTTTGCCCCAGATCCCTAAGTGGCCTCCTGTGGGTCACACAAATCCTAGCCTAGATGAGAAGCTGAGGCCAATCCACTCAGCCCATTACAGAGAAACTTCCAGCATCCCACAGTAACAGTACCTCAAACTGCTGACACTTCCTCCGAAGGATTGCGACCTCAGTGGCCTGCAGAGGAGCCACATTCTGTTTCACCTGGAAAGATAACTTCTTGGTGTTGTTCCATTGCTCCGGCAGATCCTACAGCAAGCAAAAGTAGAATCAACACCAAAACCCATTTCACCCAAGATGCTTATGCTTTGTCTGGCAAAGATGAACCCAAATACATCCTGAAGTTCCTTACGAAGGAGAATATGTGGGCAGCGAACATGCAGGGCAACATTTGCAGATAACTCAAAATTATTTCGGTTCGTCGAGCCTAAAGAACACAAACCCGGGAGGAACGTCAAAGGGACTGGGCAAAGCTAGGTGAATGGGCAGCACAAAGGCAAAGCAAACTCACTGTTGACAAAGACGTGGAACGGAATTCCAAACTCTGCACACAGAGTGGCGGCGTGACACTGGCAGACCAGGTGCCAGCTCAGGCCAAGGTTCCCAGGTCTCAGTGGAACACTGACAAATACAGAGATGGAATCAGTCTGGCTCACCTGTGTTTTAGCATTGTTAAAATAGGGATTAGGATTATGAGTGTGTGTTTAGTGTTTAGACTTTAATGCATGCAGCAGTTCACAAGCACTCGATAATCTCAGTCTACGTCTACAGTACCGCGGTAGGTCGACCTAAGTTATGCAACTCCAGCTACGTGAATAATGTAGCTGGAGTCGACATAGCTTAGGTCAACCTTCTGCAGTGTCTACACCACGCTGGATCAACAGGAGACACTCTTCCGTTGACTTACCTTACTTCTCTTGTTCCCGGTGGTGTACTGGGGTCAACCAGAGAGCACTCGGTCATCGATTTAGTGGGTCCTCACTAGACCCACTAAATTGACTCCCGGTGCATCAATCGCCAGAGCATCGATCCTGTGGTAGTGTAGACATAGACATAGCCTCATTTATAACATTAGTCTCCCATATTGAAAGGGAACATTGGAGCATTGGTGTTGTAAGACTATAACTATGTAAATCACCACACAGGAGAGAGACATTAACTAGTGTGATACGCCGATTAGGAACCAAAGGTGTTGCATCCTGCTCAACAGCAGCCAAACTATTGTGGAACATTAAAGAGGACAAAAGATGTTGTGCTCTGCTCCCCCACCTCCCATGAAGATGAGCCATGCAAGTGGATTCCTCCCATCAGCTGAGTTTGCAGCTCAGAACACATGGGAGGAGGGGAATAAAAACCCCTAACCAGAAGAAACTGTCTCTCTCTGCTGCTTGGACTCTGCGAGACAAAGTTTCTAGGCATACACAAGGGATCCCCAGTGCTTAGAGCTTGCTTATTATAGAAGTTTCTATTACTTTTGAAACTTGAGATTGTAACTCATTTGTGTATCTATGTTTACCTGCTTTAACTTTGTAAATAATTCTATTTCCTTTTCCTGTTGAATAAATCTGTATATAGTTTATTACAGGACTGGCTACAAACATTGTCTGTGGAATGAGATCTAAGGTGCAGTTGACCTGGGAAAGTGACTGGTACTTTGGTTCTGGGAGTAACCTGACTATTGCAATGATTCTTGGTGTAAGGGACCATCTATTACAAAGGCAAGCTTACCTTGGTGGCGAGACAAATTGGAGTTTATCCCAGGGGACTGTCAGGCTCCTGGTGCCTGAGGATTTTACATTTAATAATTGGTTGGTGAAATCTAAGTATAGAACTCACCACCAATTTGGGGATTTGTGCCCTGGTTCTTAACAATCTGCCCTGAGGTTGGTATTCACACTCCTGAGTCACTGCAGGCAGCTTGACAGTGGGTTCTAAATTAACAAAAATCATTTAAGAAAATGATTTGGGCATGACTGCGGGCAGCTCAGTGAGCATCTCTTCTCAGCGAGGAGCAATGTTAAAAACAAAAAACTTGTCAAAAGTCTGATAGAATGGAAGAGAAGAGAAGACAGACTCCTCGAACGCCCTTGTCTAACCCAATGGGACCCCTCCCTGAATACTGTAATGCCCTTGTATAGACCAACGGGGATGCCTCCCCCAGGTACTGAGAACGCTCCAATGCTATTTATAATCCAGGGAGAAACTTCCTCTGGACACTGTTCTGTTCACCCTACCTCACAAATACACAGCAGATGTGGGCGGGGTAGGGTGACGAGACAGCAACTGTGAAAAATTGGGACAGGAGATGAGGGGCAATAAGCACCCATATAAAAAAAAAGCCCCAAATATCGGGACTGTCCCTGTAAAATCAGGACATCTGGTCACCCTAGGGCGGGGGAATGCCATTCCAAGATGGGTGATGAAAACAGTGAAAGGCCTGACTAGGCTATCTTACAATAGATGGAAAGGCTGGGATTGCCTTGTTTGGAGAGGATGTGAAGGAGGCTCACAAAGGAGTGATTTTTATCCCCTCTCAAGAACCAGGGGAGAGAGAAAATGAAAATGGAAGGCAGCCAATTTTAAAAACAGACACAAGAAATATTTTTCTGCACAAAGCACAATTAACCTGGGAACTCCTGGCCAGGAGCTCAGCAGGATTCAGAACAGAGTTAGGTATTTATATGGATAACAAGAACACCCCAGTTACATTAGAAGGGATCAAAAGAATTGTATTTGTGAGGGCTAGAAACCCTCCTGATTCAGGGCAAAAGGCAGCCACTGACTGACAGGGTCAGGAAGGAACTTCCCCATGGGAAGATGATTCCATAACTGTCCTTTGAGGGGTTCTTTGCCCTTTCCTCTGACGCATGTGGTACCAGCCACTGTCAGAGAGGTCTAGACAGACCCTTGGAAGATCCAGCAAGGCCATTCCCATGGTCCTTCGGGTAACAAGTAAAGAGTGACCATCTCAGAGAAAATGTTTCCTGTTCTCTTTTATAACAGATACTTATTTTTGCAGCACAGTAACAGATGGCATTAGTAATGCGGTGATTGATTTTAGTCATTTTCTATAAAGAGTTAGAAACTCTTTGCACCTGAGTGTGCAATAAAAATGATTAAAGGTGAGTTTGGATCTCAGCCTACTACAAAGGAGCAAATTCATCAGATTTCATTATTAAAAATACCCCAAAGCTACGCTCCACAAAAACTGAGCTAACAGCATTAAATAACCTACATGCAGCTGCATATGAATTTCTTCCGGCATCTCTTCTCCGTAAGTCTTTAGCAGTTCGATTGTTTGCTTTAAGGGCTCAAACATGTGGTCTGTAGCTGTTTGTCTATCTTTGACTCTCATCAAGTGTCCCATCACCTCCACCAGCCCATTATAATCTCCTTCTTTCAAAGGTTTAGTCAAGCCCGCGTTTGCGTCTTTCATGAAAGCTGCTAGTTCCTGGAGACTAAAAGAAAAGAAGCCAGTGGGAGCCTCTCTGGACAGCCAGTTAAAAGAAACAAGAAAAATCCAAAGCCTGGTTGCTTCTGACAGTCACTGTGGCTCCCTGATGACAGCCCAAATGGATCCACAGCCCTGGCTCATGGTGCTCTGCCCAGGTGAGCAGCATCCAGCGGGGCTACACCCTTTCCAAGTCCAGGGGACCCAGGAGTGGGGATGCCCGGGGCAATTCTCCAAGGAGAACAAAAACTGGAGTCTCAGATCCTCAGTGTGTGTATTCCATTTCACTGGCCATTTCACTGGCCTTCAGGTCTGAGCACGGCCAGCTAGCACCTTGTTACACATGACCTGCTCTGGTCTACACTGTGTGCAAAGCAATATCATTTGATATCATGTTACTTTGAATTTCTTGGCAACTAAGTTTAAAACACACCCCATTTTCCTAGTCCAGAACTGACCTTAGTCTTGGTCTCCATGTCTGACAGTCATTAGCACAGCTACAAAATCCTTGCCTCCAACATTAACCTTAACTCCTAGTTCCCATCCCGTATGTGTCAGGCAAGATTTACTTTGGACTGGAGAACCACTCTTTTGTTTTACCTGGTAGTGACGTGGTCAATGAGATGCTGCTTAAACATGAGGCTCCAGCGCTTGATAATATTTAAAAGCGCTTGCTTGAATGGACGGCAGTCGCTCTGCAGCCAGCCATTGAACACCTTGGTGTTCTCAAACTTGGACACTTCCTCGTAGAGCTTCTCATAGGAGTCAATCTGAAATGCATGTAGAAATGACACGCATGGAGCAATCTCAGAACTGCCAGAAGGGCTCTTGTCTGGGGGCTTCACTAAATCATTTTTTGTAATTCAAGATTTTTAACAGTAAAACTTTGAGTGCAACTATTTCTAAACTATTGAAGCCCCAGATTTCCCTGTGTTCGGGAGCACCTAGACACACAGTAATGCTGCATTAACAGCTCTCACGGAGGCTGGAGCAAAATGCTGTCAGGGCAGCTGCTACTAAAGCCAGACCCCTCCATACAGGTGCCTTCCTGGCTGCTCTCCCACCCCAACTCCCAGGCAGCACAGGGCTGCTGAGCTAGCGAGTCCCTCAGCGCTGTGCTTTGAAACGTGCTTGAGGGACGAGTTTAAATTTAAAAACCCAACATTTTATCCATCCTGGGCCAGATCTTCCAGCTGGTGTAAATTGGCACTGCTCCATCAGAGTCAATGGGCCAGAGCCCCAGCTGGTCTAAGTCAGCGTCACGCCATTGACGCCAGGGAAGTTTGCCTGTTACTTTAATGGAACTACATGGATTTGGACCAGTTGCTCGCTCGCGCTCTCCCTCTCTTTCAGGGGCCTGATTCTCCACAGTCTTGCACCTTGCCTCACCATTTACACCTATGCAAAGTGGACACAAATGCTCTATTCTGACTTGGTGACCTTGTTACACCTACTGTGGACAGGCATAAATGAGACTGGGGCAGGCAGTGGGGGGTGGGAGGGGGAAATCAGGCCCTAGATGTCTATCACTTTGGTATCTCAGTGCATTAGTGTTGGTGGATGCATGGCTGTTCTCCATACAATGGCAAGATGGAAAAGAAACGTGTGCCCTGGGCCCCTGTGAGATGGGTATAGAGCAGAGGTCCCCAAACTATTCAGGGGGGTGTGGTGGGGCCCAGGCCAGCCCCCACTGGGGATAGGGAGGGAGAGCCACCCAAGCCCCACTCTGCTCCCTGCTCTGCTCTGGCCCTTAGCTGTGCCCCCAGCTCCCAGCCCGATGCCAGACCCCTCCCCTGACCATGGCTCCACACCTGGTCCCACGCCCTGCTCCCGGCCCCAGACCCATCCCCAGCCTCAGCCCCATTACTCCTGTCTGCATCCCCCCTTCCCCCTACAGGAGCTGCAGCCCCATTCCCGGCTCCATGGGGGGGTGTGGCCCTGAAAAGTTTGGGAACCACTGGTATAGAGAGATTCCCTGAATGCTGTGTGTGTGGGGGGGTCCCTCTGATTCCCTGAAGAAGGATGGAAAGAGCTTGGGTGCCATGGGAAGGGTGGTCTATGAGGGGGATGGCTGTTCCTGCACCAGCATCGCTGCTATTCTCCTCATAGTACCAGGCTAGTATCCTAGACCTGCCATGCACTGAGCCACAGCCCCTTTGCTTTGGGAGCTCTCTCACCTGTTGCTGGAACTGCTCTAGGGTGGGTGGGATGTGTGGCAAGTAGTCCTCTGCATGAGACTCCAGCTCCTCTGGGGTGAACACGTGACCAAACGTGAGGAAGCGCTGCATAAACTCGTGGTGATCATCCATCCACAAATAGGAATATTTCTCAAAGGAGTCTTCATATTCCTCAGCTTGTTTCATGGCACTGACAACTAGAGAAACCACCTCCTCTCTTATTTCAATTAGATCTGACATATCTTCTAGGTCACTCTGAAAGACACACACTTCTCATCAGGGTCAGGAAGTAAACAAATGCAACATGCGACATTAAATGTCACATTAGGGTCACACATTAATGCTCAACACAATACATGTAGAAGTGAAGGTTTCTCAGTAACATTATCTCACCTGCATTGCACATACACACTGTTAATATTCAGTTACAGTGTACATATCACCAAAAATGATACACATGTGCAGTATGGGAAATCTAGTGTTACTATGACAACCTTCACTTAAGTGTTTCTTGTCATATTTGTGTTTTAATCCATAAGCATTTTAGGCTTTTGCATTTAATGTCCATCATTTTGGTTTATTCAGAGAGAGAGAGAGAGAGAGACTGTTTCTCTCTACCAAGGTCAGCATGGAGTCAACATCTACATGCCACCCACCACCCCGCTGCTCCTCTTGTTCAACTGACAGTTCTGGATCCCAATGTGACGGGCTGGGCCACAGAATCTCCCTCAGAACTGTCACTAGATGTGCTGGGATATAACTGAGAACCCCCTGCCAGAGAAGGCTTCTCTCCACTCCCATCCAGCTGAGTTAGACACACCAGTCGGCTCCAGCACAGACCAAGAGGCTGGGGCACGCCCCCCCCGCAGTTCACAGAAACCAAGATTCACTTAGCCCAGGGGCTTCTCGGTTAACAGGGACTTTCCCAGCTTCTATAACACTGATCGGGAGATATGCACAGCTGTTTGCTCTCCCAGGTATTAATTACTTAATCTGGGTTGATTAATAAACAAAAGTGATTTTATTAAGTATAAAAAGTAGAATTTAAGTGGTTCCAAGTAATAACAGACAGAACAAAGTAAGTTACCAAGCAAAATAAAACAAAACACGCAAGAAACTGAATACAGGTAAATCTCCCCCTCAGAGATGTTCCAATAAGCTTCTTTCACAGACTAGACTCCTTTCTAGTCTGGGCCCAATCCTTACCCCCGGTACAATCCTTGTTAGTTCCAGCTCAGGTGGTAACTAGGGGATTTCTCATGACTGGCCGCCTCTTTGTCCGGCTCCACCCCCCTTTTATAGCTTTGGCACAAGGCGGGAATCCTTTGTCTCTCTGGGTCCCCATCCCTCCTTCTAAATGGAAAAGCACCAGGTTTAAGATGGATTCCAGTATCATGTGACATGATCACATGTCACTGTAAGACCTCATTCTTCATTACCCACAGGTCCAAAGGAAGGCTTGCAGGTAAATAAACCATCTACAACCAATTGCCCTAGTCAATGGGAGCCATCAAGATTCTAAACTACCATTAATGGCCCACATTTTGCATTGTCACAATAGGACCTCAGGGTTTGCTTCGTATTTCTAGTTTTAGATACAAGAGTGGTACATTTATACAAATAGGATGAACACACTCAGTAATTATAAGCTTTGTAATGATCCCTTACAAGAGACCTTGTGCATGAAGCATATTCCAGTTACATCATATTCACTCTCATTAGCATATTTTCATAAAGCATATGGAGTGCAACGTCACACCCAGGTTGCACTTGGAATTGCACATGGCTTCACAGTCAGAAGTGCATCTTTTTCATCTGTGCTGCGTGTGATACTTGTGACGGTCTCTCTGATAGTCACATCATCACAGTTATCCAAGCCTTTACCACTAACACACTGTGTTCTATATGGGGCTAGCCTTGAAAACCACTCTGAAGCTACAAACAGTGCAAACTGCAGGGGCCTATTTACTTAGCAGAGCTGGCCATAAGGAGCATGCTACACCCTTGCTCCAAATACTGCATTAGCTCCCTATTCACTTTGGGCTGCAATTACAGATATGGATATTGAGACTGAAAGCCCCCTATATTTTGCGTTTTGAAACCCTAGAAACAAGCTTTCTCCCTATGCACCATTACAAAGATTCATTTTCTTGCAATCTAAAAGCTTATGTGCATGTTCCCCGAGAGGCAGTGACAAGTGCGTTGAAAAAATCTCCAAACAAGCCAGTCAGTCATTCAGCTCTCAGGAAATGCTGGTGCATGGCAAGGAGCTCCGTGCGTGGCAGACAAACATGGCTAAGGGAAAGAGTCCAGGCCACAGAAGGACTAACCTTGTAGCTGAGTTTCCCCTTAGCCAGCCGGGGTATAAGTTTAGCTGTGTTATAGATATCATTCATTAGATTTTCCACCACTTCCAGAAAACCATTATCTGCTCCCACTTCCAGCGATGGACGGTATCTTAATTCATCATTATGTAGTTCCATGTGCACTTCAAACAAAGGAGCTGCATTGGCCTGAGATACATTAGTGCAAAGCGCATTACTGTCTGCCTTCCGAACACCTGCCCTCAGCCCCATCTTGAATGTGCTATTTAGCCCACTACATTAACTGCCTCAGTGCTAACCCTCTGTCTGACCCCCTTAACCTGGCTTCTGCCCCAGCACTCCACCAGCTCTGCCAGTCGCCTCTTCTCCACGCTCATGCATGGCCTCTCTGCTCCCCCTTTAGCACCTCTCTCTTCCCCAGAGGTCTGGGACTCTGTGCTCCCCTACATTGTTACTGCTCCTTATCAGCTTTACAAGGGGGCTACTGCAGTTGAACTTGAGGCAGAAATGAATGGCACAGAGTATTTTAATTATCAGGGCCAGTTTTCTTGTCTATTCCATTCTATACAGGTTCTTGGACTAGGCTCGTTACCACAGTATCTGAGCAATTCAGTGGCAGCCTGGATGTGTGGGGGAAGAGGAGAGACGTGCCAGAGAGTACCCTGACGTTATAGCCTATGACAGGGAGGGGAACATGATGAGAGCCCACTGGGGAAAGAGGGCAGGGTAGAAAGTGTTTAGGAGGAAACAGAGCTCAGTTTAGCCATGTTAAGCAGCGGGGTTACACAATGATGCACCTGGGACCAGACAGAAGGGGCAACACGGGAGGAGAGGCTGATTCATGATTGCAGAGCAGAGGAGAAACTCAGAATAGAAGAGATAGCGCTGGGCTGCAGATTGAACTGGGGACTCCTCCACTGTCTCAGCTGGGGGCACTTCTCCTCCCTCTCTCTCTGAAGGCATCTCTTCTAGGGCTCTGTCCTTGACCTTCTGCTCTTTGTCAGTGGGTGCACTTGTGTGGTCACAAGTAATGATTCACCACCCTCATCCTATCTTCTCTCTTCAGTCTCATCTCCCTCTGCCAGAGCAACACCATTTGCTCCTGGACACCCCCCCCACACACACACACACTCCACACCAGGGCTAATCTGAACTCCCCACCTCTGCTCCCAAGCTCTCCTCTCTTGTTCCCTTCTTTATTATAGTTAGCAATTTCAAAAACCCACAATCCTCTGCTCAGCAGCTGCTGAAGCACTATGGGATAGTGGTCTAAATTGTCCCAGAATTCACTCGCACATCCACAGAGGGATTGGTGTGCACATGCTCAGATGGCTGCAACGGCAAATAAGAGGTGGGAGGGTGGGGGCAGATCACACACTGAACCATGTTGTTTGTAACGGATTACAATAACCAGGCCACTAACTAGGACAAAAGCATGGCTGCAGCAGTCCTGTGGACAGACCTTTATAGGATGTACTGAGACAATAAATTCAGCGCATGCAATGTAACTTCAAGAGATGTTCTAAGAAATCCGAAAAACTGTGGTTTCCTTAAATAGTTCATAAATAATAGTGGCACATGCATTATATATGTGCAAACACTGACATTTCATAAAAGGGAAGAGGAAGCTGGATAACATACATCAGCTGCCATGTTGGTGAGCAGAAACTGTAAAGATTTGCGAATAAACCGGAAGAATCCATCCAAAACCATGTCATCCACATATTCCACATAATCTTGCCATGTTTTGGATGTCTTATCAGCCTTAAATAAGTCTGCATTCTCCTGCAAAAAGAAACAAGCTATATTAACTGTCTGTTTGATAAATGGTCAGGCAAATGTCCTACCTTCTTTCAATGAAAAACGGGAGTTAACATTTGATTAAGTCGAAAGTCTAGTTTTCTGGTATCAAATGTCTATGTTGTTGCTTCCCTGCCCATTCTTTACAATTCCATTTGAATGTAAGGGAAAGAAACAATTTTTATGTAATGTCCTCTGAAAAGAAACTACCCCCAGGGTATGCCAAAAAGCCATACATGTCCCCCCAGACAGCAGTCGTATAGACTTTTTTAAATCTCAGTTGTACAGTAGGAACATGAGAATAAATGAATCCAGCCAAAGGTCTTTAACAAAGCACTACAGGCTCATGCATGAAGTCCTTACTGAACTATAACACCCATTGACTTCTGTGGGAGTTTTGCCAGAGTAAAGATTTCAAGGTTGTGCCCCAGATAGTCTGAGTCCACCATTTACACTCATACATGGAAAACATTAGTACTGTATGTGGAAGTGGTTTGAAGTTTAAAAGTGCTACAGCACATAAGTGCTAGATATAAGTAACTATTGTTAAAACAGTTCCGACTCAATTGAGTTTATCTTTCCTAGTTTCTTACCATAAGCATAGTCTGAATCTTTTGTCCAGCATCTTTAATTGCTGCATAGCGTTTGTTTATGGTATTAGCTTTTCCATCCAAGTCTAAGAGAGACGTTTCCTTATTGTCTTTCCTTTCAAATAGAGGACTGGCTGACCATTCCTGTATGGAAAAAAAAGACCTAAAAGATGCACTTTTACTACCCTTGGGAAATACTATGCCTGCAGAGGAGAGAGATTTAATATATACCAAGAATGTTATTTTCAAAAGTGCCTGGAAAAATCTTTCACCCACCTGCATAAGCTGGCTGATATTCTCCACATTTAATTTAGTTTTCTGGATTCTTGCCTCTAAATCATGCAAGACATTTCTCATCTCCTGAATATATTCCATAACACCTGAGAGAAAAATGCATTTCTAGCTAGTAGACAGATAAGGTCTCCAGACATCAAAGTAACTGCTTGCCTGATGGCTCTGATCATCAGATTGTTGAGGAGAGATACAAAATAAATTTACCTATAATTTGTATTCTCAGATGGTAAATCTGACAGTGGATTCATGCTCTGCTTTATGCATGTGATGACCTCTTGAGGTCCCTTCCAACCCTAATCTTCTCTGATTCTATGTGGCAGGGGAGGCTTCCCTAACTGAAGGCTTTGGCTGCCACACTACAGAACATCAGCACCCCCCAGGCTCTGCTCAGTGGGTCTAACACCCCTCTGTCTCCCATCATTAGTCCTTTCTTAGAGCTAATCCCAGTACATTCTTGATCCCTGCAGGAGGTAGAAAGCCTTTTCATAATGAGTGGGATCTGGCAGGGCTTCCATACACTCCAGTTGCCCGTGAGGAATAAGCTAGGACTCAGGAGTAGTTTAGGGTCAGTAATGAGGAAGGAGGCAGGAGTTGCTAGCCTACATAGCAATGGCAGGTGTGCAAAGACTGTAGTCACCCACACAGGGTACAGACCTTGGGAGTGGGGACCTCTAAAAGGACTCACTTTGGAGGAATTAGGGTAAATGCTTCAAAAACGACATCTGCAAATCAACACAGAGAGGCACGGCTGATCCAGCAAATGAGCAGCTGTGTCAGCCTTCATTCCCTGGGCTGGGAGCAGTGTGTGCTCGGCCTGGGGGCAGACAGAACCACTCTGCATCACTGTCAGTGACTGACCCCCCCATTCCAGCAACATCGAAGCCCTTCTAGGACCCGAGAACATGTCAGCCCAACCCGGGTCCTTTGGGCCAAGGACATAAATGAGAACACACGGCTCTAATGTTATGAAGCCGGGGATTCTCCCCAGAACGCACACAGAAACATTTTGTCAACTGGAAATGATGAAGTGACTGACTTTGTACCTTCATTGCTCCAAAACAAGGTGGTTTCGGCTTTCTGCAGCTTGACATCATTCTCATCTAACTCCTGCTTGACCAGTGGAAGCTCTACTGACAGTATGGTTGTCTTGATCTGGAAAACAAAAGCATCACTGGCTTCGGATCCAAAGTAGTTCTGTGGGACCAAGGGTGAGCGGCTGCCGTAAGTGCGGAAGTGCAACCTTTTCTGAGCACACTCATGTTTGAACCATCTTAGCTGGTTTCAGAGAGAGAAACGGAGGCCTCACATTCCACACAGATAGGCTGGAAGGGTGGAACAGCATAGGTGACATGGGAGAGGTCCCAGCAAGTAACATGCTCTCAAATATTACGGTGATTAACTCTAAGATAGCACTACAGGAGAGAGCTGCCTAAGCCATGAAGTAGGGCTAGTTACACATGACAGTTCGACCGGTTTATTCAAACCACCTGGAAGTTTTATAACCCATTTTATAATAGCCGGAGCACTACTTTAAAGTGTTACCCGGTTTTGTTCAACTCTTCTAAACAAGGCAAAGAGACAGACACACACTGATCCTGTTTCAGCATTTTGTTATCTTTCCACATTGCCTCCCCTTTTGCAAACTTGCCTTATTGTACCAACCGACAATGAGGTCCAGATTGCCCACAAACTTCCGGAAAGTTTCATTTTGAGAAAAGAGATTGCCAGCACTATCTGGAATATCTTTTTGCTTCTGAAAATTCAAATACTTGACTTCACGTAGAACAGCAACTAGCTACAAAATACAATAATTAGAAATAATTACCTATTCATAAAAGGAAAAGCTTCAGCATCATCCCATACTGAAAATCTCTCAAGGAAATCAGATACAAGTCCAAATGGTTTCTCACTGCTGTTCACTGAGATGCCAGTCCAAACCAGTACACAAATGCAGCAAGATTTGTCTCAGCAGTAGTAGTCAAAATAAAACAGACACTAACAGAACAGGGCTCATACAGTATCAGCTACAAACATTTCATTTCTGCTCAGACTGATTTCAACAAGACAGCTTTGTGTACAAGCATGTTGCCACCCACCTCCTTGTTGAAGTTCACGCTGATGAGAGTAGCGTCTGGATCTCTCCGTATCAGCGGCTGTTCGAGGTTAAATTGGCAGTCTGCATCTACTCTACTTATCCACTCTTCATAGGTCTTCTCTCGGTAATTCTGCAGCAAACGCATCATCTCCTTATACTTCTCGGACACCAGTTTAGCTTCAGCACTGACCATGACACTGTAACCAAAGTAAAAGTTGCAACTGACGAAACAGATACACTGATAGAGCATGGGATTTAATCACAATGCCAAACAGAACCTTGGTGGTCTAAGTGGATATGTGCTTTATCCTCTGTAAATGATCACTGCTGCTCCGTTGTATATACACTGGATAACAGCATATCCTAAAGTGCAAAACACAAACAAAACGTACTTACGGGTGATCAATGGCTTGCAATTCCTTCATCGGAGTCTCTAGTCTTTCTTGGAGCTCCAGAGCCCACTTCAGCTGCCCAGCAACAGGAGGCATATTTTTGCTGATAGGTGGCACGCCTCCTGATTTTGTGGCCGCTATCTGGGCATCATACATTATCTTTGCATTGTCCAATTCAACATTAAACATTTCCAAAAGGGTGGAGTAGTGAGGGGACACTTCTGCCTTTATCAGAGGTCGGTCCAATAGCGATCCAAACATGTGTATTTGCTAAAGAACAAAGAAATTGGGAAACTGTTTATACATCAATGTATCTGCTGACATAGTCTATTGAGAGTGCTGCTGATTCTTCCAAGAGGTATTAGATAAATTATGCTAAATCACTCTAGATGTATATAATGCCTTTCATCTACTTTATAAATACTAGATCACCTAAAGATTCACCTCTTCCACAGGGCCCTTCCACAAACCACTTCAGTTAAATGGCTTTATCTCTCCATCTGGTCCAAGTGCAGGAGACTGGATAGATAATAGAGCAGGAAATCAGAATTTCCATGCCACAGGAAATTCCCAAATTTTGAAAAAAAAAAGTTCTAAATTGGAACAAGAAGCTGAAATTTAGAAAATTTTCCACATAAAAACTTCAAAACATTCTTATTCACAACCATCAAAACATTTGATGGTTTCATTTCATTTAGACTTTTCTATGATATTAAAATGTTAAATGTAATATATATATAATTAATATTGTAGTTTATATCATAGAAAAGTCTAAATGAAATTGCTTGAAATGAAAATGTCAAAAAACACTTCAGCATTATTGAAATGAAATGAAAAAGTTGAAACAATTAATTCATATAGGCTTTTTCCTGCTGAAAATGTCATTGAAATTGACAAGTTCCTGAAAAAAAAAATTATTTTGACAAAACTGCATTTTCTGATGGAAAACGGCTCCACTGAAAATGTTTTGACCAGCTCTAATATTTACATTCTAAGTTAACATCTTCCTCTGTGACCCTACCCCCCACCACTAGTTTCCTCTCTCTGACCTGCATTCACCCCTGCAGAATTTGGCTCCTCTAAGGAAAATCAGCCCCCTTTGAAATATCTCAAGTTGGGCTCCCAAGATCTCTAAAGTAGCTTTTGAAAGTCTTGACCTTCAATCGTTACTTTAATGTATATATACTCACTGACATGAGTATTCATAGATTTGGTATCAGACACCAAAGCAAATTCACCCTAATTACGGCATGTGCTAACACTCTTGCTAGAAAAGAGGCACACCAACCATACATGCACATTTATACCTTGACAGCAGATTCAATACTATTACAGTCATTAAATCCCTGAGAAAAAATGGTTGCCAATCTTCTATCCAAATCCTGAATTTTGGTCTGGAACTCTGCAAAATCTTCATCAAATTCCTGTCAATAAAAATAACAAAGGGTTTAAATAATAGGGTTAAGCCATGCTTAGGTATTTTATATAGAGACCCATTCAATTTAAATGAACTGATTTTATGGATGAGTTCTAAGACCAGATTTTTTTCCCTAAAGTAAGTACATTTGTTGCCATGGTGACTATTCTAATATGCAGGTCCTCTGCCTTGTTCAAAGCAAGTAATTTATTCATCTAACAAACGAACACATTTTTCACACTAACATTTACTCACCTCTTCTGCAGGATCTAAGGGATCATATCTGCAATCAGCAAAAACCTTAATGAGTTCAGAGACTTCCTCATAAATCTGAAATACCATGCTCCCAAGGATGTTTCCTCTCACTCCTCCCAACTCAATTTTCTCCAGCTTCAGAAATTCAATAGCTGTTACATACAACTCCTAATGAACAGAAACAATCACCACACTCGATAAATCTTCATATCGAAATGCTGTTACCTACATGCCAGGGTTCTAGTGAAAGAGAACAGGGACTGACACAGAATCAATGGGACTTGGTGATCAAGAAGAAAAATGCAGGTGCTAACTAACTAACTAACAATAATTCAAGTTCTATGTTGTACTTAGTGTCTTTCATCAGAGGATTTCAAAGTATTATCTCCTCACCTTTGCAGAAGGGAAAACAGAAAGCCCTGATTCAGCCAGGTACTTAAGCATACATCTAGCTTAATGGGACTAGTTATGTACTTAAATTTAGGAACAAGCTTAAGTGCTTTAGTGACTCAGGGCCTGAGTGATGAATGAGGGGTTTCGTATCTTGTACAGTAACTGGAGTTCTCCCTATCTGTATTCCACTGTGGGGGACATATGTGCGCCACACGCCTGAGACCAGAAGACATTGGGCTGCACCCGCACCCTTCCTCTCCTCATGCTCCAAACCGAGGAGTGGCACAGACCAACCACATCTCCTGTTCCTTCTCTCCCATGAATTGCAAGGATCCGAAGCAGAGGGAAGAAGGATGGGTAGTGGAATACAGATAGGGACCACACATCTCGAAGAACTCTGGTTACTGCACAGATACATAACCTCTCTTTCTTCTTCAAGTACCGGTCCCTATGTGTATGACACAGTGGATGAATGACAAGCAGCACTCATTGAGGAGGAAGGCACGAGGGTGCTGATGACAAAAGGACCAAACCAAAGGATGCATCAGCTGCAGCTTTCATGAGCCTGTAATGCCTTGTGCCCTATTCTGCTGCAGCTCCTCCACCCACACAAATGCCTGCTTCTCTGGTGACCACTGTGCAAGAAGCAGCTCAAGTTCACCCAGAAGACCTCTCCTCTTTCCCTGTCACATTCCTCCTGGAGACCCACTGCTGCCATAGTGACAACTGGTGTAAGGATTTGGCATTTGGGACCAGTTTACACACTGTAGGTGTATTTGGTTGTACCCTTTCTCCTGCCCGATGGCCAATTCATCTGTCTTTAGACTGGGAGCACCTCAGGGCAGGGCTTGTAGCTTCTGGGTGGTTTGGCAGGCTCCTGCCATTTTGTGGGCACTATCAGAAACACGGAGCACACAGAAAGGCTTCCCAATCAGAACAAGCACTAGTTGAACTACCAGACACAGAATATTTCATAGGCACCTCTATAGTCTTCAGTCTGTGCAAAAATGAATTCATTCTGGTAAACACAAGAGATGAAGGGAACTCCCATAGCCTGACCTCCTTGTCCTGAAACCAGAGAAAAAATTGTCAGCGTAATACGAGCCCAGCATCACTCTTGGGTAGGGTTAGCGAGATGAGGATGTGGAGCTTTCGGCTGAGTGCTTTCTCCATGCCCCTGTGCCCAGCAGAAACATACCTTAAAGAACGTGGGCATCAGCTCTGAGCAGCACCTATGGTAGGTTTGGTAAAGTCTCTCTATAATTGAAGGCCCTAGTTTGATCCCTCCCAAGATCTCTTCTATTTCTCCTTGCAAGCCTTTCATCACTTCCTCGGGGCTCAGGAAGGTTCGGGTCTAAACAAAGTAAAATGCAGTAACAGGACTTTAAGAGCAGTTCCAACTAGAAGGTCACATGCTTTGTTTCTTCTGTAGCAGGGAGTTCCCCCAATCTGATCGCTTCTGCAAACCAGCAATCGCAACAGCTACAAGCAGCATTTGCAACACACCGCTGTCGAGCCCAATTCATCCCTGCGCCGGGGCCAGGGCTGGCACAGGGAGTGAGTGGCTCAACCTGTGCCTCCCCTACTCGAGGGCAGCCTCTAGCACAAACTTTGGCAGCCCTAACTCACCCCCTGAGCTGGCAGCATCAGGGAATTGCCAGGGAGGCTGTAGGATTGTCCTGGCCACAGCACCTCCTCTCCCCCTCTGCTGCCTCTGTTCTTCTCCTGGCCCATGCCAGAATGAACCACGGGCTTCTGCCATGGTGGCACAAAGTCCTCTGTACGGATGTGATTCATCAGGGGGCTACACAACTCCCTAGTCCCCTTTGCCCTATTGGGCAACAGTGCGTTTGGCCCCTGGTCCTTTAAGAAAGAAGAGAAACTGCCTCTAGAAATGGTCACCCAGCAACAGGCCACTGACTGTTTTCTCCTCCTTCCAGCTGGCCCAGACCCTCACCTCACCTTTCCTGCAAGCGTTTTTACAGCAGGGGCAATTTCTAACATTCCTGAGTGCCTCAGCCTGAAGCCTGGGCTTGGCTCTATCCCAAAATGGCGGAGGGAAGAGTGCCACTGAGGGTGCTGCTATGGAACGGAGGAGGGGGATTTAAATCAGAACAGGAGCAGCCCAGAGCAACTGTCCCTCCACCGCCCCAGGCGTTCTGGAAAAGGTGGGTGCACCCTTCCCTAGGACAGTACCATTTCAATGAAGAGGTTGCAGATCTCCTGTAAGATGACAATGATCCTGGATGGCGTGTTGTAGTGTTCCGAGTTAGCCCATATTAAACAGACAGTGTACATGACGCTGTCAATGTAGGGAGACAGCTGTGAAGAAAGGACATTACTTTGAGTCCATTTAAAAGCAACAACGGGCCCATCAGTAAAGCAAATTAGTTTCACTTGGAACTTCCTGACCTTTCAATAATGAAATCTGAAAATCATAAAACTTCACAGCATTTCAGAATGTCGAACACGGCAATATTCTGACCACAAGACTAAACTGACACGCAGAAAACCCATGCACAGAAACATCTGGAAACTGTTTCATACATCCTTGCATGGAATTTGCAGGTTGGGTGGTTTAGAACTGGGTACTAGTTCTCTGCAAACAACATACCTGAGGGTATTCTGTTTGTTCCATTTCCTCCAACAAAACCTTAAGAGGTTGCAAGTATAGATTAATATCATTGGCTTCCTTCACTCCTGCATCAAATGAAAACTGCAGGGTAGGTGAAGTCAGAAGATACAATTAAATATCATCTAAAATGAAACCATCCCTTTATGTGAATCATCAGGGCTTATACCTGCACTGACTTCCTTGAAAACATTCTTCAGAGCAGGCCAGTAGCAACTCTTCGCCTTCTTCAAAATCTCTGCTATTTTATTCACTCTTGGTGCAAGCAGCTAGACATCAAGATGTATCAACACGTCAGCATTCCAAGAGCGCACAACAGCGTGTTTGAGAGAAACGTTATCAGCCCAGAAATGGCCAGGAGACACGGTACCTGCTCATGAATGCATTGCAGATTGACCAGCCTGGAGCTCCAGAATTCAAATTCCACCTTTGGCAATGGGTTCGATCCGTCCAGCAGGGGCTGGGCAGAATCTTTGCTCAGTACATCTCTTATCTGATGAGACCAGTCTATTATTATCGTCTCAATGGCATGTAATAAGGAGCTGTCCATTGCTGCAGGGAGTCTGAAAGGCAGCATCAGTCACCCGGTGAGACTGCATCAAAAACCAGCTCCAGGAGTTCATGCTGTGTAGGTAGGGGCTCCACGCTTTCCTAATCTTGCCCTCATTTACTTCCACTAGGTGCCAGAGCAACTGAAGCCTTATTTTCAGCTTTAATCCTAAACACATTCCCTAATGAAAACCCAGAGTGTCCCACACTCTTCCATAGAGCCTACGGGTTAGAGGTGGACACATCAGCAGAGCCCTGTTAGACCCGTTCCTTTGACTCCCGAATTCCCTTCCCAGTGGTACTTCACAGTCTGATGCATGTGAGACACAGCTGGTTCCAGGTGTGGAGCGCAGCCCCTGCAACAGAGCAGGTCCCTTGTCCCTAGGGATTCAAGGTTATATTCTTTGCAGGAAAAATACAACTAAGAGTGAATTTCCTGGAGCACTCACCTGTCTAGGGAATCGGTGGAACTGCCCAGGTTCTCCAGGTGCTCTGGGAGAGGGAGCAGCGTCTTCCCTTTGATCTTTCCTCCCATCACAAACATTTCATTTTTCAGTCTGTGGGCTTGTTTCACAACATCATCAGACACCACTTTAGGCCACCCACTCATGTTCTCCTCATTCATGAATAAGGAATAAACCACCTAGAAGAAAACATTTCGTCAGTTCTCTGTGTGTATTTTATGGGGGACAGAGGCCGAAGACAAAACCGTGCTGAGAAATCATCCTTTTGTTTGCAGAGGTGACATCACTAACAAGTGATACAGCAAAGCCACAGCTGAGAAGAATGGTTTGTGTCCTGCTTGGTGCTGCACTTTCCAACTCTGGCAAATGTATCAAGAGCCTTGCAATGTGTGGCATTTTTCTTAAAGCCCTAGCTCCTGGAGTCAGGTGATTCCATAAGACTCTCAGTTTTCATTTAAAACAACATTTCTGGTCCTCACGGTTGCAGAGAAAAGCTTGAAAAGGTGACAGGAGTAAGACCTGATGGCTCAGAGAGAAAAGAAAATGCTCCTGGCATATTTTTTGTCTCGTGAATTTGGGGGGCCTAAGATGATTTTTCAACACTTGGGGTTGACAATACTGTAAATGTGAATATTTAGTAGTTTGAAAAAAATCCAGCCAATTCCCAGTTATCTCAGAGAGGGGGGAAATGACACACTCCATAATATTTTAAAGAAATAGACTTTTTCAACATAAATAACACCAGACCTACTAAGCTGAGATTGTCTCGCCCCTCACAGAGTCACTGACATTGAGGGAAATTGGGAAAAAAAAATAAAAACCATAAGTTGTTAAAAATGCGTTTCATGAATGTGCCATAAGGTTTGAGATTTTTTATTCCTCGTGCACCCAGGGATGCCAGGTAACCCTCCCCCCAATGCACCACTCGGCTATTGCCTTGTGCAGCCAGGGACGCCAGGCAACCCTCCCCCCAATGCACCACTCGGCTATTGCCTTGTGCAGCCAGGGACCCAGGTAACCCTCCCCCCAATGCACCACTCGGCTATTGCCTTGTGCAGCCAGGGTCTCCAGGCAACCCTCCCGCCAATGCACCACTCGGCTATTGCCTTGTGCAGCCAGGGACCCAGGCAACCCTCCCCCCAATGCACCACTCGGCTATTGCCTTGTGCAACCAGGGACCCAGGTAACCCTCCCCCCAATGCACCACTCGGCTATTGCCTTGTGCAGCCAGGGACCCAGGTAACCCTCCCCCCAATGCACCACTCGGCTATTGCCTTGTGCAACCAGGGACCCAGGTAACCCTCCCCCCAATGCACCACTTGGCTATTGCCTTGTGCAGCCAGGGACTCCAGGCAACCCTCCCCCCAATGCACCACTCGGCTATTGCCTTGTGCAGCCAGGGACCCAGGTAACCCTCCCCCCAATGCACCACTCGGCTATTGCCTTGTGCAGCCAGGGACGCCAGGCAACCCTCCCCCCAATGCACCACTCGGCTATTGCCTTGTGCAGCCAGGGACCCAGTTCACATCCAGGCAGGAAAAAACCACAGTATCTTACAAGATGTAAAGGGGAGGAAACCCAGTCCAAAGAAGCGCTCGTCCAGGGCTTGGCCCTTGTGAAGGAGCCGGCATTCAGCTCAGGGCACTGTGTCATGTGCAGGGCCTGGCTCTGGAGAGGGGGCAGCAGGAGGCAACAAGGAAGCTGCTGAGGGGGAGTTCAGTGTTGCTGGGGGATGTTTGGAAGCAACCGAGCAGGGAAATGGGGTTTCAGAGCACCCAGCGCTGGAGGCCCATGGGGAGAAGAGATGGCAAACAGACAAGGGAGTCAGAGGCAAGCACCTCAGCAACTTCAGAGCCACAGTCTTCCTGAAGGTCCCTGGGATCTGGCTCATTCACTCACCATGGAACGTGACGCTGGCATGGAAATGGGACATTCTAGGAGCCAGCCTTGGGCCAAGCGGGTTTGCTCTGCCCCCCATGGCCTCAGCACTGAGTACTCTGAAACCAGCCCTTTGCCCACTCCCCAAGTGCAGAGCGGGGCAGGAGCATTTGCCTCCAGGACACGCACCTCCTCCACCACTGCCATGAGCTGATCCACCGGTGAGGGGCTGATATCACCCACCAGGAGCCCGGTCTGGAAGTTTTCCTTGGTGATGTTTTCCCTCTTCCTCTTCACAAAGTAAACCGCTTTGCTCTTGAGCACGGGGGGGAACTCCAGGCAGGGCGTTAGCTGCCCGGCCGGGTTGAGGGTCAGCACCAGCGCCAGCACGTCCTGCTTCTCAAAGAACTCCATGAGCAGGGCGCTGATCTCCTCGCTGCCCAGGAACTTGGCCCATTTGTCCGGCTTGAACCGGAGGGCGAGCGTGGAGTAGTTCTCCAGGAACTCCACCCTCTTGTCCGACACGGTGGCCATCCTGCCCCTCGGTGCTCAGCAGGGTCCTACTTAAAGGGGTAATGCTGAGCAAACTGGGGTCAAGGCAGGTTTTCTCCTAGTCTCTCCCGCACTCAGGGCTAGCTGTGCTTCCTGCAGTGGGCGAGTGAAAGGACAAGGTAATATAGTGACTAATTAGCCCCACCTGCACAGGCGCCCATGCTCTCGCTCTCCTTGCTGCCAGTCATTAGCCACAAAGGCTGAGCCGTGGGGCTGAAGTTTTAGACTCAAATGCTCAGGATCCTCCCTGTGTTTGGCTGCCCCGTGGGCTGGTGTGCGGAAGTGCTGGTACCTACAACCCCAAAGGCAGGCGGAGGGAGCTGTGGGTACTCGGCTCTGCTGGAGGCCAGGGCCTCAGTGCCTAACGCCGGGCACCCACACCAAGAGCCCCAAAGGGAGAGGCCGCCTTCGAGAGTGCGCGGTGCCCGGCGTGCTCGGTTCACAGCTTTTAAAGCCTCCTGTTCTGTTGTTTTCATGTCCCTCCTTTTGGGTCTTGCCCCCACAAAGATTGGGGTGACATTTATATTGATGGCTTGTGCAGCCTCTGCCCCCTCACAGCTCCAGCCTTTGGGAGGGGACAGGAGGCAGGAAAACTCCCTCACCCCCACCCCAGGGAGAGGTGCTGCCTGCCAGACAGAGGCAGCAACAGGTCCCGCACGTTCTCAGGGGAAGGAAGGGGACAATTCTTAACATAGCCTCCACATCCCATTTTCCCCTCAGACCCCATGTCCCTAGCCCCAGCCCCTTCTTGCAGCCCCATATCCCCCCCCCCCCCGCCCATGACCCACTCTCACAGTCCCACCTTGGCCCCTCCCTCAGCCGCCAATCGCCTTCAGGCCCGGGACTGTCTGGCAGCCTGCATGGCCCCTGGGGCCAGGCCTATATCCTGCCCGCTAGCTTCACAACATCCATGTCCATATTTCTCCCCCAAGCTCTGTCCAGCCCCACAGCTCTCCCGGCTCCATAGCCGCTCTTCCATCCCGTGAGCTCCCAGCACAGGCCCAGAGTTAGGCGAAGACATAAACCCTCTTGCCAGAAGGCTGCAGCGTGACACTGGGGTGTGTCCCAGAACGATGCCACCGAGTGACAGAGAAAAACCGGCCGCCCCCAAGGCCAGGGCGCCTCACCCCCGTGCGCCCTAGGCTGGCTCTTTGCAGACTGACTGGGCTGGCGGGTGGGCCTGATCGCATGCAGCACCAGGAACTCCCCCCCTTAAACTGCAGCTTGCAAACCCCCCCCCGAGCCCAGCCCAGCCCCACAGCCACCTGAGCTCTGCCCCCCAAGTTCCTTCATCGAACCCCCGGCCACAGGAACCCCGGCGCCTCCCAAATCACCGAGCAGACGCTCGGAGCCGTCTCAGCACCACTCTCCCCTCAGACCGGAGGCCCCAGATGGCTGCTCCAACTGCCCCGGAACCCCCCAGGTCGGGGACATCCGCCACCAACCGCCCCTGCTGCCGGAACCTTCCGCCCGCCCCCGCCCTGACAGGTGAGCGCACTGCGGGGCCGGCCGGGGCCAGGGAGCCCAGCATCCGCATGAGCTGTCCCCACACTCTGCCCCTCATCCAGCTTGGTGCATGGCCCTGCGCCCCCCACCATGGGAGGGCCTGCTCCAGGCCAGGAGGGTGGGGCGTCGCAGCCTGGTCCTGGCTAGACTAGGGGTCCCATCAGGCTTCGTGCTTTGCCATGGCCCAGCACAGCAGCCCCTTTCGCCCCTACTGGGTGCTGAGATCATCACCTCTCCTCACAGGTCAAAGCTCAATGCCCCTCGTGACAACAGGGAGCCCCCAAGTAAGTCTCCACCTCCAACAGACCTGGGTGAGACGAACCCCGGACCCTCGTCAGCCGTGGTGTGGAACATGCCCACTGCTAGAGCAGGCAAAGAAACGCCCGGGGCAGCCAGATTTTCCAAAGAGCACTGCACCCGACACGTGCCCAACCTGCCAAGCTTTCTTGGGAGCCCTGGCCCACGTTCACACTTCACCTTGGTCCCTTTCCAGGTTTCCAGGAGATTTTGGGCCATCCCAAAATCCAGGATGCTTCAGTGCAAGGCTTGCAGTGCATTAAAGACGCTCTCTGTTCTGCCAGAGTCCGTGCTCTGCACTGGGGCAATTCTGCAAGACAGCACATGGGTCACGAATCTTCCGCAGGAGAGCTGGGAGGGGGCAGAGAGGACGGCAGGTAGGGAGGGGCCCCCACTTGCTCTGGCCAGGGGCCCCACAAAACCCTAATCCACCCCTGGCTTGACCACAGGGAACAGCAGCAGCCAGCATGGCTGGGTGGACTGGTCACCCATGAATCGCCACCACCTCTGCATGATGAGGACACCATCAATGAGATCACAATGCCACAGGGGGGGTCTCCCTGAGAGCAGGATTAACGCCAGGCTGTGCTGGGCCCAGCTGCACCCCCCTGAGGGCTTGACCTGCCTGGCTGAGCTCATGTTCCAGCCCTGCTCATGCAGTGAGCTCACAGCATCTAGGTGGGGGCAGAGCCCCATGGGCACGGCCGTGAGGGAGCTCCCAGGGCTGGAGCCCTGGCTCTGAGCTCTTTAGCACACTGCGCTGGAGGGGGCAGCCTGAGCTCTGCTATCGGGGCGGCTGCTGCCATGCAAGGGAGGAGTGCAGCTGGGACCGGGGGCACGGCCCTCCCCTGCATGCGGAAGCTGCCCCCAGAGCTTCACTTATGCCAGGGCCAAGCCCCGGCCCCTCAGGGCCCAGCAGCTTGGAGACCCGGCCCCTCAAGGCTTCCTGCATCAATGATGAATGTAAAAATGTTGCTTGAGCCCTGGGCCCCTGGCTGCCCCTCTGGGAAGCTACCGGACCCTGACCCACAAGCGCAGCCTGCTGGGCTCCTTAGGGCACACTGACCCCTAGTGGCCGGAGAGCACAGGGCCACTTCGCCTGCGGGACACGGAGCTGCAGGGAATGATGGACGGGGTGGCGTTTTCAAGGCATGTTGGCCTGGTGCTGCGGTGTTTGAAATCCCCCACAGTGCCTGTGGATCCCCAGTGGGCCTCGCCTTGCCCAGGCTGAACCTCCTGCAGGGGTCACTGGGCTGCCCCACTGCCTGCCAGGGCACGATGGCAGGGCTGCTTGGAGCAGGAGTCCTGAACCCTGCCTGACACCCCCATACATCTGCTGCCAGGAGCCCATGTCCCCAGCCCCAGGCCAGCGAGCCACGCACCCATTGCCTTAGCTTACGCTGCCTCGGGTACATCTCCAGTGAGCTAGTGACTAAACATCTCAGACGCAAAACCTGTTTCTCCAGCTCTGCTGGTGACTAGGCCCCTGCTACAGACGCTAAGACCATCTCTGCGGCGTATCTCCATAACTCCTTTCATCGCAGCTGTACATACATCACAATGTTACGGACCTGTGACCGCAGCTTTCACTGAAGACCTCACGTGACAGTCTTTGGTGCCCCAGAATGTACGTAGCAGACGCACATGTACGGACGGTAACTCTCTTGACAATTGGCATTAAGGGGTTTTTAGGTCACTGCTTGAGATCAGCCTGTGCCACCAAAGCTTGGCCTGCAGAGCTGGTAAGCGGGACCGTGGGGACACTTCCCTCTAGGGCTGAAGCAAGGGGTGGTGCTTTGAATGACCTTGGGGGCTGTCGTCTTCGGATCCTGCAGAGAAGGCAGAAAATGGACAGATCTGGACTCAGCCCATGGCTCCTGCAGCAGGATGCACCTGCCTTCCCTGCACTTGGGAGTGGGGTTTCCTGACACCTACAGGCTTAGGCTGTAGAGACAAGAGGAGCTGAAATGAGACCACGTGTGGGAACAGATCCTCTGCTAGGTCACCAGCCTGGGGCCAGGCATACTGCAGGCATTTCACATGGCATCCATGGCCCTCAATAGCCTCTTCCAGCTAGGGAGCTGCACACCTGGCTGTCCCAAGCCCCCGCTGGCCAGAACCCTGCTGAATTTGGTGAAAATTGGAAAACCTGCAAAGTGCTTTTTGCCACAGGCAGTAGGGCTCTGGTCAGAGCAGCGTCCCGCAGCCTGCTGAAGTCAGGCCCAGAGTTTCCATTTGGTGCTGCAGGCAGAGGAAGTGCTGCTGTCCCAACCAAGGTTTGCTTCGTCCGTGTATCGTGTGTGACCAAACGGTGATTTTTGGGGGGGGGGGGGAAATCAGGCTGTTCTTATTCTCCAATTGTCCTGAAAGCCCACAGGATTCTTCCCACGGACCCCTAGCACCTTCCCTGTCCTTCTGGAATTCATTAGACGTGTCATTCCACAGTTATCGCATCACAGACAGCCATGCGTCAGGCTGAGAAAACGGTTACTCGCCTTCTCGTGCCTGTTCTTCGAGATGTGTCTCTCACGTCCATTCTAGTTAGGTGTGCGCACATCACATGCCGTCATCGGAAAGTATTTCCCCTAGCAGCACCTGTGGGGTCAGCTGTGGAGCCCCCCCGGGGTGGTGACTTCATGGCGCTCAACATATGACCCTGCCGACCCAGCGCTGCCTCAGTTCCTTCTTGCCAGCTGCTCCGACAGAGGGAAGGCGGGTTTGGAATGGACATGAGCAACACATCTCAAAGAGGAGAAGGTGAGTAACCATTTTTTCTCCTATGAGTGCTTGCTCATGTCGATTCCAGTTAGAGGACTCCCAAGCCCTACCCTGGAGGTGGGGTTGGACTTGCGGAATCGCTGACAGGAGCACCGCTCTGCCGAATGCTGCATCGTCTCTGGCGCTAGCAGAACTAGGGCGAGAGCAAGTCCCTGCAGTTCCAACGACCGTCACTGGCGGTAAGAAGGAACTAGATATTGAGTGCCATGAAGGCGCCACAGCGGGGGGCTCTGCAGGTGACCCGACGGGCGCTGCTAGGGGAAAAACTTTCCAACAACTGTGCACGCAGCGCGCGCACGCCTAACTGGAATGGATGTGAGCAAGGGCTTCGGTCAGCCAGTAGGTTCCCCTGCAGGGACTGTGGTGTCAACCCCAGTGCTGTAACTCCCCAGGTGTGGAGAGTTCCCATCTCAGCCCATGGAAGCCCTGGGACCCCACTAAGTAACTGATCTAACCAGGCCTGATAAATGTGGGCCATTTGCAGCTGTGTATCAGCACCAGGCACTGTGGCAACAGTTCTCATTTCTCTGGGCAGGCGGCCAGGGCCCAGCTGCGTCTCCAGCACTGTGAGAACGGGGATGCACAGTACGGCTCCAGGATCGGGCCCCCTGCAGCTAGAGGACACTCCCCAGCTTGCTACACGAGCACCTGTATGGACTTAAGCCTATTGCAGCCTGCACCGGGGCAGGGGGAAGGTGGGGTGACAGGCATGTTTCCTGACTCGCCCAGTTCCTGGAGACAGGTAGTTCTCTGTCGCTGGCACCCCTGCCCAGCCCTCACCAGCAGGCAGCGCAGCCACGCCCAACTTGGGAGGGCAAGGGGAGGTGCTTGTGGGAGAAGTGTAGGGGTGAGGAGTGGAAGTAGGGCAAGGGGGCATCAGTGACGGGCACCAGTGACTCTGCTCCCCTCCATCACGTGGTCTCACCTGGGGCATGAAAGCAGCAATCCAGGCCCCCGGGAGACCTCGGCTGGGTTACGAGCTGCCTTTCAGTGGTACCCTACAAGCCACCAGGAAGCAGGCACAGTAGCACAAGAGCTGGGAAGCCTTTGCCCTGTGAGCGACCGACGCACCCACCCCCAAATGGCCGCCAAGCGTGTCAGGGTTTCACCAGAGCAGATTGAGCCCTAGATTCGACTGGGCAGGTTTAACTGAGGGCTCCCCGGGGCCTGTGCCCATCACAGCCACCGAAAGCAGCAGGGCTGGAACCGCTGACGGCCCAGATAACTGGAGAGGGCAGGGGCCCTTGGCAGATCCCCAGGAGCCTCGGGGGGTGGCTGAAGACTCTGTTGCTGCAGCCAGGCGGGATCATTGACTGAGTCGGAGGTGGAACCCGCTGGCTCCCGCTGCGTTCACAGCTCTCACTTGGAGCCTGGTGCCTCACTTGTTTAACATTGCATCCTGCCTGTAGGGCTTGGCCGTTTCCCCTTCCCAGTCAAAGCCTACCCATGGACTGTGCCACGCTCCGGGGCCACTGGGGGCAGGACAGTGGCACAGCAGGGCTAACACTACCCCTTCCCCAGGTCGAGTCCTGCCAAAGGCAAAGCCATTTCCCCGAGGGAAGCGGGGGCTATAGGAGAAAACGGCCCCAAACTGAATGACCAAGTTGCTCGCCCCTTCCCTGAGCTGCAGGTAGAGCCAGGCTGGCTGATGCAGCGCGCAGAGCAAAGACGGTCACGGGGATCCCTGCAGAGATGCCTGTGGTGCTGGATCTCACTGGCCATATGCAGCATGCACAGTCTAGGTGTCTCAGGCCAAGAGCAGAAACCTCAAGGCCCGGAAAGAGCACAGGGCAAGAGAGGGACGGACCCAGCTAGCCCAGCGACCAGTCCTCCAGGCCTGGGAGAGGAGCAGGCTGCAGGTGAAAGATTTGAAACTGCAGGGGCCATCCCAGAGCACAGGGATGCCCAGAGCACAGTGCCTAGCCAGCGCTCTGCAGTGCCAGGCCAGACCGTCTGATTTGGCTCCAATCTATTCCCTAGGCCAGAATGGAGGGGTGCGTGGCTCCCCATGGGGCGTGACTCATGACAGAGTGCCGAGAGCTCCCACTGGGTCCTGCGGGCCAGAGAGCCCTCAACACGGCTGCGGATGGGCCCCTGACCTGCCGCTGCCCCGCTGAGCACTGGGGCAGGGAGCGGCTCTCCCTCAGCAGAGGTTGTGGTGTGAGCCCCCCCACGCAGCCGAGAGCGGAGAGAACAGGCGAGACACGAGCAGGAGGCTGAGCGGAGGTTTGACGTTTATTTGCTGCAGATCCTCAGCGCTAGTTTACAAGGCCGTGGCAAAAAACCAAAGAGTTAGAATCAGACTAAAAAACCCTGAAACGCTTCCCGCCCTGCCAGAGAGGCCTCTGCACAGAACTTCAACAAATACAAAATAACCTTAAAGGAGAAAACTATACAGAATATTTACACCTCTGATAAATAGACTAATACTGCTGTGGGTGCCTCTCTCCAGACCCAGTGCCTCAGGGCCAGGGGGCCACGCAGGCTGGGGCAGCTTCCAGAGGAACCCTGTGCCCCAGACTGACCTCTCCTTCAGCCCCTGGGAGCAGCTGCCTTCCAGGCAGGTTCCAGCCCTTCTCAGGACACTCGTCCCCCTTCCCATGGGTTTCACAGCCCCCTCATTCCCAAACCCCAGCTTGTGCTAGCAGCAGGACCTGGGACACCTCCCTGCCTGGATGCTGGGGAGTTCCCTCTGCAGGAAGCTGTGCCATCCCCTCTCATGACACCTGGGCGAACCCAGCCCTGCTGCTCCAGTGTGCCTGGGATGTCGCTGAGCCCTGTGGGTGCTCCCTGAGCTCTGCTCACAGCCCACGAGGCCCAGTGGTGCCAGCTCCAGGAATAGGCTGATCCAGGGGAAGGCCGGAGCAGCAGGGTTCCTGCTGGCAGCTCGGCACTGCTGCATGGCACTGGGCATCTGTGGAAGCTATGGCTACATAAGGGCACCATGATGGTTTTCGGACCCTTGGCCTCCCCTTCCCAGAACCTCTGTGCCTGTCTGCTCCCATCTCTAACGAGCCCAGCTGCCCCGTGCGTCCCAGAACTCACTGGGCTCTCCAAGGAGCCCAGGACAGACTGGTGCCCTCTAGAACGAGGGTAGGTGGGTGGGCAAGGCACATGGGCTCCCCTTGGCTTGCGTCGTGTTCACACCCAAGTGCCTCCTCCCTCCCCACTCAGCGATTCCACCCCCTCGCAAGCGAAACGCCTGCTGTTGAACGGCCCAGCACCGACTGAGCAGTGACAGACGGAACATGCCCAAAGTGCTTCCAAACAAGTGCCCAGCTCAGCCCGGTCTGCCCCCGCCCTGGGGGCCATGCCAAGACACCGCAGCTCCCTCCCCAGGGGCCGGGGTATAGTACACATGGGCAGAGTGGAGCAGGAGGTGGCCCCAGGCTTGGGCAGGGCTCCCAGAGCTCCCATCACACCCGCCCTGCCCCTCCCCACAGGTGTGTACAGGTGCCTTTGCCCCGTACACATCGACCCCTCCGCAGAGATCCCGCCCCAGCCCTGGCTGCTGGCCTCAGGGCTCCAACTGGGGCAGACGCATCGCTGACGAATCCTCCTGGAGCTCCTTGCAGGTGACGTGTCTCGCTCCCCCACCAGGCCATCCGGACCTGGCCTAGGGCCTGAAAACGGCTCCCTGGGAAGGGAGCCCAGAAGGGAGATGCCAGCCCCAAACTCCTGCTCATCTCGCAAGGAGGCTGCTTTGCCGACGACAACCGTAGCTGCAGGCTCTTCGCTGTGGCCCTGGGACCCTCCCAGCCCCCCCCAAACTCCTGCCCACCCCCCAATGGTAAAGAAATTGCAAAAGCTGAAGCTAGTCCCTGGGAATTCAGGCTGTGCTGGGCTGCAGGAGAGGCCCTTGCCTGGCACCCTGCTCTCTCCATCTCCAGGGGAGGGGAGCCTCTCGCTGCCTGGGAACGCCGACCTCACTCGGCTGGCCCAGGCTGCTAATGTCTCTTCATGGAGGACACTTTCTTCTTCCTCGCTGCCAGCATCTCATAGAAGGGGTCCCTGCTGATCGCTGCCCTGGGCAGGGAGAAAGGACGTGTAAATGAGACCCCCAAGAGTCCAGGGAAATCCCAGCTCATTCCTGTCCCCAGCTCGATGTAGGAGCTGCTACCCCAGGGGGGAAGTGTGGCCTGGCAGCAAAGGAACTGACCAGGATCCAGGAGATCTAGGCTCTGCCCCAGACTCTGGGTAACCTTGGGCAGTTCTTGGGAGAACGTATGCGGGTCACCCGGGTACCACGGCCCGGCCAGTGCAGCACCCTCCCTCTGGAGGGGCAGCCCAGAGAACCTGGCCCAGTGCCCAGGCGGAATCCCCCTGCCACGGGGGGGCGGGGGCCAGCAACACTCACTTGATGCACTTCATCCACTCTTCCTTCTCCTCGGGGGTGGGGGCGGAGATGCGATACACCGTGTGGTTCCCCTCCACCACCCGCCCGTCTGCCTCCGTCTTACAGGCCTTGATCACTTGGTCTTTGTTGTCCGGGATGTAAAGCTCAAAGCAGTTCTGCGAAGGAAGGAGAACCTTTAGCAGCAGCCTCCAGCCAGGCACATGGGACCTGCCCCTGCCGCTCAGGGGGCCTGGGGCCATGCCTGCGGAGGAGCAGGGTAGAGGGAACGCCTGGGAGTCACACATGCCCTCCCGTCCAGTTACGGCCTGGGAACGTCACCCCCTTGGGTGAAATACTAAGTGTGCTTCTACTGCAATCACTATACTGCAGCTGTCCGGTCCAGCAGCTTGCCACAGAGCCGGGTGCTGGAGACGAGGGGCGGGCACGGCCCATCCTCTGCCAGGGAAGGATTGGGCATCTGGGGCCAAAGCAGCGAGCAGGTCTGAATGAGCAACACCAATGCTGCCCTGATGCCAGCTGCCCCCACTACAGGGGCAACAGCCCCTACCCCATGTGCCTGGTCATGAGGGGAGAATGCTGCAGCCCCAGGCTCTCTCCTTGCCCAGCAGGGCCCGGGCCGACATTCACACTACATCCCCCAAACACAGAGACCCCAGGGGCCTCTGCTGGAGAAATGCACAGAGCCCAGTAAGGAGAAACTTCCCAGCTGGAGATTCCCCCTCCCACCATGGGCAGGGGCCGTGCAGAGACTCACGGGCTTTTTGGAGTCCTCCACCTCGCGGATGCTCAGGTTCTCCAAGGGGATGATGCCACGAGGCTCCTTATCCTGCAGGAGGCCAAGCAGAGAGGGAAGACATTAGCCACAGAGCTGTGGGGGCCCACTGACATCCAGATCTGCTCCTCCAAGGGCGACTCCGGCCCTGGCCAGCCACTGGCTGCCCCCCAGGAGCAGGGCTGCGAGGGGAGGAAGTTGGTTGCCCCACAGCCTTAGCCAGCCATCTAAGAAGTCCCCCGCTCTGTGCCATTACAAGTGAGCCCCTCAGTTCTGGGGGTGCAGCCACCCACTGCTAGGGTGGAGCCCCATTGTCTCCCATGGCTAGGAACATTCCTGCTAAATACACCCAGCTCGGGCCTGGCACTGGCAGCCTCTCCCAGCTCCTCCCCCCAGCATCAGCGGCGCCCCACGACTCTGCGCAGGTGGGGGGAGCACTCACCGTTGTGTACTCGAAGTAGTAAAGGCAGTTGTCGGTCAGAATGAACCAGCGTCTCTTCCACGTCTTCACCCTGCCCCCTGCCAAGTAAAGAGGCGCGGTTGACACGACACCCGCCCCCAAGCCCGGGCCCCCGAGCACGGAGCACGTCTGCCCTGGGTGGGGGTCCAGCTCACGGGCACATCTAGGCTATGGCAGAGCTAGAGCCCACGGACGAGAACAGACAGAACCAACAAGCGTCTCGCAGAGCGCGGAGCCAGGGCACAAGCAGCGGGAGCCAGCCCCGCTCGGTGACTGCATGGGGCCAGCGCAGCAGAACAGGCAGCACAAAGCCACGGTGCCCGGACGTGAGCGGCAGTGAGAAGCGGATCGAGGAGCTGGAGCTGGGGGGAAGGGCTGATCTGACAGCCAGATGGTTCGGAGACGTGCCGCACTGAGGACCTGTTTCTGTACGGCGCTGACATGGAGCGGCCCACACTGGCCCTGTTTCTGGGGTTTTCAGGCCCATCAGAATGCGGCAGCCCAAGGTTTCTGGAATTTGGGTTCGTGGATGTTTCACTCCAGAAGTTTCGAAATAGGAAACTGGCCCTGAAATTAAATGTGCAGCTCCGCACAGCTCCAGGAACAGCTCCACCCCTGAACCCGGGGTCAACCGACATGCCAGGAGAGCCAGGCCCTGGGGAACCCCCACTCCTGAGTCGAGGTTGGGGTGGACAGTCTGTCTAGGTAAAAATAAGGTAATAATTGGAGATATACCAATCTCCTAGAACTGGAAGGGACCAGGTCATTGAGTCCAGCCCCCTGCCTTCACTAGCAGGACCAATTTTTGCCCCAGATCCCTAAGTGGCCCCCTCAAGGATTGAACTCACAACCCTGGGTTTAGCAGGCCAATGCTCAAACCACTGAGCTATCCCTCCCCCACTGGACCCAGCCCTGTTCAGTCAGGGCAGGAATGACCCATTGTGGAAGGTGCCGACAGCCTGGAGAGCAAACGCCCTGATAGCAACAGGGTGAGCTGCTCCTGCCAAGGTGCCCTGGAGTGGGTGAGATGGAGCTCAGCCCCCAAGGCGAGGGGGCCATGTGGGGCCAGCCTGGGGTGCTTTGTGTCAGACAGGTGCCCTGCTAGGAACTGCACACCACTCCCCTCTGCCCACCAAGAGCTGGCGCTCACTGCTGACGAGGGCTGGATTGGGCCCAGCACCCCTGGGGAAAGGCCCTGGATCACATCCCACCCCAAGCCAGCCAGGCTTTTGGAGAGGCTTGACGCTGCTGCTGAGGGCTGTTTAGATGGAGAGCGAAGTCACTGTTGGGCCAGGCCCAGTGGCCCTGGGCACGGCCAGCCTGGGCTTCCAGTCCGGGAAATCCAGGGCTTTAGGGGGAGCTGAGAAGACTTCACCTGCCAGGGTCGAGCCAGGGCCTCTGACGTCACTGGCTCGGTGAGGAGATGAGGCTAGAGGCAAGGAGTAGGATGGCTGTGTCTGCCTAGGAGCCGTGGGTGAGGAACGGGTCCACAACTGCCAAGTCTGCACAGAGACGCAGAGCACCCGGGGCCCGAACACCCGTGCGAGCCCTTGGGTGCCCTTCAGCTGAAGCTGCTGGGGCTCTTGGGGTGGAGGCCTGGCCCAGCCTCTCATGCCAGGGCAGCCTGCGTGGTGAGGACTCCCTGGCTGATCGTGGGTGTTGGGTCCCCCTTGGCCAGCACTGGGCAGTGATGGCAAAGCTGCCCGGCTCTCCACCTGCCCGGGGAAGTGGGCGCTGATTCTGGGAGGAGTGGAGGAGGAAGCTCTGCTCACGGACAGCGGGGTGACCCTTCCAGCCACCCCCAGGAGCAGACGCTGCCCCGCCCCGCACACAGACCCTGGACTCACAGCGGAGACAACACAAGCAGACAGTTCCAGTCAGCACCTGGGACAGTCCCCAGGGAACTCATGGGCTCCCCTCCCACACGCACCAGGGGTCCTGAGCCCTGCTGGCAGCATGCTGCTCCCCAGGTTCCCTGCAATCCACACGGCTGGTCCAGGAAAAGGGGGATTCAATTTCCCAGCTGCAACTAGAGCCCTGGAAACGGCCTCCCTTTGCCACTTGCAGGGGGGCACTGCACTGGCTCTGAGGACAAGAGCACACAGTGAGAGGGGCACCCCAAAGCCAGGCCAGTGCAAGAGGTGTGGACACAGGGCTGCAGCAGCTGCCCCCTCACATGCTGCAGGATGCGCTGAGCCACCCCGAACATCTCCCGGCACATCACTCAAATGGGAGCTGGCCTGTGAGCGCAGAGAGGCTGGGGCTCCACCGGGGTGCTGTCACCATGTCCACCGCTCCCTCCCCAGGGCTGGGCTCTGACCTGCAGACTCGGGAGGGGCTGACGGGGTTTGAGTTATGGAGGGCCACTGCCCAGCCAGGCAGGCGGAAGGGTTCCCAGAGGTCACGCAGGGCCCGAGGCGGACGACTCCCTGCCCTCAGCCCAGGCGCGTGAGGGCTAGTCCCTCCGGAAGCGAGTTCCCCAGGGACTGTGGTCAGTTAGCAGCAGCAGCAGCAGCGAGTGTATCACCAGCAATTCAAACCAAAAAGAAAAGAAATGGAGGAAGCCCCAGCAGCCAGAGCAGAGCGAGGGAGGGGGGTACGTACCTCCTGGAGTTTGGGGCAAGGAAAGGAAGAGCCAAAATCATGGAAACATACAAATGAGGGAGAAAAGAAAATTAAAACAAAGAAATTAAACCTGCCCTCGCCCTGGTGCAGCCAGCGCTGCACGTTCGTGTTGGCCAGGAGGGGCACTGCTAGAGCAGTGGGGACAGGTGCCATGGAGCCGGCCGGGGGGACCGGGCTGGTGTGCGCTGTCCTGGCAAATAGGAATGCTACCTGCAGCCAGGCACATGGCCAGCGGGCGCCTGGCTCACGGGCTCTGGGATTCACTCCCTGGGATACAGAGCCAAGGAGCTCTGCTGGTTCCCAGCCCTGCATGGGCAGAGCGGGAGGCAGCCCCCCAGCTGCAAACAGCCAGCACTTGGGACTGCTGGGCCTAGACAGGGGCTTGTTTGGGGCCCATTGACCCACTCAGCAGGCAGGGCCCTTTCCCTGTCCTGCAGCCAGTTTGCTGCAGAGCACCCAGCAGCTGGAGGCCAGTGGGTTTAGAGCTCAGACTGATGGGGTAGATGGCCTGAGATCAGCGTCAGGGACATGACACCAGCGCCAGTGCTTGTGGCCGAGCTAGTCTGCTGCTGTCTATGGAGAGCCCATGTGGGGATGTGGCCCTTCCCCCATCCCTGAGCCAGGCCCCACATCCCATCGCAACAGGCTGGGGAACCCTGGAGAGTGGGAGGGGATCCCTGTCAACGCCCCAGCCCAGGCTTGTGCAGGCGACCCAGGAGGGCAGGCTGGGCACCCCTGCTCTAGGCACGTCCTGTGTGAGTGGCAGGCCCTCTCCTGCTACCGACGGGGCTGGCACAGGGTAGAGAGATGTGAGAGGGCAGAGTCCAAACCACAGCAAGAGCCCCAGGGAAAAGCCTCCAGATGGAGTCAGCTCCTGCCAGGGCCTGTCGGGTCTCTGCAGCCCCAGCTCTCGACCGGGGCACAGACAAGAAAACCCCAACATAGTTACTGAAACAAAGAAACCCATGAGCCGGGGTGGCCGCGCAGCTGGGGAGGGGCTGCTGGTGCCGTGGGGAGCTGCAGCCGGGGCGCGGGGATGCCATGCATGTTGCCTGCATGTGGAGCCAGGATGTGCAAGGTGGTGATGCTCTGGGGAGGGTGTGCCAGGAACCAGGCTGTGGCATGGAGGAGATGCACGCAGCCTGGGGCAGCTCGCAGTTCGCCTTTGAGTGACTGTGGCGGGAGGCACTCCAGCAGGATGTAGCCAAGATGCTGGGCGCCGTCACCAGTCCCCAACCAGTCCCTCCCCGCCAGTACCGCAGCCTCCCGGACCTCCACAGGCCTCCCTCTCAGGACCGTGGCCCCCAGGAACCTCCCCATCCCCTCCCCCGAGCATTGCAGTCCCCAGAACTTCCCCTCCCCCCAGCATTGCTGCCCCCAGGACCGTCCCCCAGCCCTCCCCGAGCACCGCAGCCCCCGGGACCGTCCCCCAGCCCTCCCCGAGCACCGCAGCCCCCGGGGCCATCTGTCCCCCAATCCCTCCCCGAGCACCGCAGCCCCCGGGACCATCCCTCCAATCCCACCCCGAGCACCACAGCCCCCGGGACCGTCCCCCCAATCATCACAGCCCCTGGGGCCGTCTGTCCCCCAATCCCTCCCCGAGCATCACAGCCCCCGGGACCGTCCCCACAATCCCTCCCCGAGCATCACAGCCCCTGGGGCCGTCTGTCCCCCAATCCCTCCCCGAGCATCACAGCCCCCGGGACCATCCCCCCCATCCCTCCCCAAGCATCACAGCCCCCGGGGCCGTCTGTCCCCCAATCCCTCCCCGAGCATCACAGCCCCCGGGACCGTCCCCACAATCCCTCCCCAAGCATCACAGCCCCTGGGGCCGTCTGTCCCCCAATCCCTCCCCGAGCATCTCAGCCCCCAGGACCGTCCCCACAATCCCTCCCCGAGCATCACAGCCCCTGGGGCCGTCTGTCCCCCAATCCCTCCCCGAGCATCACAGCCCCCGGGACCGTCCCCACAATCCCTCCCCGAGCATCACAGCCCCCGGGGCCGTCTGTCCCCCAATCCCTCCCCGAGCATCACAGCCCCCGGGACCATCCCCCCAATCCCTCCCCGAGCATCACAGCCCCCGGGACCATCCCCCCAATCCCTCCCCGAGCATCACAGCCCCCAGGACTGTCCCCCAATCCCTGCCCGAGCATCCCAGCCCCCGGGGCTGTCTGTCCCCCAGCCCTCCCACACTGCTGGCACCGTGATCCCTGGGACACTCCCCCCAGCACTTTCCCTTCCCCTTCCTCCCAGCACTACTGACCACGGGATCTTCCCTGCCTGCCAGCGCTGCATCCCCCAGGTCCACCCCATCCCATTCCACACAGTCACCCGAAAGTGAGGCTGGATTCCCAGGGAGACCCGGCCAGCCTCGCTGAAGGCCAGCAGGGTTGCACAGTGCCACCGAGGACCAGGTGGGACCGACTGGGGCTCCATTACCGGGGAAAGTGCCGTGGGGAGGCTGCAGAGCTGGGGCCAGGACATGCAGCTTTCCCTGCAGGCTGAACCACGGAGCTCACTGCCCATCGCTAGCGCCCCTGAGCAGGGGGCGGAGGCTGCAGGCACATTCCTGCGGCCCCGCTCGGCTCCTGGGGCAAAGCACTCACCGAGTTTCAGCAGCCAGCCCTCGCGGTCAGGGTTGAAGAAGGTGTGGGTGAGGTCGTTGCCGTCGTCCTCAGGGATTTTGAAGGGTTCGTTCTTTATGCTCTCGTAGAGATTCTGGCACAGAGAGAAGCACACGAGGGTCAAATCCAGGGCGAAGCTCCCCGGGGCCCAGGGAGTAGAGCCTGGGGCCAGCGAGCCCCAGCCCCAGGTGCCAGCCAAGGCAGTACCCCTTGCCTGCCCGCGCCCTCACCCTGAGCAGCTCCTCCGGCAGGTCGCCCCCGTCATTGATGCCGCGGTTCATGGCGATGAATCGCTCCACCGTGGGCTTGTCCTTGACGTTGGGGTTGTGCAGGCTGGTGTTCAGCATGATGATGGCGAAGGAGAGGACGTAGCAGGTGTCTGCAGGGCAGAGAGAGGCAGGTCAGCTGGGCCCCGGGCAGGCCAGGCACACGGTGAAGGGCAGAGAGGCCAGGCTGGGAGCACCCTGGACAAAGTAGTCCCCAGGCTCATTCCTGGCAGACACGGCCACACCGGGCCTCCACTCCCTCCCTGGGCCCCCAGGGCAATGCAGACCCCATGCCCCAGCAGCATGGAGGCGTTCAGAGCCAGGGATCAGGCAGACCTCTCCTGCTCTCTCCAGGGGCCTTTGGGTTTGGAGTTGGCTTGGCAACGAGGCACTCTGGGGCAGCCTGAGGCCCGTCCGTCAGAGTGCCCCTGCCCCGTGGGGAGTGCTGGTACCTGTGGACTGAAAGACGCCGGGATTGCATTGACAGTACCGCTGGGCAAATGCCTCCATCATCCGATCGATCTTCTGCGCCTCGCCCGGCAGGCGGAAACTCCACAGGAACTGCCTGCGGGACAGGGGTGGGTATCAGGGATGGGGTGCATGGCCTCGGAGTCCCTCCTCCCCCATTTCAGGCTGACACCCCACAAGGGCAGGGGACAATCCCCACCAGACCAGCCCCTGCCAGAGCACCCCGGGCACCCCGCCAGGGCTCACCCATGCGCATGGGGATGGGGAGCCAGGTGCCCAAGGAGACAGCTCAGCCCCCCGCGCACACACTCACCGCAGCGCTTGCACCAGGTTGAGGTCAGTGAATTCGTGCAGCTCCACGAAGGCGTGCAGGACCTGGATGTTAAACTCGTCTCTGCCGGGACAAAGGCAGAGCCCAGGGGCCCCAGTCATGGCTGCCCCACACCCCCAGGTCGCCCTCTGCCCCACCCAGCCCCCTGCACCTGCGACAGACACTCAGCCCTCCCCAGGGTTGTGGGCTGCAGTAGCATCCTCACCCCTGGGGGGCAGCCCTGCCCCATGCCTGGCCCAGCCCTAGACACAGCCCTGGCCCAGCCCCACCCCCAGGCCTCCCATAAGGCTTGAGGGCTGCCCATCCTGGAGCCCAGCACCAAGCGGGGGCAGGTTATGGGCACTGGCACAAGCTGCTCATTTCAGAGGCCTGGTAGCTGCACTGTCTCCTCCGCCCCCCTGACCATGTGTGGTACAGGCTGGGTCTGGAGTGGGGCCCTGCCACCTCTGTGAAGCGCTAGGGGATGCCAGTGGGACACCTGCGCTGCCAATAGCTAGCAGCTCCTTTGCCTTCACTCCTGCACGGCCTCCGCTCCAGCAACCCCCCCACGCCCCTCCCACTGCTGCCATGGCCACAGGGCCTGCGGGCAGACGGGAACTGCCAGCCCCATGTCCTTGCTCTGGCAGCAGCCAATCCCTGGCACCTTAGCCCAGGCTAGGGGCCCATCCCATAAGACACCGAGAGGAGATTCCTCCCTGCCCCCTGCAGTGATCAACTGATGCCCTGGCCACAGATGCCACCACCCTGGCCAGCAGCTGGTACCTCTCGCCCAGGTAGTCGCCAATGGCCGTCTTGTTGAGCCCCTCCCCCTTGTAGAGGAACTGGGCGATGTCCTCGCAGGTGTTCTTCAGCAGGTCGTTCTCAATCAGGAACTGGATCCCCTGGGAAGGCGGGAGAACGAGGCCTGTGACTCCAGCTCTCAGCACTGACGGGCACTGCCTCGAGGGGCACAGCCGAGCCCATGCCAGGAGGGGCAGGAGGCTCCTCAGCATCCCCATCACCAGCCCAGCACAGGGAGCCCTTGCTGCGAGCAACCGTCAGGAGCCCTCTGGGCGCAGGAGGCTGTCCCCGGCCAAGGGTCCCATCACCCAGGAAGCCATCCTCCCAAGGGAGCCCGGGAATCCAGCAGTGCTCCAGCCCCCAAGAGCAATGGGAAGGGGACCCCGGAGACAGAAGCAGTGCAACAGTGAGAAGCCCCCTCTGTGGATGGGGTCCCCCATCCCCAGACCCTTCCATTCTGTCCAGTACGTGGTGCTCCCAAATCCCAACATGGAGCACGGCCTGGAACATCTGTCCCAGAGACCTGGGGAGGCTGCATTTGCAGTGCCTGGACCACAGGCTGAACGGGGCAGGAACCACCACCTTCCCCTGGAGCTGTGATTGCAGCTCTCCGTCTCTGCCTGCAGCCCAGCCCCTGAGGCACTGCGCTTACCTTTTTGGGGTCCATGTTGAACTTCTTCCTGCCCATTGCCACCTGCTTGTTCCTCTGCATGGTTTTCCTATAATGCACAAAGGCCAGCTCTGAACTCCGGGAGCAGCCAGGCTCCCGGCCTTGGAGAGGCAGGCGTTCAGCAGCCCCCCCAGAGAGATCCATGTGAGCCCCACCCAGGCTGAGTAGGAACCCCCTGCTCTCTGTGCCTGGGTCTGGAGGCTGCAGCCCCTGAACACGGCACGAGCCAGAGCCCAGGGCACCAGGCCATTTTAAAGAGCTGTTTTGGGGGGAGGTTCTCAGAGCCCTCAGCCCCTCATTGTTAAAGGATCCCTCCGCATGCCAGGAAAACCAGGAGGCAGGCCCTGCCCCGCAGAGCTGGCATGCCTGCCCCGGGCCCAGTGCGGGCCCAGCCCGGGGACTAGAAGGGGCTTTGTGCAGACTAAGTGCACAGGAAGCTGCTCCCGTCTGGCCCCGCACGCTGCTCTCGGCAATGGATGGGGACTTGCGGGCCTGGGAGCTCTGGCCCAGCAGGCTGCAGCTTCGCACGGTGTGACTCCAGGGGGAGGGGAACCCTGATGTGAGGGTGATTGGAAGTGACGCTGCAAGTCAGTTTCCATTGGCCATCAGGGCTCCCTAATCCTGCGCTGGCACCGCCTGCACCAGCTCAGAATAACAAAGGCAGACAGTCTCCAAGGCCAGACGGAGGGGCTGGGCCGTGGAAAAACAGGGCCATTTGGAGCAGCGGATCAGGCCGGAGATCCCGTTACCGCATTAAGGAATAAGAGGCGGCCTGGGAATTCCAGCCCGCGCTGGCGCTCATGGGACTGTGGCCTCCTTAGCCTACACCCCTCCCTCAGCCAGCAGCCAGGCTGGGGTTACGCTGGGCCGAGAGCCTGAGAAACTCCCGGCTCGTCCCCACACCCACCGGGCACAGCTAAGGCTGCCGGTGCTCAGGCTCCTCTGGGGCCTTGTTTCCCCCTGCAGGGACTGGGCCCCAGGAACAGCCTGCGGCTCGGGGGCAGGCTGCACAGCGCCAGGGAGCTGGATGCCAAACGTGGCTGCTCCCCCTCTCGCGCAGCCAGCCGGGCCACGGGCAGGACTCACCTCTCTTCCGTGGATCCCAGGTTCTCAATCTCATTGGTCACTTCTGCGATCTCATCTCTCAGCCGCTAAGAGAGACAGACACACGTGGTGAGTGGGGAGCAAGGACCTCTCACCACGGCATGGGGGGGCTCACCACCCCCCTCAATCCAGGAGCTCACACCCCATAACTCACCCACCCTCCCAAGCCCCAGGGAGGGGAATGACTTGTCCAGGCTCACACAGCCTGGATCCCTGCTCCGAGCCTAGGGCCAGCACTCCCTGGGGCGGTGCACCCGGAACCAGGCTCTGCGTTGTTCTGCCAGGACAAGCCCAGACAGACAGGCAAGGGACACAGACCGTGCCAGATACAGCCCAAGGTTAACTGTGCCAGCCAGGCCAGGAACCCCCCACCCAGACAGGAGGGCAGCCTTGGCCCTCAGCTGGGGTGAGTGCCAAGGCCAGAGCAGCCCGGAGACCCCAGCGAGCCCCACCCTGAGGTGCAGTGCTGCAACCCAGCAAGCTGGTGGCAGCGCTCAGCTAGCGAACGGGGAGCCGGCAGCGCTGTGGGCGCTAATCTCCAAGCAGCACCAAGGCGCTCTGCTCCCACAGGAAGGAAGAGGCCCAGAGGTTAACGTAATTACACTCTAATCCTTTTAGTTCATGCCCAGCATATGGCGGTAATTAGACTCCGCTGCCTTAATCACTGACATGATTGACAAGTGTCCCAGATGGGCCCCAGCACCCCACTCAGCAACCAGAACTCAGCAGCCCCCAATCGCCCCTGGCTGCACCACAGGACGCAGCCAGCACCTGGGCCCTTGGGAGGGGTCATAGGTCATCAGAAAAGGCACCAATGTGAAATACAGAAAATGCAAGAAACTCGAAAGCCAGCACCCCCTAAGGGAGGAGAACAGACTGGGAGACGGGCCCTGCCAGGGAGGGGGCAGCAGCAGCCTCCAGTGCCAGGGCACCCCAGGAGATCAGTGCAACCAACCCAAGGACTGGCCCCCACCCAGCCCCCAGCTGTAGGGAGAAGGGGGCATCTCTGGGAGAGACAGCACCGTGCACTGCCAATGGGGGGCATAGCCACGGCCGGCTCCTGGCCTGCTCCACTCTGCCCCCAGCACCCAGCAGGCCGGCTTCAGCCTCCTCGACTTCCTTCCCTTTGGCCCCCGTGCGCTGCCCCAGAAACATCAGAGGAAGAGCTGCTCTGGGGAGCCCAGGTGTGGGGGAGGAGAGGGGGATGGTGCGCGAGCTGGGAGCTGCTCCCAGCCGGCCGGCCTGGCTTTGAGAGCAACGTTCCCTGACAGCACTGACTGGGGCCCCTGGGCTGAGGCTGGAGGGGCAGGTGACAGGGCCCTTCTCACAGGCTGGGAGGAGCAAGGGCCAGAGGGGAGAGCGCATCCCCATCACTGCCACAAGCCACAGCGACCTGACAAGCCCGGTCGAGAGCAGGGGAAGGCCACAGTGAGGTGATGCTCGCACAGGGAGCTACAATGGCTAATTGAGCCCTTCAGCAATTTCTCTCCCCTCCCTCTTCCCCGGGCAGCAGCAGCGCAGAGGAACGCCCTGCACACTGATGTGCCGTGACACTCGTCCCTCTCCCGCGGTGACGGTGCTGAGGCCAGAAGGGCTGCCAAGAACAGAGCATCTGGGGCGGGAAGGGGAGAGGAACAGCAGGCCAGCTGCAGAGCTCCACATGCTGACGGGGAAAGCGTCCCACGCTCCAGCCAGGCCTGGCCCAGAGCGCATCTCAGAATGAAGGGCACCTGCGGATAATTCCAGGTCTGAGCAGAGCTGGGCTCCTCTCCAGCACCTTCCACCCCTTGGCCTCCCACTCCCTCACCTGTATGTCGGCCAGTAGCTCCTGCTTGCGGCGACGGATGTTCTCCAGCTCCTGGCACTCCTCTGGGGTCAGGTCGCTGGGGACTGCGAGGGGAGAGGAGAGAGGATTAGGCCTGGCACATGCACCCTCCCGAGCCCTGTGCTGCCCAAGCTCCCCTGGCTATGCTGCTGTGCTATGCTGAGGTGTCTGGTCTCCATCTGTGGCCCCCACGGTCCCGGAGCTGGGGAGGTCAGTCCTGCCTAGCAAGCAGCGCTCCCCAGGGGCTACCACCACTCACTCTGCCCCAGCAGCCTGACTCCTGACTCCAGCTTGGGGTCTGCACTGCCTGACCCCTTTTCCAGGGATGAATCTGGCTTTGCTGCTGGCCTCCCCAGGGCCCCGCTCTGGCACCTGCAGGCAGAGAACAGCCGTGCTGGACCACGGGGAGAGCTGAGTGAGCACCGCACGCCAGGTCTGGCCTCAAACCTGCCTTCAGCCAAAGACCGTGTCTGGGGGCTACTCCCACCTCAGGAGCCTCCCACAACCCTCCCAGAAACTCAACCTCCTGCTCCCAGCCACGGCCCCCTGCACCCAGAAGGCAGTTCCTGGGCAAGCCAGCAAGGGTAACACAGCCCCCCTTTCACAGGGGCCTGCAGGAGCAGGGGTCCTCTGGATGTTAGCTCATCCAGGCCCTTATTCCTGGCTGCAGGGCCCACCTATCTGCATACATGGGCCACGGCCCCTTCCCCTGGGATCCCTGCCCTTTCCAGGCCCCAGGCAGTGGGGTGGCGGCACGCTGGGAGCTCAACCCGAGGAGTGCGAGTGTCCTTCACATTCCACACTCCTCCCCAACAAGCCAGCGCTGGCGGAGGGGGGCTCCCTCCTGGCTTGACGCTGCCAGATTCCTGCTGATTCAGCAGCCCAGGACAGAGCAGTGAGCTCTGCCCAGGGCCTGCCACCAGCCAAGTAAACACAGGGAGAGTGGCTGCAAAGGGCCTGCTGGCTAAACCCCCTCCCCGCCCACAATTAACAGGGCCACGGGAGGCCAAGGCCAGGGAACTGGCTCAAACCTTTTTAGCCAGAAAGCAGCCACTGCAGAAGGTCCCTCCCCCTCCACACAACCACCCCCTCCAAAAACACTCCAAGGGGGGACAGGGACCCTGCCCTTGGCAGAGATTAACTGGGAGCCCAGACCAGGGTCTGTCTCTGAGAGGAGACAGAGCTCCTGACACAACAAGGGCCCATTGTGCGGCCTGAATAGACAAACCAAACAACAAGGGAAGCTGCTTTTTGTTGCTTTGCAGCTTTTAACATGCAGGCAGGAGCCCAAAGCTGAACATGCTGCATCTGCTGCATACAAAGGAGACAACTCTTCAAGGGCTAGATACTGCTCCGGCCGGGTCACGCGGGGAGGACGGGCAGAGCAACAAATGCCATGAAGTCAAGTAACTTCCCTTGTGCAGCCCTCCTGCTGCAGGGACATGGGCCCATGCGCTTGTGCCCCCCAGCAGCAGAGAGGGGGAGGGATTGCTCACACCTGGAATACCACCCGAGGGCAGCTCAGTGCGCCAGCCATCGGGCTCCCAGCGGCAGCAGAGCCCGGGGAGACGGCACAGATCCCAGTACAACTTGCCAGACGAGCAGGGGGCTCACCTGGGTGCTGCCTGCTCCATCTCCCCTGCCCTCGGCTCCAGAGCTGGCTGCATTTCAGTTCCCCCTGCACTTAGTCCCCCACCCCACCCCACCCCCAGCTTGTGGAGCAGAAGGAGCATGGCGGTGCCATCCCAGTCCTCACTATCCCTCACACCGTCTGGGAAACTGAGTCACAGAGAGGAAAGTGACTCTGTCCAAGGCCTCACAAGTCAGTAGCAGCGCTGAGAATAGAACCCAGGCGTCCTGGTTCCCAGCCAGCAGATAAGGTTCCCTAGCATTATGCCTCCCGAAGACGGAGCACCAGGCAAGTCCTGCAGGAAGCTACCATTTCAGCCAGCAAATCACATGCATTACGACTGGCCGGGCCTCTCCCCACTTGTGGGAGGAGTGTGCCAGTGCCCAGCTCATTCAGAGCAGATCCCTCTGCAGAGAGGGGAGAGCTGTGCAAAGACCCCCCCTCCAATGTGTCCTTCCTGCCCCTGGAGTCTCCCAAGGGGATGCTCCTCTCTCACTCTGGCTGCAGCAGGCATCCACCAGCTGGGCTCAGGAGCCGCCCCCCACCCACGGCCCAGCTCCCGTGCAGAGCTCTGGGAAAACCACCTGCAGGATCCGAGGGGCGGCATGCCCAGGGGCCGTCCCACCGGGCCATGGCCAGCCCGGCTCTGGGGACGTGCCCACCCACCCCCCGCCCCCAGGGCTATGGGGGCTCCGCTGACAGGTGCCGCTATGTGAGCGCCCCCCCCCCCGCCTACAGCGCCCTTGCCCCACGGCAAGTGCCAGGCCAACCCTGGGGTCCCCCGCACCCCAACCCGCCCGGGACCCGGGCTCTCGGCGCAGCCGCACCGTGGCAGGGCCCAGGGCCGAGAATCGGAGGGGGCGCTACAGGGGGAGCCGCCCAGGACCCGAACTCCGTGTAAACGCCCCCGCCACCCGCCCAGCCCCCATCCGAGCGCGTCCCGCCCCCGTGCAGCGACGGGCTGTCCCCGGCCAGGGACCCAGGGGGCGGAGCGGCCACGCCGGGATCCCGGGGCCGGGCCCTCAGCAGCGACTCCCCCCCGCACACACACACACACACCCCGGGCCCGGAGCGCGGCAGGTCCCCGCTCACCGGCCCGCACCAGCCCATCGGCCCCGGGCTCCCGCGGCGGCAGCAGCCCGGCGCCTCCCCTGCGAGCCGCGCCCGGCCCAGCGTTAACCCCCGGCTGGCCGGAGCCCGGCTCCCGCTTCCCCTGGGACCGGCCCGAGGTGCGCTGCGAGCAGGGGCGGCCCCCGCAGGAGCCGGCCCGGGGGCGAAGTGGGGCGGTCACAACCCCGACTGCCCCGTTCCACGTGCCCGGGACAGGGCGAACCGCCGCCGCTGACACAGGCCGGCACCTCTCAGCAGAGTCACCAGCAAACACCTTTCTCCTGCCCCGAGTCCCGCTGGCAGCAGCACTCGCCAGCCTTCAGTTCCCTGCCTTCCTGCTCCCGTGACTGACTGTTCCTGGCCTGAGCAGGAAACCCACCTTCAACGTCTGGGGGCCAGTCCTCTCTCCCAGCCCTGGTGTCTCCACCTTGTCGCCTTACCATTCTAGTGGATTCAGAGGCACAATTTTCTTTTAGAGTTGTCATACTGCTTTAACAGCTGCATATGTTCCTCTAAGCATTCCACTGGAGTCCTCATTTCAATCGTGTTTCTGCGGTTCCCTAGCCCCTTGAAAAATCCCCCAAACATTTACAACTCTCCAGTTCTGTAGAACACGGGGCTGGTGGGACCCTCCGGGTCAAGTCCAGCCCCTGCTGTCACATAGCTCCATAGATTCCAAGTGCCGATGGGACCATTGTGACCATCTAGTCTGACCTCCTGTCTAACACAGGCGAGACCTGCCCCAAAGAATGCCTAGAGCAGAGCTGCTAGAGGAACATCCCATCCAGATGTAAAGAATTGCCAGTGAGGGAGAATCCACCACAACCCTTGTAAACCATTCCAATCGTTAATTACCCGCCCTGGTAAAAACCTACACCTTATTCCAGTGCCAAATACAGAGCTAAAATCTCCTCTCGGCTCCTAACCGAGATTCCCATTTATGCATCCCAGGATCGCATTGGTCATTTGGCTACAGCGTCACACTGGGAGCTCACGTTCAGTGGATTATCCACCACAACCCCCTAGTCTTTTTCTGTCACTGCTTCGCATCCCTGTAAGCACGGCCTATATCCTTTGTTCCTAGATGAAGACATTTACATTTAGCCATATGAAATGCATACTGTGTACTCGCACCCAGCCTACCAAGTGATCCAGATTGCTCTGAATCAGAGACCTGTCTTCTTCATTATTTACCACCCCCCAAGGTTTATTCATCTGTAAACGATCCATGCGGATTTGGGGATCTCTTTCAGGTCAGGGATACAAATGTTAAATAACATGGGACCATGTACTGATCCCTGTGGGTCCTCACTAGGAACATGCCTGCTCAATGGAGATTCCCCATTTAGAGTTACATTTTGAGACCTGTAGCCATCTTTCAATCCAATTACTGTCTGCCAGCTAATAGTTCTCAAATGTAGCCCAGGCCATCTTCCAACTACTTAGGCTGTTGGCCCCAGTACTACTATTAGGAGGCTGTTCCAGAACCTCCCTCCTCTAACAGCTAGAAACCGTCTTCTACTTTCTACCTAAACGTATTCGTGGACAGTTTGTCCCCATTTGTTCTGGTCCCAGCATTGTCCTTAGCGTCAATAGCTCCTTGCCCTCCCTGGGGTTTACCCCAACGTGTTTAGAGAGAGCAATCAGATCCCCTCTGAGCCTTCCCTCTGCTAGGCTGAACAAGCCACGCTCCTTTAGTCTCCTCTGGTCAGCTCAGCTCTCCACTCCCCCGCTCATCCTAGCAGCCCTTCTCTGCACCTGCTCCAGTCTGAATTCAGCTTTCTGGAAGTGGGGGGACCAGAAGTGCACACGGTATTGCAGGGGAGATCTTGCCAGTGCCTTGTACAATGGCATTAATCCTTCCCTAGCTGTACTGGAAATACTGAGCGCATACATCCTAGGATCGCATTTACCTTTCTCACAGCCACAACACATCGGCAGCCCATAGGCCTCCTGTGATCGATCAGCACACCCAGGTCTTTTGCCTCCCGTCATTACCAACTAATGAGCCCCTGGCACACAGATACTAATAAGAACTTCTGCTAAGTGCAGGACCTTGCACTATTAAATTTCATCCCATTTCTATTACTTCAGGCCTCAAAGTCATCCAATTCTTTTTGCAGACTAGCTGCTAATTTTAATGACATTGCCTACCTGTTAGTAGCACCTCCTGTTTTGTCATCTCTGGCTTTATTATAATTATTTCTACTGCGGTATGCCTAGAGGCACCAGTCACACATCAGGACCTGTTGTGCTAGGCACAGTGCAAACAGAACACAAAGACAGCCCTGCCCAGATCACCCGAGAAGAGCAGGTCTCTCTCCCCAGCATCCTCTGTGATGAAGCCCAATACAAAGACATCGCTAAGTGTCTCTGCAATGTCCTTACCCTCCTCCCTTTAGTCCCTGGCAGTCCAGCCGACCCATCAAGCTTCCTGCAGGCTTTCTGCTGCTGACATATTTAAAGAATTATTTGTTCTTCTGCCTTTTCTCTCAAATCCTTCTTTGCTGTCCTAATTTCCATTGGATGTTCTCCATCATGGCTTAGGGGGCTTTCTAGTGCCATCCCTAGGACTGGACTTCTGCTTTCTAAAGGACCAGCCCCCTTTGACTGCAGGACTCTCCTGTCCTATGCCATTTAAGCCTGGTGCTTTGCTCTGGCTGCACTGCTTCCTCTTTCCATTGGGCCAGACGCACCACTCGGGCAGCTCCAGTCACTTTACCTCTCCAGACTCAGCATGGAAATTTCCTCACTTATGATGATGAGGCCTTTTTGACTAGCTTCCCCTTTCCTGGAACTCCCCCTTCTAAAGGTCAGTGCCACCAGCTTTTGGTCTGATCCCTCCAGATTTGACTGGATCGATTCCGAGCATGTAAAACTCCCCAGGCAGGCCCTCAAAGTTAGAAGACTGTCTTAAAAAGCATTTGGCATTTTTAAAAAGTGTGGGGCAGTTCTCTGCCTCATGGTCTGAGGTTTCTGGGCACACTCAGGTCATGCTTTTGAGCTTCTGCACAACCAGCTAGAAACATTGATCTAAAATAAAGCAGAGGCTCTCACCTAATCACAGAGCTGGAACTGGAGCTTTAAGACCACCACCAAACACCATGAGACTTGCGATAACGTCACCTGAGTTGGCATCGCCAGCCCCACCCCGGATGCTGAACGTGGTCACAGTGACTTAGCAACTCAGCTACAGACTCAATCAGCCCTTCCTGCAGGTCACAGCTGCAGCTTCCCACACAACAGTGACACGGACACTGGCGCTGCTGGGACACCCCAAATCCCAAACAAAGGAAATACCATTTGAACCCAAATCTCCAAACCAATGCTCCTCCCCCGAAGAGAGACAAGACAGGATGTGCAGAAAGCACGGCTATCTGCGCTACCCACTTCACGTGCAAGGTGCTCAGATACCAGGGTGATGGGTGGCAAAGAAACCCCCAGAACACAGCACACCAGGGCTCAGCACTACAGTTACATCAAGGGCCAGGCACAGAAGCTTGGCTGTAGCCACACAACCGTCCTTCCTCAGCTCTATTCTCAAAGCTGCCCTGCCCAGTGCTTACCACATTATAGGAAAGCGGGTCTCCCCCGCCCCTTGGCTGCCACCAGCCAGCATTGACAGTGCCTCGTAGTGCTCACGACTCCTTGTGTCGCTTGGCAGTTCCACTCCCACGTGGAGTAGTGCACAGGTGGGGTGTGGAGCCCAGCCTAGGACAACCCCAGCTTGCTGCTAGCCCAATGAGCCATGCGCAGACAGCAGCACGGAGCCTTTGGGGGGGATGGAAATTCACACCACTAACACACCCGGTGCTTGGAGGACGAGGTGGCTGGGAGAACTGGCACGGAGGAATCCCTGGCACACCCCAAGCACCGCAGGGTTCCAGCCAGCTGCCAGCATGCTGCTCCCCAGGTGCTGCCGGGGAGACCGCCCAGGCGAGGTAACAGACGGGCAGGCAGGGGACTGTGGGAGAGAAGGGCCCAGGCAGGCAGCCATCATGGCCCGAGGAATCTCCATTCCGCTGCCCAGAGATCCCCCGCCACCCTGAGAAGGGTGCAGCAGGCACAGCCACCCTGGGCAGGGGGCACTGCCAGGTGAAAGGGGCCCGGGTACAGATGGGAAGGAGTGCTGGGCACGAGACCTCTGCTGCCAGCTCGTCCCAGCCTACAGGTTGGGGCAGGTGCCCGCCTGCCCTAGAATGGCTGGGCTCTGGGGCCCCCGTCAGGCTGGGCAGTGGAAGCTGAGCCTGCAGATAGCAGTGCTGCTGCACAGAGGGTAAACGGGCTCGTGACACAGACCTGCCGGTGTCAGCATCAGGAAAGGTGAAGAGAAACAGGGACGCAGTTTCTTTCTCATGGGGATAGAGAAGAGGGGACCTAACCCATTCGTGGAACCCTTCCCCGGCAGGGAGCCCCAGGTGTCTGCGCAGCAGGGCAGCCTGTTTGCACAGGGCTGGCAGCTCCCCCGCGGTGCCTGCACCCATCAGCGCTCGTCCTCTGTCCGGAGTGGAGGCGACTCTCAGGAGCTGAGTCAGTTACAGGCTCATCCCGTCAGAGAGTCCAGAGGCAAAAGGCAGAGAGGAGAAGGGAAGCCCGGGGGAGACGTAGCCACACCAGCCTCTGGACACAGAGATATGGAGGGGGCCATTTCCCACCATCCAGCTATACTCTCCCCGCTTTCCCAGGGCAGACCCACCCTTCCCAGACAGGACATCAAACTGCTGAGGCTGCATGGGACCTTACCCCAACCTGGACAGTATCGACTGCATAAGGACTCAGGAGTCCGAGCTGGGTCCCCCCAGCATGCCTCCCCCACATTTTCCCAGCTACTGCGAGCAGCTCAGGTCCAGAACTCCAGCTCCCAGCAGCCTGTGGGGACAGGTGGAGAAGCCCCACAATGGGGGAAGGCAGGGGGCCTTCACTGCCTCGACACCCACGGGGGCCGCCACTTGGCTGGGCCAGAGCCCAGGTTTCAGCCGAGACAGTGACTCAGTCCAGGTGCCGCGCAGTGGGGCAGCTGGCCCTGGGTCTCAGGGTAGTGCAGCAGCTCGCCATTCCCAATGGGCCCAGCCACAGGCCGCTGAGTGAGGCCAGGCCCGCTGCAGCAATGGCCACTGCTCCCCGCCAGGCCACGGCTTGGGTCAGGACAGAGCCCAGCAGCTGCGCTAGGCTCAGGAGCAGGACTTGGCTTGCTGGCAGAAGCAGGATGAGTGCAGAGTAGTTGGGGTGTGTGGGGGGGTATTTGGGGTTGGCCCCCTCCCCATGCAATGCCAAGAGCAAGGGAACACTCCTGAAGTGACGGGGTCAGCCCCTCCCCCCCGCAGCCTAGAGCAATCCCACTGCCTCCACCAACAGCACAGCCCTGTCCTCCTCCCACCTTAGGAATGGGCCAATCTGTGGGGGTCGCACTAAAGCCGCTCACCCAAGGAGCCAAGCGAGGCCGCTGCTGGGAAGGGGGTAAGCAGAGACCCGCAGGGAGGAGCCAGGGACTGGCTCTTCCCTGTGGCGTTGGCCGAGCCATGGACAGGCGCTGCAGTGATTCTGCACAAAGCTGAGCCCAGCTCTGAGCAAAGGGAGCCAGCTAGGACCCGTGCCCATCTGAACCAGCCCTACGGAGCTACTGGGGGATTTCCCCATGCTGGGCGCCAGGCCAGAGCAGCACCTCCTCCTCCTGCCACATCCACGCTGAAGGAGACCCCCCCTCCACCCCCAGAGCGCTGGGTCAGACAGTATCACTGCCCCCAGACTGCAGGCTTAGGGCACAGCTGTGTTAGGAACAGGGGCAGTGCCGCAGCCAGTAAGAATCCCTCCCAGAGGGACTGAGCCCACAGTGCCCCAGTCCTGGCACAATTCCACAGGATTCAGCCTCCAGAAACATGCACAAGATCTCACTTCCCTGCCCAGCTCACGTGCCACCCTATAGAGAGGTGCCATCCACGTGCCACCCGCACTTTATTCCTGTGGAGACCAGGGTTCAAGTGTCCAAGACTAGAATAGCCAGGGGCTGGGGTCAGAGTTAAGGGGCACAGGCAGAGCTGAGAGGCTCAGGGCCAGGTTAGCCAGGGGCTGGGGTCAGAGTTAAGGGGCATGGGCAGAGCTACACATTGCTGGTTAGGCACAAGGTCCCTCCATCACTGAACAGGGTTTGCCAGTCTCTGCATAACGCGCTTGGGGGGGGGGGTAGCTGAGCCCATCAGCAGCCAAGAGCTCTGCTGGAAGCTCTGGGAATTGCTGCCACCCCACACTCCTCCTCTGCTCTGCACCCCGGCAGATCCTGACAGGCACCCGTTCCAAGGGACCCATCCCTTCAAGATTCAAGGTGAAGGGAGCCTGGGAGGGGAACTTGCAGAGAGCAGCGGCCAAGCCCCACCCCATCCCCGACAGCTTGGCAAGGAGGGCCCGTGGGACTTGTTTACTCCACTTGCAATTTGCCCAGCACCCTCCCAGCTGCCTGGAAGCTTCAGGGCAAGCAGCAGCATGACCTGGAGACTCACTGGAGCCTGCAGCTGGGAGGGACCCAGAGACGCCTTCTCCCAGGGAGCAGCACCCTTAACCCTTCGCCGGGAGGGAGAGCGAGCAGAGACCCAGCTCCCGACAAGCTGCCCATGCGCTGCCTTGGCCAGCAAACCACGAACAGCCATTGGGATGCCCATGGGTCAGAGTGTTTACTATGGGGGCAGGCAGTGCCCCATGGAGCTACCCTCTGGGGCAGGGGAGAGCACAGTCCACAGGGGCTGATGCGGTGAGGGGATTGAGGCCGGGCTCGGATGGCCTAGTCAGAGTCCCTGTGCTCTCCCATTCTCCAGCATATGGGAGAGGTAGGATCATTGCTTCCTTAGCACCCGGGGCATGGGCGGAGCTGCCAGCTGGGCACCACTACAGCACTGACAACAGGCCTAGGAGGAGGGCTGGACTCAGGCCCAGCGTGCATTCTGGGGCAGGAGCAGAAATCCCTGGAGCGGAGGGATCCAGGGGTGCCCCCATCACCTCCCCAACAGGCCACCCATTAACACCACTCAGAAGTGAGGCTTGGATGTTCCCCAAACTCCTACCTGAGCCACAAAGCCATATGGGGGGCCACAGAAACCCCCCCCCAGAACATAAAGCAAGCCACCCCCACCCTGCCGACTCACCGCTCCCCTCCTCTGTCCTGAGGACCATCCTGGCCAGCGCTCCTGCAGGGCCTGCTCTGTGGCCTGTCCTCAGCTCCAGCACTAGGTAGCTCCGCCAGGCCAGGCGGGGTGGGACACCTGCCGCTCACTGCACTTCCCGGAATGACTCACAGTCGCTCTGAGCCAGTGATCTGTCAGCCGGATGGGCAGGCGTCATCCGGAGCTACAGTACAACACCCTGTTCCTGCCGTCAGCAGCCATTAACCCCTCTGCTCCCAGCCAACCCCAGCTCAGCACGCAGTGCTCTGAGCTAGAACTCTGGCCCAGGCACTGCCCCAAGACATGCCAACCCGGCCCACAGCGTCTGCCTCAGACCCTGGGCTGGGCCGGAGGGCACCGTTCCTGCCCTGCCATGGCCACCCTGGCCTTTCCTACCACCCCAGGATCTGGGGCAAATGCTTTGCCCTGCTACATGGGCCCTAGGCAACAGCAGTGTTACCCACCCCAGACAGCCAGGTCCGGGGCTTCAGACTGCGTCTCTGGAGGATGGGAAATCCAAACCTCCCTGGGGGGGCCCAGCAGGCCTGGGGGTGGGTAGGGGGACAGTTTTGGACCTATGCTCTGGGGGTGCCAAGGACCCTGCTGGGACGTGAGAGATTTCAAAGTGTCCAACAGCCATGTCCCTTCAGACAGCTCCTGAGACTACCCCCAGCAAAGCACGGTGCAGAACAGCAGCCAAGCCCCAGGCCTGCCAGCCCCAAAGGCCCTGCTTTCCCCTGCCCATAGGAGCCAGAGACCTGGCTTGAGGCCAAGCTTGGCACAGATCCCCTCTCCCATGGGCTTCCCCACCCTGCCCACTGCCTTGGGGTTCCCCCTCCCCCAGTTCAGCTCCTAGCCACAGCGCTGGCAGGTCACTGCTGCTGCTCCGGGCACTCACCAGGCCCTCCCAGAGCCCCTCTCCCTGCATGTCTCCAGTGAGGAGGGGCTCACAGGGGAGTGCAGCATCCCAGCGAGTTGGGGTCGCAGAGGGGACTGACTTCTCCCTGCTCTGGGACATCATGCCTCTGCACCCACAGCTGTATCATCTTCAGGGGCAGGTCTTGCTTGCTGGCCCCAGGCACTGCACTCTGTCCAGTGGGTGTCCCAACCCCTCGCCTGCCAGCCCATCTCCCTACATCCCCTCCGTCGTCCTGCTGCTCCCAGGGTGCTGGCAGACCCTCCCATTGCCATTGCTGGCTTTCATCCCCTTCCCCAGCTCATTAACAGACAAGGCCCAGGCCGATGCCTGCAGGACCCGTTGGACATGGCCCAGGGCTAGTAAGGCAATTAACTGGCTGCATCCCTAGGCAGCATTGCTGGCTCCTGCTCCCGCACAGTCCCCTGCCGAGCCAGGACCATGCCCTCTCTCGCCAGGGACAGACAGCCGCTTGTGCCCAGGCCTCAGGGCAAGAGGCCAGATCCTGCCTCCCCCGCACCCCCACCACAGGAGAGACATGCCAATCACAGGGCCTCACCTTGGCCTGTGCTGCCCTCTGCTGGTTACACAGGAACATGGGCACTGCCAGCCTGGTTCAGCCCAGGGCCCACCTAGCCCTGCAGCAGGCAGGCACGGGGTGACCTGCTCCAGGGATGGTTCTTCCCACGCTGCCTCAGAAGCTGCCCACATCATGAAGCAGGAGGGTTTGTCCTGTCCCACAGGCCTGGTTATTTTAGATGTTATTGATTGTCAGCTACGTCCTCGCTTTCCCAACCCCTGCTGAGCACCAGGCCTCGGCATGTCTCATGGCAACCACGTCCACAGGATGCTGCTGGGTTCAGGGAGCAAACCCATCACAGGGCGGGGCTCTCCAAAGCACCAGCCACTAGCAAAACCCACCTATGCCGCGAGTCCCTGCCCAGGGCCAGCCGCACGGGCCCGGGGAGCTCACCACCATCCCATCTGCCCCGGCCATGGACACTGGGGCTCGGGGCAGCTTGGCACAAAGGCGGCACTCCAAACTCATACTACAGAAGGCCAACCCAGCTCACAGGGCAGGACTCCGGCCAAGCACAGGCTGCACCAGGAGCACGCCCGGCGAGCCGGGGTCTCACTGGCTGTGACACTGCGCCTCCAAAGCCAGGTTCAGAACCCTTCCCTCACACCAAGCCCAGGTGCACACGGCCCAGGCCTCCGCAGGGGCTACAGCACTGCCCTGCTTTTTGGTAACGCAGGACGTGAAAAGCAGGGCCAGGACTGGCCAGGGCCAACAGGGTTTGCGGGAGCCATTTGTTGGGAGAGCGGAACTGAACCGGTGTCACCCTGCGAGCGGCTGCCGGGAGGGAGTGCAGCTGGGCTTGGCCTCTCCTTTCCCTGGTAGAGTTGCTGGAGGGTGGGGGTAGGATACAGAGGGACCCAGACAAATCAGAGGATTGGGCCAAAAGAAACCTGATGAGGTTCAACAGGGACAAGTGCAGAGTCCTGCACTTAGGACGGAAGAATCCCATTCACTGCTACAGACTAGGGACCAAATGGCTCGGCAGCAGTTCTGCAGAAAAGGACCTGGGGGTTACAGTGGACGAGAAGCTGGAGATGAGTCAGCAGGGTGTCCTTGTTGCCAAGAAGGCTAACGGCATTTTGGGCTGTATAAGTTGGGGCATTGCCAGCAGATCGAGGGAGGTGATCATTCCCCTCTATTCGGCATTGACGAGGCCTCATCTGGATACTGTGTCCAGTTTTGGGCCCCACACTACAAGAAGGATGTGGAAAAATTGGAGAGAGTCCAGCAGAGGGCAACAAAAATGATGAGGGGGCTGGAGCACATGACTTATGAGGAGAGGCTGAGGGAACTGGGATTGTTTAGTCTGCAGAAGAGAAGAATGAGGGGGGATTTGATAGCTGCTTTCAACTACCTGAAAGGGGGTTCCAAAGAGGATGGATCTAGACTGTTCTCAGTGGTAGCAGATGACAGAACAAGGAGTAATGGTCTCAAGTTGCAGTGGGGGAGGTTTAGGCTGGATAGTAGGAAAAACTACTTCACTAGGAGGGTGGTGAGGCACTGGAATGGGTTCCCTAGGGAGGTGGTGGAATCACAATCCTTAGAGGTTTTTAAGGCCCAGCTTGACAAAGCCCTGGCTGGGATGATTTAGTTGGGGGTGGGACTAGATGACCTCCTGAGGTTCCTTCCAACCATGATATTCCATGATCTTCCAGGGCCTTCCCAGTCCCCAGACACCTGGGCGAGTCCTGCCTGCACCTGTCTCGGAGTGCCATGGGGCAAGGAGGGTGCAGAGGAACGGGGAGCTCGGTGGCCAAGACCACACGTGGCAAAGGGAGGATTTAGCTGCTGCTCTGCGCCAAGGCCGGGCACCAGCACACGGCAGTCCCACTCCCCACTGGCTGCTCCCCGATGCCGGCTCAGGAGCACTCAGGCCTCCCAGCCATTGCAGGGGAACTTCCTGCCCCGCCTCCCACCCCTGCCTGCTGCCTCAGCACTGCGGGCACAGGGCCACCACATCCTGTTTTCACTGCGCGGTGCGCACGTCCCAGGGTTACATCAGAGTGAGCTATTCCCACAGGGTGCAGCCAGAGGCCCCCTGCGGATGGGGGCAGCACCAGGGGCATGCAGCCAGACACTGCCTGGGTCCCTCCTGCAGCCAGGCTGGCCCACGCTCCTCAGCTGCCACACGGAGTAACCCCCGGCCATGGGCAGCCAGGCCCCAGTCACCCTCACTCCTCTTCACCCACAGCCCGAGCCCCTGCCCAGGCCGATGAGGAGAAGCAGCAGCTCTTTGCCTGCCGCCTCCCGGCTGAGCAGAAGACCCGTTACCATGGACACTGGCTCACTCAGCGCTCGGGCTGCAGGCTCCCCAGTTCCCTCCAAGCGAGAACCTCCTTCCGCTCACTGGGGCAAAGCAGAGGGGCCATCACATGAGCTGCATCTCCCCAAACAACACGAGGGCAGGAATGGCAGTGCAGCCGCGGGATCCCTGCCCTGGGTCCCCTCTGGCCCCCCACCTCCAGGGCTCTGTCTGGCCAATGCCTGCATTAAACCCCAGCTAGGCCCATTTACAAGCAGGCCTCCCCAGGCAGCAGCCCTCACCTGGAGCCTGGCAGTGACCGATGTGGGAAACAGAGTCACAGGAGCTTCCCCAAATACCTGGGCTTAAAGCACCAGCCAACTCCCTGGAGACCCCCCGCACCACCACCACCTGCCTTAAGGGACGGGAATCTAGCCTGTCATGGCCAGGCACAGCACACACCTGCCTGGAAACACAGGTGAACTTTGGTGATGATTCGGGGGTACCAGCAGAGCTGCAGAAAGCCCGGGGTGGGATAGCAGGGGGCTGTGGGTCAGGGAAGGGGGGAACCGAGGGATGGGATAGCAGGGAACTGTGGGCCCCACCTGTCAGCCATGCTCCCCCTCCCCTGCTCCCCCCCAGCTGGTGCATAGCATGTACCTGCCTCCCTGCTCCTGTCTGACAACCTCTCACCCGGTCCTCTGCAAACTGCAAGACACTGGCGGCTGAGCAGGCAGCCTCCCCTGTCTGGTTCTGGCACAGGAGAAGGGTGCAGGCAGGGGGCCGAGGAGGCGTGGGGCAGACCCATTGCTCCCAGCTAGTGACAAGCAGCCAGAGCGCCCCTTTCAGGCCAGCCGAACGGGAAATCAGCCTCCGCAGACACCTCTGCATCAGTAACGCTCCCAGGAGGGTGGGAACCGGAGCATCCAGTGCTGCCCAGGGAGCCGTCTCTGCCCCTCAGCAGCAGGGCGGTTGTCTTCCCTCCTCAGCCCGCTCGTGGAATCGCGGACTGATGCCCAGTGGGCCCTTGACTCTTTCTTCCTGACCTGGAGCATGCGGCCAGCAGCTGGACACTGCGGGGACACAGCCATTCCGAGGGGGTCAGAGAGCCGTCCCAGCAGCTGGTCCCTGCCCCCGCCCACTGAAGGGAGAGCCCAGGGATGGCTCCTCAAACTCCTGCCACTCTCAGGTCTGTGCCCCGGACGGGCCCAGGGACTCTCACCAGGTACAGCTGTGCCCTAGGGAACCAGCAGAGGGGAATGATGGCCACGAGATGCCAGTCTGCGGGCAGGTCTGATCTGGCCCAGTCAGCGTCCTGGGACGCGTGGCCCATCGCAGGCACCGTGTCCCCTACACACAGCACAGAGCTGACCCCACGATGTTCCATACGGGCCCAGCTGGAAGCAGGTCAGAGCCAGGCTGAGGCGCACTCCACAGCTCTGCAGGAAGCAGGACCCTGACATGCCTATTTCCTGTACGCCTGGTACTTCAATGCCAGCCTAGAGACCTGAGAGCTGCTTGGTATCAAGTGCACCCAGTATATGGGAGCTCTGCACACAGTGCCACCTCTTACAGCCCGGTCCCCCACCCCTCAGCCACACAGCTGATGCCAGACACCACCAAATGCCCTACAGGTCCCTAGGGTGACACACCCCTTCCCCACCCCCTCGCTCCACGACAAGACCAAGAATCCGGAGACTTCAGCAACTGGGACCGAGAGTTGCCTGCACTCCCTTTGCATGCTACCCCAGAGGCTTCCTGAGAAAGAGCAATGGAAACAGGCAGTCTCAGCACTGCACTTGGTTTCTGTGGTTTAGCCAAGGACACTTCACCCAGCAGCTCCCCCAACACTCGTGATAATTCCCGCGCCTGGCAGCAGAGCAGCCTCACCCCCCACAGGGGCTGAGAAGCAGCCAGATCCATCCTGAGGTGAGGCCCCCGAGGACGGCAGCACGGAGTGGCCATGCCACCGCTGCGCACACATGCTGAGCGCTGCTCGGGAGGAACCCTGGAGGGCCCGTCCAGACCCTCTGAGGGGCTGCAGCAGTCACAGACTCCTGGCACCCTCCTCACAAGCCAATCACTGTCCTGGGCACCACACACAGCACCCATGTGACAGGGGTGGCGCTATGCCAGCCCCCTGGTGACCCCATGCCCCCCTGGCAGGGACGGCTTGGCACCACAGCAGCACTGCCGGGAGCTCCCAGGGAAAGGTCAGGAGCCAGCAGCACACAGGCAGCGAAGGGAACGTGAGCTCTCCATGCACTATGGTCAGCGAGAGCCACAAGGGCACAGAGCAGCAGGCAGCTAAGGGCTTCCCAGGAGCCGGAGATCCCCAGCTGCCTGCTCCTTGCACAGGGAGAGGCGGAAGGTAAAGCGCATACCTGCCTTGGCGATCGCAGAGGGGCACAGGAAGGCTTGGAAACTCGAGGCACAAAGCTCGCTGACCGTCCCCATACTGCAGGGGCCGTGGGGACGAGCGCCGTGTCACTCGGCAGGAACAGCCAGCCCCAGCAGGCGCCCGCTCCAGGCCAGGCAGTGCACCTGCCAGAAAAGGGATGGCCAGAGCCCTGGCTCTGCAGCACCAAGGACTCTCCAAACAGGGAGTGGGAGGGAGGGAGACAGACAGAGAGAGGGTTCCCCGTCTGGCTCCGGCAGGAGGAACTGATCATCTGGCAACTGGAAGCTCCCAGCTGACGAAGCCCACGCACGGAGGCCAGCCAATCCCAGCTCCCCGCCTGAAAACTAACCCAGGTGGTGCTCCTGCAGCGGCGGCTGGGGGGGTTCAAAGCCATTTAGAGGACAGTTAGTTGGGGAACTTCCCCTTAGTTGCCCCGCGGGGCCTATCAGCTCCAGCCCGCCCCTCCTGCCCCTAGGGGGGTGGGGGGATTTCTAGGTCAGTTTTTGCCTTCTGTATTATTAGAGCCTTAAGCATCCAGTGAGCCCGGTGGTTGCATAGCAACCACCACTGCATAAAGGGAAGGTGCATAAAAAACTATAACGCACACAAGCCGAAGTGATGGAGGTGGGGAGAGCATGAGGAGGGTGTGGCGAGCTCCCCTCCAGCCCCGGCCAACAGCATGACGTGCACCAGCTGCAGCAGGAGGAGGATGCTCCCCCGGCTCTGACCCACTGGCTCAGCCTGACTTGGAGCATCTCGCACGGGCAGAGGGAGGAAGAATGTCTGCCCAGTCCCTCTGAACCCGATGCCCCACACGTGCCTCCCTGCCAGTTAGACCTGGGCTCTGGCTGGGTGATGGCCCACGTAAATCCTCCGCTCATGAGCATCTTGCCCTGGGACAGCTGAGCTGAACTGCCCATGCAGTGTGCAGCTGGGAGAGTCCGAGGCAGCTCAGACCCAGCCACAGAGGCCAGGCCTAGGAGCTTCAGCCCAAGCTGGAAGGCTGGACAGCAGCAGAGCTGGAAGGACAGATGCTGCCTGCTTCACCATCACCTCTTGCCCTAAGCCCTCAGCACCTTGCAGCCGTGGCCACCTGTCCCCCTCACCCACATCTGAGCCCCTCAGGCCCCTGCAGCTGCTGCTCCACATGTGCCCCAAAGAGACAACCAATGGGGCGGGGTGCGTTTCCCCCTCCAGACACCGGAGCTGGCTGCTGCTCTGCTGTCAGAGCCTGCCGGGAGCATCACGGTGCAGCCTAGGCAGTCCAGACAGACGCCACCCCTCAGAACTAACCAGCTGCTGCAGCACCAAGGCACTAAGCAACCAGCTCTGAATCAAAGGCCGGGGCCCGGAGCTGCCCCTGCACCCAGAATCCGCCAAGCAACAGAGATCCCAGCCCACCACACTGCAGTCCAGCTAGAAGAGTCAGGAGCTTCCTGGCGGAGACATCAGAGGGGAAGAAGCACCAGCTGTGGGGGAACCTCTGGTAGGTCGTCCCATGGGCACTTGGGGCAGGAGTTTGGCCTTCAGGGCAGCTCTCAGCAAGAGACAAATGGCGCAATTGATTGTGCAGACACGGGGAAAACGACTGTTCCCAGAAAGAGCAGTGCGGGCTGCATGCTGCTGTCCTGGCTTACAGGCCTGACCTTCTGATTTCCACATGCTTTCACTTCCCCAGCGGCCAGCGCTGCCATTGCCACATGGCTGAGCCTTGACCCTGAGCATCACCAGCAGCTCCAAGGCAAACGCTCAAGCTGAGGAAGGAGCCAGGCACAGAGGAAGCTGCGCTGTGCTCACGATACTCGGGCCAGTGATGGAGCGTACACAGTCCTCTGAGCATCTTGCCTGAGGCCCAGTGTCAGCCACCAGAGGAAATCCTGCTGCAGCAGGAACATCCCTGTGTGCCAGGGGAGCTCCCAGCTGGTATGAAATCAGGACAGATTTGTACCTCACAGACAGACACCCCGAGCTTCCTTCTTTCAGCCAAGGCAGAGAGATGTGTTCTGTGCACTGGGCACCAGCTCGTTTCTCACCTGCCGACGTTTCTCTGAGCGAGGGTCCTGGCCTGGGGCGTTTTGGAAGAAAACTGATGTGAACTTCACCCCACCTCCAGCGGGCCCGGCCCAATGTCCTGCATTCCTCCCCTAACCGTGCTATAAAACCTGGCTCCAGAAAGCAAGCACTCACTGTACAAGATACATGTCTGGCCCTTTGATGGGGCCAGACAAACCCTTCGGATGTGACCCAAGCAAAGCCAGTGCAGTGATGCCTGCCTGAGTCTGTAGGCAGCCTGAAAAAATAGCTCCACGAGGCATGCACTGGCCACACTGGGGTCAGCACGTGGTTAACTCTGAACCCTACAGATAACAGGCTAGATTTACCTCTCAGCTATTTCAATGGTTGATTTTATTGGAAGAAACATCCAGCTAATGGGCTTCTCCCACAAACCCAAACGAAAACCCCCAGTACAGGACCCCATGAGACACTGGAAGTGCAAGACAGCAGAAAACCCTTTAATTCACAGTAAGCAGCAGGAGCCCATGTGCACAGTGGGTTTTATTTAAGCCAATAAAACTCTCTGTGCTGCTGCTCCAGATCCCAGGGTCCTGGCTGTGGCACGCCTGGCCCACGATGTGCTCACAGCCAGTGACTGCCACAGGCCTGGGGAAGGACTCAGCTCTGCAGGGCACTGCTGGGGCGCTGGGCGGCTATGGCTGTGTGATCAGTTTATAAGGGGAGGAGATGCCAGGGTTTCCTGGATTCGGGGTTCCAGAAGCTCAGGGCTGGAAGGGGAGAGAGAAGATGGCAAACTCCCCATGGGCTGGGAGAGGCCCCGGGCCCCTGCTGAGATTTCAGTGGGGCTCAGACGATTCAGGGGCTCAGCAGCTGGGATTAGAAATGCCTGCAACCCCGGTGAGCCCCTCCCATTGGGGGCAGGGAGGGGGTCGCTGGCCCAGCAGTGCAGCAGGCCTGGCACTGACCGGCAGCTCTCCGTATGTCCG